>NC_059107.1:71217718-72417718 GCF_020740685.1 Jaculus jaculus | reverse complement strand
ACATAAGACTATCTCAAAAACAAACAAACAAACAAAAATCTAACAGGTCAGAGTCATTCATGATTCTTAAAAGGGACAATTCTCTAAGAATAGGACAATTAACTATTTTCCTACTTTACCTTGAGCTTAATGTTAGGTTGTTTCAGAGCTACTTATTATATACCAAATTGTCATTAACTTAATTTTAGGTAGGGTCTTGCTCTAGCCCAGGCTGACCTGGATTTCACTCTGTAGTCTCAGGGTGGCTTTGAACTCATGGCGATCCTCCTACCTCTACCTCTCAAGTGCTGGAATTACCGGTGTGAGACACCATGCCCGGATAACTTAATCATTTTTGACAACTTGGGTCCTTCTACTCATCCTCGACAACTTTTCTCATATATAACCAGATTCAGGGTTCATGGTGCAATACACAGAAGTGAAAGCAAAGGCCAAATTTTAAAAATGGAAAAGCACTGATCTATTTATAGCCTATCATGCTCGCTCTTTCTGGAATGTCAAAATCTCATATACATAACCCTTTTGGAGTAGCTTCTCCCACTGAGGAATATACATTTAAGATTTATGCATGGGCTTCTGTGGCTACACTATTCATTCTTTCTTTCTACTGAACAGGGTTACACTGTGGAGATGAAGCAATTTCTTTAATCATTCACTTATTGATGGGTATCTTGGCCAGTTTAGGACAAAAAGCTGCTAGACATTTGTTTCCAAGATTTTGTAGAAATAATTTTGCAAAACAGTGGATAAATGTCCAGAGGCTTAAATGCTACATTCTATGATAAGGCCCTTTTACCTCCAGCAGAAAAGAGTGTGTAACAGTAAGTAAAAAATCTTAGCAAATATGACCCTAAGCAGCTGATAAAGGCCAATACGATGAAGTGTGGTGATAGTGTATACCCATGATGTGATATGATGGGTTCTGTACTTCTCTGTTCTTCACCCCCACCCAAGTTAATAATACACATACAACTATGAGTTAAATGTCACAAGATTTAAGCTGAGGGAATTCTAGAAAACACCTGAACTGTACTCAAAACTACCAAGATCAGTTCAAAGCAAAATATAAAAAGTCTGAGAGGCTGTCACAGACCAGAGAGGCATATAGACATGAGGAAATGCCATACTTGATTCTGGGACTGAAAAGATTAGAGGAAAATTAAGGAAATTCAAATGAAATGTAATAGTTAATAATAAATGTAATCATTGAATGGATGGCCCCCAATAGATTCAGGAGTTTTACTGAAGCTTGCAACTTGGTGTCAGAATGGGCAGATCCTAGTTTCCAACCTTAAGGTGTGGAGTGGATTTAGAAGTTCAGTGTAATGTGAAGTACCTGAGCTTGGCTTGGACCTCCTGGAGTGTGCATCCTTGCTTTTGGTGCTGGTTGCTTTTCTCTCCCTCTGCCTGTGAAAGGGGGCCAGCTTCACCTGCCTTTATGGAACCTCTCCTCTATCTGTAAATTTCAATAAATCCCTTCCTTCTATAACTTGCATCTGGTCTGGAAATTCATCCCAGCAATGTGAGGCTGACTACCACAATAATGTATCAGGTTTCATTTGCTGGTGGTGACAAGCACATTGTACAAGTTTCAGACGCTAACAACTGGGGAACCTGATATGAAGGATCTGAACTCTGCAAGAACAACTTTTCTCATGTAGCCCAGGCTGGCCTTGAAATTCATTATGTACTGAGGATGACCCTGAACATCTAATTCTATTACCTCCATCTGCTAAATGCTGCAATTACAGGTGTGCCCAATCAAGGCCAGTTTTTAAAATCTCAAACTACTCTGAAATACAGAAATATATGTCATATGAAAAAGGAACTTTTCCAACAAATTCTTTGTGCTTTATTTTAAAAAGATCAAGTCTACGTTCTGGTGTAAATGCAATGAAAAGCAAGAATTATAGCCCATCTTTGAAAATAATAGGAACCAGTAATTATATAGCCTCTATGTAGTCATATAGGTCTCACCAGAAAGTTGGAGTAAGCTCAGGGAAAGTTATGGCACATTTACAATCCCAAAAGCAGTGATGAAAATAGGAGATAGTGGTAGGTGGTGGTGGTGCATACCTTTAATCCCAGCATTTGGGAGGCAGAGGTAGGAGAACTGCCAAGTGTTCAAGGCCACCCTGAGATTACAGAGTGAATTCCAGGTCAGCCTGGGCCAGTATGAGACTTTACCTCAAAGAAAAAAAAAAAAAGAAAGAAAGAAAGCTAGCTAGCTACTGGTTCCCAGTACTGCTCTCCCAGCACACACTGATAAGGACTAGAGGAACCTGGTAACTTTTTTTTGTAGATAGTCAGCTATGGACACAGGCCCAAAAGAACATGGTTGCCACCCTGCCCTGGTTGGACTAGAACTTCAGCATGATTCAAGATGGTGATAAGGAGCAGCTTCCTGATTCTTCCTCATTTTTCCAGGCTTATGGGTGGACCCTTTCTTTCTAAATCTGTGCTCCTCCTGGGTCCACTAACTGATCAAGGTCAATCAATATATTTGGAATTGTCAATGAGGCTCATCCTAACTGGATGCCCAATTTATAAAAGGACCTGATCCAGGTTGCAACATAAGTTTCTTGGTCATTCCCTATCACTATTTGGGAAGGGGAGACTCCTCTTGGCTTGGGAACTTTCCTGCCTTACTTCTTCCTTGCCTTATTTCCCAATATATCTTTCATGGATTACTCCCTTCTGTCTGCATTTTCAATTCTTTGCTAATTATAGATGAAACTTGAAAGCCACTGGCTTGGGGAGCTCTAAGCCCACCCAAAGCTCTCTCCAGCAACAGTCCTTCAGCCTCACCAAAATAAGTCAATGAGATAAACAATGAGCTTGTCCAAACTAAGAAATCCCAGCAGGCTATACTCCAGTACTTACTCTCCTAGTTGGGGCATGGCTATTCTCATATACACAAGCTTCCCTTACAGAAATCTAAGTGATACTCTATGGTGGTAAATTTTGTCAACTTGGTAGAGTTGAAAGATACCCAGGTGATCAGTGAAGCATACCTGGATGTGTCTATAATGATATTTTCAGAGGCAAGATCCAAAGAGGTCAGACCTAATCAATGGATTAATCACTACACTGGCAAGACAGAGAAGGGGGAAATTTAGGAGGTGGGACCTTGTTGGAAGAAGGTTACTGAAAATGTGTCCTGGGGCGGGGGCTATACATTGGTCTGGTCTCTTTCTGTATCCCCATCTCTCTGCTTCTTGGCAACCATGATATGAACTGTTCCGCTTCAAAATGCCCTTCCTGTCACAACGGACTAACACTTCTGAAACTTAACACCACAAAACATCCATCCTCACTCATATTGTTTATGCCATGAAAAGCTTATACACACACCCATACATGCTGAGTTCCTCTCTGGCATCCTCCTGCATTTATTTGAGCAGCAGCAAAGCATTCTGATCTGATCTTCACAGGTGTGACTCATGGGTAAAGGTAAGCCACACTCGAGTCTGGCAGCTTACATATATCATCCACAAGGCTCTCAAAGCTCAAGTCCAGAAAGTGACCATGACCCACAGTGTTGTCACTTGTGACTGCTGAGTCTTCTAACCAGAGGCACAGACAGTCAACTCCCAAGCAGGTTCACAAGGCATATTCAACAATACATTTGACAAAAGAAGGTTGAGTAATGTGCCAATGACAAGAGATTATCCTCCAATATTCATGTACATAAGGTTTGGATAAGGATCATCTACTCAGGTGAGCACATACCTATACCTTTCTGTGTCCAAGGGCTGAATGCAACACTGAGGAAGGCCTTAGTCAACTCAGGAGGCACTTAACCACTTCCTTCCATAAATAGCCAGCCCCACTACATGAAGAGTCCCTGCTGCAGTCAGGTTTACATTGCTGGTAGAAATCACCCAACCAAGAGCATCTTGTGGGAAAAAAAAGTTTATTTGAGAGGAAGCTCCATGGTGGCAAGGGAAAACAATGGCATAAGCAAAGAGTGGATATCACCCCCTGGCCAACATAAGGTGGACAATAGCAACAGGAGAGTGTGCCAAACACTGGCAAGGGGAAACTGGCTATAATACCCCTAAGTCCACCCCCAATAATACACTCCCTCCAAGAGGCATTAATCCCCAAATCTCCATCAGCTGAGAATCTGGCATCCAGAACACTTAAGTTGATGGGGGACACCTGAATCAAACCACCATAATCCCCAAGCCTGAGCTCACTGGGGAACGCCAGAGATGTGGGGTTCAATACCAGCTCCACAGAATCAGCAGTACTCTTCCTGTTACATACCATGGGCTCTGTTGCTCTTCCACAAATTTAACGACACCAAGAAGGCAGAACTATGGGCCAAGCTGTGACTGTGTATGTAAACGACATATCCACTTCTTTCTGCCCACTCCATGTACCCACTGAGGAGCAGAGGCAGGAGCCCCAAAAGCCAAAGAAAGTAAACTTCATATGATTCCTACTTCACATTCCTGATAATAAGTTTCTCACCAGCCTTGACCCTACCTCCACCTACTTAGATACACATGATCATATCGTACATGTTTATGATACTGTGCCACCTTGACAGGATGGTTTGTGAACATTTCTAGTATTAATGTTTGCCTCAAGAACTTTGAAAGTCTTAGATAGTCCCCCAGATTTTCCCTCCCTCGAGAAACAATATACTATAACAGATCTGTTAGTATATACATCTTCACTTTAGTACAGAGAATCAGAAGGTAGAGAGATCTAACCCAGCCTCCACATTCTGTCTATAAAGAAGCTTGGAACAAGTGTATTTCCAAATATGAAGTCACAGGAAATCTCAGCCTTGGATTCCAAACTCAGATTTTTACTCACTTACACTGACAGGAATTTATTTAAATGAGACCCTAACCAAGTGCCCGACACTATAATGTCTATAAAACATCCCAAGGAACTATTACCTCTGAAGAAATTTAATGACTAGTATTTTAAGAAGGAAATCAGAGACTCCCTGACCTAAATGAAAGCAGATATTGCCAGCCTCATTCAGGCCCCAACCTTGTACCATGGGAGCCACTAACCTGAAGCATTTGAGACTATCTGTGCTACAGAGTAGTGACACTATCTCCCTATGTCCTCTCTCTACAGTTAGCACAGTGTAATGCTGTCTAGAGCAATCTTCTATTAAGACATTATAGTCTTTTATGTCATAACCTGTCCAACATGGACATTTAAAATTATCATTTCTTTACTGCCCTGCTATTGTCAAACAAGAAGCTGTACAAACCTGTTCTCTTCTGTGTGGCTGATACAAGTGATACTGGCCTGGCTCTGGTTCATGTATATTTGACCAGGGAAAACTCACTCAGATCAACAGCCTCAGATGCCCCACCAGAAAATACATTCTGATCATTAGTGTGAGTTGAAATGATGGGTCAACAAGTTAAGAGTGTTGTGTTTTATTCATCCCACTGCAGGAAGCTCCCTTCAGGGGGGTCACCATGAAAAGAGTTAGAACCAGATCACCAGGGCTATTCTCGCACATGGCTTTACTCCTTTCCTCTCCACTTTCTCTGGCTTGACAAAGCTCCTGTTCACCACAGCTCTGGGCAACATAGGCTTTCTTTCAAGTTCTCCAGCCCCAGCACTCCCCTCCATGCCTCCTCTTCCACAGAACTTTTACTGCCAGGCCTTGTTAACTCCTTGCTTCATTAAATTGCTCTGTGCCATTATTCCATATTGTCACCTCTTCTGAAAACATCTACTCTCTATACCAGATTGCACCAAAGTCCCCTGAATCACACTAGACCATACCATTTTCACTACCTCTATATCTAATTTCTGCTTAACACTTCTGACACACACTGCCTCTCATCAGCCAGCAGCTGGGGCCCTGCATCAGAATTCCTGGCTCTACTCACATCTTTTTCCTGCTCCTGAGCCTTTGTTCTCTCCCTGAGTTAATGCCCCTAAGCCTCAATTTCCTAATAAACAAAAGGAGGATAATCTCAGCAGCACTTTCCTAACAGGAAACTATTAAGCACAGCATCTGGCACAGAATAAGCATTGGTGAGAGCTATCACTGTGCAGTTACTGCTGGGTGTGCTCAGTCTGAATTCCCTCTGAGCCCTTAAGCTCTTTACAGAAGAGGACACTCATAAGGCCCACCCTCATCAATTCATGGGCAGATGGATAGAAGAACAGTTGACTATGACATGTGATTTATAATGAGATTATGCTGAAAATTAACTCCATTTGTTTTAGATAATAGTCAGAAGGAAGGTCTCGGAAGTTTGATCTATGACTGTACAGGAAGAACCATTTCCACATTCCCTACATACATTACATTCTTCTAGAAGTTCTTCCAGTTAGCAAGCACCAAGATTTACAAAGTACACAGACGCTTGGGTTTTACTAATTCACAAGACTGGCTGCATATTCAGTTTGTTCAGCATGTTCCTTCTTAGCAAAAGAGAAAGGATGTGGAGAAGGTGAGCTGAAAGGAAATCACATGCTACTGAGCAAGGCTGAAGGACGTGGAGAATGTGGTGGTCAGAGGTGTCATCCCACTCCAGCAATCATGCCAGAGTAGTCAGGTCCAACTGTCCCACACTCAGGAGCACTATGCCTCTGAAAAATACTGTTCTTTCTTGGCATGAGCACCCCACCCTTTGGTAGAATAAAAATATATTTTCCTTTTCCAACCTTTCCCCTTATGAAGTACACCCATCATGTGCTGAGCTAGCTCATTTACTGCACATATCACTGTGAAAATACAAGTTGAACAAAGGAAACAAATGGTGCCTCGTGGTAAAGAGGCTCATGGTGCTTGACAATAAAACCAGAAGCCAAATAAGTGTTTTTTGTTTGTTTGTTTTAACTCACATATTGAGTTTCAAAGTAGTGACAAAAAGGAAATTGAAGGATAACTTGCAAATTCTGAGCACTTTCACCAAGCCAGACATTTCCATATAAATTAATATCCTCAGATTTAAATAATGTTTTCTTACGAGTGAGAGAAATGATTCTCAGTGGATTTACGGAGATCAAACAAGCAGCTGGGATCCAGCCAGGTTCTTCCATAGACTTGGTTTACTGAACTCATCCCAC
Source organism: Jaculus jaculus (assembly GCF_020740685.1). NCBI lineage: Eukaryota > Metazoa > Chordata > Mammalia > Rodentia > Dipodidae > Jaculus > Jaculus jaculus. The sequence goes on along the minus strand of NC_059107.1, from coordinate 72,410,653 downwards.
CCTGCTGACTCCTGACACACAACAGCAGATTTGCCACTGCAAATTATAGACAGGCACTAGTGCATGCATCCCTACTTGCTGGATGACTCAGTGAGTCCATGCATTCAGGTCTGCAGATGGGATCTCATTCAGAACTCAGAAGACTGGACAATGGATAGGTTTTACCTATACCACTCCTTCAGATATGAGGGGAGCAGAGCACCCAAACAAGCACATTCAGATGGAAGACCTAGGCCCACACCATTCTCCAAGAACCTTATTAGAGTCCTGGGGAAGGACTCTAAGGACCCTCTCCACTGGGTCTGCAGTGAGCATGTCACCTGTTGATGGTCCTGGCTCCCCAGCTTTCCCTCCCCTTCCTCTCCTAATCTGGTGGTGAATTATGCTATTTTGAAAAGGCACTTTGCCCATGATTTCCTCACGAATGGGTCATATTCTAGTCATTCAAAACAGGGTCTACACAAAAGTAGACATCTAGGCAATGCAATTCACACATTTAATTTGCACCAACTTAGTACAGGAGCTGTGGGAAATTCTGATATGACTGAGCATTGAGGCCTCCCTAATCCAGGGTTCCTGACAGATAGCCTGCATCAGAGTCTCTTCCTAAGAATGTGAGAGTGCCATGCTCAGGGGTGGGGAGGAGGTAAAGTCAGATGGGCCTCTTTGTAGCCATTAGCTTTCATTGCAAATCATCTGGTTGATAAGCAAACAGCTTGCATTATCTCATTCCAGTCAGTGATCTGGGTGATGCGATTTGAGGGGGGGCAGGAGTGAGGAAGAGAGTTGAGGTACAATACAAAGGCCAGCTGTAGTAGGGATGGGCGCTCTCTAGTATTAAGTCCTAAGCAAGGTGATTGATACACTACTGAGCACCTGAAACAACAGTCCCCAAACTCCATGATTTTACTCAGTCTTAGAGATTAGCTAAGGGTAGACAGTGTGGACCTGAGTTCACTCCCAACATACTGCTAAGGCAGATCCCCTTATGTCATGTCCTGCTCCTCACCCTAAATTGCTAAAGGAGAAACACTTCACAGTGTCCAAGCTCTTGATTCCACAGCATCAAGAAGAAAAGGCAACCACTTAGCTCAGCTCTAAGATACATTTGCTAGGAATATCAGTCTGCAACATGCCTGACAAGCAAAAACCAAGATACCATCTAAACATTCAATAATGTCTTATAGATTATGTATCTACAGCAATCACTTTCTTGGAGATCTTTAAAAACTAACCATAACAAATACTGATTCCTTCCCTGGAAACTAGTGCCATACTTACTGTTTAGTACCTAAAATGTTATCAAGTGGAATCTTACTGTAATATATATAAGAAGAGCACTTTGTAGGCCTTAAACCTCTCTATGAATATGTGGCACTATTGTGATTGTAACTGCTTTGAAAATAATTCCAATAATTCTAGTTTTGTGACTTGGAAGGCTCTGGCACCTGTTGCTCTTTACTGTCTCCACCCAGGGGCTCACTGATCACCAACCTCACTAGAATGCCTATAGGGGCAACTGGTGGGTGCTTTTACTCTCCAAACACTACATTTCAGAAATAGGTATGTGCGCTTGCCTGCACAAATAGTGAAAATGGTCAAGACGGTTTAAGTGGTTTTAAGCTTCTTGAATGGAACAAGTTGATACTGAAAATGTGCCAGAAGGCAAATAAATATAACCATGCCAACAGTATCCAGGAGAAAACATTAGGTTTTGATGAAGCAAGTGTAAACAAAACAGGAATGGAAGAGGGGAAGGTTCTGTGCCCCTGAGTGGCCGAGGATGTTCCTCATGATTCTGTGCACTGTCAGATTTATCAGAATTTTGTGGTCATTGGGTATGGTTTAAGTGTTTAAGATCTTTATGAAGGTTTGGTAAGGCAACTGGTTTGGTTTTAGAATTACAGAATAAAGTCATAATTTAGGGCATTTCTGTAATATATTGGTAGAAACATCAAATAGGCTATAGCAAAGTAGATATGTCTGCTATAGGTCTCATATGCTGTCTGATGACATTCTTGGCTTTTGGGTTGGTGGAAGCTTGTATGGTCTGCTCAGTTAATATATTCCAAAGGGCTTTACCTGGTAAAACACAAGAATGTTATTTTAGACACGGGTGGGCATTGCATGGCTATTAAAGGGACTAAAATAGTCCATGATAGTCCAATATTACTTGATTCTGGTTTTGCAACATTCCAACACTCTGTAGTCATGAAGTTATAATCAGTTTATCTTGTATATTAGTCTTAGTGTGAGTTTTCTCTAGAAACTTCAGTTCACATTATGTAAAAGAGTTTTTGCTGTTTTATCTTTATTGCTAATATAACAGGTATCACTTAGCTTTGCTGCTATGGTGGTTTTACTAGTGTGTTGCTAAGCTTTCCTGGCACAGTCTTGCAAGGCAGAACAGAGTTCTGTAAACCAGTGAGAGGAACCTGACGAAAGAGAAAGGCATGCTTCATCTCATGTGGCAGTACACCTGCAGTTAAGGACATGCATATTCAGGTTAAATCAGACTTAAGAAGGAAGAAATTTAAGTGAAAACAATGATTTTAGAATGCATCACAAAATCAGTCATTATAAGACCATAGAACACAGTGAGAAGTTGGGGCCCCAATTTGACTTAGCTCTTCTCTCACAGAATGCATTTTTCTTCTCTCTAAATTGGCCATAATGACAACATAGTCCCTGTGATATAGTGCACTGCTGCTGAGTGAAGCCACTACTATGACACTAGTTTCCAGGGAAGGAATCAGTATTTGTTATGGTTAGTTTTTAAAGATCTCCAAGAAAGTGATTGCTGTAGATACATAATCTATAAGACATTATTGAATGTTTAGATGGTATCTCGGTTTTTGCTTGTCAAGCATGTTGCAGACTGATACTCCTAGCAAATATATCTTAGAGCTGAGCTAAGTGGTTGCCTTTTCTTCTTGATGCTGTGGAATCAAGAGCTTGGACACTGTGAAGTGTTTCTCCTTTAGCAATTTAGGGTGAGGAGCAGGACATGACATAAGGGGATCTGCCTTAGCAGTATGTTGGGAGTGAACTCAGGTCCACACTGTCTACCCTTAGCTAATCTCTAAGATTGAGTAAAATCGTGGAGTTTGGGGACTGTTGTTTCAGGTGCTCAGTAGTGTATCAGTCACCTTGCTTAGGACTTACTACTAGAGAGCGCCCATCCCCACCACAGCTGGCCTTTGTATTGTACCTCAACTCTCTTCCTCACTCTGCCCCCTCTCAAATCGCATCACCCAGAGCACTGAATTCAGGTGGCCAATGAGGAATTAGAAGGTTTAATAAAGAGTTCAGGTGAGGAAAATATGTGCCCTCATTTGTCTTAAAAGGGAAAATTCTGTTACCAAACTCAGTATTAGATTCAATGCGAAATAACCAGAAATCACATGCGACTATTGTTCTATGCTATAAATCTGGGTAGACAAAGAAAAAGAAGAGTGCACAGATGGGGGGCATAGGATTTACTTAGGAAAAATAAACCAATAATTTCTCCGAGGTTCTCACTTTCCCCAACTCATCAATATTTACAACTATGGGTTCTTTGAGAGATAATGTACACTGGAAAGCTGGATTGTGAGCTTACCCTGTCTCCTGCCAGGTGACTCTCTGCAGGGATCAGATCTGATCCAGGCTCCAATTCCTCAACACAATGATGATACCACTTTCAACATCTTTGCAGGGAATATCAAATTAGAGACAAAAGATACATAGGGTGTGTGTGTGTGTGTGTGTGTGTGTGTGTGTGTGTGTGTGTGTGTATGAAATTGCTTTGAAATTATAAAATGCAGTATATAGGTTAGAATTTATGGAATATTCACTGTTGAGTTTTTAATTTTGCCCTCCCCCCAACAAGACCTGTATTAGGGATCAAACCTACAGCCAGGCTTGCTAGGCAAGCACCCTGCCACTCAGCTGTGATACTGTAAGACACAACTGAACTTTAACTTCTGTACTACAACATAGGGCAAATATTTCAGTAGTTCTGCCTTCAACTGCAGGTGCTCCCTGACTTGCTGACTGAGGAGATATAGCCAAATTCTAGTCTTCACAGAATATTCTAGAATGTAACTCACAGACCAAATGAACTTAATGAACCTTTGCACATTTTCTCTTTGTAAATGTTTCCCCTCCTAAGGGAGAGAGTACTGCCAGTTTAAAAATGCAGTCCACAAATACTTTTGGGTTTCGAGGTACTGAGAAAATAATGGATTACAAACATACACACATATGATAACCTAGAACTTTCAAAATACACTGGGGAATGAACCCAGGATCTCACTGAGAAGTAACCGCAACCTTAAAAACAAAATTAAAAAACAGCTCTTAAAATTGTTTTGGTCATATATGTCTGCTTCCCTTGAGAATTGAAATCTCTACTAAATTATACTGAACTCAGGTCCCTGTGCAAGAGATTTAAGCCAAAGGCTACAACAAAGAAACAACACGCAGTAGACTATCATATATCCATCACACCATAACATACTGTAAAACTTGCTCAGTTTAACCAAGGATGATCCAGAAAACAAATATATGTCCACTATCAATATTCATCATTCATCCACTATTCATCATAGAAAACTGATAAGAATCTTAATTAGTGATTAGAACTAGGAACTTCATTTACACAATAATTTTTAAATGACTCCTTACATAAAGGGCCCCACTATAACTTTAAAGCAAAATGCAGTTTTATACAAGAAAGCATTTTAAAGCCTTGATAATGATGACAGGACTTACTACTCAGCCAGTTCTGGGCCCTCCAAAGTGCAAAACAATGCACATACCAAAGCAGAAAACTGTGTGAATAATATATCAGTATATAGACAGGTGTGGGGTTTACAAAGGCTATTAATTTCCAAACACACAATCAGAAAACAAAAAAGAAAGAAAGAAAGAAAAAGCCACTATCCCCCAGCCATCACTACATCTACTAAAAGGTATATATATCAAGAGTATTAAAATTTCAGAGTGGATAGTTTGTTTTGTATGTTTTATTTGCTCTGAATGATGCATGTTTGGTCTCTACCACGGAAACCTGTCATCTCTGATGATTCTTTCAATGGATTCAGTTTAAGGCAAAGCAAAACACACCTCCAGCTCAATTTACTAAGGAAAAGAGAACAAACATTCCCAATTTGGGATACTAAATCACATATCAGCTACAGATAACATGGTGCTTGCTTTGTGTCAGGAACATTTTGAAGCATCTTTTCAATCTTTAGCCAGTACATTTTCATAGCAGAAATGTAGATATCCTGCTAACATCCACAATTAAAACCCTCAAGATCCAAAGAAGTTATATTCAGATATCCATGGGTCCTATTATGTGTTCATCCAAAAATCCTCCAAACAGTGCCTCCTTACTTCCTTTGAAAGTAGAAATAAGCTTGAAGTATTTGCCTTCCAGTTTATTTTTTTTCTTTTTATTGACAGCTTCCATACTTACAGATAATAAACCATTATATTTTTCTTCCCTCCCCCACTTTTCCCTTTACAAATATACACTCATATTCCCTCCCTCTCTCCATTAGTCTCTCTTTTATTTTGATGTCATCATCTTTTCCTCTTATTATGAGGGTACTGTGAAGATAGTACTAGGCACTGCAAGGTCATGGATATCAAGGCCAATTTCTGTTTAGTCCATTGCATTGTAAGCAGTCCTACCCTTCCTTTGGCTCTTACATTCTTTCCACCACATATACCTTAATGGACTTTGAGCCTTGGAAGGTGTGACAGAGATGTTTCAGTGCTGACACTCCTCCATCACATCTTCTCAGCACTATGGTGCCTTTTGGGTCACCATCATCTGAAAAGAGAAGCTTCTCTAACCAAAAGTGAAATTAGCATTAACATATGAATATAAACATTAAATAAAGTGCTTGCAGGGTAGTTTGGTGAGCATAATATATGTATTCAGCCAGACAAGAGCAGACTTTACACTCCTAAGGCTCAGGACTTCCCCCACCACAGGCTTTTGATTAGGTTTCCATACCAGGCATGTATTCCCTCCCATAGAGCAGGATTCCAGTCCAATTAGAGAGAAGCTGGTTTCCCCCATAAGACATGCCACTATTGTAGCCATTGGCTCATTTTGCCTGCCTGGCCAAACCTTAGGGTTGAAGTGACTACTGTTTTCACCACTAATGGCTTCTGTCTTCCATAAGGTTGCATGCAATGCAGCTTTTTCCAACTTTCTGTCAACTAGTCTACTGGGAGATGGTTTTCAGCTCATCCCCAGTTTGATTTCTCAGCAGCTTTGAGTCTGAAGTCTAAAAGTGTTTGATGAAATTGGGAGCACCCAAGTTAGGTGCATATATGTTTAAGATGGTAATGTCCTCCTGTTGGAGTGTTCCTTTAATCAATATTAAGTTACCTTCTTTATCTTTCCTTACTAAGTTGGTTTGGAGTCCAGCCTATCAAATATTAGGAGAGCAACACCTACTTGTTTCCTTTGCCCATTGGCTTGAAATACCATTTTCCATCCTTTCAGCTTAAGACAGTGTCTATGTTTTTATTGAGAGATGACTTTCCTGGAGGCAACAAACATTGTGGTTGGGGCACTGAGGCCAATGACATTAAGAGTTATTATTGCAAGGTATATATTTATTCTTACCATTGTTTTGTAGTGCTTTGTTTTCCCTTTACTCTCATTTTAAATGTTATTTGAGTGTGGTTTATTTTTTCACATTTCCTCATGTGTGTACTTTGCTTTCTCTTCAGTGTGAAAGATTCATTCAGGTGTTTTCTGCAGAACTGCCTCAGTTGTCACAAATTCCTTTGCCTGTTTTTGTCGTGAAATGTCCTTATTTCTCCATCAATTTGGATAGATAATTTTGCAGGATAAAATAATCTTAGTTGACAGTTGTTATCTTTTAGAACTTGGAATACATCATTCCAAGCCCTTCTGGCTTTTAAAGTTTATGTTGAGTAATCTGTGATCCTGATGGGCTTGCTTTACATGTGATTTGCTTTTTGTCTGTTAACTGCTTTCAATGTATTCTCTGTTTTTTTTTTAATTATTTTTATTTATTTATTTGAGAGTGACAGACAGAGAGGGAAAGAAGCAGAGAGATAGAGAGGTGAGTGGGTGCGCCAGGGCTTCTAGCCACTGCAAACGAACTCCAAATGCGTGCGCCCTGTGCATCTGGCTAACGTGGGGTCCTGGGGAATCAAGCCTTGAACCGGGGTCCTTAGGCTTCACAGGCAAGCGCTTAACCGCTAAGCCATCTCTCCAGCCCAATGTATTCTCTTTGGTTTGCATGTTTAGAAGTTTAATTATAACATGAGGAGGAGAGGTTCTTTCCAGGTTTTGTCTGTCTGGTGTTCTAGAGGCTTCCTGTATCTGCATTGCATTTCTTTCCCAATTTGGGGTAAATTTTATTCTATGATTTTGTTGAAAACACCAAATATGCCTTTGGAGTGAAATTCTTCTCCTTCTACTATAATAAGAATTTTTATGATCTTTTTGTAATATCCTAAATATCCTGAAATTCCCATTCATACCTTCCAATTAACTTGTCTTTCTCTTTGTTGGGCTTTATTAGATCTGCTACCTGGTCTTCCAGTTTAGGCATTCTGTTCTCTTCTTTATCCATTCTACTGGTAAGACTTTCCACAGAGTTTTTTATTTGACTGACTGTTTTTTCCAGTGCTAAAAATTCTGCCTCGTTTCTCTTCAGTATTTCTATTTCCTTACTCAAGTCTTGTAATGACCTCCTTATTTCATTAAGCTGGTTTCTTGGGCTCTCTTTCAGGATTTTATTTTCTTCTTTGATTCCTTTGATTTATTTGGGTATAGATAAAATCATTTCTTTTTGAAATCTTTGTCAGGTGTTTCTCTAAAACAGTCTTATTGGGGGTCATTTCTGGTGGATTTATAATTTTTGGTGGGATTGTCTTGTCTTGGTACTTTGTGTTTCTTGTATTATAGTGTAGCGATTTTTTCATCCTGAGTTTGATGGTTTGGTTTGCTAATTATCTTTTTATACCTTTATATACCTTCAGGATAGGAGTTTAAGGTGCCAAGTGTAGCTCTTGCATCCCAATTAAACAACAGAAGTAAAACTAGGTGTTGCCTTTCCCTGCTATTCAAGTATTCTAGAGGTCTGGGTCGAACAATTTACTGGATAATTCTGAAATTCAATGCTTAATATACAAATTCAATAAAAACCCACCAGAGTATGAAAGTGTGGGGATTAAAACAAACAGATAACCTTGTAATGACAAAATCCCTAAATCCCTAAGGGTGTGTGTTGCTCTACACCCTTAATCCAGTCAGCTGGGAAGTTGAGATTTCTGTTCTGAAATGAGTTCCAGGTAAGCCTGGGTCTGAATCAGACCCTGCCCCCAATAATGACAGAAGAAAAAGACAAAGGCCCTGTAAATGGGAGAGCATCAAAGGCAAGAATAGTCCATCCCCAAATACAGCTTGAGAATGATAAAGCCAACCAAGAATATGTATCCATAACCTGACCTGACATGTAAAGAGAGATTTCTCTTCCAGTGCAGGCCTATGTACCTGCATTTTGTCAGTAGACCTCGTTACCATTTGGGTGGCTTCCAATCTCTAATGCTGAGTGTCCACCTCAATCCCTCTGTGTTGTGTATCTAGTGTTCTGATCAGCTATGCTGGATCCTGCAGCAGGGGCTGAATGAGTTCTCCAGAGGTTCACAGTTTTTACCGTTGGGGGATAGAATTCAGAAAGCCTGGAGTTGTACTGGACCTGCTCAGCTGGTTTCTGCTGTTCCCCCCTCAGGTTTCTTGACTTTTCAAGGCAGCTGATGGGGTTGGAAAAATCCCCTTGTTTGGTCTGCTGTGGCAGCTCAGAGCTGGGCCAGTCGGGTGCATGGATCCATATGGATTGAGGCCACAAGCGTCTTGGCAAGATCCTGGTCACTTCTTCCTTTCTGGTAGATCTTGGTCTCTCCTGCTTCTCCACTGAGGCTGATAATAACCTATACACCTTCACTTTTTGGAAGAAGAGTGTATTTTGCTTAAATCTCTCCCCAGGCTGGTTTGGCATGACTCCCATACTGCCATCTCACTGGGAAGTCCTCTTACCTTCCACTTTCATTCTCATGGCTCACTGACCCAAACCTCACTTTTCTTTGCTTTCCAATGGTATTCTTTCTGCCTTGGCCTCTGGGTCCTTGCTCCCAGCAGCCTGTACAGGGGTTGGGAGAATTCACAAGGTATCAACACTCCCAGACACATTACCTGCTCCAAAGTCCTGCTAGTTCGGGAGTTTATATATATGCGCGATAATCTCATTTTTGTTGCTAAGCAACAGCAGAGACAGCAATAAACCAAAGGATTTTAACATCTTTTCTTTTTAAATGTGGGTATATGCATGTGGAGGCCACAAGAACAACCTTGGGTGTTAACCTCAGAGACAGTGACCACCTCTTTTTGAGACAGGTCTCTCATTGACATGGAGCTTTCCAATTAGACTAGACTAGCTGGCCAATGAGCCACAAAGATCCTCCTGTCTTATCTCTCTAGCACTGAAATTCCAGGGGCACACAGGCACACTCAGCATTTTTAAAATTTAAATATGAACTTTATTATATGAACAAGTCACAGGTTGATCCCATTTCCCTCATGATATACTCTCATATCCTCTCCTCATGCCTCCATTCCACTGAGGCCCTTGGAATTCACTATGGGGTTATGAATATATCAGTCAGTCTCTGTGAGACAAATGGGGAGAGAGAATGCCTCATGATATTCCTTCCTGTTCTGTGGCTCTTACAGTCTTTCAGCCCTTCTGCAATGTTCCAAGCCTTAGTGAGTGTGTTAACATGGGTACTTGTTAGGAAAGCACTTTGCCAATCGACTGAACTCCTAATTCCTTAATATCATCACCATTTCATACAAAACAAATGCTGCTTCATTTTTTTCCCTCACATCTAAGGTCTTAACAGTTCCCACCTAATAAGCATGCAAAATACTAATTCCAAGAAAACCAGTTGTTCCATAGTGTTAACATTTAGTCTTACATTCTTAAGCAAGAATTATTCCAAAAATACAACTTCATCATGCTATCACATTCACAAATTAGTAGTCACATACACATATAGCATTTAATGAAAAGGAATGTTTCATTTCTGTTTTCTGAATTGAAAAAAGGTTGATTTCTGGCGAAGTGATAAACATTAATTATATAATTGTGCAGAACACCTCATGAAAATTTAACAAACAATGCAATCCACTTAACTCTTTTATAGTGTTATAAATGCAGCTGAAATGTATTGGTAATTTGTCTATAGCCCAATTTATCACAAAAATCTTTTAAATTTTTAATACTTTAATAGCCATAAATGGATTGGAAATAAAAAAACAGAGGAATTAACACTTGGCATCACTTTTGGCTCATATTTTTAATATATGCATTATTACTTATTCTCTGAAGGATATACCTCTTTTCCTATGTACTTTAGAAGTTGTTTTTTTAAAACCAGGTTGGAGCTGGACAGATGGCTCAGTAGTTAAAGCACTTGCCTAAAAAGACCCAGGCTTGATTCCCCAGTACACACACAGAGCCAGATGCTCAAAGTGGCACATGCTTCTGGAGTTGGCTTGCAGTGGTTAGAGACCCCCTGTGTGCCCAGTCTCTCCCCCCACATCTCTTTCTATCTATATCTGCTTGCAAATAAATAAATAAAAATGCTTAAAAATGGGACGGAGGTGGCGCACAGCTTTAATTCCAGCACTTGAAAAGCAGAGGTAGCAGGATCACTGTGAGTTGGAGACCATCCTGAGACTACATAGTGAATTCCAGATCAGTCTGGGCTGGGGAAGAGAGCCTACCTTGGGGATTTAAAAAAAAAAAAAAAAAAAAAAAACAGGTTGCTTTGATTTTTGGTATGTGAAAGCAGCTTTACAAGATGTCAAAGATAGGGCTGGGGAAATGGTTCAGCAGGAAAACTTGCAATACCAGCATGAAGACCTGCGGACCCAGCATCCACATGAAAAGCTGGTCTGGGTATGGTCACACTACCAGTAATCCTGGATTTAAGTGGGGGTGTATACAGGAGGATCACTGGAACCCAAAAATGGGTAGCCCCAAGTTCAGTGGGAAACTGTCTCAGGGAAATGGGGTAGAAAACAGAGGAGAACACCTGACATCCTCAAGACTTCATACCTGTACGTAGGTGCATACATCACTCATACACACACCGCAATAGTTTACACACCAGAAAGAAAGAATGAATGAAATAAAGAAAGAAGGAAGGAAGGAAGGAAGGAAAGAGGGAAAGAGGGGAGGGAACAAAGGAGGGAAGGAGAGAGAGGGGAAGAGGGAGGAAGAGGGAAAGAGAAGGAGGAGGAAGGGGAAAGGAGAGGGAGGGAAAAGAGGAAGGGAGAGAAAAAAGAAAAAGAAGGGGGGAGAAAAGAAATGAAAAAATAAATGAAAGAGAAAGATAACTAAAAACAGCCCCTTAAAAAGCCCATAAGCCTCCTCTTAAGAATCACTGTAGAAGGGTGGTCATTTTAACACAAAGAAATTTCCTTCTTGTTAAACACTGGCCATCAGTTAAAAGGAACACCTGGGACAAATAACACTAACACAGAATTAAAGGACCATAGATGCACTGCTGAATCGCAAATCTATGTCATCCAGAATATGTTTATGAGCTGAAGAGATGACTCAATGGGTAAGAGTGCTTGCTGCATAAGTCCAAGTTTCTGAGTTCAATCCCCAGCACCACCCATGAAAAAAACCTAGGCATAACCATGCATGTCCGTAACTGCAGTACTGAGTGGGGTGGAGACAGGAGAGTTGCTGGTGCTCTCCAGTCAGCCTGTCTGATCAAATACTGACAGCTCCAGGTTCAGTGAGAGACTCTGTCTCAAAGAAATAAAGTCAAAGATGAGACCTCTGCATGCACACAATTTTAAAAATGTGTTTATGTTCCAAACTCCATAGTTTGGGAGCATAGCAGGAGCCTCAAAGACCATCTAACCCAATACAATGGTTTCCAGCTCTAAGAGCAGAAGGAAATTAGATGGTTATACTGAGAACTATCATGACAGGGGTCTGGCTCTGGGTCTATTCTCTGGCCTACCTGTTACAGAGATGTCAGTGTTAAGGGTTGGTTAGAGAAATCTAAAGGCATGTTTCTCCTCCATCCTCCAGAGAGGAATGGCAAAGCTGACAAGTACAAGGTAGCTATTCAAGACTGTCTTCCCTGTTAAACAATCTACTGATAGACCTGGGGACCCTGGAAATGGTGAGGAAGCATCATTTAATCTCCATAGACTAGAGACAATTCAAAAATACAAAAATATGGGAGGCCTGGACATCAGTACTGGGCCTGTCACTGTAGCTTTGGACCAGTCACAGCAAATGTGTGGGCCTATCTATACTTATCTATTACATGGTTGGCCAGGGTCATCAGTGGCTTTCAATCTGAGATCCAGGGAGGAACGTTGCCTTCACTACAGAGCCATCCCAAGGAGTCCACAGGAAACAGAACAAGTTGATACTTGACCTCTATTAAAAATGTTTCAGTTTTGATCTGCTCATTAAGGCTTTTTACACACTTAATTTGAAAGAAAATGGCATAGAGGAAATCCACTAACTCCAATCTTTTGTGGGAGGGGTATGGGGAAGGTAGGGGTTTTTTTTTGAGGTAGGGTCTCACTCTAGCCCAGGCTAACCTGGAATTCACTATGTAGTCTCAGGGTAGCCTCAAACTCATGGCAATCTTACCCCTGCCTCCTGAGTGCTGGATTAAAGGTGAATGCCACCATGCCCAGCTAATTCCAGTCTTTAAAATGGGGCTCTAATTCATGTATGGGAAAGAGCCAGGCAATTATTCAATATACATCCCTTATTCTTACTCAAAAAGCTACTCATGCCCAAAGTATTACTAATCATGCTTCATTAAAGGACATTGCCTTCAAGGATTTCAAACCATAGCAGGAAGCAGTACTGGACCCCTCACCATGTACCTGTACAAGAGAAAACAGACATGGGAAAAGGTATGCTTCTGGGCAATATACAGTGGCTCAGGGTCTAGGATGACCATCATGTTCCCAATGTTAAAATGTTAACTTACCAAGACATGTTATCAGGAGGTGGACAGTTTAAGAGGGGAATCATGAAGGTAGAACCACCATGAATGGAATTACTGCCCTTCTTGAAGAACTGCCATTAAATTTCTTGTTGACTTTTGACTAGGTGAGAATATAGCAAGAAGCTGGCCATCTCCATGTGGAAAAGGGTCTTGCTAGAACCAGGTCATGCTGGCATCTTCCTATCACATCCTGATACTTTCTTCCAGCAGTATGAGCAGATGTAGACAGTGACTTTCATTCTCTGGAGAATCTACAGATGGATTGACTACTCTTTCACAGAGAGATCTCAGGATGGTATATTTTGATTTAAATCCCTTAACTGCCTCTATTCTTATTAATGCTCATGCTTAAATCTATACTAAAGGGCTGGAGAGATGGCTTAGCGGTTAAGCACTTGCCTGTGAAGCCTAAGGACCCCGGTTCAAGGCTCGGTTCCCCAGGTTCCACATTAGCCAGATGCACAAAGGGGCGCACGCATCTGGAGTTCGTTGGCAGAGGCTGGAAGCCCTGGCACGCCCATTCTCTCTCTCTCCCTCTATCTGTCTTTCTCTCTGTGTCTGTCTCTCTCAAATAAATAAAAATTAAAAAAAATAAATAAAAATCTATACTAAAATCTCTTAAACTCCAAAGAAAAACAAAAATAAAAAATAAAATCCCCATATGTTGCAACAGCATTATAACTTGGTCCTTATACACAGTAGACCAGCTATGAGGATTAATGAAAAGAACCAGTCTATCAACAGATAATCTTATTATTTTGCCTACTTTAATAATTGACATCTTACTGGACAGTAGACTAATGTCCAGGTTGTGCACAGTGAAGTACTTGCAGTCTTTAAGTTGCTCATATAGTACCCATTTCTCTTGCTATGAACACACTAATGTTTCTCAGTATCCATCCTCTCCCCTGAAGCCCAAGGACTGGCACAGTTCACTGGTATTACTAAGCTCACCTCCCTGGGTCCTGAGAAGGGACATAGAGGAAGATGCTTTAGAGTTAGACATCAATTGTACCTCCATGGGTGGGGAATACACAAGGGAAGGAAAACCAAGAGAAAAAGCAGCCCCTGGTGCTGGAGGGTAGTGTTCAGCCACTAAACAGATTCAAACCCAAACCTGCACCATTTGAACTTTCCATGAATACAAACTCACTAATTTAATTACTTCTTGAGTGTGCACCCTGCCTCATACATGGGGGATATGGTGATAAACGTAACAGGGCCTCCTTTTAGGTGGTAATACATGGGTCTACCTATCACTACCTAGCATCACGAGGTTCTGAAGAAGCACTGTTGTACACAGAGCTAATCATGGCCTCTGCAAGGGGATGTACACATCACCTTGACTATGAACACTAATTTGAGGCAGGACTTATACTCTTCAGAAATCTAGCCCTTTCAAGTATGTGACTGACATCATTAAGGACGTCTCTTGTCTTTGGCAATTTCTCCTTGAATGCCTAATTATAAACTGATAAGTACTTAATGGTGTTGTATGAATGTACAACCCCATAGACTCAGGAACTTTGGTACTTATTTGAGAGAGAGAGAGAGAGAGAGAGAGAGACATAGGCAGAAACAGAGACAGAGAGAGAAAAAGAATGGGTACACTAAGGCCTGTAGCCACTGCAAACAAACTCCAGATGCATGTGTCACTTTGTGCATTTGGCTTACGTGGATTCTGGGGAATTGAACCATGGTCCTCAGGATTTGCATGCAAACACCTTAACCGCTAAACCATCTCTCCAGCCCCAACTCAGGCATGTTTGATTAAAATTAAACTTTCTACTCAAGTCCCCAGCAGGCAGATCCCTGCTAAGGGGGCATGTTACTGAAGGCAGATTTTCAGTTCAGCCCTAGCAGATTTACAGTTTTGAGCCCTGGTACTTGGATCTCTGGCTATTGGTGCTTGCTGGTACTGGTTTTCCTCTCTCCACTGTGGATGCATATAGGGAAGTAAGCCAGCTTCTTCTGCAATTGATAGAATTTCCCCGATTTGGTAAGCCTGAAATAAACCCTTTCTTCCCATAAACTGTTTCTGGGCAGATGTTTGACCAGCAATGCAAAAGTAACTACAATGGGTATTTAACTGATTTAGTAGAAAGAGCCTAGGTCTCTTTGGTGCTACTATTTAGTATCATTTCAGAGATAAGGCCACATATGACATTAGGACTTTGATTTATCTAATGGTTGGTAGGTACATTTTAATGTTGAGTTCTCCTTCCAAAGCCTTGCTCCAGTCATTGAGTGCCACATGGAAAGTAGGAAGCTCAATTTAGAGAGAAACTGGGATGCTTCTTTCCATAATACAAACACATGGATATCAGATGACAAGCCAGGTAGCCCTTCCATCAGAATCTACTACAATGAAAAGGCAATGCAAATAAAATGTCAAAGGCCACGTGAAATTTCAGTCACCCTATCATGTGAATTAAGACTGGTAAGAATTTTATGAGGTAAGGCAACCAACAGTTTTCATATAGAACTTCCTTGAAACAAGTATACATCAGCTTATATCACTATGGGGGACTGAGACAATATTGGAAACTCCAATGTGAAATTTTAAATTCTGAGATCCATTCTCAAAATCATCTGAAGTAAAACTGAAATATGGAAAGTGACTTGTCAGCAGCATTGAAGCACTAAAAACAGTAAAAACACACCCTAATTTTCTAAGATTTATACATGTATACAGCAAATTGGGAATGCAATGGAAAGAAAAATATAATGATTTCTATACTATAAAATAACATTTCCATACCACAGTGACCTTCTAACAGTAAGAAATCATGGATAAATATGCATCTTGCAATTTAAATAATTTGGGTTTTCTATGGCAAGACAGAATATCTTTCCAGGAAGCATACCTCAGACTAAGTAAGCAATACCTAGGGGACCTTCCTGACAGCCCCACATGTCCTTGACCATCTCCAGCTTTGTCACTAGACAAGTACCATCCCTGGAACTTTTTCACTGTGATGTCTGGTTTTCTGCTGTCATGTACTATTAGCTTCTCAGCCTTCACTTTGGGGCAAATAAGTAAGAAATTGGAAAATTACAAAACCTTTAGCTTTTGCAAGATTTTCCTAAAGGCAAAATAGAAAACTATCTCTACTTCCAGTGTTTTATCATATTACTACAACAAATGTGTGGGATAGTTTAATCAACATTTGCTCACAAGGCATGCAGAAGTGCCATTTAGTTATAATTATAATTGTAGTATTACTTAAAATGTAAACCTTTTGATAAGTACTAACTAATTGAAGTAGTACACTCTAAATGATCATAAAACCAGAAGGGTTTGATATAAGTAATGAGCTTTTATGTACTTCCACACATGTACAAGATTCAGACATGAATTTTTTAAATTCAGCATTCTTACAAATATGTAAATCCAAATGACCTGTTGAAATTTTACAACTACAAGCAAATAAATGTTCACACTGGATTTTCATGGTGAAGCCTCAACACTCAATAACAGTAACTGATTCCAGGCAGAATACTGTAACCTATAGACCAACCTGTTTGGTGTATCTAGTAATGAGAGTGCATGAGAGTCTAATCAGCCCCTAAGGAAGAACTGGTAGAACACAAGGGCACAGCAACAACCTATTTTCTGAAACACCTGAGAGCAGAGCCTCTTAACTTCCTGAGTTGAAGAAGACTCCACAAAGCCCACAGCACTGCTACAGTAGGAGCTCCTGGGACCAAGGAATGAATGGCTCAACTCCTTACGATAAGAACAACTGGCTAAAATCTTATCCCTGCTACTAAAAGCAAAGAGGTAAGAGGTCTAATTCTACCTCTGCCACACCTTGCTTCATTCTCAGTCACAGTTCTAGGAAGCTGGCTGTGTGACCAAGGAAGTCACCTGAGCTGTAAGATAAGAAGCCAGGAGAACAGCATGTTAGCAGTCAGCCAATTCTGGGGCACACTGATACTGTGATTAACTTTTTCTGGTGTATTACTTAATAATCAGGTACAAATCCGGAATAATTTAGATTTATACATATTTTAACAGGGAAATCCTGGACATAGAAAACACAGGTCACATCCTCACAGATTTTTATCTAATCAGCACTGTGCTTTTATTTTCCTTCCAAGTAGACATTATTTATAGGGAAATTTTAGGTTTCACAGCAAAATTCAGTTTAAAGTACAAAAATTGTTGATATCCCTTCTACCCCTATGCATATGGTTTCCCCCACCATTAACATTCAACTCAGAATCGGGGCACATCATGTGTTATCAGGGATATGAACATGATGTATTCCCATATGTGTCTTCTTTGATAAGGTGTTTATCCATGTCTTTTGGACATTTCAACTTAGTAACTCATTTTCTCACTTTGAATTTAAAAAATTCTTTGTATATTTTGGTTAAATCATTTTTTAGATATGTATTTTGCCAATGTCCTGGCCCCATCTATTCTCCCACAACACTGTTCTAAAGTTTCATAGACAACAGAATATGGGTTTTCAAACTCGACAATTCACTGTCCATAATTCTTGTTCTTTCATGATGTATTGATCCTTCCATAAGAGTCACTGCATCTTGAATCCCTAATAAATTTTAGTTAAGCAGGATGGCTGGCATGCTGGAAGGTTCTGACTGACGAAAGAAGTAGAGTGTGAGTGCTGGTGGCATTGATTAGGACAAGGGGCTTTGCAAATGCCCTTCAGATTACATCCTATATAAAGCGCCTACCTATATCTCAGTGAGAGTTCTTATTGTACCTGGCAAAGCAATTACATGTGAGCTTCCATATCTTACAACTCCACTGACTCAAGATGGTGTTTTCATTAAGGCTTTTAATTAAGAAGCCAAAGGTGGTCTTGGAATGAGATACCAGTGCATGTTTCAATCTGTTTGCATGGATGGTTTTCTTTTTTTGGTTTTTCAAGGTATGGTCTCACTCTGGCCCAGGCTGACCTGTAATTCACTATGGAGTCTCAGGATGGCCTTGAACTCATAATCCTCCTACTTCTGCCTCCCGCGTGCTGGGATTAAAGGTATGTACCACCATGCCAGGCTCAAATGTTTTTCTTTTTACCTTACACAAAAGATTTAGCTTACACCAGGACTTCTTAGTCTAGACTAAAACATTTCCATCTCAATAAACCCTAACAGTTTTAGGAGCCCAAGGGGTGGGATCCAGGGTATTCCCACAGTGCTTAGCAACCGGTGTGGCTATGGAGTCAGTGTCACTTATAGAAGACATGGGGCTTCCTAGCCACACATGTGGGTTGGTGTCCACTTGTGTTTTATCTTGTTCTCACACCAAGGTGTGACTCTGGATCTTCCCCCCTCCATGTGGTAAGAGGCTAAGGCACCAGTTTCCATGATAAGACGTGGGGAAGAAAGCAACTCCCACCCTGGGAAGGCAGGACTGCAAACAGCCCAAAGACTGGGTGCAATTCTGAGCAAACAGCTGTTTCTAAGTGACTATAGGAAAACTTGTTTCCAAAACCTAGTAGGTGCTGCATGAGCCCAATTATGTGGGGAAATGCAACTCAAGATAGTTTTTCAACTTGAAAGAAGCACTGGAAATGAAATCTGAGAAGACAAGAAAATCTTATAATTGATATGGTGGTCATAAAGTAAAATCACAGTAACTAACATATGGCTAGAAGAAGAAGAAATTTTAGAAGTACAACATAAATATAATTACAAACAAGTAATATTTCAATCTGAGTCACCAAGTAGTCTCTGCAGCAAATAACCCTCCATTTCTATATAGAGAATTAAAATCTGTCATTCTTGCAAACAAAATGCATTTAATTTTAAATATGAAAAAATGTCTTAACACTCTTGACTTTCAACACTTACCTTTACTTAGACTCTAGAACTTGATAACTTGAAGATTTCTAGCAACAACTAATGAATTCAAATACTATGAAATTCAATTTAAAAAACTAGGAGAAATTATGGTAAGGACCTCCAATATTTTAAAACATAGTATTATCTCCACATCTATGTCTATGCCACAATAAGGAGGTTTGCATGCAAATGTGATCAAAACAGCCCACAGTCCAGGAGTTTCAGACAAAAGTTCCAGAATGAAGTCACTCTGCACAGGCTTATACTGAAGGCATGTTAGATACCTGTAGCTTGGGTGGAATAAACACAGAATCCCTAAAAACCAAGCTCATGTCTCAGCAAAGCTTTCTGAATGAACAAAGGCTTAGAAAAACACATGGTATAATAAATAGTTCAGCAAGAAATCATTTTCAATCAAATATAAAACTACTTAAATGAATTGTCATGTCTTCATCACATATTTTCCAAGTCATAGACTGTGTCCAAAGCTATCCAAGATGAAGTTTTGATTTTTTTGTTTAATTGATGACTGACTGTTTATGACACATGGTCTCAAGTAGCTCAGGCTGGCCTCAAACTCATCCTCCACCTTACAAGAACTGAGTAGGTGTGAGATATCATGCCTTGCTCCAGGATTAAGTTTATAACTAAGGTTTCTAAAACAGATGAAATACCTCAGGCCCCCCAGGTGTGCTGAACCTATCTAAGAATGGCACTTGTGGTGCCTGACAGTGGAAAAGCATATGTGCCATGTAGTACATGACTGAACACGACAGCTATTTCTGCACTACAGGTGATGGAAGAAAAGTCTTCCCACTTCCAAGAGGAAAGGCAACAGGAGACAGAGCACTCCCAAAGGTTTTGGCCACTTCCACAGAACTTGCCACCTACTTCTACTTCTGGCCAGGATGACAGTGGGAAACAAAGATTTGTAGGGACGCCAAACACTTGTGAGTGCATCCACCTAGACACACCACTTACACCATTAACTCTGAAAACATAGAAGGAAATAGAGCCCAAAGTTTAAGCAATTAAGCAGAGATGTCCAGTTCTCAACATGGAACAGAATATCGTGGAGGGGCGATAAATCCATTGCCACACCAGATTACAGCCCAACAGGTCTAGGAGACAAAGGTATCTGCATCTCCAAGTCTGCTTCTCCAAGATCTGATAGGGGTCACAGAAAGCAAAGGAAATGTTGGCTTTGCAACACCTGGTCTCATGATACTTCTTTAACCAACTCACCTCAGCCCCTACTCTAACCTTTTGTCTTGTGTGCACTGAACTTACAAACAGAATGAAAGGAAAGAGGAATAACAAACTTTTTTAAGTCTATAAATGAAAGTTGACATGAAATAAAATTAAATGGGGATAGGATTAGATGCAGAGATAATTCAAAAATGTACCAAGAGCTGGATATAGTGGTGCATGCCTTTAATCCCAGCATTTGGGAGGCAGAGGTAAGAGGATCGCCATGAGTTTGAGGCCACTCTGAGACCACACGGTGAATTCTAGGTCAGCCTAGACTACAATGAGATCCTACCTTGCAAAAAAAAAAAAAAAAAAGTAGCATGACCAGCTCTCTCCTGAAGAGGTTAGAGTCTCAGTCATCACCACCAACCCACCACACAGTGTAGCTTCCACTAAGAGTTTAGTGATGGGCAGTAAGGGAGACTATCACCACTGGGTTTTCTTGTTTTGACACACACACATACATATGTGTGCATGAGGTGGCTGGGACTTGACATTGGGTTTCTTTCTCTGTTGCTATCCACTTTATATTTTTTAAAAGACTTCTTTTAAACCACTTTTTGTTCATTTTTATTTATTTATTTGAGAGGGACAGTGAGAGAGAGAAAGAGGCAGATAGAAAGCGAAAATGGGCACGCCAGGGCTTCCAACCACTGCAAACGAACTCCAGGCGCATGCTCCCCCTTGTGTATCTGGCTAACATGGGTCCTGAAGAAACAAGCCTCGAACCGGGGTCCTTAGGCTTCACAGGAAAGCACTTAACTGATAAGCCATCTCTCCAGCCCATCTACTTTATATGTTTGAGACAGGGTCCCTTACTGAACCTGAAGTTCACCAACTAAGCTAGACTAGCTTAGCCAGCAAGCCCCAGAGAATCTCCAGTCTCTACCTGCCTACTACAGGGATTATAGGCCAGCTTTTAAATTGATTATTAGGGATCCAAATTCAGATCCTCAAGCATTTTTATGACTGAGCCATTTTTGCAATCCATGTTTTTTTTAATGTTAAGACAAAAAATATCTTATTACAAAAAGTTATATAAATACTTAACGTACATGTAAACATGCATTTATTTATATGCTTGTTGCAGTCAGCTTCATGTTGCTGTCAGAAAACATCCAACCAAGGGCAGTTTGTAGGAAGAAAGAGTTTATTTTGGCTTACAGACTGGAGGGGAAGCTATATGATGGCAGGAGAAAATAAAGGTCATGAGCAGAGGCTGGACATCACCTCCTGGCAACCATCAGATGGACAATAGCAACAGGAGAGTTTGCCAAACACTGGTAAGGGGAAGCTGGCTACACCCATAAGCCTACCCCCAAGAATATATTGCCTCCAGGAGGCTACAATTCCCAAATTTCTACCAGCTAAGAATCTAGCATTCAGAACACATAAGTTTGTGGGGGACACCTGAATAAAACCACCACAATGTTAAATACACTTTTTAAAGAGTAAAGTTTATTTTAAAGCAAAGGTCAAGTAAGCAAAGAACACATTCCTTATACAAGAGGGGGCTCCAGAGCTGGAGATCTGCAGCCCCAGTTGCAGCTAGGCTTTTATTGAATGAGGAAAGCTCTCCTGTCCAAACTACATGAATAGTCAGCTTCAACAAACATGAAAGCACTGGTTGATCCACAGTACATTCATCACTGTGCAGGTCTAAGAAAGTCTGCCAAGCAAATCCACCAACAGGAAACTGTGTGCCTATGTCCTCTGTTCTCAAGCCAGGAAGTGGGCTGTCCTCTCAGCCATCTTTATTTTTTTTAATCTTTTAAAATTTTTATTTATTTGAGAAAGAGAAAGAGGCAGAGAGAGAGAGAGAGAGAGAGAATGGGCATGTCAGGGCCTCTAGCCACTGCAAACAAGCTCCAGACACATGCTCCATCTTGTGCACCTGGCTTACACAGGTCCTGGGGAGTTGAACCTGGGTCCTTTGGTTTTGCAGGCAAGTGCCTTAACCACTAAACCATCTCTCCAGCCTTCAGCCATCTTTCTATTTTGGCATACTCTAGAATATAGATGGCTACCATGGGCCCTTCTCCTCTGTCTACCTACCTAAGGAAACTAGCTCATATAGTGTTTCACCCTCCTCTCTCAGAAGCCACCCTAAGTGCTGTTAGGAAAATGGGTCAATGATGACCACTTTTACTTCTTTGTGTTGAAAAAAGGTTATTAGACCACAGCAGTCAAGGTTCTTCTGGAGGGAAGCCTATCTAAGAGTTTGTGACAGAAGATTCTAGCCTGGTGGTACTGGAGTGTCTCTTTGTAAATACATTTTAAAAAAACTGCACAATCCATATTTTTAAGTCATACCAGTGTAAATGTGCTTAGATTTCCCTTTTGGAGAAACTACAGCTGCTTACCTATGGCCTAGAACAACACTGGACAATTATGTTATCATGGCCACTATTTTTCTATCACATTCCTAGCACAAAGCAATTAAAATCCCTAGTATTTAATACAAAGCTGATTGTAAAAAAAAAAAAAAAGGGGGGGGGTTACAATATTATTAGAGCTAACCTTATGTTTTGTTTCTAGACTGCCTCATGTACTGGATGCCAAATTAAAATACATTCTCTCATTGATGATCATGACTTTAACTGTTTCTACATGGGTAACCTGTCAGAGACATTTCATTTGAGTGTTTTGTCCAAACCTAAACCCTGGAAGCAAATGGACACCCATTCTTCAACAGTTCTCGCACATCCCATTTCAGGCAATACCAACTAACCCCAGGGAGTCAAATCAGTGCTCTGAAGTTAGAGCCTTCCCACCAACTATCAACCATCAACCCACACCAACAACTAACACTGTGACAAGGGAAGAAACCTTGTCTAGCTATGTGGTATGGATCAAGTAACATCATCTCAATCTCCTTTATAAGAAAAAAAAAAATGATATACTTACCCTGCAGAGGTGCAGAAAGCTTTACCCTAAAACCATAGGCTGTTGCTGGTAAATCCTAGTGCCAGAACTGTGCTACCCTCCATAGGGAGCTGTTGATGAGAGGCCCATGAAACTCCCAAACCAATGCAGGCCATTGCCAATGCACGTGGTTACCCACTAGATCTAAATGTTAAGATCCTATTGCTGAAAACAAAACAGGCTTCCATCACAGGACTTTGAAATATCATGCTGAAACTGAGATGGAAGCTAGATCCCAGCTAGCTAACTCTCATAGTGCTAGAAAGCACTATGGAAGCTGCTGGAGGATAATGGTCACCAACAGCATGAACAAGCAGTGGATCCTAAAAACTACAAAATACTACAAAATCAACCAGCCAAGCAAAATGTACACAATGATGCAATAGTGGCACTCAAGCTATAGAGGTAATCAGTTGCTTCATGCTTAGACATAAGACCCATTTAGTAAGAGGGAATTCACACCTGATACTAAGAACCAAAACCTAGAGGGAACCTTCTACTATTCTTCAGCTAAAAGGTGAAGCTATTACCATCAAAAAGTCTCCTAAACATCTATATTTATGTCTATATTTGTCCCCTTTGATCAATTCTGCTCTCATTCTTTCTAGAGAACCTAGCTTTTTATAGATGACAATGAATACTGGGGAGACCCAAGACTCATCAGTATGACAAGAAAAGAAAATCAACTGCCTAGCACAAGACAAGCCATCTCTATGACATCTGAGAAGGCCTAGAAAACAAAACAGAGAAACTGGTAGATTATGAGTCCTGCTCTCAGTACTAGCCAAAGAACCTTCTCTATGTAGATGGTGGTAGACAAAGGAGACTCAAAACTTATCAAAGCAGAAAATCAGAGGTTCCTGTGAGCTCAATACTAAAGGAGGCTTATAAAATCCATCTAAGGCTCAGGGAACACTGTGGAAGAGGGGATGAAAAAAATTTAAGAGCCACAGGGTAGGAAGGTATATTCTGGGGCATTGCCCCCCCCACCCAAGAGACTGACTGGTACATTCATGACCCCACAGAGAATACCAATAATCCCACTGAGGTAGGCTCTCAGTGGAAAGGGGACAGGTAAAAGGGAATATAAGACTATAACATGATGGGAATATGACCAATTTCTAGTATGTTCATATATTAAAGGTCTCACTTAAAAAAATACACTTAGGCTACACATGTAAACTTAGGAGACTTAAGAGGATAGGACATAGAGTGCTATCACAGGGATTAAATCCCAAACAAGGAAGCTGGTGAGGTGACTCATACATTGAGAGATCACACATTGAGAGATCTGTAAATAGATTCTCTCATGGCACTTAAAGGTCTACCCAAGGAGTTCTGTCACTCCTTACTTTCAGTCATCCTTTGCCCAGCCTGGATTCTTTAAATGCTCCAAGGCCTTCATTTGGTTCATAGAGCAGTTCACAAGGACCTCTACACTATGACAAGGACAACAGACTCACCTTATTTTTTCCTTATCTTCTGCGCATTTGATTTTCTCCCAAACAGAGTTTGACCTCTAACCTTCTTCTTCCAGGGTTTCCAGTATGCTGTCTGCTGTGCATATGTATCAGCAAACAATGCTGATTAATGAGAATCACTCAATTTGTTACTCTTTTATTTTTAAAGAGACATCGCCCTGCTATGTTAGCAAATTCTTAAGCTCAAGAGACCAACCTGTCACTCTCAAGAATAGCTGGAAATATAGTGTATGGAAGCATTACCATACACAACTCAGAAATATCTTTTTATCCTTGCTAATGCTATTGTAAACTTTAAAATCTTTTCTGTTTTAAAATAATATTTACCTACTTGCACATAGGAAGAGAGAGGAAAGAGAAGACAGAGAGAGAGACTGCAAATATCTTTAGATATGCCACTGTGCACCTGGCTTGATGTGGGTACTAGGGAATTGAACCAGGTCATTAGGCTTTACAGGCAAGCACCTTAACCACTGAGCCATCTTTCCAGCTCTTTTCTACTTTGAAAATATATTTTTTTAAATCATTATTCATTTATTTGAGAGCAACAGACAGAGAAAGAGGCAGACAGAGAGATGGAAAGAGAGAGAGAGAATGGGTGTACCAGGGCCTCCAGCCACTGCAAACGAACTCCAGATGCGTATGCCCCCTGGTGCATCTGGCTAACGTGGGTCCTGGGGAATCGAACCTCCAACAAGAGTCCTTAGGCTTCACAGGCAAGCGCTTAACTGCTAAGCCATCTCTCTAGCCCTCTTTTCTACTTTTGATATAATCTTTTGGCAGCAGAAAGTAAAGACTTAAAAATATTTGGATTTTATTCTCTTCTTTCTATTCATATCCCCCAAAATTCAAATAGTAGCCTAGGGTTCCTGGTAGTAACTTCCATAGAATAGAATTCTACTACAAATATTCTCCAGAACAAGAAATAATTACATATCTATGCACACAGATATAAACAGGATTTGTAGAATGCAGTGGTTAAGACAGATTAAAAATGTATGCTGATTTGTGGCACAGCACAAGATTAATAAGGAGACATCTACTTTAAAAGAAAACAAGTAACATTTACCAGCATAATCTTTTCTTCCCATTCCTACTCACTAGACCAACTATGGTGAATGTTCCCATCTGTCAAAATCTACTGCTCCATCTTCCAAAGCATGTGGCAATACTTAACTACTTTAATTGGATAACAGACACTCTCACACTAAATCTTCCATCCAAGCTCTTTCTCTCCTGTCAGCAGCAACATAGCCATTCAACTTCAATCACAATCAAGGATGACAGTGCCTTGACCTTGGGAAGGAATAGCAAGAAGCCTGGAAGTCTAGATGACATTATGGAGCAGAGTCACAGCTTAGAGTACCCCTTGAACAATTATGAGAAAAACTCCTTTGTTCTTTAAGTTACTGCATTAGAATCTCTTTGTTGCATCAGTCTTCTTCCCTAACACAGAAGCCTTTATTTAGTAATGTCATAAATAAAATATATTAAAACATTCATGACTGCTAATTTAACCCTATTTACAATCTAGTGCATACATCTGTTTTCAAAAAACCACTATAATTAACAGTTTGGATTTAGGTAACCAAGCTTCCTTTTGTTGTTGTTGTTGCTAGGGATAAATCCCACTTTTTTTTTGTAACTCAGAGTAGCCTCCAATTCATAACAATCCTGCCTCAGCCTCCCAAGTGCAGAGATTACAGACATGAGCCACCATACCTACCTATCTAGCTTTGGTAACTGAGTTTTTCACTGAAGGAGTATGAGTATTAATTGCACAGCTCCCTTTGGGTGAGTAAATGATGAAAATTTAGACTGCAGATGCTAACAACAACCGATATGGCCAGGTGTAGACCATCTACTTTAATGAGGATATGTTACACTGGTTTTCTCTCAACCAACCCAAGCACCAGCTTCTGAATGAATGTCTTCCCCAGGAGCACATGCTTGTACTCCTCAGTGTTCTTACATATGCCCTTAAGGGCTCAAAAAGCAAGCAAAAGATCTTTATTGCAAACCATCAAATGTGGTTTCATATCATGTCATATATCATATGTGATTCATTTATGTTGGGAGCCATAGAGCAAAAGCCTCTCCATTTTGCCTGGGCCTGCTCATAAACTGACTCATTACTCAGAAAGCTGGTCCATCCAGCTTTCTGTTAGGTACTTCTGGAACTGGTCAGCAGACTGCTTACAGAATCTTATCTTTTGCAAAAGGCCAGTTTATGGTCAGGATGTGAAGCCTGGTGCAGTCAGGATGTTAAGCCAGTGAGGCAAGATTAGATGAACACCTAATTACATCCCCTCTAGGTTTCCTGACAACTCCTTGCTCTGGCCACATCCCCTTTCCCCTACAACTCCTTGCCCTGACCATGTCCCCTTCCCCCTACAACCCTATATAAACCTACGTGTAAGAATAAACTCTCAAGGCCATGACAAACATCTAGCATGGTCTCCTTCTTGTATCTGTTTGCCTTGTTTCATTCAGGTTGATTTTCACCTCGCTTCTTTCTTTGTTTGACTCCCCGCTGGCCGGGGCACATTTATGTTCAGACTGTTACTGTGTCCCAGTACACAGTCCATTCTGCAATGCTAAAACCACTTCCCATCCTTCTATGTTTGCAAATGGATATAAGATCTAACACACACTAGAAACAACAGAAATAAAGACACCAGTGGCTTCTGAGGCTCTCAAGTTTAAATGATTGTGTGCATGCCTTTGTAAGGTACAGGCTAGAATGCAAGCTGGCATCATAGATTCTCAGTGAACAAAACCTGTCAAAGTCAAGTTAGAGCTAGAGCTCTCAGGGACTGGAAATAGTCAGTTGAATCCACATGCTGAATCATTGATTTACTGTATTGCTTTACTATGCCCATTCTACACATTAGAAGTACAAGCACACATTCTAAGAGGAGGAAGCCACAGGGCCAGAATCCACTTTAAACACATGAGCCTTAATTCCTTCTCTGTACAACATATTCACCAGCCTGTGACCATTTATGGACTATATGTATAAAGATATGCAACACTATTTAACTAAAATGTTTTTATTTCCAATTCCAACTTACAGAAGTAAGGGAAGTTTTTACAGCCTATGATGAGATAACAGTTATGGAGCAGAAGGAAGGAAAAACAAAACAAAAAAATGGAACCAGGTGTGGTGGTACATACCTTTAATCCCATTGAGGAGACCAAGATAGCAGGATCTCTGTAAATCTGAGGCCAATTTGAGACTACATTGTAAATTCCAGGTCAGTCTGGGTTAGGGTGAGGCCCTACCTCCAAAATAAATACATAAATAAATATTTTTAAAAAGAAGGTGGGAATGGTGGCAGACACCTTTAATCCCAGCACTTGGAAGGCAGACGTAAGAGAATTGTCATGAGTTTGAGGATGCCCTGAGATTACCTAGTGAATTCCATGTCAGCCTGAGCTACAGTGAGACTCTACCTAAAATAAATAAATAGATAGATAAATAAAAATTTAAAAAAGAAGAAATAAAGAAAATAAATCATAACAGGAAAGCTAGTATATCTCTTTACTCACAATCAAAATAATCAGCATATTCATTGCTTTGTGTTTCCTGTGTTTCTTTTTTTGGTTTCTGTCCTTAGAAGATATTAACATAATTTCTCAAAACAGCCTATTTTATCCAGGTGTGGTGGTGCACGCCTTTAATCCCAGCATTTGGTAAGCAGAGGTAGGAGGATCTCTGTAAATTGGAGGCCAGCCTGGGACCACAGACAGAGTGACTTCCAGGTCAGCCTGAGGTTGAGTGAGACCTTACAAAAAAAAAAAGCTTATTTTAGTAATACCTTGGTATAAAGGATCTGACAACATATAAATGAGGTTACAGGAAGAAAAGAGGCAGTACAAAAGTTACAATGATGAAAAGGAAAATGTTAACAACAATGTACTGCAGCAGTATGATGACTAGATAAGGTAGATTTTTACTATTTCTTCTATCAGCTAGTTGTGTAGCCCAACCTCAGAAATAGTCTTAAGACTGTTCATTGCAATGGCCAGGCATGGTGGTACACACTTTTAATCCTACTACTCAAGAGGCAGAGGTAGGAAAGAATGTCAGAGCCATATGTTGGGTCATGATATGCAGAGACATTTATCTTACCCATAACTGTGGGCTAACTCCACAATGCATGACCCATATACCTCAACAAGGAGGGGCCAAGGGGAGGGGGTAGGTCACGAATGAGCCTAATAATTTGGTGCAGTCCGGTTCGCATTGCTGTTAGAAATCACCTAACCAAGAGCAGCTTCTGGGAAAAAGAGATTTATTTTGGCTTACAGGCTTGAGGGGAAGCTCCACGATGGCAGGGGAAAACGATGGCATGAACAGAGGGTGGACATCACCCCCTGGCCAACATAAGATGGACCACAGCAACAGGAGGGTGTGCCAAACACTGGCATGGGGAAACTGGCTATAAAGCCCTTAAGCCCGCCCCCAACAATATACTCCCTCCAGGAGGCATTAATTCCCAAATCTCCATCAGCTGGGGAGCTAGCATTCACAACACCTAGGTTTATGGGGGACACCTGAATCAAACCACCACATAATGGTACCAAACTGACTGTATTTGCTGAATACAAAACTAATTAATAAAAATAAAATACCCTCCCCCCAAAAAAAAGGACAGAGGTAGGAGGATTGCTGTGAGTTCAAGGCCAGCCTGGGACTACACAGTAAATTTCAGGTCAGCCTGAGCTAGAATGAGACCCTGCCTTGAAAAAATAAATCCAGATTTCTTGGGCTGGAGTGATGGCTTAGTGGTTAAGGCACTTACTTGCCTGCAAAGCCAAAAGACCAGGTTTGGTTCCCTAGGACCCATGTAAACCAAATGTACAAGGGGGCACATGCAATTGGAGTTCATTTACAGGACTAGAGGTCCTGGTGCCCATTCTCCCCCCTCTCTCGTTCTCTCACTCTTGCTCTCTGTCCCACCCCACATACAGCTTCTATATGCTTTCCTCTCTCTCTCTCAAATAAATAAAATGAAAGATTTTCTGAGAAAGACTTTTCATTGTTATGGCTTAAATTCTGTATGGAAGCTGGGTGTGGTGGTGCACACCATTAATCCCAGAACTTGGGAGGCAGAGGTAGAAGGATTGCAGTGAGTTTGAGGCCACCCTGATACTATATAGTGAATTCCAGGTTAGCCTGGGTTACAGAAGACCCTACCTTAAAAACAAAAACAAAATTGTATGGGGAAAAACATTTAGCCATATTTACTGACTACCAAATTCCTAATTCAGTGCTTCATGGCTAGCAGAAGTTTCCTTCATACCCTTCTTACCTTCCCCCAGACTATCCAGTCTCTCCAGTGATGTCAGTTACACTTTTGTCTTGTCCAAACTTGGCTAACAAAGTCAACAGATCTTCAAAGTCACATGCCCACTGCCAGCTGAGTTGGAATATCTCTGCTGAGTTAAGTGACAGCCCAGAACATTCCTTGACTTGCTAGTGTGCTAGTGTGTACAGGATTTTATTTCACAGTGTAGCTCATGATTAGATGACATATGACAATAGATTAAAAATTGGTAGAAACTAATGCATTTCTCAGATATCAAGCAGAATCAGAGAAGGCATATGTGGTGGTTTGATTCAGGTGTCCCCCATAAACTTAGGTGTTCTGAATGCTAGCTCCCCAGCTGATGGATATTTGGGGAATTAATGCCTCCTGGAGGGAGTGTATTGTTGGGGGCCGGCTTATGGGTATTAAAGCCAGTTTCCCCTTGCCAGTGTTTGACACACCCTCCTGTTGCTGTGGTCCATCTTATGTTGGCCAGGGGGTGATGTCCACCCTCTGCTCATGCCATCGTTTTTCCCTGCCATCGTGGAGCTTCCCCTCGAGCCTGTAAGCCAAAATAAATCTCTTTTTTCCCAGAAGCTGCTCTTGGTTGGGTGATTTCTACCAGCAATGCGAACCGGACTGCAACAGCATAGTTCTTGGCTATTTGCTACAGGCTTGATTCAAAATAACTTTCCTAATTCCTATGGACAAACAACTCTCAATGGTTAGGACTCCAGCTATATTTTTACAGAATAATCACCAAGTGCCCATTTCTCAGCCACTATTCTTATCAGCATTTGAAGCCAATGAGAAAAATAAGAGGAAGAGTCAGGGACATGCCTCCTGAGTTTACCTAAGGCTGACCAGTGTTCTTGAGGTGGGGAAAGGGCATTTCAATGTCAGTTTAAAAGCATAGATGAAATGGAAACCTACTTCTTCTCTAGCTATATATATGTGCTTGGGCAGAAGTGTTCTGTAGGGGTTGATAATGTCATACACAGAAGACATAGACTGTTACAAGAAAATTACATTGGCAGGTATGGGCTAGTTTCCATTGAATTGTTGGTTAGGGAGACCCCTGATGCTCCCAAAATATTACAGACTATTGCCAAGGCTCTTGGTTGCCCATCAGAATTAGATGGTAAGATTCTATTGATGAAAACACCACATGCTTGGGCTACAGGACACTGAGAACTAAAGCTGGACCTAAGCTAGAAGGCCCCTCCCTGTTGTCAAGCTGTCATGATGTTGAAAGAACTGTGAAGCCTGTTGGGGAAGAAAAGTCATCAACAATCTTAACCAGCAGTGGACCCTGCAAATTTTGTGGCTGGCCAGCCAGGCCAAATGTGCCAACTGGTGCAGTGGTG
Organism: Jaculus jaculus; assembly: GCF_020740685.1. Lineage (NCBI taxonomy): Eukaryota > Metazoa > Chordata > Mammalia > Rodentia > Dipodidae > Jaculus > Jaculus jaculus. The sequence continues at coordinate 72,379,396 of NC_059107.1, read as the reverse complement.
GCAGATCTGTTATGGGGAAAACCACCTGCTCTCTGGTTGAATTTGAGGCCCATTCCATAAGGGAAAATTCATGCATGGTACTGAAATCCTAATCAAGAGCCCGTGGTTAGGGGCTTATAAGCCCTAGTTTGGAAACTACCACTGTCACCTGGATAAATGAATATAGTATGCCAGCCAAATTGCCCTCTACCTGCTCATATAGTCATACCACTCTCACTATGGATTATAGAAGTTTCTCTTTTCAGATAGTGAAACTATTTCATCAAAGTGCTGAGAAGAAGAAATAGTGGAATATTCAGCAGTAAGTAGGCCATCTCTATCACCCCCGTTTAGGCTCAGGGTCATTGTGGAAGAAGTGGCACAAAGAAAGTTAAGAGCCAAAGGAAGGAGAGGACTATGTTGCAATACTGTCTTCCCATCACAAAGTGACTGGCTGTGGCACTCCTGACCTCATACTGGCTGATGTTACTTATACAAGACCTGGATAATAGGAGGGGGTTAATGATGACAGCAACAAAGGACACAAGTTGCAAAGAAGGAATTGAATTCAACAGAGGGGCCATAGTGGAAGGGTAACAACAACAACAGAAACAAAACAGCACAGACACAAAATAAAATAGCCAAATTGTTAAGAAGTATATAACACCATAAGTATCCTGCTGCTATTTTATCTGCAAATGAAAGCTGCAAGATTTGACCAAGCCAGACCTACAGAAGCCAATGTCAGGGGGTGCATATTTCTCAAGGCCAGTGACCTCAAAGTTACGACAATTTATACACAACAGAACCTAGCCTTGGGGTACAGTTTAAAGGTTTACTGTTGTTCAAGAACAAGGTGTTCTAGTCCTTCAAGCATTTGCTCCTCTAAATTTATCAGCTTCCTAATGTACAGTACTAGTTTAGCCAACAACCCTTCTGAATAGGTCAACAGACTCATGCAAACAAAATGCCAGAGGCATAGAGTCCACAGAAATTAACATTTAATATGTTAAAACATTAAAATTCTATTTAGTAGTTAACACACTATGAAACCCAAGTTCACTTGTTTAGTGATAGTAAGAAAGCAGGAGCAATAGACCCATTCTACTGACCTATATACTGCACAGGTAACTACCTACCACTCAGCACAAAGAGAAACAGAAAAGTCCTAGCAGAGACCCACAGCCAGGGCATAAGCTGCCTTACCAGGTGTTTAACTTTTAGTGCTATAGAATCAACCCTCCTTGATAGTCAAGGCAGAGAGTGGGGAGAGAGATCTAAAGCCCATTAAGAGACAAGAGCCAAGAAAGGTGATGTTAAATATAATGTCATCTTCATTGACCTGCTCCTTCTAAAGTCAAATTTCTAACTGGTTCTTGGTCCTCAATCCTTTACAAAATGCTGAACTCATATGTGTCTAGGATTCCTCATGAGGTAGACACTTACTTGGTTATGACATTTCATGGTGCTGGTTTAAATGCCTTCTTGCATAATTCTGTAGTTTCTTCTCAGGAACCTTACCTTAAGCTACACATGGCTACTATTTACACTCTACAGATGAGACACCTAGACAAACCTAATGCCACAGTATTTATAGCTGGCTTCACTCAGTATTTCTATTCACTTGTGTTATCACTTTTAGCTCCCCAAGACTAAACACTGTAGCCTAAAAAGGTGGGACATGCTGGAGAGATTGCTCAGTGGTTAAGGCACTTGCCTGCAAAGCCCAAGGAGCCAGGTTCGGTTCCCCAGTACCCATGTAAAGCCAAATGTACAAAGTGGCACATGCATCTGGAGTTAGTTTTGCAGTGTCTAGAGGCACCCATTCTCTCTCAATATCTCTTTTCCCTTCCCTTTCTCTCAAATAACTATTTAAACAAAATTTTAAAAACCCTAAGGCTATGAGCACTGGAGCCCCTCAAAACTGCCCACATATATCCAATTCTTCTATACTAAGTATTTGAATACAGTACACAGGTTTGCTCAAGAAATTGTTGGTATTGATGTTGTGCACTATACTCACTATGGTGGTATATTCTTAGAAGCCTTTTGTCAAAAACATATGGGTATATGGACCTATGTTGTTGTGGCAACATTTCTCTCCTGTTCTTTCCTTGTGAAGGCTTGGAATCTAAGTCATGACTGAGGGCACTATTTTCAGACAGAAGCTCTTGTTAGTTTCCCAGTATTGTTGCCACAAATACCACACAACAGAAATGTCTTCCCTCTTAGCTCTGATGCCAGCAATTCCAATGCCAAGGTGTTTGCAGAGCTGTAGTCTTTCTGGAGGCTCCAGAGCAGAGGTCAGCTAGAGGTCACATCACTTCAATCTCCATCTTGGCAAAGCCTTCTCTGCTCTGCATTTATCCATGCTCCCCTATTTTTCGTCTTATAAAGATGCCAGCCAAGGAATTTACATATTCACTTTCAGAGCATTACATCTGCAAAGACCCTGCTTCCCAGTAAGTACAGTGACAGCACTGGGGTAAACAAATGGACCTATGTCTTAAAAGGATGTGTTTGAGGACAGATGCCCAGACCAAGAAACACAAGATTCAGAATTCTGTACTTGTAATCCCAAAGCTGTAAGGACATAGAAGCCATGGGGGGAAAAGATACTAAAAGACAGCTGTGTGGTATTTTTGGAAGTGGAACCTATGACTCAGTGTTAAATGATTAACCTTCCTTCCAGCAAATAGCTTCTATGCAGAAAGGAAAGAGAAGTGTGAAATTCAAACAGGGACAGTGAAGAGCTGAAACCCTTTCTTTAACTCAAGCTACCATGGTCCTGTTTTCTGTCTTAAAGTGTTTCAAGGGTACCATTTAAAAACCATTAGCTAAGACTCACAGTTTTTTTTTTTTTCTTTTTCCCCAAGAATGGATTACAAAAGCCATTATAACACGACATACAGTGTAGCAGTAGAAGATGAACAAAATCATCCAGGTCTTCAGTGCCTTGCTCAGTTACTGCACAGCACCTGTACAATAGGCTCAGGCCTTTATTAAACACCCATCAGGTGAGCTGGAAGCATACCTCCAGTTTCAAGGTCAAGTCTGACTTTCTCCTACCAGGCAAAGAAAAGAAACTCATTTCCAGTGAGAGAATAAACCATCCAGAAAGAGCTGTAGGAAATGTAAACCACTGAGTACCTATGTCAACTCTTGTGTTTTTGCCCATTTCCCTTATTAATCATCCCAATAAGTTTACTGAATACAAGTCAATATTAAACCCTAATTTTTATAAAATTACATTCATACTATAAGAGGGCTATTTCAGGTTTTGCAGTGATATTGTTTAGAAAACCGGGCATATTACAGGTTTGTAATATAAAGCAGATTTGCAATACTGCAAAACAAAGTAACTTCAAAGCTAATCACAATGCAAAATACAAGTACAAAAACTATAAATGCTAAAATGTTACATGCCACAACAAGTATTTTGGACAAAACTAGGTGTAACACCTTTTGTACTTTATTTTTTTTTTATAAGTTTCCCCAGACTGGCATTTAGCAATACATCAACCAAACTAAGCAGAATCTGCCCAACGATTCCCACTGCAGCCCAGGACAAGACAACAAGACCATACCACAATTTGTCAGGACAGCAGGTAGACTTATACAACTGATGTGTACATACAAACCCCTTAATTCAAAGCTAACCACCAGAAGTAGCAGGGAAGGAAACAAAATAGGGCTTAAAAACAAAAAAAAAACAGCATCTTTCTCACATAACTTTCTCAAACCGGTCTGAGGACAGGAACCTCAAGAAAATTAAGGAAATAGAAAATAGCTTTTGAACAACTACCTATTGGTTTGAGACAGGTGGACATTCTTATTCTGCCTGTAACATAAAAACAAAAACTGATTATTTAATCTAGCAGTTTACTCTGCCATTGACAAGCATCCTTACCACCAGAAAAGCAAGGCCCTATGCCACTAGCCTTGATTGGCAGAGACACTTCATCAACCCAAAGGTAAAGGATATGAGATATTTTTATCATGCTTAATAAATATCAAGTGACAATACTGATAGCAATACTAATGCAGCTTCAGCAGGAAGGCTAGCTAGCGGTACCCATCATTCAGACAGTAATAGACTATGGACATCACCAGTATTCTCGAAGATTATGTTCCTGAATGTTCTGAGCATCACTCAAGCTGTTATAAATAAAAGTCTCCTTTGCAAGGTTCTCAGGAGCCATATTTCCCATTTCCTGCCAACACTGCTTGCCTCTCCCACACCAAGGATTTGTTCACATTTCTATGTGAATAACTGGACAGTTTTAGTAGAGAGAATATACAATGTAAAGACACCACACAGAGAAGGGTAACCCTGTGAGAGGCACTGCAGGAAAGTTCCAAATGACAAAATGTGTCACACTGCTGTTGCTATGGAGATGAAACTAATGCTTCCTGCATTATCAAGGACCATCTGGGTAGGAAAATGTGCTTCTGTATGACACTCAACTCACAGTTGTATCAGTTTCTCTGCATGTGGTTGTTATGTAAGACTAAGGTTAAGAACGTGGCCTAAAACAAACCATGGCTCCCTATTATCTAACATGTTCATATACATAGCTTATGATTCTATTAAGACAAAGCACTGATGATTAGGGAAACAAAGTAGATGGTAACATATTTAGAGTATCTTTCATGTTCTAAATTGCATCTCAAGTCCCCATTTTCATTTTTTAAATTGAAACATACATATCATGAACCCCACACACATACCCTGTAGAGAATAAAATTCACTATTTTTAGTACATTCTCAAGGTTATAGAATCCTCATCACGTCCAGAACATTACCACGAGCCCATAAAGAGATCCTATACTCACTATGGATCACTACCTATTCTTCCTTCTCCATTTCCTCAGGCCCTGGAACCCACTAATCTATCTCTCTGGATTTGGCTATTCAGGATATTTCATATAAAGGGAATCACTCAAGCTGTTATAAAGGGATTTTGATGTCTGGCATCTCTTATGTCATTTGTTTACCCATGTTGTACCATACAGTCACTTACTTCTATGAATCAGTAATAACCTGTTGTATGGATATTCCACATGTATTATCTATCAATCTCAATAGACATTTGAGTCATTTCTACTTTTTGGCTATTATGAATAATGCTACTCTAGGGATATGCTAGGAGAGCAACAACTAAATCATATGGTAATTCTTTGCTTTACTTTAGGAACTGCCAGACCTTTTCAAAGCAAGACACCACCTCACATCACAATCAACCATATATCACTGCTCTATTTTCTTGACATTTATCATTTTCTAATATTTTGATCCTAGTTAAGTGTGGATTAGTTTGTTGTTATGATTTGATTTTTAGGATACTGAATATCTCTTAACATTCTTTATAAGGCATTTGCGTATCTACTTTGGAGAATATCTATCCAAATCTTTTGCCTACTTTTAAACCGGCTTATTTCAGTTGCAAGAGTTAGTGATACAGTCTGGATATGAGACATTAAATTTATAATTTGCAAATAATTTCTCCTATTCTGTGGGTTGTCCTACTTTCTTTTTCTTTTCTTTTCTTTCTTTTGTTTTTGTTTTTGTTTTTTGAGGTAACACTCTAACCTCCCGAGTGCTGGAATTAAAGGTGTGTGCCATCACACCTGGCTTGTCCTACTTTCTTTTTTTTTTTTTTTTTCTCACTTCAGTTCCATTTATTCTTCATACAAATATTTTACACTTTTATTTTAAAATCATTTATACATATTCATATAAAGAAAAATAAATTTCAGGATAGAACCTTAGGACCATGGTAGTTTTTAAAAAGCTGACTATTTGTTACTGAAGACATGGCAAGACGCTTAGCAGTTGTTTCTGGGGTTTCATGTGTCCCCCACACGGAAGCATGGGGACTCCAGATGCTCCTTCAGCCCCCTCAGTCATCACCTTGTAGAAGTAACATGAGGGAGGGGCTTTCCAATGCCGTCCCCTAGAGACATTTCAAGAGGTGTAACAAAGGCTTATGGTAACACTGAATCCCTTCTTTGCTAGGAATTTGGCAAGAGTCCAACTCTGAAACCAACCTCCTAGAAGAGTCAACTCAGTTCCTACTCACAAGCCTCCAAGAGAAGGGACTGTTGCACTCATTGTAGCACATCCCAACCTCCCACCAAAAGCCAGGACAGGTCCCAACTACAGCTCTGGGCTCACTGCACAGGGAAGCTTCCCTCGCACATGACGCCCACGCTGCAGCAAGAAGCCCTGTCCCTGAGGACCCTAAGATAACAACACAGCATCTACTGCACCAGCATCCACCACAGAAAATCAAGCTCTCCCAGGAGTGACAGAACTAGAATCACCCCTCCTCAACTCTATGGAGCCCCACATCACTATTTCAGTCAAACAGACCAACTCCTAACACTGCCTGTGGGTTGTCCTACTTTCTTAACACTGTCTTTTAAAACAAACCTCCCCCCTTTGGTTGTATATTTGCAAAGCTATTGTAACATATTTTCATCTATATTCTCTCCTCTATGAGTGTTTTGAGCCAAAGTTTCCCCCCAAAGAATTCACACAATAGGGCTGAGAAAATAATAGAACTGGAAAAAGCACTTGCTGTGCATCCATGCAATCTGAGTTCAGACTCCCAGAATACAAGTAAAAACCAGTTACAGGACCAAGGTTTATAATCCCAGCCGGTCTAAGATGAGATGGGAGGTAGACACAAGAATCTGGAATTGAACAGACCTTGCCTCAAACAAAGGTAGGAATGACTGACAGGTGAAGTTGTCCTCTGACCTCTACACACACTGACACATTTGCATACAGAGAGAGAGAAACAAAGAACTCAAAGTAACGGGGTAATTTAAGGTTAACTGAAGTCATCAGCTTGATCCTGACTTCACATGACCAATGCTCTTGCAGGAGGAGGAATTGTGTAAACAACCATGTCACCAGATGAGGTCATAAGGAAAAGATGGTGTCTACAAGCAAAGGAGAGAAACTTCAGAAGCAACTAAAACAGTTTCAACCTGGAATTGTAGCTCCCAGACCATGAAAAGGTTAAGTTTCTGCTGTGTGTGCTGTCCAACCTGAGCTTTTATATTGTGTTGCCGTCCACCCTGTGCTTCTGTGTGGTGTTGTGTGTGTGTGTGCTGTCCACCCCACCTGTGCTTTTGTGCGGTGCTGTGCTGCCGTCCACCCTGTGCTGTTGTGTGGTGTCATGTTGCCGTCCACCCTGTGCTGTTGTGTGGTGTGTTGCCGTCCACCCTGTGCTGTTGTGTGGTGTGTTGCTGTCCACCCTGTGCTGTTGTGTGGTGTGTTGCCGTCCACCATGTGCTTTTGTGTGATGTTGTGTTGCCGTCCACCCTGTGCTGTTGTTTGGTGTTGTGTTGCCGTCCACCCTGTGCTTTTGTGTGGTGTGTGTGCCATCCACCCTGTGCTGTTGTGTGGTGTGTGTGCCGTCCACCCTGTGCTTTTGTGTGTTGTTGTTCTGCCGTCCACCCTGTGCTTTTGTGTGTTGTTGTTCTGCCGTCCACCCTGTGCTTTTGTGTGGTGTGTTGCCATCCACCCTGTGCTTTTGTGTGTTGTTGTTCTGCCATCCACCCTGTGCTTTTGTGTGGTGTTGTGTTGCCGTCCACCCTGTGCTTTTGTGTGGTGTTGTGTTGCCGTCCACCCTGTGTTTTTCTGTTGTGTTGCTGTCCACCCTGTGCTTCTGTGTTGTGTTGTGTTGCCGTCCACCCTGTGCTGTTGTGTGGTGTTGTGTTGCCGTCCACCCTGTGTTTTTCTGTTGTGTTGCTGTCCACCCTGTGCTTCTGTGTTGTGTTGCGTGCACCTGACTGGAGGCATATCACTGGGGGAAGATTGTGGGGTCAAGTCTTAAGGTATGTTTGGGAGTGTATCTGACTTCCAGCCCACAGGTGTGGAGGTAGGTCTAGACTCTGAGGGTTTCTGCTAGGTGCTTTGGGTTTTTGCTGGCTGCTTTGGTTGTTTCTCTCTGTTTCGATGTACAAAAGCAGCTTCTGCCATTCAATGGAACTTCCCCTGGATGTGTAAGCTTGAAATAAATCCTTTCCTCTCCTTAACTGTTCTTTGTTTCAATGTTCATCCCAGCAATTTGAAGCATCTTCAACATTGTGCTACCCAGCCTGTGTTTTTGTCAACTAAACAAGAGGGATTAGCTTTTACATTTGATTCATTTTGAGCTATATTTTTTTATTAACAACTTCCATGATTATAAAAAAATACCCCATGGTAATACCCTTCCGCCCCCAACTACCCCTTTGAAACTCCACTCTCCCTCATACCCCCTCCCCCTCCCAATCAGTCTCTCTTTTACTTTTGATGTCTTGAACTTTTCCTCCTCTTATGATGGTCTTATGAGCTAGATTTTACGTATGGTATGCAATAGGAGTCTGGTTTTTTCTTTTTCTTTTCTTTCTTTTTTTTTATTGTTGTTGTTTGCTTTTGTTTTTGTTTTTGGAGGTAGGATCTCACTCTAGCCCAGGATGACCTGGAACTCACTCTGTAGTCATAGGGTGGCCTTGAACTCACAACAATCCTCCTACCCCTGCCTCCTGAGTGCTGGGATTAAAGACATGTGCCACCATGCCCAGCTCAGGAGTCTGGTTTGTTTTTGCACATGTGTGCATAGCCATTTTTGACGTGTGTGAACACATGTATGTGCATGCATGTGGAAGTCATAGGTCGATCTCAAATGTCTTCTTTAGTTGCTATCTACTTTATTCTTTAAGACACAGACTCTTGCTGAGCCTAAAGCTCATCAATTCAGCCAGACAAGTTAGGCAATAGCTCTAAGGATCCTCCTGTCTTCACCTCCTAAGTGCTCAGATTACAGGCATGTACGGTTATGCTTCACATTTTAGGCAAACACTATTTTCCCAGCACTAATGTTACTATTTTTCATATGGATATCTAGGTGTGTTGATGAAACTGTTCATTCCCCATTCAATAGCCCTTTTGAGCAATAATAATAAATTGTAATGATAATAAATTGTGGTGTGTGCCGTCCACCCTGTGGACTCTTCTCTACTTCCAGTTCTAGTCCACTGATTTATGTCTGTCCTCATAGCAGTACTACACAGCATGGATTACAACATCATTGAAGCAAATTTTTAATTCATAAAATGAGAGCCTTCTAATTTTGTTATCCTTTTTCTGGGCTGCTGAGGCTTTTTATTCATATCCTTTAGGAACTAAAAAAAAATAAAATAAAAGTTTGTGTATTACAAATTAACCTAGCTCAGTAAAGCTTAGGTTTGGTCCTCCCCTCCCACTTCTAAGGTAACAGTCAGGCCCTGAATATGTTCAGTCTGAAGGGTGAGGTTGATGATGGGGTCCTCAGGCCATGCAGCATGGTCTTGATCTCTGGATCAAGGTCAACAATGGTGACAGTTAACTAGTGCACTTCATCAGCCACCACTGAAAGCTCTGGACCCCAAGGCACAAGTGAATTTTGCTGTTTAGCAATATTCCATATATGTTGCCCACACATCATTGCTGAAAGGAGGCACTGCTCACAGGAGAAAGAAGCCCCTCATCTCTTTCCTTCACTGATTCAGTGTCCTTTCATTGAAATAAATTATAAATGTAAGTAAAATAGCTTTTCTAGAAGGGAGAGCTAGAGAGATAGCTTAGGAGTTAAAGAACGTACCTAAGGAAAAGCCTAAGGAATCCCACATAAGCCAGATGCACATGGTAGCATACATGTCTAGAGTTCATTTGCAGCGGCTAGAGGCCCAGGCACACCCATTCTCTCCCCCCTCTCTCTGTCTCTAATAAACAAATAAAAATAAAATATTTTAAAAAGAGAACTACTATCTAATTGCAAAGCAGCTGGCTATAAAAACATAGGGCCCAAAAGGTAGAGGTATCATAACTCCTCACTCTGAATTTTGCAGTCTTTTAACTTGCAGCTCAGTGCGGAAGGTGAAAGGTCAGAAAACTCACAACTGTTATGTTACTTGTACATCCAGATATAAACCAACAAGAACAAGTTTTTACACCTAAGACTCAGACTCACTATCCTCTATCAGACAAGGGCTTAAAGCAACAAAAATTGGTTTATACTACAAATCAAGTTCCCTAATCGAAAGTTAGAAGAAGGCTGGAGAGATGGCTTAGCACACTAGGCCTGTAAAGCTTAAGGACCCATGTTTGACTTTCCAGAGCTCACGTTAGCCAGACACACAAGGTAACAAAAGAGCACAAGGTCGGGCTGGAGAGATGGCTTAGCGGTTAAGCACTTGCCTGTGAAGCCTAAGGACCCTGGTTCAAGGCTCGGTTCCCCAGGTCCCACGTTAGCCAGATGCACAAGGGGGCGCATGCGTCTGGAGTTCGTTTGCAGAGGCTGGAAGCCCTGGCACGCCCATTCTCTCTCTCTTCCTCTATCTGTCTTTCTCTCTATGTCTGTCGCTCTCAAATAAATTAAAAAAAAAAATTTTTTTTAAAGTGCACAAGGTCGTCACATATGCACACAAGATGACACACACATCTGGAGTTCAAGTGTAGTGGCTGGAGACCCTGGTGTGCCAATTCTCTCTCTCTGTCTCTCTCTCTCTCTCTCTCTCATAAAAAATACCAAGAGATTGAGAGAGAGAAGAGAATTATCTACTTGCAAAGCAGACTGCATTTGGACTAGAACACCTATGTACACTGAACTCGTTACAAATATCTAAAGCTCACTCAGCACTCCTGCTCCTTATTAAAAGGTATTTTAAGCAATCTTCTCTATAACTTAACACTGACATTAATGACTTTCCAATTCTATCTTTGAATTTTGCATGTGTACATGCATGCTTTTATGTGTGTGCCACATGTGTGTACTGGTATGGGTAGAGGTCAGAGACCAATCTCAAGTGTTATCCTTAGGAATGCAGTTACTTCTTGTTGAGACAGAGTGTCACGATGGACTGGAGCTCCCAAAAAGGCTGGATTGCAAGTCTGGTGTATTTTCCCATCTTCACCTCCCCAGTGCTGGGATTACAGGCAGCTGTCAACATGCCAGGCCATTTTATGGATGCTGGAGACCAAACTCAAGTCCTCATGTTTACAAGTCAAGCACTTTACCCACTGGGTTATCTCCTCTCCCCAGTTGTTTTAATTGTATTAACAAGATTTTCACTAATTCAGATTTCAAATGCATATTATTATGTCATGTCACCCAGATCTACTAGGCCCAGGTACAATAGATAAGAATAGAAAATTGTGAAAAATCCAGTGGAACTGAAATCTGTTTCTTGCTTGCACAACATAAATGGAGTTTACACAAGTCCTTGGAAACCCAAGCTCTTCTAACCTCACTATTCTACCATCCCTAAAATTATTCTGGTGACTAAAAGGGTGACTACAGTAATAGCCACAGGGCAAAAGCAAATGTCCACTGTTTAACAACCCTCCCAGGAGAAAAACAAACACTATTTATACTTACTCATAGTGAGATATTTATCATGTGGCCACAGTGAACTATAAGGGGGACATAGAATGGAATGCTGTTATGTGGCTAGATAGCACAAAACTCTACAAATTATCCAGTTATCATTATTAGAGAAGAGAGGAAACGAGATAACAGTAAAAGTACTAGCCTTAGGAACTGGCATTTGATAGACTTTAGCACTTACAAAGCATGTCCACAGATTATCCAATTTGATCCTCAGAATAAAACATGAGACAAACAGACATTATTGTCATCATTTTTTTTTTAAATTTTTATTTATTTATTTGAGAGCGACAGACACAGAGAGAAACACAGATAGAGGGAGAGAGAGAGAATGGGCGCGCCAGGGCTTCCAGCCTCTGCAAACAAACTCCAGACGCGTGCACCCCCTTGTGCATCTGGCTAATGTGGGACCTGGGGAACCGAGCCTCGAACCGGGGTCCTTAGGCTTCACAGGCAAGCGCTTAACTGCTAAGCCATCTCTCCAGCCCATTGTCATCATTTTTTAATAAATAAATGTGCAAGTCGGGGCCAGGGAGATGCCTCAGTGGGTAGGAGTACTTTCTGGGCAAGCATGAGTTTGACCACCAGCACCCACATGAAAAACTGTGTGGCTGTACACACATGTAACCCTTGCCCTGAGGAAGACAGACAGGAGTATCCCTGGGGCTCACTGGCCAGCCAGTATAACTGAAAAACAGCAGACTTCAGGCTTACTGTCACAAGGAAGTAAAGTAGAAGAGTGATACAGGAAGACTATCTGACATTCAAGTGTCTTGTGTACATGCATCTCTACACATGTTTTCACCACACATACTACACACCATATATCACACACACAAGAGATTCTGGAACTGAGGGTGAAATGCTTTTAGAAATCATCTATAAATTGTAAGATACCTGGAAAGCTCAATCAGGAACTTGTGAGATAAGTATATGTGCCTCTGTGATTAGCAAGGACTGTTGTTGCAGTCAGGTTCACATTGCTGGTAGAACTCACGCAACCAAGAGCACCTTGGGGAAAAAAAGAGGTTTATTTTGGCTTAGAGGCTCAAGGGGAAGCTCCACGATGGCAGGGAAAACAATGGCATGAGCAGAGAGTGGACATTACCCCTGGTCAACATAAGGTGGACAATAGCAATAGGAGAGTGTGCCAAACACTAGCAAGGGGAAACTGGCTATACCACCCATAAGCCCACCCCCAACAATACACTCCCTCCAGGAGGCATTAATTCCCAAATCTCCATTAGCTGGGACCCTAGCATTCAGAACACCTAAGTTTATGGGGGACACCTGAATCACACCACAATTGTTAAAGCCCACCAAGCTTCCCCAGTGAACCTTAGTCTATGATTCAGCCACACCCTCCACCCCTGGAACAACCCTATAGGGTCATACCTTCCTTCTGTTGCTTGTGGTGTGGGCCACCATCTTCTTAACTTCTTCAAACTCAATTCAAACCCACCCATTCTGGGAAGTCTTCTTGAGCATAAAACAACTGGTGGAATACTTGGTCACTTCTCATTTACAAATGACCTTCACCCATATTACCTCCATGGACTAGAACCAGAGCCAATTTGAATCCTGGAATAGGAGTCCTGTGACCTGGGCAGAAAAATCCTTGTAGGTTGGGATTGGTGGGGTGGTGAGGCTTAAGGCATGTGGAACACTGAACCCAGAGAAGCAACTGCTGGGAAGGAGGGAAGAAATGGTGGGAGTTGCATCATGATTCAAGCTCCAAGGCCCATTCCTGTGCCCATAGGCTCTGCATACGCAGATAAGCAAAGAGAAGTTTGAGGAGGACTGTTGGGGGAGGGAAATGATAGTGGCCATCTCCTAAAATTCTTTAGTCTGAGGAACTACCATACTTGTACAGACTGGGAGGCTTTGAGTCTGATTTTTGGATGACATTTTAATTAAAATGCTATACCTAACTTTAAAGAAAAGTAGCAATTTAGAGCCATTGTGTACATTTAAAGCTCAGTACAAATATAGCATACTTCCGAGACCAAAGAACAGTACACTGACAGGAAAAACTACAGAGCAGTTTAACTCATCTCCAAAAGGACAAAGAAATAAGAAAAAAAAACTAAAATACATTTAAGATTAGAACTCAAGCTGGGCATGGTGGTGCACGCCTTTAATCCCAGCACTCGGGAGGAAGAGGTAGTAGGATCACCATGAGTTCGAGGCCACCCTGAGACTGCTTAGTGAATTAGTCAGTCTGGGTTAGAGTGAGATCCTACCTTGAAAAAACAAACAAACAAAGATTAGAACTGATTACTGATCCTTTCTACTATAATAGCCCAACCCTCACCCCTACGAAATAGATGAAAATGCAAAGTCGATTTGATTTTACTCAGTGAAAACTAAAAAAAGTTGTTTGACTTTACTTTCTACTGGATATAAAACAAGACAGTAATATCCAAATTCTGGAGTTCCTCCATTCAGCACTAGGAGAAAAAGTAATATAAATAAAGTAAAAGTAATCTTCAAATTCCAAAATTCCAATTTGTTGGGGCTGAAAAGATGGCATAGCAGTTAAAGGCACTTACTTGCAGAGCTTAATGGATTGGGTTCAATTTCCCAGTGCCCACATAAAGACAGATACACAAAAGTGGTATATGCGTCTGAAGTGTTCAGTGGCAGGAGGCCCTGGTGCATCCATATATCTGCTCCCAGCCTTGCAAGCATGCACATGTCTGCAAACTCTCAAGTAAATGTTTAGAAGCATTCCCATTGGTTAAACCAAAGCATCGCTATGTAGTATATAGGAAGTTGTGTCACCAAGCCTTTGTAGACATTTTCCCTCATCATTCCCAGGCCCCAGGAAATTTGAAGGTCAACAACACACTGGGCACGTAGCTATATACTGCAGCCTTTTAAGAGGGCAGAATTCATGATTATAGAAAAGGTTTTTCTTTAAGGACCCAGTATCATCCCATTGATGCAGTAATAGGGATGCAAACCCCCCTTTTAAAAGGTACACACTGCATGCTAGCAAAAAGGAAAATTGCCAAAAGACAAGTGAAACAAGCAAGCTTAAAGGACACTCATTAAGAATACATGATATGGGCTGGAGAGATGGCTTAGCGGTTAAGCGCTTGCCTGTGAATCCTAAGGACCCCGGTTCAAGTCTCGGTTCCCCAGGTCCCACGTTAGCCAGATGCACAAGGGGGCATACACGTCTGGAGTTCGTTTGCAGAGGCTGGAAGCCCTGGTGCGCCCATTCTCTCTCTCTCCCTCTATCTGTGTTTCTCTCTGTGTCTGTCGCTCTCAAATAAAAAAATAAATAATTTTTAAAAAAAAAGAATACATGATATATGCAGTCTCATCAAATTCCAACTGACACTCCTAGGAAAGAGAAGACAGTGGCCTTCAGAGACGCACAGTCTCCCGGACTGGAGAGTACAGGGTCCTCAGAGAGAAGTCACAGACTGCATGTGCCAGCTATGTGGAATGGAAATGTCTTGCACACATACCTCACTGTTTAAACTGTGCTCCTATGTCTTGCCCACAATATTTACACAACAGAACAAACTGATGACCCATGAAATTACCTTTAATACAAATCACAAGGCTTAGTGATTTTCCCACTTCAAAAATGCAGACCTTGGTCTATCTACACCTTATGAGATGTTACAGCTGTCCGTGTGATAGCACCATCAACAGGAATATATGTTCACAAACAAAGTTCATATTACCTAATTTAAGACTGTAATAACATCCATACAAAAGGTTTCCCTTATAGCCATTAGCAAATATGAAGCTAAATTCAATTAAAATTAAGTCAGCTTCTCACTTACACTAACCATATTTTAAGGTCTCCAGAGTCACATTTGGCTACCACCCACTCACTACTGCAGAGGTTGACACAGACACAACTTTTTATCATGTAAGGGTCTTATAGGCACATGACTCTCAGTCATCACATTATCTCTGCACTGAAGCCACTCATGCATCCTCCCATTTAAAAACATGGATGCAATTACAGCTGTCCTTGAAACTCTTATACAAGACAAAGAATTATAACTAATTTGGGAGATTTACTATCTGCATTTTCAATTGATATTTAAGATAAATGCACCATGAAGATACTGTAGAAAAAATATATATAATATGTCACTTCAAGATAGTAGAAATTTAGCTCAGATTATAATAGGAGCTATGCAATGGTACAGATGGGTCTGTTTTAAGAACAGTGCTTGCTGGCTTTTTGGTAACATAGTAAAGCCCCTGCCAAGTAAAAGGTTGTTTATGCTTTTACTTTGGAAATGGGGGACAGGTTTTCCCTTAGTACCCAGACATTATAAGTATTTATGTATTCTCATATATGAAGTACAAAAAATATTCAAAGTTAACAATAAGGCTCAAAACATCCCAGATTTTAGTAGCTCTGTATGAAGTTGACAAATGTCTTAGAAAAATACCCATTGTAGAGGTCTAGCCACTGTTCCCCACAAAGCCACTGTGTGGAGGCCATGATTGTGGGGTGACCTGCCATCAGAAGTAAGCCCACATCTGCTATTCAGTGATGTTTCCAAGAGTACATTTTACCTGTAACATTTTGCTGGGCTCATGTTTAGTCAAAACTCTGCTGAAAAACTTCACACTATCTGCTCTTGATCTCCATGTGAAGCAGAGGTACTTGAGAAGCCAGGGCTGGTTCCCCTACAATATATACTCATGCCCACTCCTACCCCATGCAATTTCCCCAGTAGAGTTTGGCCAAAAGAACCACCACCCTTCATCACACACCTGCGCCTGATTTGCTCAAGGGAAGCAAGCAACAGTGGCATGTAAGTAGGGGCCATTTTGGAGAAGCTCCCATGCAGAAATCACCTACAAAACAGTACTTTACACTTGCACAATGATCGCTCACATGGGCTTGCACAGGCACTATTGCTAAGATTCCTGAACCTGGATCATTTGTTTTAGTTGTGCAATTCTTTACCAACTCTTTGCAAAACTCCAGGTAATCCAGAAAACCACACAAATTTGAGTCCTAAAACTAGTTTAGCCTGACATATTTAAAACCTACATAAAAACCTAAGAGAAGCCCTTGGGCATGGTGGTTCATGCCTTTAATCCCAGCACTGGGGAGGCAAAGGTATGAGGATTGCCATGAGTTCGAGGCCACCCTGAGACTACATAGTTAATTCCAGGTCAAACTGGGCCAGAGAGAGAGCCTACCTCAAAAAAAAAAAAAAAAAAAAAACAACTCCAAAAACCACCTAAGCCAAATTTTTAAAAATTTTACCAGTTCATTCACTCATCAGAGAATCATCCCAGAAGATGTTAATATGGTTAGATACTATAGTATTGTTATTTACAGGGTTTTCTTAGAACCCAAGGATAACTTGATTATCCAGTAATTAACTATGTTTAGTCTATTCCATACCTTTTATATCAGGAGTATAGTCTATAAACATTGTGATGTGATGCTGTCATCTACAAGTGTGTTGGGATGCATTCAAAACTATCCTAGGACTTATGTGGCCATAGGTTGGACATACCTATCCTAGATGATACACATCATGTGTATGCAGTAACTGTAACACAATGCTGAAAGCAGGAGAACCTCAATGGGTTACTTACAAAAAGGTAAAAGATGAAGGAAAGGACTCTCTCCACTTATGGTAGATGAGTAATGTTTCTTGCACAAAGTAACATTTTCTAATGATAAAGGGTTTTGTTATTTCTTTCATTTGCTTGGTTAGTACTAAGTTGCCATTTTTTACTTGCTATTTATACAAAAGGTACCATAATAGAAACTGTAAGCTGTCATAAAATAAATTTTTTATATAAACAAGTAATTAAGGTATACTTTCAACTAAGATCAGCTCAAGGTAGATCATGTGTTCCTGTAAGTTCCTAAGAAACAAGAAGGGGTTTAAATCCTTTATTCCCTTCTTCCTATTCTTCTATTTCCAGAAGAGGCAAATAAGGAAGTATCACATTGCACTACAGTCACTGAGATGGTTCCAAAACTAGGATCGGTGGTGCCCAGCACAGACACCTCTCCCCAGGATAGAACTCATGCTTTTGGGGGAAAAAAAATTTAGTAGGGGCCAGGCAATATAAACTTCTAACCAAGACCCTTTTCCTCCCAGAAGGCAAGACAAAGCAGGAGACAGCAAGAAGCTGATCAAGAGATTCCCAAAACTGACCCACAGCACTGGAATTATAGCTAAGAGAGAAGTACAAGTGAGTCTCTACAATGCCATAGCAAGTTCAAGATCAGAGCTGGCCTGCACAGTTAAGTTTCCTAATTCCTAACTAGAACCTGAACACAGAAAGTCAGACAGACAGAGAAAGAGGGGGAGGAAGGGAGGGAGGGAGGAAAGGGTAAATGCCATGAGATCTGAATGGATATTTTTTCTATTTTATCCTATCATTGTAACATAGAAGAAAATTAAGATAATCTGGCCTGACTTCATTTCTATAAGACTATAGTATTCATAAGCATCATTCTTAGTCTGTAATTTGGGATTACTGGTTTTTGTTACTTTATAGGGCTTTCTCAAAACCTAAGAATAACTTGATTAACCAGTAATTAAAATGGTCAACATCTACTACTATCATGAGGATGAACTCTGTGTTCGCGTATCATTCATTTTTTTATTATCTTCAGATTCTCAATAATTCAAATCTCCATCCACAGGCTATGTCAGCAAGGCTTCCCAGATATACTAAAGTAAATGTTCATGGTTATCCTCAAAAAATTATTCAGTGCCGAGCGTGGTGGCGCACGCCTTTAATCCCAGCACTCGGGAGGCAGAGGTAGGAGGATCGCCATGAGTTCAAGGCCACCCTGAGATGACAGAGTTAATTCCAGGTCAGCCTGGACCAGAGTGAGACCCTACCTCGAAAAACCAAAAAAAAAAAAAAAAAAATTATTCAGCAATGAATAATTTTCTACTTTTCTACTTTAGACTTCTATTCTTTCGTAGTATTCCTACTTGTGTCCATATGTACAATGTCATTAAAATTAGTGTAGTCATCCCTGCTTCCAGGGTTATAGCCTAGCTGGTACAGTCTCTTCATTGTTAAAACTGGCAAGCAAAAATAAAAGCCATCAGGCTTTACAAGCAAGTGTCTTTAACAACTGCGCAATCTCTCCAGATCTCTACTGAGTCTTAAAATGGCCAGGGACCACCTCAGTACACCAAGACACAAATATTTCAGAGGTTACTTTCCTATGTTTAATCCCAACATCTTCTTTCACCTGCCCCTCTCTGACATCACCACAAGTGTTGCTACATACTTAGGCCCTATGGACCCTCACTCAAGGACAAGAACCAGGCCAGCTGGTGTGCAAAAAGAAACCATCTTCCACCTTCACCATCCACAGGGTGGCAGGCATCCCTTAGGCTCTTTCTACACTCCTTTCAGCCTGGCTCACATGTTACACATCAAGCCTTCACACTTCCACAGTTTATTAAACACCTATTACCTGCCAGGTGCTCAGGTGCCAGTAAGGCAACATTGAGCAAGAGAGACTAAAATACTTGCCCTCACCAGAGGCTTCCTCCCTCTTAGGCAAGAAGTCATAAAAATGAATCAAAATCATAACACACTGATAGTAGCCAGGTCACCAAAAAAAAAAAAAAAAAAAAAAAACAGTAGGAGGAAAATAGAGAGTTACTTCAGATAAAATTTGCCTGAATGCCTGAAGTTTTATCACCAAGAATGGGCCTTTTCCTAGAAGAAAGAACTGAAGAGCTCAGAAACTATGAGGGCTGGAACAGGAGGTTATTAAATGACCAGACAGGTAGCTTCAAGAGTACTTACCTGGATTGTTACAACACTGGCAGTTTGTGGATCAGTTTGAGTTTTACAATCTGGATGAGAAGGCAATTCAGGGCCTGTAGCTACCCTTTCAGCTAAGCTTCTATGAAGTAGGGGAGGCTAGACAGTGGAGGAGCATGGCTTTTAGCCAGTTCTTTCTCAACCACAGAAGAGCTTCCTGAGAATCTAAGCATCATCCTAGCCATGGTCAACATCCCTCAGCTTGCTTCCCAGCCTCACATATCCTCAGAGACCATCGAAAACCATGGACTTGCTTGGTGAGGTTCCAGACCTACACAGATCAACTACTCACTGACAAGAGATGTCAGAACCAAGGAGAATATTCCATTGAATCAAGGCTAGTGGAAGTGAAGGCTCACCCCCCCTTAGGAATGCTAGGTTCCTTCTTGGAACATGTTTTAACCTCTGTGACGTGCAGTTTCTGGAAGCGCTGCCATGCAAGCAAGGATTTAACAAGGATTATTTAATAAGGAAAGACAGTGCAGACAGCCTTGTGCTTCCAGTAGAGCTTTCTGCACCCTGGTTTTCCCATTGCTGCTTTGTGATCTAACTGATGGAATATTCTAGTACAATTTGAACAGAATTAGAAGTTTCTCAAACCCCCCTCCTCCAAAATAAGCTGGCAAATTTGCCTAAGCAAACAAGTTTCCATCTCCTATACACTAAATAATAAAAATTAGCCTTGAAGCAAAAATGCACTATCATGCCCCAAGGAATTCTGCCTGTTCCTTCATTCATTTATTCTCATTCTTTCCAACTGTGATTTGGGAGCTAGCAATTCAGCATCATAGGAAGAGGGCTTGCTTTTGATTTTCCCTTTCTCTGAAAGGTGGGTTTATAGGCTGTACCTGCCTTCAAGATGGATTAGCAGAAGCTGGGGTCACACTGTCCCTAATGTATGCTAAAATCAGGCTTGCTTAACTCAACAATGACCAAGTTTTATTTTATTCTTGAGCTATGTATAATCAGTCTCAATCAAGGTTTCACATAATTAATTGTCTCATTTCTGGTATCTCAGTTCATTGCTTATAGAAATATCAACACTTAAGACATGTTTCCTACCCTAGAAAAATAATCTTAAATTGCTGTTCTGCTTCCAGTTTGGGGGGGGGGGGGCGGGTAATTGTTACTCACATTGGTATACAGACTAGTCAAAATTGTTTTCAAACACAGATGCCAAGTTTTTATACTGTCTTGTCTTTTTCCTGGTATATAATTTCTAGATTAAATCAGTTGCCTTAAAGTTATTGATAAAATAATTGGTAAAATGTTTTCAAGACTACTAAAATGTTCTGCCTATACTTATAAGTGACAGATACTTACAAGATAGAATGTGTATGCCTTCTATATTCCAAATAAGCTTACCCATACAATTTCTAGATTAAATCAATTGCCTTAAAGTTATTGATAAAATAATTGGTAAAATATAGTTTTCAGGGCTACTAAAATGTTCTACCTATACTTATAACTGACAGATACTTAAAAGATAGAATGTGTATACTTCCTATGTTCCAGCTTGTGGTGATTTGATTCAGGTGTCCCCCATAAACTTAGGTGTGTTTGGAATGCTAGGTTCGCAGCTGATGGAGATTTGGGAATTAACGCCTCCTAGAGGCAGTATACTGTTGGGGTGGGCTTCTGGGTGTTATAGCCAGTTTGCCCTTGCCAGTGTCTGGCATACTCTCCTGTTGCTGTGGTCCACCTTATGCTGGCCAGGGGGTGATGTCCACCCTCTGCTCATGTCGTCGTTTTCCCCTACCATCGTGGAGCTTCTCCTCAGGCCTGTAAGCCAAAATAAACCTCTTTTCCCACAAACTGCTCTTGGTTGGGTGATTTCTACCAGCAATGAGAACCTGACTACAACACAGCTGTAGCTTACACATACAATTTCTAAATTAAATCAGTTGCCTTAAAGTTATTGATAAAATAATCGGTAAAATATTGTTTTCAGGGCTACTAAAATGTTCTACCTATAGTTATAACTGACAGATACTTAAAAGATAAAATATGTATGCTATGTTCCAGATATAGCTTACTCTGTCACCCAACAACTAAACAAATATTAATCAGAATGATTTAAAACTGCTGTGCCATTCTCTAAACAGATCTGCTTTGCTAAACAGATACATTCTGCATCTTTTTAACTAATCTGTTCTGCTAATCAGATATGCACAGTCTTTCTGAGTAATTAATAACAATATGTAAAAGCCAAAATCAACTGGAAATATTGGAGTTAAAACGATAGCCAATATTTTGGTTCTTGTTCCCAGGTCAGAAGGCCACAGGAGATGATGGGACACTTGAACTTCTAGCCTGTAATAAATTACCTGTCTCCTTGATCAGAGACAATATGGAAACCGAGAGATAAATTCCAAGTCGGTGTATTTGCAATAGGAGTGTCACATCGGAGGAAAATCAATCCTCCAGGCTTCCCAAAAGTGGGAGAGCCACTTGATCACCACAGCCTTGACTTATTCTAGCAGATGACAATGCTGAGAGTCACAGAATTCCTCTCAGATTCCTAAGTCTTTCATACAGCACCATTATTGACCTCCAAAATGTACAGTAAATTCTGGCAGCCTACATGGTCTTGATCACCCAGTAAGAAAAATGTAAATACGAAACATAACTACAAAATAAACAAAGATTCAGACTAATAGGCTCCCCTGACTGATGCTGGCTTATAATACTAAACTCTAACATTAACTCATGCCTTCTGCCTCAGCCTATCCCTGATTACTTCTGAACATCACCCACCCTGGCCCCAGCTCCTCCCACTTGCCTTATCCAGAATCAGAGCTATTCCTTTGGCTCCTTCCTTCCTTGGCCCTTACCCTACCTCCTCCAGGGATAAGTACACCACCACACCAACGGGTATTCTCAAACTTAAACTCTCTCATATTCCTACTCTTCCCCTGATCCCAAAATACTCCTTTTGAATACACTGATGTCCCTCTGCCTCCTCTCTCTTGCCCCAAGCCCTGTCTATCCCTCGCCTCTAAATGCTCATCCTCCCCTTGTGCCTGGCGTTTTGATGTTGTAGCTGTTGACAAGAATAACGTTCTCCTTAATTCTTCCTTCTGTCTTCTCATGGGGTGTATAAAACCCATCTCTCTCAACTTCTCTATAACAGATGTCACCAGCAACTGCCCCAAAGCCAGCTCAACACAGGGATCATAGAAGAGCAGTCTCTATTTCATTCAGGACAAAGTCATAACAACATACTACATTGGCACTGATGTAGGGAGCTCACTATTAATCTCACCACTCTGCCACTTCTAGCCATCATGAACTGCCTCCTCATCACCTGCCCTAAAGGGAGACCCATTGACCCCATTATCCAGCCTCTCGCATAAGAACATTGCCCCTATGGTCAACATGAAGAAATTAACCTTCATCTCTATCATTAACAAAAGACTAGTATGTTAGGTAGGGTCAGGCTCCCAAAATGGAGTCACCAAGGACAGAGGATGACAACAGACATAAAAAAGTAGATTGCCCACATTCCCCAGGACACTGCCCAGATTATCCCTTCCTTGCCTAATAATGCCTTCCAGGTCATGGTTTCCTGACCCCTTATCTTGTCTGCTCACTGTTCCAGTCTCACACCCTAGCTGTTTTTTCTTTTCCCTTCCTCACCTTCCCCCAACTGAAAAGCCCTATAAAGCCCACTATCTGAAAACTCAGGTTGGTTGTGCTCCTCTCTTGTGAGTCAGCCCTGGCAGCTCATGTTTTTCCTGAATAAAAGCTTTCATCTTTGCCTCAGAAGGGTTTGAGTGGTCGTGGTCACACCTGAACCTTACAGTATCTACCTCCCTAAGAGATGATTCCACTTCACCCACACCAGACATCCATATACTATGCTTACCTCGCCACTTTCCAGCCTGCATTTCTCACCAACTTCTGACTTGTCCATGTGCTGTGCCTATCGGGTCTCCTCTAAACAGCCTGGGCTGACCACCCACACTTCAGCAGATGTTGTTTTCACACCAAGATCAGAGTGGAGTGGCTGCAATTAAAAAACTAAATACAAAACTCAGTCCAGGGCACGACAGCCACAGTTATCTTCCCAGTTTTCATGTTTAAAATCTCTGGGCTAGGGCTGGAGGGATGGCTTAGCACTTAAGGTGTTTGCCTGAAAAGCCAAAGGATTCAGGTTCGATTCCCCAGGACCCACGTTAGCCAGATGCACAAGGAGGCGCATACATCTGGAGGTCATTTGCACTGGCTGACGGTCTTGGAGTGTCCATTCTGTCTCTTTCTCCCTCCCTCTTTCTCTATCAAATAAATTAAAAAAAATATTTTTTAAAAATCTCTGGGCTAAGGCTGGAGACATGGCTTAATGGTTAAGCATTTGCCTGTGAAGCCCAAGAACCCTGGTTTGAGGCTCCATTCCCCAGTACCCATGAAGGCAGGTGCACAAGGTGGTGCGTGCACCTGGAGTTCATTTGCTGTGGCCGGAGGCCCTGGTGTGTGCCCATTCTCTTTCTCTCTCTCTCTCTCTCTCTCTCATTCTCTCACTTGCTCTTAAATAAATAAGTATAAACAAAAAAAGAAAATCTCTGGGCTATTTCATGGTTTTGGCTTCTATACCACACAGGAGGAGCATAACACCCCCCAGGTAATTGAACAGACTGTATCTACACAGACCCAAACTAGCGTCTTTTAACTACATAGTTTTTTTTAATATTAATGTTAAGATCTTATTTCAAGGGAATTCAATCTAATCCAGCACTACAGCAAGCACAGTCACCTCCTCCCTCCCACTCCCAACACACATTCAAACCCATGAGGTACAAGCTGTCACCTCCTTCAGCAGACTGTAGCTACGTATCTTTGCAAGTGATATGAACCAAGGGCTGTAGTGCATGGACACCAAAGCCTTGTTCCGCCCATGTCCTGGGAATCCCAGAAGCTAAGAGAGACTCCTGAAGTTCTTGGGAGTGGAGGAAATCATGGATACAAAGAGTGCAAAATCAGGATTATGGACAAAGGACCATAAGCACACCCACTTAGAATTTGAGTAGAGCCTGCAGGAAACCCTGCTCAGGTCCACCGTTAGTATGCAAATGAGAGTGGATTCCCTAGCTTAATAAACAGTAGACAAAACAAGTCCAAAGCCAACACCTAGGGAACAGGAAGGATTAAAGAGTTAGGGCGCCTCTTTCCCTCCTTTCTCCGATTCCTTCAAATTCCCAAATTCTCCCTGTACTAATTTCACAGGTCTATCTTGAGAGCAATTATCTCAAATTCAATGTTCTTTTTTTTTAATATTTTTTTTAATTTTTTGTTTTTTCATTTTATTTATTTGAGAGAAAGAGAGAGAGAGAGAAGGGGAGAGAAAAAGGCAGATAGAGAGTGGCCAAGTCAGGGCCTCCAGCCACTGCAAACAAACTCCAGACGCATGTGCCACCTTGTACATCTGGCTTACATGGGTCCTGGGGAGTTCAACCTGGGTTCTTTGCCTCTGCAGGCAAATGCCTTAACCGCAAAGCCATCTCTCTTTTTAAACCTTCACTGTTACAATTGCTTTTCCTTCTCCTACAACACTAATTTTGAAGTACTTTACCCAAACTGCTAATCTGAATATACTTACTGTTCTAATACTGGGTTTCATTAAAATTCTGGAATGATATACTTTACAACTAGTTAGCCATTAATCAAACTATCACAATGCCACTCATTCCTGATGGGTAGAGGCTAAGAAGAAGGTCTTAAGCACAGGAAGAAATTATCAATATTAAACCTAATTTCTGGGCTGGAGAGATGCCTTAGCAGTTAAGCACTTGCCTGTGAAGCCTAAGGAACCGGGTTCAAGACTCAATTCACCAGGACCCACATAAGCCAGATGTATAAGGTGGCACATGCATCTGGAGTTCATTTGCAGTGGCTTGAGGCCTTGGTACACCCATTCTTTCTCTCCCTCTCTCTCTCTCATAAATAAATAAATAAATAATTTTAAAAACTAATTCTTTAAGAAGTCAAGCATGCATACTTTTGTATCATGAGCACTCAGGGGGCTGAAACAGAAAAATCACAAGAACCAGGCCAGGCTGGACTACATAATGAGACTCTGTCTATAAAGAAGTAAGCAAATAAATAAAATAAAATTTTAAGACTAATAAAAACAGAACCTCAGAAGACCTGAGAACTGAGTCAGTCAATCAGAAAGGCAGGCTGCTTTGGCCGCAGAGCCAACTCTCCTACCACACTGTTCCTAGAAATAAGTTCACACTGAACATTCAGGAAGCAGGAAACCTGGCAACTCAGGATCACCTGCCTGCACAAAGGATAGCTTCGAGAAATTCATACCTCTGGGACAGTGGGTGGTTTTACAGTACAAGTACATGGAGAACCAGCTTGGGACTACATTCTTAGGACTGTCCTACAACATTCATTGGGAATGCTCTGCATCTCCAACACCCCAGCCAAAGAAACCCATATGTTGGGCAGGGGTGTACTTCAGCTTCAAGATGCTTGTGCAGTATACACAAGGCTCTGGGTTTGATTCAGAGCACTGTATAAACTGGCATAAATTATGCCAGTCATCTCTATACTTGGGAGGTAAAGACTAGAAGATCAGGAATTCAAGGACATTCCTGAGTATACAGCAAGTCCCAGGCCAGCCTGGGCTATATGAGACCCTATCTCAAATAAAATTATTAAAGAACATACTTAGTTTTGGTTAACTGTCCCACCATCACCACTTCTCAGCAGCCCCATATCCCTGACCCCAACCCTGCTGTTACCCTTCACCCCTGGCATTCGCCTTCAATTTTCTTAACATTTAAGATCTACTAGCATCACTATACATCTCCCTTAAACCTTATTTTCCTCCTTGTGTGCTCCTTTCTAGGTTCCTGGCACCTGCACACACAGTCTTATATAATAACACAAAATTACAAGAGAATATGAAGCTTCTGAGCTAGAATCCCCATATGAGAACGTGGTGTTTGTCTTTCTGTACATGAGTTATCTCACGATTTCCAGTTCCATTCACTTTCCAGAAAATTTCACAATTTGACTTTTCCTTATGGCTGAATAAAAATCCATTTGGTATATGCCATGTTTTCACTATCCATTCCTCAGCTAGTAGAACAGAATTCCAGTGAGTGTGTGCCCCATTTTCATTATCCATTCCTCAGCTGATAGAAGAGAATTCTAGTGAGTGTGTGCCACATTTTCATTACCCATTCCTTGGCTGGTGCAACAGAATTCCAGTGTGTGTATGCCACATCTTCATTCTCCATTCCTCAGCTGGTGAACATCTAGACAGATTCCAATTCCTTGTTATTGTGAAGAATGGAGTAGATTATATAAAGTACTTTGTGTTTATGATCAGAAACAGTATAGCTGGATCATGTGGTAGTTCCATTTTTAGCTTCTTGGAAAACCAACTGCACTGCTTTCTACACTACCTGTATCAATTTAAACTCATACCAACAGTGAATAAGGGTTCCTCTTTGTGTAAAACGTTGCTAGTATTTGTTGTTACCTGTTTTCTTGATGAAAACCATTCTGACCAGAGTGAGGATGGAATCTCAAAGCCATTTCAATCTGTGTCCTCCTTATGACTAAGGAGCTTAAACACTTTCAAAAAGATTTACTGGCCATTTGTATTTTTTCTTTTGAGAATTCTTGATTCATTTTCCTAATCCATTTTTATGTTTGTTATTTATTCATTAATTTTATTTGGAACTTTAATATATGAACATACTGCAAATTTATCATATTTCCATCACTTTGAAATGGCCCCTCTCCCCCACATCCATTCACACAGTAGCCCTTACATGCCTATTGCCCCACTCCCCATAATGTTCTGAGCCCTGGAGGCATATTAGGAATCTCCTTTAATGTTGAGCTCTTGGCAGCCTCTTTATCTTCTCCTTTCATGAGTTCTAAGTCTCCTCAGTGTCTTTCACCATATCCATGGAGGTGGTTTTTAGGCTGGCAGCAAAGGTACTCATATTTCATCTACCACTTCCACTGTAATATGCATAAAAATGACAAGAGAAAGCCAAGTGCCTAGTGCTGGAAAAATCATCTCCATCATGCCCACTAGAGCCCAGGAAACACCATCCAGTTTTTGATCAGGTTGTTTGATTTTTTTGTTTAGTTTTTTGAGTTCTATGTATATTCTAGACATTAGTCTTGACAGCAGTAAATAGCTGAAAGAGATATTCTCCGATTCTATAGGCTCTCTCTTCACTCACTTAACTGCACTGTTTTGTCTGCTCTACAGAAACTATTTCCACTTATATTGATTGTTGACCTTATTTCCTAGGTAGCTGGAGTCTAATTCAGAGAGTTTATTTTTCCTCTGGCACTTGACAAGTTCAGATCTCACTTGAAGGTCTCTAAACCACTTAGAGTTGATTTGGTGTACAGTAAAGATAAGGAACTATTTTATTCTTCTACATATATCCAGTTTTCACAGCTCTATTTGTTAAGGTGGCTGTCTTTTCTCCAGTGAATATTTTTGGCATTTTTGTCATAAATTAGATGGCTGTAGTGGCTTGGGTTTTGATCTGGATCCGCTATCTGGTTCATTGATATAACACTTTGTGCCAGTGCCATATTTTTTTCTGTCACTATAGCTCTGTGACACAGCCTAAAATCAGGTATGATACCTCTAGCCTTGTTTCTTTTGGGGTCTCAGAATTACTTTTGCTGTCAAAGGCTGTAGTAGCTTGAAAGTGATAGTATAAATGAATGCCTCTTAGACTCAGCTGCTCAAATTAAACTTGTAACTTGGGGATCCACAGGTATCACTGGGAGCAGATCCTGGAGTCCAGCCCATAGGTATGCAGAGCACAGTTTGAGTTTGCATTTGTGGTGCTAGCTGTTGTTGGTTTCTCTGTGCCTAGATCTGTGAAAGGGAGCCAACTTCTTCTGTCATGTAAACTTGAAATAAATCCCTTCCTTCCATAAACTGTATCTGGTTGGATGTTCTTCCAGCAATGTGGAGCTGGCTGTAATAGAATTTTGCAACATAGAGTTGGGGTGTTGCTGCAGATGAATCTGATCATGGGTATTTTGGTCTTTTGGGACTTGTATGTTGGAAGAACATGGATGAACTTGGTACTGCAGAAGCCTCATAGTGCAGTAAGCCAAATTTTATGGGCTCTTCTGGTAATAATCTGCAAATCTTAAATTCAGGCAGAATTCTGTTAGCTTATGAACTTTCAAAGTTGAAAAAGGGAAGACAGAGAACTTTGTTGGATCTGGGTTACTGACATAAAGGCTGGCTGTGTTCTGTTGCCCATGCCCTGAGAGCTTGGTCAACATTAAATTTGAAAGTAATGGCCTGGTGTGCTTGGCAGAAGATATAGAACTTAAAGATAGATGGTTTATGACAAGAAAAATTCAGGTAAGTTTAAAGTTATTGACACAGAGACTGGCTTTAAGCTAGTAAAACAGCAATTATTAAACAGATTGCCACTATTAAGGGTGGGCCAATGGCTTTACACTGAAATAATGAAAAAGATGATTGAGGGTTAAGTCCACCCAAGAAAGGCTGAATGGTAGAACTACAAACTCTTTTGGAAGGAGATAACTGAAAGGAAGAATTCTGAAGGCTCAAAGTCAAGATTTATTTCCTCCCCCAATTAACAAAGTAGCTTTATCACTGAATACTGGGTATTGATTTTTGAAGCATGAGAAATGCTTGGAAGCAGGTCAGGAAACGCACAGTTCCAGGGGTCACTGCTGGAATGCAGCGGTATGTGAAGCAGGGAAATGTCCCTATGTAGAGAGTCTGATGAGGCTATGGTAAGATGGACTGGGGTTTGCAAATGGAGACCTGAAGATGATGTTTTGGATATACCAAGACTGTGAAAAGGCCATCATAAAGCACTGGTGGCTCAGGATCAAACTTTTTCCCAAGCTTACCAACCCATTTGAAGTGATGGAGATTGAAAATTCAGAGACTGTCATCACTAGTTATGGATGTCAGACTTGAGCTGCAGATGTTTATATTTACCTGATGGTTGTTGATTTTTCATTGATCAAGGCTCTCATAGTTATGCCTTTTTGCAATGGAAATGTGTACTCTGTGCCATTATATGTTGGAAGTATGTACCTTATTGTGATTTTACAGGACAGGACTCACAGTTAAATAGTCTTAAATCTCAGATGAGACTTGGGACTTTTGGACAGTTGGTAAAGCTTATGAGACCTCTGAAGGTCGACTGAATACAATTTGCACTGTGGTATGGTCATGAGTCTATGGAGGCCAGGGGTGTAATGTGGCAGTTTGAATGTGGTAATACAAATGCATGGGACCATAGACACAAGGTGTTTTATTAAAATTAAACTTTGGCTGGAGGAGGTATCACTGCTGGCAGATCTTGGAGTTCATCTCAAAGGCGTGGAGAGCAGTTTGAACTCTGGCTGTTTGCATTTGTGGTGCTGGCTGTTGGTGGCTTCTACCTGTATCTGTGAAAGGAAGTCAGCTATTGGCTGCCATTGATGGAACTCTCCTGGATCTTTAGTTTGAAATAAATCCCTTCCTAATATGAACTGTGTCTGATGGGATGGCCATCCCAGCAAAATGGAGCTGACTCCAACAGAGGTCTTCTGTATCTCAAAATGAACTTCAAGATTGATTTTTCTATTTTTGTGGGGAAATGGCATTGTAATTTTGATGAGGATAACATTTAATTTGTAAATTACTTTTAGTAAAAGAGCCATTCTCACTGTATTAGACTTTAATCAATGAACATGATAGATAATTACATCTTCTAGTGTCTTCAACCTCTCTCTTTAGTCTTATAGTTTTCCTTGTAGAGGTCATTCACAGTATTGGTTAGGTTTATTCCTAGTCTGTTTTATTTTAAGTGATTATGAATTTGAGTTGCTTCCCTGATTTATTCCCCAGACTGTCTGTTATTCATTTATAAGAAGGCTATAGATTTTTGTGCATTAATTTTACAATCTGACATTTTGCTAAAAGTGTTTACCAGTTCTAAGCATTCTTTAGTGGAACCCCAGGGTCACTTATATATAAACTCATATCTACAAATAAGAATACTATGATTTATTCTTTCCTATTTGTATCCTGTGGTGGTTTGATTCAGGTGTCCCCCATAAACTTAGGTATTCTGAGTGCTAGTGAAGATGAACCATGGGTTGCAGTGGAGATCCAGTGAAGATGCCAGGACCACGAGATGGCTACTAAGGAGAGCTGCTGGCCTGGATGAAGTTTTCCAGGACTGTGAGTAGCCTAGCTGGAGAGGCAGAATTGGCACTCTAGAGACTTGTCAGTGGTTCATATTATTGGACTTGGAGACTTGACACTAAGTAGTTGTTGGACTTGGAGCTAAAGACTTTGATATTTGCCCTGTTTTTTAAAAAATTTTGTATTAGTTGAATATTCTTTGCTATGCCCAATGCCATCTTTTCCAATGTGAATGCTTTTGTTTTATTCTGTGCCATTATGGGTTTTGGGGGGATGTTTTGGTATTATGGTTCAGTTAAAAGATCTCAGACTATGGGAACATTTGATCATTAGTAGCATTGATAAAAACTACTGGGACTTTTAAAGATGGACTGAATGCATTACATTTTACATTATGGATGGTGATCAGTTTATGGGGCCAGGGGCAGAATGTGGTGGTTTGATTCATGTTCCCCCATAAGCTTAGGTATTTTGAATGCTAGGTTTCCAGCTAATGGAGATTTTGGAATTAATGCCTCCTGGAGGCAGTGTATTATTGGGGGCGGACTTATGGGTATTATAGCCAGTTTCCCCTTGCCCGTGTTTGGCACACTCTCCTCTTCCTTGTTGTCCACCTGATGTTGGCTAGGAGGTGATGTCCACCTTCTGCTCAAACCATCATTTTCTCCTGCCATCATAGAGCTTCCCCTGGAGTCTATAAACCAAATTATAACTTTTCTTTTCCACAAGCTGCTCTTGGGTGGGTGATTTCTGCCAGCAATGTGAACCTGACTACAACATACCCCTTTAATGTACTTCTCTTATCACTGTAACTAAGACTTCTACTACTGCATTAAATAAAAATGAAGAATATGAACACCCTTTATCTTGTTACCAATTTCACCTCCATTCTTTTCCTCCTACCCATTCTGTATTCTTTCCAATTCAGTTTAATTTTGCATTTTAAACCATTTTCATCAGATATGCAAAATAATTAAACATACAAATGTAGAAGTGAGGTGACACTAAAATTAAGGGGCCTTTGTTGTCACTCTCACAACCTCTCAGTGATGGACCCTTGACTGCCTCAAATTCTCTACAATTCTGGCTAATGACTGCAGCACAGGTGAAAATGCCAGAGTTTAAATGGGATGTATCAGGTGCTACTGCACCCACGATCCCCACAGGATAATTTCTCAAGCTCTGGTCTGGATCCCTCTAGATGCACCATTGCAAGCACCAAATACCAGGGAGGTCAGCACACAGCTTAGTCTCCATCAACCCTGAGAAGCCATGATACCCAACTACTTCCCGTAGAGAAGGTGCCAAATGTCTCTTTCTGCTGGTCTGTCACCACAAACTGTCTTCCCTACTTGCAGATGTCACCTCCTTGCCCTTCTTTCTGCCTGAAGTCTCTCCCACTCATACTTCTACTTCAGGACACCAGGGCCCATCATTAGCATTCCTGCAACAGCCTCTCATTAGACCCCATACTAATGTCATTACAACCTTTTCAAAATGCCAAACTATTGAAAAATCAAAAACAGAAAGTGCCAGGCATAGTGGTGCAGGAAGATCACAGAGAGTTCAAGGCCAACCTGGGAACTACAAAGTGAATTCCAAATCAGCCTGGGGTGCAGTAATTCCCTGCCTAAAAAACAAAAAAAAATAAAATAATGTAAAAATAAAAATAAAATAAATAAATAAATAAAAAGACAAAAATACCAAACTAAACACGGAAACTACTCAGACTAAATGTATGTGTTCATGACTTATGTTTCTTTGACCCCATCCATCAAAGGAAGCAACTTACTTCTAAAGGCACATCCTTCCCTGGGCAGGATCTTAATACCTCTAGCTAAGGCACAAACCCAAATACACTTTCTTCCTCCTCACTATCCATATTGCAAAAAGTCTGCCATTTCCTACTATCATTGTTCTCAGGACTAACTTGACTCTGAGATATGTCCAAAACTCCTCACATGGCATGGGAGATAACTCTAACATAAGCCTCAGGACCCAGCTACTGTATAGTTTTCTGTACAGTGTTCATACTATTACTAATTTCTCTCTCACATGGTGCCAGGGCTGTTTAGTGTGACCACCTGAACATGATACAAGAGAGATTATGTGCTAGTTGCAATACTAGGTTATAAAGGACTAGCTCCCTTATTTTTCTAGCTTTGGGACAGTAAGCTGCCACATGGTAATAACATATTCACTAGCTCTACAGTGAGGCACTAGTGGCAAGACACTCACCCTCTCATACACACTCATATTAGCATGATCTTGAAAGGGAACCTCCAGCCTAGCCAGCCTTCCTATGGCTGCAGCCCTGACTTGCATCTTCACTGTAACTCAGACTCTGAACCAGAATCACCCAACAAAACTGCTTCTGAATCTGTATATAGTAAGTGTATGTTGTTTTAAGTCACTATGCTTTGGAATTATTTGTTAAGCAGCTACAGATAACCAACACACACAGGCTACAGGCCATACATGGCATACCTTTGCCTACCACTCTGGTCTCTAGGCTACAGCATTACTACAACACTGCTGAATTTCTCTCAGTACCCCAAAAGTTCCCAGATACCCTTTACCTCAAAGAATATTTAAAAGCTCACAAAATGATATTGAGGCAAAATAAAAACAATATGCAAAATACATACAATATATTAGGAGCATATGCACACATATATATGCATGTACATGTATGCATACTCTAAAACTATATTTGGGTGCCTAACATTCAGGCGTTTTCTTCCTTATCTTTTTATAGTTGCATTACTGCTAATAAAAATTTAACATACCACTATATTCTTACCCCAACTTTTCAGAGGTACACCCAAGGCTCTTTAGTGACATAAGCCCTGCACTAGTAATCTTGTAGTACTCAAGGGATGTTGGCCCCACCACAAGTAGGGCTGACTTGGGCCTCCCCCCAGCTGTATTTCTTATATACTATCATTAGTGCAGCCCCTTCTCCCAGGGTAGTAGCTGCTTTCAGAATGGAAGCTACCCTTTCCAGCACTCATGTACATAAAAAAAGAATGGCAGTAAGCATTTATTAAATGATCAGGTACCTGCAGAAAAGTTATAACAATTTTTATTAAGCATGATTCTAAAATTCTATCACAAAGCTTACAATTAAAATTTTCCTTTATGCATCCTAAAGCGCTTCTACATGCCAGGCAATGCTGCGCAGAAGAGTGGCCAAAAATACCAGTGGGTTGTGGTCAAAATGCCTAAAACCACTAGAATTCTGACAGTCAGAGAGGACAGATTCCCAAGGCTTTGTAGTGTAATTAACATCAATTTCATTTTGACACTTGCCTTTGGTACTTCAATTCAAATAAAAAAGCAAGATGTAAAAGTAGTGCAACATCCTATTTCTATTATTTGTATTTGTGTAGTAACAGAACCCCTTCCCCCTGTGTGCCAGCAAAGTGTTAAAAAAAGGCCCAGCAGCTGAAATATGTCAAAGACTAGGTCTCTGCTATAGGTAAATGAGCCACAGGGGAAAAGACACAGAGAAAAACATACTCACAAATATCCACGAGTATGGAAGGAGACAGAAACACTCTTGTGATACTATGCAACATCACTTCCTATCTCCCCTCCATTATCAATGAGGACTGCCAACATGTACCACAGAGGTATAAAGGTGATGACACATGCCAGGAACTAACAAAATATGAAAACACAAGAGCTATATGTCTAGCATCTTTTATTTTGGAGTAATCCTGGTTTCACATTTTTCCTCAGGTAACTTTCTATAAATTTTATAAATTTAGGTAATGCATTTTGTTGCCATCTATATTATTCCCAAATTATTACCTAGGATAAGAACTAGAGAGCATCTGAATACTGAAGTACCAAGCCCACTAAGGTGGGGCTCTCTCATAAGCACAGGGACAGGATTCCATTAGGGTTATGGTCCACACTCTTTATGATTCCTAACTTAGAATAAGAGGACCTCAGTCATCTGTATAAATAAATATCAGTTATGCTTCTCAGAATTTTAAGCATTCTGCTACCAAGTATCAACAGAAAAGAAAACCAAGGTATGAAAGTAGGATGGGAATTAATTGGGAAAAAGAATTTAGGTGGGAGGGGAATACCAGATGATAGTGAAGGGGGAATTAAAATCAAAATACATTATATACACATAATAAAGAATCAAAAATAAAATGCCAGGCCTAATAGTCTAACTATTCTGACACATGTCAAAGAAATTCATTATATGACCACAAGCTATTATATTAATACTAGATTGATTTGCACTATTTAAATGATTCCTGGTTTATATTTAAATTCAGTAATAGATATTCTCTATAGTGGGAGATATAGTTTTTGCAATTTAGGCTCTTTCACCTAAAAAGGAGCCAAGCTTCTGGGCAGATTATGAGTGGAGAACTGATCAAAGAATGGTCTAGATTGAGGAATGGCACATCCAAGGTGGGAGATCAGAGACAGGTAAACAGGTTATCTCTTAGGCTCTCTAGCAGGCATCAACTGGAGGGGAGTAGGGACTTGGAATAGTACAAATGGAAATCTTCAAAAATGAGGCAAAGGGACCTTTCTCTCACTCTTTAAGTTTTTGGTCGGTGTGTACAGTGTGTATGGTACACATCATGCAGTATATGCATACGAACAGATGTCATGTGTACGTGTGTGGAAGCCAGAGGAAGATGTTAAGCATCCTCCTCTATCACTCTTCCATCAGTTTTCCTGAGACAATCTCACTAAACCAGGAGCTCCCCATTTTTTGGTTAGACTGACTAGGAAGCTCCAGCAATACACTGCTCTCCATTCCTCTCAGAACTGGGGTCGCAAGCATGCCTTTCTCTGTCTGGCTTTTGTAATGTGGATTCTGGGGGTCAAACACAGGACTTCATGCTTTTACAGCTAGTGCCTTTACTAACTGAGCCATCTCCCCAACATCTTTTTCTCTTAAAGTTGAACACATCTTCATGAGTGATATAC
Organism: Jaculus jaculus; assembly: GCF_020740685.1. Classification (NCBI taxonomy): domain Eukaryota; kingdom Metazoa; phylum Chordata; class Mammalia; order Rodentia; family Dipodidae; genus Jaculus; species Jaculus jaculus. The sequence goes on along the minus strand of NC_059107.1, from coordinate 72,344,038 downwards.
TCACCAGAGATGCTCAAGGATTCCTCTGTCCAAATTTACTGACCATGGCCTGACCTATGGGGACAACAGTGATCTGACTGGCCTAAGAGCTAGGGGCGCCTGGCAGATCCCATCATGGTTGTTTGAATCAGATGTCCCCCATGAACTTAATGTGTGCTAAATGCTTGATTCCCAGCTAGGAAGTAGAGCCCTGCTGGAGGACGTATGTTGCTAGAATATGCCTTGAGGTTTATTAGCCCTAACTTGTCAGTGTTAGCTGGCTCACTATTCTGCTGCTATTTCCACCTGCTGTGGCAGAGGTTATGTGCAGCCTCTGCTCATGCCATGCTTTCCTTTGCCATCATAAAGTTTCCCCTTGAAACAATAACCAAAATAAGTAACTGTTTTTGGTCAGGTGTTTTGTCCCAGCAATGACAACACCAAACAATCTAAAACATCTGAAAACATGATGCATGTCTACACATAACTTAGTCCATTCGTGGATGTTAAATTGGTGACAAATCCTAATTCTACAAGGTAAATTAATTCTTCCATGTTTTTGAAAAGAACCTCATTCTCCAGTTCCTTCTTCTCCAGAAGGTCTTTAAGACACCTTTTCCCCATATTCAACACATTTTCCCCTTTCTCTCAAGTTTTATATTGTTCTAAGTGTATTGCATATATATTTTTTCATCTATAGGACACCAACACTATGTCCAGTTAAAAAATTCTCTACAGAGACAGAAGAGCCTGAAGATAAGGACTGAGCCCAAAGAAAGAGGTCAAGATAGTCAGGACAACTTTAAATTCAGAATTCATTCAGGGTACTCACAGAGTCCCAAATCATAGAGAGACCCATGCCAGCTGGATAAAAGGAATGCACCCAAAACTCAGATCCTGTGCCTACTAACAGGCAGGGCCACACAGTATCTAGGAGTAACCACTTAATATGCTCTAAGATAACTCTTAGGAATTAAGGGAATTTAAAGTGTCTGAGATTCCCATTTCAGAGCACATGCAGAGAGCAAGAAGGACCCAGTCAGTAGCCCAAGGCCCATCCCAACCATCATTCAGTAATCCTACCAATGAACCACCATAGACTCAGAAATCACTTGCCCACAATAGGATTCTAACTCCTTAAAATGTGTTCCTAGTAAAGTCAAAAAGAATGATGCACAAACATCCACCATTTTCTAACTTTCTCATCTGTTCAGAAAGATAATGCAAGTCTTGCCTGCTCTAAAGTTCTCTTCAAAGCATATGTGCGCGCGCGCACCCGCCCTCCCTCCCTCCCTCCCTCCCTCTCTCTCTCTCTCTCTCTCTCTCTCTCTCTCTCTCTCTCTCTCTCTCTCTCTCAAGCATTCTTGCAGAATAAAGTACTATCCTTGCAAGGTAAAGGTAGTTAGTGTCTTACTTGTACCTATTCTTGGTAAATCAATTTAAGTTAATATAGCCAACACTGGAATAAAGTAACACCAATAGTCAGTGCATTTATTCAGCCAGGTAAGATGCTTAAACCAACAGTGCTTCCCTTGATGTCTGTCTCATCATAATTAATGAAAAGAACTCTGGAGGAAACAAGATCTCTGACCAACAGTCATCCTGGAGCACCCTATCATTCATCTGTGTACCTGCTTCCTCCTCTGTAGAAGTACTGAAATCAGAACAGTCATTTTCAACAGTCAGAGATTTTCAAGATCTTCAAAGTTCAATGGGAACTGTATATATTTGTACTTATGGGGTTACAAAGCAAATGAAAAGAAGTATCCCCTTTCCACTAGAATTATAATATATTTGGCATGGTAGCACTAGCTATATTTCAGGTGAATCAGAAGTTTGGAGGTAGTTGTATGTCTCAGGTGAACTGCGTTTTCAATGAAAGAAGGGTTTATATACTTGATGCTGGACCACAAACCCTGAGAAGGTCTAATTAGGAAAACAGCCTTGGCTATCTAGGATGTCTGATCTTTGCAACAGAGAAAAAGTAAAATCAAAGCAAGTTCCTCTCTATCAGCCAAAACAATGTGATAATATCAGGAAGGAACTTACTAGCCCACAACAAAAGCTACTTGCCTGGAGGCTCAAAGCCTTTCAACACAACTCGGTCAATATTTGCCTATAAACTACCACCAACATATTATAGTACTCTAGTTCGTAACTCTCAGGTCAAAGCCCACTTGCCTCTATAGTCTGAGAAAAGCAGGAGACACCCTCATTCAATCACACCCAACTCTACCTGGAACCAAAAGCCTCCAATAAAGATGAGCTCCATACTTCACCCCTCTTGTCTGCTTCCTCCTGATTCCTGCTCAGCTCACCTACCACAAACCAGAGTATAGCTGGATGTATGTGAGCTGCTCACCACCCACCAACAGTGGCAAGAGGCCCTGGTTCGTGTAGAAAGCAGGGGGCTAAGTCTCTACCAGATGTACCATGCTAAATAATTGCTGTATCAAAGAAAATGACTCCCTGTTTAACTCCAGTTAACTTGAAACAAACATAGAAATCAAAGAACATGCAACTCGTACCTTTGCCTCAATTTAAAGCTCTCCAGTTCTCATCTTCTCCTGGCATGCATGTCTGTCACTGACTCCCAGTTTCACTGGAAATCCAAGGCAGTGACGATTTTAGAAACTGGCAATTACAGATCAAAGGAGTTCTATAACACAAATGCCTACCCCAGCCTGTGTTGCATGAATGGTACAGGCATGGTTTCCTTGACATTACAATCCACAGGTGAACTTCCTTAACATGACAGTCTATATAGAAAAAGAACACATCTAACAAAGAAAGGATCAGAGCAAAGAAATACCCAAATGGGAGTAGGAATCCAGACAAAAAGAGGTAAATACAAACTTAAAATATTTAGAAGCCAAAGCACAAACAAAACCCACATGACAGATGAGTCAGATTAACACTTATGTAAACAAAAATAGTAAGAAACTTCACTGTTAGAAGTCCATCAGGATTTAATACTCACTATAATAAACACTTCCATCAATATGACTGAATTAGTCTACATTTTTATCATGCCAAAGACCTATGTTTGGTTTTCTGATTAACAATCATAAAAGCCCACCAACTTCCAAAGTGATTAGCTTGTTTGACAACTTATTAGTTAACTCACTGATTACCCACATACAAAACCCACTTTCTGGTATTTTGCATGTGTTGCATATATCCCATTTTCATATAGAAGGAAAAGGCCTTAACTGACAGGAGAAGCAATACTCTTATGGCATTAAAGTCTCACAAATAAACCTGACAATCTCTCCGGCCAAAGGATCCTGAGCTCCCTAAGAAGGTGTCCCACATAGGACACTCCACAAGGTCTACTGCTACCCCTGCACCTTGGGGCTTCTGAATATAAAACCCCAATCAAAGGCTCCCAATCTCAAGTAAACTCAGAGTCTTTGTCAAGGCTTTGGTTTTTGCTGTTCTCTGAGTTTATTCCTCTACACATCACAAAGAGTCTTGGGATCACAGTTCTGTTCCATAGATGAAGATCTACTAACATGCCATCCACCTTTAAAGATGTCTGACTCTAGTACTGAGAAGGCAGAGAATGAGGATCACTGTGAGTTCAAGGCCACTATGGGACCACAGAGCAAATTCCAGGTCAACCTAGGCCAGCGTGAGAACCTACCTCAAAAAAAAAAAGTGTGTGTGTGTGTGTGTGTGTGTGTGTGTGTGTGTGCACGCGCGCGCACGTGCACTTAGCTCTCACCCTGAGCTCTGGTCCAGTTTCCAGAGAGGCCCTTTCCTTCCAACTGCTATTTACTTGGTGAGACCTGAAGTCCCCTCCCATTTAAGAGGGAGATCTTCCCACTGGATCATCACATTACCTTATCTTGCTTTCATATCTTTCTGTATGGGAAGATTCTCTATCGCAGAAATGAAAAATGGTTTCTCAAAACCATAGTTCAGAGGCTGGGGAGCTAGTTCAACGAGTGAAGTGCTTCCCTTGTAAGCATAAACACTTTAGTCCAATCCCAGAATACACATGCAAAAATACCAAGCATGGTTTTATATACACGTGTCACCCCAGCACTAAGGAGAGGGGGGTGGAAACATGCAGATTCCTGGAGTTCACTGGCCAGTAAGTCTAGCATACTTGGCAAGTTCCAGACCAGTAAGAGAACCCATCTGGGAAAAGAATTGGAAAAAAAAAAAATAAATAGCACTTGAACAACACAAGAGGTTTGTCCTCTAGCCTCCACATGCATGTGCATATGTGGGCATATGTACCTGTGTGCACATGCATGTGCACACACACACACATAAATCAGGGTTCAAGCACTATGGAAGGGTATACTAAAGAAATAAACGGTTTGTGCCTTTTGACAAATCTTTCTCTCTGGCAGTTGTCTAAGACCATCTGCATAAAGTCACCTGTGTGGAAGTCACATCCCTGTACTCAGCAGTGGTGACCATTCAATTTATGGAATGGTCTCTGCATAGTTTTCCAACCTTGAAATCAATGGGAGCTTTCTACTATCTGCAGGGCTACTTCACTGTTGAGTCAGGTCTGGGTCAGGCTGTCTCTAATCTCTGATCCTTCTGTCTGAAGCTCTTTCAGAGCAAAGTTATTATCTTCCTAAAGTAATCAGCAGAAAATGACACAGAAGAACACTTAAGAAATGTGTGCAAGTTCAACAGTAAGGTATCTGCTATATCTTGTAACTCACAATTATTGCATTCTCAGAATTTTCAACAATAACTATAACAGTGAAGACCCTCAGTTATCAAAGAAGGACCAGCAGGCTACTTTCTAAGGTTTAAGTTGTCCAGAGGTATCCATATGACAAAAAAGTAAAGTTTAAAAAGCAGTGATTTTCCCCTCAGGATGATAACTAATGTTCTTAACTAAGTTGAACATAGACAGTTCTATGAAATGAATCATTATTTAAAAGAGTAAAAGTTTGCTATTTAAAAGCATCTTTTACTGCCAAAGAACTATGCATTTTATGTTTTTTTTTCCCCCAATTTTAGTTTCATGTATCTGAATCATGAAGCAAGAGACTACAGCCTGGTAAGCTATAGACTCACTACTAAATAGGCTCTCCTTAACAGACTTACAGGTGGCCGCTTCTTACTTGAGCTGTCTATTGCAGATTCCTGGGCTCAGTCTGGAGAATCAGACAGTACTGTGTCTATGTTTAAAGATTTCCTCCAATGCAGCATCCACCTGCTTGTTAAATTCCAGGTGAGACATGTCACTCATGACTAGTAGGCTGAGGACAACCAACACTGAATATACACTCATACAATCTTAAGGTTATTTGGGTAGATTTTTTTTTTATTTTTTGCCAGTCATAAATACTTCATAAATGCCAAGAGCAGTTATTCCTTGATGATGATAAATTGTAAAACTTCTGGTGATGGTTAATTTCAGCTATCAATTTGACAGAATTTAGAATCCTCATGGAAGCAAATCTCTGGGCATGTCTATGAGGGACTTTCTAGAGTATGTATAGACCAACCCTAAATGTGGGCAGCACTATCCCATGGGCTGGAGGTCCTGGACTGCATAAAAAAAGAATAAACTAGCTCAGTACCAGTATTCAACTCTCTCTCCTTCCTGATGTCAAGTCAGACACAAGAGACCAGTTGATCCATGCCTTAGGTGCCATGTCATCTGCACCATGATGGACTGTATCCCCTCAAACTACAAGTCAAAATAAACTCTTCCTCCTTAAGGTGCTTTTATCAGGTATTTTGTCACATCAATGAAAAATACTCAAAAGAAAAAGTTTGTCAACTGTGGTTGTATTTTATCACTTCTTGACAGCAAACATATATTTTTTCCCCAAACTTGATGAGTTTAATCTCTAAGACAAAATAGCAATAACTGTCTGGTTGGAGTGGACAAACTCAAGATTAATTCAGTCAGCAAATTACTGTCTCTGTTCAAGTCTCCCTCCTGTTTTTATATAGCCCATGAGTTTAGAATGTTTCTATCATTTTAAAAATGTAAACACCAATCAGAGGAATAGTATTCAGAACATGTATTACTGAAATCCAAATGTAAGTATCCATAAAATTTTACTGGAACAGAGCCATTGTGGGTCTAGAGTTGCTTTCCCTCTACAAAGATAGGTATAAGCAGCAGTAACAGGCTGTGGCTTAGAGCATTACAAATTCCTTGGCCCTACAAATCACAGCAGTGTAGTCATACCTGGACAGTACTTTGGGAGCTCTGCAAGTTGCCTTAGCACAGTATTTTATTGTACTGTGTCTTAAAAAAAACAAAAAGTGATCTTTACATGCCCCGTTTTTAAGCACTGACGATGAATTATTAATCGATTCAGAGGGAAAGTTATGTTGATTATGTGTAATGATGTCACAACTGAATACAGTATATGCCAGCATACCAAGTAAAAGACTTATCACAATATTTCCAACTTGTAAGAAAACCAGTCATGAAAATAAGCAAACTGAAAATGCGTTATTTCACTAGAGCAAGACCCCACAGAAGCAAAAATCTGAAACCCATTTGTTGCCTAAGCAAAGAAAACCATTAAGCAATGTGAAATCAACTATACTTGATTGTTGTAGCCACAGATACATGTCCTCGTGAAAATTAACCTTTTAGAGATTATCAGCCTTTTACTAACAATTGTTGAAGGGTTCAGAATGCCAGGGTACAACAATAGTCATTTAAAACACAAAACAAACTGTTTGGTGTACTTTAACCTTGATTCTTTAATTTTTCAAATTTATTTGCAAGTGGAGAGAGAGGAGAGGCAAAAAAAGAAAGAGAGAGGGAGGGGGTGAGGAGAGAAAAACAGAAAGAGTGGGAAAACCACTGCAAACAAACTCCAGACACAGGCACCACTTTGTGAATATGGCTTTATGTGGGTACTGGGGAATCAAACCCAGGTCATTAGGCTTTATAGGAAAGCACCTTAATAACTGAGCCACCTCTCTAGCCCGTACCTTGATTCTTGATGAGCTGACAATTCCAACATTGATAGGGTTGCTGCTTATTCAAGGAATCAATGCTAAATCTGAAAGAACTAAAGAAAAAGCCTCTATGAATATAATTGGACAAAACTGTGGTATGGACTGTTCCTCATTGCCTCATGTGTTTTGACTACTTGGTCCTCAGCTGATGGGCAATTTGGGGTGGGCTTTTGGGGTCATATAGCCCAGCTTCCACCTTGCCAGAGTTCAGCTCACTTTTCCTGTTTGCTGTCAGCTGCTGTGGCAGAGGAGATGTCCAGCCTCTGCTCTGCCATCCTTTTCCTGCCATGATGGAGCTTCCCTTCCTAATTCAAAATAAACCCTTTACTCTCAGCAGCTACTTTCAGTCAGGTGTTTTACACAGCAACAAGAAGGTAACTATAACGCAAACGACATGGGATAATAATTTCAAAGTTGAGAAAAACTAATTTGGTAGAGTCTGAAGTAGAATCTACTAAGATTTAAGTAACCATGGCAAAAAGCATGAAGTAAAGAGTTCAGTGAATAAATCTGCAAACTCTGTGAAAATATAAAGACTTCAAGGACTATGATATTAATTGTACTACCTACTCTATTGGAGATTTTGTGGACAATTTAGTGTTCCATGTAATTGAGACAATGATATCAACTTAAATGACTCTTACAGAATTAAAGATGTTTAGGTTTTTTAGTTTCTTGAACCATTTTGATTCAATTGATTCCACCTGCTACATCTCTCTCCCTACACAGAGCCCAAACATCGTTAAGCACTAAGACAACCACTACTGGGCTCATCACAAGTGTTCTTCCTCTTTTGGCCGGCAGGCCTTTATTGCCTCACATCCATAATCTTAAATACCACTGTTCTACAAATTGGCTGACAGGCATAAAGTTATATATGGCCCATTATACCATCTTGACAAGAAGCTGAAGTTCTGGGTAACCCCTTAAGATGCCATGTAGCCTATTGGTTAAGTGCATCAAGTCAAAGGCCAGCATACCTGTGTTCCAATCTCACGTCTGACACTTGGCTTTGCAGACTTTTGTAAATACTCAATTTACGTCAGTTTCCTTATCAATGAAATGTGAGTTATGTCAGTTCTGGGAATACAGGCCTATAATCCCAGCTATTCAAGAAACTAAGGCAGGAAGATTTCAAGTTAAAGGCCTACCTGGGCTACACAGTAAATTCCAGGTCTGCCTGGTCAATTTGCTTAACCCTGTCTTAAAATAAAAAAACAAAAACAGGGCTGGAGAGAGGGCTCAGTGGTTAAGGTGCTTGCCTGCGAAGCCTAAGGACCCAGGTTCAATTCCCCAATACGTAAGACAGATGCACAGGGTGGCTCATGTATCTGGAGTTTGTTTGCAATGGTTGGAGGCCTTGCCACACCCATATTTATATATTCTCTCTCTCTCAAATAAATTAAAAACTACAAAAACAGCTTATTGGTAAGGTGCATGCCCAGCATGCACTGAGCTCTGGGTTCAATCCCCAGTACTACAAAAAAATTGAGGTTACAATAGTACTTGACCTGCAGTTTGTTTATGGGGATTAAATGAGTTGGTATACCAAAGCACTTAGAATAAAGCCTATCATAATATCTACTACATAAAAAAAAAAAATTTTACTTGGCTACTTAGGCCACACCCAAACAATTGCTCTCAACATCTTTCTTTTTTCTTCTTTGGTTTTTTGAGGTAGGGTCTCATTCTAGCTCAGGCTGACCTAGACTTCACTATGTAGTGTCAAGGTGGCCTCAAACTCAAGCCTCTGCCTCCTGAGTACTTAGATTAAAAGTGTGCACCATCACACCCGACTCTCAACATCTCTTATAAAAAATTCACAACCAGCCAGCCAGACATGCCATACACTTATCATTCCAACACTCAGGACACAAAAGCAGGAGGACCCAAACTCAAGGGCAGTCTGGGTTAAACACTCAGGCCCTATTTCCAATAAGGTTCACAAGCTGCTGAATAGGTAGATATAAACTACATAGTAATTATTGCTCCAAATTGTCTAAGCAGATTCCACCAAGTAACAGAAGGTTAAACAATTCCTTTATCCTAGTCAAACAAATTGTACTACAATTGAATGAGTTTAATTTCCATAAAACCTGACATGATCAAACAAAGCCTTTTCAAGGATGAATGGAAGAGAAAAATACTTTTCTAGTTTGCTTTGCTGCCACTGGAAAAGGGAAGCTTTAAGCTGCCACCTACTGCACATACAGGACTGCATTACCACTCTGTACTGGAAGCATCTATCAGGGAAGCCAGCCCAAAACCCTCACTGGCTGCTGGGGGTACTTGGCTACCCAGAAGCCTGGATGACACCCAGTCGGTATCAGGCCCTGAGGGACCACAAACAGATACAGGGCAGAGCCAAGAAAAGACCAAGTATTTAATATTATGCAAAGCATTTATGGTCCCACACATTAAAAGAGAGAGAAAGAGTATTGCCATGTAGCCCACACTGGCCTCAAACTGACAATTCTACATCCTTCCATGTCGCAAGTGCTGGAATTATAGGCTGCAACTGCACTGGGCTCACATGAAGCTTTCAATGTGCATGAATAGTACAATCTTGGGCTCAATGGTAGAGCAGGGAACTTGTCTAGCATTTGTGAGGCTCTGGGTTCCATCTTTGTTGAAAGATGAAGGTGGTTAAAATATTTCAAAAGTACTAATCCAGTAAACAAGTCACTCCTAAAAATGTAATGCAATATCTGAGTTGACAGAGAGAGGCGAGAGGGCGTGGAAATTAGTTCCTTGATTCCAAAAGTACTTATTACCCATGAGGTGAAATTGTCTTCAACTCTTACTGGCCCAGACCATTTCTTTTCCATATTGCTTCTTCTTTTTAAATAATGTATATGAGCTAAGTTTTTCCAACCTGGAAAGAAGACATTTTCCACAGACTCCTAACCCAGCTATGCCTAGAATTTCAAACCACAGCCTTCCCATGTGTTCAAGTAATAAGATAAAGTTATGCTCTTTCCATCTGCCACACGTAAACTTCTTTTTGCAGCAGCCTATCATCAGACATACTTCAGTCTCTATCTAACTCGCTTGGCCTGAGAAGAGAGGGAAGCTTATGAACAATGTGGTTTAAGCTGGGAAACAACAGCAGAGAAAATGTAAACAGAGGAATTATATTTTCTCCAACTTGGCACACTCCTCAGATGTCCTTAATAGTTTAATAACATAATAAAAATACCAAATCTGAATGAGGAAAGAAACTAATGGCCAGTACTTCCACTAATGGTCCCTTCCACTGGAGTAGATTCATGTGGTGACTTCTTTTACATACATGTCCTGCAGGATCCTGGCTTCCTGCTTGGCCAGCTGCCCAGGGCTCTAGCCTAGGAAGGCTAGCATCCTGATTCCTTTGGAAGTTTATGATGAACACAGCAGATTCCAAACCACATTGGAGGACAATGCCTATGTCCAAGTTGTAACACATGCTAAAGAAGAAAGATATTTGGATCAATGCTTTCCTTTAGGACTGTCTTACATCAAAACTTAGTCCAAAACAAGTGCAGTTCATATTTTAGTCATTGCGAATAGATGTAATAATATGTGTATATTATCTATTTTAAAATACTAATGACTACCAATTTAGTCAAAGCCTCATCAGGAATGTTACAAATGCATGTTCTCATTCTATCTATTTATGATGTAAATGCATAACCTCTTTGCAAAGCTACGCTACTATTTATCTGTTCATATTATAGGCCAGCAGGAGGCTAACCCTCTACTACTAGAGCTCCCTTTTTTTTTTAAATAGCACTCAAAATAAGTCACATTAGAGCTCTGGCATAGTTGCTACTTTTGCAGTTGATTTAGACCTTGAAGTTTACACATTCAGAAAGCCAGTGAGTGAGCTAGGATGGAGGAGAAGGGATGCTGTCACCATCTCCTGCCCTTTTCCAACTGTGCGGCCATTGGCACACAGCCTTTCTTCATGACACAGCTGCCTCTGAATCCTTCAGCATCCCACTGTTTCCAAAGGCACCAGCAGTACCCCAAAGTAACTACATTACAAGTATAGCTATGGGCTATGGCTGACTCATTCTACACCTGAAGTCATGCCCGTATCTTGCAGACCACCCTAAACCACAGCACACTCTAAACAGAGGGCAACATTTGACCACTCTGTCTCTACCGGTGCTATGTAACCCTCCTAGTCCAAGGTAAAGAACATGCCTCGTCTCTCCAATGTTACAGTACATCTCTGAATCAAGTTTCTGGTAAGAAATCCTATTGGATAAGCCATCAGAGCATGACAGAGCAATTTCAGAACTAATGCTTCAGTAATTTATTTGTGAAGATTTAATCTATTCAGAAGAAAAGTAAATTGTGTGTGAGTGCATGTACTTACATTTATTCACAATGTCTATGAGTACATATGTATGTGTGTGCATCTGGAGACCCGAATTTGCCATCAGATGCCTTCTTTGATTACTAGTCACCTTTCTTACTGAGGAAAGATCTCTCACTTGAACCCGGAGCTTGCTGATTTGGTTAGTCTAACTAGCCATCTTATTCCAGGAATGCCCACTTCTGCCTTCAGCATACTGAGATTACAGGTGAGCCCTACCACATCCTCCTGGCACTAATGTGGGTGCTAGGCATCTCAACTCCAAAGACTAGTCTTCATACTTAAAAAGCAAGTGCTTTGCCCACTGAGCTACCTCCTCCACCCAAGGAAAAGTAGCATTAGGAGCTGGAGAGATGGCATAGTGGGGAAGAACACTTAGCAACAGAGTAAAAGCCTGAGATCAACTGAACTTGGTTCCCCAGGACCCATGTAAACAATTGGGCATGGCCATGTATTCTGCAACCCCAGTCCTGTGGTAAGCAAAGACCAGAGAATTTCTGGAGCTTGTGAAAACCTCAGCTCTATGTTCAAAGAAAGGTTCTGTCAAGGAAATACACAGACGAGCAATGAAGAAAGGACACTTGACATTCTCCTTTGCCCTCTGCACACCTGTGTATGCACCTGCACATACATGGACATATACCACACATGTGCACAAACACCACATAGTAGAAAGATAATTTTTTTTAAACAGACAGTAATTCAGTAGATATAAATAAGCTAGATGCTTATACATATTGGCTACACAGAGTCTAAATTGTTACCACCTAAGAATTTGTCAGAAATGCCCATACTAAGGTCCCCCATCCTCTGGCCCAAGGATTACCACCTGCTTCAACAATCCCACTCTTCTCATCCTTGCCAGGTAACTGTGAAAGTAATGTCTACTGATAACCAGAGTCTTATCAGCAAAGGAGAGGAACTGATTGGTGTAATAAAATATACTTCCTAAGCCATCTACTTCCGGCAAATTGTTTTCTACTTGGTTTACAAACTGTGAGCATCAATAATAGGAAGGGCAAGTGGAGTGTCCTTGCCAGTCCAATCCTAGTGTCATGAACAACAAGCTGACAAGTGTTGCTGACAATGGCAATACCCAAGGTGTCATGGGATGGAGAGTGCTGTGGCAATTCTCTGTGTGAGGGTAGAGTGAAGATAGTTCTGTGACCACTAGAACATCCCAACTACATGAAATGTCATAATCCCAGAGATGCCATTTAGTCTGGAAAGCAGAGGAAGAATACATATGTGGGCACAAACATAGCCCAAATTACCTGTCTTTTAGGGGAAAACACATTACAATGTGACAGCTAAGCCAGGAGGTTTGGGAGCTACAGCAGTCATGCAGATACATCATTCTTAAATAACTTCCATATTCTATGTCCAAGGTGGCAGGGAGAGGCAAAGAAATACGTGCCTGTACTGTAGTATTGTTTTGTTTTTGAAAGAAACTTTGAAGAGTAATTCACTCATAAAAACATAGCTGGAGTTCTAAATTAGGAAGGGAGTGTATTTTTTTATCAATGAGTTTCATAGATATAGATGGGACCAAAAATATAGACCAATTACAAGACAGTGGTTTGAAAGGGATTATAAATTGAGTCTCAGTGACTTGTATTTTGGAAAGGAATTCTTCTCTGGCCTACATAATGGCTATGGATCTAGTAGCCTTTCTCCATTGAGCACCAGCTCTGAAGCATCCCAGAGACCTGATCTACCGAACACTAATAAAACCAGAACAATGGCAAACCTATATTTTATTTGGGCTTCTTAGTAATAATTTCTAGGAAAAGCTAGCAATAGTATGATTCTGCATTTGCTGATATAGCATACATACCTTTCTATAGAAAGTGGAATGGTATCTTTAATTTTTTTTATTTAATTATTTTTATTTATTTATTTACTTGAAAGTGACAGAGAGAGAAAGAGGCAGATAGAGACAGAGAGAGAATGGGCACGCCAGGGCCTCCAGCCACTGCAAATGAACTCCAGACTCATGCACCCCCTTGTGCATCTGGCTAACATGGGTCCTGGGGAATCAAGCCTTGAACCAGGGTCCTAAGGCTTCACAGGCTAGTGCTTAACTGCTAAGCCATCTCTCCAGCCCTGGAATGGTATCTTTAAAAGAAAGTTTCAAAATTATTCTCAACATGAAAATGACTACTTCCAAGATACAAGACCAAATGTTTGTTCAAGATGCAGAGAAAGAGGGCTAGAGAGATAGCTTAGTGGTTAGCGACTGCTACGTAAGCCAGATATACAAGAAGGCACATGCATCTGGAGTTCGTTTGCAGTGGCTGGAGGCCCTGGCACACCCATTCTCTCTGCCTCTTTCTCTCTCTGTTGCTCACAAATAAATAAATAAAAATAACCCAAAAAAATTTTTTTAAAAAGATGCAGACAAAAGCTGAAAATTATAATCACCCAAACCACATCCAGAGAACTAAGAATGGTAGCCCATTTTCAAACATTAAAAAATATATAAAGACAACAGAGACCCACAAAACATAAAATATTTACTATCTGCCCTTTTATGCTTCAGTCACAAAGTGTATTTACAAAATAATGCTATTATTATACCAGAAATGTTTAGATCTATGGTAGACGCTTTTGAACTAGCTCACTGGAGATGCACCATTATGTATTTAAAACAGATTTGTTTTTCCTAAATCTGAAACAAGAAAGTACTGCCATGTAGACATATAATTTGAGATACATGCTGATGCATGATTATGGAATTACTAATAGGGTTTTTCTTGTGAAAATACATGCTGGGCATGGTGGTGCACACCTTTAATCCCAGCACTCGGGAGGCAGAGGTAGGAGGATCGCTGTGAGTTTGAGACCACCCTGAGACTCCATAGTGAATTCCAGGTCAGCCTGAGCTACAGAGAGACCCTACCTTGAACAACAAAAACAAAAACAAAAACAAAAAAAATGAGGAGGAGGAGGAGGAGGAAATACACTAGTGCAAAAAACATCATTCTAAACATGTTTTGGCTACCCTAAAAGATAAGTTTAATTATGAGAAATAGTTCAATGACACTCATTTACATTACTACTTTTTTTCTTTGTTTGTTTGTGTGGGGGGGGTTGGTTTTTTGAAGTAAGGTCTCACTCTAGCCCAGGCTGATCTGGAGGAAAGAGGATCCCTGGGCCTTGCTGGCCAGCCAGTCTCGCTCTATCTGTGTGAGAGAGCCTGTCTCAAAAACTACGGCGAAGAACAACTGAAGACAATACCCAATGTCAACCTTGGGCCTACACATAGAATTGCACTCACATTCATATGAACACACATATGTATACATAAACCACACACATGCATGCAAATAAAATACAGTGGATCTACTTATTTTCACTGCTAACAGATTAAAATCCTCACTGTGAAATAAATAGTTCCCTGGCAGGCATCACATCCATGCCCAAGGCCTTTTTTCCTGGACCTACTCAGGAAGCCTGTGACTGGAGGTAAGTAAGGCCAGAGGTCTTACTCCAACATAAGACACAAGAAGGGATGGAATGGCCAGAAATAGACAAGGTAACCCTGACCTGCCCAACCATTCTACTTCAGTACTGTTCTTCCAGACTTAAAATTCTGGAGCACTCTGAGCTTCCACTTCTCTCTCTTCCTAAAGGTTTGGATGGTCAGAATTTTAAGGAGTTTCTAATATGCAGGTCTTCCTCACATCTTTTATTTTGTTGTTGTTGTTATTTTTATTTATTTATTTGAGAGCAACAGACAAAGAAAGAGGCAGACAGACAGAGAGAATGGGCACTCCAGGGCCTCCAGCCACTGCAAACAACCCCTTGTGCATATGGCTAACGTGGGTCCTGGGGAATCAAGCCTCAAACCAGGGTCCTTAGGCTTC
Organism: Jaculus jaculus; assembly: GCF_020740685.1. NCBI lineage: Eukaryota > Metazoa > Chordata > Mammalia > Rodentia > Dipodidae > Jaculus > Jaculus jaculus. The sequence continues at coordinate 72,328,861 of NC_059107.1, read as the reverse complement.
ACAGTCAGTGCTTAACAGCTAAGCCATCTCTCCAGCCCTTCCTCACATCTTTTAAAGCACATTAACTGTAATGATGTTTAGTGAAATCTTTGGGCTTTACTCTTTTTTAGTATATGCAGTTATTATTGCAAAAGTCAGTTACAGAGCTCACAGAGTAGGAAATACATTGTAATTCCAACTTTTAGCCACCAAATGGGAACCTTCCTCAAGAGATATCTCCCTGGTCCAGGTTTTAAGAGCAATACACCAAAGGAACAAGAAATGGACAAGGAAACTTTCAATCCTAATAGGAAAACAAGTTTCTCAACTCAAGTATAGACTTCAACTATATATTGCTCCCACACTTTTGCTTCTGTCAGTTTTTGGAGGCACTCGTGCTGGGAATGATGGACTAATTCAGTAAGACAATAATGGAAAAGAATGCTCACACCTCATAACCATGACAACTGAGATGCTAAGAATGAAATGTTTTATTTTATTCACATCAACAGCACTTTGTAATTCCTTCAATGACAATGCTACAGACAGAACACTATTACTCCAAGAATTCAAAGGCAGCAAGCTGACTTTTGGAAAATTTGTCAAGGTTGGCCTCAGACTCATCACACTTAGCCTCCCAAAAGCTGGAATTATAGGTATGTGTGTGTATACACACAGAGAGAAAGAATATTAATGAATGAGTCCATCTCTTTATATGTACATAAACACAAATAAAGGAAACTCAACAGTACACTTTGGAAAACTATATTTCGATAATAGCAATGTCAGCAATGAAATACAAAAACAACTCCTCAGGTGACAACTTCACATAGCACATGACAAGCTTAAGTTACCCAACCTAAAACGAACCTCTATTAACAGAAGCAGGAAATAAAATGCACTAACCACCTTAACAGGGCATCCTGATAGGAAAAAAGCAGCTAACCCTTATGTTGTCTTTTTGATGGGAAATCCAGTTTCTCATTCTAAGATCTATTATATAGTCTCAAAAAAAATCTGTACCAATATTGAGTTCTAGTTAATATATAGCACATTGTCAAACCATACCAAGTTTTCACATAGGTGCTCAAAGATCACAGGATATGGTGCATATTCAAGTTTTTCAAAGACTCACAGCTATACATATCTTAGCTTTGCTGCCATACAGAGTTGTCTTACAAAGTAACCTGATGACTTAAGTATCTTTCACTATATATGTAAGGTATGCTATTAAAAAACATCATTTCCGACTAATAAAAAAATAAAAAAAAAGAAAAAGAAAAGAAAAGACATTAAGTTTAAAAAAAAAAAAAACTTCATTTCGGGATGGAAAAATGGCTTAGTGGTTAAGGTACTTGCCTGCAAAGCCTAAGGACCAGGTTCGATTCCTCAGTACCCACATAAGCCAGACGCTCAAGGTAGCACATGTGTCTGGAGATCATTTGTAGTGACTGGAGGTCCTGGTGCACCCATTCTCTCTATGGGCCTTTCTCGTTCTCTAATAAATAAAATAAACATGTAACTGAAAAAAAAATCATCTCCCACTCTTACTTGTCATGCTACTGACAAAGATGCTTAGTCTGATAGTTTATAACAACATAAATTTATTTGCCACAGCTTTAGTTCAGAAAGCCCAGAACCAAGGTTCCAGGTTCAAGGAATGGTTATAGAGCTGTCTTCTGTTTCAAAGTGGCACCCATCACTACAACCACACATGACATATACACTTCACAAAAGGCTCCTGGTCCTAATCCTATTGCAATAGATCTGAGGACCCAACACAAAGTTTGGAGGAACACATACAGATCAAAGCATGTAGTTTAATTCTCAATTTGTCACAAAAAAAGAGCAGTGATGTTCATTAAATTCAATATGCTAATTCTTTGTCTTCACTAATGTGTGAAAGGGCTCCTTGGAGAGAGGACTTAGAAAAAGTGGTTGAATGCTGCTGGGCACTCCCTTTCTGGGATCCTCAACAAAGCTACACACTATAGGAAGCTCTGCTTCATCATTTTAACCATGAACCATGAAAATGTTGTGAAATCTGTTTCACCACATATTAAAATCACACTTTGGGATTAGATGTTTTTAACAACTGACTTGACAATTGTTTATTCACATGCAGAAAGGTGGTAATTAAGAACTGGTTAGAAACACAAGAATGGCAAAGACAGGCCTGTACTTCACCTCCCACAGGAATGGAGCCCTCAGGTCTCTTTTCTGAGCCACCATTTCTTCTCTACTTTTCTTAACACCATCACCCAAACTCGCAGTGCTGTGTAAGAATTTCCCGTAACAATGCTTGGACTATATAGTGAGGAAATAGATAAATGTTCATGTCAGCCTTTTCTTCCCCAGTTAAATAAAACCAGATACTATTATTGATACTAAAAATAAAAACAGGGCTGGAGAGATGGCCTAGCGGTTAAGCGCTTGCCTGTGAAGCCTAAGGACCCCAGTTCGAGGCTCGGTTCCCCAGGTCCCATGTTAGCCAGATGCACAAGGGGGCGCACGCATCTGGAGTTCGTTTGCAGAGGCTGGAAGCCCTGGCGCGCCCATTCTCTCTCCCTCCCTCTATCTGTCTTTCTCTCTGTGTCTGTCGCTCTCAAATAAATAAATAAATAAATAAATAAATAAATAAATAAATAAAATTTAAAAAAATAAAAACAGAGAAAATATTAACCTCCAATTGTTGTCTACTTAAGGTACAATTCATTAGCATATAATACCTCCATTTTTCACTCATTATGACCTTATGGATGTTTCCAAGACTAGTAAAAATGTTTAAATTTAAACTAAGCACTTGTGAACCAGGGATTATCAATATTTATGAAAAAAATCATCACAACTTTAAGTATGAATAATTACAATAGCAAATTTGAAAGCTTAATCATATTCAAATCAATGCCACTGTCTATGTGCCAGTAATAGTTGGTATACATGTGGTTCACACTGCATCACAGTTCTCAGCATATTCCCTAGGTGTATGTATAAGAAGTTACTGCCATAAAAAAATAAAAAATAAATAAAAAAAAAAACCTTGTTATCTCTTTACCCTAACCAGGGACATGTTCTCTGCACATGGTAGAAAATATGAAGATTTCTTAAAGTAATCAATGACCACATGAGGAGCTGTCACTTACTAAAAGTAATGAATACCCTGCCTTCTATAGAATAAAGTCTAACAAGCCTAAAAACTTTCTCTGGAATAAAGCTAAGTGATCCTGAATAGCCACAATAAAGTCTGAACACCTGTGTAAAAATGACCCCCCAAGGAGAAGAAATAACTGGTAGAATACCTTTTTTAAAAAGTTGCAAGCAACCTCTGTCTCTGCAAAGTAAAACCTGAAATTTGCCCTGGAGACAGATCAGAATATTTTACTATCTATCCAATTTCTAAAGAGATGAAAAACAAATTATTACTTTTTTTTGTTTTGTTTTGTTTTGTTTTTGTTTTTTTCGAGGTAGGGTCTCACTCTGGCTCAGGCTGACCTGGAATTCACTATGTAGTCTCAGGGTGGCCTCGAACTCACTGCAATCCTCCTACCTCTGCCTCCCAAGTGCTGGGATTAAAGGTGTGCGCCACCACGCCTGGCACTTTAAAGTCCAAAATTATAGATATAGTATTAGTTTCATCTTACTCTGAAATCCCAAATTTGGAAATCTTACACAAAGCTTTACTTTCCCTGTTTATTTAAATGCACTCTGGTATCTTCCTCATTCATACAGAATGAAAATAAATACCATTTTAAATGTTAACACATAGGGATACAATGTTGGACTGTTAGTATTAGCAATATCAGAGGGATTTTGCTAAACAATGACAAAGAATGCATGGTACTCTCTACTCTATGAAGAAAAGACAAGAAGTGAAAGGTGTTTGCCTGCTTAATGGCAACTTCCAATTGATCAAATGACAAACAAAAACTGTTAACAAGTAAGGGAAAACACAAAAGTTATAACAAGAAAAACAAGATAGTTGATAGGCTAACAACACTGTAGTTTGTTTTCCTTAGACAAATCCCCAGGTTACTATTAAGTTTTAGCACTCACTCCCTAAACCAGTTTCACAGAGCTCTAAGTGAGCTCACAAACACTCTCACACCTCACAAAAATAGTTGTTTCTTGCATTGTTGCAAAGGTTCAAGGTGATATGGTCTACCCTGGATCTCTGATAGAGCTGTTACTGAATGAATGTATACAGTATAGGCATGTTAACATATCACACAATGTACAAACAGTGCACAAATGGAGTACACACCCATACAGGGGCCCTACATGACCTGCTGAATAAGCCATGAATAACCATCCTCTAACACAGCAGATAAGGGAACTCAATTCTACTCTTGCCAATTTTTTTTTTCAAGTTAGATCAAGTCTGGTCACCAATGGAGGAAGGGAAGGGAAGAGGAAAGAGGGAAGGGGGAGGGGGGAGGGGGAAGGAGAAGGAGGAAATGGGGGAGGGGGAAGGAGAAGGGGGAAATGGGGGAGGGGGAGGGGGAAGGAGGAGGGGGAAAGGGGAGGGGGGAGGGAAGGGGAGGGGGAAGGGAAGGGGAGGGGGAAGGGAAGGGGAGGGGGAAGGGGGAGGGGAAGGGAAGGGGGAGGGGAAGGGAAGGGATGGGAAGGGGGAAGGGAAAGGGGAAGGGAAAGGGGAAGGGAAAGGGGAAGGGAAGGGAAGGGGGAAGGGAAGGGGGAAGGGAAGAGGGGAGGGAAGGGTGAAGGAAAGGGGGGAGGGAAGAGGGGAGGGAAGGGGGAAGGGAAGGGGGAAGGGAAGGGAAGAGGGGAGGGAAGAGGGGAGGGAAGTGGGAAGGGAAGGGGGGAGGGAAGAGGGGAGGGAAGGGAAGAGGGGAGGGAAGGGAAGAGGGGAGGGAAGGGAAGAGGGGAGGGAAGGGAAGAGGGGAGGGAAGAGGGGAGGGAAGGGAAGAGAGGAGGGGAGGGAAGGGAAGAGAGGAGGGGAGGGAAGAGGGGAGGGAAGGGAAGAGAGGAGGGGAGGGAAGAGGGGAGGGGAGAAGAGGGGAGGGAAGAGGGGAGGGGAGGGGAGGGAAGGGAAGAGGGGAGGGGAGGGAAGGGAAGAGGGGAGGGGAGGGAAGGGAAGAGGGGAGGGGAGGGAAGGGAAGAGGGGAGGGAAGAGGGAAAGGAAGAGGGAAGAGGGAAGGGGGGAAAGGGAAAGTGTTATGAGCATGTAAGGACCAGCATATGGTCCAGGGACAGTTTAGATAAATAAGTTTGTTTTTCTTTGTGTGTGAGAGTAAAATTGCAAAGTCAACCTTTGTAAGCAAAAATCTAAGAGTAAGCTGAGTACAATGACATAGTAAGAGATTACCAGAAGGTGTGTGTGCAACCCTAGATACGTAGTGGAAAATACAAAAAACCCAGCTGCTCAGCAGCCGTTGTCCCAGTCCTCCCGACACTATGACTGACTGAACGGCTGCTCAGCAGTCCGGACTGAGACCTCCGCGAGACGCATCACCGATCCGAATTTATCTGCCCGACACGCTGTCCGAACGACCGAGATGATAATGCACATACAACTATACACACAGGTCATCCCTACCATTTTTCAACATGGACCCTACACCCACGTAAACAAAATTGTATGCAAGCAGAATGGATCGCACATACACCCAAAGGCTTAAATAATTCTCTTATGATAGACTGGGATAAAATATATTACATTCCTCTAACACATAAACTTTGGGAAGGCATAACCCCATTACATGATGGTAAACTAATCTATAGAGGCACAATTAATCAAAACAAGGAAGAATTTCATTTATTCACAGCCCATTTTCCTCAAGGATATTTATGCCCACCGCCCGGACCACCAAATATGGTATCGGCACCCATGATAATACCAGATATGACTACACCAGCAAAAATTATATTATATCCTAAAATAAGAAAAATCTCTATGATAGTCGACCTACAAGCTCTTAAAGCACCCTCCAAATATTGTCAGTCCATTACAGACAAACTACAACAATTACAATATACAACCCCAATAAAGGTGGGAAGGAAACCTTTACAGTTTATGGTATTAGGAACAGTCCTTGCAGGAGCCATACTGGGAGGTATTATGGGCGGAGGTGTATCCGCAGCTATGTTAGAACCCATAAAAGCTGAACTCACACATATAAATCAACTCAATAGACATACTTCAGAGGCCCTGGCAGCTATATCAGGATCTATTGATTCATTAAATATTCTACAACAACAAATGCGTGCTGAAATAGAAATTTTTAAAAGAGAATACGGAAGAGACAAACTTTGGCACACAGAAGGAATGATAACCAATCATAATAACCTTATGTGCCTACAATATAAACTAGCAGCAGAAAGAATGACTAGAGAATTAGATACGCTATTCATTCAAGGCCTAGGGAGAAGGACTCCTGAATATCAAACTCTCCTGGACCCTAATGAAGATAGCGGATGTGATGAAGGCTTTTGCAAGATACATGTAATATAAGTTTTCTGAGATAATGCTTACATACTAAATCTGTACCACAAAGGTGGGACCAGAAAACGGACCCATGGAAAACACTTACAGCACAATGGGTGACACCGATTAATCACTTTTTCTTTATAAACCTAAACAATACACCTGCATACATCCCAACAGATGATGTCTATAACTTAGGAGCTAATACATACATTTATCCACACCTACCAATAACAAATTTAGCAGAAACAAGGCTTACATCCTCAACCATGATTGATTCCATCACAGATTTAGGGGATTGGTCATTCTTAATCTGTACCACTAAAGATAATGTTAATGTCACATGTATCAACTACAGTAGTACAACTCAAGAAGATGACATCTTCTCATTTAACCCACAACCAGGATGCTGGGTTTTACACAATTGCTCAAAAGTAACACATAGTACTCTAAATAGGACACTGGTGACGTCCCTATCCTTACAAGAAAGTCATTTTTACTCTTCACCCAACATCTTTATACAACAACTAGAAAAGGAACACTTTGAACAATTTGTAAAAACAGCACAAGAATTGGAAAAAGTAGCAGAATTTAATTCAAAACAATTAGACTCAATCCACAAGAAAATACAACAAGCACAATATTCTTTAACTCATAGTATTACTAAAACACATAATCTGGTCGGATTGATTAGAACAAATACTATGATACATAAAGACTGGATACAACAAATCAAAAAATGTAGCTTCTTTGATTATATGGCAAGATTGATACAACTCGACTTTATTTGCACCCCACTACATGGATGGTGGGAATGGTTTAAAGAGATCATGTATGTAATAATGATACTTGTTGCATGCATAATTTTGTTGAGATTACTAATATGTTGCAGAAGGAGAAAGAAATATGCCTCGCTCAAAGAAAAATCCCTCTGGAAGGAAATGTGATTTAATCCAGAAGAATGGTGTGATCATTACTCTGAGACATCATTACAACAGACACCTTAGACCCATCATGGATCTATTCTACCGCATGGGATTCAACTTTCGCCATAATGATATGCCAGATTGCCACTTTTGCCTCTCAAGATATTCTTCCAGATTCCTAAATGGTCCTAGATCTGATGATTACTTATTGTTACTCTTTACTCATTTCATGTGTCACGGTACAGAATATGTTGAAAGACATCCAATTGACAAATCCCTACATATCTTAGCTAGCCTTTTTTCATGCTTTATTTGTAAAGGCAATCATGCCCATTATGAGCTTTGTAGAAATATGATTAGACATAGACCGGAGGAAGCTGAGCAATTGTTATATGGAGATTGGCACTGTTGCACTGCAATCAGTGCACCTACAGAACCACAATCACTGCAATCATGGTCTATGAGAATAATATTACGCCCTCTCTTAAGAGATTTGCTTAAAGAATTTTCCGCTTATAAAACTTGGTACAAACTTCATAGAACTTATAGAAGAACAAAAATGCTTGCTTTACCAATAAAATTATGCAGACCCTTTGATAACATTACAAGCTCATCAGATAGGCGACCGTATGACTCTGTAAACCCCCGTCCTGTGAGACAACTCTGGTATCCTATGGGAAGCGGATAACCAGTACATGACACCTTTCATGCTGATTACATTTCAGGTGTCAGGAGGTGGAATGTTATGAGCATGTAAGGACCAGCATATGGTCCAGGGACAGTTTAGATAAATAAGTTTGTTTTTCTTTGTGTGTGAGAGTAAAATTGCAAAGTCAACCTTTGTAAGCGAAAATCTAAGAGTAAGCTGAGTACAATGACATAGTAAGAGATTACCAGAAGGTGTGTGTGAAACCCTAGATAAGTAGTGGAAAATACAAAAAACCCAGCTGCTCAGCAGCCATTGTCCCAGTCCTCCCGACACTATGACTGAGACCTCCGCGAGATGCATCACCGATCCAAATTCATCTGCCTGACACGCTGTCCGAACGACCGAGACTCGCCTTGAAACACCGTGAACCGAGGAAAAAGTCGGAGCACGGACCCCGCGCCACCAGGTGGTAAAACGTCAGAAATCTCGCAGACCGAGTCTCGCGTTGAGACCGAGTCTCACGATACTGCGTCCCAAGTCTCGCGATATCAGGTTGTATACATGTTAGATTCGTTAGAAATATTCTTGTGTTAGTAGTGATGAATATAATTTGGTTATATATTATATTAGCTATAATATTAGTTGTGATAGTTTGGACTTGCTTGTGTGTGACTTTCATCCCAGTAAACTCCTTTGCGAGTACACCAGCGTCTGAGTATTATTGACCTTCGTGGGCGGAATCCTCTCAACCAATCATCTTTGAGAGTGCTCATGACAGAAAGGGAAAGGAAGATGGAAGGAAAGGAGGGAGGGAGGGAGGGATGGGAAGGGAAGGGAAAGGGAAAAGGAAAGGTAATCAGAAAGCAGAGTTACCTTCACACTTTGGCCTTTGTGACAAAGGTTCTTACTCACTAATGTTCTAACTGAATGTCCTGAATGACAGCACCTCTCTCCAAGTACTCATAATTTTCTAATAAAAGAGATAAATGTCCCCAGGACCCATGTAAGCGAGATGCACAAGGTGGCACATACATCTGGAGTTCGTTTACAGCAGCTGGAGGCCCTGATATGCCCATTCATATTCTCTCTCTCTCCCTCAAATAAGTAAATAAAAGAATATTTTAAAAGAAAGCTAAAATATTTGAAGTGAAACTACAACATATCAGCAGTATGTATAAACAGGCAAGACACTACAAAGTGGCCATTATGGGAAAAATAAAAATACAAAGGCTTCTGAAAACACAAATAGTACCTAGAAAGGCTAAACAAGAAAACTCACTGAAGATAATTATTAAAGATGGTAACTAAAAACGAAGTTTTTTTTTTAATGATTTCTAATTACAAACCTTAGGGACCTCTGAGGGGAGAGTAGGAATAAAAATAGAGTATTTGGAATATTTTCTTTTTCTTTTTCTTTTTTTGGGTTTTCAAGGTAGGGTTTTGTTCTAGCCCAGGCTGACCTGAAATTCACTATGTAGTCTCAGGGTGGCGTTGAGCTCATCATGATCCTCCTACCTCTGCCTCCTGAGTGCTGAAAAGCGTGCACCACCACGCCCGGCTGAAATATTCTTGCAAATGATTTTGATGCCTTTGTCAGGTCCTGTGTAAGGGAGTACAGTTAGGGTGACTGGACTCCTGAAAGCAAAAAACCCCAGGAAAGTCTGCACTTGCTAGAAATCAATGATCTGACTTATCTCTTGCCTAGTTCCTTAGACCTGTTTTTCCACAAAAAAAAAAGGACCCCTACTGGGAGGGAGGTCTTTCATAGGATTTTTAAACATTGTGGTTGGTCAAATTCAGCCCTGTTGGTATCAGGGCTAGCCTCTTCCTGAGACATTCTCTAGCCCTAAACAAGGACGAGCAGTCTCTGGTTCACCTGAGCCAGAAGATAGCCCACAAGTAAGAGGTTATAAATACCTTTGTAAGGGGAGGACAGGTTCTCTGACCACTTGGGAACGTCCAGCTGTGGGTGAGTTTTTTCCCTCAGCTGGGTCTGGGCTGGTTTGGCCAGAAAAGCCCCCTAGTCCCTACTTTCCATGTGGGTTCTTTATCCCCTCCCGCTCCCACATGGCAGGAGCTCCTTGAACTTTGTTTTCTCTCTTTTCTTCCCATGGTTTTCCCAGGCCCTCCAAGGAAAGGGTCACCTTTCCTTGGCTCTGTACTTCCCTCAAAAAATATAATTTAATAATTATCCTCAGTTTTTTATTCAATTCTTAGATTAAAATTAGAAACAAACCCAGGGCTTGGGGTTCAAGGACTTTCCTGGATCCCTACACCCTGTTACACTTTCACTACTGGCCTCTTTGTTTTTCCTTGGAAGCTACAAGTGGAATAGCTAAGAGGAAGTACTAAAAGCTAGGATGCACAAGCACACACAGAAAGAAGTCAATAAACCTATGGTACCAGCTGTGATCAAGCTCTGGGTCACTGCTACCCCAGCTCCAAATGCACTTACTTCCCTAACAGAACACCATTTAGAAGTCTGTCTTTGCCTTCTTAATCCTACATCTCCCTCATTTGACTGTTTTAAATGAAGCCTAGGTGTAAACTTACCAGCAGCATAGTCCCTCAAGAACCAGAATCCTCAAGTCATCCTCTACCACTGATATACACATGCTCACACATAACACAGTGAAACACGGCCACTGGCAGCTTATGTGGTATGAGGGACATCTGAGGGAAGAGTTCTCTGACCCCAGGGATCCCCTTGGAACACAAATCTTGTTCAAATAAAATCTGAAAATCATTTTTGTAAAAACACAGCTTCAATATAAAAAAATGAAAGCAGAGTTAGGAGTGCAGTTTAGCTGTATTTCACTTTCCCGACATGCACAAGGGTCTAGATTCAATCTTCAGGATCTCATCGAAAAGAGCAAAGAGCGATTTACTGTAGCAGAAAGAAGCCACAGGAAACTATAGAATTATATGAAAAATCAGGAAAAACACATTTCTAGTTTAGCTTTCAGTAATCATTCACATAGCCATACAGCTGACTTCTTGTTTTCAAGAACATGAAACCAAAATCTGTCAGAACATGGAGATTTATGAATGCTCTTCAGAATTTCTGAGTGTCTAGTTACTAGAAGGTAATCATATAAACCAGAAGTTAAAGTTCATTCTGCTTGGAAGGCTGAAGCAGAAAGACTGCCACCAGCTCAAGGCTAGCCTTTGCTACATAGCAAGAACCTGTCTCAAGCAAACAAGAAGTAATTACCTACATAAGTTCCTATGGTTTAGTCTGGAAATAACACAAGGAGGGTATCACTTTCAAATAAAATTTTCTGGAATATGCTGAGCATCATTTTTCAAGAAAAAAATGTAATTTTCCTTCATAAATATAGCTTAGGACCACGGTTATAATATAGCAATGAGTGCTCTCCTAGCATGTTCAAGGCCATGGTCAATTCAATTCTCTGCACTAAGGATAAACATAAGTACACATAAACATACACTAGACAATTTCATTACATATATTCAGAAGGCATTTGTTGACATTGTCAGCTACCATGTTTTCACAAACAGTACCACTAGAAAAACTTATAGATTTATGGAACAATTTGACAACTGTTACTCCTCCCAAATATGTTAAAAAGGAAATCCATATTCTTATTTTCTAATGAACACTTCAGCCATGTTAAATATGCTAATGGTAATAAAGAACATTTGTACTCAAAGTGTATATGCAAACACTATTGTCTCCTGAGAAGTCAAGTACTTCCTCTAGATGCCTTTTGCACTTTCAGATTCACAAAGAACCCACACAACACAAAGCAGAATGAAAGCTGAGCACCCCCTCCCCTAGGGAGCAATTTGCTATTTGCGCCAAGAGCCTAGAGAATCTGGCTGTCTTCCCATGCAGTCATCATGTTCTCAGTGTTATCTAGTGACTATCTGCAATGGAGGGCAAGGCATCCTTATTACGTGTAGGATAACCGAGCACAGAAAGAAACACCCCAGATAAGAGTGTTATTACTTGTAGGATAACCAAGTGCATAAAAAGGAGCACAGCAGGAAAGAAGTGAACCAAGAGCCACAGCAGCTTTCACACTGGAGACCCTACCCAACACTGACAAAAAGCACATCCAAGACTTCCAGAGGAAGAATGCAGCCTTTGCTAACTCCAGAGGAAAATGCTGACTCAGAGAAAATTATTTAATATTTACATTTAATAAAATTTTTATGACAGCTGAGCAAATCCCAAGATGTCTCCTGTTCTTAATTTAACGAATTATTTATTGCTACACTCAATTGAGTCTTCTCAAACCATCTTCTTCCCACCCAAAAGACCTTTGATGCACTCATCACTCACTCATACTAAACTAAGGCAAGCACCTTTGTTCACTTGGAAAGTATCCAAGTGTCATGAATGTAATCACACACACACTAATTAATGATCTGCTTGATTCACAGGTTAAGGCTAGGTAACAGAACCTAGATTCCACTATATTAATTTCTAGGGTTTAACAGCATTGTCTAAGTACACAAGAATACAGAAGGCTTCATTCATTATTAGTAGCATTTGTACAGTATCTATGTAGGAATAATAATGAAGAAAATTTACATTGAATGAATTATTACCAAGGGCATGTTTGATATGTACAGAAAAGATGAAAGGCAACTGTGCTACAGAAGGACACTTTACAAAAAGTTTATAACGTCAGTCCCTTAAATGGCAAGTGCCCTAGTCAATATTAACTACTTTGAATTTTGGTTTACACACACACACAATTCATAGGAAATTAGGCAGAAGTGCAGCTCAGAGGCTGAAAGCATATGGTACAGAGAACAAGGATGGGGCCCAGCTGGACCACTACTCAGCTGGGTGGTCTTGGACTAATTTATAGGTTTCCCCCTAAACTTTTCTTTCTATGTAAGCAAAGAGGGGCAACATTGTCTACTTCCTACTTCTGTGGACTTCTCTCAAGATTGAGCTTAAATGCATTAAAACAGTCTATTGTCTGGCCTACAGTCAGCCAGTCAATAAAGGGAACAAAGTTCTACTATTTGTCAATCTCATGATGATTAGGAGAAAACAACTGATGCAGAATATTTCATTTACAGCATAAATTTGCCAAGCTACATAATACTGGGAAGTACATGTATACACACACGCAGACAAACACTTTCAAGGTCCATGGTCACAACCAGATCCAACTGCTCTAAGAACCAAGCACAGCACCATTCTTGGAATTTCCCACTCCAACACCAAAGGAAATCAGGGTTGAGAAGACACACAATGTAGAGGAGCTGAAGGGTGAAGTCTAAGGTTCTGGGTCAGGGCTGGCTAGGCTACAATCTGTCACCTCAGTAATTGCTAATCTGAAAAAGAGGAAAGGACTCCCTTCTAAAGAGATGTAACCAACACACCATGCTTCACTGGTGTTGCAACTGCTTTCAAATCCCCCTATAGACTACACACCCACATAGCTGTCAACAAATATCAACTGTTCAGACATGCATTGAAAAAGATAGGAGCCCTGCCCAGTTCAATAGGCATTTTCCCAAAAAAAACAAAGGAAAGTTATGATTATCTCCAAAAGAAAAACACAGCCCTGTTTCACATACCTTTTGAAATGTTTGAGTAAACAGGAACATCATTACCTGAGATTTGGCTTTGGGGTGTGTGTGCGTGCTATTTTTTGGAAGTTAGAGTCCAAATAATCCGGGGGTCTGTAATCTGACTTGCACTCAGACATGCCGCCTTCAGCTGGGGATGTTAATCAGATATTGAGAACAAATTTAAATTTGCCTCAGCAATATGGGGGGAAATCTGACTCTTGGAAGCCTAAATAATAGGTACATTTAGTTTAGAGAACTTCTCCAGGATGAGTAAAATGGCACTTCCTGCCCAGGCATCTGTGGTCTTTCAGTCTCTCTTGCAGCATGACACACTATCACATCAGAATTGTCAGCTCACTGAAGGCAAAGGGTGTATCCAACTAGACCTTTCTTACCTCTCCACAAGACACAGGTCTTCAAACATACCCAGCTCTAGCCATAAAAATACATGCACAATGCCCAAATGACCAACGAATTCCACCAGGACTTATTTCCTAAACAGAAACTCAATGCTTGATTTCTCTTAGAGGAAACCATGAAGGCCAGAATACAGAGCTTCCCAGTCTAGCAAAAAAGTATTCTGTGCTTTGTGTTCTACTCCACTCTCCTACTTCCCAGATTCACTCTCCTGGATGGCAGGGGCCCCATGGCAGGGACACCCACTGCCCCCATCTACCAGAGATAGCAGAAGCCTCCTGTACTGGGAAGTTCTGGAGGAAATGGCAGTGTGTTTCCTGTGTGATGCCTCCCCAAAGTCTCCAGGGAGGGACAAGGCTGCACCGGGCACAGAAGGCAATAGATCAGAAGCCTCAGACAGGTCCTGCTGCTAGACACTGAGCTCTGGTCCCCATGGGGAAGGCTATCACAGAGGCCACCTAAGGAAATGGTCATACACAGCACCTTCTCCTGGGGATGGTATTTCACCCCAGGTCTCCAAGTCTTCAATCAAGGTTGGTAGGATGCTTGGCTAACATGCACAAAGTCTTGGTTTCAGCACATATAACAGGGGGTTGTGGAATGCACTAACCCCAATGTAAGAGGATGATAAACCGAAGGCCATCATTAACTACCCAGTGAGTTTGAAGCCAGTCTGGGCTGCAGGAGATACTACAATCAATCAGTCAATCATTTCTTTTTTGAGATAAGCCCAACAGACTGGTCTTTTTCTTCATGAGGGGTGGGAGAAAGAGAGAACTGGCACACCAGGGCCTCCAGCCACTGCAGTAGAACTCCAGAGTCATATGCCTTGCGTGCAACCTTGCGTGCCTGTGTCACTGTGTGTCTGGCTTACATGGGACCTGGAGAGTTGAACATGAGTCTTTAGGCCGTGCAGGCAAGTGCCTTAACCACTAAGCCATCTCTCCAGCCCTATCATACTGGGGGGGGGGGGAATTGGCTTTTCGAGGTAGGGTCTCACTCTAGCCTAGGCTGACCTGAAGTTCACTATGGAGTCTCAGGGTGGCCTTGAACTCACGGCAATCCTCCTACCTCTGCCTCCCGAGTGCTGGGATTAAAGGCGTGCACCAACACACGTTACTTCCTATCATTTTTTTTAATGACCTAAGCAAGGCATGGTGGCAGACACCTATAATCCTAGCATTCTGGTGGCTGAGTCAACTTCTACAAATTCAATACCAACCTGGGATACCTAGTGATACCCTGTCTCATAAAACATACATATAACAGACCAAAATGCAGAGAAGTGAGGACAGCTATGTCTGGAGAAGGTATGGGAAAAAGCAGGAGACAGAGGAGAAAAATCAGCCAACCTGACATAGGGGACCTTAAAAGATCAAAGCTTTGGTGGCCAGATAGAGAGTCACCTACATGGTGGCTTTAATGTCTCAGCAAACTTTTAATGTTTCAGGGGGCTCTTACACACACATGTACACAGAAATTCCACCTGTGATAGCCACAGGTATATATACATATTCCCTACAATCCCTCAAATATGTCACATGCACAAAGAACACACCGGCACACATCCCAGTTGTATACTGCAACTTATTTCAGGGATGAAGAGAACCAAGTGATGAAGCTGAGACAGCTGGGGAGTTCAGGGTACTGTCCCCACCTCGGGTGGCATAGATAAAGACAAGTCAGAGGATAGGCACCAGCATCAGGGTAATTTTAACACAGTGTCAGCTGCTTTGTTCATTCACAAGTCAATGGCAAGTTGGCATGTTGTAGCCTAGAGACATATATGCACAGGCATACACACACCAAGAAACTATCTACTCAACTATAACTTCTGCATTTCCCCCACTCTAGTTTCTCATCATGTTATAGCCACATGAAGAGGTAAGAGGTGTTTACTCCAATAATATTAAACACCCAGGGAAGCCATATCTTTGAAGTAGAACTGTGATCACAACCCAAGGTTGAGAAGCTTGTCACATTGGTCTCCACATCTTCTGACCTCTCATAAGCTTGGCTGAGCCTATAAATTTCTTCCACGGTTTTGGGACCCTCCAACCATGTCACAAGGGCCCACATTGTCCCCTGGAGAAAAAAAGCAGAAGTAATGCAAGGTGGAGGGATATACTACTACCAAAAAGACAATGGCTGGAGAGATGGCTTAGCGGTTAAGTGCTTGCCTGTGAAGCCTCAGGACCCCAGGTCAAGGCTCCCCAGGACCCAGTTAGCCAGATGCACAAGGGGGCACATGCATCTGGAGTTCATTTGCAGTGGCTGGAGGCCCTGGCGTGCCCATTCTGTCTCTCTATCTGCCTTTCTCACTGTCTGTTGCTCTCAAATAAATAAATAAATAAACAACAACAACAAAAATACATGGCCTAACTATCAAAAAAGAAAAGCCAGTATTTTGACATTTCTAGGGGCAATAGATAAAAAGGATACTTGTCTACCCAGACATGAATGTAAAATGTCACAAGCCCCTGGCATTTGAATTAGTGGTAGAAATCAGTGATGCAGATTCTTCTGTCCATGGCTACCCTGCAGGATCTGCCATACCTGCTGCAGCATGCACACCTATCACTGATCTGGGAATGACCAAAGCAGCTGATCTTACTTTGTAAATCAAAATTAAATCATTCTCATATCAATACTGCACAGCGAGTAGGTCTTTCAAACTCCCCCATCCATCCCCTATCTATGTCACCTGCAATAACTGAACCAACACACTTAGCAACTTAGATTCCAGTACGGTCCCATGAAATGAAGGTCACTCCACACATCTTAAAGCCTAGACAACCACAGCCTGCACAGGGTATAGGAAAATGCCCATGGGCAAGGGTTGGCAAGTAAAGAGGTAAAGGATTGGAAACCCTTCTCACCTATCCTTCAAGCAGTTAACATGTCTGCTTCTGCCACAGTCTTTACATTGTATCAGACTATCAACCACCTTCATAAAAATTATTTCTTTATATTTTAAAAGTAATCTAGATAATAAAATCAGAAAGATATCAAATCTTGGACTACAAAGATGTTTCTAGTAGGTAAGTTCATACCATGCAAGCATGAGACTGGCCATGGTTCAGATCCCTACAACCCACATAAATGCCAGCCATGGTAGTACAAAACTGTGGTTCCAGCCTTCCAGGGGCAGAGGTGAGGAATCCCTGGGGTTCAATGGCCAGATAGCCTAGCCTAATGAGTAAGCTCTCAAAGAATAAGAGGAAGAGTGACTAAGGAAGACTTCCATATTGAACTCCAACTTCTACATGCATGTGCATCCACACACGTGTTCCACATATACAAAAACATACAACATATATATGCAAAAAAGATGAAAAATCTTTCAGAATTAACCCTGATAAGTAATGAAATGATGAATGAAAAATAGAGCTATGAAAAACCCTCCTGAAATGAATTTACAAACTGCCTTTTATCACAAAGTAAGTTTTAATTTGAAGAACAAAGGGGAAAAATAATATTCTCTAATAAAGATACCAGCCAAAAACATTATCTTAAATTATTAATCCCATATGCTTAATGAATCATGAAGAGCAATCTCAGGTCTGAACTTGCCATCAGCTGAATGAATACACATCTTTGCACAATCCAGTTCTGCTATAATAAGGAAGTAACAGAGGGGCCTCAGGGGACAATTGTAATGGGAACTAACAGCACTGGATGGTTTTGGCTACAAACTTTCTGGTGGTTGTTCTCCAAGGTGAAATTCAGAGAAAAACAAAACCCATCTTTAATATAGCTACTGAGTCTTTATATAAAAGAAAGACACAATGAAACAAAATTATCTTTTAGGACTGGAGAGATGACTCAGTGGTTAAGGCCTGCAAAGCTTAATGAACAGGGCTTGATTCCCCAGGACCCACATAAAGCCAGATGCACAACGGCGCATGCATCTGGAATCTGTTTGCAGTGGCTAGAGCCTTTGCGTGCCTATTCCCTCTCCCCTTTCCCTTCTGCCCCCTCTTTCTCTACCTGTAAATAAAATAAAATTTTAAAAAATTATCTTTGGGGCTAGAGAGATGGCTTAGTAGTTAAAGCTCTTGCTTGAAAAGCCTAAGGATTCAGGCTTACATCCCCAGAACCCACATAAGACAGATATACAAAGTGGCACATGTGTCAAGTTCATTTACAGTGGCTAGAGGTCCTGGTGCACTCCTTCTCTCTCTTGCTATCTCTTTCTCTATCTCTCACACAAACAATATTCTTTTTTTTCTAGGTAGTCTCACTGTAGCCCAGGCTGATCTGGAATTCACTATGTAGTCTCCCGGTGGCCTTGAACTCATGGCAATCTTCCTACCTCTGCCTCCTGAGTGTTGGGATTAAAGAAGTACAATGGTAAATAAAATATCTTTAAACTATCTTTTACTACTTACATTTCATTAGAATATTGATTTTTTCTTTTGGATAATTAAAAATGAAAAAGACCTGGGTGTGATGGCTCATTCTTGTAATCCCAGCAATTGGAGAGATGAGGCAGGAGGATCACTGTGAGTTCAAGGTCACCCTGAGATTACATAGTGAATCTACCTACTTTAATCATGCAGAAGCTGTGCTTACAGAATCAGTAGTGGACATCTCTTTTCTGTTTAGCCTAAGTGTACCATGCTTTATCAGAATAGAGGCACTGCACCAAACACTAATGTAAAATCATTGCCACAAATCTATTTTTTCTACATATACTCCAAATTGAAAGGGGAAAAATTAGGATTTGTCTGCAATGACTCAACACAAAGACATCTACAGAAGAAATTATTGGGCACACAATTTCTTTCTTTTCTTCACTCTTCCACCATTCCCCTCACACACCCAGAGCTGTGTCCATATCCCTCTGGTGTCAGTGACTGCTAACAGAGCTGCTGCACCAGAGACCATTGGCTGCTTAATCAACCACATAAAAAGCTAGACATGGCCATGTGTACCTACAACTCCTGTTCTGAAGAAGACAGAGACAGGCAAATCAATGGGGCTCACTAGTCAGCTAGTCTCACCAAACAATATTGAGCTGCATGTCAGGGAAGTAAGATGGAAGAGTGATACAGGAGAGTACCTGGTATCCTCCTTACACATACATCCAAACATATACATATATACATACACATACATGCTTACTAAAAAAATGTAAGTAAGGAGCCGGGCATGGTGGCGCATGCCTTTCATCCCAGCACTCGGAATGCAGAGGTAGGAGGATCACCATGAGTTCGGGGCCACCCTGAGACTACATGGTGAATTCCAGGTCAGCCTGGGCCAGAGTGAGACCCTACCTCGAAAAACCAAAAAAAAAAAAAAAAAAAAAAAGTAGGTAAGGATGCTGGGGGCACAGCCCAATTGGAAGAGTATTGCCTAATGTGCATGAAAACTCTGGTTTGATCCTGAGCACCACATAAATTAGGCATGGTGGCAAACACCCAAAATCTCAGCACTCAGAAGGATCAGAAGTTTAAGGTCATCCTCAGCTACATGAAATGTGTTTCTAAAAAATGTGCTTAGGCTATTAATGAAGTACCAATAGGTGCCAACTAGAACTCATAGAACATTCAAGAAATTATGTGTAGACATTTGAGAGACTAATGGTCTAATGGGTTGGTTAACTGTGTCCCACAGATATAATAATATAATATATTAATATTATAATATTATAATATATTATAGTATATTATAATATAATATTATAATAATATAATATATATATAATATAATAATAGACAAAAATCTACAGATTGATATGCAATATCATATAACCTGGCCCTTTGCACTAATTTTAAAACCCTATCAAGGAACCTGTTAGATAATCACTATGAAAGGTACACTCCCCTCCCTAAACCCCATTTCCAGTTCTAGAAACTTTATTAAACAAAGAAATCAGGGAGATGGCTCAGCAGCTAAAGGCACTTGGTTGCAAAGGCTGATGGCCCAGGTTCAATGCCCCCATACCCATGGAAAGCCAGATGCACAAAGTGGTGCATGCCTCTGGAGTTCGCTTACAGCATCAGGAGGCCCTGGTGCAACCCATTCTGTCTGTCTGCCAACACCATTGCCACTGCTGCCACCTTCTCCGCTCCTCCTCTTCCTCCTCCTTCCTCTCTCTCTCTCTCTCTCTCTCTCTCTCTCTCCCCCTCTCCCCCTTCCTCCCTCCCTCCCTCCCTCTCTCTCTGTCAAATAAATGTATTTTTTAAAAAGTAAAGTAGAATATGCTCCAACAGAACCCATCTCAGTCATGAGATCCTCTTATTTTGAAAGAAATATATACTTAATGAATCAAAAAATCTATGCAGTTGGGCATGAAGGTTCATGCCCATAATCCTAGCACTCAGGAGACTAAGGTAGGAGTCATGGTGAGGTCAAGGCCAGTTTGGACTACAGAGGGAATCCCAGGTCAGCTAGGGCTAAAGCGAGACCCTGTCTCTCAAACAAAAACAAAAACAAACAAACAAACAAAAATTTAGAAAAAAACATTAAGCAGCCTCCTACCAGTATTTCAAAACAGTGCTGAATATTCTGATGGTAAATTCTCTACCCTAGATTTTTGGTGGACTTGGGATCACTTTGATGGATAGGACTCCATGCACCTTCTGAAACCAAACCATGATAAAGAGAAACTGCTTCTTTACTGACCACAATATTTGTCCTTTATGTCCTGAGATGGGATGAAGTAACACCACCATCCTGAGACTACCATCTCATAGGGCTATCAGGGTAGCAAGAAGTCCCACAGAAAGCCCAGCACAAGCAGCAATGAATAAAGAAGCCTCCACCCCATCCCAATCTTTTCTGGACAGTACAGAGCAACAGCACACCATCCCCAATGTCCCTGTGGAAGAATCTGTAAGCATTAAAAAATAAATAAAAATGACTTCCTTCCCTGCCCTCCACCTCCCCACAGTACCACCATCACCAGGTAAAGGCCTAGTTCTTTGCCTTTTCAGGATCTGTACTCAGACATCTGCCTGTCTACTGCTTCTACTCAAATACCGTTTCTTAAGTCAACACAACTTAGCTTATACCAAGTAGTGTTCCAATCTTAGTACATCTGCTCCCCATTGATGAGTGAAGCAGAAATGGTTGGCATGGGTCAGTGTTGTGCCTCGTAACTTTGGGGTGTGAGGAAGATAGTGACACTACAAGGTATAGGGTTTCATGGCCTCTAAGCCAAGAACAAGAATCACTCATGGTTCATTTTCATGTGAATCAGCTTAGGCCCAACACTATGCACCAACAGGTCCTCCCCCCAACCCTACACACAAGCACTCCTAGTGTTGCACCCTGGAATGCAAGTATGGATAACAAGTGATCACAGCCACAACCCAGAGTCTGACAATGAAGACTAAAATCAGAGAAGGATGGGGTGTTACAAGTCCTCTGAGAAGGAGCCCAGGGTGCTGAACGACAAGGTGGCATAATATTTTCCATCTAAATGGGGCCTGGAGGAGCCACTTGAAGAGAGGATAAGAACTGCTTCATATCTGAAACTCCAGATGCTCTCCCATTCTCATCAAGTGAGATGAGCAAAAGCACTGAGTGTCTCTACTGGGGCTAGGACTTTGTCTTTACTTAGGAGTCACAGGTACTTCATGTTGACAGGCCTAACTAAAATAATGCTCCCTTGATTATTTTATTGCATATAGGAAAAGCTTTCAGAAGTCACTTCGATCCTCTGGAATGGAGGTTGTGTCTAGCTTTCTCCTTAAAATACTTCATCTCTTAAAAGATGGGGGGGGATCAATTGAGAGAGAAATCAAATAAAAACCATAAAATACATCCATCAATTTAAACATTAAAATTTAATAATACACTTAAAATTGAAGATGAGTTAAGTTACATTTCCCAACCTCTAAAAGTAATGCTGCCTTTGGTGGGAGGGCATGATATGCAATACACAAAAGATTGTGTCTATAATTGTTGAGGCTACATAATGGCCCCAGCATCCAAGTGGAAGGAGGAAAGTCTGAATCAAATGCCTCCCTCCTTTACAGCTGTCCTCTTCCAAAAGATGGTAGGTTATTTGTCAGTTCAGGACAAGATGTAGGGAGCTGGGAGGCAGCCAGCACTGCAGAGCAGGTCTCTGTGGGTCACCTAGCAACCAGGCAAGGCACATGTCTGATGCATTAGCCCCTTCTCACCCACACTCACCCACAAAGTCGAAAGGGAAGCAAGAACACAGCATTAATTCTTAACAAAAAGAAAATAAAAGGTAGTGTGCTTCACCTTGTGATGCATGATATGGCAAAAAGCAAGAAAAGTCAGAAACAACAATAATCTTGCTTGCAGTGTGGAGGGAATGAAGTGTTCCACTCTCCACTCTGATTTCTCTTACTGGGTTTGCACAATTCATTCGAGTACTGAATAGCAGAAAACTGAAATTAATAGGGTTGAAACAGGATCCCAAATGCAAACTGAAGTATGTTTCTTGTGTTACCTAGTTTCTTCTCTATATGTTTCCTGTGTTAACTAGTTTCTTCTCGGGTATTTTGTCACTGTGATAAATTACCTGAGAAGAAAAATGTGGAAAAAAAGTTATTTGGGCTCATGGTTTCAGGTCTCAGCCATGTCCACTGGATCCACTATGGGTGTGGTGAGGCAGGACAAAAAGGAGGAAAAGGTTTCATGGAAGCATAATAGAGGTTTTATGGAGGTATAATAGAGCTGCTCACCTCATGGTAGCCAGAAAGGAGGTAGGAAATCAAATAAGAAGGGTGGAGGAGAGAAGGAAAGATGGAGGATGGGTCCTGACATACTCAATTCCTTTTAAAAGCAGGCCCCCACCCAGTGACCAACTTCCTTTCACAAGGCCTTACCTAATACAGCATTCATCAATATATTGCTCCACTAATGAAATTAACATGTTCATGATCTAATCACCTCTCCAAAACCCATCAGCTGTAGCCAGACCTTTAACCCAGGAGCATTTTGGAACATTTTCAGATCAAACAACAACACTTATTACAAAGAAGGGTAAATCCAGGTTTGGTGGCACACACCTGTAAACCAATCACCCAGGAGGCTGAGACAGGAGGACTATTCTAAGTTCAAGGCAGCCTGTGCCTACAGAGTATCAGACAACCCAGCCTAGGCTACAGAATAAAATCCTGTCTCAAAAAGTAATTTCATGCTTTGGGTACTAGGAAAAGAATCATCACAACCTCTAACTCCATACCCAGTCAGGTGCCCATACATTTCTGCAAGGGCCAGAAACACTAGAGGCTGCCAAGAACCTGGTGACTTTGGGTAGTCAACCAACCTAGTCAATAAAGATAAATTACTAACAACTCCCCCCGCCTGGAGGTATGCAAGGTTATGATTATTGTCAAATGCATTGTAAACTACCACTTATGGATCCCAAGCTGATAGCCATACTGACTTATAGCAGACTGTGGTATCCACAAGGAAACCCACTCTGCTGAAAGATGGCTAACACAGTATAGAATTACATCTTTATAAGACTCAAACCTTTGTAGTCTTAGTATTAATCCCACATAGTTACCTATCAATCAGTCATGGGCATTAGCCTTCTACCTCCAAGAAGGCTGGATGGTTACCAATACAGTCATAACAGTCATTTCTCACTTTCTTATTTTTTTAAGTATCTACTTCCTCCCAAAGTATATACTGCAAACACAGATGAAGCAGTCCATACTAGCTGATCCAAAAGAAATTGCAGAGCTCAGATAAGTCAATAAGGAACAAGAAAGAAACAAAGGGCATCTGAACAGAAAACCCTGCAGGCACTCAGGCTTGTGGCCTACCTGATGAGGGGCTTCAAAGGTAAACACTTCTGGACTGGAGAGATAGCTAAGCGGTTAAGTGCTTGCCTATGAAGCCTAAGGACCCCAGTTCAAGGCTCGATTCCCCAGGACCCACGTTAGCCAGATACACAAGGGGGCGCATGCATCTAGAGTTCATTTGCAGTGGCTGAAGACTCTGGTGCACCCATTCTTTCTCTATCTGCCTCCCCACCCCCTCTCATTTTCAAATAAACAAATAAGCAAAAATAAATTTAAAAAACAAAGGTCCGCACTTCTCCATGGTATACCATGGGAAGAGTACCATCCCAAAATGAGGCATGTGGCAAAATAAATGACAGGGATTTAAACTATTAATACAACTAGTTGAATGACCCAAACATGATAAACCTTTAAATCTTAAACTTTTATCACTTAAGCACAGTATAGAATTAATGCGTTATTAAATTATCATTTCAAAATGTGAAATAAGGTGCTTTATTTCTTTGCCTTGCACAAAATATTTCTAACTGTGCTATAAAAGGGAAAGATAATTTGTTCAGTTAGATAAACCTCTTCAGGGGTCCCATAGGCCACAAAGAAACTTTGCTCCCAAAAAAGACTCAAATAACAGGATAAAAGGCAGTGGCATTCTGAAAGAAATAGCCCTACTAACTCCTAAATCAGATATGCTACTAAGCATATCTGCTAGAGTAAAGTAAGATCAAGGTCATAAGGCTTTCTGCCTTTGTGCTGAGCCTTTCTCCAATCCGGTCTTTCTAAATTTCTACTTAGATCTCAAAATATGTAAGACAGAAATGGAATTAAGAGATACTAAGTCTTTTAAATGGGGTTAAAAAAATAACAAATATACAGCAAGGTTTTACAAAGCTAAACAGAAGGTCTATACTATGTTATAAAGTCACATCTCTGAATTGCCTTTCAATAAAACAGGATGAGATTAGAGCACAGGAATGTTCTGTACCCATGAAGCCAAGAGTAAAACAATTAATTGTCTTGTTTTACCATTATAAAATGCTGCTTTAAAGCAAGGAACTACCCATAGGAGATGCATTGGATTAAGAGAACAAATTCTAAAGTCAGATCATCAAAGTCTCTATCAACAGTAAGATATTACTCCTTAACTTTCTATAGTTTAAGCTCCTCATCAGAGAAATGGGAGTAACTTCCTCATGGGATTGAAAGAGGACAGCATGTATGGACAACACCTAACTCACCTGTGCACTAGACTGAATCCCATTGTTATTACATGAAATCCACAGGAGCATTTACCAAAACAAAAAATAAAAATAAATGAAAGGTAAGAACTAAACTAAACACCTGGAGAAATAGCTTTGTGGGTCAAGTGCTTGTCTTATAAACATAAGGACCTGCTTTCAACCCCCTTCAATATCCATATAAAAAGCCAAGCATAGTGGCATGTGCCTATAATCCCAACACTGGGGATGTGGAACCAGGATGATTCCTTTGGCTTATTGGACAACCAACGTGACCTACTTGGTAGCTCCAAGTTAATGAGAGACCCTGTCGCAAAAAGGTGGCTGGGCCAGGTGCGGTGGTGCACACCTTTAATCCCAGCACTCAGGAGGCAGAGGTAGGAGGATTGCCATGAGATCAAGGCCATCCTGAGACTACATAGTGAATTCCAGGTCAACTTGGGCTACAGTGAGACCCTACCTTGGAAAAAAAAAAAAAAAAAAAGGTGGATGTTATCTAAAGGAAAAATACCCAAGATTGTTCTCTGACCTACATACATCTGTGTGCACACACATGCACCTTCACAATACACATACATGCATGTATACAATACACACAGAGGAAAAAATAAACTAAGAACTCCATTTAAAAGAAATCAACAATCCAAACCATCTTTAAGATGCTCATTGACTCCTGCTTTGGAGAAACACCTTCCTATTGAGCTGCCGCCCTGTGACCCCATTCCTACACTACTGCCAAGGGATGAAAATGGACTAAGGACCAGAACTCAGTTGGAAAATTTGGAACAGTGTTGCTCAAAGCTCAACATTAAGTCAGCAGCTGCCTCAGCCATTGAAGACTGCTGATGGTCCCAAGTGGGACCCAAGGCTCTGCAACCCTAACAAGCTTTTGCTAATGCTTGCTTTGGGTAAGAAAGGGTGTTGGGATAAAATCATCAGGGAGAATTCTAATAGAATTATCACTGTAAGAAACAGATGCCTACATCTTAGGTCCTTCAAAAGAATCTTTGGTAATGCCCTTCTATCAGAATGTCCATACTCCCCCCCACCAAAAAAAAAAAAAAAAATCCTCCCAAGAAGATAAATCCAAGCAATATTTTTAAAAAAATTATGAGCATGAAAAACCTACCCTCTGCCAAGAAAGTGTGTCTCACTGCTTTTTAGCACCCAAGTTGATGGCTTTAAAGACTACTGGGAAAATGTAGGCCAGTACCCAGAGCCGTTGCCCCAAGTACCTATATACCTCCCTCCCTAGCAGCACATCCACAAACTGGACTGAGGCAGCTCATCGCAGTGCAGGTCTCCTGTAAGTTCAGACATGGGTTTAACTGGTGCTCCAGACCCACATCATTATACACCCTCTGAAGGCACTGCTCCATCTCCTAGTGTTTATGGAACTGAGTCACCAGAGCACCACAACAAAGACGAAAAACCAACACAGCCTGTATTACAAAATCTGCTTTTTCAAAAAGTACTTCACACTGCCTTTCCTAAAATTATTACTGCTGTGTAAAATGATTGTGTGTGTGCATGTGTGTATGTGTTTGAAAGTAAGCTTTTATATAAGCTTCCTGTTCTCTAAAAAGATTCTAGAAGAAAAAAAATTATGAATTACAGGTGCATTTTGTAACAATTTAGAAATATAGTGTCTCCTTAATGGATCCCATATATTTTGGTTGATGTTTTTATTTCTTGGCAAACCTTCCTACATCCTTATACCAATGCCTCAACAAAATACATCAATTCCCAAAGAGGGGGAGAAGGCACTTATGACTACATTCAAGGAGTCTATATGACCCACCTGAGCTAATAGTACCTTTCTACAGAACTTCAATGCTGAAAATATGAACCTATTCTTAGTGTCTAAAGTATATTCTTGTACACACACAAAAAAAGAAGAAAAGTCATTTAATGACTTGGGTGCTATAATATGAAGGCTACAGAGTTCATAATGCTGAGGATTCCAATGTGAAAGCAAGAACAATACAAGTAGGTAAAAGTACTAACTACAGCACTGTGGACAAATATATATATCAAGCTTCAAACACTGCACTGCCCAAGTTGATCAATCAAAACTCAATGTACAAATTCTTCCAATCAACTTGCTCTTGGCTACCTCACCCTGAGAAGACTAGAATTACTTGACACTCCTGGTCTTGGGTGGTAAAGCCCTCCTACCCCTCCTAACCCAGAAAGTTAACTTTGCTATTAATCCTTTTAGAACAGAATTGCTCCTTCAACATCTGGTCAATCATCAGCAGGACACACACTAGTTCTGACTCATTTACATCTGGTTTAAAGCCTCTTAAGAAACAGAAACAAGGCTATATTATGTTCTTATGTAACACACACCCCATGAAATGTACATGGTTTTCTATATTTCATTCCCTTGCAGTCAGAATACCAAAAAATCAAATTAAAAACAGAGGAATCCAATGCCTCTACCGAATAAGAGTCAACATCTTTACAGTACTCTCATGATATGTTTATTAGAGGGGAAATAGACCCCCATCTTAATATACATACATCAACATGCACCCATTATTGTCAAATTTTGGTTTGCTTTGATTCTCTTTACTTCCACCATTACAAACAGTGAAAAGTGAAGCTCTGAACATAGTAAGTAAACCCACACAAGGCAGGAACATTTGTTTACTGATTGTAACCAACTGTTACAACAAATATATAATGATGTGTAATTATTCAAAGTGTTGTCCCTTTAAAAGAGCCACCATAGAAACTTTCATGTGTGTAGCAGACAGCTTCAGGTTCATTGAGATGAACTTCCAGACCAGGCACAGTTATGGAGGAAGTTATATTTATTGAAGCCTACAGATCCAGGGGAAGTTCCATAAATGGAAGAAGCTGGCCTGCCTTCACAGGATCAAGTGGAGAAAGAGAAGTGCAAGCCAAAAGGTCAAAAGCCACAGCACACTTCAGGAACTCCAGCTAGGCACACTTTGCATATCTTTAGATTGAAATCTGAAACCCACCACCACACCTTAAGATCCACTCAGTGTTACTGCCTCCAGCCAGGTGGCTGCAGATGCAAACTACAAACAAACAACTGGATATATTGGGGGTCATCTTTTCTATTCAAACCACCACAACGTGTGTCCCAATAAATTAGTGCATATACCATTTCTAGATATATTCCCTAATGTCTAAAGTGGTCTGAAGCACACTCATAAAATTTTTTGAGCTAGCAAAGACTGCTCCTTAATTTAACCTGAGGTCTTTACTTTTCAGGAATACATTAAGGTAATGTGATTTCCAAACCAGTGCTTTAAACATGCCAGGTATTGTGTCCAATAACAACACACTTGCATTCTTGAAAGGATTCAACTGTCAACAGCAAGAGAACTATATCCAGTGAATTTAACATAGGTATGACTGGCTTTTCACAATGGCTATACCTTGGCCAAAGGGGAAGAAATTCACATGTGCTGATCCTGCAAGCTCCCTTTGAAGCTCTCCACTAAACAGTTCTCAGAAGCCTTGTAAAGGGAGCAAACTCTCACTTGGGCATAGGGCCTTTCCTCCTCCCTGGGAACATAAAAGTGCAGATACTGTGTGCTTCTCAGACACCCTAACAATGGTACCAACTTAACTGTATTCACTAAATACAAAACTAATTAATCTTAGAAAAATTTTAGGCAATGTGGGGCGGCACACACCTTTAATCCCAGAACTTGGGAGGCACAGGTAGTAGGGTCTGTGAGTTCAAGGCCACCCTGAGATTACATTGAGAATTTAATGAATTTCAGGTCAGCTAGAGCAAAACCCTATCTCAAAAAAAAAAAAAAAAAAAAAAAAGCAATGAAGGACTCAGGAACCAGATGGACCCCATGACAGGCTTCAGAGTCCTCAGTAGGCCTAAATGACAAGTTTCAGCTTAAACAAAGGAACAAAGGGGAAGCTGCCCTGGCCCCTGCTCAGGACACCGGAGACTTGTCAAAGACTTGTCCCTCCTTCCTCCCAGCCCCAGCCAATTAAGAGATTTATCCCTCCTACCTCCCTGTCTAGGCAAATCAAAATACAGCAAATGTTATCGCTGCTTGTTTAGCCAATCACAACAGAGGTTGCTTAGTTACCTAGCTCCCTCCCAGCCAACCTTGCCACCAATGTCCTAAGAAATCAACCAATCATCTACCCATTCCCTACTTCTTTTTTCAAATCCCTATAATAAAAAAAAAAAAAACCTGCCCCCTGATGCTAGGGGCTCTTGTATGGACCCACTGCATTGGTGAAGTCAAGAGACCAAGCTTAAGCCCAAAATAAAGCTCCTTGCCCTTGCATACGTGTTTGGTTCTCCTTGGTGGTCACTGGGGGTGCCGAGAACAGGGCATAACAGCAACACTTCTGCTCCTTATCTGCATCCACTGTCAGGGCTTCTTAATGTGAAGACACCACCTTTCAGAAATTCCACTCCTCTTGGAACTAAGTGCTCATGGGCTCTTGGAACTTTGGGGTACACCTGTCCCACATCAGTCTCTGCTGTCTGCCCCTCTCTCACAAGGCCTCCACATCTGCACTGACCCAACATGCACCAGAGGAGATGCAGGTTATACCATCCTCACATACACAGCTCAAGGGGCTAGGAGGAAATTCACCCCATCCAGAACAGGGTCAAAGAGCAGCCCCAACCTGCAGCTAATTACATTTGGTTTCTGCACCTCAGAATGCCTCCCTCCCCTGTCCTCATCAGAACACAGCAAAATCATCTTCAACTGGTGGGGCCCAAGTTGGATGAAGCATCAGTTCTTAAGTCACTTCAAACATCCACACTTCAAACATGAATTCTGTTCAGGTTGTCACTAAAAATTATGTTATCATTTATCAAATATGCACGCAATTTCTCATTACTTAAATAGTTTATAAGCCAATCTCACACCTTCTTTTAAAATCTATATCTTTTCTTGACAGAACCACCAGATAATTTCTGAAGGGTGAATAACACTTGTTCATTTCCTTTTTCAGGTGGTGGGGAAACAATGCAGAATTCATGTTAAATGTGAATGGACACACATTCCCCAAATAATCCAAATGTCCAACAATATTTAAAAATGAGTGTTATGGCAAATTCACATAATAAAACACAGTGAAAATCACACAAACTAGAGGTCAAGGTATAAATTATAAGTATTAAGGGAACTAACTGGACAGAGTTCATCTAGTACAGCTGTTTTTGAAATGGGAATCACTAACTCTGTGGTTTAAAAGATACAATTATAAACAATGTTTAGAAATACATCTGGGGGGAAGCAAAACAACTACACATGAAGTTTTTATAAAATTTGAAGCTTTTCCCCCAATTGTTCATTGGCAGCTTCAAAATAACTCCAATTAAGTTTGTTACAATCACAAATTAGAGGCAAGAACAGCTAGTAAATTTCTGTCTATGAATCATGTAAAATTGTAAGAGCATATAGTAAAGTTGAGTTGTGGTTCTGGTTCATTAAGTTCCGATCCCGCCCTCTCCTCTAACTCTTTCTGGGTATTTCATCTTTATGGAGAGAGCTCAGCTTTAGCCTAGAGACTTAAATGTCTTACCCTCAAATCCCAAAGACTTGTATTTCCAGTGTGACTAGAAATATGTCTGCCTGGGAGAACAGAATGTGTTATGCTATTTTCCAGGCACTATTTTAATTATATGAAATGACTGGCTATTTATAGAATTAATCCTTGCCACCTACTACAGTTTGAATGTTGAATGTCCCACAAAAGCCCATGTGCTTCGAGCTTGCTTCTTAAAAGGGTGGCTCTATTCCAAGCTCATGGAACCTAGTAGGCCTTAGATTACTGGTGACATGTTTGAAAAAGGGACTGTGGGAACCCTGGCTCTCTTCTTCACTTCCTGGTTCTTGTGTGAGTAGTTTGTTCTACCATGTATCTCCCACCATCCCTTCAGAAGGCCAAAAACAAATCGGTCCCAGATCTTGGGTCAAGGGTGCCAGAATCTTAACACACAATAAACCTTTAAGTTATTCTCTCAGGTATTTCAGCCTCCAGCCAGCATGCTACATTACCCCTGCTCCTTAGGTATTCCCTCAGAATGCACCTGCCCTCTCTCTTCAGAAAGTTCCAAACTGTGCTGTTTCTGCTCTGCTAACAAGAATACCACCCCTGTGCCCTACCACATCTCTCAGATTTAGTACAAGACCACCTCCTTATACATACCAGGCTACCCTAACCCCTAACTTTTGGGGGCCAGGTCAGGAGCCCCTCCTCAGAGTGCCCTTTATTGTTGGAGGGAAGAGACATAGATGAAAGTAACTCTAATCCTAGCTGGACCCTAGACACCCTTGGCAAGTTCTTCACCTCTCTGTGTTCTGGTATTTCTTACTTAGTTTCCCCATAGGATTAGAGGGGTTAAAGGAGGTAGCAGTGATACAGTGTTCATAACACTGCCTAAACACAGCAAGCACTGACAAAATACAATCCTATGACAGGACCTACTTATTGTACTACACTTTGTTCCTTATTGATTTTACCATCAGACAGTAAAATCTGATAGGAAAATTCCATTATAGTTCTTAAAACTCACCAGGGCAATCTGGCATACTTTCTCAGGGATAGAATAAATAGGTATAACAGAGTCTACTTTCTGCTAAAGTTAAAGGGCTTCTAAAATTAAAATCCCTCTATAGAGATTTAACACACTGTATTTATTAGTGACTCCAATCACAACAAACAACTGTCCTCTCAGCAATCAGTGCTAATGAATTTAAGGCTTGCTCACTGTTTCTTCATTCAATTAATTATCACACTCTACTTAACAAAGTAGTCTCAAAAAAATCCCCAATATTCTATACAACCTGGTGACAATGAGGCTAAAAGCATATTGTAACATAATTTACACTTCTTGTTTTTTATAAGAAAAACATACCAGAAATGGACATAGAAAAAAAATACTACATGCAGTACCTTTATAAGCAACTCTTATTCCCTCAACAACAGCCCTCTCATCTAGGTTCTATCAGCATTTCCATCCAAAACATGTACATGAAAGGTACAATGGTTAACTTTG
The DNA here is from genome assembly GCF_020740685.1 of Jaculus jaculus. Taxonomy (NCBI): domain Eukaryota; kingdom Metazoa; phylum Chordata; class Mammalia; order Rodentia; family Dipodidae; genus Jaculus; species Jaculus jaculus. The sequence goes on along the minus strand of NC_059107.1, from coordinate 72,296,887 downwards.
ATTGTCAACCTGAGGGTATATGGAATTGTCTAACAGACACAACTCTAAGAGTTACTTTTCTGGTATTTCCAGAGAGGTTTTACTGAACAGGAAAGACCCACCCTAAATGAAAACAGCACCATCCCATGGGCTGTGATTCTGAACAGAATCAAAGAGGGAAAGTTAGGTGAACACTAACATTATTCTGTTTGCTTCCTGACCACAAAAACACTGTGACTACTTCACACTTCTGCAATCATGACTTCCCTACCATGAGGCAACTGCATCATCTCAAACTGTGAATTAAAATAAACTCTTCCCTCTTTTAGTTGCTTTTGTCAAATTCTATGTCACAAGTTAAGTAACTAATACAAAGAAGCATGTAATAGATATCCCACAATGCCATGTGAAACCTCTAACATTATCTGCCACACGCTATGTACAAGTGATTAAAGTTTGATAAGGGGACTGGGGGACTAGAGAAGTTATACTGGAATTCTAACTATATGTGCTACTTCTTGATAAGACAATCCTAATTCTTATAATTTTTTGCATGTAATTGTGTGTGCCTGTGTGTATGTATTTTCAGGAGTATGGATGTACATGTGTGCACACATGTAAGTGAAGGCCAGAGGTCAATGTCAGGCATCTCCAAATCATTTATTGAGACAGGATCTCTTATGTAAACCCAGAGCTTGCCAATTCAGCTAGTCTAGCTAGCCAGCTTGTCCTGAGGTTCCTATCTCTGCGGCCTGAGCTCTGAGATTACAAATAGGCCACCATACCTGCCCGGTCTTCACATGGGTATTAGGGATCCTCACACTTGCACTGCAATGTGCAATGCTTTACTGACTGAGCCATCTCCCCAACCTCACAACCTCAGTTCTCTACAGTATGAGTGAAAGGTAGATGATACTGTCTCCATTTTAGACTTAAGACAACTGCTGTTCAAAATGATGGTGGATTTTGAAAAGACCACACAGTGACTGGACAGCACAGTTGAGATTCAAATCCCAACCTTTCCAAAATCAAGTGATATTATATTATTTATCTGCTATTGGTAACACTCCTGGGCTTTTAAAATTTGTGTTTATTTGTTTGTTTATTATTTATGTGTGTAAGAGAAAAAGAAAATATGAGCATGCCAGGAACTCTTGCCACTGCAAGCAGAATGCCAGGCACTTGTACCATTTGTTGAGTCTGGCTTTATTTAGGTAGCTAGGGAACTAAACCCAGGCCATCAGGTTTTGCAAACCAGTGTAGGCATCTCCCTAGTCCCACCCTTAAGCTTTAATGTCAAATGACAGAAGTAGCAGACTGACTATCCCAAGATACCACAATCATTTGTACTGCCTGAACTCTGGTTACTCTAGAGTTCCCTGGAAATGCTGCACCTGAGACACACATTCACAATGACTGATGAGGTAGAGCAGGAACTGGCCTCAGAAAGCAAAGGCGCCTATAAAGAGAAGCAAGGCCCATGATGCCCCAGCTTCACCAAAACAGGAAATGTGAAAACCAGAAGCTGGGGGTGTAAGTACAGAGAAATCCAGCTACTGGACAAGTTTACAGAAAGTTTGAACTGCCTCCTGTGCCATTTCAGATGTTGATGTTAGTAACAGTCTGTGACCAATGCCAGCAGATCTGAAGAATATGGATAGAACTGTGGATCTCAGAGCCTGTTCCTAAAATGGAAACACAGCCACGTTGGCAAATAGCTATATGTGAGCTCACAGAAGCCCCTGATCTCTAGCACATCAGCAAACACTGGACACAACACCGGCTTATATGTGATTCTGTAAGAGCTGCTCAACACCCTGCCCTAGATATATGACACACATAGACTGACAGGAGACAACCTTGAACTGGAGCATTCAACTCTGACCAGCCTTAAATTTGTCCAATGAAGAAAATCATCATGAGGAAGGAACAATCTAGAAAATTAACAAGACTCAAGCCTAATGAGTAAGCATGAGGGTGCAAGCCAGGAGGGGGCACATCATACAAAGGAAGACCCAAGGATACCTGCAAAGCCAGCATCAGCCAGCAAGCCAGAATCCAGTTGTTAAGTCTTTACCATTCTTAAATGCTGCACAGTGATGCCTAAAGTGATGTCTTTATTGCTGCAGTACGTGCAATACAAGAAAAGCATCTTATTAGTGCTTTAAGAATTTGTATAAAACCCTCTCGAATATCAACAAAGGCAATCATTTTCATTCCCAAGACCAGCTCCAGTGGACATCAAAGACAAAGAAGAGGCAGGTTGTGTGCTCACCTCAAAGATCCCCAGGATATGCTTCTCATACACAGGCTGACCTAACATTCACAAGCCAAATGTATTCCAAACCCACTCACAACCACACATCTATAGATTTTCACATGTTATCATCTGTCTCCTGAGCACTCCAGTGACAAGGGACAAAATGAGCTCCTCTCTCCAGCAACGGTAGGCACAGGGAGCAGGTTGAAGGAAGAGATCAGAGCTTAGGGGCTCCTCAACAGCCTGTCACTTTCATGTCAGGTCAACTCTGACACTAGAGAAAAGATCAACAATGCCACTGAGCTGAATTAAATAAGGCCTTCCTGTTAGAGTGGAGAGATGGCTCAGGCACTAAAGGTGCTTGCTTGCAAAGCATTTCCTCTAGTACTAACATAAAGGAAGATTCACAAAGTTGCATGCATCTGAAGTTCACTGGCAGGAGGCCCTGGAGCACCCATGCTCTCCTTCACCCTCTCCTCTTCTCCCTCTCAAATAAATAGCAGAAATTTTAAAAGACCTTCCTTTTGTAGAAGTCTTACATGGAAGTCTCATATAGCTGACACTCCTGTTACACAGACTTTCAGAACAGAAACATGGACTTCTCAATGGTCTCTATTTTCCTCATTTAGGAAACACTTACAAAACTGACATTCTGTAGGTCAGAATCAATAAAATATTGGTAATTTCTTATGATTTAACTGAATAAAACATGATCATATGCTTTTGTGAAACTTAACCATGCAGTCAAGACTGGCATAATAAATATTTGTTCCCAGACTGGTCATTTTGTATAGAAACATGAACTCATCTTTAATTCAGTTCAGATTTTATATATCTTAAAAGAAAGACAAACAACAATATCATATATACTAAGGAAACTGAAAAAAAAAAAAAAGTAACACCCTTCCTCTGTGGACCCTTTTCAGAATAAGGCAGGACAACATACTTTTTTTTTTTTTTTTTTTTTTTTTACTATTTACAGTTTAGTATATTTTGATAATCACAGATAAGAAAACAATTTTTGAAATGTTAATTTGATATCAGTTAAAATTTTAACTATTCTGATTAGAATGAGGAGAGGTTTATTTTTAAGCTGCCTATTTAAGTAGATGCTGTTATGATGAAAGTGTACAAAAGTGCATGCCAGGAGCCCAGGGCTACAAGCCAGAGCTGGTTACCCATTACTATAATTGATCAGACATTATATGTCAAAAGGCGCAATAATAGGGCTGGGCATATAGCTCAGAAGAGTGCTTGTGAAACATGTATGAAGGCCTGGGTTCAAACTCCAGCACTGCATAAAGCTGGGTGTGGTGGTTCACGCCTGCAATCCTAGTATATATATTGGAAATATTTAACTTGTGTTTTAATTTTACAGGGCTCACAGTCTCTTGTGAACAGTGCTGGAATTGTTAAAGACTATGGGGACTTCTAAAGTTAGAATAAATACATTTAGCAATGTAAGATGGCTATAGATCCTATGGGGACCAGTGGTGGAGAGTTGTAGCTTGACTGTGAAATGTCCCCCACTGGCTCATGTGTTTGAATACTTGGTCCCCAGCCAAGTGGCAAAGTTTGGTAGGTTGTGGAACCTTCAAGAGGAGAGCCTCACTACAGGAAGTAGGTCTCTGGGAGTAGGCCTTGAACCCAGCCCCAATTACTATGCTTACTGCTTCCTGCCTACCAATGTGACTCTGACTTCCCACTGCTGCCATGCCTCAGGGTACCCAGATAGCAGGTAAGACCTCATGAGAAGTTTCTAGAAGAGATTAATACATCAATCCACAAATTACATAAATGCCATCCCCACAGTGGTGGGCACACTCAATCTACTTAGGTTCTGAATAGGACAAAGAAGGAGAAAGAAAGATTAGACTAGTGCTTGCTTGACTACTGTGCAAGAATGTCCACCTTCTCCTTTTTTCACGGACATTTCAGGTTCAGCTCTCAGAGCCACTATGGAATGCACATCATGGGTCTGAGATTCTTAGGCCTTCAAACCCCACTGTCCTGGTTCTACTGCCTACAAACAGCAGGTTATGGGGCTTTCAACCTCCATCAGTGTTTGGGCCAGCACTTGGCAAATCTCACTGTAGACATTCAAAAACATCCTACTGCTTCTTTTTCTCTGAAAAACCTTAACTAGCACAGCTCCTAAATTATTCTACACATGTAGGTTATCTCCTTACAGAAAAGGCACCTTCACAAGTGGTTTCCAAGCTTCCCTCTAGCCCCTTAGTCCTGGTGCCATATGCCTCTGACCTCAGCACTCACAATTCCAGGCACACTAGGTAAACTGAGACCTATCTCTGTAAATGTAGGGGTCACAGAACCCAACTATGGGAAATGGTATTACTTAAAAGAGTACCAAGTATTTTTTACAAAGCCAAGTAATCCATGATTTTCTCAAACAATTTATGTCAATTTTGTTTCATAATTTGCTCACAGTATATGACAAATCACAAAACTAGGCATATTAATTATTATATAAGTCTTTAAATGCCCTTGAACTATTTATGTTCCTTCATATTTTTAGAGCAAATAGGCCTAGGGTTAGAAGAGTATAAATAATATTACTGACAACAGCTGGGACTACATGAGGATGAAACTTATACCCATAAGGTACCAGTTGACCCCAATTGCCTCCCTTTCTGTATAGGAAAATATGGAAGAAACTTAGAATAATGTCAGAGTATATATTTGGTCCCAACTTTCCAGTGGACAATGACTATACTCCATCTTTCTGGGGTGTCACTCTACTCCTGCCCCATACTCCCTCACTAAAAAGATGTTCTTTACTATCAACCCCACCAACCATGTTACAGAACATGCTTCCATCTGACAAAGTTCACTAATTCAATATGATAAATCACTATTTACCTTTGAATTGCTGTTTTATATCCTCCTTCCAAAGCTGTTGGAACCTACACTTGGGTTCAGAACTCACAATAGGGCTTAAGAGATGGCTTAGCAGTTAAGATGCTTGCCCATGGAGCATAAGGACCCAGGGTTCAAATCCCCCAGAATCCATGTAAGCCAGATAGATGCACATGGTAGCACATGCATCTGTAGTTCCTCTTCAATGGCTAGCGGCCCTAGAGTGCACATATCCTCCCCCCCAATAAATAACTAAATAAAAATAAAATATTAAAAAAAGAACTCACAATACTCACAGACAAGAGCAATCATATCAGAGTCCATTCATGAGGAATTCTCCAGTAAGGTCTGCAGACAAGAAGCCAAAGGTGCCAAAGAGAATCAGTTAAGAGTTGCATTCATTTATTGAAGAATCTGAGAGCTAGAGAGATGACTTAGCAGTTAAGGTGCTTGCCTGTGAAGCCTAGGGACCCAGGTTTAATTCCACAGGACCCATGTAAGCCAGATGCACATGGTGGTACATGTATCTAGAGTTCGTTTGCACTGACTGGAGGCCCTGGCACACCTATTCTCTCTTTTTCTCTCTAATAAATACATAAAAATATTTTCTTAAAAGAAGGTCTCTTAAAAACTCTGAGCAAGGGGCTGGAGAGATGGGTCAGGAGTTAAGGCACTTGCCTACAAAGCCTAACGACCCAGGTTCAATTCCCCAGTACCCACATAAAACTGGGTACACAAAATGGGACATGTGTATAAAATTGTTTTGCAGTAAATAGAGGCCCTAGTGTGCCTATTTTCTCTTTTTCTCTCCTTAAAAATAAATTAAAAAAATATTTTTAAAAAGAACTTGAGCAGCCAGGTGTGGTAGCACACACCTTTAATCCCAGCACTTGTGAGGCAGAGGTAGGATTGCTGTGAGTTCTAAGCCACCCTGAGACTGCACAGTAAATTCCAGGTTAGCCTGGGCTAGAGTGAAACCCTAACCCTACCTCGAAGAAAAAAAAAAAGAGCAACAATTATTTGTAAAGTTTCATGCTAGAGCCAGCATGCCCCCATAGATCTCATGGGAAGCTATGAATACTTTCCTACTGTAGGAGGAAACCCCTAAAACCTCTTTTCAAGCTATAAATTAAGAATCTCAATGTGGATATTCTCTCTTGAGCTTAAAAGCCACTGTCATCATTCAGTCATGATATATACCTTGCCTGTGGGAATCAAGCCAACATCATATCCAAGCACTATGAAGGCACAGCATCACCTCCCCTCTTATTCAGCACCCCACAGCTCCGGACACCCACTACTTTCTCCTCAGTAAGTCACTCATCTTTCAAATCCAAAGCAATCAAAAGCAGGAGGGCTTAAAAGATTATCTATGTACCTATGATAGCTTCAGAGATCTTTTGTTAGGGCTGGAGAGATCACTTAGCAGTTAAGGTACTTGCCTGCAATTCCTAAAGACCTGGGTTTGATTTGCCAGTACCACATAAGCCAGATTGTACAAGGTGACACATGCTTCCGGAGTTTGTTTACAGGGCCTAGGGACCCTTGGCATGCCGATTTCTTTTCTCTCTTGCTCACTCTCTCATTCTCTTAAATAAAAATAAGATTATTTAAAGGTTTTTTTTTTTCTTGTTTGACAATAAAGCAAGAAACTTTTATGGAATATAAAGCAAGTTATGATGGTTAGGTTTTGTGTCAACTTGGTCTGCTTAGGAATGTCCACAAGACATTACTCATAAATGGGTCTCTGAGGTTACTCTAGGGAGGATTGACTAAAGGAGAAATCCATCCCCCAGCGTGAGCCCTTCCCCCAGAGTGGGTGGTCCCTCTCAGAGCCAAGAAAACTCCAGGAAGGGAAGGATCCCCCCTCCCACTTGGCCACAGGTGCTGCTTGCTGCTTTCCAGTGTGGACTGAAGACCAGCAGCTCTCCAGGAAGCCTCCAGGCCTTCAGTGCCAGATTGGGATTGCTGAGGTATTCAGTCTTGTGGACTGAGCAGCTACCGGTTTCGTTGACTCTCAGGCCTGCAAACTGCTACTGATAGACTGCTGTAAAAAAAAAAAAAAAATCCAATAAATTCCCTTTTACTACAATTCATTCTATCGGTTCTGTTCCTCTGGAGAACCCTGACTGATACACAAAGACAAAGTATATGAAGCTGGCCTTGGAGTGGGGCAAGACATTTCTTTAACTTACATTAGTAACTTTGTGCAAAATCAAAGTCCATGGTTATTTGGTTTTTCTATTAAAAGTAGGTGGGAGAAAACCCATCGGCTACCCTCAGAGTCCATCTACCTACTCCTAGAAAGTTTCTACACCACAATGTGACCACATCAACATGGCTCCCTATGCACTAATTCCCTCAATCCTGCCTCATATACTAAATGATGGAAAATATGTGAGACCAGTTCTCAGAAAGGTCTCACTTCTTTACAAAACAGGCTCACAAATCACAGCCACACTCTCCTGATGTGTAAAGCAAGTTCAGAGAGCGAGCAATCCTAGCTTCCTCTCCAGAAGAGTATAGCAACCCAAATTCTAGTTTGAGGGAAATGGAAAACTTTAATATCCTAGGCCTGACAGAAGTAAAACTTCACTGAAGTAGCTAGAAGTACTCAACTATGCACAGAAAACAGACTGAAGACCTATAACATCCCATTTGAAAAAAAAAAAAAATTCAATACAATCATGGTTATAGGCCTTGACAGAAATGTTCCCTTACCCAAGAGCAGCTTCCCCCCAGTGTATATAAAATATTTAGAGGCAGATTTGCCAAGCAGTCTCTTTGTGATCACAAGTTAAATCCAAAACTGCTGAACAAATAAGAGAAAATGCTATACCCAAATTTCTTCTTAATACATCAAGAACAAAGCTCTGTCCAAGCCACATCCTATAACTGGTTTTAGAATTAAAGGAAGGATCAGTGACCTGATAGTGGCTTCCTTCCTATCAGTCAACAACACAACCAGATGTTCACTACTGAGTCAATAGTCAGAAGGTGATTAAAGTAACAGCAGTGATAAAATGTTAACTTGAAGCCAGGTGTGGTGGTGCATGCCTTTAATCCTAGCATTTCAGGGGCAGAGGTAGGAGGATCACTGTGAGTTCGAGGCCACCCTGAGACTTCATAGTAATTCCACATCAGTCTGAGTCAGAGTGAGACCCTTCCTCGAAAAGCCAAAAAACGTTATCTTGAAACAGCCAAAATCTTCAAGACTAATAAAAGCTGCTAGATCATCTAATCCAGCCCATTATTTGGGCACAAGACAACCATATGACCCCAAATTTCAGACATCCATGTGAACTAAGGGCAAATCCACAGCTACAACCCAGGCATCCATGACTGTTCATGTCTCTCCTCATGTCACATGGTGCTCACAATATAAAACTCATTCCCGTAAATCACATGTACAGTCTTACCATGAAATACAAGCTAAAAGTGAAGGAACATTAAGAAGCTTTGAGCAATAAACCTAAATATCGATTACTGAAAACACAAATTATTTTTTTTTCTTTTGGTGACCAGAGGGTAAACACTTGACCTTGCACTACACAGCACTCTACAACTGATATATACCTTTAGACTTTTATTCTTGAAATGGGATCTTGCAAAGTTCTCCAAGCTGGATTTGAATACTCTTATGTACTCCAGGCAGGCCTCACAGTTGAGTTCCTCCTGCCTCAGTCATCTGCAAAGCAGGGATTGCAGCCATGAGGTAACTTTTTTTCCACTCTCCTGTGCTTTAACCAAGTCTATAAGATTTCAACAACAGTACTGGACTTCATTTGAAAAGAAAATGCACACCTTTTATTACAACTTCTACAATTCAGGAGCCCTCCCTATAGTCAGATAAAAATTAAAGTACCCTCAATGATAAAAATAAGACTTATATCAACTTTCAAAGCACATCTGTGCTTGAAAAACCACTATTCTAATTAAGAGGTCAAAATCATATGAGAAAAATAGACATACTCTAAGTGAGTATTTGTCTTCTTTTGTTTGTTTGTTTACAATACTACAAAGCAACAACCATGTTTATAATTACAAGAGTATATGGCTACAGATGGAACCTGGATTGGTCACTCTACACTGATCCCATCTGAAACTGGACATATGCTGGCCAAGACTATGGGTTCCCACCTCTGCATTTCACAGTCTGAAATACAAAGTTGTGGCAGAGGAATCTCTCTGCCCTTTCTATTCTCTATAGAGAAACATGTGTAGAGTATAAAAAACAAATCCAAACATGCTAAGGAAAGACTTTAATGGGAATGACTGAGGCGGGGAGTGGGCTGTCACTCTGACCATGTCATCTGCAGCATATCAACAGTAAGGCGGTGTGTGTGTGTGTGTGTGTGTGTGAGTGAGTGTGTGTGTGTGTTACATGCACGTGTGTGCAGATGTGAATGCCATATACATATGTGCATAGGCCAGAAGAAAACGTCAGGAATCTCCTGCATCACTCATCCACATTTTCCTTGATTCATGGCTTTCACTGATTCTGTAGCTTGCAGATTTTACAAGCCCCCGTGATTCTCCAATCCCCATGCCTCTGGGATTACAGACATACATGGCCATATACAGCTGTTTTATGTGGGTGCTAGGGAATTAAACTTGGGTCTCAGACCCCTCATGCCCTTTATGCTTGAGTACTCTTTCCACTGAGCCATGTTTCTAGCTCCAAAGCTATTTGGTGGGTGGGTGGGTGAGTGTGCATGTGTGACGTATGTACATGTATGTGCCCTTGCAGCACTCCCTTAAGTTCACCTCTGGTGGGGGACAGAACATCAGGTGCCCTGGCTCCACAGCTTTCCCCCCATTCTCATTTTGAGTCAGAGTCTCTTACTAATACTGGAGCTGGCTATTTTTTGAGAGCTCTGAAGATTCCCTAGTAACCTCTACTCTCCTTTGTAGGGCTGGGGTTACAGATACCTGGCCACACCCAGTTGAATATGTGGGATCTGGAGACTCAAACTTGAGTAGTATCATGCCCCTCAGAGGCCTTTATGCTTATACAGGAAGTGCATTTAACTGCTGAACCATCTCTCCAGCCCCTAAGGCTTTTCTTTTATGGGAAGGAGTAAGCAAGGCTGGAAGGAAGTGTGGGGTGACAGGGTGGTTGACCATGTGGAAGATCATTTGAGGTCTGTCCATGTGGCCTGTTCTCAGTGGGAGGCAGAGGGGTCTGGCCAAGAAGTACAACCAAGTTTGATTAACTAGACAGTGTTCTGATCACATCAGTAGAACAATTCATAGTGCTAATCACTTGTAGGTCAGAGAATGGGCATTTGGAAGACCTGTGACTAGCATTGTCCTAGGTAAAGAGATCATCAACAAATCTCATCTAAGTCATGTGGGAAAAGCAGTTCTTTGCAGGGAACAAAGAGAAGGAAAGTTCTCTGGTCTTTCCCTTTTTTTTTTTTTTTTTTTTTTGTTGTGGTGGTGGTGGTGGTATTGTGTTGTGATGTTGGTATTGTGGTGGTGGTGGTGGTGCTATGGTGGTAGTGATAGCAGTGTAGTGTTGATGTTGCTGCAGTATTGTGGTTGGTGTGTTGGTGATATTGCTGTGGTATTGTGCAAGTGGTGGTGGTGGTGGTGTTATGAATGTGGTAGTCGTAGGATGGCATGGAATGGGATGGTTTGATTTGGGCTGGCTTTAGACAGATGTATGTTCCATGGTCTAGACACCTCCTCGCCCTCCAAGGTAGAGAATTTCTTTTTCTAGTAATACTTACTGATTTATATATTTAGGAGAGGTGATAGAAAAGAGAGAGACATATAAGATAAAAGAGAGAATGGGTGCACCAGGGCCTCCTGCCTCTACAAACTCCAGATGCATGTGCTACTTTATGCATCTGGTTTTACATGGCTATAGATAAAAATCAAACCCAGGTTGTTCAGCCTTTGCAAGCAAGCACCTTTAGCAGCTGAGCTATCTCCCAGCCCTTCTTTTTCTTTTTTAATTGGCGTGTTTGTTGTACAACACGTTGGGTTTCATATATTCACTTAAGGTAGGTGACTATTTAGCCCCCACAAGGGCCAGGAACTTGTGGCAATGGAGTGAGACACTGGTAGGTATTAAGGCTTTGTGGTGAGGAGTTCATTCATACTGTCCTAAAGATGTGAATTCTCAAGCTCTTGTCACTACTTTTCTCCTACTGAAGCTTAGAGAAGTGTTACTGCTTCTTATACCTGGCCCTAACTCATAGAAGATGCCTTATTTTGCTATTGTAATAAATGCAAGTAACAACATGTATCTGCAGCAGTAAAACCACAACAGGCCCAGTATCATAGCACAGTCACATGTTCAAACAACCCCCAATGTGACAGTGTGCAGAGGCAGGGCCTTGAGAGGTTGTACCATCATGGATGCCATCAGTGGCCTTCTAGAAGAGGTTTTAGGTACTGACTTCTTTTGCTCTTCTGCCTCAGGAGGACGCAACAAAAAGCTACCATTGGTGAGCATCTCCTCACCAAACAGTAAATCTGTTGGCACCTTGATCCTGTACTTCTCTTGCTTCCAAGACTGTTGGCATTAAATTTATGTTGTCTATAAACTGTCCAGTATAAGGTATTTTGTTGTAACAACCTGAATGGACTTAAACAGTAACATTACATCATTAGTCACAACTCAGTGGATGAGAGTACTGCCACAAGATGATGGAATATAGCAAATGGAATTCACTGAATGGTAGAAAGAAGGTTTATAAGAACTTTATCAACAACCAAAGCAGTGACCCGTGCTTGCCAAAGTATAACCAGATCATGGCAGAAAACTAAAGGTAAGACTGGATAATAATGTGCTACCTGTTCTTCTAAGCCTCACTTTCTGTCTCTAAAATTACATGGTGGTAAAAATAGCCATCATTCAGATTATAGGGCTAAATGCTTGATTATTTCAGTCATGAGCTTAGAAGTGAAAACAAACACAAGCACTATACCAAAAGAAAGTAAAACCAGCCTAGGGAACTACATAGCTAATCTGACAACAAAAAATGTTGGATTCTTGGGCTGGGGAAATGGTTCAGTGGTTAAGGCATTTGCCTACAAAGCCAAAGGACCCTGGTTCAACTCTCCAGGTCCCACGTAAGCCAAATGCACAAAGGGGCACATGGGTCTAGAGTTCATTTGCAGAGGCTGGAGGCCCTGGTGTGCCCATTCTCTCCCTCTCCCCCCCCCCTCTCTCTCTCTCTCTCAATCTCTCTCTCAAATAAATAAATAAAAACAAAGTTTAATTTTTTTAAATGTAGATTCTTACATTTAGCTTATAGCATGTCAGTTAATGTGAGATTTATGTGAATTTTTCATGAAGCACATAATATAGGAATAGAAGTACAAATTATGCAATCACACTGCCTCACATAGTAATATAGGTGAATTTTATGCCCCAATACTTATTCAAACATTGACACCCTTTCAGCTTGTGTCTCTGATATTCTTGAATTTTCAATCCAACATAAAAAGCATATAAACTCTAAACAAGTATCTCAGGCACAATGTTATTTAATAAGAGCACAGTATGTGACAAAAAAGTAATTTTTTAAAGACTCAAATAATAGGCCTGTTAAAAGACTACTACTTCACTCCCATTTTATTTTTCACCATGCGTTAAATGTCTATTGTTTCCTAGAAACCATCTCATTATGATTTAAGGCACATAAAAGGCTGATACAATAGCTATTTTTAAAAGACTCAGAGGTAAGGAATAAAAACACTCTATTACCTACTGCTACTATAACAAATTGCCTCAAATGTGATGGCTTAAGACAGAATACATCTGTCCTCCTGATTCTAGATGTCAGACAAGTCAGTCAGCTTAACTCAAGGTATGGGCAGGCCAGGTTCTCACCTAGAGGCTCCTGCTAACAATCAGTTCCTTTGCTCTCTATAGCTTCTAGAGACTGTCGATGTCCTTAGCTCATGGACTTGCAGTACCACAACTTCTGCTTTGTCTCTACATTATTTGATTCTGACCTTCCCCCTCTCGTAACCACACTGGGACCATCTTTATACACCAGGATTAACCTCCACCTGGAGACCCTTAATAGGGTCACAGCTAAAGATCGGTTTGCCACATAACATGTGCACAGATGCTAGGAATTAAGACATTGGCATTTTGGAGGTAATTATTCTGCCAATAATAAACGGCAATTTAAAATTATATAATGACTATAGAAATTGTTTTCTACCCTTTTTGTGTGGTGTGCAAGCACATGCACTGAGGTGTGTGGGAGGGGGGCCCAAAGGAGAACTTCAGGAGTCCCTCCTCTATCATTTATCCATGTTTCTCCTTTAACTACTCACTCACCGGCTGCAAAGCTTGCTGTTTTCCAAGCCCTGGCAATTATTGTCTCTCTTTTCCCCATAGGACTGGGTTACAAACACATGTGGCCACACCATTCTATTTAACAGGTATGCTGGGGACTTGAATTCAAGAGGTCTGTGATGCCCTCAGGCCCTTATACTCAAACAGGAAATCTTCTTGCCCATTGCACCACCTCATAAGCCACTTTTTCTAACTTAAAAAAAATATGTATTTATTTATTTATTTATTTGCCCCTTGGTGTTCCTGTGTGTGTGTGTGTATGTCTATGTCTGTGTGACTGACACGCACATGCACACCAGAGTCTCTAGCCATTGCAAATCCATATCCATCCTGCTTCCAGTGGGTGGAGATGAAACAACCCTAGTAAGCTCTGTTTGCATCAAGCACCTTTAAACACTGAGCCATCTCCCCAGCCCTCCCTTTTCTACCTTTTAAAGGACCCAAGTGGGCTGGAGAGATGGCTTACTGGTTAAGCACTTGCCTGCGAAGCCTAAGGACCCCGGTTCGAGGCTCAATTCCCCAGGATCCACGTTAGCCAGATGCACAAGGGGGCACACGCATCTGGAATTTGTTTGCAGTGGCTGAAGGCTCTGGCATGCCCATTCTCTCTCCCTCTCACACTCTCACACTCTCTCTCTCTCTCTCTCTCTCTCTCTCTCTCTCTCTGCTTCTTTCTCTGTCCGTAGCTCTCAAATAAATAAAAATAACAAAAAAAATTTAAAAACAATAAAGGACCCAAGTATTACATCACTTAACCACCATATTAATCACTAACAGAATCATAATGATGCCAAGCAATACTTTTTTAAACCTGCCAAAGAAATACTCAGTATCTAACCAGATTCAGAGCTGAATTCAGCGTTGCTCAGAAATCTTATCACTACAACAAAACAGGCCTTTGATTGTAAAAGTATTTTACACTTTGGGTTTTCTAACTATCAAAGATTTCTCTTATCACAAAAATTAATCTCCCCCATAAAACACACTTCTCCATTCTATTATTTCATATGAACTAAATGGTATAAAGAAAAATTATTTAACTTGCTAAATGTGCCTATATAATTTTCACCTGGCCAATTAAAGAACTACATTAAATTTGATTTTCACCTGGCCAATTAAATAACTACACAAAATTTGAAGGATAGAAACAAACAAGCAGGCTGGGGAGATGGTTTAGCAGTTAAGATGCTCCCTGCAAAGCCAAAGGACCCAGGTTTGACTCCCCAGTATCCATTTAAGCCAGATGCACAAGATGGTACATGCATGTGGAGTTTATTTGCTGCAGCAGCTGGAGGCCCTGGAGCACCCATTCATATTATTTCTCTCTCTCCCTCTCACCTTCCCCTTTCTCTCTCACTGTGACTCTCTCTCCTTGAAAATAAATATACTTTTTAAAATTCAGCATCTTAATTTTGCATTATATTGCAGATTTTACTGTAGACTGCAGAATCTTCTGAAGCATTATTTCCAAGTATTATCAAAATTCCCTGTCAAATCTAATTAACACCATAAGTAAAAAATGACTATTGTGTATATATAAGATCAAATAATGTCCTACCATTGGCATTTATAAACAAGTTATCCACACAAGATTGTTAGATAAATTATCATTTCAAACCAGTACTATGAAATTTCCGTTTCTCCATTTTAGATCCAAGTGTCAAGTTCATTATCAAATCAGGTCTCTGGTTCCATACAGACAGCAAAGGTTTCTAAAGCATGCATGAGTTTTACTTCGATTTCTACCTTTGACCTGAATAGTAACAACCCTCAAAACTACTAAATAATTGGCCAAATCTGCACATCATTTGCACTCATTCACAAGATGTGCACTGAAGGTGCTTGCTTAGGGATTCCTATCATACTAACACTTGTCACATTACAATAGCTTAGAATTGAATGTCAGGCAATAAAAGGGGCAATTTCCTCTAGGGGAGTAGAGGACTCCTGAGATTCTAAAGGAATGAAATAAAAATGCCTGTGACTATTGTCTTTCAAGCCCCATCATTACAGTACTCCTTTAAGAATGCAACACTGTCAAGGCTCTCATTGGTAAAATTTTGACCCCATTTATAGGCCTTGTAACAGTTTATTTCTGCAGCCCAGCTTCAAGTTCTTCTTACATCTGACCAGGAGATGGGAGCCTACTTTTGCTGAGGGTTCAACAAAAGTCATCCTTCTCTTCACGGTTCTCTTCAGAAGAAAGCCAGAGTGGCACAGATGGATATACCACATCAGCCAGAACTGCTGCAGGCTTGGGTGTGGAGGATGAACCACAGCACAAAGAGATTCTACAGCTAACAAGCACCCTAAGGAAACCATCTACACTCCAGCATATGCCCTCTGTTACTGTGGAAGGGAAGCAAAATGCCAGCTGGGGCCACTGTTGTTCAGGACAAGAATACTTTCTGCCCACCATAATTATCATGTTTGATCAGGAGGAATATCTCACTCCAGGCTGCCCCCAATTAAAATTTAAGTACTCAATCCTCTCATAAATAATGTTTCTGCAATCTTAGAAAACCATACCCATCCCAAAACAAGAGATTCACACATTTGGGGGGGGGGGTTCACTGACAGATGGTGGTGGTTTGCCTCAAGCATTACTAATGGGCAAAGCTGGCCAAGTTTATTGTGGTGACAGACTAGAGAATCTAAAACCATTATTTACAAACAAGCACTTAACCAGTAACCAGAATACACAGCACGTAAGTGTTAGGTCAGGACAAAATGGAATCACCAAGGACAGCAGGGAGGGCAACAGAGACCCAAGGAAGTGGGTCATCCACATTCCTCAAGAAACTGCCCAGCTATTATCCCTTCCTTGCTTAACAATGCCCCAGGTCTAGGTTTCCTACCCCTTATCTCCTACCTGGTCACTTCTGGTTTCACACCCTATGGCTAATATAAATAACAAAGGAGTTCCTTCCCTTCCTCACCTTCCCCCAACTAAAGAGCTCTATATAGCACACTGATCTGTAATCTCAAAGTTGACTGCTCTGCTCTTGAGAGTCAGTCCTGGCAGCTCCTGTTTTTCCTGAATAAAAGCTTCAGAGTGGTCTCTGTGGTCTTGGTCACTCCTGAACCTGACATTAAGCAACACACCACACACTTCTATATTCTTATACCTGCAAAATTACCATCCATTGGGTCACATGCCCACATATAAATCATGAAACCAGAAGGCAACAATTTAAGATTGGCTCATGTCTTACAGTCCTTTAGCATGCCAATTACAGAGTTCATGAACAAGGCAAAAAATATACAAGGCCTATTTTGCCCCTCAATGTGCACTCCTGCCCATGGAAGAAGGCTCTGAAGTATAAGATTTTCAAAACTCTAGAAATTCTGCCAGGTGTGGTGGTGCACACCTTTAATCCCAGCATTTGGGAGGCAGAAATAGGAGATCAATGTGAATTCGAGGCTACCTGAGACTACATAGTGAATTCCAGGTCAGCCTGAGCTAGAGTGAGACCCTACCTCGAAAAAACAAACAAACAAAAAACTCTAGAAATTCTTTATTCCTATTTGTTTCAGAAAGCCTAAGACCATAACAACATAACAAGAATCAAACTGCCTCCTTATGACAACTCAAATATATGCCTCTGTAAAGATAATTCAAATACATGCATAATTTATACACACAAATATTCCTTTGACCATTCTGCCCTTCAAAAGCAGTAAATGCATTCTAAGAACAGAACAAAGAATTACTCCAAGGACACAGTTAAAAATCAGTGGCTCTTGCAAATGTATCCCAGACCTAGTCCATGCCAGGGTTTTCAAGTCAGATTTAAAGTGTTTTTTTTTTTTTTTTAATCAAACAATATACTTTGGCAATGCTCCATAAGAGTCTCTGCTAAAGAAACATAATATTGATTGTAAAAGTAGGAGATGGGGATACAGCTACATGTTAAACTGCTGTCCTAGCATGCGTGAGGACATGAGTTTGATCTCCAGTACAAATGAGAGATACAGACAAACTTGAAATGGATAAGGAATAATGTAAATTAGATTCTTAGCATTCTACCACATCAAAGGTCAAAAGAGGTTTATTATGCCACTCATGCCAAGTTACATGAAAGTTTTTTTTTGGGGGGGGGGTTGTTGTTTTGTTTTGTTTTGTTTTTCAAAGTAGGGTCTCACTCTGGCCCAGGCTGACCTGGAATTCACTATGGAGTCTCAGGGTGGCCTCGAACTCATGGCAATCCTCCTACCTCTGCCTTCCGAGTGCTAGGATTAAAGGCGTGCGCCACCACGCCCGGCTTGAAAGTTTGATAATGGTGACTTTCACTATATCCCCAGGGACTTAGTATTACAGAAACCACTGTTACTGAAGCCCAACTCCTCAGATACAATCTAATAACATTGTCACTAGAATATGCTTGCTTGCTCACCAGCAAACCTGTAAGCTTTGCTGTATCTCCCTTCTATGATTTAGAATCAAACCTACCATACACAGAGACATTACCTCCAATGTACTGACTCAATTCTAGTCACTCAAAATAGACTTTCTAGAGATAAACCTCCCTCTAAACTCCAATTCATAATCTAACAAATGCAAAACTTCATGCTACAAAGTTCAACCTATAAAAGATCTCATGAAAATAGGTTTCATGCTGGGCGTGGTGGAGCATGCCTTTAGGGAGACAGAGGTAGGAAGATCTCTGTGAGTTCAAGGCCACCCTGAGACTACATAGTGAATTCCAGGTCAGCTTGGACTACAGTAAAACTCTACCTCAAAAAAAAAAAAAAAAAAAACAACAAAAGTTTCATATAAGTATAGTGGTGCAAGTAGCACACCAGTAACCAACACAGAGTATTATTAGAATATCTGTTAAATTCACTCATTCCCTTAAAAAAGCTAGAATATTCAAAACCAGGCCCCATACCACAGGCACAATTCCTGTGTCATTCTGTACTAAAGTCATAAATCACAGTATTACATCACAAAAACAAATTGTAAAAATACATTAAGCTTGCATGACTCACTGCTCTAAATTTAATGCAAAGTTGCCAAAAATACTGAGAGAAATCTGATCACAACTATTTCCACCTCAACTGAAGTCACACCATCCATGCAGTGCTGCCTTTGCTTTCATCATAAGAATTTTCTCTTGGAAACTTCCACAACAAGCTGGGCATGGTGTCACATGCCTTTAATTCTACCACTCAGGAGGCAGAGGTAGGAGGATCGTGAGTTTGAGGACATCCTGAGACTATATAGTGAATTCCAGGTCAGTCTAGACTATAGCAAGACTCCACCTCAAAAAACCAAAACTAAAAGTTCCACAACAAACATCATTTATCTGGTGATGCGATCAGGAATAGACTGAAGGTTTGTTTCCTACCTAGCTGTTACAGAACTTTTCTTCTACAAAATATCAAGACAAAAGTTTCCAACTGACCTTTACATTCACTTACAATGTGGAAAAACAATCTGGAAGACTTTTAAATATTAGTCATGTATTTTACCAAAGCCACCCTTTAAAAAAATTCAAGATCATGGGCTGGAGAGATGGCTTAGCGGTTAAGCGCTTGCCTTTGAAGCCTAAGGACCCCGGTTCGAGGCTCAGTTCCCCAGGTCCCACGTTAGCCAGATGCACAAGGGGGCGCACGCGTCTGGAATTCGTTTGCAGAGGCTAGAAGCCCTGGCGCGCCCATTCTCTCTCTCTCCCTCTATCTGTCTTTCTCTCTGTGTCTGTTGCTCTCAAATAAATAAATAAATAATTTAAAAAACAAAAATTCAAGATCAGAATGGAGGGATGACTTAGCAGTTAAGGCATTTGCCTACAAAAGCCAAAGGACCAAGGTTTGATTCCCCAGGACCCATGTTAGCCAGATGCACAAGGGGGAACAGGCATCTAGAATTCATTTGCAGTGGCTGGAGGCCCTGGCATGCCCCTTCTCTCTCTCTCCCTCTTTCTCTGTCAAATATAAAAATAAAAATAAAAAAATTCAAGATCAAAACTCATGGGTCTGGAGGGATTGCTTAGCAGTTAAGATATTTGCCTTGCAAAGCCAAAGAACACAGGTTCAATTCCCAGGAACCACGTTAGCCATATGCACAAGATGGCACACACTTCTGGAGTTTGTCTGCAATGGGTGGAGGCCCTGGCACACTCATATTCTCTCCCCCCACCCTTCTTTTTGTCAAATAAACACATAAAACTAATTTTTTTTAATTTATTTGAGAGCAACAGACAGAGAGAGAAAGAGGCCAATAGATAGATAGAAAATGGGCATGCCAGGGCCTCTAGCCACTGCAAAGGTCCTCCAGACGCGTGCGCCCCTTGTGCATCTGGCTAACATGGGTCCTGGGGAATCGAGCCTCAAACCGGGGTCCTTAGGCTTGACAGGCAAGCGCTTAACCACTTAATCATCTCTCCAGCCCTAAAACTAGTATTTTTTAAAAGTCATATCCTTAATGCACTGTGCACAGCTTTGCTATCAGAAACTACCTTCTTTTTTTTTTTTGAGGTTTGGTCTTATTAGCAGGCTGACCTGGAATTTAGTATGTAGTCTTAGGGTAGCCTTGAACTCATGGTGATCATCCTACCTCTGCCTCCCAAATGCTAGGATTAAAGGCATGCACCACCACACCCAGCTCTGAAACTACTTTTTAACTAACTCAATTCAGAAGCATAGTAATCACTTTTGCCTTTGAAATAGGTGGCCTTTTCCCAAAATAAGTTCTCTTTCTTTCAAATAATTAAACCTAGATAAGCATCTAACAGATATTGCAGGACAACTCCAGTAGGGTGGGATTCCTCCGTGAGTTGTTAGGCAGGGAGGCTTCTGAGGCCCCCAAAACATTACAGGTCATTACCAGTGCTCTTGATTGTCCCCTAGAGCTAGATGGCAAGTCCTCTTGCTGAAGACAACATATACTTCCATTACAGGATGCTGAGAAATCAAGCTGGAATTGAGCTGGAAGCCACCTGCCTGCTGGCTAGCTGTCATAGTGCTTGAAAGTGTTAGGTAAGCTGCTTGGACAGAAAAGTCAAAACGTCTTAACCATCAATGGACCCTAAAAGCTAGAAAACTGGCCAGCTAGGCAAGATGGATCCTATGGTGCAGTAATGGTATGACTGCTATGGGAGTAGGCAAATGCTCTCTGACTGGATTTGAGGTTTGCTTAGCTTCACGAGAGGGAACTTATGCCTGAAAATCTAATCAAAAACTTATGGCTAGGAAAGACTGTTGGGGGTGGGAACTAATAATATTGTTCAGCTACATAGATCTGCCATGTCCATCAAATTACCCTCTAATTATTTATGTTTATTCTTACATTTGGACAGAAAGCATCTTTTTGCAGATGATGCTAAATACTTGGGAGACTTAAAACTAATCAAAGTCCTGACAATAAGTGATTATTGAATGTTCAGTGCTAAATGAGACACCTCTAATATGCCCTCCAAGGCTCAGAGGATACAGCAGAAGAGGGAGCAGAAAGAACCTAAGAGGCAGAGGGTGGGGAAGAGTACTTTGGGACACTATCTTCTAGACATTAAATGGTCACTGCATTCATGACCCTTCAACAGCTGTCAATACCTGCACCAGATCTGTACAATATTAGGCACATCAACATTTCAACAGGAATGATGAAACAGAGGTAAAAAAAAAAAAAAAAAATTAATTAATTAATTAATTAAAGACCAAAATAAGACTGATCAGAAAAAAAAAAAAAAAGGAGTAGTTCAGGAGAGGTAGATGAGAAGGAGGGAACTCTGACTGATCAAAATACATTATGGACATGTTTGAAAATTGAGATAGTTTAGTAGTTAAGGCATTTGACTGCAAAGTCAAAGGACACAGGTTTGATTCCCCAGTACCCATGGAAAGACAGAAGCACAAGCTTGGTGCATGCATCTGGAGTTCTTTTGCAGTGGCTAGAGGCCCTGGCATGCCCATTTTCTCTGTCTGCTCCCACTCTCTCATATAAATAATTTGATAAGTATTTTTTAAAATTTTAGAAGACCAAAATAGAAGGGCTGATCAGAAAAAAAAAGAAGGAGCTCAGGGAAGATGGATGGGGTAGGGTGGCAACAGAAAGTAATGAGAGAGAACTATGATCAAAATACATTTGGTACATGTTTGAAAACTGCCATTAAAAAAAAAAAAAGGTATTTAACAGAATAGTTTGTATTCCTTTAAAATGTAAAAAATATTTGAAAAGATGATGTCTACCCTCTGCTCATGCCATCATTTTCCCCTGCCATCATGGAGCTTCCCCTCGAGCCTGTAAGCCAAAATAAATCTCTTTTTCCCAGAAGCCACTCTTGGTTGGGTGATTTCTACTAGCAATACAAACCGGACTGCAACAGTAAAGTAGTACCAGGAGTGAGGTTGCTGCTAGACACCTGACTGTGTGGCTTTTGCCTTTTGGAGCTGATTTTCAAGAGGAATGTGGGAGGATTTGAAACCCTGGCCTAAGATACACCTTACAGTGCTGTAAGTACAGCTTGATGGACTATTCTGGCCATCGTTGAAAGACCTGAAATGCAGTAAGAACTGTGGACTGTGAGGTTTGGCTTATGAGGGTGAGAAAGAGCTTTGCTTGGACTGGGCTAGCAGTTTGTGTGAGGCTTGCTCTTATGCCTATGTCCTGAGAAGTTGAGCAGGGTTTCTTTGCATAGAAATGAACTGGTGTGAACAGAGGGATAAGACACAGAAAAAAATGAAAACTTTGGGCTTAAACAGCTGCCCATTCACCTGCAAGTTGTTTGAGAGATTACAACCTTTCAGTTTGGGTCTGCTGACCTGCACTGGGGCAACAGGAAGAATGTAGACTCTTGAAGGGGCCTGAGTGCTCAAGGAGTGTCCTGTTCTTCAAAGTCTACTTTATTCTCCCCTGGATTGGCACCCTACCTGGTATTGTGGAGTATAAGAAATGCTGGAAAGAGGATCATTGAGTTTGCAACATGGTCTTGTGTTTTGGAAATGGCCATGGGCAATGTGAAGCAGGTTTGCTGGTTACCTGCATGGAGACCCCATGGGGTCATGAGGATGAACCCTGGCTTGCAGTGGAGACCCAGTGGAGATGCTGGAACCACGAGATGGCTGCTAAAGAGCTGCCGGCCCCAATGAAGTTTTCCAGGACTGTGAGTAGCCTAGCTGGAAGGGTGGAATTGGAAGTCCAGAGACTTGTTGCTGGTTAGAATTATTGGACCTGGAGATTTGTCACTGGCTAGTGTTGTTGGACTTGGAGCTACAGAGTTTAGTATTTGCCCTGTTTAAATCATGTATTGTTTGAATATTTCTTTGCTATGCCCAGTGCCATCTTTTGCAGTGTGAATGCTTACTGTGTGCCATTATGAGTTTTTTGAGGTTATTTTTTGGTATTATGGCTCAATTAAAAGATCTTGGGCTATGGGGACATATGGACGTCATTGGAATTGATAAAAACTATAGGACTTTTAAGGTTAGATGAGTGCAGTGCATTTCACATCATGTATGATTATCAGTTTATGGGGGCCAGGGGTGGAATGTGGTGGTTTGATTCAGGTGTCCCCCACAAACGTAGGTGTTCTGAATGCTAGGTTCCCAGCTGATGAAGATTTGGGAATTAATGCCTCCTGGAGGAAGTGCATTGTTGGGGGTGGGCTTATAGGTATTATAGCCAATTTCCCCTTGCCAGTGTAGCACACCCTCCTGTTGCTGTGGCCCATCTTATGTTGGCCAGGGGATGATGTCCACCATCTGCTCATGCCATCCTTTTCCTCTGTCATTGTGGAGCTTCCCCTCAAGCCTGTAAACCAAAATAAATCTCTTTTTCCCAGAAGCTGCTCTTAATTGGGTGATTTCTATCAGCAATGCAAACTAGACTGCAACAGATTGATGACACACACAAAAAAAAAAAAAAAAAAAAAAAAAAAGACTGACTGACTGAGAGGGGGAAATGTATGATGGACAGTGGAGTTGCAAAGGGGAAAGTGGGAGAAGGGTGGGGAATTACCATGCTTTATTGTCTATAATTATGGAAGTGGTCAATTAAAAAAAAAGAGAGAGTAGGATGTGGTGGTGCACACCTTTAATCCCAGCACTTGGAAGGCAGAGGTAGGAGGATCACTGAGTTTGAGGCCAGCATGAGACTACATAGTGAATTCCAGGTCAGCCAGAGCTAAAGTGAGACCCTACCTCGGGGCAGGAGGGGGGGAACACACTTAAAAGAAAAATCCCTATCACCTCTCAAATACCAAGAATTCTGATAATACCATAGCTAAGCCCATTTAGAAGTACAATAAGAGTCAACTCTTAGATATAGCTTTGGATATGTTGAGGAGTACGGTCAGTTTCTACCCACACCCCTACTTAACCCAGATATAGTACATGAATTAGAGACAGAAAATTAACAGCTCATACTATGGGGACTACCCCAACATTTGTACAGTAGAAGGCAGTGTGCACAGCAGAACTTGGCATTATGTTCCCATGAGAGCTTTGAGCTAATATTATAGTGGCTATGTTCCTAAATACAAATAAAGCTAGTAAGGAAACTGGCTGAGTTGTATGTGTAGGTTTTAAGGGTTCCAGGACTAGTGGTTTCTTCCACCCATCAAACATCAAGTCCTAAGTTTTACCTGCTTCAAGAAGGAGGTAAGATCTCAAAGCAGAGTCCTTAGACTATTTCAGGGTTATATACTTTCCCAACTCAGTCAAACCCTATCTGTCATTCTTATCCCTCACAATCTTTTCTCAAGCATGTACATACCCTCCCTGCCAAGAGCCCTCTCTTGTCAGCAATTCATAACATTTTCTTTCTGAGAAGCTTTCTTAAAATGAAGCTTTCAAGAGAAAAATTAAGCATTTCCTTTCACTTCACTGGCTCCAAACACTTAAGCATTTTATGCATTGTGTTTAAAATATATTAAAAAGCCAGGTACATGGCATGGCACATGCCTTTAATCCCAGCACTCAAGAAGTAGAGGTAGGAGGATCACCACGAGTTCGAGGCCACCCTGAGACTACATAGTGAATTCCAGGTCAACCTAGGCTAGAGCAAGACCATACCTCAAAAAACCAAAAATAAATTAATTAATTTAATTTAATATATTAAAAAAAATAAAACAGCCACAGGAAAAACGTGCTGAAAGGGCTAGAATTCTAGTGCCCAACTCATGATTAAATTGCTAGCTTCTAATAGCCCACTGGCACATGAAAATTATCTGGGTTATTACCTCATATCATATCTAGAATATAAACATCTGTTTTAAACATTCTGAATCTATCAGGCCAAGAGGACATGTAACTGAAATATGTGTTGGGCCAAACTGGTGCCCATGTCCCTAAGTGAGTCATGTAATTTCGACACTTATCAGAAGCAAATTTTTTTTTTTCTTTTTTCCCTTGAGGACATACTACATCCAATGCTAACATGAATGAGGCATGGAAAGGTATTTTTTTTTTAATTCAATACACTGAATTTAACTGCTTTTAAGAGGATATAAAGACAAGAAGAAATGATCCAAGAATGAAGGTATCATTCAGTTCTAAGATAACTTCCAAAGCTTCCAGTATGAGGTAAAAAATCTCAAATCAAGTTCACCTTTTGAAGTTTTACTTCAAAATCTTAGTAGCTGGGCTGGAGAAATGGCTTAAATGTTAAGGTACTTGCCTGCAAAGCCAAAGGATCCAGATTCAATTCTCCAGGACCCAATAAGCTATATGGCACAAGGAAGCACATGTATCTGGAATCTGTTTGCAGCAGTTAGAGGCCCTAGCATCCCTCTCTTTCTTGCTCAAATAAATAAAATTTTGTTAAAAAGAAAAAGTTTAGTGTATGAAATAAATTCTCCCATTTGTACCTTATTTTATCTGTCTTTTAAAAAGACATAACAACATAAATTTTAAAGTACTCTACTACACCCATGACTGCTGCATTGTTCACAATAGCCATGACAAGGATCCAGCGTAGATGTTCAACAAATGAAGAAATGTGGCACATATAGACAACAGAAGTTTTATTTAGCTGCAAGGAATGAAAATACGATCTGTGTAGGAAAAATGAATAGAACTGGAGGTCACTATATTCAGTGAAGTAAGCCTGATTCAGAGAGACAAATGCTGCCATGTTCACATATGCACAACCTAGATTCAAATTCAAATGTATGTGTGCATACGCATGCATACAGGACAAGAAAGTTGACAAGGGACTAAGATTAGGGAAGGAACATGTCTAAAGGGAGGGGAACAAGGGAAAAGCAGGTAATGGAAAAATGTGTCATCAGAGTGGCAGGTGGGGAGTTCCTTGCATGGTCAGTATGTGGGCGGGCACTGAAGCCTGGAGTGAGTAGGCTGGACCCATTTCACCTCCTCCTGGATCTGAGTTCCTTGTGCTGTCAGCACGTCGTCAGGCACAGCAGTCTGGAGTAAGTAAGCAAGACCCATATCTGGACTCCTCCCACCGCCCAGGTCTGAGTTCCTTGCATGGTCAACACATGGGCAGGCACAGCCCTCTGGAGTGAGTAGGCAAGACCTCTGTATCTGGGCTCCTCCCACCTCCCCAGTCTAGGTTGACTGCACTGATCTATGTCCTGGATAAAACAGCACAAAGCAGTACAGATCCCTGTTCCCTTACTCCTCCTAGTGCCCTGGTCCTGGTAGGTCCCATTGTGCCTTGCTCAGGGAGGCCTGGGCCCTGTGTAAGCTGTGGAATCAGGCCTTTTGCTCTGGTATCTTGACTGGACACCAAGTACCGTCATCCCTGTTCACCTGAGTCAGAGGGTAAGCGGGCCAAAGGACACAAACTTGCTTCCTCTTCAATAAAATAAAGTCTCTTCCTAAAATGGGTAGACAACAAAAGTCAGAACATGGACAGACTGCCATCAAGGATGCCTAGTCCTGCTACAGAACAATGAAATCATAGAGAAATCAACAGAACTTCATTCCCAAAATGAAAACATAACCACCAATGAGACCCTGACTTAAAAAAAAAAAAAATCGCTAAACTTGAAGCAAACTATCAAAGAACCAACAATCCTATCAATCTATCAATGAAATTGAACAGAACCGTCTTCTAGAGCATTCAGCTTTTGACAGTAGAGTTAAGTTGATTAAAGAAAACGTTATAACCCTCCAAAGATATATGAATAAATTCAAGGTAAGTCAAGAAATGGAAGACCTCAACAAATGGTTGATTAAGTTTAATGAAGTCTTGATCAAATGCAAAATGCAAGAATGAACCACAGGAATCATCAAGAAAATCAGAATTCAAATTGAAATCATACCTCAAAAAAGAGATGGGCATGATACAAAATAACACAACAGAAAACAAAAATCAAATAGAATTTATAAAAACCTCTCTAGAAACACTCACCAAGAGTTACTCATGTGGGAGCCAGAACCTCTGACCTGAAAGATAGGATAGAAGAAATTGATCAAGAGGCCAAAACACTTTGTTAAGGTTGAAAAAAAATCAAGTGAACAGAATACAAGGGAACTGTGGGACACCCTGAAACAATCAAACATCAGGATCATGGGAGTACAAGAAGGAGAGCATATCCAGACCAGAGGCATAGAAAACATACTCAACAAAATTATTGAAGAATAATTACTAAATCTTGCAAAAGAGAGGCCCATTCAGACACAAGAAGCCCACAGAACATCAAACAGGCAGGATCAAAGAAGAAACTCTCCAAGACACATCATAGTTAAAAGCCTTAACAATGAAAACAAAGAGTTAAAACTTAAAGTTTAAAAAAAAGTTAAAGTTGGGCTGGAGAGATGGCTTAGTGGCTAAACGCTTGCCTGTGAAGCCTAAGGACCCTGGTTCGAGGCTCGGTTCCCCAGGACCCACGTTAGCCAGATGCACAAGGGTGCACACGCGTCTGGAGTTTGTTTGCAGAGGCTGGAAGCCCTGGCGCACCCATTCTCTCTCTCTCCCTCTGTCTCTGTGTCTGTCGCTCTCAAATAAATAAATAAATTAAAAAAAAAAAAAAGTTAAAGTTAAAAGCCTTAACAATGAAAACAAAGAGTTAAAAGTTAAAGCTAAAAGTAGCAAGAGAGAAGCAATTCACAACATATAAAGGCAATCCTATTAAAGTAACATCAGATTTCTCAATGGAATCCCTGAAAGCCAGAAGGGCCTGGAATGGAACACTACAAAGTCTGAAAAAACTAGGGATTCCAAGCTATTCTACCAAGCAAAAGTACCCCTCATAAGAGATGGTGAAAGAAAAACTTTCCATGAAAAAAGTCAACTCTATAATTATATGACACAAAACCAAATCTACAGAGAATACTTGAGGGAATACTCCACACAGAACAACCAACCAATCTCAAGAGTCAACAAGATGATGATCACAATAACCAAAATAAACCATGCTCAAAACAGTACATAACACAAGAAAGTACCAAACCCCATAAAACACCTCATCATAGTAGGTTTTAATTCAAACCTCACAGTAATAACCTTAACTATTAATGGTCTTAACTCACCCATCAAAACCCTCATTCACTGATGGTGGGAATGTAAGCTGGTACAACCACTGTGGAAATCAATTTGGAGACTCCTGAAAAGGATGAATATAGAGTTACCAGCAGAACCTGTTATTCCCTTACTGGGCATTTATCCTTAAAGCTCCACATCTCAGTTCAGAAACATTTGCTCAACCATGTTTGTAGCTGCTCAATTCATAATAGCTAAGAACTGGAATCAACCCAGATGTCCATCATTGGACAAATGGATAATGAAGATGTGGTATATCTACACAATGGGATTCTACTCATCAGTAAGAAAATAATGACACATTCAAATTTGTAGAAAAATGGTTGAACTTGTAACAGATCATTTCTAAGTGAACACACAAAATCACAGAAAGACAACCATCACATGATCTCCCTCATCTGCAGTTCCTAACCTGGATCAGCACAAGTTGCTGATATAACTGAATAACATCTTGATGCTTAGACAATAGGGAGGGTAGAGCTTAGAGGAAGGGAAAAGTGGGGGGGGGGGGGACAAAATCTGAACACAAATTGAACTGATACCATATAATCCTATATCCTAGAAATCAGACTAGAAGGTGGAACCCTCAAGCAGACCTTAGCGGGAGCATCTGAATCAAAGGGCCCTGGAGAGAGTGAGACAAAACCTAACCCCAAATTTCTCCTGTTTCTCTTTCTTCTTTGGCCTTTTGTTTTGTCTTTTCCCTTGGTGCTGGCCTGTAATTCCCTGTACCAGGATGTGATCTACTTCCACAATGAGCTGTTGATCAGAGACACCTACTAGATCTTCCAAAAGAAACAAAACAGTCTTCTGTCAGAGCACTTGATTACCCACCAGAAGTTAATGGTAAGACCCTACTGCTGAAGATACCAATCACTGTTGGCATGGACCATGGAGAGAGACCTGGTTGGAATCCAGAGGAGAGACAGTCCTCAGATAATTAGCCCATCTAGTGCTGGAAGGCACTACATGAGCTACCAGGGGAATGTAGCCAACATCTGTCCAAGCAACTCAAAGTCTCTCAAAGTGACTCAGAAGAAAACAACCTGATGTAATGCTCACCCAAGTACAATAGTGACACACAGCCATGGTGGGTAACCAAGTGTTCTTGGACTGGCTAACAGATCTGCTCAGTGGAAAGGAAACCATATCTGAAACTGGGAAACAAGTCAGAATCATATCCAGGTAATGATTCTTCTTTCCATTTACAAGCTCCCACTAATCTTAGACTATAAGAGTGTCTAAACCCTTTTAATTCTCTCTAAATTAGTAATGGTTATCCCATTTAACTGGTACTGATTTCACTCTCCATTAAGAATCTGCTTCTCTTTTTCAGGGGGGAGCTGGACCTGAGGAGACAAATGACCCAGCACACTCCAAACCGGCCCCAGCTGAAACCACAGAGGAAATGGAGAAATGAGCAGGAAGACTACTCTCTTAGTTAAGCTGATATCAGCATAAGGGTGATGGAGAAAGATACTGAGGGCACTCAACACCTACCAAACCAGAAATAAAGATGTTCCTAAGTGCCCATCACTGAAGTAGACTTAAAATGCTCCCAGCATGGCTCAGGGAATTTTGATGAACAGGGGGCAGAAAGATTGTTAGAGCCACAAGTTAGGACATTCTGCACAGTGACACTGCCTCTCCCCCATAACTGACTGTTGTCCCCATAATGCATGACCCACAATTCCATGGGGTTGACCTGCATCAAAGAAGGCCTCTTCAGAAAAGGGGCAGGAAGGAGGGAAGGGATGGTACCAAACATGTGATGTTTACACACAAAATATGTCCATATCTAATAATAATAAAAATAAAATTTAAAAAGTGGCAGGTGGGGCTATTGAGGAAAGGGAAGCAATGAAAGAGAGGGGGGACAGAAGAGAACAGTGGGAAAAGAATAGGAACAAAGCATAATGACACATATGAAAGGGTCACAATGAAGCCCATTTCTCTTTTTTAACATCTTATCTTTATTTATGTGAGAGTGAAGGTGGGAGAGAGAGGACAAGAATGGATGTGCCAGGGCCTCCACCTGCTGCAAACAAATTCCAGAGGCAAGCACCACCTTGTGCATCTGGCTTACATGGGTCCTGGGGGATCAAGCCTGGATCCTTTGGCTTGACAGGCAAGTGTCTTAACCACTAAACCATTTCTCCAGCCCATGAAACCCATTTCTTTGTATATAGCCACAGATGCCTTTTTAGTGGCTCACAGCCATAATACATCTCCCAAAGCTTTAGTTACTCATCCTATCAATACCTGGGAGAGAATTCCATAGGCCTTTAGCAAAGACGACTTGTTGCTTGCTGCTTGCTGCTTTGAACATTGTCAAAACTTCAAGAAGTCAAACAAAATTTGATGTTCCACAGAAGTGTCCTCTAATTTAGTAAGTACCAGGTTCCACAGAAGTAAATGGTCTCTAACTCAACTGCAAGTACAAGCTTACTTGGTGTAGAACTTAAATGTAAATTTTTCAGTCAGTCATCTGACCCTTCTGTGTACTTCTAAATTGGTTCTAGTGACAATACATTTTGGCCGCATACATTCCCTGGGCTATTCAACAAAGAATATTCCAGACTTCTTCCAGTTAAGATGGCAGCATAGGTACTACGCCAAAGCAGCCTAGGGGGAAATAGACTAAAAAAACTCAGCAAAATACACACTTTTACTAAAAAGCGAGGTGTATAGGAAATTGAAACGGCAGCGGAGAAGTAGAAGAGATCCAGAGCATCCAGAGCCCACATAGGCCGGCAAAAGCGGCCCCAGCAGGTCCGCCAACCACGGCACCGGCAGCGCACCAGAAAGCTGCCAGGCTTGGATTGAGCTGCAGGAAAAGCCAGGTGAGGGGAGCTTCCACTCACACCAGAGCTTTCCGCAAACTCTAGAAATGTGAAAGGAGAGTGGCAGTGAACAACAGAGGAGCAGATCACAAGGTAGAACAACACGTGGAACAGCGAGAGAACTAAAGCAGCATCAGCTCCCTCCCCTCTCCCAATGCCTGTGCCCAGCTCCAGCAAACAGAGCAGCGGTCCAGGGACCCAGCCACAACAACTTGAGCCGAAGACGGGACCCAAGCAGGAACACAGTCCAGCAGCAACATCAGTGGCTCTGGCCCAGCAACAGCGGCCCCAGCGACGGCAGATCAAGCAGTGGCAGCTTCAGCAGCAGTGGCAGCAGATCCAGCAGCAGCAGTGCCAATATGCAGGGCCACTGTTGTCAGGCTCGGTTTGCCCTGCAGGAAAAGCCAGTGCCCAGCTCCAGAAATCAGAACAGCAGCCCAACAACACAACCAGCAACTTGACTGAGAGCAATATCATCCAAGGTAACTGGGATTGCACCAGGGAAGGGTCTCACTTGGTCACAGCTGACTTGGATTCCTCAACAGACCAGAAATCTTAACCTCTTTGTTGATAGAGGATCTGGTTGTTACAATTACTACTCTTGCATAAATACTCAGTGCTGTTTTTCATTCAATGTGTACAGTGTTTAGTTAAATTTTAGAATCTACCTGTATTTTATTCCACTCAGCCTACTTGAATACTCCCATAGCAGGGAAACTCAACCTCTAGGAACACCTTTGTAGATACTCTGAGAGTCTTACGAGCCACACCTAACACCTTAAGCTCCTACCCTGAAAATATATTACATCAAATCAATTGATACAGCTAAGAATACCCAGCTAGCTAGAAAATCCAAGTATTAACTTAATCCAAGATGCAAAAATATATACATTGTAACACAAGAAACACTAAAAAGCAAGACAACATAAATCCACATAAAAGTATTAATGCATCAGAAATGACCTCCAATGAGAACGAGTTAGAGGAGATGACTGAGAAAGATTTCAAAAGAATGATTGTAAATATGTTCAAAGAAGTCAAAGAACAAATCAAAGGAGTCAAAGAGGAAATCAAAGGAGTTAAAGAGGAAATCAAAGACGCAGGACACCAATTTCATGAAATAAAGAAGGCAATACAATACATAACTAAGGAAATAGAAATAATAAAGAAAAACCTGTCAGAATTACTAGCAATGAAGTACACAGTTAATGAAATAAAAAACTCTGTAGAAAATCTCACCAGTAGAATGGATGGAGAGGACAGAATATCTAAGCTAGAAGACCAGGTGGCAGATCTAATACAGTCCAACAAAGAGAAAGACAAACTAATAGAAAAGTATGAGTGGGAATTTCAAGATATTCGGGACACTATGAAAAGATCAAATATAAGAATTCAGGGCATAGTAGAAGAAGAATTCCACTCCAAAGGCATAGTAGGCATCCTCAACAAAATCATAGAGGAAAATTTCCCCCAAATTGGGAAAGAGGTGCCACTGCAGATACAGGAAGCCTCTAGAACACCATCCAGACAAAACCTGGAAAGACCCTCTCCTCACAATATTATAATCAAACTACCGAACACACAAACCAAAGAATATTCCATACCTGTGAAGTGGCTGGCTCAGGAGAGGTGCATGGTCTGTAGCTTGAGATGGGTATATGCAGAGTTGCTTACTGCTCATCCACAAGGATCATTAGTTCTGGCCTCCCAAAGGTCACTTCAATGAACAAAATTTGTAACAAGTGACTTTTAAGAACTCACAAGAGGGGTGTGTGTGTGTGTGTGTGTGTGTGTGTGTGCATGTGTGTGTGTTGTATGTTTGGTTTTTTGATGTAGGATCTCACTCTAGCCCAGGCAGACCTGAAATTCACTCTGTATTCTCAGGGTGGCCTTGAACTCACAGCAATCCTCTGACCTCTGCCTTCCAAGTGTTGGGATTAAAGGTGTGCGCCATCTCATACCCAGCTTCTTTGTGTGTGCCTGTGTGTGTGTGTTTTAATATTCTATTTATTTATATTTATTTGCAAGCAGAGAGAGAGAATATGGGCATATCAGAGCTTCTGACAGGTGCAAATGAACTCTGGGTACATGTGCTACTTTGTGCACCTGACTTTATGTGGGTAGCGGAGAATCAAACCAGGGTTGTTAGGCTTTGCAGGCAAGTACCTTAACTGCTGAGTCATCTTTCCAGCCCTATTTCTTTGTTTGTTTTACTTTTTTTGATTTTTCGAGGTAGGGTCTCACTCTAGCTCAGGCTGATCTGGAATTCACTGTGTAGTCTCAGGGTGGCCTCGAATTATAGGCGATCCTCCTACCTTTGCCTCTCAAGTGCTGGGATTAAAGGCGTATGCTACCACACCTGGCCTATTTCTTTGTTCTCAAGAATTTTTAAAGAGCAGATGCACACCTGTCCTCACTTTATGTGTGACTAAGATGGTCAGGAAAGAACTCCTTAATGGTGGGGCATCTAACTGCCCAGAGTCTGATAAAGATACATCTTAGACCTCTTCCAAGATCTCTGGCATCAGAACTTGGCAAGCAGGACCCAGGAAGCTGGGTCCTAACACAGGTGATTCACAAGTTCATGAAAGCCTAAGACTAACAAGTACTTGGTGAGTAAAAGAAAAAAGATCTTGCAGCACTTGCTTCACTTTAAAGTTCTGCTCAATGTGCGAGGAAGGAACACCTGGCACCACAGCACCCTACTTAACCTCATCTTGGACATGGCACATCACACTGAGACCTGATGGACAACCAGTGACAAACTTTTGATTTACTTAACAAGTGAAATTATAGAGAAACTTGGTTCAAGAATGCTATTGGCTTGCCATAATGCTGGACCTTCAGCCAAGGCCAAGGAAGAACAAAAGATGCAGGAATGCTCAACCACATTTCCACCTCACAGGGAAGAAATCAATTCAAAATGTCATCTGGTGGGTATCTCGTCTTTTCTCCTAGCAGGTACCCACAACAGACAATGCTGGGAATGTTTACCTTCTCCTGCTCGACACAGAATTACTGGAAAGAGGGCTTCTGCACTCTCATGAGCTCTGACAAGCACCTATACCCATGGAAGTCGTTTGTGAGTCATTCCAGACGAGCTTAAACACAACTGGAGGGTGTAACTTCCTTCTGCCTCAGTTTCCACATATATAAAATGTCAGTTCAAATAGATGAAATTGTGGTGTTATTTTCTATAAATAATAAGCATATCCTGGCATGTGAGCTGAGATTTGAATGCCTGGAATGTGCTGCCAGACCTGACAGGAACTGCAGCAGCTGAGGCAATATGAGCCAGCTAAGGAATCTGTTTAGAGCAAATTCAAGGCACCTAAAATTGGTTCCACTGGTTTTGCATTCTTGGCATGGCCTTACCAGTGAAACAACTGCAATGGATTGCACCCTGGATATCTTTGGATCCTTACTTCTTTTCATAATTATCACTATTTCTAATTCATGATAATTGGGATGGGGACTTAACAGCAGCTAATTAGAGCAACTGCACAATTTACTATCGAATTACAATGGCATAGGTTCCCAGTAAAAATGGACTCTATACTGCAGAACTGTCTTCTAGAAATAGAAGTCAACAGATTCTCTCACTGCCAGGAAAAAAAAAAGAGAGAGAGAGAGCTCTTTCACATAGCCACTCCCATAAGTCCCAAGCTACCTTCCTCAGAAAGGCATGGCATCTAACCTTCTGATCGGTGACACTCAAGCCAAAAAGTTAACACAAGCTGGCCCCTTGCCTGTGCTTCCCTTCAGCTCATGATACTCAGATTTCCAACCACCCCCCGCCCACACAGATGGTCCAGAAACTTGGATTATCTTAGATAAATGATGCACGCCAAGACACCATTCTGAGTCATATGTAGTACTTTGTTACTTGAGACCAGAAAGCTAATTCAGCCAACACTCAAAAGCTCTTTCCTTTCAAAATATTACATATACATCTAGATTCAAATTAGCAACCATACTTCATTTTTGCTACATAAATAATATGGATAACAATTTAGGTTCCACACTTGGCTAAGAGTTAAGGTTGATTGATATTTTATGTTCACCACGCATGATCAACACCATAGGAAGCCCTGCCTTCTTCCTTCTGTGCAAATCATGGACTGTAGGTGGCTGTGTTTCCCTGGAGACTAAACTGAGATTAGAGCCTGGCCAAGGAAGCACAGAGCTGCCCAGTCTCCACATGGTCTGGGCATATCCCCTCAGCTATCAATTCACAACACCCAAACTCTAACAAGACTGGTTCTGTCACAGCAGGAATCCATCTTGACCTGCACATGACCCCAGTACATACATAGCCAGAAAGCAGGGGCCAGTACCACCAAGCCCTTTGCCAAACATCAGAGTCCCTTCACTGCCAAAGGCCTAAGGAATAGGATGCCAGGGTGCCCTACTCTGGGACATAGCCATCCTATGGCACTTATGGCTCTGTCTAATACAAAAGCTGTCCTGAAATGTCACTACTGTGACTGAAGGACTAAAGTTTTCATTTATTAGCCATCTTTTCAAGTACCTATAGCTTTACCACAATTCAAAGTAGTTACTGGTTACTGGCAGCCATATGAGACATCACAGCTCTACAGAGTAAGAATATAAATGAGTAGATGCCCAAACCTCTTCAGGTCCTTCAAATTAGTTCAACATGTATTATAAGGGTAACCACTGTGGCAGCATGAAACAGCAAGTGTCATGAGTCAATTAGGCTTGGCTTTTTAGCCAGCCCTAGTACAAAGCAAACTTGGTGTCATCTCAAGATGAGTGATGCTAATGCCTACTCAGACAGGTAGCATGATCAAAGGTAATGTCACTAAATCATTTCGTACTGCTTCTGCCCACAGAAAGCTAGCTGTTCACTCTTTTCCAGAGAGGTGGGCCATGACCCTGTCTCCAAACTCTCACAAAAAAAGAATAAGCAGACAATTTCTAGGAGACATTTTATGCTCCTCAATGAAATGTAAAATGGAAACTTCATTGTGAGATAGTGTAGGATATGAACCCTGGGTTATCTCCTACATGGCAGCAGCAAATTCTCATGTTACAAAAATCAAAATCTGTTTATGTCATTTGCTTTTTGATCTGAGATAAAATCATTTGTCCAAATGTTAAAAGACAGCCAATGGGGGCTGGAGAGATGGCTCAGTGGTGAACGCACTTATTATCTACAAAGCCTAACAATGCAGGTTTGATTCCCCAGTACCCATATAAAGCTAGATGCACAGTGGTGCCTACATCTGGAGTTTGTTTGCATTGGCTGGAGGCCCTGGTGTGTCCATTCTCTCTCCCTCCCCCCCCCCCTTCCTCTCTCTCTCTCACTTTCTCTCTCTCTTTCCTTATATATAAATAAGAATATGTTTAAAAAGACAGCTATGGTTTATGTCTTCCATCTATATCAAATGCACAGTGGCTACCTTTACCAAACTGCAGAACTTGCTAATAATCTTTTAGGACAAAATTATGTATAATGAAGCAGCAGCTTATAATGCAACTATCACTTCTTAGAGAAATTCCAATTTCCACCAAGAGGAAATAAAAGGCATTTATACTTACTTATCTGCAATTATACAATAAAGCTAAAAACACTGTATTCCCAAACTTCAAATCTCTAGGATGCTAACACTATCAAATTTAGGTATGTTTAACAAGGTTTACATGACTTGGGATGCTAAAAGATACTACTTTTTTTAAAGTTTGTTGAGCTCCTGCCTCACTACTTTTCTTTTATTCACTTAAAATTCAACCCACACATATTTCATCCATGCACAACACACAAAGCCACCTAGAAGAGAACCAAGCTCCTTCGCTTTGCTGTTTTAAAATCATCCGATGGTGTTACCTTCCAAAGGGCAACTGTGACTCACATCAAGTCACCCAAAAGGTCCCCAGGAAATAAAATACTGCTAAGAGACCAAACATCATCAGCTATTTCTAAACTAATTATTATTATTATTATTTTTCCCACAAGTAGGTTGCACTGATTCAGCCTCCTCATATAATATGACAATGAAAAGTTCTGGGTATAAAAAACTTCAGGGTAAATTCTTTTTCACTGAACAGCTTTTTCTTTCTGCTTTATCCCCAAGACTGCTGAAAAATGAACTATTCCACTTTAGTGTAACTCAGGGTCCTTCCTATCTCCCAAACACACCAGTTTCCACTCCCTCATTACATGGGCTTAAGAACTAGAACTAACAAAAACAAGTCCAATTTTCTTACACAATTTTACTAATTATTACATAGCAGCTTATAATTTGGTCCACAATCTCAGGCAAAATTTAAAGCTAATTTAGCCTAATTTAGCTCCTACTTATATTATAGACTAACAGATGAAAACTTCATGTCTGTAAATACTGTTGATGGAGCCAATTTTTTAATTTAAATTTATTTATTTGCAAACACAGAGAGAGAGAGAGAGAGAGAGAGAGAGAGAGAGAGAGAGAGAGAGAGACACAAAGAAGAGACAGACAGAGAATAGGCACACCAGGGCCTCTAGCCACTGCAAATGAACTCCAGATGCCTGCACCCCTTGTGCACTGGCATATGTGGGTACTGGGGAATTGAACGTGGGTCTTTTGGCTTTGCAGGCAAGCACCTTAACCACTAAGCCATCTCTCCAGCCCAGAACCAATCTTATAAACAAATTATTCCAGCACTGAGCATCTTTAATCAAATGTATATTAAATTGTTTCTACCATATGACTGTTTTTCTGGTACAAAATTTTAAATCTATGGTCATAAGCTGTCATATATGTATATCCCTCCAAAGTATTTCTGGGTCTCTTTCTCTTCAGTATGCATTAACGAGACTCCCAAAATTAACGGACTGGTAATCTCTCTGAATAAAAATAGGCATAGCACGCTGGAATGTGAACCAGAAGTCAAATCTAAGGCAAAGAATCTCAAGTTTCTTCACTGGCAAAGGTACCTCACAGCAACCACTGCTAGGATTAATACTATGGTGTATGTTAAGAGTAGAGCACTGCAGAACTAGATAGATGGCTCAA
Organism: Jaculus jaculus; assembly: GCF_020740685.1. Classification (NCBI taxonomy): domain Eukaryota; kingdom Metazoa; phylum Chordata; class Mammalia; order Rodentia; family Dipodidae; genus Jaculus; species Jaculus jaculus. The sequence continues at coordinate 72,259,134 of NC_059107.1, read as the reverse complement.
CAGTTAAGGCACTAGCCTATAAAGCTTAATGACCCATGTTTAATTCCCCAGTGCCCACATAAAGCCAGATGTGCAAAGTGGCACATGCATCTGGCTAGAGGCCCTGGCGTGTCCACCATTCTCTTTCTCTGTTTGCAAACAAATGAATTTTTTAAAAAATTGTTAAAGTACTAACTTATATTAGATTATTTAAAAGGGGGATAGGGGCTGGAGAGATAGCTTAGCGGTTAAGCACTTGCCTGTGAAGCCTAAGGACCCTAGTTTGAGGCTCAATTCCTCAGGACCCACGTTAGCCAGATGCACAAGGGGGCACATGCACCTGGAGTTCGTTTGCAGTGGTTGGAAGCCCTGGCGCACCCATTCTCTCTTTCTCTCTCTCTGCCTCTTTCCCTCTCTGTCACTCTCAAATAAATAAATAAATAATTTTTTAAAATTTAAAACAGGGAGAGGATAGGGCTGGAGAGTTGGCTTAGCAGTTAAGGCACTTGCCTGCAAAGCCTAAGGGCTCATGTTCTACTCCCCATGTCCCATGTAAGCCAGATGCATAGTGACACAGGTGTGCAAGATCACACATGCACACAAGGGGACGCACATGTCTGGAATTCAATTGCAGATGCAATGGCACATGCAACTGGAGCTCATTTGTAGGGGGGAGAGCACTGAGGACTGAGGCATGAGGATCACCTAATCCAGGAGTTCAAGGGTAGCCTGGGCAACAGAGTAAGAGCCTGTCTCTAAAATAAAATAAAATAAAATAAAATAAAATAAAATAAAATAAAATAAAATAAAATAGGCATTGTGTCTACCCCATTGTTAGGTGTTGTGCAAATGTGGATTCTTCCCTTAGACGTAATGGTTCACCATAGGCATAATATCCTTAAGTAACTACTTTTTCAAAATATACTGTCTCAGGCACAGAAATTCTAATGAAGAGTTGCCCAGGATTCTGTACTTGAAAAATGATTCTTATGAAGATGAAAGTTTGAAGACTGTTTGGAATCAATGGGAAAGGTCCCCCAGCTGGTGGCACTGTGTTAGAAGGTTGTGGAAACTAGAAGGAGGTGGAGCCTCACTAGAGAAACGTGGACTCTAGGAGGAGGGGGTTGTAATTTTATAATCCTGCCTTACTTCCTGTCCATTCTATTTCATTTTTGGCCACAATGTGAGGTGGTAAGGAGTCCCAACTACCATCATGGAGCAGCCTTCCATCATGCCTTCCCCTCCACTAATGGACTATAGCCATTCAAACTGTAAGCCAAAATGAACTTTTCCCTCCTTTAAGTGTCTTCTTGTCAAATATTTGGTCATAGCAAGAAGAAAAGTTACCAATACAAACAGTTGCAGCCAGATCCAACGTTTTCATCATTTTCACCCTCAAATGATACTGAATCAGGCAGCCACTCCCCCTCTAAGACTGTACACAAATCAGCCTTAGTGCTCATGAGTGAGGGGGTAGAGACAAGGGCAGCAGTATGAGGACAAGCAGGACCCTTCATCTCAACAAGGGCCATGGGCTGGGAGATGGGGGAAAAAGAATTCTAATTCTGGATCAGGGACAAGAAAAGAGATCCACAAAAGAACTACCAGCCACACAAGTGGAGACTGACTGCCAAGGAAGCAGAAACAAGGCCAGAAAAAGCCCCCCCTTCAGCCTCAACACAGGACTACAGATGGGCCAAGCCAAGAGGGACATTTTCTCTCAGTGACCACTAGCAAGCAACAACAGTCTGCACAGTAGGTCAACAAAAACTTGACCAAGGCTGGGCGTAGTGGCGCATACCTTTAATCCCAGCACTCGGGAGGGGAGGCAGAGGTGGGAGGATCACCATGAGTTCGAGGCCACCCTGAGACTACATAGTGAATTCCAGGTAAGCCTGGATGGACTACAGTGAAACCCTACCTCGAAAAGAAGAAAAAAAAAAAAAAAAAAAAAAAAAAAAAACTTGACCAAGGAGGGTCTGAGGGCAGATCAAAGCTGAAGATGGATCTGGAATACTGAGAAAAATCTCAGGCAACCCAAGCCTAGTCACAGGGAGAGAAAGACAAACCTGAAGAACACATAACAAGAAAACCCACCCAATTCACATCTTGACAAGATAGAGTTCATAATGACAGCAGTGATGTAGAGAAGGGCCACTGCCATCTATGAATATTCCTTATTTCCAACTCTTTTCTCCTTCATATGTATCAGCTATTTGACCAAAATAGCACACAAGAGGGAAAAAACTACCAATAAACAAAGTAATGAAGAGAAGCAGAATCAGATGTAAAAACAGTCAGACAAGAAAGTTTGCAAACTTACAATCAACAGGTTAGAGGTTTGATTGGGAAAAAGTGACCAACATGTATTCAAAACAAATGTGGCAGATGGATGGAGACTAAGAAAACCTGTAAATCCAAGAAAAAGATAAGCATGGCCATAAACATTAAAACCTCCACAGGCTCATCGATACATGTAAATCATCCTGGGGGAGGTAAGTAGAATCATTTACGAATTTAAAGAGCAAATGCACAAAATCAAACACAGGTTCCCCAACTGCCAGGCACAGGCTGGAGCCTTCAGGAGAGGGGCCTGAGCTGCCAGGCATGGCTAAGGACCCCAGGGTTATAGGAGGCCACTCCCTCTCCAAGCCTAGCACACCTGAACTTAAGCTCTGCCCACAGCCCTGTAACCTTTGGCCAGTTGCCTAAGAAACTCCTTATCAGCCAGTACCTTACACAGCCGAGACCCTAGATCACCATCACCCCCCACCATTGCCTATGTGCTGGAATGAATGTTCCTATAGGAACCTTGTACATCCAATCCCCTTAGGACCCTCCCCCACCCTTAATAAACCCATTTCCCTGACAATAAACTGAGAGAGCTGTTCACACCAAAACTCCTCCCAAAAGTCTTTTACTATCGCATACTCAGCCAACCAGGATGTCTGGGCACTTTCGGGGGAGGGGTCATGGCCGGCCCCCAGAGCAAGAACCCAAGGACCCACAGTAAATCATCCTGGGAGAGGTGGTAAGGAGAATCATCTATGAACTTGAAGAGCAAATGCACAAAATCATACAAAAGGTGGATGAGTATGAAAGAGAGGATCAGAGAACAGCATTCATGAGCTGCAGTACAAGTTGTCTTGAAAAGAAGGTAAAAGAACAATTTTTTAAAAAATAACTAGCCCAGCATGGTGGTGCACGCCTTTAATCCTAGCACTTGGGAGGCAGAGGTAGGAGGATCACCATAAATTCAAGGCCACCCTGAGACTACATACAGAATTCCAGGCTAGCCTGGGCTAGAGTGAGACTCTGCCTTGAAGAAAAACCAAAGGAAAAAAAGATAACCAATTTTCCCAAAATTAAGGCATAAAATGACCTAATTTTAAAGCTCAGAAATCCAAACAGCATAAGCCTGACTCATTACAGAACAGCGATTCCCAATAGTAAGAACCTCACCAGGAAAACCTGTCAGAATTTTATATACCCTTGACTCCCTTGGGGAAGGAAGTAGATGCCTACCTGACTCCTGAGTCAATCATTTATTATACTCTATCCAAATCCACCCAATATCAAAGTAACAGTTAAAAGACTACACACCTGACACGTGACTTTATTATAGGAAAAAGCAAAGAAAAGTAACCCAAGCCTATACAGCACCTACTGTTCATTGTGAATATTGTTACGTTTTTAAAATGCATGATGCTAGCCTTCAAGTCCATTAATTATATGTTAAGAAAATCAGGTATTAGCCGGGTGTGATGGCACACACCTTAATCCCAGCACTTGGGAGGCAGAGGTAGGAGGATCACTGAGAGTTCAAGGCCACCCTGAGACTACATAGTTAATACTAGGTCAGCCTGGACCAGAGTGATAGCCTACATCAAAAAAAAAAAAAAATCAGATTTTAAGAACTTCAATAATGTAAAAGAAAAAAAATGAAAAGTAACATATGGAAGACCTGGAGTTTCTCTCAAGTGAAAAATGATCACTAATCATTTTCAATGATAATCAATTGCTTTTCTACATTTGGCAGGTATATTTGACCACAGGTAACCACATGTATTTATTCACTCAATCAACATTTTAACATGTCCTGACTGAAGCAACCAATAGTTATTTGTCCATAATGAGCATGTTCAGCCTCAACATTTTCCTTGTTTCCTTGATTCTTTCCCTTCAGCACATAATAGAACAATCCCTAACTGGTAGTTTCAGAGCATTTATTTTTTTCCTAGAATCTTACGCCACACACAAGCATATCCTCTGGTTGTCATCTATCACTTGCATGCTTCTGCTTATGTCTTCCAACTCTCTCCTAAGCAACGCTGCTGTCATCTACGCACTGCTACCCACCATCTTCCTTAGACACATCTTGTTCACTCAAACTCAACACATCCAAAGCTACTGTGTAGCTCATCCTCCCACTCCTGCCTGCTCTTTTCATGCACCTCCCCCTGTCAGCTTTCTCTTATCCACCAACAATCATCTCACCTTGTGCTCCAGTGGTCCTCATCCTTCACTCTAAGCTGCCACCACTGTTTCACCTTCGTGGCTCAACTATGTTTTTGCTGCATGCATCCTCATACCTATGTTAGTTGTCTCGAGTGGAATGGAGCCCCTTAGCTAACAGTTCATGCCTCCTCACCCCTCACCTAAGCTCCACATCAGTTATAGACACCCAGGCCAATAAGAGAGTGGGCTCTGTAGCTGGTTACCTACCCTAACCAGCCATATGTCCTTAAGGAGGTAATATAAGAGCTCCTAGGGTGTGTCAGATACACAATGGTGTAATAATTGAGGATTAATGTGGATATTAAATGCACTGATGCACAGCTCATACTAAGATGTGTAGCACACACTAAGAACTCAATGGAAATGCTTCAAGTGATGAGAACCATGCCATCAAGCTGCTGTACACAGATGACAATGTTCTATAACCTCCATTCCACCTACAAAAACACCTCTCCTCCATCACAAGCCTGAAGTCCTGGTAAAATGACATACTGCTGCTTATCACTGGCTGAGAGATTCAAACTTGCTCTTCCTCATGTTTAAACTGATGTTTAAACTACGGACTTTCTCCACTGGAGCATTTCTCTACTAACAGTTCTAAAGGAAGTGGCTCAGAATCCTCCCAGGAAGTCCTACCTGGTCACCTACCCCTCCCAAGTGAGCTCACCTGTTCATCCTTGGTGCACTAACACCAGTTTGGAAGAAATTGATTGTGTGCAAGCACCACAACCGATGTTAGTATCCTCATGTACAAGTTCCAGAAGGACAGAGCTGAGGTAGACTTAATCAGCACAATATCAATTCCAACTGTTTCAAGTCAAAAAAGCATTCAGAATGCAAAAAAAAAGTTACAAGTAAAATATATGTTTTCAAAAGTGTACCAATCTGTAAGGTTTCATTCATGTGCTTTATACAGAAAACATTTTCTTATAACACATATTTTAGGTATTCAATTAGCTAAGCAATATAAATCCCAGGTAACCCTTTTTTTAAAAAAGTTAAGTTGGACATAGTGATGCACACCTGTAAATCCAGCACTAGGAAGGTAGAAATAAGAGAATCAAGAGTTCAAGGTCTCTACAAAGAACTCAAAAATCTAAACAAAAGAAAATAAACAACCCACTCCAAAAGTGGGGCAGAGAACTGAGTAGGGGGTTCTCAGAGGAAGAATTACAAATGTCTAACACACACTTAAGAAAATGTTCAACATCCCTAACCATCAAGGAAATCCAAATTAAAACAACTATGAGATTCCACCTTACTCCAGTAAGGATGGCAATCATTAAAAAATCAAATGACAACAAATGTTGGTAAGATTGAAGAAAAATAGAAACCCTCATTCACTGTTAGTGGGATTGTAAACTTGAGAACCACTATGGAAATCAATATGGAGATTCCTGAAAAGGATGAATATGGAGTTGCCAGCAGACCCAGTTATTCCCTTACTGGGCATTTATCCTAAATGCTCAACACTTCACTATTGACATATTTGCTTAACCATGTTTATAGACACTCAATTCATAATAGCTAAGAACTGGAATCAACCCAGGTGCCCATCACTGGATGGAAAACCAAGCTGTGGTACATTTACAAGACAGAATTCTACTCAGCAGTAAGAAAAAAGTGACACAAAGAAATGTGTAGAAAAATGGTCACTCTTGGAACAGATCATACTCAGCGAATTCACACAATCACAGAAAGACAACTGCTGCATGGTCTCACTCATCTGTGGTTCCTAACCTGGATTAGCCTGAGTTGCTAGCATACCTGATAAGCAACTCAAGGCCTGGATAATAGGGAAGGAAGTGTAGGAGGGAAAACCATAAAAACGAACCCAAAATGAACTGGTATCATAGAAACCTTTATTCCTGAAGATATACTAAAAGGTTGAACCCTCAACAGGAGCATGAGGGGAGCACCTGAAAAGAAGGACCCTGGAGAGGTTGGAATGAAGCCAAACCCTGAATTTTTTTTCTTTACTTTTGTCCTCCCCCACACCCACCCGGCCCAGTACCAGAATCCAGTTACTACCCACAATGAGCTGTTGATTGAAGAGAATTACAAGGTCCCCAAAACAAGACAGACTCTTGTCAAAGCACCTGATTACCTGCCTGAGGTAAAAGCTAAGACCCCACTGCTGAAGACACCACATGCTGCTGGCACAGAACACAGCGAGACCTGGCTAGAGTACAGAAGAGAGCCAGACCCAAGATAGCCCATCTAATGCTGGAATGCTGGAAGGCACTGCATAAGCTACTGGGGGAAAGTGTGCAACAACTGTCCAAGCAACCCGGCCAGGGTCTAAGCTACTCAAAAGCAAACACCCTGACGTGATGTACACACAAGTGCAATGGTGGCACACAGCTTTGGGGAGTAAACCAATAGCTTTCTGATTGGCTAAGAGATCTGCTCAGCGGAAAGGAACCCATATCTAGAACTCGGACACAGGTCAGAAACCTATATAGACAATGATTTTGCTCTCCAATGTCAAGCTCCCACAAATCTTGGAACAAAAGAGGGACTTCATCCATCAAATTCTCTCCAAATTAATTAACACTTATCCCAATTAACCTGGTCTGACTTCACTTTCCATTGCAGAATCTGCTTTTCTTTTTTAGATGATAGCAAGACCCAAGGAGATAAACTACCTGATGCACTTCAGCCAAGCACCAGTTGAAACCACAGAGGAATGGAGAGATGAGCAAGAGTGCTGCTGAACCTGATAATTAGCGCCAGGGTGAAGAAGACAGACACTGAGGACACTCAACACCTACCAAAGCAGAGATCCAGAGGTTCCTAAGGGCCCATCTCTGAAGTAGACTTAAAACACACCCAACATGGCTCAGGGAATTTTGCAGAGAGGGGACAGAAAGATTGTCAGAGCCACAAAGTTGGGACATTATGTCCAGAAGCACTGTCTCTCCCCAGTAAGTGACTGCTGCTCCCACAAGGCATAACAGACAACCTACAAGGGGGGGGGGGGATGCAGCCCCACTGAGAAGGGCTCCCTTCAGAAAGGGATGAGGGGAACATTGGCACCAACATGTGATATATCCATATTAAGTATGTCCATAATGAATAATTTTTTTGATTTTAAAGAAAAGAGTTCAAGGTCACATTCAACTAAGTTCAAGGCCAGGCTGGACCATAAAAATACAATTAAGGGGCTGGAGAGATGGGTTAGTGGTTACAGCATTTGCCTGCAAAGCCAAAGGACCCAGGTTCCATTCCCTAGGACCCAAGTAAGGCAGATGCACAAAGTGGCACATGCGTCTAGAGTTCGTTTGCAGTGGCTGAAGGCCATGGCGTGCCCATTCTCTCTTTCTATCTGTCTGTTTCTCTCTCACTCTGTGTCAAATAAATTTTTAAAAAAATTTACATATAATTAAGTAACAAAGATTTTTTTTCTAGATTTAGGTAACAAAAGAAAACTAAATCCTAACAATTATATAGGCTTGTAAAGGCAAATGAACACTTCCTGAGCAAAAACAGCTATTTGCCACCAATATGACCTATTCCCTGATCCTTCCCTGGATCCTACAGAGGTCCTGGCTGAGATGGCTGACTTACCTACTGTTGTGGTTTGATTCAGGTGTCCCCATAAACTTAGGTGAACTGAATGCTAGGTTCCCAGCTGATGGAAATTTGGGAAATAATGCCTCCTGCAGGCAATGTACTATTGGGGGTGGCCTTATGGGCATTATAGCCAGTTTCCCCTTGCCAGTGTTTGGCACACTCTCCTGTTGCTATTGTCCACCTTATGTTGGCCAGGGAATGATGTCCACCCTCTGCTCATGCCATTGTTTTTCCCTGCCACCATGGAGCTTCCCCTCAAGTCTGTAAGCCAAAATATGCCTTTTTTTTTCCACAAGCTGCTGTTGGTCAGGAGTTTTGTGCCAGCAATGTGAACCTGACTGCAACTCCCACATTGCTTGGATGCTCTGTAGGTGCTCACACTGCCCACACAGCACCACAGTAATGCGCCATAACTGATCATACATCACCACAGTAATACTCTGTAACCACTCACACTGCAAACACACCACAGTAATACTCCTTAACTGCTCACACAGCACACACAGTTCCACAGTAATGCTCTGGAGCTGCTTACCCAAATATACAAAGACACAGGTTTTGCTCAGCATGAAAAATACCCACTAGCATCCACAACACAGTTGACAATAGGTTTTAGCACAACCCCAAATCCATAACTAAGTTACTTATACAGTCAAAGCTACTAAGTTCGTTAATCATTACTACATGTCTGTTGGCTTTTTGGCAACTATGTTAGAATATGAATAAGATACAGACTCTGAAAGCATGGAATAATTCATTACTTTGGGGAACAAAAACTTTTAGCAATAATTATCAACAGTACAAGTGCCATACCCTGTGGCTTCCTGAGACAACCTCACAAATAAACCCACGAGGAGAAACAGGCCTAGTGCCCAGCACAGGACCACAGTGCCAGCCTGCCTGCTTACCATCTCCAGGCTACAATTACAACAGCCCAACAACTTCTTCTTCGTGGAACATTGACATGGCTTCTCACTTTTTCCAGAACTTAAGAAAAACCTGAAAAGGCAGATTTTAAAAGACACATCAAAAGAATTTGGAGTTTTTTCCAACATGGAATTTAACAGGTTTAAATCAGCCTTAACCATGACTGTACTTTGGGCTTTTTCATTAAAGTGGTATAAAACTGGAACTCCTTGACTGCCTCTTTGACTATACAACAGACATAACCTCTATGATGGTGTGTGGTGGCACACTCCTTTTTAATCCCAACACTTGGGAGGCAGGGGTAGGAGGATCACCTTAAATTCAAGGCCATCTTGAGAAGATTACATAGTAAATTCCTGGTCAGCCTGAGGTAGAGTGAAACCTTACCTTGAAAAAAACAAAAAAAAACCTTGGACTGGAGAGATGGCTTATCAGTTAAGGCACAGGCCTGTGAAGCCTAAGGACACAGGTTTGATTCTCCAGGTCCCACATACACCAGATGCACACGGTGGCACATACATCTGGAGTTAGTGTGCAGTGGCTAGAAACCCCGGCATGCCCATTCTCTGTATCTAATAAATAAATAAAAATAAATATTTTTTAAAAAATTGAAGCAGAGCATAGCATGGTGGCACATGTCTTTAATCCCAGCACTCAGGAGGTAGAGGTAGTAGGATCGCTATAAGTTTAAGGCCAGCCTAAGACTACATGGTGAACCCAGGTCAGCCTGGGCCAGAGAAAGACCCTACCTCGAAAAACCAAAATAATAAATGAACAAATAAAGCTAAAACTCAGTGAACTCTCTTCCTCAAAACTATACAGGGACAGAAAACCATACTATGCTATGTATGGAAGTACATTATGAACTGTTAGGTAAGTTTTACTTTAAAAGGTTGGTCCTGCTATCCTACTCCTCCTGTAAGAAACTATCAGTGGCCTAAGCCACATACATATATCTCATATTTCTGAAATAAGTATCACCCAACTACAGTCAGTATTGAGCTCAGACCTGGATGCTTCCGTACACTCCAAAAAAGAACTTCCTGCCCTGTCCAGCTCCTCCAGGCTCCTGCTTTCTTTTGTTCAGAGTGAATATCCACCTTCAAAGCCAGCTGAGTCCTTGATGGAAATTGCTATGACCTCTTTGGTAGTCTCTCTGAAACACTTCAGCCACCCATACCCACAGCACTTGAGAAAAAAGGCTGGGCTTCAGTACCTGGGGCAGCCTTTAACAGCAGCTTCAATCCCTGCAGCAGCATTTCCTGCTGTGAATTTTCAGGGGCTTAGTTTTAAACAGATTTCTCCTATGCAAGGAAACACAAAACAGCTGTGGACCCACATACCAAGACCCAAGAATCCTAAGAATGAACTCACCTGCCTGTAGTCATTCAATAAATAGAAAATGTGGGCTGAGGGCATGCCACATGCTGTGATCCATCATGAGGACCCCTCAGAAGATGGGTTCAACCTGGGTTAAGCAAACCCCTCCTGCTTACTCCATGTGGGCCCCAGAGGCAGGACTGGCCCAAGCTCTGCAACAGCCAGCTGATAGTGAGAAAAAATGATAGGGAGGGAGGAGAGGACTTAAGAGGATGGTATTGTATGTATGTAAGTAGAAGAACAGATTAATGGGGGTGGAAAGGTGAGGTCAGGGGAAGAGACTGAGTAAAGGAAAGGTCAAAATCAAAATCTAAGAGGGCATGAATAAATCATATGGAAACCTACTTTTATGGACAATGGCACACTCAGAAGACATAGATGGTTACTAGAAATTTTTCAGATGGGAGCTGTTGGCCAGGGAGGTCCCTGATGCCCCCAAAACATTACAGGCCATTGCTGAGGCTCTTGGTTTCCCATAGGACTAGATGGTAAGACCCTACTGCTGAAGACTCCACATACTTGGGCTGCAAGCACACTGAGAAATCCTGCTGGAGCTGAGCTGAAAACTTCCTCCATGTAGACCAGCTGACAGAAAGCTGGAAAAAGCTATGCTACATGCAGTTCAATGTGAGAGAGAGAAATCACCAATGGAGATACTCATTACTAGAGACTGCAAGTCTTAAATTTGACCAGCCAGGCCAAATGAGCCAATGGGTGCATGTCTGTTATGGGGAAAACCAACCACTGCCTAATTGGACTGGAGGTTCACTCCATGGGAGCAAATACATCCCTGATACTGAAACCTACATCCGGGGTAGCCATGAGCCCTAGGGGTGTAACATCTGCTGCTGTCTGTGCTCCTCCAGACACAAAATGGTCTGGATATCCATGACCTCACAGTTACTGACACTGCCTACACAAGACCATCATAATAGGAGGAAAAGACGATGACATCAAATAAAAGAGAGACTGATTGAGAAGGGGGAAGGGGTATGATGGAGAGTGGAGCTACAAAGGGGAAATGGGGGGAGGGAATTTCCATGGATTACTGTTTATAATTATGGAAGTTGTCAATAAAAAAAATTTTTTAATGTCCACATCATTATCAGTGACGTTCTGTTCCTGATACCAATGCTGGATGAGCAACAGCAGGAACACCATCAATCAAATAATAACCAGTACTTTGCGTCTGTATGATGGCTCACACCCCCACTGCCTAAGTACTACTGCTTTAAATAAATCATCTCATGAAACCCAATTAAACATATCTGCTTGGGCAACCCAGGTGTAGCTCCACTAAAAATATTTTGTAGCAAAATTACAAACTAGTGTTCTTTATTATGAGGGTCATGGGTGGCCAAAGCATATTTACAGAAGGAGGCTACAGTTGATCTGGCTAGGCTAAATGAATTTTCTAGTGCAGATTTTTATAACGCCACACATTTTATTTGTGCCTCACTAAATTTTTGTGGCCTGTTTCTATTTACTTCATAGGAATGTGTTTCTCTTGCAGCTATAGTGATATTTCAAGCTGCAACTAACTATACAACTATGAAGTTACTTTTGCAGCTCTGATATGTGGTCTTGATGTGTGGTCTTGAGGAGTTCCAAGCACTTGAAGATAGAGAATCTTAAAATTCAGGCCACTTGTGTTCAGGGTGGGGAGACAGACACATAGAACTAATGCCACTGCAGATTCAATGCTAGCAGGTAGCCTTCAGACAAATCATATCACTTATAACTGCTTATGAAACAGCATGCACACACAGTATAAGCCACACCTACACTGTCAGAATTTGTTGGTATAGCTGTCAGAAACATGAAAAGGAAGAGTGTGAGTATATAAGGTCCTGGATTTGCTCTACTTCTTCCCTTGGGTTTAGTCATATCCAATTATGTGATACAGGCAGTTATTTACTCTCCTTTGAATTTAGTTCTTAAAACCTCTCATGGGGTGCAAGGGAGGGGGATGAGAAGGTTCAGGTAAGACAATGCTCACAGCAAAGCACTGAGCCAAGAGCACCTAAAGAACATGAAACTTCAATAGGCTGACAATTCCCAAACAGGGCATCAGTTTATAAACTAAACCATATGACTTAAGATTCTTTTGCAGATCAGGCATAGTGGGTCATACCTATAATCCCAACAGAGGTAGGAGGATCAGCAGTGCACAGCCATCCTTGGTTACAGTGAATTTGTGGCCAGCCTGGGCTATGTAAAACCCTGTTTCCAAATATCAACAAAGATCTTCCTCTAGTCTGTTAAAAAGAACTTCCTTAGACCAATTCAAGCGGGTAAGGTATATGTGACCAGCAAGAAGAAAGCGATTTCAAATCAGGCAATGTCCAAGAACTCCACCTAGAAGCCTAGATCTGTCTTATTAAACTGAGTATTGGAAACATTAACCAACTACATCTTTATCAGTCAACCAGCCCACTGGTTATAGCTTAACAGGTTCTCCTCCAACCAGCCAAAGCTGCTTCTGAATTAAACTGGACATTGGTTAGGTCTGTTGGTCCCAGTATACATGCTCCGGCCAAATCGGTGGCCTTCCCCAACTTGTATTTAACAAATCCATGAAGCGAACAAAAAGTTTCAATGTTTTTTATATTTTTATATAAATTTTTATATTCTGATATTTTTTTTTAATGATCTACCCTTCTTAGTATTTAGCTTCCTTTCTGTCCAGATTTCCCATTTTAGCTCTGCCTGTCCTCTAACCTTCTTTGCTACCCTTTAAGAAAAGTTACTTTACTTTAGGATTACTTTAGGATTTCCACAAGTAATGCTTTTCTGAGACATCTGCCAAGGTTGGTAAAGAGCTAATTCTGGCTCTGTGATCCTAGTCACACCAAGCATGCAGATTCCTCAGGGAGTTTTCTTCTTTTCCTCCCTCTCCTTCTCTCAAGAAGAGAAACACGAGCCAGGTGTGGTGGTGCACGCCTTTAATCTTAGCACTCAGGAGGCAAAGGTAGGAGGATCGCCAAGAGTTCGAGGTCACCCTGAAACTACATAGCAAATACCAGGTCAGCCTGAGCTACAGTGAGACCCTACCTAAGAAACAAAAACAAAAAGGAGAGAGGTTCCATCCATCAGTAAAGAAAACAACAAAATACTGTAATTGATGGTCCTACATGTAAGACCTATTTATTTGATGAAATCCCAAAGTGGACTTGGATTTACATTTTGTCTATCTTTTGCCATATCAAGACAGTGCTCACATAATAAATGTCATGTGTCCAGTGGGCAGCTTCTTACTCACAGAAGGAATGCTAAGTTCAGTTTAGCTCACTGACTTAAACACCTACTAAGAACTAAGGCAAGAGCTATCAGACAGTTGGTACAGATCCAAAGATAATCAATCAGATCTCAAGCAGCTTAAATGTTTATAGTGTTCTTTTCTAAAAGTACTCAAGGACTGGCAAGATGGCTCTGAAGTTAAAGATCTTTGCTTGCAAAGCCTGTCAAGCCTGGGTTCAATTCCCCAGTCCCCATGTAAAGCCAGACGCACCAAGTGGTGCATACATCTGGAGTTTGCAGCAGCATGAGGTCCTGGTATCCATTCATGTTCTCTCTCTCTCCTTCTACTTGCAAATTAATAAAAACAGTTAAAAATATACCGGGTGTGGTGGCACACGCCTTTAATCCCAGCACTCAGGAGGCAGAGGTAGGAGGATCACTGTGAGTTCGAGGCCACCCTGAGACTACAGAGTTAATTCCAGGTCAGCCTGGACCAAAGTGAAACCCTACCTCAAAAAACAAAATAAATAAATAAATATAAATAAAAAATAACAAAAGTACTCAAGATTATTCCTCAACTTATATAATACATTCACTGTATCCCAATTCTAGACCTCAAAGCATAAAAGGCAATAATTTTTCTAAATTTGAGAATATTCAATGTACCAAATGCATGTGTTAACTATCCTCAAGGAGCTTAGAGACCAGTTAAAGCACAAATATATGGAGTTAACAATTCTAGAGGGAGCTGACATTAGAGAACAAAGAGCAAGACTGACACATCAGACACCTCAGTTCAGATCACTGTCAAGGCTTTAAAAGACATGGGCATGGTAGAATGCACCTTTAATCCCAGTTATCACTAGTTTACAGTAGGAGGGTTGCCAGGAGTTCAAAGCCAACCTGGAGCTATAGCATATTCCAGTATTCCAGGTCAGCCTGGACTAGATTGAAACCCTTCCTCCAAAAAAAAAAAAAAAAGACCTAGGAAATGGTAGTGCACACCTTTAATCCCAGCATTTGGGAGGCAGATGTAAGAGGTTTGCTGTGAGATTGAGGCTACCCTGAGACTACATAGTGAATTCTAGGTCAGCCTGGGCTAGAGCTAGACCTACTGTTGCAGTCCAGTTCGCACTGCTGGTAGAAATCACCCAACCAAGAGCAGCTTCTGGGAAAAAAGAGGTTTATTTGGCTTACAGGCTTGAGGGGAAGCTCCACGTTGGCAGGGGAAAACGATGGCATGAGCAGAGGGTGGACATCACCCCCTGGCCAACATAAGATGGACCACAGCACAGAAGGGTGTGCCAAACACTGGCATGGGGAAACTGGCTATAAAGCCCATAAGTCCGCCCCCAACAATACACTCCCTCCAGGAGGCATTAATTCCCAAATATCCATCAGCTGGGAACCTAGCATTCAGAACACCTAAGTTTATGGGGGACACCTGAATCAAACCACCACATTCCGCCCCTGGCCCCCAAAAATGATATTCATACATGATGTAAAATATGATGCATTCAGTCTGACTTTAAAAGTCCCCATAGTTTTTTTTATCAATCCCAATGATGTTCATACATCCCCATAGTCCAAGATCTTTTAACTGAGCCATAATACCAAAATATAACCTCAAAAAAACCATAATGGCACAGAATAAATATTCACACTGCAAAAGATGGCATTGGGCATAGCAAAGAAACATTCAACCAATACAAGATTTAAAACAACCAGGGCAAACATCAAACTCTGTAGCTTCAAGTCCAGCAACTCTAGCCAGTGACAAATCTTTAAGTCCGATAATTATAACCAGCAACAAGTCTCTGGCATTCCAATTCTGCCCTCCAGCTAGGCTACTCACAGTCCTGGGAAACTTCATCGGGGCCGGCAGCTCCTTGGCAGCCATCTCATGGTCCCAGCATTTCCACTGGGTCTCTACTGCAAGCCACAGTTCATCTTCATGGCCCCATGTGGTCTCTATGCAGGCAACCAGGAAACCTGCTTCACACTGCCCATGGCCATTTCCAAAGCACAAGACCGTGTTGCAAACTCAATGACCCTCTTTCCAGCATTTCTTATACTCCACAATACCAGGTAGGGTGCCAATTTGTTAATCCAGGGGGGAATAAAGCAGACTTTGAAGAATAGGACACTCCTTGAGCACTCAAGTCCCCTTCAAAAGAGTCGACATTCTTTTTGTTGCCCCAGTGCAGGTCAGCTAGCCCAGTCTCAAAGGTTGTAATCTCTCAGTTGCAGCTGAATGGGCAACAGTTCACCCAAATATTTTTCTTTCTGTGCCATATCCCTCTGCACACACCAGTTCATTTCTACGCAAAGCAACCCTGCACAACTTCTCAAGACATGGGCACAAGAGCAAGCTTCTCACACAAACTGCTAGCCCAGTCCAGGCAAAGCTTTTTCTCACCCTCATAAGCCAAACCTCACAGTTCTTACTGCCTTCAGGTCTTTCAGCTCTGACCAGGATAGACCATCAAGCTGTACTTACAGCACTGCAAGGCATCTCTTAGGCCAAGGTTTCAACTCCTTCCACATTCCTCTTGAAAATCAGCTACAAAAGGCTAAAGCCACAGTCAGGTGTCTAGCAGCAATCCCACTCCTCGGTACCACTTTACTGTTGCAGTCCGGTTCGCATTGCTGGTAGAAATCACCCAACCAAGAGCAGCTTCTGGGAAAAAGAGGTTTAGTTGGCTTACAGGCTCGAGGGGAAGCTCCATGGTGGCAGGGGAAAGTGATGGCATGAGCAGAGGGTGGACATCACCCCCTGGCCAACAGAAGATGGACCACAGCAACAGGAGGATGTGCCAAACACTGGCAAGGGGAAACTGGCTATAAAGCCCATAAGTCCGCCCCCAACAATACACTCCCTCCAGGAGGCATTAATTCCCAAATATCCATCAGCTGGGAACCTAGCATTCAGAACACCTAAGTTTATGGGGGACACCTGAATCAAACCACCACACCTACCTTGAGAAAAAAAAAAAAAAGGCTTCTGGAAAACACTTATTAATATCTGATGACAGATTTCAATTGTCATCCTAACTGGATAATTATCTATCTTCCTGGCCTTTCTTCCCCTCTTCCACACGTAGGAGGTTAGCAAAACATACCCTTGGGTTTATCTGTAAGGGAGTTCCCAGACAGAATTTGATTAAAGGAGTAAGACAGGCTCTTAGGGTGGGTGGCACCACCCCATGGGATAGGATCTTGAGATGAATAAAAGGGAAAATGGAGAAAGCCAGCATTCATCTCTCCCTGCTTCCTGCCTAATATCCTACCTCCATATCTTCCCTGCCATGGTAAACTGTATCCCCTCAAACTGAGTAAAAAAATAAACCCTTCCTCCCTTGACTTGCTTCATCAGGTATTTTTTTGTGTCATGGAAATGTTTCATGACATATTACTGACAGAAAAAAAGAAGCCATTAAGACAGCAGTATTTCAGAACATAATTATGCAGATTTAAAGTACAGACTTGAGGGCTGGAGGGATTGCTAAGTGGTTAAGGTGCTTGCCTGAATAGCCAAAGGACCCAGGTTTAATTCTCAGGACCCACGTACACCAGATGCTTAAGGTAGCCTGTGCATCTAGAGTTGTTTGCAGTGGCTGGATGCCATGGCTTGCCTATTCTCTTTCTCTCTCAAATAAAAATAAAATATATAAAAAAAGATAAGTATAGACTTGAAGGGAAAACAAGACATTGGATAGGTGGATGGATGCTGTAAAAACGTATTGTTTTTAATTTGTGTCTAAAGATGTATTTTGGAAACATGTTATCTTAAAGCTTCTTGTAAAGATTGGTTTCATTGCTTCTGCTCCTTCTCAGTAACCTATAGTCTATATTGTACATTAGGGAAGTGTGGTGGTTTGATTCAGGTGTTCCCATAAACTTAAGTGTGCTGAATGCTAGGTTCCCCATAAACTTAGGTGTGCTGAATGCTAGGTTCCCAGCTGATGGATATTTTGGAATTAATGCCTCCTGAAGGGTTTTATAGCCAGTGTCCCCTTACTAATGTTTGGCATACTCTGTTGTTGCTTTTGTCCACCTTATAGAGTGATGTTCACCCTCTGCTCATGCCATTGTTTTCCCCTGCCATTATGGAGCTTCACATTGAGTCTGTAAGGCAAAATAAACCCTTTTTTCCCCAAAAGCTGCTCTTGATTGGGTGATTTCTGCCAGCAATACAAACCTGACTGCAACAGGAAGTATGGTATGTGAGTCCCAAAAACACACCCCTGCCTTCACATACCCAAGATGAAGTCAGCATCTACTCTGTCTACCCCTACAAGCCACAGGAGCCAACGAAATCATCAGTGCAAATGGCTCTCTTGAAAACTCCAAAGCACTAACATGGTACAAGGCCTGAAAAATGCTGATTTAGCTAGTCTGCTCCATTTTGAAAGTTGGTTATTTTTTTTCCCATTTAGTGTGTACCACAATCAAAAGGTACAAAGAACCAGCAAACTAAATTTTAATATAATTGGGCTGGAGAGATGGCTTAGCAGTTAAGAGCTTGCCTGTGAAGCCTAAGGACCCTAGTTCGAGGCTCAATTCCCCAGGACCCACGTTAGCCAGATGCACAAGGGGGTGCATGCATCTGGAGTTCATTTGCAGTGGCTGGAGGCCCTGGCACACCCATTCTCTCCCTCCTTCCCCCCCCTTCCTTCCCTCCCTCTTTCTGTCTCTGTCGCTCTCAAATAGATATATAAAAAATAAACAGAAAATTTTCAAAATTAATAAATAAAATAAAATAAAAATTTAATATAATTGAATTTTTAAGTATTCTCTTTATTTACTGAAGAGCAAGAAAGAAAGAGAATAAGGGTGCACCAGGGCCTCCAGCTACTGAAAATGAACTCCAGATGCCTGCATGACCTTCTCCTTCTGGCTTACGTGTGTACTAGGAAATAGAATGTAGGTCCTTAGGCTTCACAAGCACACTCCTTAACTGCTAAGCCATGTCTCCAGCCCTGTAATTGAACTTTTGTAGTGTGCACATACAAAAGGAGGGAACCTTTGAGTGACTTGGAATTCATGCCAACAAAAGCCCAGCATTCAATCCATTCCTGTCAGCAAGAATTTGAGGAAGGCAGGCCAAAACATCTCTGTGGCTCTACTACTCAAGATCCTACCAGAAATGCAATAAAGGAAGGAGAGCATACGGAATCCTTCTGTCATAGTATGACCTGGTATAAATATCTTAAGTATGCAAGTGTACACCTATGAAACTCACTCATTCTGAAAGGATTACTAACTGTGTGACAGGTACAACTAAAATGCACATCCTCAGCAAGTACCCACTGATCAGGGCAATCACATGGTACTGAGATGGAGCTATACACTCTCTGTCAAGAGAAGCCAGGTAAGGAAACACTGCATTAGGCTGGGAGAGCTGGTCCCCACGAGCAAACAAAGCCCTCCTAAAAATTCTCTGAGCTGCACAGACCAAGTGACAACTCTTTCCCTCAACCTCCACCCACTCAAGGTTTCAAAGAGCAGACTCAGCCGGGTGTGGTGGCACACAACTTTAATCCCAGCACTCGGGAGGCAGAGGTAGGAGGATCGCCATGAGTTCAAGGCCACCCTGAGACTACATAGTGAATTCCAGGTCAGCCTGGACCAGAATGAGACCTTACCTCGAAAAAAAAAAAAAAAAAGAAAAACAAAGAGCAGACTCACTTCTTATGGTAAAAAGATATCAAAGAAGATTATCATGGGTTGCATTTTTACAACATAGTCTTCTGTACTTTAGGTCCAGGTACCTGATGTCAACTATGAAAATAAAATGTCTTAAATTATAGACATTCCTTGGTGAGTTTCTGTTTATGTTAACAATAACAAAACAGCTTGAACACAACTATAACTGATGAACAACAAACCCTTTATTATCCATCCTCCAGCCCTGTGAACTACTAGGCTAGGGCTCTAGGTTGCATACCTCCTCTGCCAGTTTCAGGTAGACCAACACTGAGACCCATGACACTGGCTTCCCTACAAGGAGAGAAAAATTATGTAAAAATCTAAATGTGCCTTAAAAACAAGCAATTGATAGAGTGGGCTCCTGAATTAGGCTTGTTTGGAGGGCTCGCTCTCTGTTCTCATAGGCTCATGCTTTCAGCTCCATTATGAAGGATGACCAAGACTCTGGACTCAGCAATCTGGAACTCATTCTGAGTCCTCAGTAGCCAGCATCAGACAGGACACTATAACAGTGTCAAATATCATGCAACACAATTTCCTAATGCTGGGGAGGGGCAACATACCAGTGAGCAAAGATGAAAATAATTGGAGAACAAGAGCAAAAATTACTTCCAGCAGGGTGTGGTGGAATATGCATGTAATTTCAGCACTCAGGAAGCTAAAGGAGGAGGATAGTTTCGAGTTTGAGACCAGCATGGGCCACACAGTGAGCCCCTATCTCAAAAAAAAAAAAAAAAAAACTTATCTTTTTTAATTTTACTTCTAATTCCATATTCCATAAAGCACATGAAGCCAACAAGGCCTCATGCCCACCATCATTGTAATCTTGTTACCAAGATTCCAAACTTGTATGTTCAGCATGGTGGCACTTCAGAGGCTGAGATAAGAGGATGGCTGTGAATTTGAGGTCAGTCTGGTACTACAGGGTAAATTCAAGGTCAGCCTGGGCTATGATGGGATTGTAATATTCACCAATAAATATAGAAATCAGCTACTATAATTGTGCTGGATTATTGACTCCTTACAAATGAGGAACTCATGCTTGCAACATAAGGAGCAAAAGAGAAGAAATCCACCTGAATCTGGAGAAAATTTATCTTTTTTTAAATTTAACACTAAACCATTTTTATAAATTATAGCTTCATTACAAAAAATGGTGCCCATATACATAATCTAATATAAACTTAAAATTCATCATACATTTACTTCATTTTTTAGCTTGACCTTCTAGTGAATCTTTAGCTTCACTGATTTTGGCTTTTAAAGACTTTTAAATTCTATATATGGAGATCTACTTTACACCTAGTATTAATGCCGCTTCCCATTTTGTTATTTTGGGTACAAACCCACTTCTATACTAGCTTCCAGCAAAGGCAGATTTTGGTTGACTTTGAAAAACTTGTTTTACTTGAGGCTCCACATGCTTCATGACTTGTAACATAATGACCTGCAAATCCTACAGCAGCTATGGTCAGTCCAACTGCTACGACTGTACTGGCCATGGCTCCAGCTGTCCTCCTCCAGGGACGCAGTCACTCCAGCCCATGGCCACCAACCACAAAGCTTCACAGAAAGCAACATGGGTCTCTCTAGTTCAGCAGGGTGAAATCAAATTTATCTTCATATGATAACTTATTTGAAAGAATTGGACATTGAATGACATGGCATCAGAAAGTGATGGAATGAATCTGAAAATTAGCACTAAAGTCCCTTGAGAAAAAGCTAACAGGATTTTATTTCCTAAATTGTCTAGAGTTTTGTGATAAAAAACAGAAGTAATGAACCTGCTAAGATGTATAATAAATCACTGGACACTTCCCAAATACATGTTTAAAAGTCCAGGACTAGTATGGCCTGTTATCAGATGGGGAGATAAGGAAGGAGGATTGCATATTTAAGACCTACATAGGCTAGAGTGACTTCAAGGCCAGCCTGGACAACATAGTGAGACCCTGTCTCAAAATAAAAAGTAAAAAGAGGGCTAGGAAGATAGCTCAGTTGGTACAGTGCTTGTCTCACAAACATGAGGACCTAAGGTAGACCCAGAAACCCCACATAAAAACGCTGGTCATGGTAGCATGTGTTTGTAATCTCAATGCTGAGGAGGTGGAGACAAGAGAATCCTTGGGGCTTGCTTGGCCAAGCAGTCTGGCCTTATTGGTAAGCTTCAAGCCAATGAAAGACACTGTCAAAAACAAACAACACAGAAAAAACTGGTGACCACTAGGATGACCCAAAAGGCACCATAGTGCTAAGAAGAAGTGACAGAGGAGTGTCCAGCACTGAAACATCTCTATCACACCTTCCAAAGCTCAGGATCCATTGAGGGAGAGGTGGAAGAAAGAATGTAAGAGCCAAAGGAAGGGTAGGACTGCTTACTGTGCAATCATCCAAAGAGAAACTGGCCTTGATATCCATGACCTCGCAGTGCCTGACACTATTGTCACAAGACCCTCATAATAGGAGGAAAAGACGATGACATCAAAATAAAAGAGAGAGTAGAGGAGAGGGGAAGGGGATATGATGGAGAGTGGATTTGTAAAGGGGAAAGTGGGAGATGTGGGGGAATTATGGTTTATTGTCTGTAAGTGTGGAAATTGTCAATTAAAAAAAAAAAATAGGTAGACAAGGTTCCTGAGGAATGACAGCCAAGGTTGTCTTCTGGCCTCCACACACACACATACCCATAGACACATATACATAAACAAATGCAAATGAATTATTTAAAATTGAAAAAAAAAATCAAAGATGCTCACAGACTGAATCCCACAGTGAAGCAAAATGAAAGCGTATATTGGGAGCTGGGTAGAAGACTCACCAGTTAATGGCACTTGCTTTGTAAGCCTTCTGACCTGAGTTCAATCCCCAGCACCCATGTATGGCAGTTAACTTTCTCGCTGCAGGGATATACCACTATACCAAAAACAGCTTATGTGAGAAAGGGTTTATTTCAGTTTAAAGTTTCTGTGAGGAGTTTCATCATAGCAGGGAAAGCATGACAGACCCGAGCAGGAAGCCTGGCACATCTCCACAGCCACAAGAAGGAAACTCTAAACACCCAAGGGGGCCGGAAAAATAATAAATGTCAAGGTCATTACATAAAGCCAGATGCCTATACTCCCATTGACCTATGACAACAGGATGTGGAGCCAGGAGAATCTCAAAGATCACAGGCCAACAAGACTGGCCTTCTCAGCGGGGTGGGTGGGGGAAGAGGCAAAGACATTGTCTCAAACAAGGTAAAAAGACAGCCAACACCCTGAGGTGGTCCTCTGACCTACACACACACGTACACACCATGGCATGCATGCCACATACATGCACTTAAGCACACACATACCTACATATACACAAAAAAAATTAAAGCAAGTAAGTAAAGGTATCTATCACTACTTGAAACACCACTAGTTTTCTTGTTGGCTCTTCTTTTTGTTTAAGTAATTAAAAATACTTGTTGACAGGTAAAAATTTCACTATGGAACTACATGGCTTTCTTTGTGATGAAAGACTTTTAAATTCTATATACTTTTATAAATAGTTGTAATTATATCCCTACTTAATGTTATGTATTTTAAGCAATTGAAAGGTTAATTATAGAGATCCTGGTAATTACAAAAAGCAAAATAACATGTAAAATATCATCATGAATAATTAATTCACCTCTTTGATTTGGTTCAGACCAAGGAGGCTGTGCTAATAGGCTCTGAGCACTTTTGTTTCTGTTCATTATGGGAACAATCTTTATAAAATAAATCAAATATGTGGTAGCCCAAAACAGGAGTTCATAATAAGCATTTAACCTTGCTTTAAAAATACAAGTGAAGCCGGGCGTGGTGGCACACGCCTTTAATCCCAGCACTCAAGAGGCAGAGGTAGGAGGATCACCGTGAGTTCGAGGCCACCCTGAGAATACATAGTAAATTCCAGGTCAGCCTAAGTTAGAATGAGACCCTACCTTGAAAAACCAAAACAAACAAAAAAAAAAGTGAAAATTTTCAAATAGTGTCATGCTTACACAAATATCCCCAAAATGAAGCACAGTTTCTAACATACTTTTTGTACAGATAGCAAGTATTATGCCAAATGTACTAGTTCCTGTTTGACTGTATTATAGAGACATCCTGTTAGAGTGAAAACCTCAGGGTAGAGGCAAGCAGGAGTATGAGGAACCACAGAAGGAAGAGGGGTTCTTATCCCCAAGGAACATAACAAATCTTGTCAGAAAGTTAAACAAGAAAATAAAACTAGCAGCCACAAAATGCAGGCCAGGGTTTCCAAGTTCTCTGTCACCTCCCGAAACTGTCCTTGCACAGGCAGCTGCACGGCCAGAGACACCAAAGGCCTAGCTCTGGAGCTGCAAAACCATACAGACAGAGTCACTTCTGGGGCCAGAGTTTTCTGTTGCTGAATGCTTTACCAGGGGAAACTTCTGCTCAAACTGGGGAAGAAAGGTGCAACAGAAGGCTAAGCTTATCACTTTTCTTTGTGTATTCTGCCCAGTCCTTGTGATGGGCTCCTAAATCAATGTAAACTCAGTTCTGTTGACTCAAACAATTCAAATAACTTACTAAGGCAATTTAAATAACTTCAAATATAAAATTAGAATAACTAAAATTCCAGCAGTTTGCATAAATAATTAAAATTACAGTCACCGAGTGTGGTGGCTCATGCCTATATAATTCTAGCATTTGGCAGGCTGAGGCAGGACTGACACAAATTCCAAGAAAGCCTGGGCCACAGAGTACCAGGTCAGTCTGGACTACAGAAGGAGAGATTCTGTTTCAGAGAAAAATAAAAATAAAAACTTTAAAAAATAAACTTAGTGACTGGGGAAATAGCTCAGTGGATAAAGTGTTTGTCATGCAAAATTGAGGAATAGAGTTTGAATCACAAGAATCTACATAAACTCCAAGTAGGTGTGGCACCTCACCTGTAATCCCAGCACAGGTGAGGCAAAGACAGAGGATCCATGAGGCAAACTGGCTAGCTAGACTAGCCAAATGGGTAAACTCTGGAGTCAAGTGCAAGATAGTGCCTCATTAAATAGAGAACAATAGACAAAGACACCCAGTATCAACCTCTGGCATCTATAGGCACAGGTACCTGTATACACATACAAACACACCATAAACATACATATACATGCAAAAGAGAAAACTGAGTTAACTTAAAAAATAACTAAAATAATTTTAACCATTGACTTGATTAATCAAAATAAATAAAACAGCAAGGCATGGTGGTGCATGCCTTTAATCCCAGCACTCAAGAGGCTGAGGTCAGATGATCACTGTGAGTTTGAGGCCAGCCTGGATTTGAGTGAGAAACTGCCTCAAAAAAAAGAAAAAGAGGGCTGGAGAGATGGCTTAGCGGTTAAGCGCTTGCCTGTGAAGCCTAAGGACCCCGGTTCAAGGCTCGGTTCCCCAGGTCCACGTTAGCCAGATGCACAAGGGGGCACGTGCGTCTGGAGTTCGCTTGCAGAGGCTAGAAGCCCTGGCACGCCCATTCTCTCTCTCTCCCTCTATCTGTCTTTCTCTCTGTGTCTGTCGCTCTCAAACAAATAAATAAATAAATTTAAAAAAAAAAAAGAAAAAGAGGGCTGGAGAGATGGCTTAGCGGTTAAACACTTGCCTGTGAAGCCTAAGGACCCCAGTTCAAGTCTCGGTTCCCCAGGTCCCACGTTAGCCTGATGCACAAGGGGGCGCACTCATCTGGAGTTCGTTTGCAGTGGCTGGAAGCCCTGTCCCTCTATCTGTCTTTCTCTCTGTCTGTCACTCTCAAATAAATAAATAAAAAATGAACAAAAAATATTTTAAAAAAAGAAAAAGAAACTAAAATAATTTTTAAAGCACTCTGTTACTTTATATTTATTGCATTTCTAATCTTTTGGGGAAAAATAATACTCTTACCAAAGTGCAGTGAATATATTATGAGTATATCCTGCATTCTTCTAGTTTCCCAGACTTTTATCAGTCCCTTGGGAGATATAACATTCTCTAGTATCTCCACTGTAATTAAATCTGCATAAGATTATTTCATAGCGGGGAGTCCATGCTCACATTTGATATACAACTAACTATAAATACCAATACTGCTTAAATCTATCCCTTTTTGACAAGTAGTAACTACTAGAGTTGGGCAAGTTACCATTTAGCATCCTGAGATAGCAAAGCCCTTCATGCTTTTTTAGCAAGAGCATTCTGTAATGGATGAATCCTTGGAGGAAAGTAAAGTGCTTGGTTTGGGTTTTTTGGGTTTTTTTTTGTTTTTTGGTTTTTTGTTTTTTTTTTTTTTGGTTTTTTGAGATAGGGTCTCACTCTAGCCCAGGCTGACCTGGAATTCACTATGGAGTCTCCAGGTGGCCTTGAACTTAAAGCAATCCTCCTACCTCTGCCTCCCATGTGCTGGGATTAAAGGTGTGCGCCACCACACCCGGCGGTTTTGTTTTTTTAACTGGCTTTATATTGAGACAAATCTTTACCAAACAATCATCCAATGCAAAATATACTCTCTCCAGCTAATCTTTTAAAAATAATTAAGTTTTCAGAAAGGAATACCACTATCATGGATAGACTCTAGTTGTATTCTTAAGTCTTTAAAGTATAACTTAGCACTTTGATATTTTCAATCCATAAAAATAAAAAGTTCAGGACTTCCAGGTAAGATGGCGACATAGGAGCCACGCCAAAGCAGCCTTGGGGGTGGGGGATATAAAAGCAGAAACACAGCAAAATACATTCTTCTATCGAAAACTGAAGGTGTATAAGAAATTATCAACCACAGCAGAGAAGTAGGAGAGACCCAAAGATTCTAGAGACCACAGAAGCAGGCAGAACCGGCTCCAGCAAGTGGCGCTAGACCACGTCCAGGCTCTGCCAGAGCCACAGAAAAATCCACATAAAGGGATTTGCTACTCACACCAGCCTCCTCACAAAGTTAAGAAACCTGAAGGAGTAGACAGCAGGAACAAGCTGAGCTGCTCATGAGGAAGAAGATCCTGAGGACCACCTACACAGCTACGGTGCAACTTCAGGCACTCTCCATAGCCTCCCTTCCCCCAACAAACAGCCAGTGCCAGCAACCACCCAAGACCTGGGAAAGGGAGATCAGCTACACAGCACCCAGCATAGGCAATCTGAGCAGCAGACCCACCAACCCAGCTAGCCAAACCCAGCCCAGAGGGCAGTAAAGAGGGACCCAAATGGGTAGCAGCATAGAGACAAAGCCACCCCAAAAGGTAACAAGGCCTACTTACAACAGGTCAGTACTGGGGGGTGGGGTAATATAGACCTGAACTGGAAGTGCTAATCACACTTTTGATGCCAGGGAAGGTTATGTGTTAAATCTTCTAAATCTTCTTGAGGGTCTGCTTTGCCATTCTTAAATAAGCTAAATCTTGGGGCTGTCCTTTGTTGCTTCCAAATTTATAGTGCCTTTGTCTCTTCTGTCATTTGTGGGGGCAGGGATTCACTAGACCACAGGCTGACCTGGAACCCTTTACAGACCAGAAATCTCAGCCTCCTAGCTGACAGGGTTAAGGGTGTGGGGCCACACATAGCCTTAGGGACTTAAGACTTTGTTAGATGATCTGTTTGTTTTAATACTCACTCCTACATAAATACTCCATGCTGGTTTTGATTGAATGTATATATTGTTCAGTTTAATTTCAGAATTTGCTTGTATTTTGCTCCACCCAGCCTACTAAAATACTCACATAGTAGGCAAACCCAAAACTAGGTTCACTTTTCTGACACTCTCAGAGTCATTTAAGAGCCACATCTGGCACTTTAAGGTCCCCTCTAAAAATACTGCAGATAGTTAGAAGGCCCAAGCATCAAATTGACAGAAGATGCAAAACTCTCTACATTATAATACAAGAAACAAAAAAAAATTAAGACAATAAAATTCCACCAAAACAGATAAATCCATCAGAAATGACCTCCAGTGATACTGGTTTAGATGAAATGCCTGAGAAAGATTTCAAAGGAATGAGTATAACTATGTTCAAAGAAATCAAAGAAGAAAACAAACTCCTAACGGAAAACTCAAGAAACCAAGTAAATGAAATAAGGAGGTCAATACAAGACATGAATAAGGAAATAGAAATAATGAAGAAAAACCAATCAGAAATAGAAGAAATGAAAAACACAGTAAGTCAAATAAAAAAAAAAAAAAAAACTCTGTAGAAAGTCTCACCAACAGAATGGATGAAGGAGAGAACAGAATATCTAAATTAGAAGACTAGGTGGCAGATCTAATATAGTCTAACCAAGAGAAAGACAAGCTGCTTTACATAGAAACCCTGAGTAGGAGATTCAGGGTAGAATCTCATCTCCTTCACTTTGGTTACAAATCACTTGAAATATTTGTTAGTCAACTTTGCTTCAGTGAGATTTTTTTGATCTTCAGCTACATTTTTTAGCTTTGTGAGGAACTTTATCTTCAAAGAAAATGGCTAGCAATATTACCAACAAAACAGATCCTCGCTTTATGAATTCCCATGTATTCACTGGGAATCTCAACACTTGTGGTCAAGAAGTCTGATGTGGAGGCAATCTTCTCAAAGTATGGCAAAATTGTTGGCTGCTCTGTTCATAAGGGCTTTCTTTACCTTTGTCCAAAATGTTAATGAGAAAAACGCCCAAGATGCTGTAGCAGGAGAGGATGGGAGAATAGTTGCTTGCCAGGTTTTGGATATTAACCTGGCTGCAGAGCCAAAACTGAACCGAAGAAAAGCAGGTGTGAAATAATCTACAGGGGAGATGTACATTCCTCCTTTTACTTGGATTATGACTTCCAACGTGATTATTATGATAGGATGAACAGTTACCCATGTTCCTCCTCCCATTGTCTGTGCTGTGGTGACCTCTAAATGCCAGCGTGTATCAAGAAACACTTCAGGAAGGGACAAAAGTGGCTTTAATTCTAAGAGTGGACAGCAGGGTCTTCTCCTAAGTCTGGAAAGTTAAAAGGAGATGACCTTCAAACCATTAAGAAGGAACTTAACTAGACAAAACAAAAAGTGGATTCTACTGGAAAGCTTAGAAAAAATAGAAAAGGAACAGAACAAACAAGCAGACTTGTCCTTATCAACCCCAGTAAATGTTTAGAATGAAAAGACCAAAGAGGAGCAGACTAGCACCTCTGTGAAGAAAGATGAGACTAATGTGAAGGTGGAGTCTGAAGCAGGTGCAGATGACTCTACTGAGGAAGTAGATCTTCTAGATGATGATGATGATAAGGAAGATGGGGGAAGACCAGCTGGAATTGATCAGAGATGGTGAAAAAGAGGCTGAGGAAGGAGAGGATGATAGAGACAGTGCCAATGGAGAGGATGACTCTTAAGCACCTAGCAGACTTTAGAAATCTTACCTAGGCATTTGTCCAAGATCAAAATTACACCAGACCCACTCCCCTAGAATCTTCAGCACATTTTCCCTGTTCTTCCTTTCCTTGTCCTACCCATGTTCCTTAAGTCATACTATACTGACCAATGCCAAGTTCCATTTTTACTCCTTTGATGCTCCGAAGTAGTTGTGTTAAGTCTTACCCTGTAAGTTTTGCTTTTGATATCTCTTTATGACTTAACAATAAAAAATGTATGGTTTTTATCAACTGTCTCCAAAATACGCTCTTGTTATGCAGGGAGTACAGTTCTTCCATTCATACACATGACCCAAGTTGACCCCCCCAAATGATTCTATGAACCCACAGCTATGAATCATGAGCCTTTCCTGTGTTCAGGTAGCTGATATTACTTTGCCAGTTTTCAACCTGACAAGAAGTTCTCCATCAACATGAGACTCTATCACTAAGAAAACAACCTGCATCAGACAGAGATAATTCTCAATTCAACAAGACTGCCCTGCCCAGTTCTGTGTTCTGGGAGCTAAAGCCCACAAGGTAATTTCTACTGGGCAAATGAATCAAGGATTTGACAACCCAACTAGTTCAAATGTCTAGAGGAAATGCATCCTGAAGCATCCTTCATAAACACATTATTCATAAGACAACCAAAGCATGTTATTTGTCCCCTCTGGTTGGCAGGGGAAATCACATTTACCTACCTACAACAGTGAACATGCAGGTGTGTGGGGGGGTGCTCAAGAGGATGAAGAAGAGCAAGCTTGTGATCGTGTAACCTCTGCCCAATCCCATGTATGTATCCAGGCTGCTGACAGCTAAGCCCCTAGGCCAAGGTACAGAGATGCCCCTGATACTTACTTGGTAGTGCTGCCTGAGAGCAGAGAGTGAGGAATGTACAGAGGAAGGAAGGCTACACACTAATACATCTTAATCCAAAAAGTGCAGCTTGATACAACTTCCAGATTTATTTTCCCGCATGTTTTATTACAAAAATGTTCAAACATATTGAAAAGTTACAATGAATGCCCAAATTTTCTCCATTCAGAGCCAACTGTTTAGATTTAAATTTTCTCTCTTCCTCCTCTGCCCAGATGTATATCTCCACAGCTAGTAGGAGACAGGTGAAGCAGAGCTGTCATTAGCTGAGTAGTGAGTCCTTGGAAAGGCTTTCTAATAGAAGTGAAAAATGCAACTGCTGTGGAAAAGCATCTCCCTTAGTAATCACTAAGCTAAATACAAAATGTATTCAGGAATACAGAAATAGCAGGAAACTCTTTAAAAATATATGTGAAGAGTGACTAGGCAACTAAGATGGTAAGCTCTCAATGCATGTTTAATGAATAAATTAATTTTTTAAATGTATGAAAAGAACATGCTCCATTTTGGTAAATTCTATTTAATTTGACATCCTCACAACAGTGCTTTTTCACACTAATAGAGCTTGCTTCATTGAACTTTAAAAAAAGATAAGTAATTCTAATAGGAAACCAAAAGGCTTTACAAAGAATAAAATTATCCTGCCAATTCAGCACAGTACTAACAAGACACTGACACAAGTATATTACCTTATGCAGTTACCACTAGAACTTTACAAAGTTTGACTGTGAGTTACAAGAAAAGGGCTGATGCAGGTCCACCTCCTTTTCTTTACATCCTGTTTTGGTGATAAACTTTATGCAGTGAAATTTTTGTTTCTGACTTACAGGCATTTGGATGTTTCTAACATTTATTCTATTCATGAATGACACCAGAAAGCTGCAGGTCTCCAGGGAGTAATTAGTCAAAACCCCAAGGGCATCTTGCCTGATGGAAACAGTTGCAAGCCAAATAACACGTCTTAACCCTGTAGGTTCCAATTCTGTCTCTAGGGTTGTTCTGCAAAATAATCTTGATAAAGACCCAAGGTCAACAGAAGACATGCAGAAGACCTTTAGTGTTCATCTCACTTCTTAGAATGTCTCCAAAAGATAAATTATGAAGTCCACTTGTCTTATTCTGAATGCTCCACAATGAGTTCAGTTTAATGTGTATCTAGGCTACCACCTGTTTCCATGACAAAAGTCCGATGTCTCTAAAAATACATACATATATACATATATATATATCTGATTTATGTTATTAAATAATTCCTCTAACACAGCTAAAGTTACAGAGAAGTCTAAAATGTTTGCCTCCTAATTTAGAAGCACTTGGCCCTCAGGCTTCATTCTATGCTACAGAAGTAGCACTAGGAACTCTATGGTACAAAGTATTTTAGTGAACAGAACGCCACAGGCAACCTAGTGAGTGGTATGCATTCACTGCTGATGTTTTTCACCATAAGAAAACAAGAAATAACTATCCTGCCCTCACTTTTTCAAATAGCATTAACTGCATACTGTGTTCTCCAGCACACAGCTGACACAGTAGAATTTGATGGTACAGAAAGAATGTTGTCCTTGTTCTCAATATCAGCAGCATATGAAGGGTTTTGACAGAAGCCACCCCATAAGGCCATTTTGGCAGGTTCAGGAAATTCCTGTCCATTGTCACTGCAAACCTGCCTTGGGGTCACTTGAGTTTAATAAGGACAGGTATTTCCAACCACAGTTAATAGTGTACAATATGCTTTCTAGTCTGCTGCCTCATTCAAATGGGCAGATTGTGAGCATTCCAAGGCTGTCCTATAGCTCCTTCTGCTACTCCCCAGAGCCATGAGTACATGTACGTACCTCCAGGAAGCCACAAGCAGGTGCTTAACTTCACCAACACACAAAGCTGCCTGCACATTCTGACAGCTGGTGGGGCACACAAACACATGTTAGAAATCGA
Organism: Jaculus jaculus; assembly: GCF_020740685.1. Lineage (NCBI taxonomy): Eukaryota > Metazoa > Chordata > Mammalia > Rodentia > Dipodidae > Jaculus > Jaculus jaculus. Next base: position 72,227,628 of record NC_059107.1, on the reverse strand, counting down.
GGCTCATCAAAATAGCTGCTGCCTAACCATTAGGAGGAAATAGGTTCCACAGGGCACTACAACTCAACAGTCCAGGACCACCAGCAATGAGGACAAGCCTCCAAAACCAATCCCTTCTGCTAGTCTCACCTTGTCTCAATAAACCAAGCTCCCAGAAGAAAGCAGCCCTCCTTGAGCCTCCAAGAAGATGGCTATCACAGAGACAACCCAGATCCAAAAGGATCTGTGTGAACATATGGTGACCCCTGACCCAACATGCTAAACAGGCTATGCACATACATACAATATATGAACATACACATATAAATGTATTCAGGATACTTAACCATTTTTTTTCTGTACTGTGGCATTGCTTATTACAAGCCATGTGGCATCATTAGATGTCTTAAAGTATGGGTTTCTGTGTCTCTACCAATTTAAAAAAAAAAAAAAAAAAAGAGGAGAAATAGGTCCAAGATTATAAACAACAAATCCACAAATTACTGTTAACAGCCATAAAATCCATTGAACTTTTACAGGATTTCAAGGTTTCATTCTTCTTGCTTAGAATTAAGAGAACACACAGCTACCTGCTTTAATGGTTCTGTTCACACAGAGAATTCACTTTTAAGGAGTCTGCAGGATAAGCCATGAGTGGGATTTTATATGATTTTTTTTTTTCTGAGGTAGGGTCTCACTCTGGTCCAGGCTGACCTGGAATTCACTATGTAGTCTCAGGGTGGCCTCAAACTCACAGCAATCCTCCTACCTCTGCCTCCCAAGTGCTGGGATTAAAGGCGTGTATCACCACAGCTGGCTATATGATGTATTTTTAAAAGGAGAAATGGTCCCTGAGCTACCCATAGTTCCTGTGCAGAGCAGTGAAGAGCTGGCTCTCAAAACAGTCTGCTTCAAAGTATAGGATTCAGGTTTAGTGCCTTCTATCAGTTCCACTGTCAAGATCAGCAAATATTTATAAAATTACGTTATTTGCTACTTATAAAAGCTATTATTTAAAGTCCATAAATTGGGCTGGAAGGATGGCTTAGTAGTTAAGGCACTTGTCTGCAAAGCCAAGGGACCCAAGTTTGATTCCCCAGGACCCATGTTAGCCAGATGCACAAGGGGGCACACACATCTGGAATTTATTTTGCAGTGACTGGAAGCCCTGGCACATCCACTCATATTCCCCCTCTCTCTCTCTCTCTCTCTCTCTCTCTCTCTCTCTCTCTCTTTTTCTCTCTCTCTCTTTCTCTGTTAAATAAATAAAAATTATTTTTAATTTTTTTGTTTATTTTTATTTATTTGAGAGTGAGTGACAGAGAGAGAAAAAGGCAGTTAGAAAGAAAGAGAGAATGAGAATTTGCCAGGGCATCCAGCCACTGCAAACGAACTCCAGACATGTGCGCACCCCCTTATGCATCTGGCTAACGTGGGTCCTGGGAAATCGAGCCTCGAACCAGGGACCTTAGGCTTCACAGGCAAGCACTTAACCACTAAGCCATCTCTCCAACCCAAAATAAAATATTTTAAAAAACCATGAATTTTTATAAAATATTATTGAGTTAATGATGACTAATTTTTAAACAAAACATGTTGTCTAAATTTTCCATTACGAATACAAACTATTTTTAGCCTTGGTTGTTTCTTTTTGGGTAATTTTTTTTTAAATGAGAGAGAAAAAGAGAGAAAGAATTGGCACACCAGGGCCTCCAACCACTGCAATCAAACTCCAGACACATGTGTGTGCCACCTAGTGCAAATGTGCAACCTTGCATGCTTGTGTCACCTTGTGCATCTGACTTAAATGTGACCTGGAGAGTCGAAATGGGTCCTTAGGCTTCACAGGCAAGTGCCTTACATACCAGGCCATCTCTCCAGCCCTGGACATGATTTTTATTTATTTATTTATTTGAGAAAGAGAGAGAAAATGGGCACGCCAGGGCCTCTTGTCTCTGCAAATGAACTCCAAATGCATACACCTCTCTGTACATCTGACTTTACATGGGTACTGGGAAATTGAAGCAAGGCTAACAGACTTTCAAGCCTTTAACCACTGAGCAATCTCCTCAGCAATTTAACAATGTTTTTAAAGGCATCATACAAAATTATATATCCATCATAACAACATAATCCTACAAGAAAAACTGAACAGCAAAAACAGTAGGAAACACATCAATATATTAAAGCTGTTTACCTCATGATGGAGAGTATGGGTTGGTTTTTTTGTTTTTTTGTTTTTTTTCCTTCTATATTCCTGTACTTAACAAACATGTCACTTCTGAAATGCAAGAACAAAATGAACTTCACAGTTTAGGAAACAATGTCACACACTAGCATACAAACCTGTCTCTTGTGGATTTGACTGGTTACAATTGGGTTTCCCCACTAAAAGGATAACACATGGTATAATTATTGACAGAGACTTAATATGCATGCAGAATCAAATACTTTTTTAGAAGGTAATGTGTGAAAGCTTAATTAACATTGTTTGTGTGCTGAAAATAGCACTGGTGAGCACTTCCTGCAAGCTACTAACCCTGGCAGTTGGGAAGTATGAGAAATGAGCCTGCATTCCTATGTCCCCATCCTCCACTCAATCCATTACAGGAACCAGAACTAAGCTTAGCTGCTCCTAAAACCCCAGGATTACTTCTGACCAGCTCCTCACTGCTCCCTACTCCTCACCATCCCCACCGCCACTCCAGGTCATAATGACAGGCAGACCAGACCTTCTACCTTCATGCCATACTTCAGGGCACCCTTCCACCCAGCACTGATGGGCACTATTCCACCCCTATCTCTCTTCACTTCTATGGGTGGTAGCCTGTACTCTTCCACTATAACCTAAGAAATATGCTGCCAACGAGACAGTAAAGACAGCCAGGGGTTGAAAAGATGGCTTAGTGGTTAAGTTGTTTGCCTGCAAAGCCTAAGGACCCAGATTCGATTCCCCAGTACCAACACTAAGCCAGATGCACACATGGGCACATGCATCTGGAGTTCGTTTGCAGTGACTGGAGATCCTGGCACACCCATATTCTCCCTCCATCCCCCACCCCTCGCAAATAAATAAAGAAAAGAAAAGAGCTGAGCATGGTGGTTCATGCCTTTAATCCCAGTGCTTGGGAGGCAGAGGTAGGAGAATCACCGTGAGTTCTAGCCACTATGTAGTGAATTCCAGGTCAGCCTGAGCTACAGTGAAACCCTCCCTCCAAAAACCAAAAAGAAAGAAGAAGAAAAAATTACTTAAACTGTTCCACATAATCAGAGAACTTCTTTTATGAAGCCAGTATCACCCTAATGCCAAAATCAGACAGAGATACAATAAGAAACCTATAGTCCTATATCCCTGATGAACTTAAACACAAAGATCTTGAATAAAATCCTTGCAAACGTAATTCAACAACAAATTAAAAGCATTATCCACCTTGATCAGGTAGGCTTTATCCCAGAAACAGTGTTGGTTCAATATACAGAAATCTGTCAATGTAATACATCACATATAAGCTTAATCATAAAAACCACATGATACATGCACTTCATGATCCAAATGTTGGAGAGAATAGGCATGGATGGTTTATATCACATCATAACAAATGCTATATATAAAGCTCCTAAAGCCCAAATAATACTTAAAGGGGAAGGATTCAAGAAGTTCCTATTGAGATCAGGAACAAGACAGGAGTGTACACTCTCACCTATGCTCTTCAACATAGTACTAGAAGTCCTATCCTAAGAAATAAGACAGGAGGGCCTGGAAAGATGGCTTAGTAGTTAAGGCATTTGCCTGCTAAGCCAAAGGATCCTGGTTCGATTCTCCAGGACCCACATAAACCAAATGCACAAAGGGGAGTATGCATCTGGAGTTCATTTGCAGTGGCTAGAGGCTCTGGCATGCCCATTCTCTCCCTCTCCCCACCCCCACTTCTTTCTTCCTCCCTCTTTCTCTCTCAAATAAATAAGTAAATAAATAAAATATTTTAAAAAAAGAAGACAGGAGAAAGAAATAAAAGATACAAATAAAATACCTTGGAATAACACTAACCAAGGATGTGAAAGACTTATATAATGAAAACATAAAAATACCCAATAAAGAAATTGAAGAGGACATGAGAAGATGGAAAGACCTCCCATGCTCTTGGATAGGCAGAATTAACATTGTGAAAATGGCAATCCTACGAAAAGCAATATACAGATTTAATGCAATACCAATAAAAATTCCAGCATCATGCTTCACAGAGGTTAAAAAAAAAAAATCTCAAAATTCATATGGAACGGCAGCAGGCCTCAGATATACAAGCATATCCTCAGCAAAAGAAACACCTCTGACAGCATCACCACACATGATCTAAGGCTATACTATAAATTCATAGTAACAAAAACAGCATGGTACTGGCATAAAAACAGGATTATAGGCGAATGGAACAGAATTGAGGATCCGGACTTTAGGGTCAAGTAACTACAGCTACTTGATCTTCGACAAAGGCCCTAATAATGTACACTGGAGAAAAGACAGCATCTTCAACAAATAGTGTCGTACAAACTGGATAACCATATGCAGGAAAATGAAAGTAGACCCACACATCTCTTCATGCACAAAAATCAAGTCCATATAGATCAAAAACCTCAATGTAAGACATGAAACTCTTCTACTACTGGAAGAAAAAAAAATACGAGGAACTCTTCAAGATATAGAGCAGGGAAAGACTTCCTGGTCAAGACCCCAGTAACTCAGGAACTTTAGCAATCACTCAATCACTGGATCTTATGAAGGTGAAAAGGTCTTCACAGAAAACATACCATAAGTTTAGCCAATAGATTACCCACAGAAAGAGATAAACTTTTTGCCAGCTTCACAACTAATTGAGGACAAATTTCTAGAATCTACAAGGAACTCAAAAACTTAAACAATAAAAAAAAATCAAACAACCAATTCCAAAAGTGGGCAGAGCACTGAATATGGAATTCTCAGAAGAAGAAATACAAATGGTAAACACATACTTAAGAAAACATTCAACATCCCTAATCATCAGCGAAGTACAAATTAAAATGACTATGAGATTTCACCTTACCCACTAGGGACAGCAAACATTAAAGAATCAAATGAGGACTTCTAGTTAAGATGGTGGCTTAGGAACCATACCAAAGCAGCCTAGTGGAGAAAAAGGCAAGGAACACCCAGCAAAATCCACACTTTTACTAAAAAGTGAGGTTACTTTATCCTGCAAAGCTATCGATTCAAATAGAAAAATAGGCACATTCTACGACAAAAGCAGGCTAAAGGACTACTTGAAGACAAAACCAGTTCTACAGAAAATACTTGAAAGAATCGAGACTTCCAGTTAAAATGGCGGCATACGTAACACGCCAAAGCAGCCTACAGGGGAAAAAGACCAAAAACACTCAGCAAAATACACACTTTTACTAAAAAGTCAGGTGTATAGGAAATTAAATGGCAGAAGAGAAGTAGAAGAGATTCAGAGCATCCAGAACCAGAAAAGGCTGGCAAAAGCAGCCCCAGCAGGTCCACTGACCGCAGCACCGGCAGCACACCAGAAAGCTGCCAGGCTCGGCTCGAGCCATAGGAAAAGCCAGGTGCAGGGAGCTTCCACTCACACGGGAGTCTCCACAACTCAAGAAACATGAAGGGAGAACAGCAGTAAACAACGGAGGAGCAGATCACAAGGTAGAAGAACACATGGAACAGCGAGAGAACTAGAGCAGCTGCGGCTCCCACCCCTCCCCCACCGCCTGTGCTCAGCTCCAGCAAACAGAGCAGCAGTCCCAGAACCAGACCATGCGAATTTGAGCCTACAGTGGGACCCAAGCAGGAGCAGAGTCCAGCAGCAAAATCAGGGGCTCCAGCACTGGCAACAGTGGCCCCAGCAACAGCTGCTCCAGAGTCAGCAGCAGCAGCTTCAGCAGCAGCAGCAGTGGCTCCAGCAGTGACAGCTACAGCAGCAGCAACAGAGGCAGCAGCAGCGGTGGATCCAGCAGCAGTACCTTCAGCAGCAGCAGTGACAGACCAAGCAGCAGCAGCTTCAGCAGCAGAGATAGCAGCTCAAGCAACGGGGTGCCGTTCTGCAGGACCGCGGTTGACAAGCTCGGTTTGCCCCACAGGAAAAGCCAGTGCCCACCTCCAGAAATCAGAACAGCTCCAGAAATCAGAACAACAAAACAACCAGCAACTTGACTGAGAGGAATATGATCCAAGGTAACTGGGATTGCACCAGGGAATGGTCTCACTTGGTCACAAGCTGAATTGGATCACTCAACAGACAACAAATCTTAACCTCTTTGTTGACAGAGGATCTAGTTGTTATAATTACTACTTTTGCATAAATACTCAGTGTGGCTTTTGATTGAATGTGTATAGTGTTTAAATTTTAGAATCAACCTTTATTTTATTCCACTCAGCCTACTTGAATACTCCCATATCAGGGAAACTCAACCTCTAGGAACACCTTTGTAGATACTCTGAGAGTCTTAAGAGCCACACCTAACACCTTAAGCTCCTACCCTGAAGATATATAACATCAAATCAATTGATACTGCTAAGAATACCGAGCTAGCTAGAAAATCCAAGCATTAACTTAATCCAAGATGCAAAAATATATACATTATAACACAAGAAACACTAAAAAGCAAGACAATATAAATCCACCTAACGGTATTAATGCATCAGAAATGACCTCCAGTGAGAACGAATTAGAGGAAATGCCTGAGAAAGATTTCAAAAGAATGATTGTAAATATGTTCAAAGAAGTCAAAGAACAAATCAAAGGAATCAAAGAAGAAATCAAAGAGGAACTCAAAGGAATCAAAGAGGAAATCAAAGACGCAGGACACCAATTTCATGAAATAAAGGCGGCAATACAAGACATAAATAAGAAAATAGAAATAATAAAGAAAAACCTGTCAGAATTACTAGCAATGAAGAACACAGTTAATGAAATAAAAAAACTCTGTAGAAAAATCTCACAATTAGAATGGATAAAGGAGAGGGCAGAATATCTAAGCTAGAAGACCAGATGGCAGATCTAAAACAGGCCAACAAAGAGAAAGACAAACTTATAGAAAAGTATGAGTGGGAATTTAAATATATTTGGGACACTATGAAAAGATCAAATATAAGAAATCAGGGCATAGTAGAAGGAGAACAATTCCACTCGAAAGGCATAGTAGGCATCTTCAATAATATCATAGAAGAAAACTTCCCCCAACTTGGGAAACAGGTGCCAATACAGATACAGGAAGCCTTTAGAACCCCAGCCAGAAAAGACCTGGAAAGAACCTCTTCTCGCCATATCATAATCAAACAACCAAACACACAAACCAAAGAAAAAATATTGAAAGCAGTATTAAAATCTGAATGAAATGGATGATTTCCTTGATTTATATGACCTTTCTAAAATAAATCAAAATGAGATTAATCACTTAAATAGACTTATAACAAGCATGGAGATCTGAACAGTTATCAATAATCTCCCAACTAAAAAACCCAGGACCAGATGGATTCACTGCTGAATTTTACCAGACTTTTAAGGAAGAGCTAACACCATTGCTTCTTAAGCTTTTCCAGGAAATAGAAAAAAAAAATTCTACCAAACTCCTTCTATTTGGCCAGCATCACCCTGATACCAAAACCAGGCAAAGAGAAAAAAAAAAGAAAATTACAAACCAATCTCCCTCATGAACATAGCTGCAAAAATTCTCCACAAAATATTGGCAAACAAAATGCAAAATATATCAGAAAGATCATTCAACATGACCAAGTAGGCTTTATCCCAGAGATGCAGGGATGGTTCAATATATGCAAAACTATAAATGTAAATACATTATATAAATGAGTTGAAGGACAAAAATCACATGATCATCTCATTAGATGCAGAGAAAGCATTTGACAAAATCCAACATCCCTTCATGATAAAAGTCCTACAGAGACTGGGAATAGAAGGAACATATCTCAATATAATAAATGCTATTTATGACAAGCCTACAGCCAACATATTACTAAGTGGGGAAAAACTGGAAGCTTTTCTACTAAAATCAGGAAAAGACAAGGGTGTCCACTGTCCCCACTTTTATTTAATATAGTTTGGGAAGTCTTAGCTATAGCAATAAGGCAAGAGACACACATAAAATGGATACAGATTGGAAAGGAAGAGATCAAGTTATCATTATTTGCAGATGACATGATTCTATACATAAAGGACCCTAAAGGCTCTACTATCAAACTGTTAGAGCTGATCAAAACCTATAGCCATGTAGCAGGATAAAAAATAAATACACAGAAATCAGTAGCCTTCATATATGCTAACAACAAACACACAGAGGATGAAATCAGAGAATCACTCCCATGCACAATTGCATCAAAAATACATAAATAAATAAATAAAGTACCTTGGAATACACCTAACCAAGGAAGTAAAGAATCTCTACAAAGAGAACTTTAAAACACTCAAGCAAGAAATTGCAGAAGACACTAGAAAGTGGAGAAACATCCCTTGTTCCTGGATTGGAAGAATCAATATTGTGAAAATGGCAATCTTACCTAAAGCAATCTACACATTTAATGCAATCCCTATCAAAATTTCAAAGGCTTTCTTCATGGAAATAGAAAAAACAACCCAAAAATTCATTTGGAATCACAAAACCTCGAATATCTAATATAATACTGAACAACAAAAATAAGGCTGGTGGTATCACCATACCTGATTTTAACCTATACTACAGAACCATAGTAACAAAAACAGCATGGTACTGGCACAAAAACAGACATGTAGATCAGTGGAACAGAATAGAGGACCCAGATGTAAGCCCAAGTAGCTATAACCACCTGATATTCGATAAAAAATGCCAAAAATACTCATTAGAGAAAAGACATATATATCTGCAGAAGGATGAAAATATTCTTCTCTCTTGCCATGCACAAAAATTAAGTCCAAATGGATTAAGGACCTTAACATCAGACCTGAAACTCTGAAACTGCTAGAGGAAAAAGTAGGGGAAACCTTCAACATATTGGTCTTGGCAAAGACTTTCTGAATACAACCCCAATTGCTCAGGCAATAAAACCACAGATTAATCACTGGGACCTAATAAAATTACAAAGATTTTGCACTGCAAAAAAATAGTGAAAAAAGCAAAGAGGCAACCTACAGAATGGGAAAAATTCTTCGCCAGCTATATATCTGATAGAGGATTAATATCTAGGGTATATAATGAACACAAAAAGTTAAATAATAGGGAATCAAACAAGCCAATCAAAAAATTGGTTATGGAGCTAAATAGAGCATTCTCAAAGGAAGAAATACGAACGGCATATAAGCATCTAAAAAAAAAATGTTCTACGTCACTAGTCATCAGGGAAATGCAGATTAAAACTACATTGAGATTCCATCTCACTCCTGTCAGATTGGCTACCATCATGAAAACAAATGATCATAAATGTTGGCGGGGATGTAGAAAAAGAGGAACCCTTCTACACTACAGGTGGGAATGCAAGCTGGTCCAACCATTGTGGAAAACAGTGTGGAGGTTCCTAAAACAGCTAAAGATTGATCTACCTTATGACCCAGCTATAGCACTCCTAGGCATACATCCAAAGGACTCATCTCATTTCCTTAGAAGTACGTGCTCTACCATGTTTATTGCTGCACAATTGATAATAGCTCGGAAATGGAACCAGCCTAGATGTCCCTCAACTGATGAGTGGATAATGAAGATGTGGCACATTTATACAATGCAGTTCTACTCAGCAGTAAAGAAAAATGAAGTTATGAAATTTGCAGAAAAATGGATGGACCTGGAAAGTATTAGACTAAGTGAGGTAACCCAGGCCCAGAAAGCCAAGCGCCACATGTTCTCTCTCATATGTGGATCCTGGCTACAGATGATTGGGCTTCTGTGTGAGAAGGAAAATACTTGGTAGCAGAGGTCAGTAAGTTAAAAAGGAGACATAAAGGGAAGAGAAAGGAAGGAAGGAGGATACTTAATAGGTTGATATCGTATATATGTAAGTACAATGATTGTAATGGGGAGGTAATATGATGGAGAATGGAATTTCAAAGGGGAAAGTGTGAGGGTGGGGAGGGAGGGAATTACCAAGGGAATTTTTTTTTTATAATCATGGAAAATGTTAATAAAAATTTTAAAATATTTTTAAAAAATCAGGTATGGTGATACCACTAGCCTTATTTTTGGTGCTCAGTATTATTTTAGATATACGAGGTTTTTTGTGATTCCAAATGAATTTTTGAATTGTTTTTTCTATTTCCATGAAGAATGCTTTTGTAATTTTTTTTAAATATTTTTTGTTCATTTTTTATTTATTTATTTGAGAGCAACAGACACAGAGAGAAAGACAGATAGAGGGAGAGAGAGAGAATGGGCGCGCCAGGGCTTTCAGCCACTGCAAACGAACTCCAGACGCGTGTGCTCCTTTGTGCATCTGGCTAACGTGGGACCTGGGGAACCGAGCCTCGAACCAGGGTCCATAGGCTTCACAGGTGAGCGCTTAACCGCTAAGCCATCTCTCCAGCCCTGTTTTTGGAATTTTGATAGGGTTTGCATTAAATGTGTAGATTGCTTTTGGTAAGATTGCCATTTTCACAATATTGATTCTACCAATCCAGGAACACGGGATGTTTCTCCGCTTTCTAGTGTCTTCTGCAATTTCTCGCTTGAGTGTTTTAAAGTTCTCTTTGTAGAGATTCTTTACTTCCTTGGTTAGGTTTATTCCAAGGTACTTTATTTTTTTTTATTCAATTGTGAATGGGACCGATTCTCTGATTTCATTCTCTGTGTGTTTGTTGTTAGCATATATGAAGGCTACTGATTTCTGTGTATTTATTTTGTATCCTGCTACATGGCTGTAGGTTTTGATCAGCTCTAACAGTTTGATAGTAGAGTTTTTAGGGTCCTTTATGTATAGAATCATGTCGTCTGCAAATAATGATAACTTGATTTCTTCCTTTCCAATTTGTATCCGTTTTAAGTGTGTCTCTTGCCTTATTGCTATGGCTAAGACTTCCAAAACTATATTAAATAAAAGTGGGGACAGTGGACACCCTTGTCTTGTTTCTGATTTTAGTGGAAAAGCTTCCAGTTTTTCCCCATTTAGTAATATGTTGGCTGTAGGCTTGTCAGAAATAGCCTTTATTATATTGAGATATGTTCCTTCTATTACCAGTCTCTGTAGGACTTTTATCATGAAGGGATGTTGGATTTTGTCAAATGCTTTCTCTGCATCCAGTGAGATGATCATGTGATTTTTGTCCGTCAACCCGTTTATATAATGTATTTACATTTATAGATTTGCATATATTGAACCATCCCTGCATCTCTGGGATAAAGCCTACTTGTTCAGGGTGAATGATCTTTTTGATATACTCTTGTATTCTGTTTCCCAATATTTTGTGGAGAATTTTTGCATCTATGATCATGAGGAAGATTGGTCTGTAATTTTCTTTTTTTTTCTATGTTTGCCTGGTTTTGGTATCAGGGTGATGCTAGCCTCATAGAAGGAGTTTGGTAGAATTCCTTCTTTTACTATTTCCTGGAAAAGCTTAAGAAGCAATGGTGTTAGCTCTTCCTTAAAGGTCTGGTAAAATTCAGCACTGAATCCATCTGGGCCTGGGCTTTTTTAAGATGGGAGATAATTGATAACTGTTCGGATCTCCAGGCTTGTTATAGGTCTATTTAAGTGATTAATCTCATCTTGATTTAATTTAGGTAGGTCATATAAATCAAGGAAACCATCCATTTCTTTCAGATTTTCATACTTTGTGGAGTATATGCTTTTATATTATGTCCCTATGACTTTTTGAAGTTCTCTGGAATGTGTTGTGATGTTACCTTTTTCATCTCTGATTTTACTAATTTCTGTCTCTTCTCTCTTTCTTTTGGTCTGATTTGCTAAGGGTTTATCAATCTTGTTTATCCTTTCAATGAACCAACTCTTTGTTACATTAATTCTCTGGATTGTTTTTTGTTTTTGTTTGTTTGTTTCTATTTCATTAATTTTTGCCCTAATCTTTATTATTTCTTCCCGCCTACTGATTTTTGTTTGCCTTGTCCTTATTTTTCCAAGGCTTTAAGGTGAAGCATTAGGTCATTTATTTGCAACCTTTCTAATTTCTTAATATAGGCACTTAAGGCTATAAATTTAACTCTTAGAACTGCCTTCATTGTGTCCCAGAGATTTTGATATGTTGTGTTCTCATTATCGTTTGACTCTATAAATTTTTTGATTTCCTTCTTGATTTCTTCATTGACCCATTCATCATTTAGTACTGTATTGTTTAGTTTCCATGATTTTGTGTATGCTCTATAGCCTTTTTTGCTACTGATTTGTAGTTAAATTTCATGTGGTCAGATAGAATGCAAGGAATTACTTCAATTTTCCTGAATTTGTTAAGATTTGCTTTGTGTCCTAATATATGGTCTATTTTAGAGAATGTTCCATGTGCTGCTGAAAAGAACGTATATTCTGCAGCCTTTGGATGAAATGTCCTGTATATATTTGTTAGGTCCATTCCATCTATGACCTCATTTAGTCCAGATGCCTCTCTGCTTATTTTTTCCCGGGATGACCTGTCAATGATGAGAGTGGGGTGTTAAAGTCACCCACCACCACTGTGTTTGGTGTTACCTGTGACCTTAGTTCTAATAGTGTTTGTTTGATGAATTTGGGAGCCCCATCTGAGGTGCATATATGTTTAGAATTGTAATATCCTCCTGTTGAAGTGTGCCATTAATGAATATAAAGTGACCTTCTTTATTTTTCTTGACTAACGTTGGACTAAAGTCTACCTTGTCAGATATTAGGATAGCAACCCCTGCTTGTTTTCTAGGCCCATTTGCTTAAAACACCGTCTTCCAACCTTTCATCCTAAGATAATGTCTATCCTTTGTAGAAAGGTGAGTTTCTTGAAGACAACAAATTGTAGGATCCTGCTTTTTAACACAGTCTGCAAACCTATGTCTTTTCATTGGGGCATTGAGGCCGTTGATATTAAGAGATATTATTGAAAGGTGTGTATTTATGTTTGCCATTTTTTTGTGTGTGGTTCCGGTTCTACCTGTGCTTTTGTGTTAACTAGTATTTGAGTATTGCTTGTTTTTTTCCAGGTTCCTTATATGTGTGCTTTCCCTTTTCTTCAGCATGGAGGATTCCATCAAGTATTTTCTGTAGAGCTGGTTTTGTCTTCAAATACTCCTTTAACCTGCTTTTGTCATGGAATGTCCTTATTTCTCCATCTATTTGAATGGATAGCTTTGCAGGATAAAGTAACCTTGGTTGACAGTTGTTATCTTTCAGAACTTGGAATATATCACTCCAAGCCCATCTGGCTTTAAAAGTTTGTGTTGAATAATCTGCTGTAATCCTGATGGGCTTGCTTCTGTAGGTAACTTGATTTTTCTCTCTAACTGCTTTCAGTATTTTTTCCTTGGTTTGTGTGTTTGGTAGTTTGATTATAATATGACGTGGAGAGGTTCTTTCCAGGTTTTGTCTGGCTTGGGTTCTAAAGGCTTCCTGTATCTGCATTGGCACCTCTTTCCCAATTTGGGGTAAATTTTCTTCTATGATTTTGCTGAAGACGCCTACTATGCCTTTGGAGTGGAATTCTTCTCCTTCTACTATGCCCTGAATTCTTATATTGGATCTTTTCATAGTGTCCCGAATATCTTGAAATTCCCACTCATACTTTTCTATAAGTTTGTCTTTCTCTTTGTTGGACTGTATTAGATCTGCCATCTGGTCTTCTAGCTTAGATATCTGTCCTCTCCTTCATCCATTCTACTGGTGAGATTTTCTACAGAGTTTTTTATTTCATTAACTCTGTTCTTCATTGCTAGTAATTCTGACTGTTTTTTCTTTATTATTCCTATTTCCTTATTTATGTCTTGTATTGCCGCCTTTATTTCATGAAATTGGTGTCCTGCATCTTCTTTGACTCATTTGATTTCCTCTTTGAGTTCCTCTTGGACTCCTTTGAACATATTTACAATCATTCTTTTGAAATCTTTCTCAGGCATTTCCTCTAATTCGTTCTCACTGGAGGTCATTTCTGATGCATTAGTACCGTCAGGTGGATTTATATTGTCTTGCTTTTTAGTCTTTCTTGTGTTATAATGTATATATTTTTGCAGCTTGGATTAAGTTAATGCTTGGATTTTCTAGCTAGCTGGGTATTCTTAGCTGTATCAGTTGATTTGATGTTATATATTTTCAGGGTTGGAGCTTAAGGTGTTAGGTACAGCTCTTAAGACTCTCAGAGTATCTACAAAGGTGCTCCTAGGGGTTGAGTTTCCCTGCTATGGGAGTATTCAAGTAGGCTGAGTGGAATAAAATACAGGTAGATTCAAAGAATTAACTAAACACTGTACCCATTCAATCAAAAACAGCCCCAAGTATGTATACCAGAGTAGTTATTATAACAACCAGATCCTCTGTCAACATAGAAGTTAAGATATCTGGTCTGTTGAGTGATCCAAGTCAGCTTGTGACCAAGTGAGACCATTCCCTGGTGCAATCCCAGTTACCTTGGATGATTTTGGTCTCAGTCAAGTTGCTGCCTGGTCGTCGGGCTGCTGTTCTGATTTCTGGACCTGGGCACTGGCTTTTCCTGCGGGGCAAACCGAGCCTGGCAACTGTGGCCCTGCAGATCAGCACCCCCGCTGCTGGAACTGCTGTTGCTAAAGCTGCCCCTGGGTTTGTCAGCAGCTGAAGCTGCTGCTGCTGGGCCCACAGCTGCTGCTGCTGCCTCTGCTGCTGCTGCTGCTGTAGCTGCCACTTCTGGGTCCACTGCTGCTGCTGAAGCTATTGCTGCTGCTGGATCCACTGCTGCTGCTGCCACTGAAGCTGCTGCTGCTGGGTCTGCTGCTGCTGCCGCTCCTGTGTCTGCTGCTTTTTGGGCCTCTGTTACTGGTGCCGGAGCCGCTGGGTCCTGCTGTTGGCCCAAGTTGGCGTGGCCGGGTCCCAGGACCACTGCTCTGTTTGCTGGAGGTGGGCTCAGGCGGTGGGGGAGGGGAGGGAGCCACAGCTGCTCTGGATCTCTCACTGTTCCACGTGTTCTTCTACCTCGTGGTCTGCTCCTCAGTTGCTCACTGCCGCTCTCCCTTCACATTTCCTGAGTTGCAGAGAGCGCCGGTGTGAGGGGAAACTCTCGCACCTGGCTTTTCCTGACGCTGGAGCCGAGTCTGGCGGCTTTTTGTTGTGTCCTCCACCGCCGCCGCCGCCGCGGTTGGCAGAGCTGCCGGAGCCACTTTTGCCGGCCTGTGCGGGCTCTGGATGCTCTGGATCTCTTCTACTTTTCTCTTGCTGGTTTCATTTCCTATACACCTCACTTTTTAGTAAAAGTGTGTTTTGCTGGGTTTTTTTGGTCTTTTTTCCCCCCACGCTGCTTTGGCGTGGTACCTACACCGCCATCTTTACCAGAAGTCTCAATAACAATGTTTTTAGGACTATAAAGATGGTTTAGTGGTTGAGGCACTTGCCTTTAAAGCCTATGGACACAGGTTTAATTTCCAAAGTACCCACATAAGCCAGATGCACAAAGTGCTGCATTGCATCTGGAGTTCATTTGCAGTGGCTGGAGGCCCAGGTGTGGCCATCCTCTCCCCTCCCCCCATCTATCTGCCTCTCTCTATCTCAAATAAATATATGTATATATTTTTTTAAAGCCCCATAACTGACTGCTGCCCCCACAATGCATGACCCACAATCCCCATGGGGTTAACCTGCATCCCCAACAAGGAGGGCATCTTTGGAAAAGGGGTGGGGATGAATGAAAGCATGGTACCAACATGTGTTGTTTACATACTAAGTATTTCCATAGTTAATAAAAATAAATTTTAAAGAGCAATGACAATAATAATTCTGAGAAGCCTGGCACTGTAGTACACTTCTTTAATCCCAGCACTACAGAGGCTGAGGTAGAAAGATCACCATGAGTTCAAGACCATCCTGGGGCTACAGAATGAATTCCAGGTCAGCTTGGGCTAAAGTGAAGCCCCTGCCTCAAAAAGAAAGAAAGAAAGAAAGAGAGGGAGGGAGGGAGGGAGGGAGGGAGGGAGGGAGGGAGGGAAGGAAGGAAGGAAGGAAGGAAGGAAGGAAGGAAGGAAGGAAGAAGGAAGGAAGGAAGGAAGGAAGGAAGGAAGGAAAAAAGAAAGAAAGAAAGAATTAATTCAGAGAAATGGTTCTCCTTTTCATAAGCAAATGAACCATTCATTAGGGCAAGGACAGAGGGAGAAAAACAGCAAATGTAAACAATATGTTATGGCAATTTAATACTTTTTAATTACAATATATTCATTCCACAGTGTTTGTTGCCTTTATTTTTGTTAATTTTTAGCCAAGTTCCTATCTGATAATAAGAAAACCACTTTTATTAGTGGAAAAAGTAAAAATTAAATGAGTGTAAAACAATGCAATTACCTAGAAGCAAAACAGCAGAAAACCAACTTCCTTTTTCTTACAACACCCAAAAATTGTAAGACTGAGGGTTTGGTCTTATTATAGAAAATGCCATGGATTAAAGAGAACCAGAAGTCAGAGATCAGTATGTCTACATTACTCAAGTTCTCAATGAATGAACAACTTAACTGTCATATTCAGAGTTCTATAAAACAAACTAAGTCTATGTTTTGTTTTGTTTTGGTTTGGTCTTGGTTTTTCAAGTTAGGGTTTCACTCTAGCCCAGGCTGACCTGGAATTCACTATGGAGTCTCAGGGTGGCCTCAAACTCACAGCAATCCTCCTACCTCTGCCTCCCGAGTGCTGGGATTAAAGGCGTGCGCCACCACGCCCGGTTCTAAGTCTATGTTTAGTTTAACCTAAACTCCTAAATTATTTTGCCAATGACCCTCTGTGTACTTGAAGTAAATAATCCATTTTTGGGCTGGAGGGATAGCTTTAGCAGTTAAGGTATTTGCCTGCAAAGCCAAAGGACCCAGGTTCAATTCTCTAGGACCCCTGTTAGCCAGATGCACAAGGCTGTGCACGCATCTGGAGTTCGTTTGCAGTGGCTGGAGACCCTGGCGCGCCCATTCTTTCCCCCTCCCTCTCCCTCCCTCCCTCCCCCTCTCCCTCCCTCCCTCTCTCTCTCTCTCTCTCTCTCTCTCTCTCTCTCTCTCTCTCTCTCTCTCTCTTCCCCTCCCTCTTTCTCTATCAAATAAATAAACATAAATTTTTTTAAAAAAAAGAATGCATTTTTTCTGGTAGAGCACAACTGAACTTTTTACTTGAGGTAAGAGAAGCAGCTAGATTGTTAGCCAGCAAGTATTGGGGAATCCTCCTGACTCCATTTCCCCAGTGCTGGGATTATATAGCAACTGTCTGGCTTTTTTTATGTGAATGCTGGGGGTCAGAATTCAGGTCCTCATGCTTATATACAGCAAGCACGTTACCCAATTAGCGACATCACACAGCCCCCCAAGTCCACAAGTTATTTTCTGTAATTTACAACCAGAATCCTAACCAGTTCACACAGATTCCAAATGTCTTCAGGATTTACTGGCCTGCAGATAGGACCCAGTTCAGTCCCAACTCATGTAATGGTACCTTTTCTTCACTCAAGAAAGACCTATAATGTAATACAAAAGGGTCCTTAAAATGTCTGGGACTAGTGACTGGGTGTATGGTGGCTAGTCTGAGCTGCATAGCAAAACCCTTTCTTAAAAACAAAAACAAACAAAAAAAACTCCACTCTTATTGGTCTGGGGAGGATAGAAGAGAGCATAAAGTGCTAGCCACATAAGCCTGAGTATCTGGCTTTAGATCCCTAGAACTCAGTAGAAAGCTGGATGCTGTAGCATGAGCATTTATACTCCCAGTACAGATGTGGCAAGATGGGAGATGGAGACAGGAGAATAACCCAGAAGGTTGAGGGCCCGCAGCCTGGTGACCAAGGCAGTGAACAAGAGATCCTGTAGACACTCCAGGGCCAATGAGCTTGGTGAACAAGGTGATAAGCAACAAGAGCCCAAGAAGGCAAGGATCAGCATCCAAGGTGTTTTCTGACCTCTACATACTCACTGTGGCACACAGAAACATACACACCAAATTTGAGAAAAAAATAGTTCTAGTTTCAACTTCTATTTCAATGCCTTTCAATAAAATACATTTCTAAAAACACTTCACCTAAAAGCTACATGTTTTATAATGTAAGTCTCTGAAAACAACTGTGTACATTTACCTAAGTAGATTCATACCCTCAAACTTTTCCTTATCTTAAAGCTGGATTTTTTTTCCTGGCATATGAAAAAAAATCTCTCTGTTAAAGCAGGCTAATCATATAAGACAAAAAAGGCTGCCATCCCTGCTCTCAGGATCCATCAACATCATTAGCAAAGTGCCACAAAAGGAAATATGCCAACAGAAGCTTAAGGAAAAGCTATATAAAAGAAACAAACTGTTAGTGAAATATGCAATCAACATAAATTCAAAGCTGGGATAGACCTCCCTTACAACAGCCAGCAAAGTATACAGAATGAACAAACCACCAAGCATGTAAACAGCAGGTAAGCACAGTGGTATGTGTCTGAAATCCCAGTACTCAGAGGACTGAGGCAAGAAAATTATGGTAGTTTGAATGAGAAATGTCTCCCATAACCTCATATGTTTATGACTAAGCCTCCTACTTAGTCCTTAGGTTGGAGAGTCTTTAAAAAGTAGAGCCTTACTGGACAAGGTATGTCTCTGTCAGAAGGCCTTCAGTTTTTATAGTTCAGCACCTCTTGCCAGGGTCAGTGAGCTCACTCTTGCCACTTCTTCCCTGCTGTGACAAGAAGTGACAGCTGGCTTTCTGCTTGTGCTATGCCTTCCCTTTCATTCCATAAACTGCTTTTCTGGTTGGGTGTTTTGTCTCAGCAACAAGAAGGTAATTGCTACAAGGATGGTAACTTAGTGTGACCCAAGTCAGTCTGAGCTACATAGCAAGGCCTTGCCTCAAAAAGTATGTGCATATATATATACATATACACATATATTAAAACACTTAGACATGGGCTGGAGAGATGGCTTAGCGGTTAAGCGCTTGCCTGTGAAGCCTAAGGACCCCGGTTCGAGGCTCAGTTCCCCAGGTCCCACGTTAGCCAGATGCACAAGGGGGCGCATGCGTCTGGAGTTTGTTTGCAGTGGCTGGAAGCCCTGGCGTGCCCATTCTCTCTCTCCCTCTATCTGTCTTTCTCTCTGAGTCTGTCGCTCTCAAATAAATAAATAAATAAAAATTTTAAAACACTTAGATAACATCTACTTTTATAAACTGCCATACTGCACTCCTGTGAGCCACCAACCATAATGCACCTGAGGTCCTTCCCTTTTCAAGGTAGCCCTTCCTCTGTCTTGTCTCCTTCCTTTTGTCCTCCTCCACCCTCCATGTCAAAATGAGTATTTCTTTTTCCTAATACAGATGATTAATCCTACCCTCTTGTTCTGGGTGACTTGGGTATATATAAAAAAAGGATGGCTCCTAAGGACCACCACTAAAAGTTATAAAAGTTGTCTTCTGGCCTCCACATGAACACCCACCACCAACATGCACACACAAAATTAAGTAAAGATCAAATCAACATGTGCCTTCCAAAGACAGGTAAAAGAGACAAACTTCATTAAACAATTATTTATTCTGGGGAAGAAGAAAAAAATGTGTTTGATGCCAGCCTCTCAACTGAAATAAAAGACTCTCAGAAATCCCAAGCAGCCAAACCACACCCTCTCTTGACTAGTCCTAGAGCACTCCAAAAGACAGCTGCACAGGAACAGTAGGAAAGGCATCCACAGAGAGCTACAGACCTCCACACATCAGCAAGTACACTCTGGGTGCCCTAGGCACCATACAGAACAGAAGAGTCAGAGTTCCTACCTATCAGAGGTTCAAATCTTACTTCAAGACCTGAAGACAATTAGACAATTACAAGTGCAAACTTTAAAACTTATTGTCAGTTGGACATATGACACATGCATGTAATCTCAGCACTCAAGTAGTATGAGAAAGATAATCAACAGTTCAAGGTCATCTTTGGTTAGGAAGGTCAAAGCTAGTCTAGTCTACATGAGACTCTGACTCAAAAAAAAAAGAAATAAGGGAGCCAGGCATGGTGGAGCCAGCACTTGGGAGGCAGAGGTAGGAGAACTGCCATGAGTTTGAGGTTACCCTAAGACTCCATAGTG
Source organism: Jaculus jaculus (assembly GCF_020740685.1). Lineage (NCBI taxonomy): Eukaryota > Metazoa > Chordata > Mammalia > Rodentia > Dipodidae > Jaculus > Jaculus jaculus. Next base: position 72,207,467 of record NC_059107.1, on the reverse strand, counting down.
AATTCCAGGTCAGCCTGGGCTAGAGCAAGACCCTGCCTTGAAAAACCACAAAAAAGGAAAAAGAGAAAAGGGAGGGAGGGAAGGAGGAAAGGAGGGAAGGAGGGAGAGAAGGAAGGAAGGAAGGAAGGAAGGAAGGAAGGAAGGAAGGAGGGAGGGAGGGAGGGAGGGAGGGAGGGAGGGAGGGAGGGAGGGAGGGAGAGAGGGAGGGAAGGAGAGAGGGAGGGAAGGAGGGAGAGAAGGAAGGAAGAAAGGAAGGAAGGAAGGAAGGAAGGAAGGGAGGGAGGGAGGGAGGAAGGGAGGGAGGGAGGGAGGGAGGGAGCAGGCAGGCAGGCAAGCAAGCAAGCAAGCAAGCAAGCAAGCAAGCGGCTATCAGTTGATGTGTTTGCCTTCAAAGCCAGAAGACCTAGGTCTGATTCACCGGTACCCACATAAAGACAGATGCACAAGGTGGCACATGTGTCTGGAGTTTACTTGCAATGGCTAGAGGCCCTGGCACACCCATTATCTCTCTCCCCCCCTCTCACCCCTTCTCTCTCTGCCTCTTTCTCTCTCTCTCTCAAATAAATTTAATTTAAAAAGAAATAAGCATTTTGCCAGCCAGGCCAGATGAGCCAATGGGTGCAATAGTGGCATGTCTGTCATGGTGGAAACCAACTGCCCTCTAATTGGACTGGAGGCCCGCTCCATGGGAGGGAATACATCCCTGATACTGAAAACTTAACACAAGGGTAGTCATGAGCCCTCATCATGAGCCCTAGGGGTGCAATGTCTGCTGTGGTCTGGCTAAATGTATATACTATGCTTATCAAACTGCCCAGTAAGCATTTCTCTTCATGTTCATACCCATATATTAATGCTACTCTCACTTATGGTAGAGAACCTTCTCTTTTCAGATGGCAGTAACCTTGGGGTGACTCAGAAGGCATCATGGTGCTGGGAGGAAGTGACAGAAGTACTCAGCTCTGCAATACTTCTATCACACCTTCCAAGGCTCAGGGTCTATTGCAGAAGAGGTGGCGGAAAGAATGAAAAAGCCAAAGGAAGGGTAGGACTCCTTACAATGTGCTCCCCCAGACACAAAATGGTCTGGATATACAGGACCTCACAGTGCTTGACACTACCTACATAAGACCATCATAATAGGATGAAAATATAATGACATCAAAATAAAAGAGAGACTGGGCTGGAGGGATGGCTTAGCGTTTAAGGCATTTGCCTGCAAAGCCAAAGGACCCAGGTTCAATTTCCCAGGTCCCACATTAGCCAGATGCACAAAGGGGCACATGTGTCTAGAGTTCGTTTGCAGTGGCTGGAGGCCCTGGCATGCCCATTCTCTCTCTCACTCTCTCTCTCTCCCCCTCTTTCTCTGTGAAATGAATAAATGAATAAAATATTTTTAAAAAAATAAAAAAGAGACTAATTGAGAGGGGGAAGGGATATGATGGAGAATGGAGTTTCAAAGGGGAAAGTGGGGGGAAGGGAAGGCATTGCCATGTGATATTATTTATAATCATGGAAGTTGTTAATAAAATTTTTTTAATTAAAAATAAATTAATTAATTAAAAGAGCAAAAAGAAAAAAAAATAAGCAAATTAATTAAAATACTAAAACAAAACCAAAGGTAGTCTGTGGCCTGAACTGTTTCCATCAGGGAATTTTATGAAGTTGGGCCTTGGTAGGTAGAGTGGTTCTATAGCAGGAACAGCACATACATTCCTCAGTCCTTTGGAGAAGGCAGCAATAGGTTGAACATATTTTTCAGCAACTTACAATCAATGTTTCAAATTAAAACAGCATAACAAGTCTGATTATTTTTAATTTTTTTATTTATTTACTTTATTTATTTGAGAGAGATATAGAAAGAGGCAGAGAGAGAAAAAGAGAGAGAATGGGTAGACCAGGGCCTTCAGTCACTGCAATTGAACTCCAGACGCACGTGCCACCTTGTGCATCTGCCTTACGTGGGTCCTGGAGAACTGAACCTAGGTCCTTTGGTTTTGCAGGCAAGCACCTTAATCGCTAAGCCATCTCTCCAGCCCCCACAAGTCTGATTCCTGAGCTTGCTATTGCAAATTAAAGAGCCATAAATCTTTTATTAAAATGTCCTGGTTGAGGACTGAAGAGATGGCTTAATGGCTAAGGCACTTGCCTGCGAAGTCTAAGGACCCATGTTTGACTCTCCAGATCCCATGTAAGCCAGATGCACAAAGATGAGGCAAGCACAAGGTCATGCATGCCCACTAGATGGTGCAAGCATCTGGAGTTCAATTGCAGTGGCGGAAAGCCTGGCATGCCAATTCTCCCTCTCCCCCTTCCTCCCTCCCTCCTCCCCTCTGTAAAAATAAAATAAAATAAATTTTTTAAAATGTCCTGTTTGAGCTGAGTTCCCTGCACAGTCAGTGTGTGGGCGGGTGCAGTGGTCTGGAATGGGAGCTGGACTTGAGGAGATAAATGACCTAGCGCAATCCACCCTGGCCCCAACTGAAACCACAGAGGTGTTGGGTAATGGGCAAGAATGCTGCACTCTCATTTAGGCTGATATCAACACAAGGATGATGGAGAAATATACAGAGGACACTCAACACCTACCAAACCAGACATCTAGATGCTCATAAGTGCCCATCACTGAAGTAGACTTAAAATGTTCCCAGCATGGCTCAGGGAATATTGTGCAAGAGGGGGCGGAAAGATTGTTTGAGTTGGGACATCTTGCACAGAGACCCTGCCTCTTCCCCATAATTGACTGCTGTCCATAATGCATAACCTGCAGTACCTATGGGGTTGACCAGCATCCCCATAAGGAAGGCCTCTTCAGAAAAAGGGCAGGGAGGAGGGAAAGGATGGCACCAACATGTAATGTTTACATATAAAATGTCCATATCTAACTTAAATATATATATTTTTAAATGTCCTGCTTGAGAAATATTAAAAGAATATATTTCTTAATAAAATAAAAAATTAACCAGGCACAGTGGCACATGCCTTTAATCCCAGCACTCAGGAGGCAGAGATAGGAGGATCGCCATGAGTTTGAGTCCACCCTGAGACTACATAGTGAATTCCAGGTCTGCCTGAGCTACAGTGAGACCCTACCTCAAAAAACCAAAAAATAAATAAATAAATATATGAAATTAACAAGAGAATATTTCTTTAGATAAAAAAAAAAAAGCCTTCCATCAACTTGTAGCAACTGTAGCCTCCTAACCACCAAAGACTCATATATTGCTCATAGCAAGGCAGATAGCCCAAAATGAACACTAAATTGTTCTTTGAGTTTAATTCTTGAATTTGAGAAAATAAAGTTCTCTTCAGAATGGATGAAGCCAAAAATAGCTCAGAAGAGTCTCCAACTCTCTTATCTGAAGGATGTCCTTTGTTAATCACAACTGAATTAACAGATGCCCTACAAAGGATTTCTTCAGAAGAGGACTCTCTTCGGACTGGAGGCAAGAAGGGCAATGCCATAAACACTTTGTTCAAATTGCCAGACACTGTCTACTGCATCTCAGGAGGAGCCAACCAAGTTGATAAGGAGATGTGACCCCTAGTGAGCTCAGCAAAGATGGTGAGGGCAATGGAAGAATTCCAGGAGAATCCTACTTTATAATCCTCCACAAGTGGCATCTCTCTGTATCAGTGATACCCAGGTGACTTTTCAGCAGGACCTTCACTGAAATCCACAACTGCTAGTCAGGTCCAAACAATGAGTTTGGAAGAAGGAGAAGAAAGACAAAAAACTGGATCCTTTCCCACAGCAAGCTGTGGAGTCATTTGCAGTATGAAATAGCTAGGGGTCCTGGCTTTGTGAATATATTAAAATGAGACCTCATCTCACAAAAAGGCTCCGAGTCTACATAAGTTTATGATATTTATCAGGCCCTTTTTTTCATAAAAGGACAGAAATATAAGCAAGTAATTTTAATACTAACCATAGAAGAACTTGCGTGAGGCCCCCAAATCAATATAAGCTATTGTATATGCTCTTGGTTACCCACTGGAACTAAAGGTAAGACCCTACTGAAGATATCACAAGCTTCAGTTGCAGGACACTGAGAAATCATGCAGTAACTGACCTGGAAGTCTCCTCCCTGCTGGCTAGCTCTCATAATGCTGGAAAATGCTATTCCGGCTGCTAAGGCAGAAAAGTCATCAACAGTCTTACTCAGAAGTGGATCCTGCAAGCCACAGAACCAACCATGCAGGCAAGATGTGCCCACTGATGCATTAGTGACACGACTGTTATGAGGGTAACCAACTGCTCTCTGAGTGGATGTGTGGGTCATTCCACAGGAAATTATTCAGTCCTTGCATACAAAACCTAGTCAAAATACTATGGCTGGGAAGGTGATAAGCCCTAGGGGTGAAGGTACCATTACTGTTTGGCTAAATAAATATGTTATGCCCATCAAATTACCCTCTAAATATTATGTTTATAACCATAGGTAAGTTAGTACTGCTCTCACCTCTGGTCACAGAATGGTGACTACTGGAAATACTCAAGATTCTTCATTGTGCATCAAGTAAGTGACTATTGAGTTCTCAGTGCTGAATGAGACATCATGCCTTCCAAAGCTCATGACACGTTGCAGAAGAGGTAGAAAGAATATAAGCACCAGAAGATGGGAAGAAGTGCTATGGGACACTAATGTGCAGATATGAAGTGCCCATTACATTTATAACTTCACAGAAGTGTCATTATGCCCAAGATCTGCACAATACTGGGCCTTTCATTCTATCATGAGTAGTATGGAAGGGCAAGGGAAAAAAAGACACCAAAGTAGAAAAGGGACTAGTTGGAAAAGAGGTGTTCCATGGAAGGGAAATAGAAGAGGAGGATGGAACAAGAGAAAGTAACAGGAGGGGACTATAATCAAAATACATTATGTACATGTATAAAAACTGTTAATAAAAAAGGTTTTTAGGGAGCCAGACATGGTGGCACACACCTTTAATCCCAGCACTTGGGAGGCAGAAGTAGGTGAATTGCCAAGAATTCAAGACCACCCTAAGGCTGCATAGTAAATTCCAGGTTAGCCTAGGCTAGAGAGTGGGCCACTACCTCGAAAAACCAAAAGTTTTTTACGGCATGAGAGATGGCTCAGCAGTTAAGGCATTTGTTCACAAAGCCTAACTCACATAAGGCCACATAAGACACAGTGGCACATGCATCTGGAATTTGTTTGTAGCAGCTGGAGGCCCTGGCACACCCATTCATATACTCTTCATTCATTTTCTCTCTCTCTCTCTCTCTCTCTCTCTTTCATTCTCTGCATGCAAATAAATAAAAATATGTTTTTAAAAGTTTTTTAAAGAATAATTATCATATCTAGAATGCATTGAGAATGTGACATATGCTTACATAAAAACATCTCAGAGCATTCTACCCAGAATGCAGACAGTTACACAGAGCACTGCCAAATAATTAGACCACCAAGTGGTACCAATAGTGATTTGAATGCCTACCCCCCCCCCATACATGTGTTTGAACACTTAGTTCTCAGCAAAGTAGTGCTACTTGAGAAGGTTGCAGAACAATTAGGAGGTAGAGCTAGCAAGGTCACTGAGGGTGGGCCTTGGAGTATTATAGCCCAGCCCTGTTGGTTGATTATTTTCTCTTTCCTCTCTCTGTCTCTTTGTTTTACTCTACCTTCTCTCTCTTTTCTCTCTTTTCCCTCCTCCCTGTCCCTCTCCCTCTGCTTCCTGTCTGTAAGCATGACATTGTGACACAGGCTTCTGGCTACTCTCTACCCTCTAGAACTATAAGCCAGAATAGACTCTTTCTTCCCTAAGTTGCTTCTGATCAGGTATTTGTTCACAGTAACAAGAAAGCAGCTGATACAATCCCCAATAAATATTGGCTTTAAAAATAATAAAGCCGGGTATGGTGGCACAGGCCTTTAATCCCAGCACTCAAGAGGCAGAGGTAGGAGGATCACCAAGAGTTTGAGGCCACCCTGAGACTACATAGTTAATTCCAGGTCAGCCTGGACCAGGGTGAGACCCTACCTCAGAAAAAATAAATAAATAAATAAATAATAAACCTGCTTCTTCAGCCTCTTATATCTCTGTCCTCATTCACATAATAAACCAAAGAAAGATAAAGGGCTGGTGATACTATAAATACAAACTAATACTATGTGGTGGTTTGATTCAGGTGTCCCCCATAAACTTAGTTAGGTGTTCTGAATGCTACATTCCCAGCTGATGGACATTTGGGAATTAACACCTCCTGGAGGCAGTGTACTGTGGGGGGCAGGCTTATGGGTGTTAAAGCCAGGTTCCCCATGCCAGTGTTAGGCACACTCTCCTGTTGATATTGTCCACCTTGTGTTGGTCTAGGGGTGATGTCCACCCTCTGCTCATGCCATCGTTTTCCCCTGCCATTGTGGAGCTTCCTCTAGAGCCTGTAAGCCAACATAATCCTCTTTTTCCCAGAAGCTGTTCTTGGTTGGGTGACTTCTACCAGCAATGCTAACCTGACTGCAACATACTATAATTTTCATTGTATTCACATTATATTATTATATACTATGTACTACAGATGGTCCTTTTACTAAAATGCTTCAACTTACAATTTTTTTAGCTTTCTGAGGGCATAAAATATACACTCAGTAGAAACCATACTTTGAATTATAGATTTTGGTCTTTCCCCAAGCTAGTGAGATGCAGGGTAATACTCTCATGTTGCTTAAAGTTCCAACTCCCAGTCAGCCACACAATGAACAGAGTAAATAACACATTCTAGAGTATACTCTGTTGCTAAGCTATGACAGCCTACAGGTTGGGTATAATAAATGCACTTTCAACTTATGATGGATTTAGAGGACATGACCCCATCCTAAGTCAAGGAGCATCTATGACAAACTAATTATTCTGTTCTAAACTCTGTAACACCAAGACTATACATTCTATTCTACATATTATGTAGTATACTATATAATGCTATGTTATTCATTCTGTTTTAGACTAGTCAACACAATGTTATGCTATGTTTTCCTATACTGGAGTATACAAGCACATAACCAATAATACTTTCATAGTATCTCTTTTCTGAGCAGTTATGCTTCAGTGTATTCTATATAAGTACACTTTTCAACAGCATGAATATTTGTATAATCCTCTATATATTTTTCCTGTGGATTCTTTTCTGTCTTTTGGTGTCTTAGTGTAAAATTAGTCAAGTCCCCAGTGAAATCCCAGGAAGCCAATATCAACACAAGCTTACCCTTACACACATCCCCAGACTCCACATGTCGAAGGACTTAAAGTAAAACCAACAGTCTTCCACACATGCAAGCCTGTTATGCATATTCACATAATAATGTACATAAGTTACTCAGATATACATATATAAATTGCATATATACACATGTACAGATATCTAACACACATATACAGTAACATACATTCACACATAAACACATATAAACATGCACAAAAAGACATACATATATATACACATTTACACATAAGCATATGTTCATACCCAAACATACATGCACATGTATATGTATACATATAGTCATATATAAGCATATGCATATTCACACATAAATGCATGTGTCTATACATATAATTCACAAAATATATACAAACATTCACACATACATAAATGCCAGCATGCATCAAAGGGTCATATACAGACAATATCCCCCAGAGGTGGCCAATAATTAAATTTCTATAACTGTACCTTTTGGAAACTAATGAGCCTATTTTAACAGAACATTTCTCTATCTCAAATAATGTGTTCATACATTCATATGAACACATCCATATTCAAACATATGGAACATTAAAAAGCACACATATATGAACTCTTCAACAGTATTCTCAAACTTGAACAAATTCTAATTATAACCAGAGTTGCTAACTCATATATTTCACTTCAGAATGAATACACTCATTCTTTCAGTTGCCACAGTAACAATACTATAAAATAGGGCTGTATAACATAGTGCCACTAATATAATCAAACTTCCTGGAATCTGACCCACTTCTAACATTTTTCCTGTCTGAGTGATTTCCTTCTGATTGAAATCATGAGATAATTCTTTCCCTTCCTGCTTTTTCTTTCCATGCCCTTTTCACTACCCTTTCATCATCTAAGAAACTAAATCATGGTTGTCAAAACTGAAGACAAATAAACAGCCTCAGGAGATAATACCATAGCAGAATGAACCAAAGAGAAGAACAAGATTCTTTATGGAAATGTATAAAACAAAAAGTCAAAATCCTGAGTTCCCTCATGACAGAAACTAACAAGAGGAATCAAGGAGATCCTCAGCCCAGTTCAGGGCTCTGTATATGAAAGGAGCATCTGACTCCTCTGTCCCTGTTCAAGTGACAAAAGATGAAAGAGACTAAACTAGTACAGTATAAAAAAGAGAAATCAGGCAAACGTTTAAAATGTATCTGCTTTTCCGGGGTACAATGAGGACATGTTCTCAGCATACTGAAGGTTACATATATACAAAGCTAGGGCTGGAGGGATGGCTTAGCAATTAAGGCACTTGTCTATGAAGCCTAATGACACAGGTCAATTCTCCAGGACCCATGTAAGCCAGATACACAAGGTGACACATATGTCTAGAGTTTGTTTACAGTAGATAAAGGCCCTAGAACGCCCATTCTCTCCCTCTCCCCCAACACACACATATATAGAGAGAGAACATATATATATATATAATCTGTATCTCTCTCAAATAAATAAAATATTAAAAAACAAAACTATAAAATGTCTATAATAAAGTCTTAAAACTTTAGTATTCTTATAGCACGCACCAACCAATAAGGGGTTCTACAAATACTAAAAACACTAAGAATAGCCACCACAGCAGGACTCTGCTACAAATTGCTCAAAACATAAGGGCTGGAGAGAGGCTTAGTGGTTAAGGCGCTTGCCTGCGAAGCCTAAGGACCCATGATCCACTCTCTAGGTCCCACATAAGCCAGACACACAAGGCGACGCAAGGTCATGCATGTGCACAAGGTGGCACACACGTCTAGAGTTCTATTACAGTGGCTGTAAGCTCTGGTATATTAATTCCTCCACCGCCCCCCCCCCCGCTACTCACATTAAAAAAAAAAAAAGGCATGTCTGTGGGGCTTGCCTCAAAAATATTTTTATTTAAAAAGAAAAAAAACCAGGCGTGGTGGTGTACACCTTTAATCCCAGCACTCAGGTGACAGAAGTAGGAGCATTGCCATGAGTTCGAAGCTACCCAGAGACTACATAGTGAATTCCAGGTCAGCCTGAGCTACAGTAAGACCCTACCTCGAAAAACAAAAGCAAAACAAAACAAAAAAACCATGCAGTATGGCCAAGGAACCTATAACCTGATTTCTAGGAATCTAACTTTAAACATTGTCACAGCTACCATATTACAAAAAAAAATAATAATGTGAATGTGCCAAATGCTGTTCACAATTACTAAAATATACCTAACCAAAAATAAAAGTAACATTTCAGGCAAAAATTCCAGAAGCAGAAGAATACAAACTATACTCCTGAAGTTCTTAAAAGCTTTGTACTTTTCTTTCTTGAACTATACTTACCACCAACTTTTATATAATAATAAATAATTAGTTAATTAAACCATCTGACAAAGAATGTAAAACTTTCCCATGAAGACCTAACTCCTACACTGCAAATATTCTCACATCAGAGGGCCTGGGAAGATAGCTCAGTTGGTAAAGTGCTCACTTCACAAGCATGATGACCTGAGTGTGAGCCCCCAGAACCCATGTAAAACATCCATGCATGATGGCACATGTTTGTAACCCCAGCACTGGGGCAGAAACAGGAAGACCACTGAGGCTAGCTGGCCAGCCAGTCGGGCCCAATTAATGAGCTCCAGGCCAGTGGGAGACCCTGTGTGAAAGGAGGCAGATGATGTTCCTGAGGATGACATCTGAGGTTGTCATATGTCCTCCACATGAATACACACTCAAATGCATGCTTACCTACATAGGCAGGCATGCATGCATGAGCACATGTGTATGCACGTGTGTACACACACATATACAATTTTTAAAAGCTCTACCCTAAACCTGTCCATTTTGCTTCATATGGTTTTGCCCAAGCTCTCAAGGAGCTTAGGAGTCATCGACAGAGGTCCAAGAATCCTGTTTATATGTCATCTACAGAGGACCCTCTCTGACTGATTTCCTTCTTTCCCTATTTCCCATCTGAAGCATTGTGTGTATGAGCTGTGGCTAGCTTTGTAAATGTTGGCAGTTAATTTGTATTTATTACCAGCAGAGAGGAAAAGACAAATGCGTAGTACTAAAGGCAGATGCTTCAATGGTCCTCACCAAAGCAGACACATTGATTATGTATAGCCAACTAGGAATATGCAAACACAGTGCAAGAGCAAGATGCATGTTGTTCCCCATTACACTTCACTGGTTCACTATGGTGAGTACCACTCAGAAGTGTGGTCTTGATAGTCATGTGCATACCTACACATGTAAGCACATGAACACACACACAATTGGACACTTTTGGAATTACACACTCCAAAATCAATCTCTGAGAGTATCTGCTGCAGCACACTCCTAGATCACCTGGGAATAGCCAACAGGGTTACACAGACTGCCAAGGGACTGTTGGGATTATGATACAGGTCGAGGCTCTTCTATAGGCTTAGACAAACAGCATGCTAAGAATTAGTCATCAGCAATAAATCGGAATCAAAGTGCACAGTGTTCTGAGAAGCACAAAGCATATTCCACATCTGAAGTTCTTCAGAACTTTCTTTGGACTCTGTAAATTCAGAATTATCCCTTTCATTCATTCTTCCTCTGGTAACTTCCTCCAGCTCCTGTCCCAATAACGCTAAATTGTCTTTAATCTGTATTCTTCACTCCTCTAACCTAAGGCTCTCAATACAACTGTTCTCAGGGACCTGCTCTCCCAAGGCTTCACATGGAACCCTCCTTTCTGAGTCCCTGCCCTTTCTTCAGCAACACTTGGAGCTCTTTTCTAGGAAAAGTTTCTCTTCTCTCTGCTTTCATGAATTACACATGACAAGCATCAGACCTGCAATTCATTCCTAGACTGTTAATCCCTGAAACTATTGCATAGGCTATCTATGTACTTTCCATAGTATGACTAAAACATTTTTTAAAAATAATTTTCCTGGGGCTGGAGAGATGGTTCAGCTACTAAAGTCACCTGCTTGCAATACCTGACTGGCTGGGTTCGAATGCCCACCATCCACATAAAGCCAGATGCACAAAGTGGCCTGTGTGTCTGGAGTTCGTTTGCAGTGGCAAGGAGACCCTGGTGTGCCCATTCTCTCCCTCCTCTCTGCTCCTCCTCCTACAGCTTTTGAAGCCTGTTAAGTAAACTCTGGAAAACTTGGATATGGTTCAAGAAAGCACCTCCACTAAGTACATGAGAAAAAGACCAAAAAGAAAGGCTTTAGCAGTAATATTGATTTAGGAAAATAGAGGCCAGGATGGAGCTTAACAGGGGCAAGGCTGTTAGGCAAGGATGGTGTCTGCTTTCCTCCATCCTGGGGAGGAAACCAGCAGAGATGCCAAACAAGACCCAGACTACATGGGTATGGATAGGATCTGAAGAGTCTTTAAAGAGAAAGATCTCAGAATCTCCTTCCCTGAAATCTTTTAACTCTTCCAGGAGCTTAGCAGAGATTTCCACTGGTGCACCCTAGACAGCAGGAACACCACAGCCCCCTCCAAGCACATGCCTGTGCAGTATGACTACAAAATACTACAGGATCCACAAAGCAAAAAAGCTGTCATTGCTCCATGTTCCACCTCAGGAGTGAGGGAGGGAGAGAGGGGGAAAGGTTGAAATATATAGGACAAGTCACAGTTCTCGAAGCTTGTCTACTCAAAGACAGATGTTGGGGTTATTCATCACAACCACATTTTCAAAAACAAAAATTATTAATCAAGAAATGCAATCTGGCATGTGTCACAACACCTACAGTAGCAGCCTCAGCCAAGAGCATTCTACTGGGAGTGAGGAGTGCAAATGGCATTAGGTGGAAGGGTGACAAGGACACTGAGCATCTCAGGATGAAAACAGCCCCATCACAAAAGAGTCCCAGGTCGAAAATGTCAAGAATGCTGAGGCTAGATAGCCTAATCTAAGGGTGTTTTGTTTCTTCAACAACATGTATTTGAGGTACTTTTTATGCATAAACCTTTGCCTTTTTTTGGAGGGGCTATGGCAGGGGTATGAGACCAACAGGTTTTCTAGGGCCCAGGGCTAGGTGGCTGAAGTCTGAGGGAAGGCAGCTGAACTGGTTCCTATGGCCCCATGGGCAGGTCAGGATGCTGAGCAGGTATGACAGGAATGAGACTAAACATTCTTGCAAAGTAGAGTACTTTTGTAATGGTGAAATCTCTATAAAATGTAATGCATAAACCTGGAAGCTTCATTTTGTTCTCAATAAAAGTTTTGAGATACTGAAATTCTGGGAGGTTTGTTTCTTTGTTTTGTTTTGCTTTGTTTTGTTTTGTTTTGTTTTGCTTTGTTTTGTTTTGTTTTGTTTTGTTTTTACTAGAAATGATCCCATATACTGTTCCCTAGAATTGGGACCCTGGGATGGATATATGCCTTCATATCCCCTCCCCCCGAGTGAGACCCAAGGAAGACATTCAACATCAAACATTGCTTTTGTTCACATTCCTTTCTAACACCACATTTCAGATGCTTAGTGGACCCTCCAATAAAATGGTACACGGTATCTCAACATTGTTTAACACTGTTATAGTTCTAGATTAATCAATTTAAAAATGCTATGGAGAAATAAAATACAGTAATACCATGTTACAGCTGTAAGATTATGAATGACTATTTAAATCTAGGTATCTAAGTTTTCAAACTGGCATTTCTGAATTATGAACAAATTTATATTAAAAAGTGATGTCTTAAAATTTTAATGAAATTAATAATTTTAATGCATTAAACATGCACCTAAAGTATGTAAGGAACTTTTAAAGTAAGTATTAGGGAAGAAAGAATTATAACACCTAAATTCTATGATAATTCACACTAAATAGCAAAAAGACAATGAAGACAAAAATGAAGAACAGAGGCAGAGTAATGTGGAATACTGATTATCAACTTACAAGAAAGTTATCTGTTAGGTTATGTATCTGTTAGCAAGCCCCACAGCCACCTTGAGTACTTGTACTCATTCCCCTGGAGCTATGGAAGAATAGAAAGCTTCTAGTGCAATCTACCTCAACTAGAACACAAACTCTGGGATTCAGATTTCCTGAACACAACAGAAAACAGGCATAATATTTCTGTGGCAGTAAGTCTTCTCAGTATTTTAGCCTCAATGACTATAAAATACACAGACATACTCTATTAGAAATCAGGTAACAAGTCATTAATTTCAATCAGTAAATTCAGTATTACTTGGATTGCAATCTTAGTACTTATTTAACTGAAAAGGAGGAATTATGTAATAATTATACTATCTGACATAAGAGTTGTAAGTCTGCAATTACATAACATCACCACTTAGTATGGAAAATAACATTTTTAATAATTATGGATGATGTCACTGAAAACACTAAATAAGATAAGCAAATATTTTATAAAGTTTCAAAAGAACAACGTGCATTGCTCAGGAGTTTCTGGGTTTGCTCTGAGTTTTCTCTGATTCTTCCACAGGAAAGTCTTGGAAAATTCCAGATTTGTACCATCATGTGCCAAGTTATTAATGGATTGGGATATCAACTTTCTTCATCTCCTTCATGTGAAATGCTGACTCACAGAAACCATAGCATCAAGTTGGGAAGATGGCTCAGCAGATAAAATACTGAAGACCTGAGTTCAGGTCCCCCAAACCCACATAAAGGCAGGTGATATGGCATCTATAATCAATCCCAGCATGCCTAAGGCAAGAAGGGAGGTGGAGGCAGGAGAATTACCCGGAAACTCATGTGCCAGATAACCTGCTGAATGTAGCTATAAACAAGAGATCTTGCTTCAAAAAAAGTAGAAGGTGCAAACCAACACTAAAAGTTGCCTCTAAACACATGTGCCACTGATTCACATGCATTGCACTCACACATATTAACATGCACACATAGGTATCAAAAGGAAAAAAATACCCACAGTACTTCCAGTTAAGATGGCAGCGTAGGTACCACGCCAAAGCAGCCTATGGGGGAAAAAGACCAAAAAAACTCAGCAAAATACACACTTTTACTAAAAAGTGAAGTGTATAGGAAATTGAAATGGCAGGGGAGAAGTAGAAGAGATCCAGAGCACCCAGATCCCGCACAGGCTGGCAAAAGTGACCCCGGCAGGTCCGCCGACTGCAATGGCAGTGGCGTTGCACTAGAAAGCCGCCAGGCTCGGCTCAAGCCACAGGAAAAGCCAGGTGAGGGGAGCTTCCACTCACACCAGAGCTCTCTGCAACTCAAGAAACGTGAAGGGAGAGCGGCTGTGAACAATGGAGGAGCAGATCACAAGGTAGAAGAACACATGGAACAGCAAGAGAACTAGAGCAGCTGCAGCTCCCTCCCCTCCCCCACCGCCTGAGACCAGCTCTAGCGAACAGAGCAGCAGTCCAGGACCCGGCCACGCCAATTTAAGCTGACAGCAGGACCCAAGCAGGAGCAGGGTCCGGAAGCAACATCAGCAGCTCCAGCAGTGGCAGATCCAGCAGCAGCAGCAGCTTCAGAGGCAGCAGTGGCAGATCTAGCAGCGGCAGCTTCACAGGCAGCAGTGGCGGAACCAGCAAGTGGCAGCTTCAGAGGCAGCAGTAGCAGAACTACCAGCAGCAGCTTTAGCAGTAGCAGCGACAGATCCAGCCACAGCACCTTCAGCAGCAGCAGCGGGGGTGCCGATCTGCAGGGCCACAGTTGCCAGCCTCGGTTTGCCCCGCAGGAAAAGCCAGTGCCCAGCTCCAGAAATCAGGACAGCAGCCCAACGACCCAGCCAGCAACTTGACTGAGACCAAAACCATCCAAAAAGGTAACTGGGATTAATTGCACCAGGGAAGGGTCTCACTTGGTCACAAGCTGACTTGGATCCCTCAACAGACCAGATATCTTAACCTCTTTGTTGTAAGAGGATCTGGTTGTTATAAGAACTACTCTTGCATAAATATTCGGTGCTGATTTTGATTGAATGTGTACAGTGTTTAGTTCAATTTTAGAATCTACCTGTATTTTATTCCACTAAGCCTACTTGAATACTCCCATAGCAGGGAAACTCGACCCCTAGGAACACCTTTGTAGATACTCTGAGAGCCTTAAGAGCCACACCTAACACCTTAAGCTCCTATCCTGAAGATATATAACATCAAATCAATTGATATAGTTAAGAATACCCAGCTAGCTAGAAAATCCAAGTATTAACTCAACCAAGATGCAAAAATATATACATTATAACACAAGAAAGACTAAAAAGCAAGACAATATAAATCCACCTGACGGTATTAATGCATCAGAAATGACCTCCAGTGAGAATGAGTTAGAGAAAATGCCTGAGAAAGATTTCAAAAGAATGATTGTAAATATGTTCAAAGAAGTCAGAGAACAAATCAAAGGAGTCAAAGAGGAAATCAAAGGAATCAAAGAAGATGCAGGACACCAATTTCATGAAATAAAGAAGGCAATACAAGACATAAATAAGGAAATAGAAATAATAAAGAAAAACTAGTCAGAACTACTAGCAATGAAGAACACAGTTAATGAAATAAAAAACTCTGTAGAAAATCTCACAAGTAGAATGGATGAAGGAGAGGACAGATATCTAAGCTAATACAGATACAGGAAGCCTTTAGAACCCCAGCCAGACAAAACTGGAAAGAACCTCTCCACGTCATATTATAATCAAACTACCAAACACACAAACCAAAGAAAAAATATTGAAAGCAGTTAGAAAAATCAAGTTACCTACAAAGGCAAGCCCATCAGGATCACAGCAGATTATTCAACACAAAATTTAAAAGCCAAAAGGGCTTGGAGTGATATATTCCAAGTTCTGAAAGATAACAACTGTCAACCAAGGTTACTTTATCCTGCAAAGCTATTCATTCAAATAGACAGAGAAATAAGGACATTCCATGACAAAAGCAGGTTAAAGGAGTATCTGAAGACAAAACCAGCTCTACAGAAAATACTTGATAGAATCCTCCATGCTGAAGAAAAGTTAAAGCACACATATAAGGAACCTGGAAAAAAACAAGCAATACTCAAATACTAGTTAACACAAGAGAGCAAAGGTAGAACCAGAACCACAAAAAAAAAAAAAAAAAAAAATGGCAAACATAAATACATACCTTTCAATAATATCTCTTAATATTAACTGCCTGAATGCCCCAACCAAAAGACATAGGTTTGCAGACTGGGTTAAAAAGCAGGATCCAGCCGGGCATGGTGGCGCACGTCTTTAATCCCAGCACTCGGGAGGCAGAGGTAGGAGGATCGCCTTGAGTTCAAGGCCACCCTGAGACTACAGAGTTAATTCCAGGTCAGCCTGGACCAGAGTGAGACCCTGCCTCGAAAAAAAAAAACAAACAAACAAAATAAAAAAAGCAGGATCCTACAATTTGTTGTCTCCTAGAAACTCACCTTTCTACAAAGGATGGACATTATCTTAGGGTGAAAGGTGGAAAAAGGTGTTTCAAGCAAATGGGCCTAGAAAACAAGCAGGGGTTGCTATCCTAATATCTATCTGACAAGGTAGACTTCAGTCCAACGTTAGTCAAAAAAGATAAGGAAGGTCACTTTATATTGATTAACGGCACACTCCAACAGGAGGATATTACAATCCTAAACATATATGCACCTAACACGGGGGCTCCCAAATTCATCAAACAAACACTATTAGAACTAAGGTCACAGATAACACCAAACACAGTGGTGGTGGGTGACTTTAACACCCCACTCTCATCAATTGACAGGTCATCCCGGGAAAAAATAAGCAGAGAGGCATCTGGACAAAATGAGGTCATAGAAGGAATGGACCTAACAGATATATACAGGACATTTCATCCAAAGGCTGCAGAATATACGTTCTTTTCAGCAGCACATGGAACATTCTCTAAAACAGACCATATATTAGGACACAAAGAAAATCTTAACAAATTCAGGAAAATTGAAATAATTCCTTGCATTCTATCAGACCACAATGGAACTAAACTACAAATCAGTAGCAAGAAAGGCTATAGAGCATACACAAAATCATGGAAAGTAAACAATACACTACTAAATGATGAATGGGTCCATGAAGAAATCAAGGAGGAAACCAAAAATTTATAGAGCCAAACAATAATGAGAACACAACATACCAAAATCTCTGAGACACAATGAAGGCAGTTCTAAGAGATAAATTTATAGCCTTAAGTGCCTATATTAAGAAACTAGAAAGGTCACAAGTAAACGACCTAATGCTTCACCTTAGAGCCTTGGAAAAAGAAGAACAAGGCAAACCAAAAATCAGTAGACGGGAAGAAATAATAAAGATTAGGGAAGAAATTAATGAAATTGAAACAAAAAAAAATAATCCAAAGAATTAATGAAACAAAGATTTGGTTGAAAGGATAAACAAGATTGATAAACCATTAGCAAATCTGACCAAAAGAAAGAGAGAAGAGACACAAATTAATAAAATCAGAGATGAAAAAGGTAACATCACAACAGATTCCAGAGAAATTCAAAAAAATCATAGGGACTTACTATAAAAGCATACACTCCACAAAGTATGAAAATCTGAAAGAAATGGATGATTTCCTTGATCTATATGACCTATCTAAATTAAATCAAGATGAGATTAATCACTTAAATAGACCTATAACAAACATGGAGATCCGAACAGTTATCAATAATCTCCCAACTAAAAAAAGCCCAGGCCCAGATGGATTCAGTGCTGAATTTCACCAAACCTTCAAGGAAGAGCTAACACCATTGCTTCTTAAGCTTTTCCAGGAAATAGAAAAAGAAGGAATTCTACCAAACTCTTTTTATGATGCCAGCATCACCCTGATACCAAAACCAGGCAAAGATAGAACAAAAAAAGAAAATTACAGACCAATTTCCCTCATGAACATAGATGTAAAAATTCTCAACAAAATACTGGCAAACAGAATACAAGAATATATCAAAAAGATCATTCACTCTGACCAAGTAGGCTTTATCCCAGAGATGCAGGGATGGTTCAATGTACACAAATCTATAAATGTAATACATTATATAAATGGGTTGAAGGACAAAAATCACATGATCATCTCATTAGACGCAGAGAAAGCGTTTGACATAATCCAACATCCCTTTATGAAAAATACCCACAGCATCAACTTCTTACTAATATTGGGGAATCCCCCAGCAAACACTTTATATAACTTTTCTATTTAGTCACTTTCCAAAAAAAAAAAGCCACTAGTGAAGTTGAACAGATGAAGTCCATGACAGCAAAATAAAAACAAAAGCCATGCTTATCTTTCAAGAGATCTAATGCAAGGAACACATATGTACATTATGCCTTGAATTCATTGTCTTTGAACACAAAGCTGATACTAGTCAACAAGCAGGTGAAAATCATTCAAAGAAGCTCTTTTTCCTCCCTCCACATGGACTATCAAAAGCCTTTGCTTTTTTACTCAATACTTTACCTCTGAGTCTTCCCAACAGCCAGGCAATGGTAGCAGAATACCTAGAAAGAAGAATGATCATTCCTCTTCTCTCTAACCTCATGACCACTGTCACTACCATGGAGAAAGAAGGGAGCAGGGGGAGGTTGAGGGCCATCTGCTTAACTAATAAAGTCCACATTTCATATATTATTCTGCAATTTGGTTTCAACCTGACTGGGCAATTACCACTTTACCTCTTGGGGAAATCTGAAAAGAAAGCAAAGGACTTTTCTTCCAAATCCAAATGCTAACAACAAATAAGCAAAAGCAAGACAGTATGGCTTATCCAAGTTCACAAAGTAAGAAAACTGCAGAAGCAAGACAAAATTAGAACTTCCCTACCTCTTATAACTTTCCCCTCTGAGGATTTTATAGGAATACATGATAGACAAGGAGAGGTAGCAGCCAGTGGCTCCTGAAGGCTGGCCCTCTGCTCTTAAATCACCTGAGACAGATTATGGGGGCCTGGAGGTGGGATTGCAGAAACCATTCCAGTGAATCTGAGGCCAGGTATCAGCATTACAAGAAAGAAGGAACTAGTGTCAAACAGCAGCAATGACGTCAGCACTGCCACTGTGCTATCTGCCACAGGTATTGAGCTTTCAAAAGCAATGGTGGCAGCAAAGAAAAGGGCTCATTGCAGGTCACTGCTGCGGTGTGCCAAGGCCACCCATTCATGCATGGAAGAGCAGGCTGGGATCTGGATAGGAGTCTAAGGATAGGGCCTGGTGGAAAATGCTCAGTTTAGGTCCCAGGCTCATAAAAATAAAGGTAGTATCTCCCCAGGAGCTACCTACCCCAAAGCAACCTGCAGCAGGCAAACCACCCTAAAACCAACAGTGTATACACCTGCATCAGCAAGTGGTCCCAGAAGAACACCAGGGCCAGGAGTACCCACGAGAAGACAAGGAAAGGTCTCAGTGTGAATTAAAACTTTAATTGTAATGACCAACTACTGCTTTGGTTATTATTGCCCAAATTTCCAATATTACTACAGAAGCCATAAATCGTAACTTTTGTTAGTGGAATGCAGTTCTTGTTTAAAAAAAAAAAAAAAAAGGAAGATAAAGAGCAGGCTGGAAAACTGGCTTAGCCATTACAGCATTTGCCTGTAAACCCTAAGGACCCCAGTTTGATTCCCCAGAACCCACGTAAGCCAGATGCACAAGGAGGCGCATGCATCTGGAGTTTGGTTGCAGTGGCTAGAGGCCCTGGCATGCCCATTCCCTCTTTCTCTCTGTCTCTTCCTCTGTCTGTCTCTCAAATAAATAAACAAATAAAATTGTTCTAAAAAGACAAAGGGCTGGAAAGATGGCTTAGCAGTTAAGGCTCTTGCTTGAGAAGCCTAAGGACCCATGTTCAACTCTCCAGATCCCACGTAAGCCAGGTGTACAAAGGTGAGGTAAGCACAAGGTTGCACATGCCCACTAGGTGGCGCAAGCGTCTGGCATTTGATTGCAGTGGCTGAGGCTGAGGCTGAGGCCCTGGCATGCCAATTCTCTCTCCCCCTCCCTCCCTCTTTCTCTCTCTCTCTCTCTTTCTCTAAAACAAGGAAATATGAAAATGTATCAAATATCCAAAAGATACTGACTAATAAAAGATTCTCCTTTATTCATTTTATTTACTAGAAGGGAAGTACAATGTACACAAGTGTTCTTCTAGGAGCAAGTTTTTCAGGAACACAACTATGTATTTGACAAAGCAAGTTTGCACACAACAGGTGACTAAACAGAGAATGCACTCCACAGTCTCACCTACCCCATTTCAAGCCCAGATCATCTGAAACAGATCTAAGTTGCACAGAAGCTGCTGACTCCTAGTGAAAGCAGTAAATTAATAGCAAGACCTCTAAAAAGAAATACTATCATTCTGATCTATAAAAGCTGGAACTTAAAACATAAGACATAACACACTCTAGCCAAAAGGCAGCCAAAGGAGATTTTCTCTGATCTTAAAATACAGCAAGTATTTGTTTCACAGTCTATACAAGTGAAGACTTAGGCATCCCACTGAACAAAAGAAATTCCCACTGCCTACCCCTCATAGCACCATAGGAGAAGGAAAGGTGAGGGACAGATATTGGGAAGGACCTGGGAAGTGGCCCCTCTACCCTGAGGGCTCCTTCCTTCCTTCCTTCCTTCCTGCCTGCCTGCCTCAGTTTTCTCCATGCAAGACCTGGGATGGTCTCCAACTAAACACTGGGCCTCCTTCCCCTTCTACCTACTCCAGTTGCTCATCAGGATCAACTCTTTAGAGTTCCCAGTGCCACTGCTCAGGGAGGAAGGGAATGGATAAGGATACTTCCTATAAAATGAGACTTTGTAGGAGAGGAAAAGAACAGGTTCTTAAAAACAAGAAAAGAAGGTGAGGTGGGATGATGTGATCCCAACATTGGCAGGTAGAGGCAAGAAGATCAAGAGTTCAAGGCCAGCCTAGACTACCTGAAACCCAGTTTCAAACACACACACACACACACACACACACACACACACACACACACATTGAGTTGGAGAGATGACTCAGAGGTTAAGGTCATTTCCTGTACAGGTATGAGGGCCTGAGAATACTCAGTTCAACCTACAGAACCCATATAACAAGCTGCCCATGGCTGTGCATGTCTATAACCTCAATCCTACTGGACAGCAGAGACCCAAGAATCGCTAGAGCTTGTGAAAAATCAGCAAGCTCCAGGATCAGTAAGAGACTCAGCTCAAATAAAAATGGATGGAAGAGTGATGGAGCCCCCAGTGTTCTGCACTAGCAAATGCATGAGGTGCCACAAGGGCACATATACATGAATGTAACACACACTACACACCATATCACACCCACAGGCAGAGAGAGAGAAGCAAAGCAAAACAAAGCAAAAATAATTAACACAAAAATAGGGAAGAAGGACACACAATCAAAGCTCCACTGTATGTCTGAAGACTACAAAGACACAGAATACATAGCAGAAAAGCAATGCTGAAATCTGAACTTAGGGCCCCAGCAATGTACAGCTGGAAAAGTCTCTTGGATATTGGCAAAAATTGCTGCTTCCTGATTAGTCAGAAGGACTCATTAGCTTGGAATGGTCGGGCAGGTATGACTCCTGAAAGAGTGCTCATTGGACTCTCTCTCACACACAACACACATAGAGAATAATAACACAGCACACAGTCATCCAAAACCTAGCATCAACAATTCACATATGTATAACCCAACTCAGATGCAACATACATCTCTTAACACACCCCAACACTCACAGTATACAAAAGACGCATAACTCAGCAACATGTTCCACATAACACACATCACTACACAACACAAATTAATATGCACAACATATGCTCATAGACAAGTGTTTAAAAAACATACACTACACAAGTCACAGGCAGAATACAAAGTGACACAAGTAACATGTACGCAGAGTGCACACACACATTTAAAACAATGAGGCACAGGACTAGCTTAGTTTCCATTAGTGACTTACTCTGTATATGTTCATAGCACTTATAAGGAAGTAGAGTCTGCACTGCAGCACCTAGCTGGGCTGGCCATGAGGAGACTGTGTGCTGGCTGTGTGAAGATTATTAGTCCAGCCACTGTGTTTTCAACACTAATTTGCTCTTGCTGTTCTCTCCCCACCACTGATATATAAAGATATGAGTTCCATTAAGCTTTCTCCAGCATAATGAAAGTTCCCATTGAAAGTGTAAACCTGAAATAAACCCTTTCCTCCCATAAGCTGCCTCTGGCCTTGAGTTTTGTCCCAGCAATGAGACTATAACTGACACACAAGACCATTCACTTGGCAAATTGACTTATAGAGGGCTCTACTCAATTGTTTATTCTATCAATACTGAACTTCCCACATGCTATGTCTTAGCTCCTTCTGGATTATAAAATGGGCTGTCACACACCACTCCCACAGTGACTAGTACTCACCTTCACTCAAAAACACTGCTAAGAGGAATAGAGAGATGGCTTGGTGGTTAAGGTGCTTCCCTGAGAAGCCTGAGAACTCATGTTTGAATCTCAAAGTCCCACATAAGCCAGATGCACAGTGACACAAGTGTGCAATGTCACACATATGCACAAGGGGGCACATGCATCTGGAGTTCACTTGTAGTAACTGAAGGCCCTGGTGCACCAATTCATTCTCCCTCCCTCTCTCTTCCCTCTCTTCCCTACCTCCCTCCCTCCCTCCACCTCTCCCTCCCCCCCCCCCGCCTCTCTCTCTCTCACACACACACACACACACACACACACACAAATAAATTTCAAAAACTGGCTGGGTGTGGTGGTGCACACCTTTAATCCCAGCACTTGGGAGGCAGAGGTAGGAGGATCACTTGAGTTCAATGCCACCCTGAGACTCCATAGTGAATCCCAGGTCAGGCTGGGCTAGAGTGAGATCCTACCTCAAAAAATAATAATAATAAGTTAAAACTGCTAGGAGAATGAATGCTTAAAGAAGATCATTCAAAAGCTCTTACAACAGAGGTAACCTCTGGAACAGATCTTATCACAAATCAGTGACTATCAGATATAAGTGTCAGGACATTTGTATGTATGCAGGTGCACAAACACTCTTCCACCTAAGCACACATCAGCATGCAAGAACATGTTCAGCCATTTAAAAGGCTCCTGCATTTGGTAGTAATAGTAAACAATAAATAGTAAGCAATATAAATAATGTAATAAATTTACCCAATCAAAATCCTCAGATAGCATTTTTATTGACAAAGCAATTGCTCTGTAAGCAAATATCTCCTGTAGGAAACTGCAGAAATTCTAAGTACAGCAAACAGTTTCCATAATAGGACAAAAGCCATTTGCTGTTTTTTTTAAAGGTTATCCCATATTCATGTTGATACCGTGCCCTAATTTTCAGTTTTTGCTCATATAAATCACCTCTATTATAGCCACTATGATGTATAGCAGTATAAGAATCAACCTGACATTTCATAATCATTTTGGTGTAGGGTACTTTCCAACAATGACTATGAATTATCAGGCATAGTGGCACATGCCTTTAATCCCAGCATTTGTGAGACAGAGGTAGGAGGATCGCTGTGCATTCAAGGCCCCCTGAGACTACACAGTGAATTCCAGGACAGCCTGGGAAAGAGGGAGACCCTACCTCAGAAAACCACAAAAAAAAAAAAAAAAAGATCAAAGCCAGGCATGGTGACACACGCCTTTATTCCCAGCACTCGGGAGGCAGAGTAGGAGGATCCCTGTAGGTTCGAGGCTACCCTGAGACTACATAGTGAATTCCAGGTCAGTTTGGACTAGAGTGAAACCCTACCTCAAAAAAAAAGACCAGGAACCACTGGAACAAATGCCAAGAAAGGGTACTTGCAGGCAGCATGTAACCTCTTACCTACAGAGCTATGTTTTCACTGTTTTGCAGAAACCACTGTTAGAGACCCATTTGAGAAGAAATTGTTTAGGGCAGAAAATGGTCAGCCAAACTCCATAGGAAAAGGCTTAAATTTCCCATGAATAGTCAGTCCACAAAGCACCTGATACGTAGGTTTACTTAGCATTATCTGGCTTTGAAGACCAAGTCCTTTGAACAGGTTATGAAAGATTCACAATCATGAGCCCTAGGGGTGTAACATATGCTGATGTCTGGAAAAATGTATATACTATGCTTATCAAACTGCCCAGTAAGCATTTCTCTTAATATTTATACCCTTATATTAACACTACTCTCACTTTGGGTAAAGAATCTTCTCTTTTCAGATGGCAGTGACTGTGGGATGACTCAGAAGGTATCATAGTGCTGGAAAGAAGTGACTGGAGTACTGAGTAACATCTCGATCACACCTTCCAAGGCTCAGGGTCTAATGCAGAAGACGTGACAGAATGTAAGAGCCAAAGGAAGGGTAGGACTCCTTACAACGTGCTCCTCCAGACATAAAATGGCCTGAATATCCATGACCTCACAGTGCCTGACACTACCTACACAAGACCATCATAAGAGGAGGAAAAGACCATGACATCAAAATAAAAGACAGACTGATTCAGATGGGGAGGGGATATGATGGAGGATGGAATTTCAAAGGGGAAAGTGGGGGCGGGGAGAGGGTATTACCATGGGATACTTTTTATAATCATGGGAAATGTTAATAAAAATTGAGAAAAGAAAGATTCACAAAACACTCCCCCATAATATACCACATAATATACTGAGGGCCTATGAAGTCAAAAAGAAGGCAAAACAAGTAGGATGAAAAATGAGGAAGGGTAAAGACATGGGAAGAAAAGATGATTCAGGAAGCAACTTAGTATTCAGAAAAAAGCAGCAAATGAAATTAAATGTGTGACTGGTTATCTTCTCAGGGAAATCAAAAGCTGGTTACTTATCACTAACAACATCAGCACTGTCACCTGATCTTGTCACAGATATTCTGGAACCACTCTATACTGTGAAGACAAGTTGAAAAATAAAATTAATTCATGATACAGTGTAATCAAATCAATATAATACACTAAAATCCAAATTGCATCTTTTTAAAACTGGGTTTATGCAGTATTATGCAGATGAGAAGTGGCTTTAGATTTAAATCACTGAAATGGGCAAATATTTTGTTTCCCCAAATTTTGATAACCATCTTAGAGAACAGGTATAATATAAATATGCAAAAATTATCTGAAGACACAAATTAATATGACATGTTTTGTTTAAATCTGTCTTGTGATTTCCAATATTCATCTTACTTTCTATAAGAAGAGTATGACATAAACACAATACAGAAACTATCCTTGTCTTGGAATTTATTCATTTATTTATCTAAAATAGCAAGGAAAGTCTTTAGGGATTTCTGATATTAGTAAATTCATCTTTATTAATGTTGAGATACACTTAATTATCATCAGATAGATTCAGAATCCTAATGCAAATAATCAGGGAATAGGGAATATGGTAGGGTTCAAATAAGTCACAATAAAGATGGCTAATCTAGAATATTTCTCAGGACAATATCCCATCATGATGACATGTCACACAAAATTCTTACCAACTTTAAACAAGAGCATTTCTATCAACACTTAGGTGGATTATCAGTTTTCATTCAGTCCAGAGGCACTGCCTTCTCCCTTAAAACAACTGGCTGATGCTCTCACATCTTATAACCTGCAACCCCAGGAGGAATAGCCGTAATCCCACTGAGAAGGGTCCTCAGCAGAATGGGGGCAGGGAGGAGGGAAATACCATGTGTCCATACAAATTTCTACTTAATAGTAAAAAAAAAAAGAATTTTCATTCACTTGTGTTTGGAGAGACAGCACAGTCAGTAAAGTGCTTGCCTGGCAATAATGTGGGCCTGAACCCATGGTAAAAATGTTGGGAAGAGTGGCAAATGGCTAATCCCAGTACTGGGAGACAGACAAGAGGATCCCTCAGGCTCACTGGCCAGCCAATCTAGCCTATTTAGTGTGCTCCAGACTAATTAGAAAACCTGTCTCAAAACAGATGGATGTCACCTGAGGAAGGGCACATGAGGTTGTCCTCTAGTGTTCACATATACACCAGCACCCCACACACACACACACCACATAAAAACAATTATAAAAAACCACTTCATTTACTCACAGGAATTTGTGATATACTAATAAACCTCTAATCATTGCATTATTTCACAGTAAGTAATTACTAAATTGTTTCCTCTAAGTATCTAAAAATAAAAAAATTATTAAAACTAAGATAACAACTGAGGTCATGCTCTTTAATCTCAGCACTCAGGAGGCAGAAGTAGGGAGAATCATTATAAGTTCAAGACCAGCCAGGGACTACAGAGTGAGTTCCAGGTCAGCCTGGGCTAGAGCGAGATGCTACTTTGGAAGAATGAATGAATAAATAAATAACAAAAAAATAGATTTTTTTTTTATTTTTGAGATGGGGGAGGAAGAGAATGGGCACATCAGGGCCTGTCAGCTGCTATGAATGAACTCCAGACGCATGTGCCTCCTTGTGGCATATATGTGACATTTCATGCTTGCGTCACTGCACCTGGCTACTTGGGACCTGGAGATTTGATCATATTTTCTTAGGCTTTGCAGGCAAGCACCTTAATCACTAAGCAATCTCTCCAGCCCAAAAAGCAATAATCTTGATAACTTTATCAAGCAAATTATAGTTGTAAAAGTAAAGTATCTGTTTGAGAATGCACATTCCAAAAATATCATTTATATATTTTTGTACCAGAAATGGGCAATAATTAATTTAAATGTTATACCTGGTAAGAGAAAAAATATGCCATTTTGGAATATAAAAATAAATACATAAATAAAAACTGCCAAATGCACAAAGTAGTGTAGTCCCACACTACTTCTTTTCCCTGCATGCACACTCCCAACCAGCAGGCCTCATCAGGGTGGAAGACACCTATGGGAGGAATGCTTCTTCCCTGCCATCATCTTCTCATAGAGTCCACTTCACCCAACCATTTTCCACATTCACAGAAGACAGAATTTCTTCCTGTGACTTTCAGAAAGTTCCAGTTTGGCTTAAAGACTTTCCAAAGGGCAGGTTTCATCCAGAATCCTATTTAGGTCAAACATTACACTCAACAAATCATCATGGAAGCCAAGAAATTCAAGGCTGCCTCCATCCCAGGTTGAGGGCCAGAACAGAGAAAGTTGTTAGGGGAAAACAGAAAATAAGACATGAAAAGGAAACTTTAAGATTATTCACACTATCAGTAGATGATTCCAGGAACCCATCAGGTCCTTTCTCTTCCAAGTAACAGAAAAGAAATTCTAAACTACAATCAGGCATTATATGACCCTCACTTGCATGAAATAACAATAAAGCATTACTGCTTATAAAGAAATAAAGAAAAATAAAATCCTTTTCACATTATTCACATTAATTTGTATGTAGGCAACTAAGTGAAAAATTCTCAGTCTGGAGTCAGACAGCAAGAACAAAACAACCCCAACCACTATTTCTTACTTGGCCCATGTCAATGTTATGGTCCATGGATAGAAGCCTAGCCATTTGCAAATAAGACTGTGGTTACCTGGGACAAAGGCAAAATGAACCACTACCACCACACACACACACACACACACACAAAAAAAAAAACCACATGGCTGTCACCAAGACATGGTTGTCTGGAATTTCCCTATGTGGTACAATGCTGCAGATATAACCATGACAATGCACAAGTAAAGAAGCTCTACCTGCATGGTTGACACCACTATATATACTTCAATGACTTATATTCAATGGAATTGGCCTCTTGCTTACATAAGTACTCAAAGATTATTTTGTATTACTAAATCTCAAGTGCTTCAAAGCATTCATTATATTCTTCCAAGAAAAAAAGAATAGAAGATGTTCTCAAAGCTCAATAGTATTCACTGAAGAATCCAGCATGGGGCTGGGGAGTTGGCTTAGCAGTTAAAGGCACATGCTTGCAAAGCCTGATGGTCCTGGTTCAATTCTCCAGTACCCACATAAAACCAGATGCACAAAGCCACACATGCATCTGGAATTCATCTGCAGTGGTAGGAAGCCCTGGCATGCCCTTTCTCTCCCTGTCTCTCTCTCTCTCTCTCATCTCATTCTCTCTTTCTCTCTCAGCTTGCAAATAAATGAAATATTTTTAAAAGAAGAATACAGCATAAAGTACCCTGAAACAACAACTCTACCTTGTTACTCTGCTTCTTTTCAAATATCCATGAGTTCTGCAACACTGTCAAGTTCTCAGAGGGGGATGGACCTCAATATCTAACTCTGGGTTTCATTTTAAAAGAAAAAGCTTGTGAGGACTGGACAGACAGCTTAGTGTTTAAGGCACTTGCCTGCAAAGCCTAAGGACTTATGTTTGATTGCCCACATCCCATGTAAGCCAGGCACACAAGGTGATACATGTACAAGGTAACACATATGCACAAGGTGGTGCATGTGTCTGGAGTGTGATTGCAGTAAATTGAGGCCCCGGCATGCCAATTCTCTCTCGTTCTCTCTCTCATAAAAATAAAAAAGCTTATGAAAGTAGATAAGAAAAATAAATTCTCACAAAAATCTAAACACAGTTCAAACCCCAAGGGTTATGAAAATTGAAGGCCTCGTGATATAACCAACTTGTTTAGCCTGTGGGGACAAGGAGTCAGACATACACAATTCCAATAAGCACCTGCCTGGACCCTAAAGACCACCCACTACAGAGAATGAGGCTCCAGGCTGTGAGTCTCAAGAGCTGATCTGGCCTCTTAAAACTATCCCAAGGCTCACATGTCATCGCAATACAGGTAGTCTCCATCGGACCAGGATGTTTGTGCATCTCCATTGCCCAGAACAGAGCTCCCCTTCTGCCTCTCACACTAAGTCCAAGAGGAAGTATGCCCAAAGGCAAGATGAAGATCTGTTCTCCATGGTCAAGGAGCAGAGGAAGGAAGAAAGGGCTCCACACACTCAGACAGCTTCTCCAGGAGGCATGAGAGTTCCTCCAGTGGAGATTCAAAATCTGGCCCAAGGTACACCTTAGAACCTAAGACAGGCTGCCTTTCCAGACACCATCAGACCATTCTCCCCAGACTCTTCCCCACTTCAAAATTTTCTTTAAAGAGGTCACAAGAAAGGAAAAAAATAGCAGGGTACTGAGGCTGTAAGACTGTTATCCTACTCCAGAGTAAGCTCTCCTACATCCAAGCCTGCTCCCTGGACTACTTCACTTTTCTGAGTATTTTCTCCTTAAGACCCCTCTCAAAAGCCACTGTCACCTCAAATCACCTGATATAATGGGACAAGCAATAAATAAAAGATTCGGCCGGGCGTGGTGGCACACACCTTTAATCCTAGCACTCGAGAGGCAGAGGTGGGAGGATCACCGTGAGTTCAAGGCCACCCTGAGACTACTTAGTGAATTCCAGGTCAGCATGACCCAGAGTGAGATTCTACCTCAAAAAACCAAAAATAATAATAATAATAATAAATAAATAAATAAAAGATTCAGGAAGAGAAAGGAAGGGAGGAGGGTACTTAATAGGTTGATATTGTATATATGTAAGTACAATGATTGAGATGGGGAGGTAATATGATGGAGAATGGAATTTCAAAGGGGAAAGTGGGGGGGGGGAGGGAATTACCATGGGATATTTATTTTTATAATCATGGAAAATGCTAAAAAAAAATTAAAAATAATTAAAAAATCAAAATAATTAAAAAAATTAAAAAGATT
Source organism: Jaculus jaculus (assembly GCF_020740685.1). NCBI lineage: Eukaryota > Metazoa > Chordata > Mammalia > Rodentia > Dipodidae > Jaculus > Jaculus jaculus. The sequence goes on along the minus strand of NC_059107.1, from coordinate 72,177,649 downwards.
CAGAAGGCCTGTCCTAGCTGTCAGCACTGTGAAGGGGAAAAGAGCAGGTGGGTATTTACCAAGTAAGTGTCTGACTTCACCTCATTTGATCTGAGCGGTATTACCTTTTCTTTAGGTGGGAGTGGAGGAAGCTCACTATGTTACCCAAACTGGCCTTGTACTCCTTATCCTCCTGTCTGTGCCTCCATGACAGAAGTGTACCACCATACTTAGCTTTTCATTGCAACCCTGCAGGTAGGTTTCACTAACCTGGTAAGCAGCAGAAAAAACAAAGGCTGGGAAAGACTGAGAAGCTACCTTGGCATGTATGGTACCAGCAGAGCCCTGAAGATTCTAGATATACAGCCAGGAAGAAGGGATCAGTAAATTAAGAGGTTCAGCCCAGAGAACTCCCAAGAGTCCTGGCATAAACTTCTTCAAATAGGAATTATAAAAGACTCAAAGAGACCAAAGAAACACAGAAGGTGACCCAAAAGTTCATATAAATGGCTCTTAAGTGAATCTTAACCTTTAGTTGCCTTCACAGCATTTGGCCAACTAAAAGATTCCACTTGTTCCTTCTCTGACAACATCAGGCTTTGCAAACTGATCACAGATGTACTTAACAGCATTGTTATTACTATTTCAGGCTGTCCTAAAACCCTGAGCTCAATCCATCCTCCCTAGTAGCTGGGACTACAGGTGGACACCATCATACCCAGATCCTTGACATTTTTACACAGGTTTAATAAGCCTTATTTTGTTAACATATGGCTAATTTCAATACTGATATAACTAACCACACACTGTTTTATATTACTTTGCTTATTTAGAAAGAATCTTCCAGTAGGTTTAGTAACACCATTTTCCATGTTCATTTCAAGTTAAAGTGGCTCAGAAAACCTATTTTACTTTTCTTGATATTTCATTACAATGAGTATCAGGGTTAATCTTTCCATTTTCACTTCTATAGGGAAGAAAGGGGATAGGTAATAAAACAAGTATAAACATTCATTTAGTAAATGTGTTCTATGACAATGTATGAGCAGCCAGACACAGATCACCATGTGAGACTGAAGATGGCTGCAACAGATGTCTTAAGTGGCCTGACAGAAGAAACTGGGGAGTATGCACCTCCTGTGCCTCTGCAGTTTCATGGACTCCTCGTAAGTAGAATGGCTTCCTTTGTACAGAAATAAGTACAGAGAAGTGACCCTGTAAAAACCATGTTCCTGAACTAAAACCTCCGTCTAAGGCTGATGCGAGTGGCCCTGAGCCACCCATCAGCACAGAGAGCAGCAGGCAGGCACTTAAGCCACCAAAACAACGCACAGAGTTTCTGCTCATAGAACAAGCATAGCCCTTGCTCTAACTCCAACACCACAATGTAGGCATTCACAATTGCTTGTTAAATTTACTAGTAATAAAGCCATACACTATGGCCTTTACCAAGTTACTGATGGTGGACTTCAAAGAATAGTGTTCCAAATAACTCCCTTTCTAGGGCTATCAGCTATCCAGAAGTCTGCCCTAGAGGGCAAAGGTTTGAAGTTCCCTCCTACTCCACATCACAATATTCCTAGGACCCCCAAGCTGAAAAATAGGTAGACAGACATCGACAACAGAGGTCTTTTGAAACACTAATTAACCCAACAAGAGTCATTCTCACTTGGCAGGCAGAGGTAGGAGGATCATAGGGAGTTCAAGGCCACCCTAAGACTACAGAGTGAATTCCAGGAAAGCATGGACTAGAGTGAGACCCTACCTTGAAAATCCAAAATAAATAAATAAACAGTCATTCTCAAAATCAAGTACATGTTCACTGTGGCTTCTCATATTTTCAGGAAAGGGACTAAGCTACCACCATTCTTCTCAATCTAAGCATCATATATCTAAATCCAAGGGTCTCTATCAGGGCCAGTTGTTTTTTTTTTTTTTAATTAGTTTTGTACACTGTGTATACAGTCATGTTGGTACCATCATTAGCCTGCTCCCTGTCCTCCCACCTCCACAGGGGGACCCTCCTTGTTGGGGAATATGGGTCGTGCATTGTGGGGTTAGCCATCACTTATGGGTAAGAGGCAATGTCTCTGTGCATAATGATCCAACATGTGGCTCTAACATTATTTCCACCCCCTCTTCCACAAATTTCCCATCAGAGCCAGTTTTAAGTCTTGTTGAAACAAATAGCCAAATACCTACATTTATATTACAGGAGAAGGAAAGGGATTCCCCCCCCCCAAAAAAGGACTAAACTAAATACCAGTGAGAAATGGTCAAGTAAACTGTGACCAACCCAGTGATTAAAAATCACAAGTATGGACTTCCGGTTAAGATGGCGGCGTAGGTACCACGCAAAAACAGCCTGGGGGGGGAAGACCAAAAAAAACTCAGCAAAATACACACTTTTACTAAAAAGTGAGGTGTATAGGAAGTTGAGGCGGCAGCGGAGAAGTAGAAGAGTTCCAGAGCATCCAGAGCCTGCACAGGCGGGAACAGCGGCTCCGGGCCGCTCGACTACCCGCCGCAACCGCGGAGCGGCAGAAAACCGCCGGACTCTTGGCTCGAGCCGCAGGACAAGCCAGGTGCGGGATTTTCCCCTCACACCGCGCCCTCCGCAACTCGGGAAACGTGAGGGGAGAGCGGCAGCGAGCAACGGAGGGAGGAGCAGACCGCGAAGTAAAAGCACACGTGGAGAAACGATACAACCAGAACAGCGCGGCTCCCTCCCCTCCCCTGCCGCCTGAACCCAGCTCCAGCGAACACAGCAGCGGCCCGGGACCCGGCCACGCCAACTTGGGCTGACGGCGGGACCCAAGCAGGAGCAGAATTTGGCAGCAACTTCAGCGGCTCCAGCACCAGTACCAGTGGCCCCAGCAGCAGCGGACCCAGGAGCGGCAGCGGTGACAGATCCCACAGCAGCGACTTCGGGGGAGCAGCACCGGTGGACACGGCAACGGCAGCTTCAGCAGCGGTGGGGGCTCCGGGGGTGGCGCCTACAACAGCTGCAGAGACGGCGGCAGAGGCTCGGTTTGCCCCGTAGGAAAAGCAAGTGCCCAGCTCCAGAAATCAGAACAGCAGCCCGACGACCCAGGCAGCAACTTGACTGAGACCACAATCACCCAAGGTAACTGGGATTGCACCAGGGAAGGGTCTCACTTGGTCACAAGCTGACTTGGATACCTCAACAGACCAGAAATCTAAACCTCTTTGTTGATAGAGGATCTGGTCATTATAATAACTACTCTTGCATACATATCGGGGCTGTTTTTGATGGAATGGGTACAGTGTTTAGCTAAATTTTAGAATCTACCAGTATATTATTCCACTACCTTAAGGTCCTACCCTGAAAATATATTACACCAAATCAATTGATACAGCTAAGAATACACAGCTAGCTAGAAAATCCAAGCATTCACTTAATCCAAGATGCAAAAATATATACATTATAACACAAGAAACACTAAAAAGCAAGACGATATAAATCCACCTAAAAGTATTAATGCATCAGAAATGTCCTCCAGTGAGAAAGAGTTAGAGGAAATGCCTGAGAAAGAGTTCAAAAGAATAATTATAAATATGTTCAAAGAGGTCAAAGAACACATGAAAACAATCAAAGAAGAAATCAAAGAGGAAATCAAAGAGGAAATCAAAGGAATCAAAGAAGAGGCAGGACACCAATTTAATGAAATAAAGAAGGCAATACAAGACATAAATAGAGAAATAGAAATAATAAAGAAAAACCAGTCAGAATTACTAGCAATGAAGAACACAGTTAATGAAATAAAAAACTCTGTAGAAAATCTCACCAGTAGGATGGATGAGGGAGAAGACAGAATATCTAAGCTAGAAGATCAGGTGGCAGACCTAATGCAGTCCAACAAAGAGAAAGACAAACTTATAGAAAAGTATGAGTGGGAATTTCAAGATATTCGGGACACTATGAAAAGATCCAATATAAGAATTCAGGGCATAGTAGAAGGAGAAGAATTCCACTCCAGAGGCATAGTAGGCATCTTCAACAAAATCATAGAGGAAAATTTTCCCCAAATTGGGAAAGAGGTGCCAATACAGATACAGGAAGCCTTTAGAACCCCAGCCAGACAAAACCCAGAAAGAAACTCTCCTCGCCACATTATACTCAAACTTCCAAACACACAAACCAAAGAAAAAATATTGAAAGCAGTTAGAGAGAAAAATCAAGTTACCTACAAAAGCAAGCCCATCAGGATTACAGCAGATTATTCAACACAAACTTTTAAAGCCAGAAGGGCCTGGAGTGATATATTCCAAGTTCTGAAAGATAACAACTGTCAACCAAGGTTACTTTATCCTGCAAAGTTATCCATCCAAATAGATGGAGAAATAAAGACATTCCATGACAAAAACAGGTTAAAGGAATATCTGAAGACAAAACCAGCTCTACAGAAAATACTTGATAGAATCCTCCATGCTGAACAAAAGGAAAAGCACACATATAAGGAACCTAGAAAAAACCAGCCATACTCAAATACCAGTTAACAGAAGAGAGCACAGGTAGAACAAGTAACACACACACACACACACAAATGGCAAACATAAATACACACCTTTCAATAATATCTCTTAATATCAACGGTCTCAATGCCCCAACGAAAAGACATAGATTTGCAGACTGGGTTAAAAAGCAGGATCCTACAATTTGTTGTCTTCAAGAAACTCACCTTTCTACAAAGGATAGACATTATCTTAGGATGAAAGGTTGGAAGACGGTGTTTCAAGCAAATGGGCCTAGAAAACAAGCAGGGGTTGCTATCCTAATATCAGACAGGGTGGACTTTAGCCCGAAGTTAGTCAAAAAAGATAAGGAAGGTCACTTTATATTGATTAAGGGCACACTCCAACAGGAGGACATTACAATCCTAAACATATATGCACCTAACATGGGGGCTCCCAAATTCGTCAAACAAACACTATTAGAACTAAGGTCACAGATAACACCAAACACGGTGGTGGTGGGTGACTTTAACACCCCACTCTCATCAATTGACAGGTCATCCAGGGAAAGAATAAACAGAGAGGCATCTGGACTAAATGAGGTCATAGAAGATATGGACCTAACAGATATATACAGGACATTTCATCCAAAGGCTGCAGAATATACATTCTTTTCAGCAGCACATGGAACATTCTCTAAAATAGACCATATATTAGGACACAAAGCAAATCTTAACAAATTCAGGAAAATTGAAATAATTCCTTGCATTCTATCTGACCACAATGGAATTAAACTACAAATCAGTAGCAAGAAAGGCTACAGGGCATACACAAAATCATGGAAGCTAAACAATACACTACTAAATGATGAGTGGGTCAATGAAGAAATCAAAAAGGAAATCAAAAAATTTATAGAGTCAAATGATAATGAGAACACAACATACCAAAATCTCTGGGACACAATGAAGGCAGTTCTAAGAGGTAAATTTATAGCCTTAAGTGCCTATATTAAGAAATTAGAAAGGTCGCAAGTAAACGACCTAATGCTTCGCCTTAAAGCCTTGGAAAAAGAAGAACAAGGCAAACCAAAAAGTAGTAGACGGGAAGAAATAATAAAGATTAGGGCAGAAATTAATGAAATAGAAACAAAAAGAACAATCCAAAGAATTAATGAAACAAAGAGTTGGTTCTTTGAAAGGATAAACAAGATTGATAAACCCTTAGCAAATCTGACCAAAAGAAAGAGAGAAGAGACACAAATTAATAAAATCAGAGATGAACAAGGTAACATCACAACAGATTCCAGAGAAATTCAAAAAATTATAGGGACATACTATAAAAGCATATACTCCACAAAGTATGAAAATCTGAAAGAAATGGATGATTTCCTTGATCTATATGACCTACCTAAATTAAATCAAAATGAGATTAATCACTTAAATAGACCTATAACAAACATGGAGATCCGAGCAGTTATCAATAATCTCCCAACTAAAAAAAGCCCAGGCCCGGATGGATTCACTGCTGAATTTTACCAGACTTTTAAGGAAGAGCTAACACCATTGCTTCTTAAGCTTTTCCAGGAAATAGAAAAAGAAGGAATCCTACCAAACTCCTTCTATGAGGCCAGCATCACCCTGATACCAAAACCAGGCAAAGATAGAACAAAAAAAGAAAATTACAGACCAATCTCCCTCATGAACATAGATGCAAAAATTCTCAACAAAATCTTGGCAAACAGAATACAAGAGTATATCAAAAAGATCATTCACCCTGACCAAGTAGGCTTTATCCCAGAGATGCAGGGATGGTTCAACATACGCAAATCTATAAATGTAATACATCACATAAATGGGTTGAAGGACAAAAACCACATGATCATCTCATTAGATGCAGAGAAAGCATTTGACAAAATCCAACATCCCTTCATGATAAAAGTCCTACAGAGACTGGGAATAGAAGGAACATATCTCAATATAATAAAGGCTATTTATGACAAGCCTACAGCCAACATATTACTAAATGGGGAAAAACTGGAAGCTTTTCCACTAAAATCAGGAACAAGACAAGGGTGTCCACTGTCTCCACTTCTATTTAATATAGTTTTGGAAGTCTTAGCCATAGCAATAAGGCAAGAGACACACATAAAAGGGATACAAATTGGAAAGGAAGAAATCAAGTTATCACTATTTGCAGATGACATGATTCTATACATAAAGGACCCTAAAGACTCTACTAGCAAGCTGTTAGAGCTAATCAAAACCTACAGCAATATAGCAGGATACAAAATAAATACACAGAAATCAGTAGCCTTCATATATGCTAACAACAAACACACAGAGGATGAAATCAGAGAATCACTCCCATTCACAATTGCATCAAAAAAAATAAAATACCTTGGAATAAACCTAACTAAGGAAGTAAAGAATCTATACAATGAGAACTTTAAGACACTCAAGCGAGAAATTGCAGAAGACACTAGAAAGTGGAGAAACATCCCTTGTTCCTGGCTTGGAAGAATCAATATCGTGAAAATGGCAATCTTACCTAAAGCAATCTACACATTTAATGCAATCCCTATCAAAATTCCAAAGGCTTTCTTCATGGAAATAGAAAAAACAATCCAAAAATTCATTTGGAATCATAAAAAACCTCGAATATCTAAAATAATACTGAGCAACAAAAAAGAGGCTGGTGGTATCACCATACCTGATTTTAACCTATACTATAGAGCCATAGTAACAAAAACAGCATGGTACTGGCACAAAAACAGACATGTAGATCAGTGGAACAGAATAGAGGACCCAGATGTAAGCCCAAGTAGCTATAGCCACCTGATATTCGATAAAAATGCCAAAAATACTCATTGGAGAAGAGACAGCCTCTTCAGCAAATGGTGTTTTGAAAACTGGATAAATATCTGCAGAAGGATGAAAATAGATTCTTCTATCTCGCCATGCACAAGAATTAAGTCCAAATGGATTAAAGACCTTAACATCAGACCGGAAACTTTGAAACTGCTAGAGGAAAAAGTAGGGGAAACCCTCCAACATATTGGTCTTGGCAAAGACTTTCTAAATACAACCCCAATTGCTCAGGCAATAAAACCACAGATTAACCACTGGGACCTAATGAAATTACAAAGATTTTGCACCGCAAAGGACACAGTGAAAAAAGCAAAGAGGCAACCTACAGAATGGGAAAAAATCTTCGCCAGCTATATATCTGATAAAGGATTAATATCTAGGATATACAAAGAACTCAAAAAGTTAACTAATAAGGAATCAAACAGGCCAATCAAAAAATGGGCTAAGGAGCTAAATAGAGAGTTCTCAAAGGAAGAAATACGAATGGCATATAAGCACCTAAAAAAATGTTCTACGTCACTAGTCATCAGGGAAATGCAGATTAAAACTACAATGAGATTCCATCTCACTCCTGTCAGATTGGCCACCATCATGAAAACAAATGATCATAAATGTTGGCGGGGATGTGGAAAAAAAGGAACCCTTCTGCACTGCTGGTGGGAATGCAATCTGGTCCAGCCATTGTGGAAAACAGTGTGGAGGTTCCTAAAGCAGCTAGAGATTGATCTACCATATGACCCAGCTATAGCACTCCTAGGCATATATCCAAAGGACTCATCTCATTTCCTTAGAAGTACATGCTCAACCATGTTTATTGCTGCTCAATTTATAATAGCTGGGAAATGGAACCAGCCTAGATGTCCCTCAACAGATGAGTGGATAATGAAGATGTGGTACATTTATACAATGGAGTTCTACTCAGCGGTAAAGAAAAATGAAGTTATGAAATTTGCAGAAAAATGGATGGACCTGGAAAGTATTATACTAAGTCAGGTAACCCAGGCCCAGAAAGCCAAGCGCCACATGTTCTCCCTCATATGGGGATCCTAGCTACAGATGACTGGGCTTCTGTGTGAGAATGAAAATACTTAGTAGCAGAGGCCAGTAAGTTGAAAAGGAGACATAAAGGGTGGAGAAAGGAAGGGAGGAGGATACTTAATAGGTTGATATTGTATATATGTAATTACAATGATTGTAATGGGGAGGTAATATGATTGAGAATGGAATTTCAAACGGGAAAGTGTGGGGGTGGGGAGGGAGGGAATTACCATGGGATATATTTTATAATCATGGAAAATGTTAATAAAAATTTAAAAAAAAAAAAAAAAAAAAAAAAAAAAAAATCACAAGTATGGGGCTAAAGGAATAGCTTAGCAGTTAAGGCATTTGCCTGCAAAGCCTAAGGAACCCAGTTCGATTCCCCAGGACCCACAAAGGGGTACATGCATCTGGAGTTCATTTGCAGTGGCTAGAGGTCCTGGCGTGACCATTCTCACTTTCTATCTTCCTTTTTTTCTTTCTCTCTCTCTCAAATAAATAAATAAAATATTTTTTAAAAAAAAAATTAAAAATCACAGGCATAGAGGTGCTACATGGGCAACTGGGGGAAAATGACCAATATCTGTCCAAGCAACTCATGGTCTAACCTACTTAGCAGCAAATAAACTGTTGTGATGCTCACACAAGTGCAATAGTAACACACAGCCATGGTGGAAAACCAAATGTGCTTGATTTGGCTAACTGATCCCCTCAGTGTAATGGGACCCATAGCTGGAGCTGGGAAACAAGTCAGAACCATATCCAAACATGAGCCTACTCTCCATTATCAAGCTACCACCAATCATGGGCTACAAGAGGGCCTACACCTATTAAATTCTCTATTTTAAAAAAAAAAATGGATTATCCCATTTGTCTGGTGCTAACTTACTCTTCGTTGGAGAATCTGCTTCTCTTTCTCAGATAGACGCAGATCCTAAGGAGAGAACCATCCCATCATACCTCAAAAGGGCCCCAGCTGAAACTAAGAACAATTGATTAAACAAGCAAGGGTGCTGTTTTCTTGGTGAACCAGGTACCAGCACAAGGATGAAGGAGATCAACACAGAGAAAAATCAACTCCTACCAAATGAGAGATCCAGAGGCCCCCAACACCTCATCACTGAAGCAGACCAAAAATGAACCCAACATGGCTCAGGGAAATTTTGCAGAAGAGGGGGCAAAAAGAATGTCAGAGCCACATGATGGGTCATGATATACAGAGACACTTCTCCTACCCATAACTGGGGGATAATTCCACAATGCATGACATATACCTCAACAACGAGGGACCAAGGGGAGGGGGTAGTACATGGATGAGCCTAACTATGGTACCAACTTGACTGTATTCACTAACTACAAAACTAAGTAATTTTTAAAAATTAATAAATTTTTTAAATAAAATAAAAATCACAGGCATAAAGTAGCATAAGAATGATTAAAGGACTTGAAAAGTGTACAATACCACATGACTCCAATGAGGACAGGTATTTTATATACACGTCATTTTCTATTTTATAATTTTAATGTTCTATTACTTCTCAAATAAACAGGGATAAAAATGTGAGTGACTAACCAGAAAAATCAGTTAAAAATACTAGTAATGATCAACTGTATAAGTAGAAATATGTAAGGAATCCCTCTTCTCTTCTCTGGTGCCAATAGAATTAAGTTTGATCCATGGGTAGAAGCTTAGCCTAGCCATTTGCAAGTAGGACTATACACACCTGGGCTAAAGGTAAATATGAAACGTTCCCAAAAACTTATGTCTGGCACCAAGTCTTGTACACAGAATTTCCACTGCAACTGTAACCATGAATGAAAAGAACATTAGTAACAAAGTTTCCACCCTGCAGGGTCTGACCCACAGTCTTCAGTCTTTAATTTTGGACACAGAAACCATTTTCCAAGCTAACAAGCAAAAATGATATAAAACAACAATCCTAAAAAAGGAAGATCAATTCAACTCACTTGCCAATCACAGCATCTCTTCATACCTCACTACCTTAGAGTTCTCTTTCTTCCTATCCTCCTTTCTTTTATTTCTCATTGAATAAGTAATCATCTTGGGCTGGAGAGATGGCTTAATTATTAAGGCGCTTGCCTGCAAAGCCTGAGGACCCAGGTTCGAATCCCCAGTACCCATGTAAGCCAGATGCCCAAATTGGCACATGCACCTAGAGTTTGTTTGCAGTGACTAGAGACCCTGGCATGCCCATTTTCTTTCTATCGCCTCTTTCTCTTTCTCTCTTTCTCCCCAATAAATAATTTTTAATTAAGAAATAAAAAAGAAGTATCTTGGGCTGGAGAGATGGCTTAGCGGTTAAGCACTTGCCTGTGAAGCGTAAGGACCCTGGTACGAGGCTGGAATCCCCAGGACCCACATTAGCCAGATGCACAAGGGGGCACACGCGTCTGGAATTTGTTTGCAGTGGCTGAAGGCCGTGGCACGCCCATTCTCTCTCCCTCTCTCTATCTGCCTCTTTCTCTGTCTGTCGCTCTTAAATAAATAAATAAAAATATTTTAAAAAAAGAAGTATCTTAATTCACAATCCACATCAGAGTCTACCTTAACATTAACTCAAGATACCCGACAACAAAACTAAACTGCAACTCTCACAAAAAAGGAAAGGCTCCTTGCAATTTCAAATTTTCACAAATCAGTATCATAGCATTTCCCTACTCTGTTTCACAGGCTTATTAAAATTAATTGCCCAGTGGGATAGTAAAGGAAAAAAAAAGGACATGCAGGATGTGTGTGAATAGTCGTTCCTCTGTCATGCTGGCTTCTAGTTGCTCGCCATACACCAGCTGGGATTCCCAGAGAGCCTCCTCTTCAACAGCACTACTTATCACCATCATGAACAAATGGACACAATTACTCCTTTTCAGACATGATGAGATTTTGACCCTCCGGAAAAAAAAATAGAACAGAGAAATGATAACAATAGAGAATAACCTTTGCATGGCACACCAAAAATTAAAAAAAACGAATCACAAAAGAAGGGAAATTAAAGTCAGTGATCTTGAAAATAGAGGAGTATAGAAAGGGAAAGTAGATGCAGGTAAGGAACCAAGCCAAAGGTGTCATCTACCCAACAGGAAAGAAAGAAAGAACTTATCCTCATCCCAGGATAAGCACTAACTGTACACAACTAAATTAGAAAAATGCAAACAGAAGTTTTATAAGTTGCCTGAGCAATACGAGAACTAGAAATGATCTTAGCACTATGTCTAGGATTTAGATGTGTGAGTCAGTTGATATATATGACATCAAAACTAAGATTTTTCACTATATTCTCTTTTCAATTCAGAAAAATGCTACAATTCATCCCGTAAATCACTGCTTTAAAAAAAAGAAGAAGTCATGTCTAAAAAAAGAGACAACCCATTTGGGAGAGGCTGGGAGGAGGAAGGCAAAAGTGACTCATAACATCCAACAGCTCATCGCCTCCAAATCATAACAAGAATATAAAACTGGAGGGTCCTGCATGAAAGAAAACAGGGACATCGTTAAGCTTTAGCCTCTTAAAGTTCAGATCTAAGCAGTATGATTATGGCACTGCAAATGTCTTGCTAGCATTTGAAATAATCATACAGTTGTGTTTATGAGGGTATATATATTACTCTCCTTGCCTCCTGGCTTAATTTAACATCTAGAATTCTTCAACAAGAAAAAAACATTCAAGCCCAACTATTTTCATAATTCTAAAGAAGTTTTAAAACTCAAGTCCATACATTTAAAATCCTACAGTGATAAAAGCAAAAGCCACCACTTCATAAACATTTTCTGATTAATTTGGGCATACAAAATAATGGGTTTCTTCTCATTCTTTCTCCCCGCACCCTCCCTTTCCCTCTCTCCCTTTCCCTCTCTCTCTCAAATAAATAACAAAAGGTGTGAACCAAAATAATGGGTTTCATCTGACATTTTCATCCACATATATCATTATACCTTGTTCTTATTTGCCTCCTAATTATCCTCCTGTATCTCTCACCTCATCGGCCCTCTCCCTGCCAGAACACACACACACACACGCATAATGAATGTATGTATGTATGGCTCTGGAAGAGAACATGTTTACATACACTTGTTTTCCACAATAAACTGTCTGCAATGAAAAGAACGCACACAGTTTGGGTAAGTCTCCCTTCCAGACTTTCAAAGGACGCTATAATGTAGAAGGTCTGCAGAGATGCAATGTCCTCATTGTAAAGCAATGGGACACCTCCAGCTCAGTGTAGAGACTAAAGATAAGGACAAAGTACAGGACCTAAGGGCTAGAAAGTATCTGTTTCCTTGATTACAATGGATCTGTAAATGCCACCCTCAAAACTTCCAACTAGTCACTCTCTGGTGACAGTAATGTACAAACTACATGGCACCTGGCTGTCTGCATTCAAAACAAAACTGTATTGGTTCCTTGACCAACAGAGAGATATGACATTCAAGTTAGCTTTTGCCTTTTCCTCCAGTACTTTCATGAAAAACTGTGAAGTCAGACTCCATTTTGGAACATAACCAATTGTTGAAGTAGTCAATTATAAAACAGAGCATGAACTGAGCAATCCCAAACAACAGAAGGAGTTAGAAGATATGACATGCTAACAAAAAGCCACAGTTTAAAGCATGAAAAATTTATTTTAAAGACTTCCCTTCTGCAAATGCTAAAACACTTCTCACAGGTTATATCACAAGGCAATCCTCATAAGTTCTATCAAAATAAAACCTCAACTCCAGCTGAATATAGTGGTGTACTCCTGCAATTCTAGCTCCTGGAGAGGCTGAGGAAGGAAGACTAACTAAAGCCTAGGAGTTCAAGGCCAACCAGGAGGAGCAAAGTAGTGAGATACTATCTCTAAATAAATAAATACACATTCTTAAAATATTTTTACTTATTTGCAAGCAGAGAGAAAATGGGTGTGCCAGGGCCTCTTGTTACTACTAATGAATTCCAGATGTGTGCACCACTTTGTGCATCTTGTGCTAGGGGAATTGAACATGAGCTGCAGGCTTTGCAAGCTACTGTTTTTAATCACTGAGCCAACCCCCCAGCCCACAGTTTTTAGGAAGAGTAGAAAAGAGCTATGCCTCACCCAAGTCCTGTGAAATATAAACACAGCTCTGGAGACAAGCAACTACTAAACAAAAACCTACTTCTACATTTCAATAAATAATTAAATTTGGGATTTTTAAATATTTATTTATCTGCAAGCAGAGAAAGAGAGAAACTGGCATGCCAGAGCCTCTAGCCACTGCAAACAAAATCCAGATGCATGAGCCACTTTGTACATATGGCTTTACACGGGTCTGGAGAATCAAACTCTGGTCATTTAGGCTTTACAGGCAAGCATTGTAACCACCAAGCCATCTCTCCAACCCTGGAATTTTTTTACACTTGAACTCAGTCAAAAGACCAACATGCAATGTTTATTTTTTATTGTTCTTTTTTTAATAAAATATGAGTCTGTTTTTACTGGGGTATTTTCTGTATCCTCTCTAATTTGCTTGCTGTTCCATATGCACTTTTCCTTTAAGTCAAATAATGTTTATTCACAAATTAATGAAATTATGTCTAGGCCCTTAAAAGCCAAAAAAAAAAAAAAAAAATGTGTAATTCCCAATAGAAAGAATGGAGGTTTAATTTCACCATGCACCACACTCAAGTCCAAATGGATCAAAGACCTCAATATAAGACCAGAAACTTGACTACTACTGGAAGAAAGTTTAGGAAGTACTTTCCATGATATAAGAATGGAAAAAGACTTCCTGAACAAAACCCCAGTAGCTCACAATCTTAAACAGTCACCCATCCAATGGGATCACATGAAGCTGAAGAGTTTCTTTACAGACAAGCATACAATGAGCAAAACCAATAGATTACCCACAGAATGGGAGAAAATATTTACAGTTTATCCAACTGACAGAGGCCTAATCTCTAGAATCTACAAAGAACTCAAAAACCTAAACAGTAAAAAGTCAAACACCGCACTCAGAAAATGGGGCAAAGAACTGAACAGGCAATTCACAGAGGAAGAAATACAAGTGGCAAACACACACTTAAGAAAATGTTCATCATCCCTAATCATCAGAGAAATGCAAATTAAAACAACTATGAGATTCTACCTTACCCCAGTAAGGATAGCAAACATCAAAAAATCAAATGAAAATAAATGCTGGCAAGGATGTAGAGAAGTAAGAATACTCATTCACTGTTGGTGGGAATGCAAGATGGTACAACCACTTTGGAAAGCAATATGGAGACTCCTGAAAAAGCTGAGTATACAGATAACAACAGACCCAGTTATTCCCTTACTGGGCATCTACCCTAAAACCTTCAAACCTCAGGCCAGAGAGATTTGCTCAACCATGTTTGTAGCGGCTCAATTTGTAATAGCTAAGAGCTGGAATCAACCCAGATATCCATCATTAGAAGAATGGATAACGAAGATGTGGTATATCTACACAATGGAATTCTATACAGCAGTAAGAAAAAATGACACAATGAAATTTGAGGAAAAATGGTTGAACCTGGAACAGATCATTCTCAATGAACTTACCCTATCACAGAAAAAAAAAAATTGCCAAATAGTCTCACTCATCTACAGTACCTAACCTGAATCTACCCAAGATGCCTTACATACCCAGCAAGCATCTTGTGGACTAGACAATAGGATGGGTGGGGAGGGAGAAGAGGGCAACGGAGGGGGTGGGAAACACATATCTAGACCCAAACAGCAATGGCACAGTAAAATTCTACTTCCTAAAAGGCAGACCAAATGGCTGAACCTTCACTGGGCCCTTATAGGGAACACCTGAACCACAAGGCACTGGAGAGGGTACAATGAAGACTGACCTTAATCTTCTACAGCTTCCCTCCCTCCCTCCTTTCCTCCCTCTCTTTCTTTTCTCTCTCTCCCTTCCTCCTTCTCCCTCTCCCTCTCTCTCTCTCTCTTCTCTCTTCTCTCTTTTCTCTCTCCTCTCTAATTCTTGTATATTAGCTATCTTTTTTGTCCTTTTCTTAGTGGGCACTGACCTGTAACTCCCAGTACCAGCATGTGGCTATCATCCACAATGAGCTTTTGATCAGACAGACCTACAAGGTTTCCTAAAAGAAAGACAGATTTCTGTCCGAGTACTTGATGACCCACCAAAGGCTAGTGATAAGACCCTACTGCTGAAGGCACTCTATGTGGTCAACACATAAAATGGAATGGCACGGCTAGAAGCTGGAAGAGAGTCAGTCCCCAGACAGTCTGCGCGTCTAGTGCCAGAAGGTGCTACATGGGCGACTGGGGGAAAATGACCAATATCTGTCCAAGCAACTCATGGTCTAACCTTCTTAGCAGCAAATAACCTGTTGTGATGCCCACACAAGTGCAATAGTGGCGCACAGCCATGGTGGAGAACCAACTGCTCTTGATTTGGCTAACTGATCCCCTCAGTGGTACGAGACCCATAGCTAGAGCTGGGAAACAAGTCAGAACCATATCCAAACATAAGCCCGCTCTCCATTATCAAGCTACCATCAGTTGTGGGCTAAAGAGGGCCTACACCTATTAAATTCTCTACAAAAAATTAAGTAAGGCTTATCTCATTTGTCCTGGTGCTAACTTAGTATCCATTGGAGAATCTGCTTCTCTTTTTCAGACAGATGTAGATCCTAAGGAGAGAGACACCCCATCACCCTGGCTGAAACTAAGAAAAATTGGTGAAACAAGCAAGGGTGCTGTTTTCCTGGAGAACTGGGTACCCGCACAAGGATGAAGGAGATCAACACAGACAAAAATAAACTCCTACCAAATCAGATATCCAGAGACCCAGAGGCCCCCAACACCTCATCACTGAAGCAGACCAAAAAATGAATCCAACATGGCTCAGGGAAATTTTGCGCAAGAGGGGGTGGAAAGAATGTCAGAGCCACATGTTGGGTCATGATACGCAGAGACATTTCTCCTACCCATAACTGTGGGCTAACTCCGCAATGCATGACCCATATACCTCAACAAGGAGGGGCCACGGGGAGGGGGTAGTACATGGATGAGCCTAATTAATAGTACCAAACTGACGATTTGCTGAAAAAAAAAAAAAAAGAATGGAGGTTTAAAGGGGGGAAAGAATTATTTAGGGAAAAATGTGTAAGAAAGACCCCATCACAGCACAACCTGGCATGTGCCAGGAACCAACCCTGGCATGGTTTCCTCCCCAACTCATATTCAGACCCAAATATCCAAGCAGAGTGATGATCCATGGCCCCACACCAAATAATGTATCCACACATGTGGATTCAAGGCCATCAAGACCTAAAGGTGGACTGACACATCTCCACACAGAAAGCACTTGTGTTTTGCCAATGAGGTTCCACCGAGTACTGAAGCCTTGATGTGTAATTGGAAGAAAGCACTAGACAATGACAAATAGGGCAAGAGAAAAGGAGGTGACAAACACAGCAGAAGGGTAAAAATGGTAGTTCTGCAGCCAGGACATCCCTGCGCAACCCTTCACCAAGCAAACAATAACCCAATAAAACAGAAACAGAACCCAGTAGATGGTGTAAACCCAAACTGGACCAATGTGTGGAAATCTAGTCAATTGATACCCCATTTAGGCTGGCAATAACATAGCAGCTTTAAGAGAATAGTCTACTTATTTTTTTTCAATATGTGGTATGTGCTTAAAATGGAATTTTCCCCAACCTCCGCTATAGGAAATGAGCACTGGAAATTCCACATATGTGTCTATAATACCTCTGATATTTTAATAAAATTTGACAACCAAATAAAAGAACCCTCTTCACATGAATTTTGATGGAAGATAAAGTGGGAACCAATACAACGATATAATTCAGCATCTAAAATCATCTTGGGTTTTCACTTTGAAAGTGGATATGCTAGATTTGTTGTTTGTTTGTTTTTCAGTCTGACAAGGTGAAAAGACAGATTTTTTTTTTGGTCCTATCAATTCTTAGGCTTTTATTAAGCAATACTAGAAAACAAGTTGATTCATCTCATCCAGTAAAACAATCCTATGTGGTTACAAGACAAAGAATTTCAAATGACCTTAAAGCACAACTCCATAAACTCAATATAGACACAGCCATACTTCATAAGAAAATCAAAGATGACACAGTTAATGGATGGGGTAGAGGTAAACAGGGAAGGAGTGCCCAAGGTTGAACAAAGCGATTACAACATGTCTTTGATTTTTTTATTCCTAAGGTTTAGGTCAGGTGTTAGCAAAGTTTATACAGAAAGAAAAAATGATCAGCTTCCTATATGCGAACACACACACACATATACACACTCCTCTGTCTATTCATTCAATAAGAAACTCAGAAAGAGGCCGGGGAGATGGCTCCACAGAGAACAGTACTTGCTGCACAAGCATGAGGATCTGAGTTTGATCCCCAGTACCAACATAAAAAGCCAACTGTGGGCTGGAGAGATGGCTTAGAGGTTAAACGCTTGCCTGTGAAGCCTAAGGACCCCGGTTCGAGGCTCGGTTCCCCAGGTCCCACGTTAGCCAGATGCACAAGGGGGCACACGCATCTGGAGTTCGTTTGCAGAGGCTGGAAGCCCTGGCGCGCCCATTCTCTCTCTCTCCCTCTATCTGTCCTTCTCTCTGTGTCTGTCACTCTCAAATAAATAAATAAATAAAATAAAATAAAAAAGCCAACTGTATCACACCTGTAACCACAGTCCTAAGAGGGGGAGAAATAGGAGAATGGCTAGGGCTTGCTGGTCAGCCAGTCTGACCGAAAAGGGATGCTCCAGGTTCAATGAAACTTAATCTCAAGGGAACAAAGCAAAAAACTAGAAGACTATGCCTGACTTTCTACTCTGGTCTCTGCATTCATTCACAATGGTCACGTGCATGTGCACCCACAGAAGCGTACCTTACCCAACACACAAAATTCAGTAAACCTTGTATTTTAAAGATCTGTAGAAAGTGCTGACAGGGAATTAAGACTCAGCACACCTCAGTGTAAAGAGATTTTGGGCCACCATCCTCTGGACAGTAAGAACTTATTACACTCCAGCAGCAGCTGATGATGACAGGTAATAGGCGCCACCTTAAAAAAAAAACAAAACAGCTACTCCTAGTAAACTAGGGGGAGAACGTCCAGGACATGGGGTTTCATTATTAAGACTGAGCTAATTCTCAGGCTGACAGGGAGAAGTGGACCCAGCAGACAAGGCTCAATCCTGTTGAGTTCAAATGGCTCTGTGCTTTGCAAGCACAGGTGAGTACTGACATATCATATTAGTATAATGTAATGCAGACATAGCAGAGGTGCCTGCCTTGAGATAACAGGAGAATGGTGGGATGCTGTAATACAACAGGTGTACAGAAGAGAAAATAGAGCTAAGACAGAGCTGGTAAACTGAGGTAGTCAAATGTTTGCTAGGGTAAATATTTTCTCATAGACATTTTGTACCTTCCAATGGTCTACACTGCACACTTTATCTGCCAGTTTAAATCTGAAGACGACTCCCTGTTGAGTCTAGCTGTGTATTTCCTGCCTGCGAGTCATCCTAGGAACTGGCAACGTTCTCATCATTTCTAGCTAGTCAGGACAGGGACATTGAAGCCGAATCCGAGACACATTCTGTTTTTTCCTTCTATGGGACTGTTCCCCATGGTAGGACCACTGAAACACCTTCTAGAACCCCAAATTTGAAAAACAAAAAAGAAAATCTAATCTTGAAATCAGATAAAAGTAAGTGACACCTCAGTCCCACATTTCCTCCCTTCCTCACTGTGAAAGTGTTGAAAGGGAAAACACAAAGTCAACATAAGTTCTTCCTGGCTGATGAAAATTGGCACAAATGAATTACAGTCTGGCTGCTGGCCCTCACAAACCGTTATTTAATAAAAAAAAAAAAAAGTTCGCCATGATATACTGGTCCAGATATAAACTGCAGACGAGCCAGCATCTCTCCATATGACTACATTGTATTATTAGTGACATTACCAGGGTGTGCGTGATGACTTAAATATTTATTAAACACAACATTTTGGAATTTTGGTGTTTTCTTTTTTAAACCTACAAACCCCGAGCTAAAACTTATGACAGTTGAGCACATGAGCTCCACAATGAAGAACAAACAGGAAGCCGCAGCTAACACTCCATGAAATCACTGTAGCAAAGCCACCACAAATTCTCAATACGAGGCGCTGGGAAAGGGACGTCCACGCCAGCCTGAGGGGAGAGGCTTTACGGTCCCAGCCAACCTCACATCACAACGCACGAACAATAGTACTCCTATCTTCCTCCAGCTGACAGCACTGCATGCCAGCCAGGTTGCCTGAAGCCTCAGCGAGGTCCAATCCCGAAGTCCAGTGACAAGTTACGCATTAAAAGAAGGCCATCTAAGCGAGATGAGGCCGCCCCAGCCCGCGAACGTGGTCGCCGCGCAGCGCGCCGCCGCCGCTGCTGCAGCTGGCGCTGGCGCTGCTGCATCAAGGACGCGGCGCCTCTCCTTGGGGCAGGCGCACACCCACGCCCAGGCCACCCCACCGGCCCCAAAGGCGGCTCGTCGTCCGGCCGCAGCGCGTTCGGGGGAGTCCGGGCATCACCGCGCGGGCCGGGCTGGGCCGGGCCGAGCGGAGGGCGGCGGCCGCGGCGCACTCGCACCCGGCCGGGAACGCACCTCGCCGGCTCGCCGCGCGCCGGGGACCACGCCACGCAGCCCGGCCGCCTCGCCCAGGGCCGGGTCACCGCCGCCCTCGGGCCCGCGCCCCCCGAGACGCTCCCTTGTCTCCCTCTCGCCCGGGGCGACAGCGCGGCCCAGTCGGCGGCTCCGAGCCCAGGCAGCGGGGTCCGGCCCGGCCGGAGGAGCGGGACGAAGGGGGCCTGTTACCTTCCGACAGCTCCAGCTCCAGCTCGGCCAGGCGGGCCCTCACCTCCAGGGGCAGAGCCATGCCTTCCAGGCTGCGGTCCGCCATGCTCGCCGCAGACGCCCCCGCCCTGCCGGCCTCCCCTTTGTTCGCAGGCGGAGGTCTCTCCGGCGGCCGCTCCTCGAGCCCAGTGGAACCGCACGGAGGAGACGGCGGCGGGCGCGGGCGCGGGCGGCCGGGCGGCGGCGGCGGCGGGCGCGCAGGGATTTCTCTCCTCCTGCCTCAGCGCGGCCTCGCGCCAGGCTCCGCGCGCCCCCACGCGGGCTCCGGCCCGCTCTGCCGCGCTGGGCCGGCGCCTGGATGGAGCTACGGCCAGCAGCGGTCTTGGCCACTGACTCGCTGCCTCTGCGGCCGCCCTACCCGGCGGGAGCGCTGCTGCGCGCGCACGTGACGACAGGGGGCGCGCCGGGGCGGGGGCGAACGGGGACGCGCAGGGACCGAGGCGCGCGGGTGTGCCGGCGCGGGGCGCGCTCCCGGGGCGCGCTCTGGGGGCGGGGCCTCCCGCGAACAGCGCGCGCGCCCGGGGCCGGCTCCGTGCTGCTGGGGTCTTCCCCACCTATCCCCAAGGCCTGGCTTTTCCCCGATCTCCTGACAAAACTTACCCCTTGAGCCCCTGCTTAATCTGATGGCTAAACCTTCAAGTGTTCTGGCTCTTTGGGGCGTGTTTTGGTTTTTTTTTTTTTTAATGAATACTTTTAAAGGGGAAGATGAAAAGACAGCATGAGCTATAGATTATTAGGTTTGAAGTTTCTAATGGCGTCTAGAATGGACCTTGAACTACTTGATGTTTTACCCGGACTTCACTTTCCATCTTGTGGAAAGACAATGAAGGAGATGGCTGGGTCACCTTCTCCCTGAATTCTCTGTCAGTCCGAAATGTTGCTGGCTACATCACACACTGTCCAGCCCTTCTACAGAATGAGGAAGCTGCTTCTTTGGCAGGACTGTAGCAAGTAGCCTCCCTTCCCCGCCCCCTCCCCACCCTCCACACCCCCCCCACACACACACATGCCCTACAAATCCAGGTTTCCTCTTCCACCTTCGGGGTTCTTTTCCTTTGATGGGTCATCAACGTCTATAGTGTGGTGTTCCCTCTGCATGGCTAATGTGAAATCTGCATCTCTAGTCCTGACTGTTAGGGGAAACCGTCACTGAACCTCACTTAGCTGCCCCTTAAACTCTACAAACACCACAAACTCTAAGGAAAGCCAGGATCTTCTGACTATCAATTGCCTCCTATGTCTAAAGGCTGCCATTGTGTGTTCTTCCAATTATCCAAGCTGAAGCCACCTGGGTCTACCCCACGTTCGTCACTTATCTTCTACTTCCCACTGCTCTCAAGACTATCCCACAAAAATCTCCAAAGCTGCTTCTGGAACTTCCTAAACAGCCCAAGACAGTGTCCCGACATGTGCAACAGTACTTCAGGAGCATTGTTTATTCAATGCTAGTGCACTTCTTAGCTGCTCTAAAGTGCATCCCAGCCTTATCTCTGCATATATTACTTCTTGAAGACCTAATGACTAACCTTCAGTACCTTTGCTCATTGTGTGTCTTCATCATGGAGCTCCTCTCTTTGTCACCCACACCCATCTCTAAGATCAACTCCAGAACTATGCCTTCTTCCTTTGCTTAATTCCCATTGCCTTCAGCCTATTTGACTTTCACTCTACCTTCCTTGTTAGCCTGTGTATGCTCCTTGAAAACAGAAACCAAAACCCTTCTACATTCTGCACTTCTCATTGACTTGATACCTATTAGCAGTTTTCATGGACATCTTCTTTCAGTAGTGAAATATGAAAGAGAAGCTGACCATTAGCAATGATAATTGCCTGAAACTCCTGGCTTTTATGTTCCATGCTTTGTGTTATAATCTGGTGTGCCCATTGTTTTGTCCTTTGCTCAAGACTATATTCAAATCTAGTAGACACTGGTGGCCACCATTTACTCTCTTTTCAAGATAAAAGACCAGCTACTGATTTAGAGAACTCGAATTTTCATTCAACTCTTCATGCTATAGATAAAAAACCTTAGGAAAATAAAATTGAGCAAGTCAAGTATTTAAACTCATATCCAAAATACAAAGCCTTGGATCTGCTTTGTTATAGCAAAACAATAACATTCTGAATAATAAATGGTCCCAAGTCAATTTAGGCCAGGATGATGTCAAAATAAAATATGTATTACCTTTTTAATAAAAGGATGGATTATGAATAATGCTATAACTGATTTGAGTTCCAAAAAGACTCCTATTTTGCATTAAATACATGAGTTGGATAGTTAGATATGGAGCCAATGCTTCTTCATTTCAGCAGGCCTTTGTGTAACTTCAGAATGCACAGGAGAGGGTATGTGCCCTGGGCTTTAGACAGTAACTTCAGTAGCGTGACACAAGCCTTTAACCTATTATCTCCGAAAAGCTCATGATCTCAAAAGTCAGATTCATGTTACGTATCAGTCCTCAGCCTCAGTTCATTATTTCTGTTAGCAGTGTTCTTTTCTCCTGACTATCCTTTCCCACCCCAGTGACCAAGTTTCAATAAGCTTTGCCTCCCTTTTTTTCTCATGCATCTTTCTTCTTCCCTCCACTGCCCCTGATTCTCCCCAAATCAGGGTTACTCGCACCACAGCCAGATCCCTCTTTCTAGAGTGACATTTACTCTACTCTCTGCAACAGTTCTCCTTCCCTACCTTGTGTTGTTCACCTATGTTCAACTGCAGAATTTACCATGGCCATGAGAGTCCCCACCTACTTGTGTCTATGGTTTGCTAACATCTTCTTTCTTCTTATCATCTCCCAATCAACAACCCCCACCCCAGCATAGTACTACAAACCTGTAGCCAAAACTAATCAGAAAATTGAAACAAGAGGAGCCCTTGAGCCTAGAAATTTGAGGTGAGCCAGGACAACATACTGAGACTCCTCATTTTTTTTCCCAGCCAAGTGCCAGAACAAATGCCACTTCTTCCATGAAGCCAACCCTAATCTCCTGCTTAGAAAGATTCTCCACACCTCTGTAATTACACACCTCTTTATCTCCCTGTTCTCCCTGGAATTAGTAGTTTATAGGTGTGTCTTATCTAGCTGTGGGCTTATCTATAATTCTCCCATTAGGGTTCAGTGACAACAAACAGCCTATTGTTTCTCAAAGTTTAATTCTGCCCTGAAACAAGCAGGAAAGCCTGTCTGTGTCTTCTGCAGCTCCATTCGTGAACATCCTCATGGAATGCATGACTTAGTAAAAGCCTGCTAGACTTACACATGTTTACAAGCACAGAAAGCTGGTGCATCAAGGCAGGCATAAGGACATGCAGCAGATGTTTGCTAGAATGAATGGAATACACTCATTAAGGCTATTGGCTTCAAAACCTCCCCAAAGCCCTAATGTTTCCATCTGAGAACAGAGTCACATTTTTGAACTATAATTAGTAATCTTTAGAAAATTAACATAAGGGGCTGAGAAGATGGCTGCAAAGCCTGATTACCTGTGTTCAATTCCCCAATATTCGTGTAAAGCCAGCGATGTACAAAGTGGCACATGCATCTGGAGTTTGTTTGAAGTGGCAGGAAGCCCATACTCTCCCTGCCTATTTCTCTCTGTCTCTCTCAAATAAATTCAAATATGCATACGTATTATTTTTAATAAAATATTTTATTTTTATTTATCTATTTAAGAGAGAGAAAAAAAAAAGCTGCAGAGATTGAGAATGGGCACGCCATTCAGCCACTGTAAATGAACTCCAGATGCATGTGCCACCTTGTGTATCTGGCTTATATGAGTCCTAGGGAATTGAACCTGAATCCTTTGGCTTTGTAGGCAAGTGCCTTAACGGTTAAGCCATCACTCCAGCCTCTCTATATTATGGAGTGGATGTTATCTGATAGGTTCCACACTCACCAGCATTTATTAACTCAATAGGATGGTTTGCTTTATCCAAGAAGCCAGCTTTTACAAAAATGAAGACCAGGGGGTCTGGACACAGTTCAGAGCGTCTGAGTAGCAGAGAAAAAATAAAGCAGGAGGAAAGAGGAATTCCCCAGAAGAAAGAAGAAAAGAAAGGGGCAGTCCACTTAGATGTGACATTGTGAGTTATTTTTGCTGTTCTGAAGTTTTGCCTAGACAAGTCCTGAAAACAATGTTTGAAGTTCTATGAAGGACAGCTTCATACCTCTAACATAACAGTTAATTAATCATGCTGCCATGGGTAAGTTCACTGCAGATATATATCCAGTTTTCCCAACACCATTTGCTGAAGAGGCTGTCTCTTCTCCACTGAGTATTTTTGGCATTTTTATCGAATATCAGGTGGTTATAGCTACTTGGGCTTACATCTGGGTCCTCTATTCTGTTCCACTGATCTACATGTCTGTTTTTGTGCCAGTACCATGCTGTTTTTGTTACTATGGCTCTGTAGTAAAGGTTAAAATCAGTTATGGTGATACCACCAGCCTCATTTTTGTTGCTCAGTATTATTTTAGATATTCGAGGTTTTTTGTGATTCCAAATGAATTTTTGGATTGTTTTTTCTATTTCCATGAAGAAAGCCTTTGGAATTTTGATAGGGATTGCATTAAATGTGTAGATTGCTTTAGGTAAGATTGCCATTTTCACAATATTGATTCTTCCAATCCAGGAACACAGGATGTTTCTCCACTTTCTAGTGTCTTCTGCAATTTCTCTCTTGAGTGTTTTAAAGTTCTCATTGTAGAGATTCTTTACTTCCTTGGTTAGGTTTATTCCAAGGTACTTTATTTTTTTTGATGCAATTGTGAACGGGAGTGATTCTCTGATTCATCCTCTGTGTTTTTGTTGTTAGCATATATGAAGGCTACTGATTTCTGTGTATTTATTTTGTATCCTGCTGCATTGCTGTAGGTTTTGATCAGCTCTAACTGTTTGCTAGTAGAGTCTCTAGGGTCCTTTATGTATAGAATCATGTCATCTGCAAATAATGATAACTTGATCTCTTCCTTTCCAATTTGTATCCCTTTTATGTGTGTCTCTTGCATTATTGCTATGGCTAAGACTTCCAAAACTATATTAAATAAAAGTGGGGACAGTGGACACCCTTGTCTTGTTCCTGATTTTAGTGGAAAAGCTTCCAGTTTTTCCCCATTTAGTAATATGTTGGCTGTAGGCTTGTCATAAATAGCCTTTATTATATTGAGATATGTTCCTTCTATTCCCAGTCTCTGTAGGACTTTTATCATGAAGGGATGTTGGATTTTGTCAAATGCTTTCTCTGCATCCAGTGAGATGACCATGTGATTTTTGTCCTTCAACCCGTTTATGTAATGTATTACATTTATGGACTTGTGTATGTTGAACCATCCCTGCATCTCTGGGATAAAGCCTTCTTGGTCACGGTGAATGATCTTTTTGATATACTCTTGTATTCTGTTTGCCAATATTTTGTTGAGAATTTTTGCATCTATGTTCATGAGAGAGATTGGTCTGTAATTTTCTTTTTTTGTTCTATCTTTGCCTGGTTTTGGTGGCAGGGTGATGCTGGCCTCATAGAAGGAGTTTGGTAGAATTCCTTCTTTTTCTATTTCCTGGAAAAGCTTAAGAAGCAATGGTGTTAGCTCTTCCTTAAAGGTCTGGTAAAATTCAGCACTGAATCCATCTGGGCCTGGGCTTTTTTTAGTTGGGAGATTATTGATAACTGTTCAGATCTCCATGTTTGTTATAGGTCTATTTAAGTGATTAATCTCATTTTGATTTAATTTAGGTAGGTCACATACATCAAGGAAATCATCCATTTCTTTCAGATTTTCATACTTTGTGGAGTATATGCTTTTATAGTATGTCCCTATGATTTTTTGAATTTCTCTGGAATCTGTTGTGATGTTACCTTGTTCATCCCTGATTTTATTAATTTGTGTCTCTTCTATCTTTCTTTTGGTCAGATTGCTCAGGGTTTATCAATCTTGTTTATCCTTTCAAAGAACCAACTCTTTGTTTCATTAATTCTTTGGATTGTTTTTATTTTTTTGTTTGTTTGTTTCTATTTCATTAATTTCTGCCCTAATCTTTATTATTTCTTCCTGCCTACTGATTTTTGGTTTGCCTTGTTCTTCTTTTTCGAAGGCATTAAGGTGAAGCATTAGGTCGTTTACTTGCGACCTTTCTAATTTCTTAATATAGGCACTTAAAGCTATAAATTTAACTCTTAGAACTGCCTTCATTGTGTCCCAGAGATTTTGGTATGTTGTGTTCTCATTATCATTTGACTCTATAAAGTTTTTGATTTCCTTTTTGATTTCTTCATTGACCCATTCATCATTTAGTAGTGTATTGTTTACTTTCCATGATTTTGTGTATGCTCTATAGCCTTTCTTGCTACTGATTTGTAGTTTAATTCCATTGTGGTTAGATAGAATGCAAGGAATTATTTCAATTTTCCTGAATTTGTTAAAATTTTCTTTGTGTCCTAATATATGGTCTATTTTAGAGAATGTTCCATGTGCTGCTGAAAAGAATGTTTATTCTGTAGACTTTGGATGAAATGTCCTGTATATATCTGTTAAGTCCATTCCTTCTATGACCTCATTTAGTCCAGATGCCTCTCTGTTTATTTTTTCCCGGGATGACCTGTCAATTGATGAGAGTGGGGTGTTAAAGTCACCCACCACCACTGTGTTTGGTGTTATCTTAGTTCTAGTAGTGTTTGTTTGACGAATTTGGCAGCCCCCATGTTAGGTGCATATATGTTTAGGATTGTAATGTCCTCCTGTTGGAGTGTGCCCTTAATCAATATAAAGTGACCTTCCTTATCTTTCTTGACTAATGTTGGAGTAAAGTCTACCCTGTCCGATATTAGGATAGCAATCCCTGCTTGTTTTCTAGGCCCATTTGGTTGAAACACCGTCTTCCAACCTTTCACCTTAAGGTAATGTCCATCCTTTGTAGAACGGTGAGTTTCTTGGAGACAACAAATTGTAGGATCCTGCTTTTTAACCCAGTCTGCGAATCTATGTCTTTTCGTTGGGGCATTGAGGACGTTGATATTAAGAGATATTATTGAAAGGTGTGTATTTATGTTTGCCATTATTTTATTTTATTTTATTTTATTTATTTATTTATTTTTTGTGGTTCTGGTGCTACCTATGCTCTCTTCTGTTAACTAGTATTTGAGTATTGCTTGTTTTTTCTAGGTTCCTTATATGAGTGCTTTTCCTTTTATTCAGCATGGAGGATTCTATCAAGTATTTTCAGTAGAGCTGGTTTTGTCTTCAAATACTCCTTCAACCTGCTTTTGTCATGGAATATCCTTATTTCTCCATCTATTTGAATGGATAGCTTTGCAGGATAAAGTAACCTTGGTTGACAGTTGTTATCTTTCAGAACTTGGAATATATCACCCCAAGCCCTTCTGGCTTTAAAAGTTTGTGTTGAATAATCTGCTGTAATCCTGATGGGCTTACTTTTGTAGGTAACTTGATTTTTCTCTCTAACTGCTTTCAATATTTTTTCTTTGGTGTGTGTGTTTGGAAGTTTGATTATACTATGGCGAGGAGAGGTTCTTTCCAGGTTTTGTCTGGCTTGGTTCTAAAGGCTTCCTGTATCTGTATTGGCACCTCTTTCCCAATTTGGGGGAAATTTTCTTCTATGATTTTGTTGAAGATGCCTACTATGCCTTTGGAGTGGAATTCTTCTCCTTCTACTATGCCCTGAATTCTAATATTTGATCTTTTCATAGTGTCTCGAATATCTTGAAATTCCCACTCATACTTTTCTATAAGTTTGTCTTTCTCTTTTTTGGCCTGTATTAGATCTGCCACCTGGTCTTCTAGCTTAGATATTCTGTCCTCTCCTTCATCCATTCTACTGGTGAGATTTTCTACAGAGTTTTTTTATTTCATTAACTGTGTTCTTCATTGCTAGTAATTCTGACTGTTTTTTCTTTATTATTTCTATTTCCTTATTTATGTCTTGTATTGCCTTCTTTATTTCATGAAATTGGTGTCCTGCATCTTCTTTGATTCCTTTGATTTCCTCTTTAAGTTCCTCTTTGACTCCTTTGATTTGTTCTCTGACTTCTTTGAACATATTTACAATCATTCTTTTGAAATCTTTCTCAGGCATTTCCTCTAACTCGTTCTTACTGGAGGTCATTTCTGATGCGTTAATATTTTTAGGTGGATTTATATCGTCTTGCTTTTTAGTGTTTCTTGTGTTATAATGTATATATTTTTGCATCTTGGATTAAGTTAATGCTTGGATTTTCTAGCTAGCTGGGTATTCTTAGCTGTATCAATTGATTTGATGTTATATATTTTCAGGGTAGGAGCTTAAGGTGTTAGATGTCACTCTTAAGACTCTGAGAGTATCTACAACGGTGCTCCTAGGGCTTGAGTTTCCCTGCTATGGGAGTATTCAAGTAGGCTGAGTGGAATAAAATACCGGTAGATTCTGAAAGTTAACTAAACACTGTACCCATTCAGTCAAAAACAGCCCCAAGTATGTATGCCAGAGTAGTTATTATAACAACCAGATCCTCTATCAACACAGAGGTTAAGATTTCTGGTCTGTTGAGGGATCCCAGTCAGCTTGTGACCAAATGAGACCCTTCCCTGGTGCAAACCCAGTTACCTTGGATGATTTTGGTCTCAGTCAAGTTGCTGCCTGGGTCGTCGGGCTGCTGCTCTGATTTCTGGAGCTGGGCACTGGCTTTTCCTGCGGGGCAAACCAAGCCTGGCAACTGTGGCCCTGCAGATCAGCACCCCCGCTGCTGGAACTGCTGCTGCTTCTGGATCTGCTGTTGTTGCCGCCCCTGGTCCGCCGCTGCTGATGCTCCTGGGTCTGCTGCTGCTGTGACTGCTGGTACCGGTTCCAGAGCTGCTGATGTTGCTGCCAAACTCTGCTCCTGCTTGGGTCCCGCTGTCAGCTCAAGTTGGCATGGCCGGGTCCCGGGAAACTGCTCTGTTCGCTGGAGCTGGGCTCAGGCGGCGGGGGAGGGGAGGGAGCCGCAGCTGCTCTGGTTCTCTCACTGCTCCACGTGTTCTTCTACCTCGCGGTCTGCTCCTCCGCTGCTTACTGCCGCTTTCCCTTGCGGTGTGAGGGAAAGCTCCCGCACCTGGCTTTTCATGCAGCTGGAGCCGAGTCTGGCAGCTTTCTGGTGTGCCCTGCAGCCGCGGTGGTTGGCGGAGCTGCCGGGGCTGCTTTTGCTGGCCTGTGCGGGCTCTGGATGCTCTGGATCTCTCCTACTTCTCCACTGCTGCTTCAGTTTCCTATACACCTCACTTTTTAGTAAAAGTGTGTATTTTGCTGAGGTTTTTTGGTCTTTTCCCCCCCCCAGGCTGTTTTGGCGTGGTATCTACGCCGCCATCTTAACCAGAAGTCCTGGACTTTTCTTGTTTTTCCAGTGCCTTTAGGTGGATGGTTAGGTTATTGATTTGGGATCTTTCTCGGTTTTTTATGAAGGCATTGAGTGCTATGAATTTTCCCCTGAGGACTGCCTTCATTGTGTCCCATAAGTTTTGGTATGATGTGTTCTCATTGTCATTCAATTCCAGGAATTTTGCAATTTCATTTTTTATTTCATCTACTATTCATTTATTGTTTAAGAGTGTGCTATTCAGTTTCCAGTTGCCATTGGGATTCTTGGTGGTTTTTTTGTTGTTGATTTCTAGCAATATAGCATTGTGATCTGATATCATGATATTATGTCGATTTTCCTAAATATGTGGAGGCAGTCTTTGTGACCCAATACGTGGTCTATTTTAGAGAATGTTCCATGGGCTGCTGAGAAGAATGTGTAGTCTGTGGATTTGGGATGGAAAGTTCTGCAGATGTCCATTAGGTCTAAGTGTTCTATGGTTTTGTTGAGCTCTCTTACTTCCCTGTTGAGTTTCTGTTTGGATGATCTGTCTATTACTGATAATGGTGTGTTGAAGTCCCCAGCTATGATGGTGTTGGTGGTTATTTCGGTTTTATTGTCAAGTAGGTTTTGTTTTATGAACTGTGGTGCCCCTGTGTTTGGTGCATACAGATTTATGATGGATTGTTCCCTTTATAAGTTGGAAGTAGCCTTCTTTGTCTTTTTTAACTGTTTTTGGTTTGAAGTCAATTTTATCCGATATCAATATAGCTACATCTGCTTGTTTCTTATTCCCATTTGCTTGGAATATTTTTTTCCACCCTTTCACCCTGAGGAGGTTTCTGTCTTTAGTGGTAAGGTGGGTTTCTTGAAGGCAGCAGATTGAGGGGTCTAATTTTTTGATCCATCCTGTTAGCTTGTGTCTCTTGATGGGTGAATTAAGGCCATTAATATTTAGGGTGATGACTGTGAGCTTTGATTTGATCCCTGCCATGTTGTAGTGGTAGATGTGTGTTGGTGTTTTCATGGAATATGAAAGTTTTTGTGTCTACTCTGGGTTTGGTTGTTGTGATCTGCTTCTTCTAGGCATTTGTGTTTGGTTATTTGTTTCTTCTCTGTGGAGAATTTCCTGGAATACTTTCTGTAGGTTTGGTTTTGTGTTCATATAATTGTAAAGCTGAGTTTTGTCATGGAAAGTTTTCCTTTCACCATCTATTATAAGGGAGACTTTTGCCGGGTAGAGTAGTTTAAGTTGGAAGCCATAGTTTCTTAGAGTTTGAAGAGTTTCATTCCAGGCCCTTCTAACTTTCAGGGTTTCCATTGAGAAGTCTGAAGTAATTCTGATGGGGTTTCCTTTGAAAGTGGTGTGCTGTTTTTCCCTAGCTGCTTTTAGGATTTTCTCTTTGGTGTCAATGTTTAGAGTCTTAATGATAATATGTCTTGGGGAGTTTCTCCTTTGGTCTAGTCAGTTAGGAGTTCTGTTTGCTTCTTGTATCTTGATGGGCCTTTCTTTTAAGAGACGGGGGAATTTTTTTTCAATTATTGTGTTAAATAAGTTCTCCATGCCTTTGGTCTTCTCCTTCTGGTATTCCAATGATTCTGATATTAGGACATTTAAGTGTATCCCACAATTCCCTCATGTTCTATTCACAGGAACTTTTGAACTTACTGAAGTTTTTGAACTCTCGAACTGTTTCTTCCATTCTGTCTTCCAGATCAGAGTTTCTATCCTCCACTTTGCTGACTCTATTCTTGAGAGCCTCGAGTGAGTTTTGTACTTGTTCAATTAAGTTTTCATTTTCTACTACTTTCCTATGTATCACTTCCATCGCTCTGTCCAGCTCCCTTTTCACCTCATTTTCTGATTTTCTTGATGATTCTTGGAAATCATCCTTGCATTTCTTTATGTTTTCATTTAGTGTGGCCAGCTGATTTTTAAGGTCCTCTTTTTTTCACTCTCCCTCAACTCTCTTAGCTCTCTTTGAATTCCTTCCAGTGTCTTATATTGCTCTAGCTTAGTGATGGTATCATCCACACGATTATCTGTCCTTTGTAGCTTTCCTGCAAGTTCTAGCAGTAGGTTGGTCAGGGTTGCATTGCTCATAGCTTCCACTTGATGTTCTGATCCTAAACACTCTTCTATGTTTTGGTTAGATGTAATCTTTATTGGACTGGGTGATCTGTCTGGATTTTCTTGCATTTGATTTTTCATGTTATTTCTTTTGCACTGTGGTCTACCCATGTCAGTGTATGGGCAGGTAGGTGAGTGGAGCAGCCTGGGCTCCAGCTCAATGAGAATCCAAGGCAGCCTGGGTTTTTGCTCTCTCTTGCTGCCTATCTACTGCCTGACAGGGGCACCAAAGTTGCCTGAATTCTTACCCAGTAATACACCAAAGCTGCCTGCCTTCGAGCTTGAAAGGGGACTGAGGTAGCAAGCCCTGAAGCTGCCCAAATTTATAGCTTTTGATCTCTAACCAACATTTCTAATACTGGAAATTTTGTTCAACCAGCAGGTGGATATCATCTACAATGAGCTTTTGATCAGAGAGACCTACAAGGTTTCCCAAAAGAAGAGAGATTTATGTCAGAGCCCTTGAAGACCCACCATAGGTTAGTGGTATGAACCTACTGCTGAAGACACCATACACTGTTGGCACATAATATGGAGTGGCATGGCTGGAAGCTAGAAGAGAGTCAGTCCCCAGACAGCACATCTAGTGCCAGAAGATGCTACATGAGCTACTGGGGGAAAATGACCAATATCTGTCCAAGCAATGCATTATCCAACCTTCTTAGCAGCAAACAACCTGATTTGTATGATGCTCATACAAATGCAATAATGGCACATAGCCATGGTGGGAAAGATTTGGCTAGCTGAACTGATGAGTGGATAATGACGATGTGGCACATATATACAATGGAGTTCTACTCAGCAGTAAAGAAAAATGAAGTTATGAAATTTGCAGAAAAATGGATGGACCTGGAAAGTATTATACTAAGTGAGGTAACCCAGGCCCAGAAAGCCAAGCACCACATGTTCTCCCTCATATGTGGATCCTAGCTACAGATGATTGGGCTTCTGTGTGAGAGTGAAAATACTTAGTAGCAGAGGCCAGTAAGTTGAAAAGGAGACATAAAGGGAAGAGAAAGGAAGGGAGGAGGATACTTAATAGGTTGATATTGTATATATGTAATTACAATGATTGTAATGGGGAGGTAATATGATGGAGAATGGAATTTCAAATGGGAAAGTGTGGGGGTGGGGAGAGAGGGAATTACCATGGAATATATTTTGTAATCATGGAAAATGTTAATAAAAATTAAAAAAAAAAGATTTGGCTAGCTGATCTGCTCAGTGGAACAAAACTCATAGCTGGAGCTGGGAAACAAGTCAGAACCATATCCAAAAATGATCCTGTTCTCTATTATTAAGCTCTAACCAATTGTGGGCTACCACTGGACCTACATCTATTAACTCTCTCTAAAAAATAATGATTATCACATTTATTTGGTCCTAACTTTACCCTCTATGGAGAATCTGCTTCTCTTTTTCAGATAGACGCAGATCCTAAGGAGAGAACCACCCCATCAAACCTCAAAAGGGCCCCCACTGAAACTAAGAAGAATTGGGGAAACATACAAGAATGCTGTTTTCTTGGTGAACCAGGAACCAGCACAATGGTGAAGGAGATAGACACAGAGAACAATCAACCCCTACCAAACCAGATGTCCAGAGGCACAGAGGTTCCCAATATCTCAACACTGAGGCAGACCTAAAATGAACCCAACATGGCTCAGGGAAATTTGTGGAAGAGGAGGCAGAAAGAATGTCAGAGCCATGTGTTGGGTCGTGACACACAGAGACATTGCCTCCTACCCAAAACTGAAGGTAACTTCACAATGCGTGACCCATATACCCCAACAAGGAGGGCCCCTTCGAGGGAGGAGGAGAGGGAGGAGGCTAATAATGGTACCAACTTGACTGTATTCACTGACTACAAAAATTAAAAAATAAAAATAAATGGAAAAAAAACAAACTTATGTCTGGGCTGGAGAGCTGGCTCAGCAATTTAAGACACTTGCTGACAAAGCCTACAGCCCAGGTTTGAGGCCCCAGTCCTCACATAAAGCCAGCTACACAAAGTGACACATGTGTCTAGAGTTTGTTTGCAGTGGCTAGAGGTCCTAGTGCACTCATACTCTCTCTCTCTCTCTGTCTCTCTCTCTGTCTTACTGTGTGTGTCTGTCTCTTTGTTGCTCTCTCTCAAATAAATAAATATTTTTTTAACAAAAAGAACTTCCAAAGAAAGTTGAATTCTGGGATACTAGTATGACTTCAGCATAGCATCTTTGGTAGACATAATTCAACTCATAATAGATGCTAATGTGGGAGAAGAACAAATTTAAATAAATACATGCTAAGATTAAGAAATTACAAAAGGGGGGGGAGGAAAAAAAAAGAAATTACAAAAGATGACTGGGGAAATGGCTTAATTGGTAAAGTATTTGCATGCAAGTATGAGGACCTAAACTTGAATTCTGGAAATACCTGTAATCCTAGATCTGAGGAGGCAGAGACAAGAGGATATCCAATACTTGCTGGCTACCCAATGTAGCTGAGTCAGTGAGCTTCAGGTTTAATGAAATATGTTTTCTCAAAAAATAAGGTGGACTCTACCACATCTTCCAGGGCCCAGGAGAAATTACAGAGGAAGTGGCCACATGAATACTGCTCTTATAGCAAGCCTGACAACCAGTTCCATGGCAATGGTGACAGATATGGTAATCAATCAAAACCTATCAAAGTAGAAAACCAGAGGCTGCAGAGAACTTAACTAATTCAGACTGCCAAATGGGCTTGCTGTGGAAGATGGACAAAAAGATCATAAGAACCACAGAGTGGTTTCCTGCTACCCCATAGGGACGAACTGAGGCATTCATGACCTCACAGTGAACACCATAACCCTATTGAGGAGGGCCCCCAAGGTAATGGGAGCTGGGACAAAGGGATAAAAGAGTATAACCTGTTATATATAAAATAAAATTAAAAATAAAGTCAGGTATGGTGGTGCAAACCTTTAATTTCAGTACTTGGGAGGATAAAATAAGAGGATCGCTGTGTGTTTGAGGCCAGCCTGAGACTACAGTGTGAATTCCAGGTCAGTCTGGGCTACAGTGAGACCCTACCTTGAAAAAACAAAATAAATAAATAAATAAGTTGGAAAATGATAGAGGAAGACATCTAGCATCTACACCTGTCCTCTACATGCATGTATGCACATGCACCCTCATACACATATTCACACACATATACCATGTACACACAAATAAATAAATATGTAAGTATGATAATAAGACATTACAAAAGGCAAACTACTAAAGAGTAAACCATGGCAGGAGATGTAATTCAGTTGGCAGATGCTCACCTACCACTCATGAGGCCTTGAGTTTGTTCCCTAGCACCATACAAACTGTGCATGGTGATACACACCTGCAGTCTGAGGATGTGAAAACAGGATCAGAAGCTCAAGGTCATCCTCAGCTACACACTGAGTTATAGGCCATCCTGGGCATCATAAGAACCTGTCACAAAAATAAATTAGTTGAATAAGTTATAAAATAAATAAATAAGTTGAAATTTTTTCTTTAACATTTAAAAATCTTATTCCATTTTATTCTGCTGCCCACTGTTTCTAGAAAGAAATAAAACATGATTTGTATCATTATTTGTGTATAACTGACATTTTCTCAGGTTACTTTCAAGATTTTCTCTTTACCTGGGTGGAGAGAGGCTGTGTCTGTAATTCCAGTACTTGGAGGATGAGGCAAGAGCTCCTTTGTGAGTTGGAGGCCAGCATGAGGCCTTTTCTTAAAAACAACACTTTTTTCATATTTGGCTTCACCAATTTGAATATGATATACTGCAGAGATGTTTTCTTTGTATTTAGTTAGTATCCTGCTTAGGGTTTGCTGAGTGTGTGATCTGTAGGTTTATGTTATATAAGGTTTGCTACTGATTTATGTCTTTAAAGACTTAAATTTTCTCCTTTACTCTTTTGTCTTGAGTTAGTCTTGGCATAGAAAATTTTCATTTCATCTGTATTTTCAAATTCTTTGGTATAAAGTTTTTTTCCATACATGTGTGGATCTACAGGGATGGTTCTTTTGTCACTCTACTACCAAAATTTGTACTTTTATTTCTTTCTTCTGTTTAAAAATATTTTATTTATTTATCTGAAAGAGAGAAAGACAGATAGAGAGAGAGAAAATAGACAT
This sequence comes from Jaculus jaculus, assembly GCF_020740685.1. Lineage (NCBI taxonomy): Eukaryota > Metazoa > Chordata > Mammalia > Rodentia > Dipodidae > Jaculus > Jaculus jaculus. The sequence continues at coordinate 72,141,790 of NC_059107.1, read as the reverse complement.
GCCAGGGCCTCTAGCCACTGCAAATGAACTCCAGATGCATGCACCACAATGCACATCTGCCTTATGTGGGTACTGGGGAATCGAACCTGAGTCCTTAGGCTTTGCAGGCAAGCACCTCAACTGCTAAGCCATCTCTCCAGGGCCCTATTTTTTTGTTTTGTTTTTGTTTCTGTTTTTGTTTTTTTTTTGAAGCAAGTCTCACTCTAGCCCAGGCTGACCTGGAACTCACTCTGTAGCCCAGGTTGGCCTTACACTCATGGCTATCCTCCTACCTTAGCATCCTGAGTGTTTGGATTAAAGACATGTACACCCAGCTAGAACTTTCTAATTTTGATTAATTTCATAAACGGTTTTGACACTATTCTTAGTGTTACTAAAGAAAAACAAACATGCCCATCACAATGCTTCTTTTTTTCCATCTGAGTATATGTGTGTATTCTTGTTCGTATGTATACAGGCAAATGTGTGGGTACGTGTGTGTGTATGTGGAGGCCAGAGGTCAATGTTGTATATTTTCCTCTATTGTTTTCCATCTTGTTATTTTATATTCTCTCTTTCTCTCTCTCTCTCCCCCTGTGTGTGTGTGTGTGTGTGTGTGTGTATGCATTTGCAACATATGTGAAGGCCAGAGAACAACTTCAAAGTGTCTATGCTCCACCATCTTTGAGACAGTGTTTCTTGCCACTGTAAAATAATTGCCAGACTGCAAATGAATGTCAGACTAGTCCACCTAGAAACTTCAGATTCTCCTGGCTCAGCTTCTCTTGTCCTGGATGCATGGACCACTTTGTGTCCTACTTTATGTGGGTGCTGGGAAATTGAGCTCAGGCCAGCAGGCTTTGTAAGCAAGAGCTGTTAACTGCTGAGCCATCTCCTTTAGACCTCATTGTGTAGCCCAGTCTGGCTTCAAACTCTTCATCTACCCACCTCCACCTCTTTAGCAATTTTCTACCTGTAGGAACCACCATAACTGGCTTCTTATGTTTTGAGGAAAGATCTCTCACAAAATCTGGAGCCCACCAATTCTGCTAAGTTATCAGGCTAGTGATCACCAGGAATTCCCTATCTCTGCCCTTCCAGTTCTAGGCTTACAAGTTCACATCACCATGCCTGACATTTTTACATGGGTGCTGGGACTACAAAATCAAGTCTGCATGCTTGCATTGCAAGCACTTTATTTACTGAGCCGTTTCTCCAGTTCCTTACAAAGCATATTTTGGACATTTTTCTTTGCTTTTCATGTTTGTTTTCTAATTTCTGTCCTTATCTTTATCACTCTATTCTTCCTGCTTGGGATAATTTGGCATAAATTTTGATGGATATTAAGCTCACTATTCTTTGGGCTTTATTATTTTCTTATGTAGAATAGACACTAAGCTATACATTTTCCTCCAGTCACTTCCTTAGATGCATACAGAGTTTTGGTGTTTAGCATTGCCATTATTTATTTTAAAATGTAATGTTCATTGTTACTTTACAAATAACTTATTTAGAATAATGCATCCATTATTTCTAAAGATATGAGAATTTTCTACCTATTTTTGTTAGTGATCTTTCCCTTAATTACATTATGATCAGAGAATGTTTGGTATTGTTAGTCCTTTTTTTTTTTTTTTTTTTTTTTTTTTTTGAGGCAAAGGCTCATGTATCCCAGGTTGCCCTCAAATTCATTATATAGAACTCCTGATTCTCTTCTTCTACTTCCTGAGTGCTAGCATGCAGAACCATAAAATCTTTTTAATATAATAGTCCTATTTGTACATGTTCTGTGTGTAATGGAAAATATGTGTTCTCTCTACTTGGGCATAGTAGTTAATATATAATTATGAATATGATTTGTTAGTTTATATTGTTCATTTAATATTTTCTGGTTTGATAATTTCTTTCAATAGTAAGAGGAATATATTGAAATTGACCTCTTTAATGAAAATCTTTATATTGCTCCTCATGGTAGAAAAGCTGGTTTTCTGTTACAACTGAGAATCCAGCTGTATATGGCAATCATTTCTAAGCAATACAGTCATTTCATAGACTAGTTGTAAAATTTTCTCTTTGCCTCTCAATGTGTCTATTTAGCTTTAAAATTTGGTTATTTATTTATTTCTAGAATCTCTTTTTCCAACAATTTATATTTTTTTAGAGTTTCATTTTTCCATGCAAACATTTATTTTATTTTATTTTTCTTTATTTATTTGAGAGGGAGAGAGAGAGAGAGAGAATGGGCACACCAGGGCCTCCAGCCACTGTAATCAAACTCCAGATGTGATGTATGTGCCCCTTTGTGCATCTGGCTTACTTGGGTCCTGGGGAATTGAACCTGGGTCCTTTGGCTTTGCAGGCAAGTGCTTTAACCACTAAGCCATCTCTCCAGCCCACATTTTGTTTTGTAAATTTCTTTAAAAATGATATGTTAGTTATTTGCTTGTCTAATAATTCTACCTTTAATACTCTTTATAGTTCTATTTCAGTTTTTTTGTCTCTTGATTCTCATTAGTGTTTTCTCTCTACCACTCCAATATCACCCCTGTGACTGTGAGTACTGTGGGTTCTGGGGAATCAAACCTGGGTCATTAGGCTTTGCAGGCAAGCACATCAATTGCTAAGCCATCTTTCCAGGGCACCCCATTTTTTTGTAATCATTGTCCTTGAAAAGTACTTCTATCAGTTACCCAAGGTCTGGTATAGATATTCTGTCCTTACTTAAGAGGGCACTCATTGGTGTAGTCAGCTTCATGTTGCTGGCAGAAAACACCCAACAAAGAGCAGCTTATGGGAGGAGAGGGTTTATTTTGGCTTACAGACTTGAGGGGAAGCTCCACAATAGCAGTGGAAAATGATAGCACAAGCAGAGGGTGGGCATCACCTCCTGGCCAACATTAGGTGGACAACAGCACCAGAATAACTTTCTTTAAAATCTCTTTTGCATCCAGCTTTACATGGGTGGTTGAGGAATTGAACCCTGGGCCAGCAGGTTTTGTGAGTAAGTACCTTTAACTGCTAAGCCATCTCTCCTGCCTCTAATAGGTATTCTTATCTCATTCCTCTCCTTTGTTTTGTTAAGTCACTCTTTTTTAGCCATCTGACTCCTAACTTTATCTCTCAATTCCAGCCCAAGACCTGCTCAGCAGATCTGATGTGGAGACTGTATTTCCTGAATTTAACCATGAACATCCTCAGCGAATTTCACTCCTGGTCTGGGTCTTTACGATCCTGATCCCTTTGGTTGACTTTCAAGCTAACACTAAATCCTGGATATTAACCAGTTTGGCCCACTGTGGTTCCTCTTTCGCAGCCTATGGTTCTGGTCATCAAAATAGAACAGAGAGAGGAGAAGATTTGTGAGCAATAACAGGTTGAATTAGAAACATGTTGAGGGGCTAGAAATGTACCTTAGTTGGTACAGTGCCTGCCTAACTTGCACAAAACTCTCAGTTTGATCCCAAAACCTCATAAAGTAGATGTTGCAGTCAAGTTCCCATTGTTAGTAGAAATCACTCAACCAAGAGCAGCTTGTGGGAAAAAGAGGTTTATTTTGGCTTACAGGCTTGAGGGGCAGCTCCACAATGGCAGGGGAAAATGATGGCATGAACAGAGGATGTCCATCAACCCCTGGCCAACATAAAGTGGACCATAGCAACAAGAGAGTGTGCCACTGGCAAGGGGAAACTGGCTGTAACACCCATAAGCCCACTCCTAACAATACAGGAGGTATTAATTCCTACATCTCTATCAGCTGGGAACCTAGCACTCAGAACACTTAAGTTTATGGGGGACTCCTGAACCAAACCACCACACTAGGTAACCTTACATGTGGAGAAAGAAGTTTAAAATAATTATATTGCATATTTTATGCCAACCTGGGATCCTGTCTCAAAAAAAAAAAAAGAGGAAAAAAACCAAAAATGTATGTCAAGTTTGAAATATCAAAAATTGTATTAAGTTATTAGCTATACTAACCCACCACTCAGAATGATACTTAGATTAGAAACAAAAAGGTTTAAGAGGAATCAGTATACAAGAAGTCACTAAAACCCTGGAAAGAATGTCATTGCTCTACCACACCACATAGGATGAGAAGAGTGGTCCAAGAAAGAAATGCTGGTCCAGCCAAAATTTCATGGCTGAACATTAGAAGGGGAATGAAAATGACATGATCAGTTATGCAAAAGTTCTACTGCTTCATTTTCTCTGGACTACTGTTTCCAAAAACGGAGAATACCTTGAGCTTTGCAAGAATCAAGAATCTAGTTCAAAGTTGGGCATGCTGGCACATGCCTTTAATCCCAGCATTCAGGAGGCAAAGGTAGGAGGATCACCATGAGTTCGAGACCAGCCTGAGACTACATAATGAATTTCAGGTCAGCCTGGGCTAGAGTGAAACCCTACCTCAAAAACAAACAAACAAAACAAAAACCAAAAAAGAGATGAGGACAAAGTAAAAGACTAATTGAGAGAGGGAGGAGATATGATGGAGGGTGGATTTGTGAAGGGAAAAGTGCAGGGGAGAGAATTATCATGGCTCATTGTCTATAATTAAGGAAGTTGTCAATAAAACATTTTAAAAAAGAATCTAGTTCAACATTTAACAACAATTAAAACCTATGATTCAGGCAAGCATGGTAGCATACACCTTTAATCCCAGCACTCAGGAAGCAGAGGTAGGAGGATAGCCATGAGTTGGAGGCTACCCTGAGAATATATATTGAATTCCAGGCCAGCCTGGGCTAGAGTGAGACCCTACCTTGGAAAACCAAAACAATAACAATAATAATAAAATAAAACCAAAAAACACTATGATTCTCCTTGAATACATGCTATTAGAACAAAGTATTGTTTTATATGCTGACTAGATTCTAGTTAGTTTTATGTTGTTTGGTATGTGTGTGTGTGTGTGTGTGTGTGTGTATACACAGACACATGCACATGTATGTAGAAGCTGGAGGTTAATGTTGGAAGTCTTTCCTCAGCCATTTTCCACCTTGTTCTTTAAGATAGGGTCTGTGACTAAACTTATAGCTCACTGACTTAGCTAAATCAACTCACCAGAGAGCCCCAGGGATTTTCTGTTTTCACTTTCACAACTCTGGGATTACAGGTATATACTACCACACCTGGCATTTTTACACGTGCTCTCAGGAGTTAAGCTCAGGTCCTCATACTTGTATGGCAAGCACTTCACCCACTGAGCCATTTCTCCAGCTCCTGGTTTGTTTTAATTGTTGCATATTTTTAAATAACAGTTCATGGACTCAGGATAATGTCCCTGAATTACTTTCACTAAGTCTCTTAAGATGCTGCATTGCCCTCTTAATGGAGAAGGCACAAAAGTAAACAATGGTATGCAATCAGAAATTCTTCAACTGGAAGGACCTTCAGAGACTTTTCTGAACTAACCAATCAATGGATTTTTAAAAAGAAACATAAGAATTATCAAGATCAAGTATTTTGCCCAACAATAAATCTGCAATGATAAATGGAAGTACCTCAAGTGGAATTTGTCCTCTGTTCTATGTCACTGTCTAATATCAAAAACACAGCTCCCACTTCAAAGGGAATAAGACAATTTATTCTGGAGCCAAATATGAGTGACCATCGCCAGGGAACTCAGATTCAGGTTGCATCAAGTACCATGTTCCAATGTGGTGACAATTCCATGAAACTTTTTATCATCACAGAACAAAAGAAAGTCATAAATAAAGACACTTTTCAACTACTTTTGTGGAACCTTCGGTAGGCAGTAAGACTTCTGCTATAGGTCTCTGATGCTATCTGATGACATTCTTAGCCTATGGGTTGGTGGTGCAAGCTAGTAGTCTATTAATTCATAGCAAAAAATTCACATGATAACCACAAGGATGTTAGGTCAGACATAGGGGCTATTAGGAGGGACTAAAGATAACCCAAGACAATTTGGCTCTGAATCTGCAACATTTCAACTCTCCATAATCACAGAAGTCCTAATCCATCAATCAGCCTTGTTAAGTCTTTAACATAGGTGTTCTCCACCCCAGACCTTTAGTTCACAGTAGTAATTAATGGAAAACTCAACAATCAACAACTCAGCAACAACAAATAGCATAGTTTCTCTGTTTGACCCAGCAGGAAACCCAGAGATTGACAGAGGTAGCCAGCTGTCAGCACAGTAGCTCAGCCATACCATCAGGGACCAGGCCTTGCCCCTCTCCCTGCTTTGCCATCCCCAGCACAGGGACTTTCACTTCAGGTCTGTGTTTGTATCTCAAGAAAGAAGTAGGGGCTTGGAAGATGACTTGGCAGGTAAGAGCACATGCTGAGGACCTGCATTTGATTCCCAATACCCACATAAAAATCCAGGCATAATTACACAATATTGTGGGGAGAACAGACAGGAGGATTGCTAGGGCTCCATGCTTAGCCAGTCTAGCCAAACAATGGGGAGCTCTAAGTTCAGTGAGGGAGTTTGTCTCAGAGAAGTAAGGCAGAGGAGGGATAGAGAAGGACATCCAAGATCATCCTCTGACTTCTGCATGCATGTGGGTGGGGTGTGCACAGTAGTACACTCATGTATACACCACACATGACACACACACACACACACACACACTCCAGGAATGAAAGAAAAGGAGAAGAGAGGAAGGAAGGAAAGAGAGGACGAGAAGGAGGGAGGAAGGAAAGAGTATGATGGGAAGAAGAAGCATCTTCCTATGAGACTAACATTTTTCTACAAAGGAAAGCCTCAGCCAGGGACATCTACCTTTATGTGGCTGGTCAGGACTGAATCTAATGACCATGTTTAGTTTGGGGATTCTATGGAAGAAAAGAGTAAAAAAGAAACTTCAACAAATGCTTTCTTGTGCTGTCACTTACACACTTTAATAGTTTTATTTTTGCTGATTTTAATATCACAACATAGCTATCTCTCATAATATTTGTAAACACAAATATGTACAAGACTTATTTTTTGTATTTTTCTATTTGTATGTGCTATGTGTGCATGGGTATATGCCTGTTTGTATGTATGTGGACTTGTGTGTCTGTGTGTGTGAAGGTATGCATGTACACGTGGCGTGCATGTGTGAGGAGGTTAAAGGACAACCTTGGGTGTCATCTTCAGCAATGATCTATCTCTTTTTGACTCAGTGTCCTTTACTGGACTGGAACTCACCAATTATGCTAGACTTGCTGGTCTGAAAGCTCCAGGGATCTGCCTGACTGTCTCTCCAGTCCTGGGAATATAGGCTTGTTCTACCATGCCTACCTTTTTTGCATGAGTTTTTGGGTCCTGGACTCAGGTCTTTATGCTTGCAAATCAAGCATTTTATTGACTCAGCCTTCTCCACCTTCTCTAGGAGACTTTTAAAAAAATATTTTTATTTATTAGAGAAGAAGGAAGAGAAAGAATGGGTATACCAGGGCCTCTTGTCACTGCAAATGAACTCCAGATCCATGCATTTTATATTTTTCTTTCCTTTTCTTTTTGGTATAACTTTTCTGGCCTGGCCTTGAGTTCACAATCTTTCTGCCTTAGTCCCCCAATTGCTGTAAGTTACAGGCATGCACCACCATGTCTGGCCTTTTTGACTTTTATAGAAAAATCATTTGCAAGGCATGATTGATTAAGTCATTGGCTACCAGAGATCATAACTTCTACCCACCCACCTCTCCTTGGAGGTTGGTGAGTAACATTCAAACTCCAAGCCTCCAATTCTGCTTTGGTTTTTCCGTTAACCAGCCTCTCCTGAAGGTACCTAGGAACTGACTGTCATCAACTATCGCTTTAGAGATTTGATTATAAATTATGCCTGAAAAGAGATAAAGACTAAACATCTATATTTTACAGTGTCATATTATAACCCTATTTATCCCTTCTCAATCCCAAACTCCCTCCACTGCAAGGAATATATCAAATTTCTAGTGATCTTTGCATTCGTTTCTTTGTGGTTTAACAAAACTAGAACCTACAACTCAGTTTTTTCTGTTTTTGAATTGTATGTAAATTGAAACACAATAAATGTATTCTTTGGGGATTTTTTACACACATACACACACAAACATGGTATTAGATTCATCCACACCGCTGTTTCTGACATTCATTTGTTTTATTGTTAAATAGAATACCACCGAATAAACATGCTTCAGCTTCTTTATCCTTCCATTATTAATAGACATTTGGGTTGCTTCCAGTTTGGGTCTATCAGGAGTCATGCTGCTCTGAACATTCTTATAATCCTATCTTTAGATACATAAATACTTGTAATTTGGAGGTTAGTCTTAGGAGAACTTCTGAGAAATGGGGTGGGAATGTCTTCCATTTTACTAGGTAACTCTAATCCAAACTGAATGTATGAATTTATAGTGTCTCCATCACTGTATGAAAGTTTCTAGTGTTATACATCCTTATTAATACTGAGTAGTGTCACTCCATGACATCAAGCACAACCTCAAACAGCTGTAAATCACAAGCCTGTGACTATGTCTAGGTTTTCTAGTGTACTCAATTGGCTCAATTGTCAATCAGCTGCACATTGTAGTTACATAGCTTAATTAATAACTAACTGATTGTGTGTATTGTGTGTGTGTGCTGGAGGTCAAACCCAGGGCTCCAAGCTTACTAAGCATGTGTTCTTCCACTGAGCTGTACCCAAGCCCCTGAATGGATATTTGATACCAGACTTCCAACCTTATTCAAGGATATCTTGGATATTCATATCATGTTGCAATTCCATATACATTCTAGAGACAGAGTTCATTAAGTTCAACTAAATAAACACAAAACATTGTGATTGGGGCTACTTGGAATTGCTCATTCTATTTGGGAAACATCTATGTGATAATGTTGAGTCTGGTAATCCATGAACATTGCTTAGCAGTTGTCATACTTTGAATGTATGGCCCCCAACATATAATATAATATAATATAATATAATATAATATAATATAATATAATATAATATAATATAATATAATATAATATAATAGCATATTCAGGGGTTTATTATTAATGCTTGTAACTAAGATCTTCAGCTGCCTGGCTGGAAGAGGTGTCACTGTTGGTGGATCCTAGGGTACAGCCCTAAGGTATGTTTGGGGAATTCCAGACTAAAGATATGCAAAGCGCTTGAGTTTAGTCTGGAGTTTCTGGAGGGAGCTTGCTTGTGATGCTGGTGGCGGTTTTGTGTTTCTGCTTGAATGTGTGAAAAGGGAGCCAACTTCTTTTGCCATTATGGAACTTCCCTCTATCCGTAAGCTTCAATAGGTCCCTTCCTCCTTAACTGCACCAGATTTGTAAATTCATCACAGTGATCTGAAGCTGACTGCTATAGCAGTGTAGTGGAGGTTGCTTGAAATCATTTCAACAATTTTGGAAGAATCGTTAAAACTATTCTGAATGTACTGGTTCTGGAGCCTTTCTCAGTTTTCTTTTCTTTTCTTCTTCTTCTTCTTCATCTTTTTTTTTTTTTTTTCTTATTTTTCAAGCAAGGGTCTCAGTATAGTCCAGACTGATCTGGAACTTACTCTGTAGTGCCAGGCTGGCCTTGAACTCAATGAACTTCCTACCTCTGCCTTCCAAGTGCTGAGATTAAAGGTGTATGCCACCATGCCTACCTCCTTTCTCTGATTTTCATCTCTGCAAGTTTGCCCAGTGCAACATTTTATTGGATTTGTTTCTGGCTATTTGAGGGTTTTTTGTTTTTTTTTTTTTTTTCCCTGCCACTTTAATGTCACTGGTTTTTTGAGGTAGGGTCTCACTCTAGCCCAGGCTGACCTGGAACTCACTCTGTAGTCTCAGGGTGGCCTCCAATTTGTGGTGATCCTCCTACCTTGACCTCCCAAGTGCTGGGATTAAAGGCATGCACCACCTTTTTGTTTGTTTGTTTTTGTTTTGTTTTGTTTTTCGAGGTAGGGTTTTGCTCTAGCCCAGGATGACCTGGAATTCACTACGAAGTCTCAGGGTAGCCTCGAACTCATGGTGATCCTCCTACCTCTGCCTCCCCAGTGCTGGCATTAAAGGCGAATGCCACCACACCCGGCCTTAATACCACATTTTGAGAATGTTTACTTATTTCTTAAGTAGAAAGATGCAATTTTCAGTATATTCACTTTCTATCCAGTAAAATGTTCATGTTTAGCCACTAATTCATCTGTAAGTAGTTTTATTTTTCCATGTTACAATAATCTATGAAAAAATAGTTTTTTTTTTCCTTTTAAATCTTCATAATTTTATTTTCATTACTTAGTATACTAAGTAGGACTTCTGATAACAAACTGGATTGGACTGAAATGTCAGCTGACTTTTTTTTTTTCAAGGTAGGGTCTCATTCCGGTCCAGGCTGATCTGGAATTTGCTATGTAGTCTCAGGGTGGTCTCGAACTCATGGTGATCCTCCTACCTCTGTATCCAGTGTTCTGAGTTAAAGGCATGCACCACCATGCCTGGCTCAGTTGACACTCTTGCCTTGTTTTCATCTCTAAGTCAAATTCTAGATTTCTCCCCACTAATTATCATGCTTGCTACTGATGTTCTGCAAGTATTCTTTTTTAAAAAAATATTTTACTTATTTATTTGAGAAAGATAAAGAGGCAGAGAGAGAGAGAAGGAAGAGAGAATGGGCACTCCAGGGCCTCCAGCCACTGCAAACGAACTCCAGATGCATGCGCCCCCTTGTGCATCTGGCTTATGTGGATCCTGGGGAATTGAACCTAGGTCCTTTGGCTTTGCAGGCAAACACCTTAACTGCTAAGACATCTGTCCAGCCCCAAATATTCTTCTTCTTCTTTTTTTAATGACTTTTTGAGGTAGGGTCTCACTCTAGCCCAGGCTGACCTGGAATTCGCTATGTAGTCTCAGGGTGGTCTCAAACTCATGGTGATCCTCCTACCTCTGCCTCAGGTATGCTAGGATTAAAGGCATGCACCACCATGCCTGGCCAGCCCCTTAATTTTTAATAAAACACAAATAAATACTCTCTTCATAAACCAAGAACAGATCCAATCTGATACAGAATATTTGCAGCACTTGGGAGGCAGAGGTAGGAGGATAACTGTGAGTTCATGGCCACCCTGAGACTACAGAGCAAATTCCAGGTCAGCTTGGGCTAGAGTGAAACCCTACCTTGAAAAATAAAAAACAAAACAACAAAAAAGGGCTGAAGAGATGGCTTAGTGGTTAAGGCACTTGCCTGCAAAACTAAAGGACCTCTGTTTGATTCCTTAGGACCCACATAAGCCAGATGCACAAGGTGGCACATATGTCTGGAGTTTGTTTGCAGTGGCTGGAAGTCCAGGCATGCCCATTCTCTCTCCCCCTCTCTCTTTCTCTTTCCCTCTTTCAAATAAATAAATAAAGAAATGGTATATGTATATGTATATGTATATGTATATGTATATGTATATGTATATGTATATGTATATGTATATGTATACGAAGCTAGGTGCATGCCTTTAATCCTAGCACTCGGGAAGCAGAGGTAGGAGGATCACCATGAGTTCAAGGCAGCCCTGATACTACATAGTTAATTCCAGGCCAGTCTGGACCAGAGTGAGACCCTACCTTGAAAAAAAAAAAAAAAGGAAGAAGAAGAAGGGGCTGGAGAGATGGCTCAATGGTTAAGGCATTTGCTTGCAAAGCCTGATGACCTGGGCTCAATTCCCCAGTACCCATTCATTTATATAGGCTAAATGCCCTGGTATGCTCCCTCCTCCTTCCCTCTCTCTCTCTCTCTGCTTGCAAATAAATAAATAAAGATATATATGTGTGTGTGTTGTCCAGGCTGACCTGAAATATACTATGTAGTCTCAGGGTGGCCTCGAACTCATGGTGATTCTCCTACCTCTGCCTCCTGAGTGCTGGGATTAAAGACGTGTGCCACCATGCCCAGCAAGTTTTTTTTTTTAATGTATAGTTTTATTATTGACAACTTCTATACTTATAGACAATAAATCATGATAATTTCCTCCCCTCCCCCACTTTCCTCTTCACAACTCTACCCTCCATCATATTCTCTCCTTCTCTCCATTAGTCTGTCCTTTATTTTGATGCCATTGTCTTTTTCTCCTATTATGAAGGTCTTGTGAAGGTATTGTCAGGCACTGTGAGGTCTTGGGTATTGAGGCCAATTTCTGTCTGGCCAGTTGCATTTTAAGGAGTTGTACCTTTTGTTGGCTCTTATATTCTCTCCGCCACCTCTTCTGCAAGGGTCCCTGAGCTTTGGAGGCTGTGATAGAGATGTTCCAGTGCTGGACACTTCTGTCACTTCTCAGCACTATTTTGCCTTTTGAGTCATCCCAGTGGTCACTGCCATCTGAAAAGAGAAGCTTCTCTAACCAAAAGTGAGAGTAGAATTAATGCATGAATATGAACATTAAGTGTACTCTTACTGGGTAGTTTGGTGAGCATAACATATGCATTTCACCAGACAATAGCAGGTTTTATATCTCTAAGGCTCATGACCTCCCCTGCCATAGGCTTTTGACTAGGTTTTCAGTACCAGGCATGTATTACCTCCTGTAGATTGGATCTCCACTCCAATTGGAGAGCAGTTGGTTTTCCCCTAGAGAAGACATGCCACTATTGCACTCGTTCAGTCATTTGGCCTGTCTGGCCAAACTTGAGGCTTCCAGTGTCCAGTGTTTTCACCGCTGATGACTTCTGTCTCCCATAGGGCTCCATGCAATGCAGCTTTTTACAGCTTTCAGTTGGCTGGTCTATAGGGAGGAGGTTTTCAGCTCAGCCCCAGCTTGATTTCTCAGTGACCTTGCCACTCAGGCATGTGAGGTCTTCAGCAATAGGGTCTTGCCATCTGTTACTCATGGGAAACCAAGGGCCTTGAAAATAGCCTGGAATGTTATGGAGGCCACAGGGAACTCCCTGGCCAACAACTCACTGGAAGGTATCCATCCCATCCCTGGCACTGAAAATTTTTGAGTAACAATCTATGACTTCTGGATGTGCCATTATCCAAAAAAAAAAGTAGGCCTTCATATGTCTTATTCCAAGTATATTGAATTTTGATTGACCCTCTCCCCTGCCCTTCTTTCACTCAATCTCTTCCCCTGGCCTTGCTTAGGCCATTCCGTTCCCTGTGCAGTGCCTGACAATACCTTCACAAGACCTTCATAATAGGAGAAAAAGACAATGGCATCAAAATAAAGGACAGACTAATGGAGAGAAGGAGAGAATATGATGGAGGGTAGAGTTGTGAAGAGGAAAGTGGGGGAGGGGAGGAAATTATCATGGTTTATTGTCTATAAGTATAGAAGTTGTCAATAATAAATATGTTCTACTTACATATATACAATACCATTCCCTTCCTTAAAACCTTCCCTCTCCTCCCTCCCTTATAGTCTTTTTCTAGCTTACTGGCCTCTGCTACCGATTTTTGGTTCCAGCTCACACACAAGTCTACACATTTGTAGCTAGGATCCACATATGAGACAGAACATGAGACATTTGGCTTTCTGGGCCTGGGTTACCTCACTTAGTATAGTTCTTTCCAGCTCCATCCATTTCCATGAAAATTTCATCTTTCTTTACTGCTGAATAGAACTCCATTGTGTAATTGTACCACATCTTTATTATCCATTCATCTGTGGATGGACATTAGGCTGGTTCCATTTCCTAACTATTATGAATAGAGCAACAATAAAAATGGTTGTGCAAGAATCTCTAAGGTAGTGAGAAGACTCATTAGGATATATGCCTAGGAGTGCTATAGCAGGGTCATATGGTAAATCTATTTTTAGCTGTCTCAAGAACTTCCACACTGATTTCCACAAAGGCTATACCAGACTACATTCCCACCAACAACGTAAAAGGGTTCCTCTTTTTCTGCATCCTTGCCAACATTTATTGTCATTTGTTTTCTTTCTTTTTTTTTTTTTTTTGGTTTTTCGAGGTAGGGTGTCACCCTGGTCCAGGCTGATCTGGAATTAACTCTGTCATCTCAGGGTGGCCTTGAACTCATGGCAATCCTCCTACCTCTGCCTCCCGAGTGCTGGGATTAAAGGCGTGGGCTACCATGCCTGGTGTCATTTGTTTTCTTGATGATAGCCATTCTGACAGGAGTGAGATGGAATCTCAAAGTTGTTTCAATTTGTATTTCCCTGATGGCTAAGGGTGTAGAATACTTTTTTAGATATTTACATATCACCCATATTTCTTCTTTTGAGAACTCTCTATTTAGTTCCAAAGACTATTTTTAAATTTTTTATTTTTTTATTTGAAAGAGAGGGTGGGGCAGAGAGAGGAAGAGAGAAGGGGAGAGAGAGAATGGGTGTGCCAGGGCATACAGCCACTGCAAATGAACTCCAGATGCACCACCTTGTGTATCTGGCTTACATGAGTCCTGGGGAATTGAACTTGGGTCCTTTGGCTTTGCAAGCAAACACCTCAACTGCTAAGCCATCTCTGTCCATAGACCATTTTTGAAATTGGGTTGTTTGATTTCTTTTTTTCTTTTTTCTTTTGCTTTTTGAGTTCTTTGTATATTCTGGATTATAATCTTCTATCAGATGTATAGCTGGCAAAGATTTTCTTCCATTCTGTAGCTTGTATCTTTGCTCTATTCACAGTGTTCTTTGCTGTATAAAAGCTTTATAATTTCGTGAGATCCCAGTGATTGATTGGTGGTTTTCCTGAGCAATTGGGGTTATATTCTGAAAGCCATTGCCTATGCAAATATGTTAAAGGGTTTCCCCTACTTCTTCTTCTAGCAGCTTCAGAGTTTCAGGTCTGATATTAAGGTCTCTGATATACTTAGACTTGATTCTTGCACATGGAGAAAGACAAGGATCTATTTACATTCTTCTACATATAGATATCCAGTTTTCCCAAAACCACTTGTTGAAGAGGCTGTCTTTTCTCCAATGAATATTTTTGGCATTTTTGTCAAAAGTTAGATTGCTGGAGCTGCCTGGATTAATGTCTGGGTTCTCTATTTTGTTCCATTGATCCACGTGTGTGTCTTCGTGCCAGTACCATGCTCTTTTGATTACTATGGCTTTGTAATATAGTTTAAAATTGGGCCTGTTGATACCATCATCCTTACTATTGTTACCCAAAATTGTTTTGGGTATTTGAGGTTTTCTGTGCTTCTAAATGAATTTTAGGATTTTTTTTTCTATTTCCATGAAGAATGCCATTGGACTTTTAATGGGAATTGCATTAAATGTGTAGTTAGCTTTTGGTAAGATTTATATTGTCACAATATTGATTCTTCCAATCCAAGAACATGGGCTGTCTTTCCATTTCCAAGTGTCTTCTGCAATTTCTAGCTTAGTGCTTTAAAGTTCTCATTGTAGAGATCCTTCACTTCCTTGGTTAAGTTTGTTTCAAGGTACTTTATTATTATTATTATTTTGAGGCAATTGTGAGTGGGAGAAATTTCCTCATTCCATCCTCTGCACGTTTGTTGTTAGTATATAGGAAAGCTAATGATTTCTGTGTTTGTTTTGTATCCTGCTATATTGTTAAAAGTGTTTATCAGCACTAACAGTTTGTTGGTAGAGTCTTTAGGGTCCTTTATGTATAGAATCATATCGTCTGCAAATAATGATAATTTAATCTCTTCCTTTCCAATTTGTATCCTTTTTATGAGTGTCTCTTGCCTTATTGCTATAGCTAAGACTTCCAGTACTATATTAAATAAAAGTGAGGACAATAGATACCCTTGTCTTGTTTCTGATTTTAGTGGAAAAGCTTCTAGTTTTCCCCCACTTAGTATTATGTTGGCTGTAGGTTTTTCATAAATAGCTTTTATTATATTGGGATATGTTCCTTCTATTCCCAGTTTCTGTAGTTCTTTCACCATGAAGGGAAATTGGATTTTGTTGAATGCCTTTTCTGCATCTATTGAGATGAGCATGTGATTTTTGTCCTTCAGTCCATTTATATAATGTATTACATTATTGATTTGCTTATGTTGAACCATCCCTGCATCTCTGGGATAAAGCCTACTTGGTTGGGGTGAATGATATTTCTGATATATTCTTGTATTCTGTTTGCTAGTATTTTTTTGAAAATTTTTGCATCTATGTTCATGAGAGAGATTGGTCTGTAATTTTCTTTTTTTTGTTCTGTCTTTGGTGTTGGTATCAGGGTGATGCTGTCTGTGTAAAAGCAGTTTGGTAGGATTCCTTCCTTTTCTATTTATTGAAAAGTTTGAGAAGAGTTGGTGTTAGTTCTTCCATGAAGGTCTGGTAAAATTCACCAGTGAATGCATCTTGGCCTGGACCTTTGTTAGTTGGGAGACTTTTTATAACTGTTTGGATTTCTATACTTGTTATAGGTATATTTAAATGGTTTACCTCATCTTGATTTAATTTTGGTAGGTCATATGAATGAAATAAATCATCCATTTCTTTCAGATTTTCAGACTTAGAGGCATATATATTCTTAAAATATATCCTTATGATTTTCTGAAAATTTTTTGGTATGTGTTGTAATGGTGCCTTTTTCATCTCTAATTTTATAAATTTTTGTCTCTTTTCTCTTTCTTCTGGTCAGATTTGCTAAGGGTTTATCAACCTTGTTTATCCTTTCAAAGAACCAACTCTTTGTTTCACTGATTCTTTGGATTGCTTTTTGGGTTCTATTTCATTAATTTCTGCCCTAATCTTTGTTATTTCTTCTCATCTGCTGATTTTGGTTTGTCTTGTTCTTCTTTTTCCAAGGACTTAAGGTACAGCATTAAATTGTTTACTTGTGAACTCTCTAATTTCTTTTTCTTTTTCTTTTTCTTCCTGATACAAGCATTCTTTATGTGAATGAAGGTATTCTCATTCCTGCTTCATAAAATGGTTGACACACAATTCCAGAAGTAATTTCTTTACAGAAAAAAACGTAAGTGGGAAAAATAAGAAGACAACTAAATTTTAGGTGTGACTACACTATTGAATTTGGTATAACCATGAGACCTTTCAGGACCTCATCTTTAGTCATTCTAAAATGAGATAATCTCAGCACTCAGGAGACTGAAGCAGGAGGATAACTTTGAACTTAAGACCAGCATGGGCTACACAATAAAATCCAAACAAGCCTGGGCCTGAACTATTGGGTGAGACTATGTCTCAAAACAAGAAAAAAAATTATTATTATTATTATTATTATAACTATAATTAATAAAAATAATTTAGAATAATGATAGTTACTATCTGTTGCACTCCTCCATTTATGTATGTGTATGTGTGTGTATTCATGGGGTATTAGTGAAGGCACAGTGTGTGTTGATGTCAGAGAACAACTTTTGGGTGTCAGTCCTGGCCTTCCACATCAATTTCAGGCCAGGTCTCTTGTTTGTTCACTGCTCAATTTTCCATGCTGTGGCTGTGGTTGTCTGTATGCTGGCTGGGATTACATACACCCCCAAAGCTTTGGGCCTTTATGAGTGGTCTAGCGATCTGACATCAGGTACTGATGCTTGCATGGCAAACACTTTATTCACTGAGCCATCTCCTCAGTCCATATCTACTTGTTTTGTAATTTATCTACTGACATTCCCATATATGTATACAATGTACTTTAATCCCACTTCTCCACAATTATCCTCTCATCTCCTTCCCCTTAGGATAAAACCCCTTTTCTTCCCTTTTTAATCCCCATATTATTTTCATGCCTTTTTTTTTTTTTTTTTTTTTTGGACCCACTAACTTAAAGTAAGGTCACTTGGATGAGCATTGGAAGTTATTTATTTACTGGAGAATAGTCAACCCACCGTGACTATGAAAGGGCATGATTCCCCCTCTATAGCAATCATCAGTTGCCACCAGCTACTGTGGGAGGTGTGGGACCTCATGAATCCCTCTCCTACTGTAGTAGTTTGAATAGATGGCCCCCAATATATTCAGTGTTTTATTAGTTTGCAGTTTGCACTTGAAGCCACCTGGCTGGAGGAGGTGTCCTCGGGTGGATGTTAAGGTGTGGTGGTTGGTTTAAGATTCCAGTGTAAAGATATACAAAGTGTGTCTAGCTGGAGTTCCTGAAGTGCGCTGTGCTGTGTTATGTGGCTTTTGATTTTTGGCTTGTGCTTCCCTCTCTGTGTTTGGACCTGTGAGAGTGGGCCAGCTTCTTCTGCCATTTGAGAACTTCCTCTGGTTCTGTAAACTTCAATACAAGCCCTCCTACATAACTGTGCCTGGTCTGGAAGTTCATCTCAGTGAACCTAAAGCTGTTTGCAACACCCATCCATGATGAAACATTGACAGGTTCAATCCTGCACAGGAAACCACAACCACAGAGTCCATGGGTGCCATGGCCATGCTGTCTCTAGAAGACAGCATTTCACAGTTCCTCTTCCCATCCTGAGCTCTTACATTCATTCCTTCCCCATTTCCATGACCTTCCCTGGGCCTTGGAGAGGGTGGTTTAGATGTAATGTTTAGGGCGGAGCACACACTATTCACATATACTTTGCAACTTTGCCATATAAATATCTCTGCATTAACCTGTACCCTTTCCATAAAGAAACCTCAAGCAATACCCATCTATGGGCACAAACTGATATTTATAAGGCAGTTTGACCTGCTGTCTATTTAGCATAACTACAGTATTAGGTTCCACCCTAAGGCCTGAAGTCCCTAATGACAAGCTTTAGCCATATTTCCACTACAAAGCATGAGTTTCTTCATTTGGAGTGGACCTCAAATTCAATCAGAGGATAATAGGTTACTCCCATAACTTTCATGCATCTTGCCTGGCATGTTGGTTGTGGAAGACACAGGCTCCAGAGCTGGGTAGGGTTGTTGTTGACTTTTCTCTCCCAGCAACTTGCTTAGCACACTCTGGCATAAAGAAAGCTGGCCAGCAAGAAGGAAGGTTCCAGGTCAGATCCAGCTTAGTTTATTTGCATTCAAGATGGAGAAGATAAACTGCCTGGCAGGTCGGGGCTCTGGAATCCTGTGAGGAGGTGTTCCTTGGCTGCTGGTGTCATCCTGAGTTATGGGGTTTCATTTCTGAGAACATCCATGGAAAGTACATCAAAAGTGGGCAGCCCAGTGCTTGGACAGCTGGTTCCCAGGCTTGGCTCATTCCAATATGATCCTGGCAAGCTTCCAAAGGCTGGCCATAGTCCAAGCACAGTTGCAGGCCTGAGAATCAAGGAACCTGGTAGCTGCTCAGTCCACGTGGCCAGATGCCTCAGCAATCCAATCCAGCCCTGAAGGCCTGGAGGCTTCTTGAGGAGGTCTTCAATCCACGGTAAGAAAGGGCACTAATTTCTTAATATAGACACTTAGAGCTATAAATTTCCCTAAGGACTGCCTTCATTGTATCCCGAAGGTTTTGGTATGTTGTATTATCATCATCTTTTGATTCTGTGAATTTATTGATTTCCTTTTTGATTTCTTCAATGATCCATTCATCATTCAATAGTGTATTATTTAGTCTTCATGAATTTTTGTATGCTCTGTAGTTTTTCTTTTGCTGACCTGCAGTTTAATCCCTTTTGGTCAGATAGAGTACAAGGGATTAGTTCAATTTTCCTGTATTTGTTGAGATTTGCTCTGTGTCCTAATATATGATCTGTTTTAGAGAATGTTCCATGTGCTGCTGAGAAAAAATGTATATTCTGTAGTACTTTGATGGAATGTTCTATAGGTCTCTATTAGGTCCATTTATTCCCTGACATCATTTAATCCAGATGTCTCTCTGTTTATTTTTTGCTGGGATGACCTGTCAATTGATGATACTGGGGTACTGAAGTCACCCACTAAAATTGTGTTTGGTGTTATATGTGACCTTAAGTCTAATAGTGTTTGTTTGATGAAATGGGGAGCCCCTATGTTAGGTGCAATATGTTTAGGATTATAATGTCCTCCTGCTGGAGTGTTCCTTTAATCAGCTAAAGCAACCTTCTTTATCTTTCCTCACTAATGTTGGTTTGAAGTCTATCCTGTCAGAAATTAGGATAGCAACCTCTGTTTGTTTCCTAGGCCTATTTACTTGAAATACTATTTTCCGTCTTTTCATTCTAAGACGATGTCTATCTTTTTTTTGAGAAATGAGTTTCCTGGAGGTAACAAATGGCAGGATCCTGCCTTTTTTGTTTGTTTGTTTGTTTTTGGTTTTTTGAGGTAGGGTCTCACTCTAGCCCAGGCTAACCTGGAATTCACTCTGTAGTCTCAAGGTGGCCTAAATTCACTGCGATCCTCCTACCTCTGCCTCCCAAGTGCTGGGATTAAAGGCATGTGCTTAGGATCCTGCCTTTTCATTCAATCTGCAAGCCTGTGTCTGTGGTTTGGGCATTGAGGCCATTGATATTAAGAGTTATTATTGAAAGATATGTGTTTATTCTCATCATTCTTCTTGTTTTGTAGTGCTTCCTGATTTCCCTTTACTTTCTTGTTTTAACTGTGATTTCAGTATGGTTTATTTTTCCATGTTTCCTCATGTGTGTGCTTTGCTTTCTCTTCAGTGTGAAGGATTTCTTCAAGTATTTTCTGTATAACTGACTTAGGCATAAATTCCTTTAGCCTGTTTTTGTTGCGGGATGTCCTTATTTCTCCATCAATTTGGAGGGTAAAGTAATCTTGGTTGACAGTTGTTAGCTTTCAAAACTTGAAAAACATAATTCCAAGCCCTTCTGGCTTTTAAAGTTTGTGTTGAGTAATCTGTTGTGATCCTGAAGGGCTTGCTTTCATAGGTAACTTACTTTTACTCTTTAACTGCTATCAATATGTTTCCTTTGGTTTGTGTGTTTAGTAGTTTAATTATAACATGGCAAAGAGAGGTTCTTTCCAGGTTTTGTTGGTTTGGTGTTCTAAAAGCTTCTTGTATCTGCATTGCATTTCTTTCCCAATTTGGGGGAAATTTTCTTCTATGACTTTGTTGATAACTCCCACTATGTCTTTGGAGTGAAATTCCTCTCCTTCTACTATATCATGAATTCTTATGTTTGATCTTTTTGTACTGTCTTGAATATCTTGAAATTCCCATTCATACTTTCCTGTTAGTTTGTCTTTCTCTCTTTGTTGGACTTTATTAGGTCTGCCACCTGGATATTAGATATTCTGTCCTCTCCTTCATCCATTCTACTGGTGAGACTTTCCACAGAGTTTTTTGTTTGACTGACTGTGTTTTTCAGTGCTAGAATTTCTGCCTGGTTTTTCTTCAGTATTTCTATTTCTATTTCCTAACTCATATCTTGTAATGACCTTCTTATTTCATTAAGCTGGCTTCCTGTGTTATCTTGGAATTTCTTTAGGAATTTTTTCCTTTAATTCTTTTGTTTTCTTCTTTGATTACTTTGATTTCTTTGAGTATAGATAAAATCTTTATTTGTTTGTTTGTTTTTCAAGATAGGGTCTCACTCTGGTCCAGGCTGAGCTGCAATTCACTATGTAGTCTCAGGCTGGCCTCAAACTCATGGCAATCCAACATCTGCCTCTTGAGTGCTAGGATTAAACGCATATGCCACCATGCCTGGCAATAAAATCATTTTTTAAAATCTTTTTAGACATTTTATGTAAAACAGTCTCATTGATGGTCATTTCTAATGGATTTATAATTTTTGGTTTGATTGTATTTTTTTTGATTCTTTTTGTTTCTTGTATTATAATGTAGCGATTTTTGCATCCTGAATTTATTTGATTCTTGGTATTTCTAATTATCTGTGGTGCTTTTAGACTTGGAAATCCAACTTTATGTACCTTCAGAGTGGAGTTTAAGGTGCCAAGTGTAGCTCTTATACTCTAATCCAACCACAAAAGTAACCCTAGGTGTTGAGTTTGCCTGCTATTCAAGTATTCTAGTGGGCTGAGTGGAGCAATTTACTGGCAAAATTCTAAAATTCAACTCAGTAATATATGCATTCAATAAAAAAACAGCACAGAGTATTCAAGTGTGGGGATTGGAGGGAAAAAAAAAAAAAAGATAACCTGTAAAGCCAGAATCCCTAATGGTGTGTGTTGCTCTACACCCTTAATCCTGCCTGCTGGGAGATTGATATTTCTGTCCTGAAATGGGTTCCAGATCAGCCTGTGTCTGAATCAGACCCTACCAGCAATAATGACAGAAGAAAAAGACAAAGGCCTTACAAATCTGAAAGCATCAAAAGCAAGGACAGTAGTCAACCCCCAAATACAGCTGTGGTGGTTTGATTCAGGTGTCCCCCATAAACTTAGGTGTTCTGAATGCTAGGTTCCCAGCTGATGGATATTTGGGAATTAATGCCTCCTGCAGGGAGTGTATTGTTGGGGGTGGGCTTATGGGCTTTATAGCCAGTTTCCCCATGCCAGTGTTTGGCACACCCTCCTGTTGCTGTGTTTCACCTTATGTTGGCCAGGGGGTGATGTCCACCCTCTGCTCATGCCATCGTTTTCCCCTGCCATCGTGGAGCTTCCCCTCGAGCCTGTAAGCCAAAATAAATCTCTTTTTCCCAGAAGCTGCTCTTGGTTGGGTGATTTCTAACAGCAATGCGAACTGGGCTGCAACAGTAAAGTGGTACCAAGGAGTGGGATTGCTGCTAGACACCTGACTATGTGGCTTCGGTCTTTTGGAGATGATTTTCAAGAGGAATGTGGAAGGAGTTGAAACCTTGGCCTAAGAGATGCCTTGCAGTGCTGTAAGTACAGCTTGATGGTCTATCCTGGCCAGAGCTGAAAGACCTGAAGGCAGTAAGAACTATGGACTGTGAGGTTTGGCTTATGAGGGTGAGAAAGAGCTTTGCCTGGACTGGGCTAGCAGTTTGTGTGAGAAGCTTGCTCTTGTGCCCATGTCCTAAGAAGTTGTACAGGGTTGCTTTGCGTAGAAATGAACTGGTGTGTGCAGAGGGATATGGCACAGAAAAAAAAAAATCTTTGGGTGAACTATTGCCCGTTCAGCTGCAACTGAGAGATTATAACCTTTGAGACTGGGCTATCTGACCTGCGCTGGGGCAACAAGAAGAATGTAGACTCTTTTGAAAGGGTTTGAGTGCTCCAGGAGTGTCTTGTTCTTCAAAGTCGGCTTTATTCCCCCCTGGATTAACAAATTGGCACCCCACCTGGTATCGTGGAGTATAAGAAATGCTGGAAAGAGGGTCATTGTGTTTGCAACACAGTCTTGTGTTTTGGAAATGGCCATGGGAAGTGTGAAGCGGGTTTGCTGGTTGCCTGCATAGAGACCCCATGGGGCCATGAGGATGAACAGTGGCTTGCAGTGGAGACCCAGTGGAGATGCCGGGACCATGAGATGGCTGCCAAGGAGCTGCCGGCCCAATGAAGTTTTCCAGGACTGTGAGTAGCCTAGCTGGAGGGGCGGAATTGGAATGCCAGAGAGTTGTTGCTGGTTAGAATTATCAGACTTGAAGATTTGTCACTGGCTAGAATTGCTGTACTTGAAGCTACAGAGTTTGATGTTTGCCCTGATTGTTTTAAATCTTGTATTGGTTGAATGTTTTTTTTGCTATGCCCAAAGCCATCTTTTGCAGTGTGAATATTTATTCTGTGCCATTATGGGTTTTTTGAGGTTATGTTTTGGTATTATGGCTCAGTTAAAAGATCTTGGACTATGGGTATGTATGAACATCATTGGGATTGATAAAAAACTATGGGGACTTTTAAAGTCAGACTGAATGCATTGTATTTTACATCATGCATGGATATCAGTTTATAGGGGCCAGGGGCGGAATGTGGTGGTTTGATTCAGGTGTCCTCCATAAACTTAGGTGTTCTGAATGCTAGGTTCCCAGCTAATGGATATTTGGGAATTAATGCCTCCTGCAGGGAGTGTATTGTTGGGGGTGGGCTTATGGGCTTTATAGCCAGTTTCCCCATGCCAGTGTTTGGCACACCCTCCTGTTGCTGTGTTTCACCTTATGTTGGCCAGGGGGTGATGTCCACCCTCTGCTCATGCCATCGTTTTCCCCTGCCATCGTGGAGCTTCCCCTCGAGCCTGTAAGCCAAAATAAATCTCTTTTTCCCAGAAGCTGCTCTTGGTTGGGTGATTTTTAACAGCAATGCGAACTGGGCTGCAACAACAGCTTAATTAAAAATGGTAAAGCCATAAAGCCAGGCGTGGTGGTGCACACCTTTAATCCCAGCACTTGGGAGGCAGAGGTAGGAGGATCGTTATGAGTTCGAGGCCACACTGAGACTCCATAGTGAATTCCAGGTCAGCCTGGGCCAGAGTGAGACCCTACCTCGAAAAATCAAAAAAAAAAGGTAAAGCCAGCCAAGAATATGTAACCCATAACCTGTCCTGATATGCAAAGAGAGGTTAGCACTTCCAGTGCAGGTCTATGTACCTGCTTTTTTGTCTGTTGGTCCTGTTACCTTTTGGGGTGACTTCCCATCTCACCAATGCTGAGTGCCCACCTTGATTCCTCTGTGTTGTGTTGCGAAGCTGGTGTTCTGATCAGCTGTGCTGGATGCCCTGCTGCTGGGGACTGAATGTGTTCTCCTGAGGTTCATGGTTCTAATGGTTGGGGGATGGGAGACAGCAGGAATAGTGGAGTTGTATTGGAACTGCTCAGCTGGTCCCACCTGTATCTCAGCAGCTTCTTAGCTGATCTCCACTATCTCCCCTTCAGGTTTGATTAGGTTGGAAAATTCCCTTGTTTAGTTTTTTTGTTTTTTGTTTTGCTCCTGCAGCTGAATGCTGGGCTGGGCGGGTGTACAGATCAATGCAGGCCACAAGCACCTCCATGGGATTCTGGCTGGTTTCCTCCTTTGGTTGATCTTGGTCTCTCTTGCTTCTCTGCTGTGGCCAATAAAAACCTATACACCTTCACTTTTAAGGAGAAGAATGTATCTTGCTGTTGTTTTGCTTAAATACCTCCTTGGGCTGGTTTGGTGTGACTTCTATGCAGCCATTTTACCTGGAAGTCCATTCTATCCTCCTGGCAAGATGTTTTTTAAAAATTAAGAATGCAGCCTGGCATGGTGGCACACACATTTAATCCTATCATTTGGGAGGCAGAAGTAGGAGGATCACCATGAGTTTGATGCCACCCTGAGACTACATAGTGAATTCCAGGTCAGCCTGGAATAGAGTGAGACCCTATCTTGAGAAGAAAAGAAAAGAAAAGAAAAGAAAAGAAAAGAAAAGAAAAGAAAAGAAAAGAAAAGAAAAGAAAAGAAAAGAATGTATGCTGTTATGGTTATTTTTACTTGTCAGCTTGATTGAATTAAGAAACACCTAAGGCATTTATGAGGCACACCTCTGGAAATGTGTGTGAGAGTGTTTGCAGGGAGGTATAACTGAGGAGGGATGATCCATCCTGAATGTGGTGGCACTACCCCATGGGCCGAGGTCTTGGGTTGAATGAAAAGGGAAAGACAAGACAAGCACCGGTATTCCCCTTTTCTGCTTCCTGGTCAGCACTGTGGACCAATCTGCTCCACCTAGCATTCTTCCCCACCAAGATGGACCATATTTTTCTGAACTGTGAGCCAAAATAAGCCCTTCCTCCTTTAAGTTGTTTTTTGTCAGGAATTAGGTCACAGCAACAAGCAAGGTAACTAACACCCATGATGAACTCTTTCAAATAGTTTTTACAAGTCTGCCATAGTGATATACTTTTTTGAATTTAATGTGTTAATATGGTTAATGACATTCATTGGATTTCTAATGCTAAGCCTATTTTTAGAATACATCCAACTTGGTAATGACATATCTTTCCTTATATTACTTCAACTTGCTAATTGGATTTCAGTACCTATGTTCATGAGAACCGGTAATTCTATTTTCTCACCATGTCCTTTCTGGTTTCTGTATCAAGATTATGCTAGTCTTATAAACAAGTCAGGGTGTGTTACTGCTTTTTGAGATAATTTATGTTAACATAAGGCCTAATAAATCCCGAAAGGCTTCTCGGAGTTCATAAGTTTACAGCCTGCAAGAGTAGAGCAAACCTGGCTGGGAGAGCCCCTGGTCACAGGCTGGTAAGCAATCTCCTGCCCTTCTCACTTGGTTTGCTCTGATGCAGTTTTCTGGGATGCAGTTCTCAGAGGATGGGCCAGAGAGAGGTTCAATGTTGATCTAAATGAGTCTCTCAGAAGACCTCCCACCCTAGTCAACCCCTTCCTTTGCTGTTCCCACCCCAGCTTTCCTTACGCACATGCCAAACCTATGCAGTAAGTAATGACTTCAGCTCAAAGGTGACTCTGGTAATACCAAACTTTTCTGTGTCCACAAAGTAATTGACCTTGAATTTCCCTACTACCTTTTTGGAGCAATGAGGTAGCCTGAATGTATGTATCCCATATACTCAGGTGTTTTATTGAAGCTTGTAACTCTCCAGCTGCATGGCTGGAAGAGGTATCACTGGAGGTGGATTCTTAGATCCAGCCCAAAAGTGAGTTTTGTGGTAGACCTGAATTCCAACCCAAAGGTGTGCAGAGAGGTTTGAGCTCTGGGGTCCTGCTTGCTGCTGGCCCATGCTTGCTGTGTTTTGGTGTTTGCTGGCTACTGGTAGTTTCTCTCTCTACTTAGACTTATGAATGGGAGCCTGATTCTTCTGCCATTGATGGAACTTCCCAAGAAATAACTCCTTTCCTCCCATAAAACTTTGTTTGGTTGGATATATGTCCCAGCAATGTGGAAACCGTACTACAAGCTGTAATGCTTACATAGTATTTTCCCCCTAAGTGCAGTCTTTTCCATTTCATTTCAGTGGGAAGGTTTAGCTTAGGTGCATTATAGATGTGAGAAGCATCAACCATCCTAATTTGTCTCATCAAATCCACTCTGTGGAATACACAACTGTGTCTACTCAAACCAGATCAAGCCCTTTACAGCCATGGCTTATAGGGAATCACAACTTTGGTTTTCCAAGACAGGGTCTTGCTGTAGCTCAGACTGACCTGGAATTCACTATGGAGTCTCAGGGTGGCCTCGAACTCATGATAGTCTTCCTACTTCTGCCTCCCAAGTGCTGGGATTAAAGATGTGCACCACCACGCCCAGCTGTGAGTCACAACTTTTAAATCAACTCATATATTCTATCAAACACCCATAGGTACAAAATAAAAACAAGTTAGTATGTAAACAGTTTTAATATTAGCAAAAGTCTTAGCATTCTTATTCAAGTGAATAAAAATGGAAAACTAAATTTTTATGCATCTGGCCTTAGAAAAACACTTATAACACATATTGTCAAAGTGTATATACAAGATAATAGGCTAGTAATCAGGAGCACTGTTGAATAATCAGAAGTACCAGAAAAATCTATCATTGCTTATGTACTTGTAAGGAAGAAGACCATTTCCAATTATGCCTATAGCTTTCATCAATATGCTCTAAACTTTATTTCTTTCCAATTTCTAGGCACTAAGTGCTATAATATTTGCAAATTTTAAAAATATTTTAGCCGGGTGTGGTGGCACATGCCTTTAATCCCAACACTCGGGAGGCAGAGGTAGGAGGATTGCCATGAGTTCGAGGCCACCCTGAGACTCCATAGTGAATTTCAGGTCAGCCTAGGCTAGAGTGAGACCCTACCTCAAAAAACCAATATATATATATATATATATATATATATATGAAAGAGAAAGAGAGAGAATGGATGTGCCAGGGCCTTCAGCCACTGATAACAAACGCCAGATACATGTGCCATCTTGTGTATCTGGCTTTTGTAGGTCCTAGGGAATTGAATCTGGGTCCTTGGGTTTACAGGCAAGTGCCTTAACCACTAATCCATCACTCCAGCCCACATTTGCATTTTTAAATAAAGAAAAATGAAATGGCTATGGTTATGAGTCTTTGTTCCATTTTTGCTATAGGATCCCATGTAGATTTGCCAACATTGTGCTGTTATTTTTTTCCCACTATGAAAGAATATAGTCATGGTGGCTCATGAGTATTATCCCAGCACTTGGGAGACTGAGGCAGAGGATTGCCTCAAGTTCAAGGCCATATTAGGCTACATAGTGAATTCTAGGACAGTCTGATTTCAAAACAATTTTAAAAAAAAAAGAAAAGAAAAAGAATCAGGATTCTCCAAATAGCATGCAATGGATTGTGTACATGTTCTCTGCACCCGTTTCCTGCTTGCACAGATATTATCTTATGAGGGACTATTTCACCCAGGTGACATTTACAGAAAGCATTATGTCATGGTGGGGATGTTGCCTATAAATAAGTTTAAGGAAAAAGTTGTTCAAGAGTAAGAGAACTGCTAAACATTAAGGATTGGAGTACTATGTAAAAGAACATTCCAGAAGGAAAGTTGCTCTGTTACGCTATAAGAAATAGTGACTCTATTAATCCTGGGCAGACCCATTCCTGGCTTTCCCATCCTGCTTAGCAAGGACTCAGCACAGGATAATGATTATTTGGGTGGCATCAGAGGAGTAGCAATGAACAAGGAGGTTGAAGACACTTCAATCCTCAAACTGTAGAAGTATGACCACCATGTGTGACAAGTGCTTGGCAAGAAACAAAAAAGGAATTAAATTGTAAGATTTCATAATCTCTGCTCTTCCAGGTATCCACCAAGAGTCTTTTCAAAGAAAATATTTTATTTAGAGTAGAGAGATGGCTCAGTGGTTTAATGACCTAGGTTCAATTCCCCAGTACTCAAGTAAAGCTAGATGCACAATGTGGTAAATGCATCTGGAGTTCATTTACAGACTGGAGGCCCTGGCACACCCATTTTCTCTGTTTTTCTTCTATCTCCGTCTGCTTGAAAATAAATAAATCAAAATCTTTTTAATATATATATATATTTGTTTTTTTGAAGTAGGGTTTCACCCTAGTCCCGACTGATCTGGAATTCACTATAATTCACTACGTAGTATCAGAGTAGCCTCAAACTCATGATGATCCTCCTACCACAGCCTCCCAAGTGCTGGGATTAAAGGCATGTACCACCACGCCTGGCTCTTAAAAATATTCTATTAGTGTTAAGGCGTTTGCCTGCAAATCCAAAGGACCTAGGTTTGATTCCCCAGGACCCACGTTAGCCAGATACACAGGGTGGCGTATGCGTCTGGAGGTCGTTTTGCAGGGGCTGGAGGCCCTGGCGCGCCCATTCTCTCTTTCTCTTACTCTTCCTCTTTCTCTCTATCAAATTAAATAAATAAATAAATAAATAAATAAATAAATAAATAAATAAATAATTTAAAAATATTCTATTTGGGCTGGAGAGATGGCTAAGCGGTTAAGGTGCTTGCTTGCCTGCGATGCCTAAGAACTACTGTGAACTACTGTTGGAATCTCCAGGTCCTACCTAGCTAGATGCGCAAGTGACACAGGCACCACAATGTCGCACATACACACAAGGGGGCGCACTCGTCTGGAGTTTGAAAAGCCTTAGGGTGCACATTACCTTTATCTCTCAAAAATAAATAAACAAGTGCCAGGTGTGATGACCCCTGCCTTTAATCCCACCACTCGGGAGACTCAGGTAGGAAGATCGCCATGAGTTGGAGGCCACCCTGAGACTTCCATAGTGAATTCCAGGTCAGCCTGGGCTAGAGTGAGACCCTACCTCGAAAAACCAAAAAAAAAAAAAAATTAAAAAAAAATAATAATAATAATAATAAAATAAAATTTTTTAAAAATCTACTTGAGAGAGAGAGGCAACTAGAGAGAGAATGGGTATGCCAGAGCCTATAGCCACTGCAAAGAAATCCCAGATGCATGTGCCACCTTGTGCATCTGGCCTTATGTGGGTACTGAGGAATTGAACCTGGGTCCTTTGACTCTGCTGGCAAGCGCTTTAACTGCTAAGCTATCTCTCCAGCCCTTCCACAAAGTGTCTTGTTTTGGCATATATATGTGGTGTATATGCATGTTCATATGTCTTGGCAGTTGGTGTCCTTCTCAATTGCCTCCACCTTACTTTTTCAGACAGGGTCACTCATTTTACCTAAAAGTCAGATTCATCTAGATTAGCTAGACAGGAAGCCTTAATGATCCTACTGTTGCCACTCTCGAGTGCTTGGATTACAGACACATGTCACCATGCCCAGATATTTTTTTATGTGGGTTCTGAAGATCAGAACTCACGTCCTCATACTTATGCAGCAACCCCCGAGCCACTGCCCATGCCCTGTTGGCCATCTTCACCCAGTGGACTTTCTGCTATACCTGGCTGTACTCTGCAATTAGAGCTCTGGAAAGCAGCAGCTCAGGCTTGCTACAGGTGAAAGCATATATGTACTGGCAGCTCTAGAAGAAACGTGATGTCATTGGCTTATCTCCATCTTTCATCTTTCTCTTCATTTCTGAAATTCAGCAGGAAAAACTGTTTCCCTTGGGACTTGGGAGATAGCTTTGTCCTCACATAAAAAAACAAAACAAAACACCAGATATAGTGGTATATGCCTGTAATCCCAGCCCTAAAAGGGCAGAGACAGGCAAATCCCTGGAGCTTGCTGGCCAGAGAATCTAGCCTACTTGTTAAATTCCATGCCAGTGAGATTCCCTGTCTGAGAAGAAGGTGGATGATTCCTGAGGAATAAAAACTAAGGCTGTTCTCTGACTTGCTCACACATGTGTGTATAAGCATTGAGAAAAATGGGAGTCTTGGGCTGGAGAGATGGTTAGGTGGTTAAGTGTGCTTCTTGTGTAAACATGAAGGCCTGAGACTGGCAGAGTTCAAACCTCCTGATCCCACATAAAACAACTGGGCGTGGCCATGTGCTCCAGTAAACACATCCCATTCTGCAGGGGAGCAGAGATCTGAGACTCTTCTGAGTCCCATAAGTTCTTGAATCAGTAAAAAGAGACTGGCTAAAACCAAGGTCCACTTGAAAACGATAGAGCCTGGCACCTGATATTCCACAGAGGTCACTGCAGGCTAGCAGCCCCCACTGCAGGCAAAGATATGGAGGGTAGCAAGCACACATACATGTACATATAGCACAAATAACATGTCACACACACACATGTTACACACATGCAAACGAGAGCAGGAGAGAGAGAAAATGGGAGGCTGAAGAGATGGCTCTTTGGGTAAAGTGCTTGCTATGAAAGCATGAGGACCTGAGTTCAGATCCCTAGTGCCCATGTAAAAGCTGGATGTGCTGATGCATGCCTGTAATACCAACTAGGGAGGCAGGTATAGGAGGGTCCTCATGGCTTTCTGATAGCTAGTCTAGCTAAATTGGTGAGCTCTAGGTTCAGTGAAAGATCCTATCTCAAAAAAAAAAAAAAAAAGTGAGGAGCTGGAGATATGGCTTAGTGGTTAAAGCACTTTCCTGTGAAGCCTAAGGACCCAGATTTGATTCTCCAGTACCCAAGTAAGCCAGATGCACAAGGTGGTGCACGCATCTGGAGTTCATTTGCAGTTGCTGGAGGCCCTGGCATGTCCATTCTCTCTCTATCTGATTCTTCCCCTCACCCTTAAGTAAATGGATAATTTTTTTTCTTTTTTGGCTTTTCAAGGTTGTGTGTTGCTGTAGCCCAGGCTGACCTGGAATTCACCATGGAGTCTCAGGGTGGCCTCGAACTCATGGCAATCGTCCTACCTCTGCCTCCCGAGTGCCGAGATTAAAGGCGTGTGCCACCACACCCAGCTTAAATGTATATTTTTAAAGTGATAGCCAGGCATGGTGGCACACATCTTTAATCCCAGCACTGGACAGGCTGAGATAGGAGGCTCATCATGAGTTCAAGGCCAGCCTGAGACTCCATAGTGAATTCCAGGTCAGCCTAGGCTAGAGTGAGACCCTACCTCGAAAAAAGAAAAGTGATAGAGGAAGACATCTGTTGTTGACCCATGGCTTCCACACACATGCATGTGCAGTCATGTATATATGTTCATACATACATACACATGCACACCACATACAAATACAAAGGAAAAAAAGTGTTTCCTTCCTCAATGTTTGCCAGCTTACATCCAGTTCCATTGCACTGGTTGTGCTTTAGTGGGAAGTAATGATCAGTGCAGGAGCAGTGATACAAGCAGTCACGGTGTAGTCATAGTGAAGCATTATTGGTGTCATATGTTCTCTGGAACAGAAGTGAGGTTGAGTCCACAAGACCTTTATGGGCTGAGTTTTAGGTAAGCAAGTGTCTTGAAGGGGAGTTGGCCTGTCCTTAACATAAAAGGCAACATAGGCTGTAGATCAGTGGATAGAGTGCTTGCCTAGAATGCACAAAGCCCTGTGTTTGGCCCCTAGCACAGCATAAACTGGGTGTGGTGGTACATGCCTGTCATCCTGTCACTTGGGAGGGGCAGCAAGAGGATCAGGAATTTAAAGTCATCTTTGGCTACATAGTAAGTCTGTGGCCATCCTGTGCTAAATGAGACCCTGTCTAAAAACAAAAGAAAGAAAAAGAGCTCAAGAAACAAAATCATTGTAAATGCCATGGCCAGCCAAAGAGGTGTAGCTGGGCTTGGTGGTGATGACACCATTAGTCCCAGCACTTGGAAGGCAGAATAGGAGGATGGCTGTGAGTTCAAGGCCAGCCTAGGAATACATAGTGAATTTCAGGTCAGCTTGGGCTACACTCAGACCTTACCTCAAAAAAAAAAAAAAAAGAAGGAGGAGGAGAAAAGGAGGTGATAAAACATTGATCTTGACCAAAATGACACCATGAAAATAAGATTCAAAAGATGGGCTGGAGCCGGGCGTGGTGGCGCACGCCTTTAATCCCAGCACTTGGGAAGCAGAGGTAGGAGGATTGCCATGAATTTGAGGCCACCCTGAAACTACAGAGTGAATTCCAGATCAGCCTGGGCTGGAGTAAGACCCTACCTTGAAAAACAAAAGCGAAACAAACAAAAAAAATGGGCTGGAGAGATGGCTTACGACACTTGCCTGCAAAGTCTGAGGACCCAGATTCGATTCTCCAGTACCCACATAAGCCAGATGTACAAGGTGTCACATATTTCTGGAGTTCATTTGCAGTGGCTAGAGGCCCCGGTACAGCCATTCTCTCTCTATAAATCTGCTTCTTTCTCTCTCTCTCTCAAATAAATAAGATTATTTAGAAAAAAAAGTCTTAAAAGATCACTGAGGGAATCAGTCCAGGCTCCCATGTTTGAATGAGTAGACAAATAAAATGTAGTAATATACAAAATGGAGGTTTATTAATAATAGTCATAAAGTATAACAAAATTATGCTATTTTCAGGAAAATAGATGGAACTGGAGAACATCATGCTAAGCGAAATAAGACAGATAAGACAGGTTTAGACATCACATTTTATCTCCTATATGCAGAATCTATATATATGTGTGTATAATGGGTCTGTCTGTCTATCTATCTATCTATCTATCTATCTATCTATCTATCTATCTGACATGAGAGTAGAAGGGGACTATTTGGTGGAAGGATGACAAAGGGACAAAGGGAGCTGGACGTTGTGGTGTACATGCCTTTAATCCCAGCACTCTGGAGGTAGAGGTAGGAGGATTGTTGTGAGTTCAAGACCACCCTGAGACTACACAGTAAATTCCAGATCAGCCTGAGCTAGAGTGAGACCCTACCTTGAAAAACAAAAATGGGGAGTAAGGGAAAAAAGATGGTAACAGGGGAATGAATATGAGCAAAGTATAAGATATGTGTATGTGAAGATGTCATAATGGGGTTTATTATTTTGTATGTCAATTAAAAAAAACATTCAAGTTGAAAACTTCTTCTGTCTTTATTATTACTTAATTTTTTCTTTTGTCTCAAACTCACCATGTAGCTAGAGCTAACCTTAAGCTCATGATCTTACTACCACCACCTCCCAAGTGCTGGGATTATAGACATACCAATCCATGTCTCTCCCCAAACTTAATTTGAGATTACTTGAAATGCTCACACATTTAGCAGTTATTCCAAATGCACATTCCTTTTTAAAAACCTGATACTATTACTAATTCAGGGCATCTATATTAAATACACTTCTTGCCAGCCTCACAACAATCATCTACCAGAGAGGCATGGATTTGAAAACAAGCACACAGGAGATAAGGGAAGTTACCAAGGTACATTCATTTCATTCATTCATCCAGCAAACATAGTGAGTGACTGCTGGGAGGGGAGGGAGACAATGTATCTGCCTAGATGTCCAACAGTGAACAAAACAAAGACAATTTTCCTCTTGTGGAGCTC
The DNA here is from genome assembly GCF_020740685.1 of Jaculus jaculus. Classification (NCBI taxonomy): domain Eukaryota; kingdom Metazoa; phylum Chordata; class Mammalia; order Rodentia; family Dipodidae; genus Jaculus; species Jaculus jaculus. Next base: position 72,107,839 of record NC_059107.1, on the reverse strand, counting down.
AAGGTAAGAAGCTGACAACAACAAAATAGACATGTGCACATAGGACACACCAAGTGATGAAGGCTGTGTCATGACCTACATTGCACAACACAGAGACGCACAACCTGTCAGGGGATGCATGCTCCAAGACATTGTCTTGGAGCAAAGTCATGCAGCCTGTCTATAACAGACCAGGAACTTTAATTGGGGATTTCTACTTCAAGGCTAGTGTTTCATTTATTTATTTGCTCGTGAATTCATGCATGTGTTCAGCAAATGTTTACTGAGCCCTTGCTGTTTTCTGAATGGCTTTGTGCTTGGCACTGGAAATGTAGAATGAAGTGGCACTGCCCTGTCTGTCTTGAACATTGCCATCTGCAGTGTTCTCCTAGACTTCTGTTCTCTACCATGTATATCCAAGGCTGAACTACATGTTGAATTGTGCAACAAACAGTAAGAAAATGTACCTTGTCCCAGGCCTATTACATTAGACCAAAAGCTGAAAAATTATAGTCAGGCCATTTTCACCCTCTTCAGGACTTTATTAGTTAAAACACTATCCTGCCAGGTAGAAGCTGAGGCAGGAGGAATACCTCAGTCCAGGAGTTCAAGAACAGCCTGGGTAACACACCAAGATTGGAGCTCAACCACAACACACACACACACACACACACACACACACACACACACACACACACACAAATCATCTCATAGTAATCTTGGAGAGCTAACATAATTTGTGTTAGGTGTTTGTTATTTTAAAGTTCTAGATCTGGGGAGAGGGTTCTGTAAGGTATTTGCTGCACAAGCCTGACAACCTGAGCTTACAACTCCAGAACCTATATACAGCTGGCTGCCTAGCATGAGCACTCGTGTTCCTAGCATGCCTATAGCAAGAAGGGAGGCAGAGGCAGGAGAATTCTCTTTTAAAAAAGTTTTTATTAGCATTTCCCATGATTATAAAAAAATCCCATGGTAATTCCCTCCCCTGCCCCACTTTCCCCTTTGAAATTTCATTAGAATTCTTTTTTTTTTTTTTTTTTTTTTTTGGTTTTTCGAGGTAGGGTCTCACTCTGGTCCAGGCTGACCTGGAATTAACTCTGTTATCTCAGGGTGGCCTTGAACTCATGGCAATCCTCCTACCTCTGCCTCCCAAGTGCTGGGATTAAAGGCGTGCGCCACCACGCCCGGCTACCATTAGAATTCTTAATCTCACTGGCCAGCTAGCCTGATGGGTACAGTGGTGAACAAGAGAGCTCCTCCCTCAAACAAGATGGAAGGCAAGGACCAGCACCCAAGGTTGTCCTCCTAGTTCCACGGGCACACTGTGTTAACATACTTGCACCTACATGCATGCACACTAACACAACACACACATCATACACATTATAATAAACAGAAGAAATCTAGGCAAATCAATATTTTATAGATGAAAATTGATTTTTTTGAGGCTGACCTCAAATTCAGTATGTAATTATAGATGACCTTGAATTCCTGATCTTTCTGCCTCAGCCCCTGAGTACTGGAACTACAACACCATGTCAACATGCTCAGTTTAATAAAATTATATCAAAATGTAAGCTTTCTGTATAAGTCCTTGGGTTAAGTAAAGGAAATAATTATCCTGTAAATTACTTGGTTTTTTAAAAATGTTTTTGTTCATTTTTATTTACTTATTTAGAGAAAGAAGCAGAGAGAGGGAGAGAGAGAATGGGCATGCCAGGGCCTTCAGCCACTGCAAACAAACTTCAGACACGTGTGCCCCCTTGTGCATCTGGCTAATGTGGGTCCTGGGGAATCAAGCCTTGATCTGGGTTCCAGAAGCTTTAAGAAAAACCTGCTGGTACATTTTCCCTATATTTAGAAATCTATAGCATCCTTAGCAAGAACAGAGGATGTCTCTAGCTCTCTTTTGGAAGACCAGGGTGGGGTGGATTGTGATAAGCATATCATAATGGATAGGCTATGAACATAATCAAACAAAAGGCTGTGTACGCATGTATGTGTATATGCATGTGCACGTATGGCCAGAGGTCAACATCAGGTGTCTTTCTCTATTATTTCACCTTCTTTCTTTCTTTTTTCTTTCCTCTTTCTTTGTTTCTTTCTTTTTCTCAAGATATGGTCTCATTCTAACCCAGGCTGCCTTTGAACTCATAGTGATCTTCCTACCTCAGCCCTCCTGAGTGCTGGTATTAAAGATGTGTACCACCACACATGGCCTCCACCTTATTTTTGTAAGGTAGGGTCTCTCACTAAATTCAGAGCTCAATGTTTGGGCTAGAGAAGCCAGCCAGCAAACCCCAGGCAACCTCATTTCCACCTCCCCAGCAATGGGAATAAAGGTGTCACCAGGACTGGCATTTTATATGGGTGCTAGATATCCAAACTCAGGGTTTTTATGCTTTTATGGCAAACACTTTGCCAACTGAGCCATCCCCCAAGCACCCAAAGAAAAGTTTTAGCTGGATTTGTGTCAATAAAACAAATCTTTCTGATGTATTCCTCCATCCACATTTTTTTTTATTCTTGAGGCAAGGCCCAGGCTGACCTGAAATTTACTATGTAGATTCAGGGTAGCCTCAAACTCACAACAATCTTCCTACCTTTGCCTCCCAAGTGCTGTGATTGAAGGCATGTGCCACCATGCCTGGTCACATTCTCTTTCTTTTCTTTCTTTTTTTTTTAAAAAAACCATTTTATTTATTAGAGAGAGAGAAAGAAGGAGAGAAAGAGAGGGAGATAGAATGGGCACACCAGGGCATCTAGCCACTGCAGACGAACTCCAGATGCACCTCTTGTGCATCTGGCTCACATGGGTCCTGGAGAATTGAACCTGGGTCCTTTGGCTTTACAGACAAATGCCTTAACTGCTAAGCCATCTCTCCAGCCCCCCATCCACTTTCTTTATGTCTAGTGCCAACCCTGGTCAAACTGAGCAGCCTTCCTGTCTGTGTTGTCATCCTTTCTCCTCTTGTTCTAGATATTTGAGTAATTTTGAACTTATCTGTGGGTTCTAGGACTTAGTAAGGGTTACCCCTTCCTAGGGCTCTGAAGCAAGCCTGTCTGACAATGAGGATCATATTCACAGCCCATCTCAGTTAGCTACTGCTTGGGTACATAATATTCTGCTTAGGGATATGGCTCCATTAGTAGAATGATTGCCAGGTATGTACAAAATCCTGGGCATTATACTCAGCACTGCATAAACTAAATGTAGAGGTACACACCTCTAATTTTAGCACTTGGGAGGTGGAGGTGAGGAGGAACAAAAGTTCAAGATCATTCTTAGCTGCATAACAAGTTTGAGTCTTGCCCGGACTACACAAGACTCTGTCTTTAAATAAATAAATGAATAATTAAGAAAATACTCTGCTTACAGATTCCTGAGAACTTTGGTAATTTTAAAAATATTTATAAGATGGGCGTGGTGGCGCATGCCTTTAATCCCAGCACTCAGGAGGCAGAGGTAGGAGGATCACCATGAGTTCAGGGCCACCCTGAGACTATGTAGTGAATTCCAGGTCAGCCTGGGCCACAGTGAGACCCTACCTCGAAACCTGCCCCTCAAAAAATTGTTTACTTATTTATTTAAGAGAGAGAACATGAGTATAGGTGCGCTAAGGCTTTTTGCTGCTACAAACACAAACTTCAGATGCATGAGCTACTTTGTCATTTGGCTTTACATGGGAATTGGGGAATTGAACCTGGGCTGTTAGGATTTGCAAGCAAGCATCTTTAATTACTAAACCATCTCATGCATCTTTAGGTGCATGTTAACTTAAGTCAAAATGACCTATTACTCCAAAGGAAAAATCTTCGCAGAGATTTGCAGAGCAGTGGACAGGGGCCCCTCAACCCCATGCTCATCTGTGGAGTTCCTGTCCTGTGTCCTCACCATGCCCAGACCACACCTACTGCTGGCCCCTCCTGAAATTCCAATTCCAATTTCCTGAGCCTTTTATTTCCTAGACTTGTTATTAATTTCACCTTTTATCTCATTTTTCCTCCTTCTGCTGCAGTGAACATATTGGTCATGTCTGGTCTTCTAGTCAAAATGGCATATATTAACTTGTAATGAATCAAAACAGTGACATCATATGTGAGAACAGTATGCTTGGCCAACACTCTTGTAAGCATGCAAATTTAATAAAAAGACTTTGAGGGAAATTAATGCAGTATAAAGCACAGCTTGGCCACATTCTGTCAACACAGACTTTTAGGACCCTGGGAGAGACAAACCCAGATCCCAGTCAGCTGTGCCTAATAGCTGCTGACCTGTCTCCTTGGTTGAGCATACCCACAACCTGAAGTCACCCACTCTGAGAAATCTCTCTTCTGCCTTGTAAGGATGACTGTCCTCTGGCTCAGAGAATGTTCCACCACATTCAGTCACAGGTTCATCTGTTTACTCATTCATTGATTACTTACTGTATAAACTGTATACAGTGCAAATGCTTGAGGCAAAATGAGGACGACTTTGGCTTTTGTGACAGGCCAAAGTGGAGAGTGGCCACAAGGAATGCAGTGGGACTGGTAAGCTTGTCTGGACTTGAGAAGATAAGAGTGGACCCTATGAGAAATAAGAACTACCTGTCCAAGTGCTTCTGCGTCCTAGTGGCCTGCAACTAACACATGCTCAGATGAGCCAGCTGATGCCAAAGCACAATATACATGCTTCATATAATGGTTTGAATCTGAAATGTTCTCCACAATCTTGTGATTTCAACACTTGCCCCTGCCAGCTGGTAGCACTATTTTGGGAGACTGAAAACTCATTAGGAGGCAGTAGTTGGTCAGTGGGGTGGGCTTTTCAATGGTACAGAGTCCTGCCTTGCTCTCTGCTTTCTCTCTATCATGATGTGAACAGCCTCAACCACACTCCTGCAGCCATGAACTGAGTGAGTTTTTATGCTAACAGAAAGGAGTTAAAGTATTTTTTTTGTTCATTTATATTTATTTATTTGAGTGTGACAGAGAGAGAGAGAGAGAGAAAGAAAGAGAGAATGGGCGTGCCAGGGCTTCCAGCCACTGCTAACGAACTCCAGATGCGTGTGCCCCCTTGTGCATCTGGCTAACATGGGTCCTGGGGAATCAAGCCTCAAACTGGGGTCCTTAGGCTTCACAGGCAAGCACTTAACCACTAAGCCATCTCTCCAGCTTGAATTAAAGTATTTTTTTTTTTTACAGTTTAAAAAACATTTTTTTTATTTTCAATTTTTTTTAAATTTTTATTAACATTTTCCATGATTATAAAATATAACCCATGGTAATTCCCTCCCTCCCCACCCCCACACTTTCCCATTTGAAATTCCATTCTCCATCATATTACCTCCTGATTACAATCATTGTAATTACATATATACAATATCAACCTATTAAGTATCCTCCTCCCTTCCTTTCTCCACCCTTTATGTCTCCTTTTCAACTTACTGGCCTCTGCTACTAAGTATTTTCATTCTCACGCAGAAGCCCAGTCATCTGTAGCTAGGATCCACATATGAGAGAGAACATGTGGTGCTTGGCTTTCTGGGCCTGGGTTACCTGACTTAGTATAATACTTTCCAGGTCCATCCATTTTTCTGCAAATTTCATAACTTCATTTTTCTTTACCGCTGAGTAGAACTCCATTGTATAAATGTACCACATCTTCATTATCCACTCATCTGTTGAGGGACATCTAGGCTGGTTCCATTTCCCAGCTGTTATAAATTGAGCAGCAATAAACATGGTTGAGCATGTACTTCTAAGGAAATGAGATGAGTCCTTTGGATATATGCCTAGGAGTGCTATAGCTAGGCCATATGGTAGATCAATCTCTAGCTGTTTTAGGAACCTCCACACTGTTTTCCACAGTGGCTGGACCAGATTGCATTCCCACCAGCAGTGTAGAAGGGTTCCTATTTTCCACATCCCTGCCAACATTTATGATCATTTGTTTTCATGATGGTGGCCAATCTGACAGGAGTGAGATGGAATCTCAATGTAGTTTTAATCTGCATTTCCCTGATGACTAGTGACGTAGAACATTTTTTTAGATGCTTATATGCCATTTGTATTTCTTCCTTTGAGAACTCTCTATTTAGCTCCATAGCCCATTTTTTGATTGGCTTGTTTGATTCCTTATTATTTAACTTTTTGAGTTCTTTGTATATCCTAGATATTAATCCTCTATCAGATATATAGCTGGAGAAGATTTTTTCCCATTCTGTAGGTTGCCTCTTTGCTTTTTTCACTGGGTCCTTTGCGGTGCAAAATCTTTGTAATTTCATTAGGTCCCAGTGGTTAATCTGTGGTTTTATTGCCTGAGCAATTGGGGTTGTATTCAGAAAGTCTTTGCCAAGACCAATATGTTGAAGGGTTTCCCCTACTTTTTCCTCTAGCAGTTTCAAAGTTTCCGGTCTGATGTTAAGGTCTTTAATCCATTTGGACTTAATTCTTGTGCATGGCGAGAGAGAAGAATCTATTTTCATCCTTCTGCAGATATATGTCCAGTTTTCAAAACACCATTTGCTGAAGAGGCTGTCTCTTCTCCAATGAGTATTTTTGGCATTTTTATCGAATATCAGGTGGCTATAGCTACTTGGGCTTACATCTGGGTCCTCTATTCTGTTCCACTGATCTACATGTCTGTTTTTGTGCCAGTACCATGCTGTTTTTGTTACTATGGCTCTGTAGTATAGGTTAAAATCAGGTATGGTGATACCACCAGCCTCTTTTTTGTTGCTCAGTATTATTTTAGATATTCGAGGTTTTTTGTGATTCCAAATGAATTTTTGGATTGTTTTTTCTATTTCCATGAAGAAAGCCTTTGGAATTTTGATAGGGATTGCATTAAATGTGTAGATTGCTTTAGGTAAGATTGCCATTTTCACGATATTGATTCTTCCAATCCAGGAACAAGGGATGTTTCTCCACTTTCTGCAATTTCTCACTTGAGTGTTTTAAAGTTCTCATTGTATAGATTCTTTACTTCCTTGGTTAGGTTTATTCCATGGTATTTTTTTTTTTTGATGCAATTGTTAATGGGAATGATTCTCTGATTTCATCCTCTGTGTGTTTGTTGTTAGCATATATGAAGGCTACTGATTTCTGTGTATTTATTTTGTATCCTGCTACATTGCTGTAGGTTTTGATCAGCTCTAACAGCTTGCTAGTAGAGTCTTTAGGGTCCTTTATGTATAGAATCATGTCATCTGCAAATAATGATAACTTGATTTCTTCCTTTCCCATTTGTATCCCTTTTATGTGTGTCTCTTGCCTTATTGTTATGGCTATGGCTAAGACTTCCAAAACTATATTAAATAGAAGTGGGGACAGTGGACACCCTTGTCTTGTTCCTGATTTTAGTGGAAAAGCTTCCAGTTTTTCCCCATTTAGTAATATGTTAGCTGTAGGCTTGTCATAAATAGCCTTTATTATATTGAGATATGTCCCTTCTATTCCCAATCTCTGTAGGACTTTTATCATGAAGGGATGTTGGATTTTGTCAAATGCTTTCTCTGCATCTAATGAGATGATCATGTGATTTTTGTCCTTCAGCCCGTTTATGTAATGTATTACATTTATAGATTTGCGTATGTTGAACCATCCCTGCATCTCTGGGATAAAGCCTACTTGGTCAGGGTGAATGATCTTTTTGATATACTCTTGTATTCTGTTTGCCAATATTTTGTTGAGAATTTTTGCATCTATGTTCATGAGGGAGATTGGTCTGTAATTTTCTTTTTTTGTTCTATCTTTGCCTGGTTTTGGTATCAGGGTGATGCTGGCCTCATAGAAGGAGTTTGGTAGAATTCCTTCTTTTTCTATTTCCTGGAAAAGCTTAAGAAGCAATGGTGTTAGCTCTTCCTTAAAGGTCTGGTAAAATTCAGCAGTGAATCCATCCGGGACTGGGCTTTTTTTAGTTGGGAGATTATTGATAACTGTTCGGATCTCCATGTTTGTTATAGGTCTATTTAAGTGATTAATCTCATTTTGATTTAATTTAGGTAGGTCATATAGATCAAGGAAATCATCCATTTCTTTCAGATATTCGTACTTTGTGGAGTATATGCTTTTATAGTATGTCTCTATGATTTTTTGAATTTCTCTGGAATCTGTTGTGATGTTACCTTGTTCATCTCTGATTTTATTAATTTGTGTCTCTTCTCTCTTTCTTTTGGTCAGATTTGCTAAGGGTTTATCAATCTTGTTTATCCTTTCAAAGAACCAACTCTTTGTTTCATTAATTCTTTGGATTGTTCTTTTTGTTTCTATTTCCTTAATTTCTGCCCTAATCTTTATTATTTCTTCCCGTCTACTGATTTTTGGTTTGCCTTGTTCTTCTTTTTCCAAGGCTTTAAGGTGAAGCATTAGGTCGTTTACTTGCGACCTTTCTAATTTTTTAACATAGGCACTTAAGGCTATAAATTTACCTCTTAGAACTGCCTTCATTGTGTCCCAGAGATTTTGGTATGTTGTGTTCTCATTATCATTTGACTCTATAAATTTTTTGATTTCCTTTTTGATTTCTTCATTGACCCACTCATCATTTAGTAGTGTATTGTTTACTTTCCATGATTTTGTGTATGCTCTATAGCCTTTCTTGCTACTGATTTGTAGTTTAATTCCATTGTGGTCAGATAGAATGCAAGGAATTATTTCAATTTTCCTGAATTTGTTAAGATTTGCTTTGTGTCCTAATATATGGTCTGTTTTAGAGAATGTTCCATGTGCTGCTGAAAAGAATGTATATTCTGCAGCCTTTGGATGAAATGTCCTGTATATATCTGTTAGGTCCATTCCTTCTATGACCTCATTTAGTCCAGATGCCTCTCTGTTTATTCTTTCCCTGGATGACCTGTCAATTGATGAGAGTGGGGTGTTAAAGTCACCCACCACCACTGTGTTTGGTGTTATCTGTGACCTTAGTTCTAATAGTGTTTGTTTGACGAATTTGGGAGCCCCCATGTTAGGTGCATATATATTTAGGATTGTAATGTCCTCCTGTTGGAGTGTGCCCTTAATCAATATAAAGTGAGCTTCCTTATCTTTCTTGACTAACGTCGGACTAAAGTCTACCCTGTCTGATATTAGGATAGCAACCCCTGCTTGTTTTCTAGGCCCATTTGCTTGAAACACCGTCTTCCAACCTTTCACCCTAAGATAATGTCTATCCTTTGTAGAAAGGTGAGTTTCTTGGAGACAACAAATTGTAGGATCCTGCTTTTTAACCCAGTCTGCAAATCTATGTCTTTTCGTTGGGGCATTGAGGCCGTTGATATTAAGAAATATTATTGAAAGGTGTGTATTTATGTTTGCCATTTTTTTTTGTGTGTGTGTGTTTCTGGTTCTACCTGCGCTCTCTTCTGTTAACTAGTATTTGAGTATTGCTTGTTTTTTCTAAGTTCCTTATATGTGTGCTTTTCCTTTTGTTCAGCATGGAGGATTCTATCAAGTATTTTCTGTAGAGCTGGTTTTGTGTTCAAATACTCCTTTAATCTGCTTTTGTCATGGAATGTCTTTATTTCTCCATCTATTTGAATGGATAACTTTGCAGGATAAAGTAACCTTGGTTGACAGTTGTTATCTTTCAGAACTTGGAATATATCACTCCAAGCCCTTCTGGCTTTAAAAGTTTGTGTTGAATAATCTGCTGTAATCCTGATGGGCTTGCTATTGTAGGTAACTTGATTTTTCTCTCTAACTGCTATCAATATTTTTTCTTTGGTTCGTGTGTTTGGAAGTTTGATTATAATATGGTGAGGAGAGGTTCTTTCTGGGTTTTTTCTGGCTGGGGTTCTAAAGGCTTCCTGTATCTGCATTGGTACCTCTTTCCCAATTTGGGGGAAATTTTACTCTATGATTTTGTTGAAGATGCCTACTATGCCTCTGGAGTAGAGTTCTTCTCCTTCTACTATGCCCTGAATTCTTATATTGGATCTTTTCATAGTGTCCTGAATATCTTGAAATTCCCACTCATACTTTTCTATAAGTTTGTCTTTCTCTTTGTTGGACTGCATTAGGTCTGCCACCTGGGTTTCTAGCTTAGATATTCTGTCCTCTCCCTCATCCATCCTACTGGTGAGATTTTCTACAGAGTTTTTTATTTCATTAACTGTGTTCTTCATTGCTAGTAATTCTGACTGGTTTTTCTTTATTATTTCTATTTCCTTATTTATGTCTTGTATTGCCTTCTTTATTTCATGAAATTGGTGTCCTGCATCTTCTTTGATTCCTTTGATTTCCTCTTTGATTTCTTTTTCATCAAATTTTTTTTTTAATTTTTATTTATTTATTTGAGAGCGACAGACACAGAGAGAAAGACAGATAGAGGGAGAGAGAGAGAATGGGTGCACCAGGGCTTCCAGCCTCTGCAAACGAACTCCAGATGCGAGCGCCCCCTTGTGCATCTGGCTAACGTGGGACCTGGGGAACCGAGCCTCGAACCAGGGTCCTTAGGCTTCACAGGCAAGCGCTTAACCACTAAGCCATCTCTCCAGCACCCTCTTTGATTTCTTCTTTGATTGTTTTGATGTTTTCCATGACCTCTTTGAACATATTTATAATCATTCTTTTGAACTCTTTCTCAGGCATTTCCTCTAACTCGTTCTCACTGGAGTACATTTCGGATGCATTAATACTTTTAGGTGGATTTATATCGTCTTGCTTTTTAGTGTTTCTTGTGTTATAATGTATATATTTTTGCATCTTGGATTAAGTTTTTGCTTGGATTTTCGAGCTAGCTGTGTATTCTTAGCTGTATCAATTGATTTGATGTAATATATATTCAGGGTAGGACCTTAAGGTGTTATGTGTGGCTCTTAAGACTCTCAGAGTATCTACAAAGATGTTCTTAGGGGTTGAGTTTCCCTGCTATAGGAGTATTCAAGCAGGCTGAGTGGAATAAAATACAGGTAGATTCTAAAATTTAACTAAACACTGTACACATTCAATCAAAAACAGCCCCGAGTATGTATGCAAGAGTAGTTATTATAATGACCAGATCCTCTATCAACAAAGAGGTTTAGATTTCTGGTCTGTTGAGGGATCCAAGTCACCTTGTGACCAAGTGAGACCCTTCCCTGGTGCAATCCCAGTTACCTTGGGTGATTTTGGTCTCAGTCAAGTTGCTGCCTGGGTCGTCGGGCTGTTGTTCTGATTTCTGGAGCTGGGCACTTGCTTTTCCTACGGGGCAAACTGAGCCGCTGCTGCTGCCTCTGCTGCTGCTGTAGCTGCCACTGCTGGAGCCACTACTGCTGCTGAAGCTGCTCTTGCTGTGTCCACTGCCGCTGCTCCCCCTGAAGCTGCTGCTGCGGGATCTGCCGCTGCTGCCGCTCCTGGGTCTGCTGCTGCTGGGGCCGCTGGTACCGGTGCTGTAGCCGCTGAGGTTGCTGCCGAACTCTGCTCCTGCTTGGGTCCCGTTGTCAGCCCAAGTTGGCGTGGCTGGGTCCCGGGCCACTGCTGTGTTCGCTGGAGCTGGGTTCAGGCAGTGGTGGAGGGGAGGGAGCCGGGGCTGCTCCGGTTGTCTCGCTGCTCCATATGTTCTTCTACCTCACGGTCTGCTCCTCCGCTGCTCACTGCCGCTCTCCCCTCACCTTTCCCGAGTTGCAGAGAGCGCGGTGTGAGGGGAAAATCCCGCATCTGGCTTTTCCTGCGGCTCGAGCCAAGTCTGGCGGTTTTCTGCTGCGCTGCGGCCGCAGCAGTTGGCCGAGCTGCCGGAGCCGCTTTTCCCGCCTGTGCAGGCTCTGGATGCTCTATAACTCTTCTACTTCTCTGCTGCCGCTTTAATTTCCTATATACCTCACTTTTTAGTAAAAGTGTGTATTTTGCTGAGTTTTTTGGTCTTTTTCCCCCCTAGGCTGCTTTGGCGTGGTACCTACACCGCCATCTTAACCGGAAGTTAAAGTATTTTTTAAACAACAAAATCATAAATGTTTGAGATGATTGCTATACCAATTACCCAATTACAAATACATGCGCTGTTGCATTGTACTCCATAAGTAATGTACAACTACTTATGTCAATTAAAAATAATTTAAGGGCTGGAGAGATGGCTTAGTGGTTAAGCGCTTGCCTGTGAAGCCTAAGGACCCCGGTTCGAGGCTTGACTCCCCAGGACCCACGTTAGCCAGATGCACAAGGGGGCACATGTGTCTGGAGTTCGTTTGCAGTGGCTGGAGGCCCTGGCGTGCCCATTCTCTCTCCCTTTCCCTATCTGCCTCTCTCTGTCTCTCTCAAATAAATAAACAAAAATTACAAAAAAAAATTAAAAAAAAAATAATTTAAGCTTGGGCTGCAAGGCCACTGAAAAATCCTGCTGTAACTGAGCTGATAACCTCCTCCATGTAGACCAGCTGACAGAAAGCTGGAAGAAGCCATTCTACATATAGTTCAATGGGAGAAAGAGATAACACCAGTGAAGAAGATACTCTTCAGTGGACACTGCAAGCCTTATAATTGGCCAGCCAGGCCAAATGAGCCAACGGGTACAATAGTGGCACGTCTGTCATGGTGGAAACCAACTGCCCTCCAATTGGACTGGAGGCCCACTCCATGGGGGGGGGGATACATCCCTGATACTGAAAACTTAAAACAGGGGTAGTCATGAGCCCTAGGGGTATAACATCTGCTGATGTCTGGATAAATGTATATACTATGCTTATCAAGCTGCCCAGTAAGCACTTCTCTTAATATTTATACCCTTATATTAATGCTATTCTCACTTTGGGTAGAGAATCTTCTCTTTTCAGATTGCAGTGACCTTGGGATGACTCAGAAGGTATCATAGTGCTGGAAAGAAGTGACTGGAGTACTGAGTAACATCTCGAGCCTTTCAAGGCTCAGGGTCTAATGCAGAAGAGGTGGCGGAAAGAATGTAAGAGCCAAAGGAAGGGTAGGACTCCTTACAACATGCTCCTCCAGACACAAAGTGGCCTGGATATCCATGACCTCATAGTGCCTGACACTACCTACACAAGACCATCATAAGAGGAGGAAAAGACCTTGACATCAAAATAAAAGAGAGACTGATTGAGATGGGGAGGGGATATGATGGAGGATGGAATTTCACAGGGGAAAGTGGGGGGGGGTATTACCATGGAATATTTTTTATAATCATGGTAAATGTTAATAAAAATTGAGAAAAAAATAATTTAAGGGACTAGGAAGATGGCTCAGCAGTTGAAGGTGCTTGCTTGCAAAACTGGCTGGCCTAGGTTCAATTCCCAAGCCACCCATGTGAGACACAGGCAACGAATGGCACAGGTGTCTGGTGTTCAGAGGCTCTGGTGTGCCCATACATGCATACACATGCACACACATGCTCATGTGTGTGTACAAATAAATAAAATAATTACATATACATGTAATTCCAGAATTTAGGAGATGGAAGCAGGAGGATTGGGAATTTAAGGCCAACTTCAGCTACATGGTGAATTTAAGACCAGCCTGGGCTACATGGGATTGTGTCTCAAAAAATATCATTTTAGTGCTGAGGGTATATCTCAGCTGGTGGAGAGCTTGCCTAGCATACTTGAATTTCTAGGTTCAGTGCTTAGCTCTGCATAAAATTGGGCATGGTTCTCTACAACTGAAATCTCAGCACATGGGAGGTAGAGAAAGGAGGATCAAGGTCACCTTCAGCTACACAGGATGTTCAAAGCCCTGCCTCAAAAAAGTTAATTAAAATGTAATTAATATTCTCAGAGGGACAATGTTGGATATCTAATATTTCATGTTAAGTTATGAAATAAGAGCAGATAGACTTGAAATATGCAATTGTTCAGAGGAAAAATGTTAATGAAAAGGAGAAAATAGATTCAATCTAGAATGAAAACAACTTAAAGCCAATTAGTAAAAGAAAAAAATATTACATCAAGTAATCACTCAGAACATATCATAACATATAATATAGAAGCAAAAATTACTTACTATATCAATCTAGCATATTTTACTATATTTGAATATTATAAATTTCAAATTCTCAAAAAAGTTGAGCATTTTCTGTTAACTATTATTTAAGCAAAACATTTAACCAGAAAAGACTTATCAGACTTTTTTTTTAGATAAAAAGTTTTTATTGGGCTGGAGAGATGGCTTAGTGGTTAAGCGCTTGCCTGTGAAGCCTAAGGACCCCGGTTCGAGGCTCGGTTCCCCAAGTCCCACGTTAGCCAGATGCACAAGGGGGCGCACGCGTCTGGAGTTCGTTTGCAGAGGCTGGAGGCCCTGGCACGCCCACTCTCTCTCTCTCCCTCTATCTGTCTTTCTCTCTGTGTCTGTCGCTCTCAAATAAATAAATAAATAAATAATTTAAAAAAAAGTTTTTATTTAAATGTCCCTTAGCTGGGATTGATGAGGCACACCTTTAAACCTACCACCTGGTGGGTAGAAACAGGGGGAGTAGGAGTTCAAGGTCATCCTTGGCTACATAGCAAGCTGGAGGCCAGCCTAGGCTACATGTCATGCTGTCTCAAAACAGAACAAATTAGCTGGGCGTGGTGGTGCATGCCTTTAATGCCAGCACTTGGGAGGCAGAGGTTGAAGGATCACCATGAGTTTGAGGCTATTCTGAGACTGCATAGTGACTTCCAGGTCAGCCTGGGCTAGAGCACCTTGAAAAGCCAAAAAAAGAAAAAAGAAGAGAAGAAATAATGACTCTTTAAAAAAAATTATTTATTTATTTGCAAGCAGAAAGGGATAGAAGAGAGAGACAGAGCAAATGGGCACAACAGGACCTCCAGCCACTGCAAACAAACTCCAGATGTATACACCTCTTTGTCTATGTGGCATTATGTAGGTACTGAGGAATCAAACCTGGGTTGTTATGCTTTGAAGCCAAGGGCCTTAGTCAGTGAGCTATCTTTCCAGCCCTAAAGACTCTTAGGGGACATGACTACTGTCAGCCTATTTAATGACTATATACAAATTTAAAAACTGTGTAGCAACTACCAACAAACCATTCAAGGTAGAGTGGCTTAAAACAACAGTTGATGTGCTCACCATTTCATAATCAATAACTTGGGCTGATCCTAGTTGCTGGAAAGTTCTAGGTCACTGTCTTTGGATACATGGGACACAGGTGTAGCTGGTTGGTTTCCATGCCCTCATTCATGTGCTAGAAGTAAGTGTGGCCATTGGGTGAGTCACACAACTCCAGAAGTCTATCTTGGGCTCCTCCCTAAGTGTTTATATTTCAGAGGTCCTCAGATTGGTGAGACCAAACCTGCATCAAGCTTGTTGCTCTTCTACTAGCTGTGTCTAGGGTGGTGGGACATCACCACAGGTACACAAAAGTATACGGCAGAGGAATTGGTCTGTGGAGATGGCTCAGTGGGTAAACACACTTCCTGTGCAAGCATGATGATCTGAATTTGAACCCACAGAACCCACATAATGATGGACAAGGCAGCACTAATGTCTGTAATCCCAATATACCTATGGTGAGAACGTAGCTGGAGGAGGAAAATCCTTTGAAGCTCATGGGCCAACTAGCCTAGTGAATGCAGCTGTGAACAAGAAACCCTGCATCAAAAAGAAGAAAGGCAAGGATCAACACCGGAAGTTGTCCTCTGGCCATTCACATACCTATACACACCCACAATATAAGAAGAGAGCACAGGCGTGTGACTCCCTGAAGATGCTTCGTCCACTGTATGGAAGGTTGTGATACATGCTCTGGTTAGATCTGAGGCTTCACTGTAAAGCTCTGGGAAGACACTATAAAATCATTCTCCACCTGCGACCTCTACCGGGTGAGCAGGGTAGCGCGCAGGCCTCACCGTCCTCCTGTTGCGCTGTTGAGAAGCTGCACTCCTTCCCACTGGCCGCCCCGCCAAGGCCCCAGAGGAGACAATGCCTTTGTGGACCAGTTGAAACACAAAGCTTTAAGACAGGTACAAGACTACTTGTGATTACTTCTGACAGCTTTGCACACCAACGATGTGATAGTTAAGGTGTAGTCAACTTGATCTGTTTAGTAATCCACAGGTTGCTTCTAGGAAGGCTCAACTAAAGGAGGAAGTCTTTCCCCAAGGATGAGCCCTTCCCCCCAGGATGAGCCCTTCCCCCAGAGTGGGGGGCCGCTCAGAGGGGGACTTGATATAAGGAAGCTCTGGGTAAAAAGAGTTCCTTCCTTCCTTCCTTCCTTCCTTCCTTCCTTCCTTCCTTCCTTCCTTCCTTCCTTCCTTCCTTCCTTCCTTCCTTCCTTCCTTCCTTCCTTCCTTCCTTCCTTCCTTCCTCCCTCCCTCCCTCCTTCCCTCCCTCCTTCCCTCCCTTCCTTCTTTTCTTCCTCCCTTCCACTTGCTGCGTAGCTGCTCGCTAACTTCCAGCGTGGATTGAAGACCAGTGTGGACTGAAGATCAGCATCAACTGAAGACCCGCATGGATAGAAACCCAGCGGCTCCTCAGGAAGCCACCAGGCTTCCTCGCACCATCTGCAGTGCCCGGTTGGGACTGCTGAGGCTTCTGGACATGAGGACTGAGCAGCTACCAGGTTCGGTGATTCTGGGGCCTGCAACTGCTATTGGACTGCTTGTAAGCTTATCCAATAAATCCCCTTTTTAAACAATTCATTCTAGCAGTTCTGTTCCTCTACAGAACCCTGACTAATACAAACCAACAAAAATATTCCTGACACCTTCCATATGCACAAGGGCCCACAGGTATATGTTGCAGAAGGCGTATGAAGAGTGAAGTAAGGTCCAATTAAATCACATTTGTCTGATATTTAGAACAAACACATGAGACAATGGAGACCTATATATAGCAGGTGACATAGAAGGGGCTTTGGAGAAAGGACCTAGCAGGGTAAGTTCATGCATACTGTTCTCTCTCAGTTCTGGACACCTGGACTCTCAAGGTCCATGCCTGACACATATTCTTTCCAAGGATCTGAACACCCCAAATACAGTACTAGCATGTTTTCCTTTCAAAAATTTGTCTGCACATGAAGGGTTTAGTGAATTCTAGGTCAGCCTGGACTAGAGTGAGACCCTACCTCAGAAAACAAAACAAAACAAAACAAAAAAGGCAAAGAAGCAAACAATAACAAAACTGAGTTGGTTTAGCTCTCATTTTCTGAAGCGAAGTCAAAAACACTCTTGGTTAAGTACTGTTTCTTTATTATTTAGCAGAATATTTTTGGTGACTTCAATATCATTTTGCCCCTCATTTATTCAAGAACCAAACAGAAATGCACTTGAGTCAGATTTGTCACACACCTGAACTAATGTACTAAGATTAAAATTACTTTTTTAAGAAATCTTTTACAAGTTTGATGAGAAGCAGTTATGTGACTTAACTGAGACTTTTATTTTATTTTATTTTGAAGTAGGGTCTCACTCTAGCCCAGGCTGACCTGGAATTCATTCTGTATTCTCAGGGTGGTCTTGAACACCTGATCCTCCTACCTCTACCTCCTGAGTGCTGGGGTTAAAGGTGTGCGCCATGGGCTGGAGAGATGGCTTAGCGGTTAAGCGCTTGCCTGTGAAGCCTAAGGACCCTGGTTCGAGGCTCGGTTCCCCAGGTCCCACGTTAGCCAGATGCACAAGGGGGCGCATGCGTCTGGAGTTCATTTGCAGAGGCTGGAAGCCCTGGCGCGCCCATTCTCTCTCTCTCCCTCTATCTGTCTTTCTCTCTGTGTATGTCGCTCTCAAATAAATAAATAAAAAATTTTTTAAAAAAAAGGTGTGCGCCATGATGCCCAGCCCTATTTTATTTTTATTATTTATTTATTTACTATTGACAACTTCCATAATTGTAAACAATGTCCCATGGTAATTCTCTCCCACCCCCCACTCTCCCCTTTGAAACTCCACTCTCCATAATATCTCCTCCTCCCTCTCAACCAGTCTCTTTTATTTTGATGTCATGGTCTTTTCCTCCTATTATGATGGTCTTGTGTAGGTAGTGTCAAGCACTATGAGGTCATGGATATCCAGGCCATTTTGTGTTTGGAGGAGCACGTTGTAAGGAGTCCTACCCTTCCTTTGGCTCTTACATTCTTTCCTCCACCTCTTCCACAGTGGGCTGTGAGCCTTGGAAGGTGTGATATAGATGTTTCAGTGATAAGCACCCCTCTGTCACTTCTTCTCAGCACCATGGTGCCTTCTGAGTCATCCCATGGTCACTGCCATCTGAAAAGAGAAACTTCTCTAACCAAAAGTGAGAGTAGCCTTAATATATTAATACATACATTAATACATTAATATATATATATTAAGAGAAGTACTTACTGGGCAGTTTGGTGAGCATAGTATATACATTTAGCCAGACACCAGCAGACATTACACCCCTAGGGCTCATGACTACCCCTGTTGTAGGTTTTCAGTATCAGTATTCCCTCCTATGGAGCAGGCCTCTATTATAATTAGAGAGCAGTTGGTGTCCCCCATTACAGACATGCCACTATTGCACCCGTTGGCTCATTTGGCCTGGCTGGCCAAATTTAAGGCTCTCAGTGTCTACTATTGAGTATCTTCACTGGTGATTTCTCTCTTTCCCATTGAACTGCATGCAGCATGGCTTTTTCAAGCTTTCTGTCAGCTAGTCTACATGGAGGAGGTTTTCAGCTCAGTTCCAGCAGGATTTCTCAGTGACTTTGCAGTCCAAGTATGTGGAGTCTTCAGCAATATGATCTTACCATCTAATCCTGGTGGGAAACAAAGGACCTCAGTAATGCCTTGTAATGTTTTGGGGGTATTAGGGATCTCCCTGGCCAACAACTCACTGGAAGGTATCCCATCCCTGGCACTGAAAATTTTCTAGTAACAATCTGTGGCTTCTGAGTGTTCCATTGTACAAAGAAGTAGGTTTCCATATGACTTAGTTATATCCTCTTAGATGTTATTAGCCTTCCCTCCACTTTCCTTTTCTCATTCTCTTCTCCTGACCTTACTTAGGCCTTTTCACCCCCCATTAATCTGTTCTTCTACTTACATATATACAATTCCATCCTATTAGTTCCCTTCCTCCCTTTCTATTCCCTTTATATCTCCTTTCTAGCTTATTGGCCTCTGCTTCTAAGTTTTCTTCCTGCTCACATAGAAGTCCAATAATTTGTAGCTAGGATCCACATATGAGAGAGAACATATGATGTTTGGCTTTCAACTGAGATAATTTGAAAAGATTATTATGGGGCTGGAGAGATGGCTTAGCACTTAAGACATTTGCCTGCAATCCAAAGGATCCCAGTTTGACCCTCCAGATCCCACATAAACCAAATGCACAAGGGGGTGCACACATCTGGAGTTCGTTTGCAGTGGCTGGAGGTCCTAGCATGCCCATTCTCTCCCCCCTTCTCACTCTCAAATAAATAAATAAAATATATTAAAAATTAAAATTAAAACATTATGCCTTGCTCTTTTTTTTTTTTTTTTTGATTTGTTTTTTTCAAGGTAGGGTCTCACTGTAGCTCAGGCTGACCTGGAATTCACTATGTAGTCTCAGAGTGGCCTTGAATTCATGGTGATACTTCTACCTCTGCCTTCCAAGTGCTGGGATTAAAGGCATGCACCAGCACACCCATCTTATGCCTTGTTCTCAAAATAATTTTCCACTGGAAAGGTGTAGAGTTTTGTTAAGGGTTGATTTTAGATACAAACATAATTTTTTATTTGATACATAAAATCTTCTGGCTCTTTCCTGTTGTGCCCTCTTTTTTGAGTTTTTATTAATGTATTTGGAGTTAAGACTGTTTATTAATTTATTCCCAAGTCAGACAGATTTAAGGGTAATATTAAAAGGAAAGCCATGAAGGACATGGAACAGAAAAAAATGAGAAAAATCTACCAAGAGCCACTCCTGTTTCAGGGTGCCATATAAAAACTATGAATATCTAGTAATCACAGGTCAAAGTTCAATGTAATAAAAATAAAGCTAATAGGCCCATAATAAGATACTGTTGGAAACAGACATTCCAAGGCCTTTCTCCAGTTGAAGACCTAAGCACTAAAGAGGAATCTGTGGGTTATTTTACACAAGCCTTTATTTCCCTTATGAAAGTGAGGATCATCTATAACTTTTTCCAAAAATATTTTTTCTTAAGGAAAGCAATATCTATTATAAGGAAATTCAAACAACATAAAATCCATCCCTATGTAGCTCAGTGATAGACACTTGTCTAGCATGCTCAAGACTCTAGGTCTAATCCCCAGCACTGCAAAAAATAAAATAAAATCAATCAGTTAATGAAATGTTCTTAACTTTAATTAACACAGAGAGGTCTGACTTGCCTGGTTTCTTTTTATCCTATGGCTACAAACATATAGGTATATATATTTTAGTACTATTAACTTATTTAAAAAATAACCTGACATAGCAATTTTAAGTCTCTGTAAGCTTTCTGATGCATTATTGAGTATATAAATAAAGTTTTTGCTAGTTTTGGAACGGGAATGTGAGTGGTTCTATCCAAAGGGCAAGCCTTGATGTTTGTTGTTGTTTGGTTGGTTTTTGTTGTGTTCAGTTATTTGAAATAGGTTTATATGTAGTCCAGGCCCTTGTTTTCATCTTTTGCTGGCATAAGGGGCCAGACTGCATGCTATGTCATAGAATGCATTTACTTAAAGATGGCTCAGCTTAGGGGACTCTGAGAACTACCCATCAAAATAAAGTCACAAATCAGTTTCTATTTTCAAATATGCCTCACTTGGGATAAAATTAACTTTGTAATTTCACTGACAGTCTTTCCTTCCATGACTACCATGGAAGTTCTCTTAAATTTTACATTTGTTTTTTTATAATCAGCTTAAATATTTGTTAAACTTTTCCAGTTAAAATTAAGACAAAATTGCATTAGCTTAATTAAATAGCATAATTACTTCAAATCATAAATAAAAAACCAAGCACTACAGAAAAAAAATGACTACAAGAAGCCAGGTATGGTGGCGCACGCCTGTAATCCCAGCACTCGGGAGGCAGAGATAGGAGGATCACTGTGAGTTCAAGGCCACCCTGAGACTACAGGTCAGCCTGAGCTAAAGTGAAACCCTACCTCAAAAAACCAAAAAAAAAAAAAAAAAAGACTACAAGAAAAAGAATATGAATATATCATCAATATATACATAGTCCCACTGCTGGATAAAACCTTATGTCAAGTATGTCAAGTCAATATGAAGGATACCTGGCTATCACACCTTCCAAGCCTCAGGATCTATTGTGGAAGAAGTGGCAGAAAGAATTAAGAGCCAAAGGAAGGGTAGGACTGCTTACAGTGAAATCTTCCAGACATAAAATGGCCTGGATATCCATGACCTCAGAATGCCTGGTACTACCTACACTAAATCTTCATCATAGGAGGAAAAATGTATGACATCAAAATAAAAGAAAGACTGATGGAAAAGGGGACATGATAAAGGGTAGATTTGTGAGAGGGAAAGTGGAGGTGGGGAAGGAATTACCATGATTTATTATCTATAATTATGGATACTGTCAATAAAAAGGTTTTAAAAAGGATGCCTGGATTTTGACTTTAATTTTTTTTGTGTGTATATATGTGTGCTACATATGTGTATGCATGTTCATAGGTGTGTGGGCACACATGTGTATGTTTGAGTGTACATGCATGTGTGTGTGTATGTGTGTGCATGTGTGTAGGCCAGAGGTTGATGTCATATGTCTTCCTCAATTGTTCTTCACCTTAATTTTTTTTGAAATATTTTTTATTTTTATTTATTTGACAGAGAGAAAGAATGGGCATGCCAGAGCCTCCAGCCACCACAAATGAACTCTAGACGACGCATGTGCCACCTTGTGCATCTGGCTAACATGAGTCCTGGGGAACAGAACCTGTAGGCAAATGCCTTAACCACTTAGCCATCCCTCTAGCCCTTCACCTTATTTTTTGAGACAAGGACTCTCACTGGACCTTAAACTCACCAACTCAGCTAGGCTAGTCAGTGAGGCCTGGGAATCCACCTGTCTCTGCCTCTCTAGCATTGGGATTCCAGATACACACTACAGTGCCTGACATTTTGCATGAAGTCAGGGGATTTGACCTCAAGTGCTCATGATTGAATGACAAGTAATTTACTCACTGAGCAATCTCTCCCACCCATGTCTCTGACCTTTCTACAGTGTCATCAGCATGATTCTCAGTTGCTCTTCCCACAGAGTCTAAATTGTACCAAGTTTTTTTTTTTTTTTCCTCAGCTTTTTTTTTTTGGTTTTTCGAGGTAGGGTCTCACTCTGGCTCAGGCTGACCTGGAATTCACTATGTAGTCTCAGGGGGGCCTCGAACTCTCGGTGATCCTCCTACCTCTGCCTCCCGAGTGCTGGGATTAAAGGCGTGCGCCACCACGCCCGGCCCAAGTTTTAATAAACACTCAGCTTCTACAGTAACAGGCTCCAAAATTTTACAGGTAACTTTTTAGTTCAAGAGATGCATATCTGGTATATAATTTCACAACTCAGTGGCCAGAACTTAAGTGCTAAGTTTGGAATGAGGTCCAGGGTCACCATTATATATGCTATAAATTTACAAGTGACAAAGGGTGTCTGGGGCTGGGTGTAGGCCAATGGGAAGTATACCTCTAGGTTATGGTGCTACTGTTTAGTTTCTAGATTTAAAATCTCAGGACATATGGGAGCTGGTAAGTGGGTGTTAGGAGGGAAAATTAAAAAAAGAGGAATGGGGCTGGAGAGATAGCTCAGTATTTAAAAGCACTTGCTTGCAAAGCCTGATGGCCTGGGTTCAATTCCCCAGTACCCATATAAAGCCAGATGCACAAAGTGGCACATGTTTCTAGAGTTGGTCTGCAGTGGCAAGAGGCCCTAGCATGCCCATATTCACTCTTTTTCTGCCTTTCTGTCTCTCTCTCTCAAATAAAATTTTTAAAAAATTAAAAGAAAATAAAAGAGGAATGCAGAACTAATTTTTTGGGGGGTGATTGTGGGACTCAAACCCATAGACTTGCTCATTGCCAGGCAAATGCTCAATCACTGAGCTACAAACTCCAGTCCAAGACTAATATTTATTGATACTCAACTAAATACTCAATACTTTGCCAGGCATAGTACTTGACATGATATAGACATACAACCCATGAGAGAGAAAATATCCTATTTTACAGAGAAGACTGAGATTAAAGAGGGTGAAATTCAAAAGTATGGTCTGATTCCAAAGCTCTTCTTACAGCATATAACTTGCTCCTGCTGGAACAATAGCATAAGGCAGTGCTTCCCAAGGAAAGTTTATGTTAAGGTTTGCTGGAGACTGGAAATGGTTCTGATATCAACTAATGTTGTATGAGCTGGCATGAACAAAGTTAAGTAATTTTCTTATAAGTAAAGAACTCCCCATAGTTGTTTCAAGATTTTTGTTTATTTGTCTGTTTCTTTCTTTCTTTCTTTCTTTTTTTTTTTTTGTCTGTTTCTTTTACTGAGACAAGGTCTCACTCTGTAGTACTAGTGCCTTTCTCAGTGCAACCCTGCTGCCACAGTCTCCTGAGTGCTGAGGTTACAAACATGGCTGTGTCTCATATTATAGATGGTGATATGAAATGAAAATCCCTGAGAGGGACATGAGGGAAGTAGAATTACTAAAACTTATTTACATGCTTTGAGAAAAGGTCACAGGTAGAATTAACTCTTACATTTAGCAATGTGAAGTACTTCTGGAAGATCTGTGGCCATGCTCCAGATTATGAGCTAGAAGTAGGATCAACAAAATGAAAGACCTATATACAGATGGTGATGAGACATCAGACTGGTTCAGAGGAAGTAGCGTCTCCAACTTAGCCCTTAGATAAATTCCCTCATGCACAGCTTTAGTAATAGCCATGCTCTACACCTGATTCAGCTTGAAGAAGTTAGAATGGTCATCATAGCATTTCCCTAATATAGTCAGAGTTTCTTCTCAATAGAAGGGATGAAGGAAAAACAGGAGTAAAATAGCTTTTTATAGGCAGTTAGTGAGAGAACAAGGCCCAAGGACAAGGAGATGCCATCCTGCCTGCCCTGGCAAAACTAGAACTCACATCTGATCCAGTCTCATCCAAGATGGTTGCCAGAAACACTACCCAGAGGAACTTCCTGCTTCTTCCTTAGTTTGACACATCTAGGTGGTCTCTCCTGTGTCAGCCCCTTGAGTCCACAAACCAACTGGGTCTCCTCTTGCACCCCTGAGTCTGATAACAGGGCTTACCCTAATTAGATGGCCAATCATATAAGGGAACCTAATCATGCAGGCCAGCCCTCTTTTGTTCCTTCCTGTACTTCTACCTGAACACTAGTGTGTGTGTCTGTCTCTTCCCTTCCCAGAACTTCCTTCAGCTTTGTATCTTCCTGCTTGTTCTACATGTGTCTTGCTTTGGGGTATTTCCTCACTTTGTTGTGTGTATGATTTTCCTTCAATCTCTGAGTCTTTCACTATTTCTTAATCCTCTCTGGTCGTTTATGTGAAGGGGATCTTTTGGTTCTTACTCTCTGCTTTCAGCATGTTGGGTGGGTGTGCCTCCTCCGGAGTCCCTTTACTGCTGGCAATTTTTCTGTGATGGAGGTTCTCTCCCTTTACAGCAGCCAGACAAGGAGAATTCTCCTTTGGCTTAAGTTTTTCAGATAGCCTCCTCCCTGGAACTTAATTTCCCCTACAATAACCCTCATGATTCATTTCTCCCTAAGTAAACTTCATAATTTAAAAGAAGAAGTAGGATCAAGGTTATGTCTAACATCAAGATGCAACAAAATATATTAACATCAAGTGAATTAAAGAAACAAGTTTCCAGACTGAGGAGATGGCTAAGTAGGTAAAGTGCTTGCTGCATAAGCGTGCAGGCCTGAGTTCAGCTCCTCAGTACCAAATTGTTGGGAGCTATGAACCAAATGTAGGCCATGTTGACAGAAACTACCATATAGCAAGTTAAGTTTCTACTTCCTCACCTAATATTCAACTACCAGAAACAATGGGATCGTACACCTGGTCATACATTCCCCCATCCTGCCGGTAGCTAAAGAAGAAACAAAGGCATTGAGGTTTAACCATTAACTCTGGGATCTTTGACCTAACTATGTCCCCTTCCCCCTACAACTCCTTGCCCTGACCACGTCCCCTTCCCCCTACAACCCTATATAAACCTACATGTAAGAATAAACTCTCGAGGCTGTGACAAATGTCTAGCATGGTCTCCTTCTTGTGTCTGTCTTTCACCCAGGTTAGCTTCTCCTTGAGTCCTTGTTCAACTCCCCGCTGGCCAGGGCACCAAATAAATGCTATGTATGGTGGTGTGGATCTGTAATCCCAGAGCTGAGGAGAAGGTGGGAAAGCAGACAAACTATGCTAACTGAATCAGCAAGCTCTGGATTCAGTAAGAAGCCCTGTCTCAAAGAATAAGGTGGAGAGTAACTGAGAAAGACTCATAGCATCAGCCTTTGGCCTCACATGTACCTGTCCATACATATGAACACATATGCATACACATCAAACACATATATATACAAAAAACCCATTTCTTACTCTGGGTGGATGTATCAATGAATAAAGTGCTTGTTGTTCAAGCCAAGTTCTATCCCCAGTCCCCCATGTAAGAATCTGGAAGCCATGATGGGCTTCTGTAATGTCATTACCCTGATGGTCAGATGGTGCACACAGGAGAATTTCATGGAAACTCGCGACAAATGCAGCAAAGAACAATAGCAGAATGAGAATCCAGAGAGGAATCCTGCCTCAAATGAGATGGGCAGCTGAGAACCTTCCCAAAAGTTGTGCTCTGATCACACATGCACTGTGCCATATGTGCACACACAAGTTTCTAAACATTATTTCTCCTCATGATTTTCTCTATTAATAGTAGATGATGAATATAAACACAGTTCATTTGAGATTTAATGTTAATTTAAAGTTAATTTAACATTACACTGTATATTGATTGACAGAGACCGAGTCTCATGTATCCTAAGATGACCTTGAGCTTGCTGTGTGCCTGAGGACAACCTTGAACTTCTGATCCTCTCCTCTGCCACTCCAACTATGGGATTACAGGCAAGTGCCACCACATCCAGTTTATATGGTGCTGGAGGTCAAATCCAGAGGTCATGCATGCTAGGTGAGCATTCTAATAACTGAGATATATCTCCATTCCAGTGCTGAATATTCAAATGGTAGTAAATCATTAGCACTTCAATATTTATCTTCACATTAATAAAAATATTCCAAGGGCTAGAAAGATGACTTAGCAGTTAAGGTGCTTTCCTGCAAAACCTAAGGATCCATGTTTGCCTTCCCAAATTCCGGTAAGCCAGACACACAAGGTGATGCATGCGCAAGGTTGCACATGCACACAAGGTTGCATACATGTCTGGAGTTCAATTACAGTGGCTGGAAGCCCTGGTGTGCCAATTCTCTCTCTCTCTCATAAAAAAAAAAAAGGCCAGTCTGTTGGGCTTGCCTCAGAAATATAATTATTTTTAATTTTTAAAAGAATTCCAACTGTGTCAACTAGTTAATTTTCTCCTACAGTATGTACAGTTTTTCACATATAAGCAACACCCCTGAAAAGTGGTCTTTATTTAAAACCATACCTTATACATCTTCCTGTAATTTCCTGTTAAGGTTTGAATCTATAATGTCCAGCATAGATACCTGTTTTGAATTCTTATTCCCTAGCACAGGGTGCTATCTTGGGAGACTATGGAGCCTTTAGGAGTATTAGTCCTGTCTAACAGTAGTAGTTCACTCAAGGAGGAGGGCCTTTGATGGTAATAACCTGGCCACAGTCCTGCCCTGTTCTTGGCTTCCTGGTCAGCTATGGAATGAGGCACCTATATTATATATTCCCTTCTCTGAAACCATGAGCAAAAACAAATCTTTCCTACCATAAATTGTTTGTGCCAAGTATTTTGGTTACATGACTACAATAATATCCCTTGACCTTTTTTTTTTTTTTTGTTTTCCATGGTAGGGTCTCACTCAGGCACAGGCTGACCTGGAATTCACTATGTATTCTCAGGGTGGCCTCAAATTCGTGGCAATCCTCTTACCTCTGCCTCCCAAGTGCTGGGATTAAAGGCATATGCCACCATGCCCAGCATCCCTTGACATTAATATCAAGAGAAAAACAAATCACAATTAAAATACTGAGAGAATAAGGAGGCAAGAGAGAAAGAAAGACTGCTACAAGCCCTATTGAACACAACCCCTTTTTCTCACAACAGAAAAACAGACAAATCCAATAGTAGCACTAGTCTTTACTTTATTATGTGGCTCCAGTAAATATTAATTCCACAACTTCCATTTAACTTAACATTTAACTTAAGAAAAAAAATCTGTGATGGTGAATGTAAAATGTCCCCCATAGCCTCAGGGTTTGAATAGTCTCCAGCTGGTGGATTTAGGAGATGGAATCTCGCTGAAGGAGGTACGTCATTGGAGGTGGAACTACTGGGTGTTAGCCTGCTACGTCACTCTTGTCTACTCCTCAGCTGATGTCATAAGATATGATGCCCAGCCTCTGCTCTGCCATGCTTTCTGAGCCGTGATGAAACTTCCCTTTGAAACCATAAGCCTGAAATAAATCCTTTCCTCCTGTAAGTGGTTTTTGGTTGGGTGTTTTGTCCCAACAATAAAAAGGTAACTGCAACAGCATCTAACAAAAGTATTATACTCAAGTTGACCCTGGTGATGCACATCTATAGTCCTAGCACTCTGTTGAGAGCTGTAGCTGCTCTTTGACCATGAGAACTGAAGCTGTTTTTAGATCTCTGGGCACAGAGACCTTATCGTATGGCCTTGGCAAACAGTCTTCAGACACAGAGGCATTTGTGGAGCAGACTTTAGGAATGTAGGCACTGTCTAGAAAGTTTTATTTTTGCTATATAAGCTTGTGCTTGCCTGAATAAATCTGAGACCTTGATCAGAATATAGACTTGGTCTCCTTCTTTGTGTCTTTTGTCTCCCATCCAAGTTAATTTCCCCTTGGGTCCTTATTTAACTCCCTACTGGCCGGGGCAAGTGGTGCCCGAACATGGGGCTCGAGGTACGAAGTGTGACCTAGACGTCCCTCAAGTGGACGGCGGCCCCCACCATTGGATCGCCACCTCATCGGTGAGATCCACATGCAGATCACTGCAGGAGTGCCCACCTGTGATACAGATCTGGAGAGGTAAGAAAAGCGACACAATTATGGGGCAAGCATTAAGTAAACACGAATTGTTTGTTGAAGGGCTTAAAACTTCTCTCAAGACACAAGGAACATGGGTTAAGAAAAAAGATTTAGTAAAATTCTTTGTCTTTTTAGATGTCTGTCCCTGGTTCCCCCAGGAAGGAACTATAGATGAGAAGTGGTGGCATCATGTTGATGACTGTTTAAATGACTACTACTGCTCTTATGGTCCTGAAAATGTTCCAGTGCAGGCATTTTCTTTTTGGAATCTCATAAATGATGTATTACAGGTCCGCCACTATCACCCTGATGTTTCAAAAGTAGTTACAGATAGTGAGAATTTCCTTAAAAATCAATTCACTAGTAGTCAGACCTCCCTCCCGAAGAATGAAGTCTCAGAGAATCCCTATCCCACCCACACTGGCTCTCGCTCCATGCTGTGCTGCGGGCCAACAACCCGCCCCTTCTCTCCAGGCTGTAATTGTTCCTCTATTATCATTCCTATGCCAGAAAATGCTG
The DNA here is from genome assembly GCF_020740685.1 of Jaculus jaculus. Classification (NCBI taxonomy): domain Eukaryota; kingdom Metazoa; phylum Chordata; class Mammalia; order Rodentia; family Dipodidae; genus Jaculus; species Jaculus jaculus. Next base: position 72,079,265 of record NC_059107.1, on the reverse strand, counting down.
ATGATCTGCCACATAATAACCCACCCCCGCCTAGTAGACCTCTCCCACAATATATCTATCCAGTTCTGTCTAACTTAAAAACCACCAATCCTAATGATGACTCCCTTTCCCCTGAGAAACAGGCAAATAAAGCTGAGGGAGAGGCTAAATTGCAGGATGAAGCTACTAAATATCATAACCCTGATTGCCCTCCCCAGGCACTTTTGGGTACACAGTCACCACCCTATAACATAGCACCCCCTTCTTCTGCCCCGGCGCTTGACGCTTCCTCTGATCTAGAAGAAATAACTAGACAAACCATTACTAAACTTTCCCGGGAGGCACAATCTCTTAAGATGCTCCTCTGAGCCAAAAAGGAAAAGTCACAGCTGCACAAGCAATTACGCGACCTTGATTTAGAAATATGCTCCCCCTCCACTCGCCCTGTTCAGAAAACTAAAACCAAAAGTAAAACACTCCATGCCTTTCCTGTAACTTGCTCCTAGGTTAAACCTATTGAAGGAAAATCTAATGAGGCTGAGCTGCAGGATCCAGATAGCCCAGAAGAGGGGGAGGGAGAATCTGAAACAAAGGAACCTGCTGGGTCAGAAAGCACTGAGAATGAGGAAGGGGATGAAACTCTACTCAATTAAAGCCCAGCGATATTGCCGTCTTAAGTTCAAACATATAAAAGAGTTTAAAAATGCAGTTACTTTGTATGGTCCTATTGCTCTTTTCACTATCTCGCTGCTGGAATCTCTAAGTGAAGACTTACTGTTAATGGTTGGGTTATGTTAACTAAAGCTACTTTAACTAGGGGTGACTTTCTTCTATGGGAAGCTGATTACACTGAGAGATGCTAGGATGCTGCCCACTGTAATTTGGCCACTGGTGGTTCCTCCAAGTCCTGGACACTAGATAAACTTCTGGGCAATCGTCCCTATGATACAAATGAAAAACAAACCAAATTTCCTCCAGGATTACTTACACAAATTCAACATGCAGCCCTCAAAGCCTGGAAGAGCCTTCCCTCTAAAGGGTCAGCTGTCACCTCTCTTGCTAAACTCAGAGAGGGTCCACAAGAGCCTTATAGTGATTTTATCGGCTGCCTTACAGAGGCTGCTGAATGCCTCATGGTAAAGGAGGAAACAGATAATGAATTTGTTAGACATCTTGCCATTGAGAATGCTAACTCAGCCTGCCAAGCAGCTATATGCCCCCATCACCGTGGCAAAAATATTTCTGACTTTATCAAACTCTGTGCTGATGTAGATCCTGGGTCCCACAGCATTGGATTAGCCATAGGAGTGGCCCTTAAAGATTTTGCCCAAGGGGACAAGCTCAAAACTTGTTTTAATTACAAACAATCAGGTCATTTTTTCAGAGAATGCATGGCCCTTAAGGCTGAGTGGCCACTCCCATCCTCTCTGTGCCTGGAAAGTTCTCCCTCAAGGTATGGCTAATAGTCCAACTTTATGTCAGAAATTTGTGGCTAAAGCTTTAGCTTCTACAAGAAGCAAATTTCCCCAATTATATATTATTCATTATATGGATGATATTTCATTAGCTGGAAAGAAAAGACAGAAATCTAGTTACAAAAAACAAAAAAGGGAAAAATGATACAGGGATCAGTAACAAGATGGTTAACTCATAGTTTGTTTATTTTAAATTTTTTACTTTTGGATGCAAAAGGGTTTTCTGCTGCTGACCATTTTTGGCATGCACAAACCAAGACTAATTATGATAAAGTAATGTGGAAAGATCCATTGACTAACAAATGGAGTGGATCTGACCCTGTATTAATATGGGGACGAGGATCTGTTTGTATTTTTTCACAGAAAGAAAAAATGGAGCCAGATGGTTGCCAGAACATTTGGTGTGGCATGTAGGCAATGAGATCAAACAAGAAGACACTGCTGATCCTGATAATATGGAGTCATCTACATCTTGCTTACAGTGAACTTTACTGAACCTATGTTCCTGATCCTCCTATATTACATCCAGTGACTTGGGAGAAAAAAGAAATCATAGTTCTAGTCAAAAACACTCAGTTTCTAAGTACACCATCTAGTAAAAATATAGAATTACATTAAATAATTATGAGTTCATATTCAGGGTGTAGTCTAGGTATTCCACTATGCTTTTCTAAGACTAGCATAGTGGGATGTTTTGAAATAAAGGAAAGAAACATTACTGTAAAGCATGTACAAGAGCATGTACAAGGTACAAAAAAGATAAAGCAGGTTCAAACAAGCAGAATTTCTACCTGGCTTCCCTATGGAAATTAAGTTACAGGGGATAGTCCACCAGAGGACTTTATTCCCTGTGAAGGAAATACACCTTGGTTCAATAAATCTATACATTGGAGCAAATGTGTAGGGAAAAATTTATCAGGTATAATTTTTCTGGATCTACTAGATATGTTAAGGACTGGTCAGGATCAGCAGGCTCTATAGACAGTAAAACTGAATGGGTTAATGATTGGGATACTGGACTGTCTTCAGGATTGTAGTGGTCAGACAACAAGACATCAGCAAACTTATGTGTGGAAAATTGCTGCTGCTATGGGAGGTATCAAGGTTACATCTGACAGCAATGATTCAAATAGCCTTCCAAAGGGAACTATTATGGCCTGTGTTACACCACCTTATGTCCTGATGTTAGGGAATATAAATATTACCTGGTATCATAGGTCTGAGGAAATGTTTAATGTTACCTGTGATAATTGTAGTCTGTCCAGTTGTATTTCTCATGATTCTGGAACTGTAATGATTGTCAAACAACCCGCATTTGTTGTGATTCCTGCTAATTTTTCAAAGCCTTGGAAAAATTTTAGCTATACAGAACAGTCATCTTGATTTTGATGCCACTAAGGCTGCTAATGATTTACTTGCTGCAATTCAGCCTGTGTTGCCTGGATGGGACTCTCTAAGTTCCTGGATAGGCAGCTTTGCAGCTGTGGTAGTTTGCTTTCTGCTTCTCTTATGCCTATTGCCTATTTTCTTCAAGTGTCTAATGAAATCTATTGTGAATATTCATGCAGAGATCCAAGCTATGCATTATAGAATACGTCCTTGACTCCCCTCTTTTAGGAGCTGCATAGGATTCAGACCTATGCATATTGGCTCACAATAAAGTGAGTATGATATGGGCACCAACATGGGTGCAGGGCAAAGTACCGCAAGGGAAGGTCCCTTTCTGACTGCTTCTGAATTCCCTGAGAGAAAAACCTGACTTTTATGGAGGTTGGTACCATATTTATTATGATCATATAGGCCCTGCCTCCCTTCCCCAAAAGGTACCAAGGGCCAAGACTGTGGGATGAAAAAATGACAGCCCACAGGAGGTGTCAGGTCAATATTCCCCCAGTTGGTTAAAGCCCACCACTAATTAGGGGGTCTCCCCGTCTTTTGTATAAAAGAAGGGAGGAGATGTTGGGAGCTGTAGCTGCTCTTTGACCATGAGAACTGAAGCTGTTTTTGGATCTCCGGGCACAGAGACCTTATTGTATGGCCTTGGCAAACAGTCTTCAGACACAGAGGCATTTGTGGAGCAGACTTTAGGCACATAGGCACTGTCTAGAAAGTTTATTTTCTGTATATTACCTTGTGCTTGCCTGAATAAATCTGAGACCTTGATCAGAATATAGACTTGGTCTCCTTTGTGTCTCTTGTCTCCCATCCAGGTTAATTTCCCCTTGGGTCCTTGTTTAATTCCCTGCTGGCTGGGGCAGCACTCAGCAGGCAGAGGCAGGTTTGCCACAGGTGTGAGATCAGTGAGACTGTGGTGGGTTGAATGAGATGTCCCCTATAGGCTCATATGTTTTGAATACATGGTCTGCAGCTGATAGCAATTTGGGAAGCAGGACTGGGCAAGAGGAGGTATGTCATTGGAGGGTGAACCTAGAGGTTTATTAGTCCACCCCCACTTGTAGGAAAAAAAACCCGCAGGGGGCCCCCACGCTCTGCCCGGATAAGGTGACACCCCAAATCACTCATGAGAAGCGGTCTTGATGCAAACTGCAAGAGGATTTTATTCCAAGCGCGCTGGGGCCCACAGTCGTACACCTCACAGGGGTAGAGGACTGCAGAGCCCCGAATGCAGGAACAGGACAGTTTTTATAGGGTTTCTAACAAAGCCTGTGCCTTAGACCAATCATTTTCTAATATTAGGAGCCCCGCAGGGTGTTAGCCAGTCAGTTGGTGCCACCCCATAGTTTCTAAGCCAATTAGTTTATGACCTTGGTGGTCAGCATTTGCGCAGGTCCTTGGGTGGGAGTAGCAGAGTGTGGTTCCAGTCTCCTATGACCTTGGAGGTCAGCACTTGTGTAATTCCTTAGGTGGGGGTAGCAGAGTATGGTATCAGCCTCCTATGACCTTGGTGGTCTGAGGCAGGCTGCTACAGCTTATGGTGCGAGCTACTAAGGCTAACAGTGTGGGCTATTAAGGCTTATAGTGTAAGGCTTATAGTGCAGGCTATTTACAGAAACCAAATAAGTGGTTCACTTTATTATTCATTTCCCATCCTTGAGGGCTATCTCATGCCCTTTTACCTAGTTTTATATTAGGAGTGGGCTCTGATATAATGAGAAGAGGGATTCTTTACTTGCTTCCAACAGAGAGTAAAGCCTGGAGTTTGAGGTATGCAGGGAGCCCGCTTAAGCTCCCCTTGGAGCATGATAGTATTTCTGAGCTTCTGAATTCTTGGGCCTTTCACACTAAGCGTCCACTAGCTTGCTCACTTTTGCTTCTATATCCCAGATAATGTGACATGATGTGATGCTCAAATTCTGCCCTGCCATGTGTTCCATGATAGGCTACTCCTCAAAACTAGATGTTGAAAAGAACCTTTTCCTTCCATAATAAGCTTTTGGTAAAGTGTTTTGTCCTAGAAACAAAATGGTAACTGCCTAAGAGAGCCTATCTTAAAATGAACAAGCAAGCTAGCCAAGTGTGGTGGCTCATGCTCATAACACCAGCACTCAGGGGACTCAGGTAGGAGGATCACTACAGTGTGAGCTCCAGGTCTACTGGGTAAAATAGAGTAAAAAATTACCTCAAAACAAACCAACTAATCCTTATTCTCTTTATTTTAAAGAAATATTAAAAACATATCTAAATAAGTATTGTTCTATTTTGTTAGGACATTAAATTATATTACTGTAAAGTAATATTTTTATAAAACAGTTAGTCACTGTTTATAAAATACAGTGTATTAAAATTAAGTTCTGGAATGGCATTCTGTTGTGTGAAATTCTATAAAGGACCAGGCCTGCATCCTTGGAAGCTCCTAAAAAGAAAATTAATTATAGATCCACTACATACCTATTCTAGGAGAAAAATTGGACAATAGCTGTATCCAAGTGACTTGCTAAGGTATTTATGATATATTTGAAATGTGAACATAAGGTATCTAAATTATATTTGTAAAGAATTTCATTTATGTCAAAATTTTCAAGATATATAAGATTACAGGTACAATATAGGCTTCAGTAAACACACATACATGTGGGCATGTGTGCACGTGTGCTGTAAAATCTAGAAAGGACCAGCATAGAAGACTTTATTTTTCCGATTTTCTTTCATTATGTATGCCACTACCAGGCTCAGTCTGTTCAATATTTTTAAGATACAAAATTTTCTTTCATTGTTTGTACAATACATAGATGGATAAGTTTGTAATTAACGAAACTTATGAGTGCAGTGTGTGGTGATGTACATCTGTAATCCTGCCACTTGGTACATAAGGCAGGAAGGTTGAAAATTCAAAGTCAGCCTGGGCTACATAGTAAGACCTTATCAGAGAATCAGGGCAGGGTGGGAGGGAGGAAGAAGGAAGATGAGGAGGTGGGAGGGAAGGAAGGAAAGAAGAAAGGGAAGGAGGGAGAGAGGATGGGAAAAAAAAAGGAAAAGAAAGGAAGAAGGAAGGAAGGGAAAAGAAATAGTCACATTTTTCCCTATATATATTACTCTTTCATTTGTTACAAAGTCACTACATGTAATTAAACACATAACTATTGGTCATAATTACATTTTAAGTGATTTGTGTGGATCTAATAAATAGTAGACCAACAACCTCCTGGACTTCAACCATCAAGCAGTAAACTTTTTAAAATGTAAATTAACATTTTTGTGCTAGGGCTTGAACTCAGGGCCTCACATTTGCTAAGCATTTATTCTACCACTGACCTACACTCCTAACCATAAATGCACATTTTCATAAGACTGTCTTTTGGAGTCATCGTGCTATACAAAAAGGGGATGCAAAGAGAGTGCAACAAGTTTTATTCAAATTGACAAATTTGATTTTTCACATTAGCATTCTCTGAAATATAAGGTATTTCTTAAAATAACAATTTTTCATAGTTACTTTGGCATCATGCTTTCTTTATTTGCAATTTGTATAATAGTGTATATTTTATAAAAGTTATTTAACAGTGTATATATTGTATAATAATAGTATATAGTTGAAGCCATCTTAGATCCCATGAAACATGATCATTCTTTACTTGATTTTAGCCCAAAGGCCAAGAAGCAATTATTATAATTTTTACTTTCTTATATCTTTGATCTTTTGCATGTATATGTGTGATGTGCATATACATTTTGTGGGAGGGGGCATGCATGTGCATGCATGAAGAGACCAGAAGTCAATATTGAGTGTCTTCCTTAATCTCTCTGTTTTTATTTTATTTTATTTTTTATTAGTTATGTACACATTGTGTACAGTCAAGTTGGTACCAGCCTCCTCCCTGTTGTCCCCCCACCACAGGGACCCTCCTCATTGGGGAAGTGGGTCATGCATTGTGGGGTAGCCATCAGTTATGGGGAAGAGGCACTGTCTCTGTGCATGATGGCTCAACGTGTGTCTCTAACAATCTTTTTGCTCCCTCTTCTGCAAATTTCCCTGAGCCAATTCTTTGCCCCATTTTGTGAGTGGGTTGTTTTGACTTTTTGTTGTTTAGGTTCTTGAGTTCTTTGTAAATTCTAGAAAGTAGGACTCTGTCAGTTGTATAGCCAGCACATCATGAAAAGTTCCTCCTATTTTTTCTTCCAATAGTAGCCGAGTTTCTGGTCTTATATTGATGTCTTTGATCCATTAGGACTTGATCTTTGTGCATGACAAGATGTATGGAACAAGTTTCATTTTCCCGCATATGGTTATCCAGTTTGTGCAGCACCATTTATTGAAGATGCTATCTTTTTTCCAGCCTACATTGCTAGGGTCTTTGCCAAATATCAAGTATCTGTAGTTACTTGACCCAAAGTCTGGGTCCTAGATTCTGTTCCATTGGTCTATAATCCTGTTTTTATGCCAGTACCATGTTGTTTTCATTACTATGGCTTTGTAATGTAGCTTTAGATCAGGTACAGTGATGCCTCCAGAGATGTTTCTTTTGCTGAGGATATGCTTGGATATCTGAGGCCTTCTACCATTCCATATGAATTTTGAGATCATTTTTCTATCTTTGTGAAGAAAAATGTTGGGATTTTTATTGGTATTGCATTAAATCTATATATTACTTTTGGTAAGATTGCCATTTTTACAGTGTTAATTCTGCCTATCCAGGAGCATAGGAAGTCTTTCCATTTCCTCAAGGCCTCCTCAATTTATTTCTTGCCTGTTTTATGCTTTTATTGTATAGGTCTTTCACATACTTGGTTAATGTTATTCCAAGTTATTTTTTCTTCTGTTGCTATTGAAAGTGGACAGTGTCACTTATTTCTTTCTCTGTAACTTTGTCTTTTGCATATAGAAAGCTACTAATTTTTGTGCATTGATTTTATATCCTGCTACTTTGCTGAAGAAGTTAATCACTTTTAAGAGTTTTGAGATGGAGGTTCTTGGGTCTCATGTATAGAATCATGTCATCTATGAATAGGGCTAACTTAACTTCTTCCTTTCCAATTTGTATCTCTTTTATTTCTTTCTCTTATCTTATTGCTTGAGCTAGGACTTTCAGTACTATGTTGAAGAGCAGAAGTGAGAGTGGACACCCATGTCTTGTTCCTGATCTCAATGGGAATTCTTTCACTCTCTGCCCATTAAGTATTATTTGGGCTTTAGGAACTTTATATACAGCCTGTATTGTGTTGAGAAATAAATAGTCCATGCCTATTCTCTCCTACATTTTGATCATGAAGTGATGTTGTATTTTATCAAAGGCCTTTTCTACAACTATCAAAATGATCATGTGATTTTTGTGTTTAATCTTATTTATGTGGTGTATTACATTGACAGATTTCCATATGTTGAACCACTCCTGTGTTCCTGGAATGAAGCCCACTTGATCAAGGTGGATCATGCTTTTGACATGTTCTTGAATTCAGTTTGTGAGGATTTTGTTAAGGATCATTTGTCTAAGTTCATCAGGTAAATAAGCCTATAGTTTTCTTTTCTTGTGGCAACTTTGCCTGGTTTTGGTATTAGGGTGATAGTATCTTGATAGAAGGAGTTGGGGAGCATTCCCTGTTCTCCAATTGTTTGGCACAGTTTGAGAAAGATTGGTTTTAGTTCTTCCATGAAGATTTGATAGAATTCAGCTGAGAAGCCTTCTGATTCTGGACTCTTGTGTTTGGGGAGGTTTTTGATTACCTTTTCAATCTTGATGGGTGTGGTAGGTTTGCTTATGAGATTAATCTGCTCAGTGTTTGGCTTTGGTAGGTGGTATATGTCCAGGAATTCATCCATTTCCTCCACATTATCCAGTTTTGTGGAGTAGAGGTTTTTGAAATAAGTCCTGATGATTCTCCCAATTTCAGTTATGTCTGTTGTCATCTTTCCTTTTTCATTTTTAATTTTCTTAATTCGAAGCACCTCTTCTTTTTGCTTGATCAAATTGGCCAGGGATTTATCAATCTTGTTTATGTTTTCAAAGAACCAGCTCTTTGTTGCATCAAATTTCTTAATTGTTTACTTAGTTTTGAATTCATTAATTTCTGCTAGATCTTAATTATTTCTTTCCTTCTGGAGCTTTTTGGGTTGGATTCTTCTTGCTTTTCCAGTGCCTTTAGGTGGATGGTTAGATTATTGATTTGGGATCTCTCTGTCTTTGTTATGAAGGTACTTAGTACTATGAACTTCCCCTGAGGACCACCTTCATTGTGTCCCATAAATTTTGGCACAATGTGTTCTCATTGTCATTCATTTCTAGAAATTTTGCAATTTTCATTTTTTATTTTGTGCACTACCCATTTATTGTTTAAAAGTGCATTGTTCAGTTTCCAGGAGCTGATGGGATTCCTGGTGCATCTTTTGTTGTTCATTTCTAACAATACAGTATTGTGATCTGGTATCATGCAGGAAATTATATCGATCTTCCTAAATATATGAGGCCAGGCTTTATGACCCAGTATATGATCTATTTTAGAGAAGGTTCCATGAGCTTCTGAGAACAATGTGCAGTATGTGGATTTGGGGTAGAGTGTTCTGTAGATGTCTGTTAGGTATAATTGATCTATGGTTTTGTTGAGTTCTCTTAATTCCCTGTTAATTTCCTGCTTGGATGATCTATCTATTGCTGATAGTGGAGTATTGAAGTCCCCAAGTATGATTGTGTTGGTGATTATTTCTGTTTTAGGTTTTGTTTTATGAATTTTGGTGCACCTGTTTTTGGTGCCTAAAGATTTGTGATTGTGATATCCTCTTGTTGGATCATTCCCTTGATAGGTAAGAAGTGACCTTCTTTGTCTTTTTTGATTAATTTTGGTTTGAAACCTATTTTATCCAATATTAGTATAGCTATGCCTGCTTGTTTCTTATTCCCATTTGCTTGGAATATCATTTTCCACCCTTTCACCCTGAGGAGGTGTCTTTCTTTGATGGTGAGGTAGGTTTCTTGAAGACAGCAGATTGAGTGGTCTGATTTTCTGATCCACCCTGTTTGCCCATGTTTCTTGATGTGTGAATTGAGGCCATTAATATTTAAGGTAACGACTGTGAGGTTTGATTTAATCCCTGCCATATTGTGGTGGTTTATATGGTTTGTTGTTTTCTTGGACTTTGTAGTTTTTTGTGCCTTCTCTGAATTTGGTTATTGTGATCTGCTTCATGTAGGCACTTGAGGTTGGTTATTTGGTTCTTCTGTGTGGAGAATTCCTTGTAGTACTCTCTGTAGATTTGGTTTGGTGTTCATATAGTTGTAAAGCTGAGTTTTATCATGGAAAGTTTTTCTTTCACTATCAATTATAAGAGATACTTTTGCTGGGTAGAGTAGTTTGAGTTGGAAGCCATAGTTTCTTAGAATTTGCAGTATTTCATTCCAGGCCTTTTGGGTTTGGCTTTCTGGGTTTCCATTGAGAAGTCTGAAGTAATTCTGATGGGGTTACCTTTATATGTAATGTGTTGTTTCTCCCTAGCTGATTTTAGGACTTTCTCTTTGTTATTGATGCTTAGGGTCTTAATGATACTATGTTTTGGAGAATTTCTCCTTTGTTGCAGTCTGTTTGGAGTTCTGTTAGCTTCTGGTAATTTGATGGGACTTTCTTTTGAGAGAGTGGGAAAGTTTTCTTTGATAATTTTGTTGAATAAGTTCTCCATTCCTTTGGTCTGAATTTCTTCCCCTTCTGGTATTCCCATGATTCAAATGTCAGGATGTTTAAGGGTATCCCACGGTTTCCTCATGTTCTGTTCACAAAACTTTTGGACTCACAAACTGTTTCTTCTGTTTTGTCTTCCAGTTCTGAGTTACTATCCTCCACATAGTTGACTCTATTTTTGAGAGCTTCTATAGAGTTTTTGGCTTGTTCAGTTTGGTTTGTATTTTCTACTGCTTTTTTTGTTTGTTTGATGTACAGTCTCACTCTAACCCAGGCTAACCTGGAATTCACTATGTTGTGTCAGGGTGGCCTTGAACTCACAGCAATCCTCCTACCTCTGACTCCCAAATGCTTGGATTAAAGGTGTGCACCATCATGCCTGGCCTTTCTACTGTGTTTTTTATGTATAGTTTCCATCCCTCTGTCGAGTTCCCTTTTCACATCATTTTCTGATTTTCTTAATGCTTCTTGGAATTCATCCTTGCATTTCTTTATGTCTTCACTGAGCTTAGCCAGCTGATTATTGAGGTCCTGTGGGTTTTTTTTTTTTTTTTTCACTCTCTCTCATATCATTTAATTGTCTTTGGAACCCTTCCTGGTTCTTTTCTATTAGGTCTAATCTAGTGAGGACAGCATTCATACGATTATAGGCCCTTTGTTGCTTTTCAGCTAGTTATGCTATTTGCTTTGTCAGGATTGCATAGCTTATATCTTCATTTTGGAGTTCTGATCCTATTGTCTCTTCTATGTTTCGATTACAGACACCCATTGTGGGACTGGGCAATCTTGTTGGATTTACTTGCATTTGATTTTTCATGTTATTCCATGGGCTGTGGTCTGCCCATCACAGTGTAGGAGTCTTATTTAATTTAAGAGGAAGCTTGAAGCGTCTTCAGTGATTATGCCCTTTTATGTTTGCTTCCACTAGGCTTCTGATGGCAATGGGGCCTGCCTGCTCAGAGGGAAGGAGCCTATGAAGCTCTGGTGTGAGCCTGGGACCTGATGAAGGGGCTTGTTGTTCTGTGATTTGGGGTATAGGACTGTGTGGTCAGGTGGCCCAAGGGGACAGGGAGTGATGGGGGGAATGGGACAAAGAAGACTGGTGTTGCAGTTGGGCTGCAGAGGGGGAGGATGGGAATGCATGGTGGTTCTGTGATGCTGAAGGGTGAAGGATGGGACAGAGGGTCCCTTAGGACCCTATAGCAGAAGATCGATGGTACTGCTGGGTCTTGTGATAGGAAAGGGCAGGGATATGGGAGTGCTCTGGGTCAGATGACATGTGGGGGGGCATGGAGGTCCCCTGTGGTGGGAAAGCCTAGGGAGGGGGTATCCCTAGCCTGCTGGCCTGGGTCTGTACACAGAGGGGCAGTGGTGTGTGGAGGTCCCTGGTGGTGGGGGGGGGAGGGTTGCACTAGCCTGCTGACCTGGATCTGTGTAAGGAGGTGAGGGGTGGCAGAGAGTGGTGTTTGCGCATGGAAGTCCCCTGGGGGAATGCTAGCCTGCTGGCCTGGGTCCATGCTCGGGGGTGGGGGTGTGGCAGAGTTCTCATGTAGAGGTCTGCAGTGGCGGGAACACCTTGGAGGGGATGCTAGCCTGCTGGTGTGCGTCCATGCATGGGGTGGAGGGTGGTGGCAAGTGGGAAAGCATTCACGTGTGAAGGCCCCTAGGGGATTGCTATCCTGCTGGCCTGGGTCCCCTTGCCTGTAGTTAGTGCAGGAGGAACCTGCGGCTGGTACTATGGCTAGGATGGCTATTTGAGGGGATTGGGGGACTGGTGGGCTACCCAAGAGCATGGGAATCAGTGGATTCCCTACTTTGCTCCTCTGCACCCTCCTACTGGAGGTCTACTAGAGTCTGCTCACCCCTAGAAGACCAATGAACCCTAAACATCTTGCCTTTCCTTCCTGGGAGCTGCGGAGCACTTGGGTGGATGCCATCTAGACCTGAAGTCTCTTTCTCTCTGTGTTTTACTGAGACAGCATCTTTTAGTGAACTTTGAGCTTACTGACTTGGCTAGACTAGCTAGCAGTCAAGTACCAGAGAACCCCCCCCCCCAATCCTCCCCAGTGCTGAAATTACAGGCACAAGCACATACTTGGCTTTTACATAGGTTCTGGGTATCTGAACACAGGTCATCATGCTCAGGTGGCAGGTTTGTTATTAACCAAGACATCTGTCTAGCCTCATCCCTCTTACATTTTTAATTTTTTAATATTTATTTATTTATTTATTTATTTTGCTTTTTTGAGGTACAGTCTCACTCTAGCCCAGGCTGATCTGGAATTCACTATGTAGTCTCAGGGTGGCCTTGAACTCATGGCGATTCTCCTACCTCTGCCTCCTGAGTGCTGGGATTAAAGGCATGCACCACCATGCCCAACCCCTAATTTTTATTTATTTACTAGAGATGGTGGGAGGGAGAAAGAGAATGGACATGCCAGAGCCTGTGGCTACTGCAAATGACCTCCAAATGCATGTGCCACTTTGTGCATCTGGCTTACATGGGACCTGGAGAATCGAACCTGGGTCCTTAGGCTATGCAGACAAGTGCCTTAAGCACTAAGCCATCTCTCCAGCCCCGCCCCTGCATTTTTTAAGCAGTATTAAATGGACACCAAAATTCAATATGTGGGCTTCCAGATGAGATGGTGGCATAGGAGCCATGCCAAACCAGCCTAGGGAGGTAATTAAGCAAAAGCCCAGCAAAATACACTCTTCTTCTGAAAAGTGAAGGAGTATAGGTTATTCTTAGACACAGTGAAGAAGCCAGAGACACTGGGAAGAAGGAAAATGGCCAAAGTACCACTGAGGCACTCATGGCCTGCGATCCACACTCTGTCCATCTGCCTGGCACTGCCTCACCAGGTGTGCCAGGTGGCAACAGCAGCAGAAACCAAACAAAAGATTTTTCAACTTCATCAGCCTTCTTGCAAAGTTAAGAAAACTGAAGGAAAAATAGCTGAGATCAACTAAAGAGCTACTGAAAGTGTGAGCAACTCCAGAAGTCTGAACTCTCCCATCCCCCACAATCAGAAACTTGAACCTTTGGCATTCAGCAACCAGTGGCAGCGCAGCCAGCACCACTGATCAGAACTCCAGCTCCACTGCAAAACACCAAGGGATGGAGGTGGGCACTCAGCATTGGTGAGATTGGAAGCCACCCCAAAAGGTAACAAGGCCAAATGACAAAACACACACACACCGAAAAAAAAAAAAAGAAAAGAAAAGAAAAGAAAAGAAAAGAAAAGAAAAGAAAAGAAAAGAAAAGAAAAGAAAAGAAAAAGAAAACAACCAGGTACAGTACATAGGCCTGCATTGGAAGAGCTATTGTCTCTTTCTTTGTCAGGGCAGGTTATGGGTTATATGTTCTTGGTTGGCTTGACCATTTTCAGATAACCTGTATTTGGGGTTGAATATTGTTGCCTTTGATGCTTTTATATTTATGGGGCCTTTGTGTTTTGCTTCTGTCATTATTGAGGGCAGGATCTGATTCAGATCCAGGTTGACCAGGAACCCAATTTGGAACCGAAATCTCTATCTCCCAGCTGACAAGTTTAAGGGTGTAGAACAACACACACTGATAGGGATTTTGGCTTTATAAGACTATCTGTTTTAAGCCCCACAACTGCATACTTTGTGCTGGTTTTATTAATTGCGTATGTTACTCAGTTGAAGTTTAGAGTTTGCTAGTAAATTATTCCACCCAGACCACTAGAATACTTGCTTAGCAAGCAAACACACCACCTAGGATTAATTCTGTGGCTTGATTGGGGGACAAGAGCTACACCTGGCACCTTGAACTAATGTCCTGAGAGTATATAGAGGTAGATTGCCACATCTGGGAATACTGTAGATAAGTAGAAAACCCAAGCATCAAATCAATTAAGGATGCAAAAGTTGCAACAATATAATAAAAGAACCTTAAAGAATCAAGACAACACAGTCCCACCAAAACTATAAATCCATCAGAAATGATCACCAATCAGATTCTTGTAGATGAAATGCCTGACAAAGATTTCAAGAAAATGATGGTATCTATGCTCAAAGAGACAAGATAAGAAATGAAGGGAATAAAAGAAGAAAGCAAATGAATTAATGAAGAAAACAAACTTCTGAAAGAGAACACAGGAAACCAGCTTAATGAAATAAAGAGGTAATTACAAGGAATGAGTAAGGAAATAGAAATACTGAAGAAAAATCAGGCTGAAATCCTAGCTCTGAAGAATAAAGTCAGTGAAACAAAAAAAAAACTCTGTGGAAAGTCTCACCAGTAGAATGGATGAAGGAGAGAACAGAATATCTGAACTAGAAGACCAGGTGGAAGACCTAAAACAGTCCAACAAAGAGAAAGACAAGCTAATAGCAATGTGTGAATGGGAATTTCAAGATATCCAGGACACTATGAAAAGATCAAACATAAGAATTCATGGTATAACAGAAGGAGAAGAACTTCAATCTAGAGGCTTAGTATGTGTTTTCAACAAAATCATAGAAGAAAAATTTCCCAAATTGGAAAAGAAATACCAATGCACATATGAGAAGCTTTTAGAACACCAAACAGACAAAACCTGGGAAGAACCTCTCCTCCTCATGTTATAATTAAACTATTAAACATGCAAACCAAAGAAAATATATAGAAAGTAGTTAGAGAGAGAAAAAAAAATCACTTACAAAAGCAATCCATCAGAATAACTGCAGATTACTCACCACAAACCTTAAAAGCCAGAAGGGCTTGGAATGCTGTATTCCAAGTTATGAAAGATAATGACTGTCAACCACGATTACTTTATCCTATAAAGATATGTATCCAAATTGGTGAAGGAATAAAGATATTCCAAAATAAAAACAGGCTAAACCAGCTCTACAGAAAGCACTTGAAGGAATTCTGCATGTTGAAGAGAAAGCAAAACACACACAGGAGGAAATATGAAAAAATAAACCACACTCAAATAACAGTTAAAACAAATGTGTAAAGGGAAAACAGGAAACACTACAAAATAAAGAATGGTGAGAATAAATGCATACCTTTCAACAATAACTCTTAATATCATGGCCTCAATGCACCAACCAAAAGACAGGCTTGCAGACTGGATTAAAAGGCAGGATCCTGCCATTTGTTGCCTCCAGGAAACTCATCTCTCAATAAAAGATAGACACTGCTTTAGGGTGAAAGGATGGAAAACGGTATTTCAAGAAAATGGGCCTAGAAAACAACAAGGGTTGCTGTCCTAATATCTGACAGGATAGACTTCAAACTAACATTAGTGAGGAAAGATAAAGAAGGTCATTTTATACTGACTAATGAAATACTCCAACAGGAGGACATTATAATCCTAAACACATATGCACCTAACATGGGGGCTCCCAGTTTCATCAAACAAACACTATTACATTTAAGGTCACAGGTAACATCAAATAAAATTGTAGTGGGAGACTTCAATACCCCACTGTCATCAATTGACAAGTCATCTTAGCAAAAAATAAACATAGAGATGTCTGAAATAAATGATGTCATGGAACAAATGGACCTAACAGATATCTACAGAAGATTCCAACCAAGGGCTGCAGAATATACATTTTTCTCAGCAGCACATGGAACATTCTCTAAAATAGACCATGTATTAGGACATAAAGCAAACCTCTACAAATACAGGAAAACTGAAATAATCCCTTGTACTCTATCTGAGCACAATGAGGTCAAACTGCAGATCAGCAACAAAAAAGTTACAGAGCATACAAAAATTCATGGAGACTAAACAGTACACTATTGAATGATGAATGGGTCATTGAAGAAATCAAAAAGGAAATCAATGACCTCATAGAATCAAATGATGATGATAATACAACATACCAAAACCTTTGGGGTACAATGAAGGCAGTCCTAAGAGGGAAATTTATAGCTCTAAGTGCCTATATTAAGAAGTTAGAGAGTTCACAAATAAACTATTTAATGCTTCACCTTAAGTCCTTGGAAAAGAAGGGCAAGGCAAACCAATGATCAGTAGACAAGAAGAAATAACAAAGATTAGGGCAGAAATTAATGAAATAGAAACAAAAAAAAATCCATACAATCCAAGAAACAAAGAGCTGGTTCTTTGAAAGGATAAACAAGATTGATAAACCCTTAGCAAATTTGACCAGAAGAAAGAGAGAAAAGACAAAAATTAATAAAATTAGAGATAAAAAAGTTACCATTACAACAGATACCAAAGCAATTCAGACAACTATAAGAACATACTTTAAGAATATATATGCCTCTAAGTTGGATATTCTGAAATAAATGGATAATTTCCTTGATTCATATGACCTACCAAAATTAAATCAAGATGAGATAAACTATTTAAATAGACTCATAAAAAGTACAGAAGAAATTCTACCAAGCTCCTTCTATGAAGCCAGCATCACCCTCATACCAAAACCAGACAAAGACAACAAAAAATAAAATTACAGACCAATCTCCCTCATGAACATAGATGCAAAAATTCCAAACAAAATATTGGCAAACAGAATACAAATATATATCAAAAGATTATTCACTCTGACCAATGCAGGATGCAGGGATGTTTCAACAGACACAAATAAACAAATGTATACATTATATATATGGTCTAAAGGACAAAAATCACATGATCATCTCAATAGATGCAGAAAAGGCATTCACAAAATCCAATCCTTTCATGGTAAAATCCTTTCATGGTAAAAGTATAACAGAAACTGGGAATAGAAGGAACATATCTCAACATAATAAAAGCTATTTATGACAAGTCTACAGCCAACATAATACTAAATGGAGAAAAACTTGAAGCTTTTCCACTAAATTCAGGAACAAAACAAGAGTGTTCACTGTCCCTACTTTTATTTAATATAGTTCTGGAAGTCTTAGCTATAGCACTAAGGCAAGAAACACTCATAAAAGGGATACAAATTGGAAAGGAAGAGATCAAATTATCACTCTTTGCAGATGATATGATTCTATACATAAAAGACCCTAAAGACTACCAGCAAACTGTTACAGGTGATAAACACTTTTACCAACATAGCAAGATACAAAATACACAGAAATCATTAACTTTTCTATATACTAACAACAAACATGCAGAGGATGGAATGAGGGAATCTCTCCCACTCACAATTGCCTAAAAAATAATAATAATAATAATAAAGTACCTTGAAACAAACTTAACCAAGGAAGTGAAGGATCTCTACAATGAGAACTATAAAACACTCAAGCAAGAAAATGCAGAAAACACAAGGAAATGGAAAGGCATCCCATGTTCCTGGATTGGAAGAATCAATACTGTGAAAATGTCAATTTTACCAAAAGCAATCTACACATTTAATGCAATCCCCATTAAAATTCCAATGGCATTCTCCATAGGAGTAGAAAAAAGCAATCCTAATATTCATTTGGAAGCATAAAAAACCTTGAATAGCCAAAATGATTTTGAGCAGCAAAAATAAGGCTGGTTGTATCACCATACCTGATTTTAAGCTATATTACAAAGCTACGGTAACAAAAACACCATGGTATTTGCACAAAGACAGACATTTAGATTAGTGGAACATAATAGAGGACCCAGATGTTAATCCAGGTGGCTACAACAATTTGATTTTTGACAAAAATGCCAAAAATATTCATTAGAGAAAAGACAGCCTCTTCAACAAGCGGTTCTGGGAAAACTGGATATCTATATGTAGAAAGATGAATGAAAATAGATCCTTGTCCTTCTCCACGCACAAGAATCAAATCCTAATGGATCAGGGACCTTAATATAAGACTTGAAACTCTGAAATTGGTAGAAAAAAGGTAGGGGAAACCCTTCAACATATTGGCATAGGTAGTGACTTTCTGAATATAACTCCAATTGCTCAGAAAATAAAACCACTAATCAACTACTGGGATCTCATGAAATTACAAAGCTTTTATATAGCAAAGGACACTGTGAATAGAACAAAGAGCCGGTCGTGTGGGAGGTCCCGAGCTCTCGACTGAAGGGCGCGGCCCGGGGCAGGCCTTGTCTCCCCCTCCTCCCCCCCCACTCCGACCACCACCCCCGGCTCTCTCCCCGGTGTCCCCCCCAGACCGGCCTCCCACTCCTTCTCCACCATGGACAACATGAGCAGCGAACGCGCCGCCCTGGAGTGGCACGGGGGCCACAAGACGCCCCGGAGGGACAGCTCGGGGGCACCAAGGATGGGGACAGGCCCAAGATCTTGACGGACAGCCCCGAAGACGCCGACCTCTTCCACGAGGAAATCAAGGCTCCAGAGAAGGAGGAATTCCTGGCCTGGCAGCACGACCTTGAAGTAAATGCCAAAGCTCCTGCGCAGGCGCGGTCGACCGTGTTTCGATGGACGGGGGTTGGGGGGGGAGGGTGGAAAGGAAGTCTACTTATCTGGGTCCTTCAACAACTGGAGTAAGCTGCCCCTCACCAGAAGCCACAATAACTTTGTGGCCATACTGGACCTGCCGGAAGGAGAGCATCAGTACAAATTCCTCGTGGACAGTCAGTGGACACACGACCCTTCTGAGCCCATAGTAACCAGCCAGCTTGGCACAGTTAACATCATTCAAGTGAAGAAAACGGACTTTGAAGTATTTGATGCTTTAATGGTGGATTCCCAAAAGTGCTCTGACATGTCTGAGCTATCCAGTTCCCCGCCGGGACCCTACCATCAGGAGCCTTACATCTCCAAACCAGAAGAGCGGTTTAAGGCGCCGCCCATTCTCCCTCCGCACCTGCTCCAGGTCATCCTGAGCAAGGATACAGGCATCTCTTGTGACCTGGCGCTGCTTCCCGAGCCCAACCACGTCATGCTCAACCACCTTTACACGCTATCAAGGATGCAGTGATGGTGCTCAGCACCACCCACCGGTACAAGAAGAAATATGTCACCACCCGGCTCTACAAGCCCATATGAAGAGCGAGGAGCTAATGGTGGGTCCCAGGGACAGGTGCACCACCCGGCTCCCCACACGCAAGCTTTCCACTAGAGGAATGGACTGTAAATTTCTCACGTCACACTCTGTAAGACATTTCGTCCCTGCCGTCGTCTTACTCGAAGGTTTGCTCAGGCACAGCAACTCTGGAGGAGCCTGGGTCTATGCCAGTGCGAGAAAGGCATGAGGGAAAGCCAGGGCCATGGTGCGTGGCAGTGGGTGCTTCCCACCACACGCCCGCAGCTGGCCAGGATGTTCTTAAGCCAGACCTGGATGCTGGCATCTCGCTCCAAAGACCGCGGGAAGCAGGGGCTGAAGCCCACAGAATGTCTCCTCTGTAAGGCCGCTGGCCCGCCCCCCGGGCTGCCTGTCCTTCCAATCAGAGCCGTAGATTGTCTCCCTTTCTGTGCTTCGGGGAGGCGTCACTTCTGTGGAAATTCAGAGTGCTCTGATTTCCAGAGGGACTTCTGCAATTGTTTCCTACACTGTGCACTAAATATTTCTGTAACCAGAGGTGGCTGGCTGTCCAGCTCTAAGGCAATAAGTCGCCATAACTAAACTACAGATCCATGTACAGCAATAACTTGTTCTCAGGGCAGACTTTAAAACCCACTGCCAAATTTCTCCATGAAGCTGGATGCTCCTGAGGACTGACCACCAGTAGCCAGCAGGTTGTCCAGCTTCCTGCTTAGTTGTAATGGGTGTCATACAAGAAACAAGCTGTTGCTTGTTCAGAAAGGACCCTCAGACCCGTCCACAGCCTGCTGGACTCCGAGCCGGAAAACAGCCTTTGCCTCAGCACAGGTGACCTCTTCACACTCGGCTTGCTTCTCAGAGTGCTACCACAGGTGTGCCTGTTGGTACAGGTCCCCGTCACTCAGCCGGCTGACGTTGTTAGACCCTTTGTTCTTGCTAGAGAGGCAGGAGCGAGCTTGCCGGTATTTATTCAGTAAACCTGAGGTCAGGTACCTTTTTTGTTACTGTTTTCAAAACACTGAATTGCTGTCACCTTGATGCACAAGTTTCAATAAAGCTTTTTAAAAATAAAAAAAAAAGAACAAAGATATAACCTATAGAATGGGAGAAAATTTTTGCCAGCTACATATCTGACAGAGGATTAATATCCAGAATATACAAAGAACTCAAAAAGCAGAACAGTAAGAAATCAAACAACCCAATCAAAAGATGGGCTATGGAACTAGAGAGTTCTCATCAGAAGAAATACAGATGGCATATAAACATTTAAAAAAGTTTTCTACATCCTTAGCTATCAGGGAAGTGCAAATTAAAACTACCTTGAGATTCCATCTCTCTCCCGTCAGAATGGCTACCATCAAGAAAAGAAATGACAATAAATGTTGGCGAGGATGCAGTAAAAGGGGAACCCTTCTACATTGTTTGTGGGAATGTAATCTGGTACACCCATTGTGGAAATCAGTGTGGAGGTTCTTGAGACACCTAAAAATAAATTTGCCATATGATCCAGCTATAGCACTCCTAGGCATATATCCTAATGACTCTTCTCACTACCTTAGATACTTAGATACTTATATACTTAGATACTTGCACAACCATTTTTATTGCTGCTCTATTCACAATAGCTAGGAAATGAAATCAGCCTGGATGTCCATACACAGATGAATGGATAATAAAGATGTGGTACATCTACACAATGGAGTTCTATTCAGTGGTAAAGAAACAATGAAATTATGAAATTTGTAGGGAAATGGATGGATCTGGAAAGGGTTATACTAAGTGAGGTAACCAGGCCCAGAAAGCCAAACATCACATGTTCTCTCTCACATGTGGATCTTAGCTTAAAATGTATAGGCTTGTGTGTAATCTGGAACCAAAAATCAGTAACAGAGGCCCATAAGCTAGAAAAAGGCTCTAAGGGAGGGAGGAGAGAGAGGGTCTTAAGGGGATGGTATTGTATATACGTAAGTAGAAGAACAGATTACAGGGAGGTGAACGGCCTAAGTGAAGTCAGGGGAAGAGATTGTGTAAAAGAAGGGCGGGGGGTGGAGTGTCAATCAAAATTCAAGATATTCTGAATAAGACATATGAAAATCTACTTTCTTGAATAATGGCACATCCAGAAGCCACAGACTATTACTAGAAATTTTTCAGTGCCAGGGATGGGATACCTTCCAGTGAGTTGTTGGCCAGGGAGGTCCCTGTTTTCTCCAGAACATTATAGTCTATTGCCAAGGCCCTTGGTTTCCCATGAGAAAGAGATGGTAAGACCCTATTGCTGAAGACTTCACATGCCTGAGTGGCAGAGTCACTGAGAAATAAAGCTGATGCTGAGCAGAAAACCTTCTTCCTGAATCCCAGCCAACTGAATCCTGGAAAAAACTGCACTGTATGCAGCCTTATGGGAGACAGAAGTCATCAGCAGTAAACACTGTGGACACTGGAAGCCTCAAGTTTGGCCAGACAGGCCAAATGACTAAACTAGTGCAATAGTGGCATGTCTGCTCTGGGGGAAACCAACTGCTCTCTAATTGGACTGAAGGCCCACTCTATGGGAGGGAATACATGCCTGGTACTGAAAACCTAATCAAAAGCCTATGGAAAGGGAGGTCATGAGCCTTTGGGCATAAAGCCTGCTCTTGTCTGGATAAATACATATATTACTCTCACCAAATTGCCCTGAAAGCACTATACTTAATGTTCATACTCATACATTAATGCTACTCTTACTTCTGGTTAGGGAAGCTTCTCTTTTCAGATAGTGATGACCACAGGGATGGCCCAAAAGGCAACATAATGCTCAGAAGAAGGGATGGAGGAGTGTCTAGCACTTTAACATCTCACACCCTCCAAGGCTTAGGGTCCATTGCAGAAGAGGTAGCAGAAAGAATGTAAGAGCCAAAGGAAGGGTACCACCCCTTACCTATAATTGTCCTGACAGAATTTGGCCTCGATATCCAAGACCTCATAGTGCCTAGCAATACCTACACAAGACCCTCATAATAGGAGAAAAAGATGATGTCATCAAATTAAAAGAGAAACTAATGGAAAGAGGGAGGGGATATGATGGAGAGCAGAGTTATGAAGGAGAAAGTGGGGGAGGGGAGGGAAATACCATGGTTTGTTGTCTGTAAGTATAGAAGCTGTCAATAGAAAAAAAAATTTTTTTAAAGTTTTTAAAAATTCAATATGTGGTCTACTCAATTATTTTTGTTTGTTTTTTTTGAAATAGGATCTGACCTGGAATTCACTGTGTAGTCTCAGGGTAGCCTTAATCTCACTGCGTTCCTCCTACTTCTGTCTCCCATGTGCTGGGATTACAGGTGTGTGCCACTGCCAGGCTTAGTCTGCTCAATTTTTTAAAGATGAAAATCAAATGTCAAGGCTGAAGAGGTGGCTTAGTGGTTAAGGTGCTTGCCTGCAAAGTCTAAGAACCCACGTTCAATTCCCCAAAACATGTGCGCAAAAGTCCTGCATGTGCACAAAGTGGTGCACACATCTGAAGTTCAATTTTAGTGGCTGGAGGCATGCCTCCCTGGCATGCCAATTCTCTCTCTCTCTTTCTCTGATAAAATAAGTAAATAATAAAAGTAAATAAATAAATAAATAAATAAATAAATAAAATAAAAGTAAATAATAAAAGCAAATGTTTTTCCTTATAACCTAAATTCTGTTTTTTTCACCTCTGTGTATCTTATACCAGGCTTTCTTTTAGTACAAGTATGAGAACTGGTTGTTTTCTAAAGCCTGGGGATACTGGTGTGTGTGTGTATGTGTGTGTGTGTGTGTGTGTGGTGAGTGTATTGAGGAGGTGGAAATAAAGGGAACTTAATGCTCTGAGTCATCTCAGTACATACTTGGGTCCCATGTTTTGGTCACTAAATAATCGCCTCCCCTGGCACCATTCCTTCCAGGTACAAAGTTTTCCTCAGGCTGTTACATTGCAGCATACCATGCTTTTCCTGCCCAGTAGAATGCTTTGGAAATTGGCAAGCTTCTGAGAGCAACCTGGGCTATCCAGTTGATATTCTGCTTCCTCGTAATTGGTAGGCGTTGGTAAGCATCCCCAGAACTCCATTTCTCTGCTCCCCTCAGCATCAGAGGGTTAAATAAGAGGTCATATCAGGGCTTCCCTTCTTTCTTGGGCTCCACATTGTGTATACAGATTGTCCCACCACTTTTGTTTGGAAATTTGGGGTGACTGCTTTAATTACATGCTGTTTCTCTTGCTCAACAAGCAGGAGGGATTGTTTCCCGTCCCGGACATTCACCCTATTAACCTAGACTGGATGAGCTCTCTGACCTCCAGCCACTTGTAGCTCTGGCTTAGTCACAGGGTGCTTTAATCAGTTGTAAAGAAGCTGCTTCCTCCTCCTGGAGGCATATTTCTATTTTTAGTCCTGACTCATTACCTCATGGTTACATCACAGTTGTGCCCAAATTGTGTCCCTTGATGCTATCAAGAAACACGAATCCCGCTAGAGAGATTGCTTAGTGGTTAATGCACTTGCCTGCAAAACCAGAAGACCTAAGTTCAATTCCCCAGGACTCACGTAAGCCAGATGCACAAGGTGGTGCATGCATCTGGAGTCCATATGCAGTGGCTGAGGCCCTGGCACACTCATTTGCGCTTTCTCTCTATCTGCCTCTCTTTCTCTCTCTCTCTCTCTTTCAGACAAATAAATAAAAATTAAAAAGTTTTTTAAAGAAAGAAATAGGCTATATGCTCTTTGGTTGTACTTGAAAAGCTTTTGAGTCTCTGGAACATTCCTACTGGCTTTTAAAGTTTCTAGAACCCCCATGTCTATTTAAGATGGGCTCTCCCAGAGTCCAACCTGGTGAGACTCCTGAATTCTTGAACCCTCTATAGCATATGTATAATCAATTGGAGTCAGGCATGGTGGTGCACACCAGTAATCCCAGCAGTGGGGAAGTAAAGGGAGAAAGTTCAGGAGTTCAAGGTCATCCCAGCTACTCAGGAAATTTGTGACCGGATCAGCCTGGGCTACATGAGATTCTGTCTCCAAACAAAAACAAAACAACAAAAAGAGATAGGAAGAACAGCAAGAAGGGAAGAAAGAAGGAAGAAAGAAAAAAGGAACCAACCACAAGTTCAAGGCGAGCCTGTTGGTTTGAATCAGATGTACCCCATAACTCAAGTATGAATCTTGGTTCCTAGCTAATAGCAATTTGGGAGGTGGTGCCTTCCTGGAGGAGGTGTGTTGTTGGGGTTGGGCTTAGTGTTGTTATAGCCAGCTCCCCTTTGCCAGTTTAGCGGACTCACCTGCTACTGTCACCATTTGCTGTGGTAGAAGTGATGTCCAGCCTCTGCTCTGTCATCTTTTTCCTGCCATCATGAAGTTTCCTCTCTTTTCATAAGCTGTTATTGCTCAGGTGTTTGTCCCAGCGATGTAAGGGTTACTACATCACCTGGAGTACAAAATGAGTTCAGGCCAGTCTGGGCTACACAGTGAGATACTGCCTCAAAACAAATAGGGCCTGGAGAGACGGTTCAACAGTTAAGATGCTTGCTTACAAAGCCTAAATATCAGAGTTTGATTCCCAAGTACTCACATAAAGCTAGATGCACGAGTAGTATATGTGTCTGAAGCTCATTTGCAGGAGGCCCTGGCACACCCATATTCTCTCTCTATCTGCCTCTCAAATAAATAAATAAAACAAAATTTTAAAAACCCAAACAAACAGATAATCATTTGGTACACAGGTTGTCCTCTCTTGATGGTTTCCCTCCATTAAGTTTACCTTCATCAGTGAATTGTTTTTCTAGTTGACATTTTCTATTTTATTTAAATATTTTTTTGTTTATTTTTATTTATTTTAAAGTGACAGACAGAGAAAGAGGCAGATAGAGAGAGAGAGAATGGGCGTGCCAGGGCCTCCAGCCACTGCAAACGAACTCCAGACACGTGCACCCCCTTGTGCATCTGGCTAACGTGGGTCCTGGGGAATTGAGCCTTGAACCTGGGTCCTTAGGTTTCACAGGCAAGCCATCTCTCCAGCCCTCTAGTTGACATTTTCGTGCATGTACATAATGTGTTTTGTTAATGGTCCTCTCCCACTACCATCTTGGTCCGTTCTTCCCTACCCTTTTGTCCTAACTCCTTCTTTCCAAATAGTCTTCCTTCTGTTTTGATGCCTCTTCCTTCCCCCATCATCATACATGATGATGTTGATAGGCTTAATATTAAACAGTTAATGATTGAAAGCTGCTACAATGGTCACTTTGTGTCTGGAAGACAGTGTTCTAAACACTTCTACCCATCCTCTGGCTCTTACATTCTTTCTATCCCTTCTTCCACAATGTCCTCTGTGCCTTATGGGCATGATGGAGATACTTTATTTAGTATTTGTAAGATTCCTGGGGGTGGGGGAATCTTCCGTGGTGGGAGACCCACGCCCAAGAACCAAGACTGAGCCACTGGATGCAAAGGCAAGAGGCAGCTTTATTGTTCACACAGGCGCCTGCGGGCACTCCAGTCCTTCAAGAGGCTGAGCGTGCTGGGCAAGGGGAAGGGTCTCTTTTTATAGAGTTAGGGAGAGCAGAAGCAGGTTTACAGAAGCAGAAGCATGATTTCAGTCCCAGCACTGGTTACTGGTTACTTATTAATAGACTTGGAGTCGGTGGGGATCCCTTTTTTTGTTTTCTTCTCGGAAACATCCTGACAGGGTTATCTATAGTACATTAGGTGGGGTTAATGGTCATGCTATGGTCACAAGGTTGTCTGCCTGTCTGCATCTGGGGGGCTGTTTTGGGCTCCTGGTATTTTTCCATGGGTTTTACATTCCCCCATTTCTCTTGGTACTGAGTAAAATCTTTTACTTATAATCCTATGTCATTTTGGCTTCATGACTGATACTGACTAGTGAGGACGAACGCCTGGATAACTGAGAGCCTGTCTCGTATAAACTGTACCAGCCTTTTGAGAATACATGGACCAAAGGTTAATAGGAGCACAAGAATGAGCAAAGGACCCAGGAGAGTGGATAAGAGGGTGGTGAAGCAAGGGGATTTATGAAACCAACTTTCGAACGAGCCCTGTCGTGACTCTAGCAATCTCTGCCTCTGGGCTAGTCTTTCCCTGAGCATTTCCATAGATTCCCGGACTATGCCCATGTGGTCAGCATAAAAACAGCATTCTTCCTTAAGGGCAGCACAGAGGCCCCCTTCTTTTAGAAACAACAAGTCTAGGCCTCTTCTATTTTGCAATACTACCTCTGAAAGGGAAGTAAGGGAAGTTTTTAGAGCAGAAATAGATTTTTCTATGGCCTGTAAGTCTGTGGTTATCGCTTCTTGTAGGGCTCGGGTCTGCTCAGAGTGTACCAGGGCAGTTGTTCCAGTTCCTATCCCCGCTAAGATTCCTCCTGCTCCCAAAAGGAGGGCGATGGTAAGGGTTATGGGCTCCCGCCTAGGTCTGTTTTCAAATACCTGAAGAATGAATTCTGATCTATGGTAGGTAATGCGTGGCCATAACTGGACTAGGACACAGTAATCAGCAGTAGAATTAAGGACAGTAGCAGAAACGCAAGGAGTCAGTCCTGTATTACAGGCCCAATAGGTTCCATTTGGAGATTCTAAGTAGTAAGCTCCAGGGGACACAGGAGTGGTTTTGTTACATAAATGTTGAAGAGTAGTGGGTATGGTCCCAATACAGGAGCCCTGGCCAGTTACTTCTGCAAGAGTTAATTTATGAGACGCAACAGCAAGACATCGAGTAGGAATGTTAGTGGAGTTGGTAAAGTTTCCTGGTAAGGCTATACCCTCATAGTAAGGAGGGCTAGCAGTTAAACAGAGCCAGCAGTCTTGGGCATAATTACTGTTAGAGGCATTCAGGGAGAGATAGGCCCCTTGTATTAGACTAAAGAGCCGATTACCTGTTCCCTGGGGTTTATAGGGATGAGTGGTTGGTCTTTTAGGAGGGGGAATTATAACATTGGTAGGTTTAGAAGGCGGGGCCAAGGAAAGTGGGAGTCGGGGGATAGGTTTTTGATCTGGTAGAACTGGGTTGGGGCCTATTGGACTTATGTCAGTTGATAATTGGAGCTTAATGGTGAGGAAGAAACCTGGGTCTGGCCCATCTATGTAAAGACGGACCCCCCCAAGTATGGCCTTTGAGCCATGTCCTATCTGCCTTGCCAGGAGAAGTGAAAGTAATGTTTAGAAGCATCTTGTTACCCTGATTTAGGCGAGTTATAGTAATAAAATCCCAGGAGGATTTGGGTTGCCAGTATACATTTCCAGTGGTTTTACATCCCCAGTTTTTACAATAATAGTCCACTTTAGTTCCACAGTCTGATGCCTGGGCATGTTGGGGGCAAATATATAGAGTGGAGTTTAACAACTGTCTGGCAGGTTTGGAGTAACATCCTGGGCTAACAGGAGGGTTGTGTCTCTTCCGGTGAGTCTTTTTTAAAGTCTCTTTAAAAGGTTTTCTATGGGCAGTCAAGGCGCACAGATTGGGGGTTAAGGAGGGCCATCATGTCCATAACGGGGCAGGGGAGGTATTAGACCAAATAATTTGTCCTCCCTCAGAAATGACTAGCCAAGTCAAAGATAAAGGAAGGTGAGGACTAGCAGAGACGTTACTCACAAAACTGAAAGTTAAGAAGAGGCATGTTAAGATCGAGAGAGTCTTATCTTTAGGGGATTTGGAGTGTGATGTGCTTTCCATGATGCGAGGTTTGGTGGTGTGCTGTCTGGGTACTCTGTCAGGGCAGCCTTGTCGTGGGAGGCGTGGATCCAAGTGGCGATTCCGTCTACTTTTAAGGCCGTGGGAGTTGTCAGGAGCACGGTGTAAGGTCCTTTCCAGCGGGGTTCCAGATTCTTGGTCTGATGTCGACAGACCCAAACTGAGTCCCCTATCTGGAATGAATGGGGGATTAGCGGTTTATTAGTTGCCTCTTTATAGGCAGCTGCTAGAGGTTTCCAAACTTCCTGGTGTACCAACTGTAGGGCCTTCAAGTGAGCCTGTAGGGTGGGGGTATCAGTAAAATTAGAAATTTCTGTAAGCATGAAAGAGACAGCTGGCAGGGGACTGCCATAGAGGATTTCAAAGGGGGTTAGGCCATGAGGGCCTGGGGTGTTCCGGGCCTTGTAGAGGGCCAGGGGTAGGAGTTGTACCCAATCCTTTGAGCCAGTTGCAAGCGTTAATTTAGATAAAGCCTCCTTAATTGTTCTATTTATCCTTTCTACCTGACCTGAACTTTGGGGTCTGTATGCACAATGTAACTTCCAATTGATCCCCAGTGCCTTGGCCACTGACTGACTTACCTGGGAGACAAAGGCAGGCCCATTGTCTGACCCGAGTGCCTGTGGCATTCCATACCGAGGAAAGATATCATCTAGCAATTTCTTGGTTACCACTCTGGCAGTTTCATGCTTGGTGGGAAATGCTTCTACCCATCCTGAAAAAGTGTCTACAAAAACTAGGAGATATTTGTAACCATACATACCCGGTTTTACCTCAGTGAAGTCGAGCTCCCAACAAGCCCCGGGTTGGTGTCCCCTCAGGCGAGACCCAAGGGCCATCTGGGCTCGTCCAGCATTTACCTGAGCACACACTTTACAAGTGTTTGCAACTTCTTTTAGGATTGAACCTTTGTTTAGAAAAAGATGTCCTGTTTCCTTTTGTTCTAGTAGAGTATTCATCTTCTGAGCACTCATGTGGGTTAGCCTGTGAAGTTGCTTAATGAGGAGGGCTGTAATCTTTTGAGGTACAATAGTCTTTTCTAGGTAAGTCCATTTGCTGTGGGCAGCATCATATGATGCCCCCAGTTTCTGAATCAAGTCCAAGTCCTCATTCGTGTATTCCCATCCCAGAGTTGGAGATGCTGCTTTAGGAGTCCCCTCCTCAGTGGCCATCAAAATCAAGAGTTGGGGTCCCAGAGCTGCCTCACGGGCGGCTTTATCAGTGAACCTGTTCCCTATGGCCTTGGGGCTGTTTCCTTTCTGATGACCTGGACAGTGTATAATGCTGAGCTTCTGGGGTAGGTACAGAGCCTTGAGGAGGGCCAATATCTCAGTCTTATTTTTGATTTCTTTTCCCTCTGAAGTCAGCAGGCCCCTTCTTTTGTAAACTTCCCCATGTATGTGGGTGGTGGCGAATGCATACCGGCTATCAGTGTACACATTGAGTTTTTTACCTTTAGCCTGCTGGAGGGCTTGAGTCAAGGCAATGAGTTCCGCTTTTTGTGCCGAGGTCCCTCCGGGCAGGGCGCTAGCCCAGACTACCTGGTCTCTGGTGGTCACTGTGGCCCCGGCTCGCCTCTCACCATTTACTAGGAAGCTGCTACCGTCCATGTACCAGGTGAAATCTGCATCCTGCAGCGGCTGGTCAGTGAGATCCTTTCTGGTTCCGTGTACCTCTGCAAGAATCTGCTGGCAGTTATGAGTCTCTGGCCCCTCAGGGAGGGGCAACAGGGTGGCCGGGTTTAGGGCCACTACCGGACCAAATTGCACACGGTCTTTGTCAAGAAGCAAGGATTGGTAATGAGTCATACGTGTATTAGACAGCCAGCGATCTGGGGGCTGTCTCACGATAGACTCAATGGCATGTGGCGTTAGCACAGTCAGAGGTTGCCCCAGGGTTAGTTTACTTGCATCCTTGGTCAAGACTGCAACTGCAGCGATCATTCTTAGGCATGGTGGCCAGCCTGAGGCCACTGGATCTAACTTTTTTTGAGAGATATGCAACTGGGCGCCTCCATGGTCCAAGCTGCTGAGTTAGCACTCCCTTCGCAAACCCCTGTCTTTTATCTATGAATAGCTCGAAGGGCTTGGTGATGTCAGGCAAGCTCAAAGCCGGAGGAGAGAGGAGAGAGTGTTCAATTTTGTCAAAAGCCTCTTGCTGTGGCTTAGTCCAGTTGAAGGGGGTTCCTTGTTTAGTCAAGGGGTAAAGAGGGGCTGCCATTTCAGCAAACCCTGGTATCCATAGGCGACAGAACCCAGCGGTCCCCAAGAACTCTCTGAGTTGTCTATGGTTCTGGGGGACAGGAATGCGAGCTACAGTGTCTATGCGGGCCGGTGTTAACCAGCGTTGGCCATTTCTTAATTTGTACCCCAAGTAGGTGACCTCTTGTTGACAGATTTGGGCCTTCTTAGCAGAAGCTCTATAGCCCAAGCGTCCCAGAGTCTCAAGCAGGGCCCCGGTACCTGTATGACAGTCCTGATGTGAGGAGGCCGCAAGCAGGAGGTCATCCACATATTGGAGCAGAATTAAGGAAGTGTGCTGGATTCAAAAGTCAGCCAGGTCCCGATGTAAGGCTTCATCAAAGAGGGTGGGACTGTTTTTAAATCCCTGGGGAAGTCTTGTCCATGTTAATTGCCCTGAGATTCCACAGTCAGGGTCCTTCCATTCGAATGCAAACAGTGGCTGACTCTGGGGAGCCAGTCTCAGGCAGAAAAAGGCATCCTTTAAATCCAAGATTGAATACCACTGATGAGAGGAGGTAAAGAACTCAGCAGGTTATAAGGATTAGGCACAGTGGGGTGGATATCTTCCACCCTTTTGTTAACTTCCCTAAGGTTTTGGTCAGGGCGATAGTCCCCGGTCCACTCTGGGTCTGGGTCTCCTTTGGTCTCCCAACCTATTAGTCCTATCATTGTTCTGTACTACAGTGGCCAAGAGGCAGCTCAATTCTCTGCTTCTCTTGTGTTCCCTAGCATTTTTCCTTTTTTTTGTTTCTTTTTTTATGCTTGTCTTCTCTATCCTCTGCCTCCCTGCGTAGGCGGTCCTCTCTCTTTTCTGCTGTCTCTCGTTTATTAAAAATCCTCTCTGCTTCCTTAATTCTCTCTAGAAAGGCAGCAGGGGATTTATCTGGTTTTTGTATTACTTGCTTTACCTTGGCCAAATTAGTAGGGTGGCTCCCAGCACCACGGAGGCCCGCTATGAGCAACTGGCGATAAAGGCGTAGGTGTCCCCTACCGTCTGCTGAGGTGTGGTCCCAGTCGGGGCGGGTCAAAGGAAAAGCATCATCAATCTCATCTGGTATCTGGGTGGGTCTCCCGTTATCGCCTGGAACATTCTTTCTGGCTTCCAGAAAGACTCTCTGCTTTTCTTCTGTCATGAGAAGAGCCTCAAGGGAAAGGCTTGTGAAGTCTCCCCCTGTGGTGGCTGCTCTCGGTGGCTCCGTAGGCATCCAGCCACTGGGGAAGGGAGTGCAAGGGGGGGAGGGCGCGGCGGCGCGGCTGGTGCCTGGGTTTGGGATCCATAGGGAGGGGGTCCTTCCGAGAGGAGATCTATAAGGGGGGTATTGGGGTCTGGGGGAAGTACCGGTTTCAGGGGCTGCTTCTTGGTATCAACCGGACAACAAGAGGAGGAAGTAGGGGCAGGGAGAGGCAGTGGCAGGGCAGGTTGGGGGGGGGATAAAAGGGGCGACCCATAGCGGTGGGCCAACCGCTAGACACTCCCAGGTGACTATATAGGGGACTTGGTCCGGTTGTCCATGTGGACCGTGATCGAACACCTTTGCTTTCACCTGTAAAATAGTTGAGAGGTTAAAGGTCCCATCCCTTGGCCAGCCCACATTAAAGGTGGGCCATTCCGCGGAACAGAAAGTTTGCCATTTTTCCTTTTTGATGTCTACTGACTGGTTGGAAGCAATCTTTCGAACGTCTTTCCAATGATCTAGGGTTAAACTCAGGGGGGTCACCATTTTTTTTTTTGACCCATTTTGTCAAGAGACAACACTAAACAAACACCAATGACTAAGACAACAGAGAGACAGCCGGCACAGAGACGCGCAGCGCGGCATCAGTAACAGACTGAAAATGCAGATTCAGACGGGGAGACTGTTCGTCCACCCAACAGACTAACGTATCCCTCGGATACTTGTTGAGCTCCAAAAAATCGGGCTCCCAAATTCCCTGAAGTGTCCTCCAGGGTGGCGGGGGAGAAGTCCGAGCCTGTCATCTCCTTCTCAAGCCACCCAGATACAGAACGACATGGATCTGAGCCGATTTTCTAACACAGTGCAAAAAACGGAACTAGACACAGACAGACAGAATGGTGCACCAAATCAAATGCTTACCTTCCGGTGGGCAGTAATTGGGTTGGGCGGGGGTCCCCAATCCCGGACGAGCCCCCAGCTGTAAGATTCCCGGGGGAGGGGGAATCTTCCATGGTGGGAGACCCACGCCCAAGAACCAAGACTGAGCCACTGGATGCAAAGGCAAGAGGCAGCTTTATTGTTCACACAGGCGCCTGGGGGCACTCCAGTCCTTCAAGAGGCTGAGCACGCTGGGCAAGGGGAAGGGTCTCTTTTTATAGAGTTAGGGAGAGCAGAAGCAGGTTTACAGAAGCAGAAGCATGATTTCAGTCCCAGCACTGGTTACTGGTTACTTATTAATAGACTTGGAGTCGGTGGGGATCCCTTTTTTTGTTTTCTTCTCAGAAACATCCTGACAGGGTTATCTATAGTACATTAGGTGGGGTTAATGGTCATGCTATGGTCACAAGGTTGTCTGCCTGTCTGCATCTGGGGGGTTGTTTTGGGCTCCTGGTATTTTTCCATGGGTTTTACATATTGAACATTCAAGAGTCACTTATTAACCAGCTTTTTTTTGTTTTTAATATTTTTTGTTGTTTGTATTTATTTATTTGAGAGAGAGAGAGAGAGAGAGAGAGAGAGAGGGAGGGAGGGAGGGAGGGAGAGAACGGGCATGCCAGGGCCTCCAGCCACTGCAAATAAAACCCCTTGTGCATCTGCCTTATGTGGGTCCTGGAAAATCAAACCTGGGTCCTTTGGCTTTATAGGAAAGTGCCTTAACACTAAGCCATCTCTCCAGCCCTTTTTTGTCTTCTTGAAATAGGGATTCACTGTAACCCAAGCTGGCCTGAAATTCACTATGCAGTTTCAGGCTGGCCTTGAACTCTTGTCAATCCTCCTACCACTGCCTCCCAAGTGCTGGGATTAAAGACACATGTCACACAACACATGGCTCTAGTTTTATCTATTTATTTGCAATCAGAGAGAGAGGAAGATAGAATGGGTGCATCATGGAACTCCAGACACACCCACCACTTTGTGCAGCTGGCTTTATACAGGTACCGGTGATTTGAACCTGGGCCATCAGGCATTCCAAGAAAGCGCCTTTAACTGTTGAGCCATCTTTCCAGCCCCAGCTCTTTAAAAAGAAAGAAATTTGGTCTCTTGCTGCAGCGACGCGAGTGGGAGCACCAGGAGCCCGGCTCGGAAGGAGTCTCTGCACGGACTGCTTTCAGAAAATGGCAGACAAACCAGACATGGGGGAAATCGCCAGCTTTGATAAGGCCAAACTGAAGAAAGCCGAGACGCAGGAGAAAAACACCCTGCCGACCAGAGACCATTGAACAGGAAAAGCGGAGTGAGATTTCCTAAAAGCCTAGAGGATCCCCCACCCCGTCATCTCTTGAGTCCCCTCATGATGTGGAGGAAGAGCCACCTGCAAGATGGACATGAGCCACAAGCTGCTCTGTAAACCCGGGCACTCCGCGCCCATGCCACCGGCCTGCGGGTCTCTTTAGGGACCCCCAATCGGACTGCCAGATTTCTCCGGTTTGCCCTGGGATGTTATAGAAAATTATTTGTATGATTAATGAAAATAAAACACACCTCGTGGCAAAAAAATAAATAAAATAAATAAAAAGAAAGAAATTTTATTACAAAAAAATTTCTAGGGGTGGGAATATGGCTAGATAGAGCATTTATTTACCTAGCAATTTCCAGGTCTTAAAAAAACAAATGGCAGAAGACAGGAGGCAGTGGATGGCGCGCAGCCAGAACCGCATGATCCGGAAGCCTCAATTCCACAGGACCTGGTTCAGGTGGCGTGGAACCTCCGCAGGTGCAAAGCCAGGCAGGGAAAGGCCCTGCGCATTGCCCCTCGCCCCGCCTCAGGGCCCATTCAGCCAATCGTGCCCCACTGTGAGGAACCACACCAAAGTTGGAGCTTCATGCTGGAGGAGCCCAGGGTGGCCCACACTATTGGCATCTCCATGGATCCGAGGAGGTGGAACAAATCACCGAGTCTCTGCAGGCTGATGTGCAGTGCCTGAAGGAGTACTGCTCCGAGCTCATCCTCTTCCCCAAGAATCCCTTAGCCCCCAAGAAGAAAGACAGCTCTGCTGAAGAACTCAAAGTGGCTGCTCAGTTGACTGGACCCATGATGCCCATTCACAACGTCTATAAAAAGGAAAAAGACAGAGCCATCACAGAAGAGGAGAAGAAGAACTTCAAGGCTTTTGCAAGTTTCCGCATGGCTGGTGCCAATGCCCTTCTCTTTGGCATCCGAGTAAAAAGGGGGCCAAGGAAGCAGAAGAACAGGATGTTGAAAAGAAAAAAATAAAGTTATTTTGAGGCATAGTAATAACTCAGTTAATTGAAACAATGACAGAAAAATACAGAACAAAATATTCTATGACACTTGGATAGCAAAATCAAGGCTAATACAGTTCCATGGGGGGAAAAAAAACTATTTCTTCCCTTAATTTTTTGTTTTTGTTTTTAGAGTGAGAGAGGGAGAGAGAGACAGAGAGAGAGGGAGGGAGGGCAGGAGGGAGGAGGGGGGTAATTGGCATGCCAGGGCCTCGGCTATTGCAATTAAACTCCAGATGCTTGTGCCTAATGGGCATGTGCAACCCTGTGCTTGCCTTACCTCTGTGCATCTGGTTTACATGGAATCTGGAGAGAGATTGAACATGGGTCCTTATGTTTCACAGGCAAGTGCCTTAATTTCTAAGCCATCTCTCCAGCCTTTTAGAAAACTTATAGCCGGGGAGACTTCCGGTTAAGATGGCGGCGTAGGTACCACGCAAAAGCAGCCTAGGGGGGAAAAAGACCAAAAAAACTCAGCAAAATACACACTTTTACTAAAAAGTGAGGTGTATAGGAAATTGAAGTGGCAGCGGAGAAGTAGAAGAGTTATAGAGCATCCAGAGCCTGCACAGGCGGGAAAAGCGGCTCCGGCAGCTTGGCCAACCGCTGCGGCCGTGGCGCAGCAGAAAACCGCCAGACTCGGCTTGAGCCGCAGGAAAAGCCAGGTGCGGGATTTTCCCCTCACACCACGCTCTGCAACTCGGAAACGTGAGGGGAGAGCAGCAGCGAGCAACGGAGGAGCAGACCGCGAGGTAGAAGAACACGTGGAGCAGCGAGAGAACCAGAGCAGCCGCGGCTCCCTCCCCTCCCCAGCCTGAACCCAGCTCCAGCAAACAGAGCAGCGGCCCGGGACCCGGCCACACCAACTTGGGCTGACAACGGGACCCAAGCAGGAGCAGAGTTCAGGAGCAACATCAGCGGCTCCAGCACTGGTACCAGTGGCCCCAGCAGCAGCAGACCCAGGAGCGGCAGCAGCGGCAGATCCCGCAGCAGCAGCTTCAGGGGGAGCAGCGGCAGTGGACACAGCAGCAGCAGCTTCAGCAGCAGTGGTGGCTCCAGCAGTGGCAGCTACAGTAGCAGCAGAGGCAGCAGCAGCGGCTCAGTTTGCCCCGTAGGAAAAGCAAGTGCCCAGCTCCAGAAATCAGAACAGCAGCCCGACGACCCAGGCAGCAACTTGACTGAGACCAAAATCACCCAAGGTAACTGGGATTGCACCAGGGGAGGGTCTCACTTGGTCACAAGCTGACTTGGATCATTCAACAGACCAGAAATCTAAACCTCTTTGTTGATAGAGGATCTGGTCATTATAATAACTACTCTTGCATACATACTTGGGGCTGTTTTTGATTGAATCTGTACAGCGTTTAGTTAAATTTTAGAATCTACCTGTATTTTATTCCACTCAGCCTGCTTGAATACTCCTATAGCAGGGAAACTCAACCGCTAAGAACATCTTTGTAGATACTCTGAGAGTCTTAAGAGCCACACCTAATACCTTAAGGTCCTACCCTGAAAATATATAACATCAAATCAATTGATACAGCTAAGAATACACAGCTAGCTAGAAAATCCAAGCATTAACTTAATCCAAGATGCAAAAATATATACATTATAACACAAGAAACACTAAAAAGCAAGACGATATAAATCCACCTAAAAGTATTAATGCATCAGAAATGTCCTCCAGTGAGAAAGAGTTAGAGGAAATGCCTGAGAAAGAGTTCAAAAGAATAATTATAAATATGTTCAAAGAGGTCAAAGAACACATGAAAACAATCAAAGAAGAAATCAAAGAGGAAATCAAAGGAATCAAAGAAGAGGCAGGACACCAATTTAATGAAATAAAGAAGGCAATACAAGACATAAATAGGGAAATAGAAATAATAAAGAAAAACCAGTCAGAATTACTAGCAATGAAGAACACAGTTAATGAAATAAAAAACTCTGTAGAAAATCTCACCAGTAGGATGGATGAGGAAGAGGACAGAATATCTAAGCTAGAAGACCAGGTGGCAGACCTAATGCAGTCCAACAAAGAGAAAGACAAACTTATAGAAAAGTATGACTGGGAATTTCAAGATATTCGGGACACTATAAAAAGATCCAATATAAGAATTCAGGGCATAGTAGAAGGAGAAGAACTCCACTCCAGAGGCATAGTAGGCATCTTCAACAAAATCATAGAGGAAAATTTCCCCCAAATTGGGAAAGAGGTGCCAATACAGATACAGGAAGCCTTTAGAACCCCAGCCAGACAAAACCCAGAAAGAACCTCTCCTCGCCATATTATAATCAAACTTCCAAACACACACACCAAAGAAAAAATATTGAAAGCAGTTAGAGAGAAAAATCAAGTTACCTTCAAAAGCAAGCCCATCAGGATTACAGCAGATTATTCAACACAAACTTTTAAAGCCAGAAGGGCTTGGAGTGATATATTCCAAGTTCTGAAAGATAACAACTGTCAACCAAGGTTACTTTATCCTGCAAAGTTATCCATTCAAATAGATGGAGAAATAGACATTCCATGACAAAAGCAGGTTAAAGGAGTATTTGAAGACAAAACCAGCTCTACAGAAAATACTTGATAGAATCCTCCATGCTGAACAAAAGGAAAAGCACACATATAAGGAACCTAGAAAAAACAAGCTATACTCAAATACCAATTAACAGAAGAGAGCACAGGTAGAACCAGAAACACACACACACACACACAAAAAAAATGGCAAACATAAATACACACCTTTCAATAATATTTCTTAATATCAACGGTCTCAATGCCCCAACGAAAAGACATAGATTTGCAGACTGGGTTAAAAAGCAGGATCCTACAATTTGTTGTCTCCAAGAAACTCACCTTTCTACAAAGGATAGACATTATCTTAGGGTGAAAGGTTGGAAGACGGTGTTTCAAGCAAATGGGCCTAGAAAACAAGCAGGGGTTGCTATCCTAATATCAGAAAGGGTAGACTTTAGTCCGACGTTAGTCAAGAAAGATAAGGAAGGTCACTTTATATTGATTAAGGGCACACTCCAACAGGAGGACATTACAATCCTAAACATATATGCACCTAACATTGGGGGCTCCCAAATTCGTCAAACAAACACTATTAGAACTAAGGTCACAGATAACACCAAACACAGTGGTGGTGGGTGACTTTAACACCCCACTCTCATCAATTGACAGGTCATCCAGGGAAAGAATAAACAGAGAGGCATCTGGACTAAATGAGGTCATAGAAGGAATGGACCTAACAGATATATACAGGACATTTCATCCAAAGGCTGCAGAATATACATTCTTTTCAGCAGCACATGGAACATTCTCTAAAATAGACCATATATTAGGACACAAAGCAAATCTTAACAAATTCAGGAAAATTGAAATAATTCCTTGCATTCTATCTGACCACAATGGAATTAAACTACAAATCAGTAGCAAGAAAGGCTATAGGGCATACACAAAATCATGGAAACTAAACAATACACTACTAAATGATGAGTGGGTCAATGAAGAAATCAAAAAGGAAATCAAAAAATTTATAGAGTCAAATGATAATGAGTACACAACATACCAAAATCTCTGGGACACAATGAAGGCAGTTCTAAGAGGTAAATTTATAGCCTTAAGTGCCTATATTAAGAAATTAGAAAGGTCGCAAGTAAACGACCTAATGCTTCGCCTTAAAGCCTTGGAAAAAAGAAGAACAAGGCAAACCAAAAATCAGTAGACGGGAAGAAATAATAAATATTAGGGCAGAAATTAATGAAATAGAAACAAAAAGAACAATCCAAAGAATTAATGAAACAAAGAGTTGGTTCTTTGAAAGGATGAACAAGATTGATAAACCCTTAGCAAATCTGACCAAAAGAAAGAGAGAAGAGACACAAATTAATAAAATCAGAGATGAACAAGGTAACATCACAACAGATTCCAGAGAAATTCAAAAAATCATAGAGACATACTATAAAAGCATATACTCCACAAAGTATGAAAATCTGAAAGAAATGGATGATTTCCTTGATCTATATGACCTACCTAAATTAAATCAAAATGAGATTAATCACTTAAATAGACCAATAACAAACATGGAGATCCGAACAGTTATCAATAATCTCCCAACTAAAAAAAGAAAACTTATAGCCGGGCTTGGTGGTGCACGCCTTTAGGCCCAGCACTAGGAGGCAGAGTTAGGAGGATTGCTGTGAGTTCGAGGCCACCCTGATACTCCATAGTGAATTCCAGGTCAGCCTGTGCTAGAGTGAGACCCCACATCAAAAAATCCAAAAAAAAAAAAATTATATATATAACAGGTTATATTTTTTTATCCCCTCACCCCTGCTTCCATGACCTTAGGGATCCTCCTCAGTGTGGTTATGGTATTCACTGTGGGGTCATGAAGGCCTCAGGTGTATCAGGGTGGGGTGGGGGGAAACCATGCCTTAGGATCTTCCTACCCACTCTATGGCTCTTAACAATCTTTGCACCCCTTATTCTGCAGTGTTCCTTGAGCCATGACAGACCTGTTGGCAGTCTGATTTAGTGTTGAGTTCTCTGTAGCCCCTGGATTTCTGCTTTGATAGGTTTTATTGACCACAATGTCTGTCACCATCATCCTAGATCCTGTTGGGCTAGTAGTAAGAGCAGTATTCATGTGGCCACTTCCTCGAAATTTCTCCTGGGCCCTAGAAGCTATAGTAGAGGTGGCACATCTTGTAGTGGGCAGTTTGCTCTCTTCTTGTCTTACCAATAAATCTTGGTTCTCCTCCATTTTCTCTGCCATTTTGTAAATAAAGCAGTTTCTCCAACCAAGAGTGAGAGCGGCTTGGTATAAAGGGGTATACAAAGTATTTGAGAGTATTTTTGGTGTGCAAGCCCACTCTTCTGTGGTTCCTGGTCGCCCTGGGGCTGCTTCACATCAGTTTCCCAGGGGCATCCAGGCAACTGTGGAGCAGGGTCTTGAGAAGCCGTGAGTGTGATGGGAAGAAACACCCTGGAGACAGCTTCAGAGAACAGCTCATTTATTTGTTAGAGGAATGGGTTAATAAGCATTTGTGAAAGAGTGGGAAGAAGTACGGGTTATAAGGGGATTGGTTAGTTCAAAGGTTCTACTGATGCCTAATTAGCATGTAATGACATCATGGATGAGCAGGAAAGGATCACAGGGTCTAAGCAGTGGTGGGAAAGGTATGGGGTACGGATCATGGGGGATTGGCGGTGTGAAGGTTGTTGGCTGATACCTCATTAACATACAGGGACGT
The DNA here is from genome assembly GCF_020740685.1 of Jaculus jaculus. Taxonomy (NCBI): domain Eukaryota; kingdom Metazoa; phylum Chordata; class Mammalia; order Rodentia; family Dipodidae; genus Jaculus; species Jaculus jaculus. The sequence continues at coordinate 72,039,197 of NC_059107.1, read as the reverse complement.
GCTGGGCAAGTTGCAAGAGGTCACAAAGTTCTGGGGAAAGCATAACCTATGTCTTATCAGGATGTCCCAAGCTGAGGGGAGGGAGTTGCCTCACACCTGCCAGCCCCAGGGCCCAAGGTTATTGGGATCTAGGCTCGTGACCTCCAGGGGCGAGGAAGCTGCCTCACTCCTACCAGACTTGGGACCCAAGGTTATGGGGCCTAGGCTCCCTAGACCTCCTGTAGCCCAGGAACCTTAGCCATGCCTGGCAGCTCAGGCTCACTTTAACCCTCAGTGGCCCAGGGCCCTTACCTGTGCCTAACAGCTTTCCCTTTGTTTTTATAATGGGGCAATGTTATCATATTAAGTGAGGTTTTTATAGTCTATCATAGGTTCAGATAAAGCTAGATGGTGCCTGAGGACCTAATTAGTAGCCACTCTAGCAATATTAGTTATTTGTTATCTGAGAAATTTGATAAGGCAGAGGGCCACAAATAACAAGGTTCCTAAGCAAGGAAGGGGAGAAGCAAGTGACTACAGGATTAGAGAACCAGGTGGTGGGGTCCTCAGGTTTGTAGTGGCCAAGTAGCTCCTTGTGGAGTTTTTTGAGAGTTTTAACATTTTGTTCAATGATGTTTGATTCATTAACCAAAAAAAACAAAAACATTATTCTCCCAAGACCACACATGTCCCCCATGTTCAGCAGTGGTGAGGTCTAAGGCTCTGCAATTTTGGAAAACCACACTCACGAGAGAGTTTATGTTTGTCTGAATAGACTTGAGGCTGTTGGTAGTAGATATCATGACCTGTAAAAGCTTGTCTCAGAAGTCCCCTAGGAGGTGATCAGTTTGGACAACAGCGGCTCCTGGAGCACCAGAGGCACCCAGGGATAGCGTTACACCAAAGCCCACCAGCAGGGGAATGAAAATCTCTCTTGGTTGGCAGGGGCAAAGTTTGTAGGCCGCTTCTTCTTTCTTGTGGAACAATCAACAGTGGGGAACAATAAGTGGGAGAGGAAACATTCATGCATGGGGTGGTTAGCCCTTTGCACCATAGGAGAGTGGGTATTTTGACACAAATGGTGTTGGTTATGGAAATATAGAAGAGGCATTCAGCTCTGGTCAGCTTAGAGGTGGACAGGCAAAGGGACCTACCTTGACTGGCATCAAAGGGGGCAAGGTCTGTCATTTGCAGAGCCAGAGGTCGGGAATTTTTCTCTCTAGGTTGGTTTTTGTTTTTAATATAAAGTCAGAGAGAGTTTCCTCTGGCTTTTGACCTTCCTCCCAGGAGGGGTCCTGACTGTGGAAAAACAATTCTTTGGAACTGGGGCAAGAGATAAGAAAAACTATCCTGCTCTTTTTACCTTCAGGGGTCCAGTCACCCTTACTCTACACCCCTTCATTTCTTGCTCTCATGAGCAGACACTCCAACTGCTGTTAAGGGACAAGGGTATGATGAAGTCAGATCGTTAACTATTTCCTGCTGAATAGGGCATGACGTTGTGGCAGTTAGTCTCTCCTAGAGAGGGGAACTACTGTAAAGAACCCTGGAAGTGTATTGATGGAGTGCAGGAAGATAGTCTTGGAAGAAAACATTGGGGAGAAAGAATAAAAGTAAGGAGTTAATGAGGAGTGAGCACAGAGTAAACTGGTCATCTTCAGTGTTATCCTTCTTGTGGACTTCTAGGCCTTGGAGAGTATTTGAGGGAACCCAGGTAGATGGAGCTGGATCATCTCAGGACCATCTGAGCATGAGCTGGCTGAGATTTTCTTCCAGAATTGTTCATTGAATGGCAGAGTAGTGTTTGACATGGTCTGACTCTGTTTCCCTATGGCTTGTAAAACAGATGAGATATTAGCAGAGTTATCAGAAACATATACACAACATTTAATCTTGATAATAGCCTTCCAGAGTGTACTTTTTTTTCTAACTTTTTTTTAAATTAAATATTTTTGTACTCAGTAAATACAGTCAGTTTGGTACCATTATTAGGCTCATCCATGACCTAACACCTCCCCTTGGCCCCTCCTTGTTGAGGTATATGGGTCATGCATTGTGGAGTTAGCCCACAGTTATGGGTAAGATAAATGTCTCTGCATATCATGACCCAACATGCAGCTCTGACATTCTTTCCACCCCCTCTTCCGCAAAATTTCCCTGAGCCATGTTGGGTTTATTTGTGGTCTGCTTCAGTGATGAGGTGTTGGGGGCCTCTGGGGCTCTGAATCTCAGATTTGGTAGGAGTTAATTTTTCTCTGTGTTGATCTCCTTCACCCTTGTGTTGGTATCTGGTTCATCAGGAAAACAACACTCTTGCTTGATTCACCAATTTTTCTTAGTTTCAGCCGGGGCCCTATTGAGGTATGATGGGGTGGTTTTCTCCTTAGGATCTACATCTATCTGAAAAAGAGAAGCAGATTCTCCAATGGAGAGTAAGTTAGCACCAGGACAAATGAGATAACCCTTACTTTTTTTTTTTAATAGAGAATTTAATAGATGTAGACCCTCTTGTAGCCCATGATTGATGACAGCTTGATACTAGAGAGTGGGCTAATGTTTGGATATGGTTCTGACTTGTTTCCTAGCTCCAGCTATGGGTCCCGTACCACTGAGGGAATCAGTTAGCCAAATCAAGAGCAGTTGGTTCTCCACCATGGTTGTGTGGCACTATTGCACTTGTGTGGGCATCACACCAGGTTATTTGCTGCTAAGTAGGTTAGACCATGAGTTGCTTGGACAGATATTGGTCATTTTCCCCCAGTCGCCCATGTAGCACCTTCTGGCACTAGATGCACTGACTGTCTGGGAACTGACTCTCTTCCAACTTCCAGCCATACTGTTCCATTTTACATGTCAACCACATAAGGTGTCTTCAGTAGTAGGGTCTTACCACTAACTTTTGATGGGTTATCAAGTACTCTGACAGAAATCTGCCTGTCTTTTAGGAAACCTTGTAGGTGTCTCTGATCAAAAGCTCATTGTGGATGATAGCCACATGCTGATACTGGGAGTTACAGGTCAGTGCCCACTAAGAGAAGGAAGAAAAAGATAACTAATATACAAGAGTTAGAGAGAAGAGAGAGAGAAGGAGATGGAGGGAGGGAAGATTTTTTTTTCATTTTTATTTATTTATTTGAGAGTGACAGAGAGAGAGAGGGAGGGAGAAAGAGGCAGATAGAGAGAGAGAATGGGCACGCTAGAGCTTCCAGCCACTGCAAATGAACTACAAATGTGTGCAATCCCTCGTGCATCTGGCTAATGTGGGTCCTGGGAATCGAGCCTAGATCCAGGGTCCTTAGGCTTCACAGGCAAGTGCTTAACCACTAAGCAATCTTTCCAGCCCCAGAGTGTACCTTTTAAAATTCATCCTGGAGCCAGCCAGGGCCAAAGGTTGGTACCATAGAGCCACTGGGTGTCATTAAATGCTGTAAAAATTTATATTTTTGGTCTTAGAACCTACTTAACAATGACCTGGCACAAGTTAGAAGAAATTCACTATTATTTCCAATATAAGGAAGTCTTTCGAATTAAGCGACCTTTAGTCAGTCATCTATATATATATTCTATATTTGAAAATAATCCTTTGACATCTATGGTTGTTTGTCCTTATTACAGAATTATAACTATTAGAATGGGAGCAGCATGTCTTAAGGTCTTGTTTGTTTCCCCTCTGGAAAGCTCTTGCTGTATTACTTAATAGGCCATTCATATATTTGAAGTATCTCTTTATCTTTGGTTATACATTTCTCTCTGAGTGTTTAACACCAAGCAGATAGCCAAAATTTAATCAAGTATTAAGTTTGGAGGTCACTAATGGCTATGAAAAGGAGATTCTAGGGACCCAGGAGTAGCCCTCTAACTTACTGGTGTTTTCTGTCTGTTAGGAGGAGTCAGGGCCATGCTGGCCAAGTAGTTTTCCTTTCTTTGGGAAGTCAGGAGGACTGATTGCTCCTTAATTGTGACTCTTCTGTTTTAGACTTTACACCAACTTTTGTTTGGGTCTCTGTATCCTCCCTGATCAGGAAGACAGGTGACTTACCATAGGGCCAGTGTATAAGTGTCCCATCATCTCTAGTGGCCTCATGATCTGGCAGCACAGGCCAAAATATTGGCCTTTTTGCTCCCATGATTCCAATTAGCTTTGGCTTCTGCATAGGTTATTAATACACTTAGAAAGGCAGTCACACGAGCCTGGATGTATGTACATATAGAGCATATTTGATTACTGAAACAGATTTAGTTAAAGAACAGCACAAGAGCTTCTTGAAATAATTTTGTCCAACCTTCTAAAATTTTGTTGTACTGTGGCAGGATAAGCCATATCTGAGACATAGAAAGTAGGCATATAGCCTTTAAATAAATAATAGTTATAAATACAGGCAGAATCTATTATCAGTCTTGAAAATAATAGAAATTTAGCCAATTAATTTAACCTAGAAATTGTCAGAAAAGGACAAGTAAGAAAGTATAAAGTCTTAGCACCTGTGTTTGAAAACATCTTTGATTAGTTCAGATAATAGTGTGGTTACAAATTACCCAGAAAGTGTTGGAAACAGAACCACAGAGCTTGAAATTATTTCAGATGAGGACCATTGTTTGAGCATGAGGCTGTACCCGAAAGTAGGGAATATGTCTTAAAAGTTAATTTTGTTATAAGCACTGGACTTGAGATGCCAGAAATGAGACAGACACTTTACATACAATAGAGCAGAATCTGGTCTTTGTTGAGCCAAAACAGCTAAGCTCTAATATAACCCTTGACAAATCTATTCTGAAAAAAAAAAAAAACATCACTTGACAACCAATAATTTTAGCTTAATATTGATAGCCATTGATAACATTGATGTACCATAGAAAATTTTATTAACATAAAACAATTTTATGTTTTACTTAAATTTGATAAATCTTAAGCAAGCTAGCCCAACATATTTAACTAACAGGAGCATAAAGGTTATAGTGACTGAGATTAAATCACGTAAACCTACGTGATTAAACCTAGTGATGACTGTTCAATAAAATTAGAATGAAACATAAGGTACATTTAAAGTCACAATATCTTTAGGTATGAGTACCTCATGTTTGGAACTTAAAAACTTAAAACATGAACCTTTATCTTAAGACTCAGTTTCTCCCATAGTTAAAACCTTGATGAATAGAGGAACCTAACTTACTTTATGAGAGTCTTAAAGCCAGTTTTTATAACTCTTAAACAATAACAAATTAGCATCAGTGAGCTGTTAATGAGTGAGGCCTTAATCATAAGACTCAGTTCCTCTGATTAAAACTTTGGCATTAGGCAAACATATCCTAGGTTTTATTCAATTAAATTCCCTTCCCTGAACCATTTTTTATACCTTGATATACACTTTAGGTAAGCCTGATGCTTGTTTTATGTAAGAAGTTTGTAACTGATCAAATACCTTGACTCAGTTTACCTATTTGACCTCTTTATCTAGTAAGAAATCTAGGTGTTAAAAAGTGAGGAACTAGGAAGAGAGCCAGCCTTATGTGCTGTTTGTCATTCCCTTTCCCTTGTCAGAGACAATTGGCCATTTTGTCTCTGGACAGGGTCTGGGGGAAACAGGCTTAAACTTGCATGGGGTCTGAGATAAAGGGGTTCCATCCCTTTCTCTAGAGTCCAGTGTGCCATGACTTTAATTAGCATATAACAGTAAGCAAGAACAAAAAGATAAAACAAACAGATAAGATGGCTAAGCATCCTGACATTCCTTATCTTACTCTGAAGTTGTTTATTTTTACCTAGGAAACTTATTTTACTCATTTGTAATACACAAAGTGATAGGGTCTTGTCTATGTGTAATCTGGTTAAACTTCCAAAGAATATGAATTGCACTTATGCTTATGATTTTGTGACCTATCTAGCAAAGAATATCATTTGTGTCTAATGTAAGCTGAATTTAGATTAAGTCTACATCCCTATATAAAACTTTTAGAGCATCCTTTAGTGTCTGTAAACAGTTGAAAAATCTTTAACTTTAGGCATGGTGTTTAGGTTTAGCCTGCAAATTAGCTTTTCTGTTCCTTAGAAAAGGAAATTAATTTTGGCAAAAATTGGGGTTTGGTTTTAGATATCCTATATCTTTCCTATACCTTCATCCACATACTTTAGCGCTCTGATCTAAGTACCACTCAAAAGAATTTTTAATGAGCTGTTGCAGTCCGGTTCGCATTGCTGTTAGAAATCACCCAACCAAGAGCGGCTTCTGGGAAAAAGAGATTTATTTTGGCTTACAGGCTCAAGGGGAAGCTCCATGATGGCAGGGGAAAACGATGGCATGAGCAGAGGGTGGACATCACCCCCTGGCCAACAGCAGGTGGACCACAGCAACAGGAGGGTGTGCCAAACACTGGCAAGGGGAAACTGGCTATAAAGCCCATAAGCCCACCCCCAACAATACACTCCCTTCAGGAGGTATTAATTCCCAAATATCCATCAGCTGGAAACCTAGCATTCAGAACACCTAAATTTATGGGGGACACCTGAATCAAACCACCACATTCCACCCCTGGCCCCCATAAACTGATATCCATACATGATGTAAAATACAATGCATTCATTTCATTTTAAAAGTACCCATAGTTTTTATCAATCCCAATGATGTTCATACATCCCCATAGTCCAAGATCTTTTAACTGAGCCTTAATACCAAAAAATAACCTCAAAAAAACCATAATGGCACAGATTAATATTCACACTGCAAAAGATGGCATTGGGGAGTTTCAGATCCTTATGTCTGCTATCCAACTACTCCTGGAGGGAAAGCACAAAACCAGCTGGAGATGCTGATGACCCACCAAGAATTACTCAGAACCCCGTCATCAATGGGAATGTGGCCCTGAGTGATGGGCCCAGCAATGCCAGGAGGACATGGAGGACGACACCAGTTGGTGCTCCGAGGCAACCTTTCAGTTCTGTGTCAAATGCTTCAGCAGACTGAGTGAGTTGGTCCTTAGCCCTCCATGTTTTGTGTGAAATCTGCCATGGAAGATTATGGTGATGCCATGCTTTTATCCAGACAGACCACACCAAAAAAGCATAGGATTCTTTCTCCAGTGCAATGCCGAATCTGACTCCATGTCATGGTCTTGTCATGCACAAGCAGTGCTGAAGATCATGAACTGCAGAGACGAGGACAAGTTGTTCAGTTGTCGGATCAGTCATTTGTTCTTCCATAAGGAAAATGACTGGGGATTTTCCAATTTTATGGCCTGGAGTGAAGTGACCAATCCTGAGAAAGGATTTATAGATAATGACAAGGTCACCTTTAGGCTGATGCTCCCCATGGAGTTATGTGGGACTTGAAGAAGCACAAAGGCTATGTTGGTTTAAAGAACCAGGGAACAATGTGTTACGCGAACAGCCTGTTGCAGACCTTATTTTTCACAAATCAACTCCGAAAGACGGGAAACTCTGGATAGCTTCATGCAACATGACATTCAAGAGCTTTGTCGAGTGTTGCTTGATAATGTGGAAAACAAGATGAAATGCATGTGTGTAGAAGGCACCATTCCAAAATTATTCAGAGGCAAAATGGTGTCCTATATTCAGTGCAAAGAAGTTAACTACCCGTCTGATAGAAGAGAAGACTATTACGACATCCAGCTTAGCACAAAAGGAAAGAAAAACATATTTGAATCTTTCATGGATTATGTAGCAGTTGAACAGCTAGACGGGGACAACAAATATGATGCCGGGGAGCACGGCCTGCAGGAAGCAGAGAAAGGTGTGAAATTCTTAACGTTGCCTCCAGTGTTACACCTGCAGCTGATGTGGTTCATGTACGACCCTCAGACGGACCAAAACATCAAGATCAATGATAGGTTTCAGTTTCCAGAACAATTGCCACTTGATGAATTTTTGCGAAAAACAGACCTCAAGGACCGTGCAAATTATATTCTCCATGCAGTCCTGTTCACAGTGGAGATAACCCTGGTGGACGTTATGCGGTTTACCTGAACCCTAAAGGAGAGGGCAAATGGTGTAAATTTGATGACGACATGGTGTTGAGGTGCTCTAAATAAGAAGCGATTGAGCACAGTTATGGGGGCCATGATGACGATCTATCTGTCCGACATTGCACTAACGCCTACATATTAGTGTATATCAGGGAATCAAAGCTCAGTGAAGTTTTGCAAGCTGTCACAGACCATGATATTCCTCAGCAGTTGGTGGAAAGATTGCAAGAAGAGAAAAGGATTGAGGCTCGGAAGCGGAAGGAGCGGCAGGAAGCTCATCTCTACATGCAAGTGCAGATAGTTGCAGAGGACCAGTTTTGTGGTCACCAAGGAAATGACATGTACGATGAGGAGAAAGTAAAGTACACCGTGTTCAAGGTTCTGAAGGACTCCTCCCTGGCTGAGTTTGTTCAGAGCCTCTCTCAGACCATGGGATTTCCACAAGATCAAATTTGATTATGGCCTATGCAGGCAAGGAGTAATGGAACAAAACGCCCCGCGATGTTAGATAATGAAGCTGACGGCAATAAAACAATGATTGAACTCAGTGATAATGAAAACCCTTGGACAATATTCCTGGAAACAGTTGATCCCGAGCTGGCTGCTAGTGGAGCAACTTTACCCAAGTTTGATAAAGATCATGATGTAATGTTATTTTTGAAGATGTATGATCCTAAAACAAGGATCTTGAATTACTGTGGACATAGCTATATACCCATATCCTGTAAAATATGTGATTTGCTCCCAGTTATGTGTGACAGAGCAGGATTTATCCAGGATACTACCCTTATCCTCTATGAGGAAGTTAAGCTGAATTTAACAGAGAGAATTCTGAACTATGATGTGTCTCTTGATAAAGCCCTGGATGAACTTATGAATGGTGACATTATAGTGTTTCAGAAGGATGACCCTGAGAATGATAACAGTGAATTACCCACTGCAAAAGAATATTTCCGAGACCTCTGTCACAGCATGGATGTCATCTTCTGTGATAAAACAATTCCCAATGACCCTGGATTTGTGGTTACATTATCAAATAGGATGAATTATTTTCAGGTTGCAAAGACAGTTGCACAGAGGCTCAACACAGACCCAATGTTGCTGCAATTCTTCAAGTCTCAAGGTTATAGGGATGGCCCAGGTAATCCTCTTAGACACAATTATGAAGGTACTTTAAGAGATCTTCTACAGTTCTTTAAGCCAAGACAACCTAAGAAACTTTACTACCAACAGCTTAAGATGAAAATCACAGACTTTGAGAACAGAAGTTTTAAGTATATATGGTTAAACAGCCAATTTAGGGAAGAGGAAATAACACTATATCCAGAAAAGCATGGCTGTGTCCGGGACCTGTTAGAAGAATGTAAAAAAGCTGTGGAACTTGGTGACAAGGCATCAGGGAAACTTAGGCTGCTAGAAATTGTAAGCTACACAATCACTGGTGTACATCAAGAAGATGAACTATTAGAACATCTATTTCCTGCCACAAGTCGCACGTTTCAAATAGAGGAAATACCTTTGGACCAAGTGGACATAGATAAGGAAAATGAGATGCTAATCACAGTGGCACATTTTCACAAAGAAGTGTTTGGGACATTTGGAATTCCATTTTTGTTGAGGAAACACCAGGGTGAGCATTTCAGAGAGGTGATGAAATGGATACAGAGCCTGCTAGACATCCAGGAAAAGGAGTTTGAGAAGTTTAAATTTGCAATTGTCATGATGGGCTGGCACCAGTACATTAACGAAGATGAGTATGAAGTGAATTTGAAAGACTTTGAGCCGCAGCCTGGTAACATGTCTCATCCTCGGCCTTGGCTAGGGCTTGATCACTTCAACAAAGCCCCAAAGAGGAGTCACTACACTTACCTTGAAAAGGCCATTAAGATCCACAACTGACTTCCTTCCTGTGCGTCCAAGGCGAGGGACAGCGCGTGGCTGTGTGCCCCTTCTTAACAGCCGTAGAACTTTGGTACACGTGCACTCTAGCTGAAGTCTCCAGCAAGAGGATTTGCTGCTGATGTTAATTTTATTTTGTTAAGGCTGTTCAGTTTGGCTTCTCTGTATCTATTGACTGCCCTTTTTGAGCAAAATGAAGGTGTTTTTATAAAGCTTGAAAAAGAAAAAAAGATGACATTGGGCATAGCAAAGAAACATTCAACCAATACAAGATTTAAAACAACCAGGGCAAACATCAAACTTTGTAGCTTCAAGTCCAGCAACTCTAACCAGTGACAAATCTTCAAGTCCAATAATTCTAACCAGCAACAAGTCTCTGGCATTCCGATTCCACCCCTCCAGGTAGGCTACTCACAGTTCTGGAAAACTTCATCGGGGCCGGCAGCTCCTTGGCAGCCATCTCATGGTCCCGGCATCTCCACTGGGTCTCCACTGCAAGCCACGGTTCATCCTCATGGCCCCATGGGATCTCTGTGCAGGCAACCAGCAAACCCGCTTCACACTGCCCATGGCCATTTCCAAAACACAAGACCGTGTTGCAAACTCAATGACTCTCTTTCCAGCATTTCTTATACTCCACAATACCAGGTAGGAGCCACTTTGTTAATCCAGGGAGGAATAAAGCAGACTTTGAAGAACAGGATACTCCTTGAGCACTCAGGCCCCTTCAAAAGAGTCCACATTCTTCCTGTTGCCCCAAAGCAGGTCAGATGGCCCAATCTCAAAGGTTGTAACCTCTCAGTTGCAGCTGAACGGGCAGCAGTTCACCCAAAGATTTTCCGTCTGTGCCATATTCCTCTGCTCACACCAGTTCATTTCTACGCAAAGCAACCCTGCACAACTTCTCAGGACATGGGCACAAGAGCAACCTTCTCACACAAACTGCTAACCCAGTACAAGCAAAGCTTTTTCTCACCCTCATAAGCCAAACCTCACAGTCCATAGTTCTTACTGCCTTCAGGTCTTTCAGCTCTGACCAGGATAGTCCATCAAGCTGTACTTACAGCACTGCAAAGCATCTCTTAGGCCAAGGTTTCAAATCCTCCCACATTCCTCTTGAAAATCAGCTCCAAAAGGCCAGAGCCACACAGTCAGGTGTCTAGCAGCAATCCCACTCCTCGGTACCACTTTACTGTTGCAGTCCAATTCGCATTGCTGTTAGAAATCACCCAACCAAGAGCGGCTTCTGGGAAAAAGAGATTTATTTTGGCTTACAGGCTCAAGGGGAAGCTCCATGATGGCAGGGGAAAACGATGGCACGAGCAGAGGGTGGACATCACCCCCTGGCCAACAGCAGGTGGACCACAGCAACAGGAGGGTGTGCCAAACACTGGCAAGGGGAAACTGGCTATAAAGCCCATAAGCCCGCCCCCAACAATACACTCCCTCCAGGAGGCATTAATTCCCAAATATCCATCAGCTGGGAACCTAGCATTCAGAACACCTAAGTTTATGGGGTCACCTGAATCAAACCACCACATAAGCATTCCATATGACAGGAAGAAATATGTAGGAGACAGCTTCAGAGAACAGCTTATTTGTCAGGGGAATGGGTTAATAAGCATTTGTGAAAGAGCGGGAAGAGGTACAGGTCATAAGGGGATTGGTTAGTACAAAGGTCCTGCTGATGCCTAATTAGCATGTAGTGATATCATGGGTGAGTGGGAAAGGGTCACAGGGTCTAAGAAGTGGCAGGAAAATGTGTGGGGTATGGGTCATAGGGGGATTGGCTGTGTGAAGGCTGTTGGCTGACACCTCACTAACATATAGGGACATGCCAGGCAAGTGGCAAGAGGTCAACAAGGCTCTGGGGAAAGCGAAACTAAAGACTTATCAGGACATCCAGGTGTCCTGGGAAGGGGGGAGGGCACAGCCTCACTCTTGCCAGCCCCAGGACCTGAGCTTATTGGGGTCTAGTCTTGCTGTGACCTCCTGTCCCTTAGCCATGCCTGGCAGCTCAGGCCGGCTTTAACCCTTCATGGCCCCGGGACCTTACCTGTGCCTGACACGTTTTTTCCAGAAAGGAATGAGGGTTTCTCTCTAAAGTGTGCATTTTCTGACCATGGGATTCCAACTTGGTTTCTAGTACCAGATATGAGTTCTCTCCTACTGAGCAGACCCCATGTCCAATCAGAAGATAATTGGTCACCTGCAGAGGCTGTGTGCCACTATTGCATAAGTGTGTACTTCTTGTACTTGCATAAGCATGTACTTATTCATGCTGTAGGTAATCATTGTCCTCCAGCTGCTCCCATAGGGCTCTCCAGTGCTACAAGGGCTAGCCAGGAGAGAGTCAGTTAACCTTTAAGGTATAGTGTGATATTCTGATATCTTGTGACCACAACCTGTGGTGTCTTAAGCAATAGGATCTTGGCTTTTGGCTCTGGCAGGTAATCAAGCGTTTTGGCAAGGGCCTGCATTGTCTTGGGGATCTCATGGCCAACAGCTCACTGTAGAGGGAGCAACCCAATCCTGGGCCCAAGATTTATTAGCCAGAGTCCGTGGCTTTAAGGTTAAGCTTTTCCATTTATTTGTTTGTTTGTTTGTTTTACTTGATTGATGGCTATAACTTCTATAACGCTAGCCAGAATGAGAGTTTCTATGAAACTGATTCATGTCTTTTGTGTAATTCCCTCCCCACCCTCATTATCCCCTACCTTTCCAGGCCCCTCTCACCTCTGACAATCTGTACTTCCCCTAACCTGTTAAGTAACTCCTCCTCCTCTCTCTCTCCCTATTTCTTCTCTCTTCTGATCTCATTCTAGTTTCTCATTTATTCCAGGTTTCCCAATTTTGTGGAATACAGGTTTTTTAAATATGTCCTAATGAGTCTTCCAGTTTCATTGGTATCAGTTGTGACACTCCATTAATATTTCTAATCTTCTTCATCTGAGTCTCCTCTTTTATTCTTTTGATCAGTTTGGCCAGTGGTTTATCATCTTGTATATTTTTTTTTGAGGACCCAACCCTTCATTTCATCAATTTTTAATGTTTATTATTATTATTAACAACATGTTTCATATGGACACATCATCCATTGGTACCCTCTTTACCCTTGTCCCTGCCCCTATTCTGTTAGGGATGCTCTTCAGTGGGGTTGCAGGTATTCCCCATGGGGTTGTGGGACTCCATGGACTCTAGCTGATAAATTTCAGGCCCAGAATTGGGTTGCTGCCCCTACAGTGAGCTGTTGGCCAGGGAGACCCATGAGATCCCCAAAACAATGCAGGCCATTTGATTACCTGCCAGAGCTAAAAGGCAAGATCCTATTGCTGCAGACACTACAGGTTGTGATCACAAGATATTAATTATTTTGGGGAGGAGGGGATGCATCTGGCCATAATGTCTCATCCTGTGGCTCTTACAGTCTTTCTGTCCCCTCTTCTGCAAATTTCCCTGAGCCATGGTGGGTGAGTTTTAAATCTTCATTGATGAACTCTTGGGAGCCTCTGGTAGGTGTTAGTATCCTCGGGGTCTGTCTCCTATACCCTGGTGCTGATTAGCAGGTTCAACATGGAAGCAGCGCTCTTGCTCATCTCCCCAATTCCTCTTTGGTTTCATCTGTGACTTAGCTGAAGTGCGAGGGGTAGTTTATCTCCACCAATCTTGCTACCTTCTGAAAAAGAAGAACAGATTCTCCAATGGAAAGTGAAGTCAGGGTAGTTTAAATGAGATAAACATTATTAATTTAGGGAGAATTTGATGTGTGTAACCCCTCTTTTGGCCAAAAACTAGGGAGAGCTTGACACTGGAGGACATCTTTGTCTCCATAGGATTCTGATCTGGTTCCCAATTCCAGATATGTGTTCATGTGTTCCTTTACACTGAGTGGATCTCTTAGACAATCAGGAAGCTATTATTTACCCGCTGTGGCTGTGTGCCACTGTTGCATCCTGTTAGGGGGTTTGCTTCTGAGTAGCTTAGACCTTTGGTTGCTCAGATCATTGTTGGCCATCCCCCCCCCCCCCCCCGTAGGTCATGTAGAAATTTCTAGCACTGGTCAGGCTAACTGTCTGGGGACTGGCTTTCTTCTGAATTCCAGCCAGGTCTCTCCGTGCTCTGTGTCAGCAGCATATGGTGTCTGCAGCAATATGGTCATACCTTTTGCCTCAGGTGGGTAATCAAGTGCACTGACAGAAAGCTGTCTTGATTTGGGGACCTCGTAGTTCTCTCCTATCAACAGCTCAGTGTGGGCAGCGACCAATCTCTCTCTGGTCCTGGGAGTCACAGGCCAGACACAGAAAAAAAAAAAAAAAAAAAAAGTCTTTTCAGTTTAGGCTTCATCCCACCCTCATCAGAGCCCTGCTTTTCAGGTGTTCCCTCTTACTCCTTTTGAGGGTCAAATATTTTAGGCTATCTCTAAGGAAAGAGGTTTCTATGGTATCAGCTCATTTTGAATTTAATTTTGTGTTTGTTTCCCCCCTCTCCTCCTCCTTCCTCCAGACCCTTTCATCCCTATTGTCTAGGCCTATCAGGTGTGTCAGCAACTCAAGTGGGTCCAGATTAGGAACTGCAGATAAGACACCATGCAGCATTTGTCTTTCTGTGACTGTGTAAATTCACTGAGTATGATCTGTTCCAAGTCTGTCCATTTTTCTACAAATTTCATTGTATCATTTGTTTTCTTACTGCTGAGCAGAGTTCCATTGTGTAAATGCATGACAACTTTGTTATCCATTCATGCAATGATGGACATCTGGGTTGATTCCAGTTCTTAGCTATAATGAATTCAGCAACTATAAACATAGTTGAGCAAACATCTCTTTATTGATGCATGGGGGCATTTAGAATAAATGTCCAATAAGGGAATGACTGGGTTTGTTGGTAGCTCTGTGTTTATTCTGTTCAGAAATCTCTATATTGATTTCCATAGTGGTTGTGCAAGTTCACATTCCCACCAACAGTGCATAAGGATTCCTCTTTCTGCACAACTTCACCAACATTTGTTGTTGTTAGATTTTTTAATGACTGCCCTCCTTACTGGAGTAAGGTGGAATCTCATGGTTGTTTTAATTTGCATTTCCCTAATGGTTATAGATGTTGAATATTTTCTTAAGTGTGTGCTAGCCATTTATAATACTTCCTCTGAGAAGTTCCTATTCAGTTCTCTGTCCCATTTTTGGAGTGTGTTGCTTGATTTTTTTTATTGTTTAGATTTTTGAGTTCTATATAGATTCTAGATATTAGGCTTCTGTCAGTGGTATAGTGAACATTCAGTATTGGCTCTGCTTATGGTATGTTTGTCTGTGCAAGAGCTTTTCAGCTTCATGATGTCCCATCAATTGAGTGATGGTTTAATTTCCTGGGCTACTAGGGTTTTGTTTAGGAAGTCTTTCCCCATTCCTATATTATGGAGAATGCCTCCTATTTTTTCTTCCAGTAGGAGAAGAGTTTTGGATGCTATATTGAGGTCTTTAATCCATTTGGACTTGCTTTTTTTTAAAAAAAATTTTTTTTACTTATTTATTTATTTGACATGGAAAGAGGAAGGGAGAGAAAGAGAGAGAGAGAGAGTGGGCATGACAGGGCCTCCAGCCACTGAAAACAAACTCCAGACATGTGTGCCTCGTGCTTCTGGCTAACGTAGGTCTTGGGTATCAAACCTGGGTCCTTTGGCTTTGCAGGCAAACACTTTAACTGCCAAGTCATCACTCTACCCTGAACTTGCTTTTTGTGCATGGAGAGGTCTAGTTTCATTTTTCTACATATGGTCATCTAATTTGTCCAACACTATTTGTTAAAGATACTTTCTTTTCTCCAGTCTATATTATTTGCTCCTTTGTCAAAGATCAAGTAGCTATAGTTACATGACCAAAGATCTGAGTCTTCAATTCTGTTCCATTGGTCTATATTTCTGTTCTTATGTCAGTACCATACTGGTTTTGTTACTATGGATTTGTAATATGGCTTTATATCAGGTGTGGCAGTACTTCCACAGGTGTTTTTTTTTTCTTTTTTTGAGGGGGCAGCTTGGCTGGGGAGGGAATTTGTTTGGATATCTGAGGCTTTCTGCTATTCTAAGTGAATATTGAGATCATTTTTTCTATTGCTGTGAAGAATGATGCTGGAAATTTTTTCAGTGTTGTGTTAAATCTGTACAATACTTTTGATAGAATTGCTATTTTCACAATATTAATTCTACCTATCCAAGAGCATGGGAGGTCTTTCTATCTTATCAAGTTATCCTCTATTTCTTTCTTGAGTTTTTTTTTTTAAATTATTTATTTATTTATTTGAGAGAGACAGACACAGAGAGAAAGACAGATAGAGGGAGAGAGAGAGAATGGGCGCGCCAGGGCTTCCAGCCTCTGCAAACGAACTCCAGATGCATGCGCCCCCTTGTGCATCTGGCTAACGTGGGACCTGGGGAACCGAGCCTCGAACCGGGGTCCTTAGGCTTCACAGGCAAGCGCTTAACTGCTAAGCCATCTCTCCAGCCCTCTTGAGTTTTTTTTTTTTTTAATTTTAATTTTTATTTATTTGAGAGAGAAAGACAGATAGAGGGAGAGAGAGAGAATGGGCGCGCCAGGGCTTCCAGCCTCTGCAAACGAACTCCAGACGCGTGCGCCCCCTTGTGCATCTGGCTAACGTGGGACCTGGGGAACCGAGCCTCGAACCGGGGTCCTTATGCTTCACAGGCAAGCGCTTAACCGCTAAGCCATCTCTCCAGCCCATCTCTTGAGTTTTTTTTATAGGTCATTATATAGGTCTTTCACATCCTTGGTTAGTGTTATTTCAAGGTATTTATTTATTTCGTTTTGCTATTAAAATAGAACAGCCTTGTTGATTTCTTTCTCTGTATATTTGTCCTTTGCATATAGAAAGACTACTGACTTTTGTGCATTGATTTTGTATCCTGCCACTTTGAATGAACTAATCACCTTTAGAAGTTTTGATATGGAGACTTTTGGTCACTTATGTATAGGATCACGGCATCTGCAAACAGGCGTAATTTGACTTCTTCCTTTCCAATTTGTATCCCTTTTATTTATTTCTCCTGTCTTATTGCATGGGTTAGTACTTCTGGTACTGTGTTGAAGAGCAGTGGTGAGAGGGGACACCACTGTCTTGTTCCAGATCTCAATGGGAAGTCCTTCAGTCTTTCCCCATTAAGTAATATTTGGGCTTTAAATGCTTTATATATAGCATTTATTATGTTGAGATATAAACCCTCCATGTCTATTCATCCCAGTGTTTTTATAAAAATATATTTTGTTTATTTATTTATTTAAGAGAGACAAAGATGCAGACACAGAGAGAGAGAGAGTGAAAGGGAGAAACAGAATGGGCACAGCAGGGCCTCCAGCCATTGCAAATGAACTCCAGACACATGCGCCACTTTGTGCATCTGGCTTATGTGGGTCCTGCTGAATCGAACCAAGGTCCTCTGGCTTTGCAGGCAAGTGCCTTAACCACTAAGCCATCTCTCCAGCCCTTGTTCCAGGGTTTTGATCATGAAATGGTCTTGTATTTTGTCAAAGGTCTTCTCTACATCAATTGAGATGATCATGTGGTTCTTGTGGTTAAGTTTATTTATGTGGTATAGTATGTTGACCAATATTCATATATTGAACCATCCCTGCATCCCTGGGATGAAGTACACTTGGATCAAGGTAGCTAAAGCTTTTGGTGTGTTGCTGAATTTGGTTTGCAAAGATTTTGTTCAGTATATTTACACATAAATTCATTAGGGATATAGGCCTATTGTTTTCTTGTTACATCGTTGTCTGGTTTTGGTATTGAAGTGATGCTAGTTTCATAAAAGGAGTTGGAGAGGATTCCCTGGTCTCTGATTATGTGAAACAGTTTGAAAAAAAAATTGGTTTCAGTTCTCCAGTGGTTTGTTTATTTCTGCTTTGATCTTGATAATTTCTTTCCATCTGGTACTTTTGGGCTTGGACACAATTGTTATCTTTCAAAACTTCAAATGGATATTTAAGTTATTTATTTGAGATCTCTTTATTTTTTTAATGTATGCATTTAGTGCTATAAACTTCCCTCTAAGAACTGCCTTGATTGTGTCCCATAAGTTTTGGTATGTATGTTTTCATTTGTCATTTAATTCAATAAAATTATTTATTTCATTTCTAATTTCTTCAACAACCCATTTATTCTTTAATAGTGAGTTATTCAGTCCCTGGGAGTTGGTGTATATTCTGTTCTTACAGTTGTTAATTTCTAGTTTTAATGCATTATAGTCAGATACAATGCAAAGAATTGTCATTTTTTCTTAATTTGTGGAGACATGCTTTATGATCTAATCCCTTTTGGAGAAGATTCCAGGAGCTGCTGAGAAGAAAGTGTATTCAGTAGAATTAGGGTTGAATATTTTGTAGATGTATGTTAAGACCATTAGGTCTATGTTGTTGTTTAGCTTCATTGTTTCTCTGTTTCTTTTTAAAAATATTTTATTATTTATTTATTTATTTAAGAGAGAGAAAGAGAGAGAATGGGAATGCCAGGGCCTTCAGCCACTGCAAATGAACTCCAGATGCATGTGCCCCCTTGTGTATCTGGCTAATGTGGGTCCTGGGGAATCAGACCTGAGTCCTTTGGCTTTGCAGACAAATGCCTTAACTGCTAAGCCATACCTCCAGCCACTCTGTTTATTTTCTACTTAGAGGATCTGCCTATTGATGATAGTGGGGTGTTAAAGTCTCCTACTATTATTGTCTTGGGATTTATATTTGTTTTATTAACTAGTAAATTTTACTTTGTATAATTAGGTGCCACTGTATTTGTGATAAGTTTATGATTACAATACTTCTTGTTGAATTGTTCCTTTAATGAGTATGAAATGGTCTTTATCTCTTTTGAGTACTTTTGGTTTAAAGTCTGTTTTATCAAAAATCAGTACAGAATGTAATTTCAAAGGAGAAAGTGTGGAGGGGGAAGGGAGGGAATTACCATGGGATATTTTTTTATAATCATGGAAAATGTTAATAAAAATTAAAAATAAGGGCTGGAGAGATGGCTTAGTGGTTAAGCGCTCGCCTGTGAAGCCTATGGACCCCGGTTTGAGGCTCGGTTCCCCAGGTCCCACGTTAGCCAGATGCACAAGGGGGCGCACGCATCTCGAGTTCGTTTGCAGAGGCTGGAGGCCCTGGTGCGCCCATTCTCTCTCTCTCCCTCTATCTGTCTTTCTCTCTGTGTCTGTCGCTCTCAAATAAATAAATTTTTTTAAAAAATTAAAAACAAATAAATAAAATAAAGTAACAAAAAGGCACAAATAAATTTAAAAAAAAAAAACCCAAAAACAACAAAAATATCAGTACAGCCTCTCTTGCTTGTTTCTTGTTACCATTTACTTTTGGGTCCAGCTTGCCTGCCTGCTTGCTTGCCTCCTTCCTTCCTTTCTTCCTTCCCTTCTTCCTTTCTTCCTTCCTTTCTTTCTTTCTTTCTTTCTTTCTTTCTTTCTTTCTTTCTTTCTTTCTTTCTTTCTTTCCTTCTTCCTTTCCTTTTTTCTGAGGTAGGGTCTCACTCTAGCCCAGGCTGACCTGGAAAACATTATGTAGTCCCAGGGTGACCTTGAACTCACAGCAATCCCCCTACCTCTACCTCCTGAGTGCTGGGATTAAAGGCATGTGCCACCATGCCCTGCTGGGCCAGCTTTCTGATCCAACCATTAATGTGTGTCTTTTGACTGGGGAGTTGAGTCCATTAATGTTCAGCATTATAATAGTGAGGTATGAGCTAATCCCAGTCATGTTGAAGGTTTTGTACAGTTTGGTGTTTTCTTGGTTTTTGCATGCTTTTTAAAAAAAAAAATTTTTTTTTTTTTGTTTATTTATTTGAGAGCAACAGAGAGAGAAAGAGGCAGACAGAGAGAGAGAGAGAAAATGGGCACACTAGGGCTTCTGGCCGCTGCAAACGAACTCCAGACGCATATGCCCCTTTTATGTCTATTCTACTTTTGATAATTTTTTTCTTCTCCTGTAGCCTAATGTGAATGCTTGTTCATCCCCTCAGTGTGTATTCCATGTAGTATTCTCTGTGGGGCTGGCTTAATGTTCATATATTCAAAAGCTGGCTTATATCATGATTTTTTTCACCTTCTATTATGAAGGATATTTTTGCTGGTTATAATAGTTTTGGTTGGCAGCCATGGTTTTTTAGCTTTTGGAATACTCCATTCCAAGCTCTTCTGGATTTAAGAGTTTCCATGGAACAATCTGAGGTAATTCTGATGGGCTTACCTCTGTAACAATCTGTCTTTCCCTTGCAGGTTTTAGTACTCTCTCCTCATTTTTTGTGTTAGTGTTTTAATTATAATGTGATATGATGTGGGGTGTCTTTTATCTGGTCCTGTCTTTTTGGTGTTCTGTGTGTAAGGTTCAGGAGTGACCAAGACCACAGAGACCACTCTGAGGCAAAGATGGAAGTTTTTATTCAGGAGAAAAACACGAGCTATCAGAACTGACTCTCAAGAGCAGAGAAGTCAGCTTTGAGATTATAGATCATGCACTATAAAGAGCTCTTCAGTTGGGGGAAGCTTTACATTAGCCATAGGGTGTGAGACCAGAAGTGACAAGATGGGAGATAAGGGGGCAGGAAACCTAGACCTGGGGCATTGTTAGGCAAGGAAGGGATAATGGCTGAGTGGTTCCTTGAGGAATGTGGATGACCCACTCTCTGTATCTGTAGCCCTCCTGCTGTCTTCAGTAACTCCATTTTGTCCTGACCTAACACTGTGCACCTCCTGTGCCTGGATCATTTCTTCTTTTGTAAGGTTGGGAGCGTTTTCTTCAATAATTGTGTTAAAGGTATTCTCTATTCCTTTTGCATTTATTTCTCCCTCTTCCTGTGTGTCCATGATCCAAATATTTGGTCTTTTAAAGGTGTCCCACAGTTCCCTCATGTTCTGTTAGCACATTAAAAATATTTTACTTATTTGAGAGAGAGAGTGAATGGGCACATCAAGGCCTCTAGCCACTGTAAACAAACTCCAGATGTGTGTGCCACCTTGTGCATTATGTGGGTATTGGAGAATTGAACCTGGGTCCTTAGGCTTCAAAGGCAAATACCTTAACCACTAAGCCATCTCTCTAGCCCTCGCACATTTTTTTTTTTTTGAACTTGCCATTGTTTTGGGAATCCCAATCTAATTCTTTCATCTTGTCCACAAGTTCCAAAATTCTATACTCCATGTGGATGTGGTCTAATTTGTTGGTGATGCTTTCTTGGGAGCTTTTCAAGAGTGTTATTGCATATCTGTGTTCTCTTATGTTTTTCTTCAGTATTTCCATCTCTTGCTTGAATTCCATTTTCATCCCTTTCTTCTTTCTTTCCTTTCCTTTTTTCTTTCTTTTGGTTTTTCAAGGTAGGGTTTTACTCTAGCCTAGACTGACCTACAATTCACTATGGAAGCTCAGGGTGGCCTCAAACACACAGCGATCCAAATACCTCTACCTTCTGAGTACTGGGATTAAAGGTGTGAGCCACCATGCCTGGCTTCTTCTTCTTCTTCTTTTTTTTTTTTAATGGAGAAAGAGATACTTATTGAAGCTTACAGATCCAGGGAAGTTCCGTAATGGCAGAAGAAGTTGGACCCCTCTTAAAGGACCAAACAGAGAGAGAAAGCCACAAGCCAAAACCCAAAAGTCACATCACACAGCACACTTCAGGAACTCCAAGAGGAAGTCAGATACTTTGCATATCTTTAGACTGGAATTCAGATGCACCACTGCACTTTAGGGCTGGACCCTAAGTTCTGCCCCCTAGTGATACCTCCTCCTGCCAGGTGGCTGGAAATACAAGAAGCTTTAATAAGCTCCTGCATCTTTTGGGGGACAACTATTCAAGCTACCATGCCCATCTTGTCCTAGGAGAAAGCAAAGTCCCAAAGGGGGGGGGGGTTCAGTTGGCCTGTTCTCCTCCAATACTTGACAAGCCCTATTGGATAACTCACCCACTCTCAACATACACCCAATTTCAATGACGTTTTTGCCAAAATATACTTTTATGGTGTGTGTGTGTGTGTGTGTGTGTGTGTGTGTGTGTGTGTGTGTATAAATATTCATGAATGTGAGTACGGGCACATATGTGCAATCATACATGTATGAGGTCAGGGAACAACTCCAGGTACCTTTCCTCACCATCCATCTTGTTTGAGGCAGGGTCTTCGGGTCACCATTTTGAACACCAGGCTAGCTGGACCAAGCTTCTAGGAAAATGGAATGTGAAAGGACTGGGATGATCCCTCTGTGCAATGCAGGTGTTTACTGTTACCTAAGGAATGGGATGATCCCTACGTACAATGTACCATGACCTCTCTGTATCTCTTTGTTTCTAAATAGTTTTGTGATTACATAGCATAGAATGTTCTTGCCTCAATTCTGCCTATGTGACCTACATAATCCTGTGATTTCTTGTAATAGTCCCCCCTTGCTTAACAGTATGTAATTTTGTGGTTTAACTCCTGATCCTGTTTTTACTATAAACATCATGTGGTTATTTCCAATAAAAGCTGACTCTCCAAACAGATCAGAGGTGCATCTTGATCCAAACTCTGGGATGCAGACCTTGTGCACCAGATTTCTTCTTTATTTTTACCCAGTAAAACTTTGTCTCACATTTCATGAGTTGATGGTCTTACTTGTGCAACACCAGACCCCATAACAGGTGGTTCTCCAATCTCTGCATTCCTTCTCACCATAGGTGTGCTGGTATAACACACAGTAGTGCTAAGGCATCTGGATTTTTTGGCTTTTGTACAGGTCCTAGGGATCAAAACTCAGGAACTAACAATTGTGGGACAAGTACTTTATCCACTGAGCACCTTCCTAGACTCAAAATATGCTTTTTCTTTCTCTTTGTATTTTTGGTGTGTGTGTGTGTGTGTGTTATGCATGATGTGTACATGCATGTTCATGAATGTGGGTACAAATGTATGTGCAAGTGTGCATGTATGTCTGTGTGCATGTGTGGGGAAACCCAAGGTCAATGTTAACTATCTTCTTCTATCACTCTATACCTTACTTATTCAGATGGGGTCTCTTACTGAACCCAGAGCTCACCAACTCAGCTATTCGAGCTAGCCATCTTGCCCCAGGAATCTGCCTGACTCCACCCCCCAGAGCTCGTATCATAGGTGTACACGTCCACATCTGATATTTACTTGGGTTCTAGAAATCCTTGTGTTTGAGCTCCAAGCACTTTACCAACTGAGCCATCTTCCCAGCCCACAGGAATATACTTCTAGGAACACGTTAGCCCATTCACCCAACATAGAGAGTAGTTCTGATCAGTTGGTTCTATTTTAATGGAGGTCAGTCTCCCTGAGCTGCCTCAGCCTACATAGGAGCAGAAGCCCCTCCAGGGAAACGAAAATCTCCCAAGAAATCTGTTGGAAGACCTCTAATTAAGTGCCCCTCAGATGTTATTCCAGATGTTCTTAGTCCCTCACAGGGCTCCACACTCTTTCTTTTTTTTATTTGACAACTTCTATATTTACAGACAATAAACCATGATATTTCCCTCCCCTATTTCCCCTTCACAACTCTGTACCCCATCATATCCCCTCCCTCTCTCCATTAGTCTCTCTTTTAATTTGGTGTCATTATTTTTTTTCTCCCATTATGAGGGTCTTGTGTAGGTATTACTAGGCATTGTGAGGTCATGGAGGTCAAGGCCAATTTTTGTCTGGACAGTTGCATTGTAAGGAGTGGTACCCTTCCTTTGGTTCTTACATTCTTTCTGCCACCTCTTCCACAATGGACCCTAAGCCTTGGAGGCTCTGATAGAGATGTTTCAGTGCTAAACACTCCTCTGTCACTTCTTCTCAGTACTATGTTGCCTTTTGGGTCATATAGCGGTCATTGCCATCTGAAAAGAGAAGCTTCTCTAACCAGAAGTGAGAGTAGCAGTAATATATGAATATGAACATTAATTGTAGTGCCTTCAGGGCAATTTGGTGAGAATAATATATACATTTATCCAGACAAGAGCAGGCTTTATACCTCTAAGGCTTATGACCTCCCCTGCCATAGGCTTTTGA
The DNA here is from genome assembly GCF_020740685.1 of Jaculus jaculus. Classification (NCBI taxonomy): domain Eukaryota; kingdom Metazoa; phylum Chordata; class Mammalia; order Rodentia; family Dipodidae; genus Jaculus; species Jaculus jaculus. The sequence goes on along the minus strand of NC_059107.1, from coordinate 72,015,286 downwards.
TTAGGTTTTCAGTACTATGTATGTATTCCCTCCCATAGAGTGGGCCTTCAGTCCAATTAGAGAGCAGTTGGTTTCCCCCAGAGCAGTCATGCCACTATTGCACTTGTTTGGTCATTTGGCTTCCAGTATTCCACTGTTTTTACTGCTGATGACTTTTGTCTCCCATAGGGTTGCATACAGTGCAGCTTTTTCCAGCTTTCACCTGGCTGGTCTGCAGGGAGAAGGTTTTCTGCTGAGCACCAGTTTGATTTCTCAGTGACTTTGCTGCTCAGGCATGTGAGGTCTTCAGCAATGGGGTCTTACCATCTGTTTCTCAAGGGAAACCAAGGGCCTTGGCAATAGCCTATAATGTTTTGGAGGCAACAGGGACCTCATTGGCCAACGACTCTCTAGAAGGTATCCCATCCCTGGCACTGAAATTTTTCTAGTAACAATCTATGGCTTCTGGATGTGCCATTCATCAAGAAAGTAGGTTTTCATATATCTTATTCCGAATATCTTGAATTTTGATTGGCCCTCCCCCCCCCCCACTTTTCTTTTACACAATCTCTTCCCCTGGCCTTGCTAATACCTTTCCTCTCCCTGTAATCTGTTCTTCTACTCATATATATACAATACCATCCCCTTAAGTCCTTCCCTCTCCTCCTACCCTTATAGTCTTTTTCTAGCTTATTGGCCTCTGCTACCAATTTTTGGTTCCAGCTCACACACAAGTCAATACATTTGTAGCTAGGATCCACATATGAGTGAGAACATGTGAATTTTAACTTTCTGGGCTTGAGTTACCTCACTTAGTATAATCTTTTTCAGATCCATCCATTTCCTGCAAATTTCATAATTTCATTTTTCTTTAGCACCGAGTAGCACTATATTGTATAAATGTACCACATCTTCATTATCCATTCATTAGTTGAGGGACATTTAGGCTGGTTCAATTTCCTAGCTACTGTGAATAGAGCAGCAATAAACAATAAACCTCTGCCTCCTGAGTGCTGGCATTAATACTGTGAGCCACCACACCTGGCTTCTTTTCTTTTTTCTTTTTTCTTGGGGGGCGGTGTGGGAAGGTTGAGGTAAGGTCTCATTCCAGCTGAGGTTAGACCTAGGATTCACTATGTATTCTCAGGTTGACCTCAAAGTCACTACAATCCTCCTACCTCTGCCTTCCAAGTGCTGAGATTAAAGGCCTGTGCCACCACATCCAGCCATTTTCATTTCTTGATTTGACCTTTTTATTGTCTCTTGGAGTTCATTCCTGCATTTGTATATGTACTCATTGAGCTTGCTTCATTGACCTATGAGTACATTTATTGATTCTCCTAAAATACCTTCACCTCCTGTTTATATCTATTTGATTGTCTTCAAAATTTGAAGCCATCTATGGAGTACTGTTTCCTGATTCTCTCTTGATTCCTTCATCCATCTTTTGAGCTCCTTTTGTTACATTTCTTCACATTGAACCAACTTTGATGTATAACTTAAATTCTTTTTGCCAGTTTTATTCTATTTCCTTCAGACATTCTTGGAGTTACTGTTTGATTACTATTTGTCCAGTTTCTTCCCGTCAGCCAGCCATTTGTTCACAGTCTCATTAAGTTTGCTTAAGATGCTTGTCAAGATTTCATGATCTCAGCTGGGCGTGGTGGTGCACACCTTTAATCCCAAGCCTTTGGGAGGCAGAGTCAGGAGGATCAGTGTGAGTTTGAGGCCACCCTGAGACCACATAGTTAATTCCAGGTCAGCCTGGGCTAGAGAGAGACCCTACCTCAAAAAAAGAAAAAGGATTTCATGACTTCATTTTGGGATTCTGTCTTGGGTTTCCTATATGCTCTCATTGGAGGCTTCCATTGTGGGACTGGGTAATCTTGGTAGAGATCCCTTTGCTTGGTGTCATGTGTTATTTGCTTTGCATTGGGGCCTGCCCATCTCAGGATCAGTTGTTTCACCGAGGATGCAGCTCTTGTTGGCCTGTGGTGTGTGTGGCTTGGTCTAAATTGATCACAATGGGTGTAGGATTGATGAATATCCACTGGGTTTGGGTTTGGATGGGTGACTTAAGCCTGAACAGAGTCTTCTTTGTGTATGCTACCTCCTGGAACAGCTAAGTAAAATCTTGGGAGCCCTAGCTGTACAGTGTTGTTCTGGTCCTATTTGCTGTCTGGCTTTTTGAAGTGAAATCAGCTCCAAGCTTCTCCTAGGGTCTGGAGGCAGTACACAGTTGTGCTCTGCTTTAGCCTTTCAGATAATTTTCTTTGGTGGTGGTGGGTGTGCATGGTGGATGCAAGAAGTAGAAGCCAAGTTAGTTGGCTGGTTGCTGCTGATCTTCCCTTTACCTGCTCCATCTCAGGCGTCTAGCCCTGGCCAACAACCCCAGCACTCAGCCCAAACTCACAATGGTGTGTGGCCCTGCGCCTCTCTGCCCTGCTGGTTTGTTCTCTCCCAGGCAGCCACACTGGAATCTTCTCAGCTCTCTGATATGTTTTGAGTCTCCCCAGTAGTTACCACTGTATGAAAGAAAGAAGTTTCTCTGACCAAAGGTGAGAGCAGTATTAATCTATGGGCATAAACAAAATATCAATATTTGGAGGACAAGTTGATGGGCACAACATACCATTTAGCCAAACAACAGTAGTAGATCCCCTGAACCCCAGAACCTATGATCTTCCCAGCCATGGGCTTTTGACTAGGTTCACATTACCAGGCACAAATTCCCTCCTGTGAAGTGGGCCTTATGTCAAATCATAGAGTAGTTGGTTACCCCATAATAGTCATGTCACTATTGCAGCAGTGGGTTCATATTTCCTGGCTGACTAGCTGTGCAACTTTGCTGGTTAAGATCATTGATGACTTTTCTTCCACTGCAGGCTGCATAGCACTTTCCAGCACAATGACAGCTAGCCAGCAGGGAGGGGGTTTACAGCATTCCAGATTGATTTCTCAGCATACTGCAACCAAAGCATGTCATGTCTTCAGCAATAGAGTTTTACCATTAGTTCTGGGCACCCCAAAAGCATTGGCAGCCTGCATTGTTTTGGAGGCCTCAGAGTTCTCTCTGATATCAGTGAATTTCTAACATACTTTAATCTTTTCTTGCATATGTTGAGATGTACATGCATTTATGTGCAGGTGTGCACATATGTGTATGTGCATATGAAGCCCAAAGGTTGACATTGGGTATTGTAATCTACTGCTCTACACTATTTACTGGATCTCTCATTTGAACCCAGAGGTCACCAATTTAGCTAGTCTCGCTAGCCAGCTTGCCCCCAGAAACTCCTTGTCTCTGCCTCACATGTGCTGAAGAGAGACAGGCTGCCATGTACACCTGACATTTATGTGGGTGCTGGTGATCTAAAGTGAAAATATGAGGTTGGGGAGATAGCTCATTCAGTAAAGTGCTTTACAGTGCAGGCATGAGGAGCCAAGTTTGAATTCCTAGCACCCACATAAAATCTGGATGTGGTAGTGGCTTCTTGTAATCCTAGTGTTAGGGAGGTAGAGGCAAAGGGATCCAGAGTTTTGCTGGCCAGATAGTCTAGCCAAACTGGTGATCCCCAGATTCAGTAAAAGAACCTGCCTCATAAAATAAGGTGGAAGCTGGGTGTGGTGGTGCACATCTTTAATCCCAGCACTTGGAAAGTAGGGATAGGAAGATCACTGTGAGTTTGAAGCCACCTGAAACTACATAGTGAATTCCAGGTCACCCTGGGTTAGAGTAACACTCTGCCTTGAAAAAAACAAACAACGAACAAAATTGGTGAAGAATGATTGAGGAAGACATTGTTGCTGCCATCTAGCCTGCACTAGACACACAAAACTGAATATGCATCTATGCCTACACACAGGAACATGCCCATGTATGCACATACACATACAAAAACTGAAGATGAAAATAAACATCAATTTTGTCTACAAGATGGTTTTAACCAGTACTTTTGCTAATTTCCTTTGCAATTCATTCAGATTGGAGAGGAAAAATCTATTTCCTGGACAATTCAAATTGGACAAGTCCAAAATTATTAAAAAATATATGTTCCCAGAAAAATATGTGTTCACCAATTTTGTGGTGGCATTAAAGGAAAATCAGAAATTTCTGTTAAAAATTAGGCAAGAGGATGGGGACAGCGGGAGGACAGCCCCTGGTTGAGGAGCTGGAAGCCAAGTCACAGAGAGCAGTAGTGACTCCGAAGATCAGCCCCAATGAACATGTCTGTGTCAAGGATATGAATTCAGAACGAAAATGAAGCCATCCAATGGAGGCAGGAAAACTGGAAGAAGTCTTTCCTGTTTTCTGCTCTGTATGCTGCCTTCATATTTGGTGGTCAGCACCTAATGAACAAATGAGCAAAGTTTGAGCTGCAGAAGCCTTTAGTGCTCTGGTCACTGACCCTCACAGTCTTCAGTATATTCAGTGCTCTTCGAACTGGTGCTTACATGGTGTACATTTTGATGACCAAAGGCCTGAAGCAGTCAGTTTTTGACCAGGGTTTTTACAATGGACATGTCAGCAAATTCTGGGCTTATGCGTTTGTGCTAAGCAAAGCACCTGAACTAGGAGATACAATATTCATCATTCTGAGGAAGCAGAAGCTGATCTTCCTGCACTGGTACCATCACATCACTGTGCTTCTGTACTCCTGGTACTCCTACAAAGACATGGTGGCCGGGGGTGGCTGGTTCATGACTATGAACTACGGCGTGCACGCCGTGATGTACTCTTACTATGCCTTGCGGGGCTGCGGGGTCATGTTCATCACCCTGTCGCAGATCTCTCAGATGCTGATGGGCTGTGTCGTGAACTACCTGGTCTTCCACTGGATGCAGCATGACCGTGACCAGTGTCGCTCCCACGTTCACAACATCTTCTGGTCCTCGCTCATGTACCTGAGCTACCTTGTGCTCTTCTGCCATTTCTTCTTCGAGGCCTACATCTGTAAGATGAGGAAAACAATGAAGGCCGAATAGTGTCCGAACCGAGGAAGAAACCATAGCTCAGGTCATCAAGAAAAATAACAGACAAAAGAAAATGGCACAAGGAATCATATATGGTACAGCTAAACAAAACAAAACAAAACATGAGCAGACACAAAACCCGAGGCAGCTTAGGGATGATCATTAGGTTGACTGAACCCAGTAAGTTTATGACCCTTTTGGGTGAGGACTCACTGAGCACATCCCAAGGCACTGCTGCTGGGTGGGGGAGGGGACACCTTCCCTCTTACCTTCTACTCTAGGACAAACACGAACAGAAGGGAGACAGAAACCAGTGGAAAGCCAGTATAGGCTATTAACTCTACATGAAAAACAAAATGTCTTTATTAAGTGTTATATTTCTCTAAGGACAAAGAATTTCACTTTAAAAATTGTGCGAGCACCTAGACCTAGACAAAATGCTTTCTAATCTTTTTTAAAAATTTTTATTAGCATTTTCCATGATTATAAAAAAAATCCCATGGTAATTCCCTCCCCCCCCACTTCCCCCTCTGAAATTCCATTCTCCATCATATTACTTCCCCATCTCAATCATTGTACTTACATATATACAATATCAACCAATTAAGTACCCTCCTCCCTTCCTTCCTTTCTCTTCCCTTTATGTCTCCTTTTTAACTTCCTGGCCTCTGCTACTAAGTATTTTCATTCTCACGCTCTAATCTTTTTTTTTTTTTTTTTTTTTTTTTTGCTTGGTACAAGTTCTTTAATTACAATAGTGCCACGCCAAAACTACAGTAGCACAAAACATAATACAAAAAATAGATTCCCAGCTCCAAACCTCATGTCCTTGTACCCACAGGGAAGCTCCCAGGCTTGTGGGGTGGGGGGCTGTCTTTGTACCCATGCCAGGCCTGGGCCCTCTTCTCCCCATGCCCCTGTCCACCCCCACACCCTGAGCACTGAGTGCAGTCTAGCTTCCTCAGGCCGGATCATGGCCTAGGACCTCTGCATCTGGCTGGTGGTACTGACCCTTTGCAGGACTGCCCCTCCATGGGGAGGCAAGACGGTAGGGGAAAGGGGGCAAAGATGACCAGGACAGGAAAGGCCCATCTCCGTGTGTGACAGGGCCCAGCCCCAGAAATTTTCCTATCTCCTGTCTTAACTTTCTCTTGAAGAGCTACCAGGTCTTCAACTTGCTTGAAGGGACCAGGGACCTCTTCCAAAGTATTGCTGGGCTGTCCAGTCTTGTCACAAGGGCTTGCCTCCCCGCAGGGACCATGGTGATCTCTACCTGGGGGGGCCCATGTATCCATCTGCTGTTGGACGATGCTGTGCCCTCAGGAAAGGGATGGAATTCCCGAGGCCCAGACCTGGATGGGGAACCTTTTGCTCTCAGCCACCTTGGGGGTGGAGTTTGTACAGCCATAAGTACTGGCTTGATTCAAATCAAGTGACATCATCAGGAGCAGCTGCCCTGTAGGCCAGAGCTGCTGGGGTCTGGGAAGGGTAGACCTGGGGGCCCTGGCAGTAGGGCTATGGCCTTGGCTTCTAGTCAAAGATGCTTGAGGGTTCTGCTGAGGAGGCCAAGGCCCTCTGGCAGGGGCTGCTCCCAGTGGAGCTCTGGGCTACAGCCTCAGGTAAGGCACTAGAGAACTGATCCTGGGAGCCAGGCCAGGCCAGCAGCAGCTACAAGGCTCAGAGGGAGGATTTGGGCTGTTCTTTCTTTTCTGTCTTTCCCTTGGTGAACAGGATCAGTGAAGCAAGCCACCCTGGATGGGGCAATTGCTACAGACAGGAAACAGGTCCCTACAACAGACATGGAGTGGCCAGAGGAGGAGGGATTGAAAGAGGACATCTTTGGACTGCAATGCGTATCTGATGGGGGGCAGGGAGAGAGGGTTGTCTCAGCCTCACAGGGTCCCTGTAGTTTAGTCTAGGGTCCTTGGGTGCCCCAGACTGTGCAGCCTCATGCTGCCACAATCATCGAGTCCCCCGAGACAACTTCAGGGATAAGCCCTTCCTTGTTGGGGTTCCCATGGATGGTCCAGAAACGGGACAGACAAGCTGACAGGGGCCGTTGCCCGCGAGCTGGACCCCTAAGCTGTATCCTCCCTCTGCTCAGCCCCCACGTGCCCTGTCTACACAAACAATTGCACATCCTAAGGACTGAGGCAAATTGAGACTCAATTTAGGGGACTTGCTTAATGGTCTAGGGTCCCCTTGGTAAATCAATGGGGTTTCCTTTGTCCACAGGTTATTTAGAAAAACAGAACATAATAAATATACCAATCTTTCCTTTAAAAAAAGTGTTTTAAATGCATTTTTTTCCTGAAGATTTCCAGTGTTTCCACAATGTTTAAAAAATAGTTTCCCAAAAATGTATCTTTAAAACATTTGACACAGTGGTATTGTGGTGTATCTGGCATTGGATGTGGGCGAAGGGCTGCATCCCACTGCCCTTGTCAGTGTGAGGCCCAGGCCTGGTAAGCCACCAGCCTGACACCCACTAGCATGGATAGAGGGGTATCTGGAATGCCAGGGCTTCACAGGGTATCAAATTGTGGCCCAGGGTTGGGGCCAGCTGGCTGTAAATCCTCCAGTGTGGGGAAGAGGCCATGGGTGGCCAAGGGGCTTGGGCAGTACCCTGTAAGGAGGGGCGACTCCACAGCCCCGTGGGGACTGGTTCTCAGATTCTTCCCCAACTCTGTATCGGCTGTGTGCTTTGCTCCTTACCAAATCTCACATTTGTGATGAGGGTTCATGGGGGAGCCAGGCGGACAGTGAAAGTGTTCTGAGAACTCTTTGGAGTTGGAGAGAGAGCCGATGACCCGGAAGCGGGAAGGGCTGTGGGGGTCCGTGATGAGACCTTCGTGGGAGCTCTCAGGTGTGCGGACTGAGCACCAGACCTGTGCAAATCCCAGGAAGAAGAGCTGGTCGGTAGTGAGGCCCAGCGTGGGCAACGTCTGCTCAGCCCCGTTCTTCTTCACCCAGTTCTGGTAAGCCCGGTAGGCTGCCTTGAGGCCTCCGTTGTCAGCAATATTCTCCCCAAGGGTGTGGCGGCCATTCACTGGCTCCCCGTTGACGCTGTAGTTGCCATACTGCTGCACCATACATTCCGTCTGCTGCTTGAAGGCCTCCACGGACGAGTTCTTCCACCAGGGCCGGAGGTTGCCGTCCTTGTCATACTCTCGTCCTTGATCATCAAAAGCATGAGTCAGCTCGTGGCCCACGACGACACCAATACCACCAAAGTGTAAGGCATTGGGTGATGAGCGGGTATAGAATGGCGCCTGCAGGATCCCAGCCGGAAACACAATCTCATTCTTGGTGGGCGAGTAGTAAGCGTTCACCATGGGTGGGGTCATGCTCCACTGATCTCTGTTGGGGGCTTTCCTGAGCTGGTCGGCAGTGACCCTCCAGGAGAAGTTGAAAAAGCGCATGGCATTCTCGAAGTAGAGGTCTGGAACTGCGGTGTAATCATTGAACACCTTGTCCAGCTCCTTGGGGTCCATGATGAAGTTGGGGTAGCCTATCATGTTGTAGATGGCATCCGCCTTCTCCTTGGCTGACTTCCGGGTCTCTTCGTCCATCCACTTCAGGGTGCTCAGGCTCTCCTCAAATGCCTTCTTGATCTCCAGGATTATCTCGCTGGCAATGTTCTTGCTGTCCTCGGCAAAGGTGGCTTTGACAAACATGGGCCCCAGGGCAAAGCCCAGGTTGTTCTCTGTGTCACTCACGCAGAACTTCCAGCGAGGGAGGCAGGTCTTCTTGGTCCCGTACATCACTTCCATGAACTTCTCATCACCATCCTGGAAGCGCTGATCCAGGAAGGAACTCGTCTTCCGCACCAGGTTCCAGATCATGTAGTTGTTCAGGAGGCATTTGTCCGTGCTGTTGATGAGGGTGGAGACCTGCTCCAGGTACTCCTTGTCGTAGACCACAATAGGCTCAGTTTCGTTGATCTCCACAGGGTGGAAGATGGTGTTGAGAAAGGGTAACCAGTTGATGGCTGGTGCCAAGGTCTGCAGCTCAGCGGCAGTGACTTTGTGGTAGATGAGCTCCTCGTCCCTGCGCTTCTCCTGGGGAATGGTGATGTTGGCCAGTGCCGTCTCGAAGTCCAAGATCTGCTGCATCTGGGGTCCGATGGAGTCCTCGTCGCCCCCGCCTAGCAGCTTCCCCAGCTGGACCATGTAGTTCAGGTATCCAGTCAGGACCTTCTCGTTTTCTATCTTGTTCAGGTAATAGTCTCTGGAGGGTAAGCCCAGGCCAGACTGGTCCACCTGGATCACGTTGCTGTTGGAGTTCTTAGAGTCAGCACTGACATAGACGGAGAAGAAGGGCGAGGTGCGGAAGTGGGCCGTGACTACCTGCAGCGTGTCCTGGAAGTTGTCCTTGGCCCAGGGTGCTGTGATGTTCCAGCCACCAAGCTTCTCAATCAGCTCCATCAATGGCTTGGCCCGGAGCTCTTCTATCCTGGTCTCGTTCATACATGCACGGTAGTATACTTGGGCCTTCCTTTCTGCCTCGCTGACACTGGCTGTGGAATTTTCAAGCAGGTGCTTGATGATGGCTTGGTTGTGTTCCCAGAGGTTGCTGAAGGTGCCCCATCGAGAGTGGCCGTCGGGCACGGGGTTGGCTTTGATCCATCCCCCACAGGCGTAGCTGAAGAAATCTTGGCAGGGGTCTACTGTCGGGTCCATGGAGCTCGGGATAGAGCTGGTCACTGAGACACAGGCCTCACTCAGGCACACTGAAGGCCCTCCTGCAAGCCATTGGGGTACACTTCGCCCTCGGAGAGAGCGTCCACCAGATCCTCCTCGTCCAGCGTGGCCCGCTTGTAGGTCGACATCATAGCTCGCGGGCTCCACGCGGCCCGGCTCCCGGCTGCCACTCCCGCTCGGGTTCCCGGCGGCGATGCGCTACGCCGCTCCGCTCGGACCGCGCTGCAGACCGCCCCGACTGCGCGCTCCGCTCCCCGCCCGCCAGCCAGAAAGCTGGGGCGCCTGGGCCTCTAATCTTTTTTTACATGAAACTGGAGCCAGAAGACATGATCAAAATGGAAGAGACAACAAGGTTTATGTCTAGAACAAGAATGCTTTTGCAAAAATCAAAGCCTTTTAAAGAAATGTTAGCTGTCGCAGCCCCATAAAGAAAAGATGTGTTAATGGGTTTTTTTTTAAATTATTTCATCTAAAATTTAAAACGGTTATTGTTTTTCCTTTGCTGCATAGATTAGGGCTACAGAACTATTCAGGGCTCAATACTTTTCCAAGGTTATTTCCGGGAGATGGAAACAGAGCAGGCCAAGTCCGGAAAAGGTGGCTCCCTGAGAGCCTGTAGTTAACTGTTGAGTTGCTGAGAGTTGACCGGTTACTACCCTGCCATGGGTCAGGAAGCGTTATCCTTTGTTCAGATGCTTCCGTCTTTAGAAGAGTAACTTAGAATTGGAAAGATTAAATCTCAACCAGGCACGTGAAGACTGGAGCTCTTTACTTTCTGTAAGACATGCAGCACGTGGCTACTGGAGCTGGAAAGATAGTAAGAGACCAGTTGACAGACCACATAGATGTCCCTCCCCCTTTGACTTCATACATACCCCTGACTTTCCAAAGAAAGCTCTGGGGGGCAGTCCATGTTTTCTGTATTTTTTTGACTTCCTGATTTGGGATGAACATTGTGTTTCTGCCTCATCTGCATTCGCGCCCTGAGCAATGCAGAGGCGTGTAAAGTGCCCTCTGCTGGCCAAGTGGAGATACTGCAACACTTCAAAACAGGCTTGGCTGAAAATCGTTTACAACTTGCCCCCATAGATTGATCCTTAAGTTTTAAGTGATACTAAATACCCATCATACATTTGGCCAAATCAGAACACATCCTTTCTGCTTCAAGTCAGCTTCAGAGTTTTTTTAAAGGGGCTTTTCACTCTGGAACTCAGAAAATCAATTATTAAGAGCCATATTCTTTAAAAGAAAAAAGCTAGATATTATTATCTGTACTATTTCAGTCCTCTACAAGCCAAATAAATGTGTCAATTTTCCTAGTATTTCAAAGAAGCAATTATGTAAAGTTGTTCAGTGTGATACAGTAGTATTCTAATTGGCTAAGTAGCTTAATGATTAGGAAACTAGATGAAAAATTATAGACTTCTACTCTACATAGATTCTACACGCATAACCACACACACGCACACAGGTGTGGGGTACACTGAACTGCAAAGCCCAAAATAATAGGACATAATTGCTGGCTAGCAGAAACTGTTGTTTATCTTTTTGCTTTATTGAGAGTATACAGTAAAAGGGACCTTCCAATTATTTTTATATTATTTTAGCTTTAATTGTGCTGTCATTCATGAAACAGAGCTGCTCTGTTTCTCCGTGGGAGATGGCAAGGGCTTTTTCAGCATCTTGTTTATGTGTGGAACTTCAGAAAAATAAAGTTTTATTCCATTCTGTGTGAAAAAAAAAATTAGGCAAGAGCTGAGGAGATGGCTTAGCTATTAAAGGTGTTTGCTTACAAAGCTGCTGGCCTGGATTCAATTCCCCCGTACCCATGTAAAACCTGATGTACAAAGTATTGAATGTATCTGGAGTTTCTTTGCAAAAACAAGAGACCCTGTTACACCTACGCTCACTCTTTCTCTCATTTTCAAGTAAACAAAAATATTTTTTAAAAAATAAATCAAGGTGCATACCTGCTATTTGGACTGAGACAGGAACATTGAGAACTCAAGGGAAGCTTAAACTGGCTACAGAGTGAAATCCTGGACAAAAGTACAAAAATAAATCAACAAAATTAATCAAGAAGTAACATAGGCATATAACATTGTGATAAGCAATAGTTTTTATTTTTTTTAAGTATGCAATATCAGGCCTAATGTGAGAGATCCTTTCATCTATCTGAGGAAACAGACCAACATGTGAAAATAAAGAATCATAAACTATTTAGTTCCATAGCCCATTTTTTAATTGGATTGTTTGATTTCCTATTATTTAGTTTTCTGAGTTCTTTGTATATCCTGCATATTAGCCCTCAGTCAGATGTATAGCTGGCAAAGATTTTCTCCCATTCTGTAGATTGTCTCTTTGCTCTAGTCACAGTGTTTCACTGTAAAAAGCTTTGTAATTTCACGAGGTCCCAGTGGTTGATTAGAGGTTTTATTTCCTGGATGTAACTGGGGGTATATTCAGAAAATTATTGCCTATACCAATATGTTGAAGGGTTTCCCCTACTTTTCCCTCTAGCAGTTTCAAAGTTTTGGGTCTGATATTAAGGACTTTGGGGATGTGGTGGTGATGCCTTTAATCCTAGCACTTGGGAAGCAGAAGCAGGAGGATTGCTGTGAGTTCAAGGCCAGCCTGAGACTACGTAGTGAAGTCCAGGTCAGCCTGGGCCACAGTGAGACCCTACCTCCAAAAAAAAAAGAAAAAAGAAAAAGAATCTGGTACTTTGGGCTGCTCAGTGGTTAAGGCAATTGCCTGAAAAATTTAAGGACTAGAGTTTGATTCCCCAGTACCCATATAAAGCTGGATGCACAAAGTGGCACATGCATCTGGAGTTCTGTCACGATGGCAAGAAATCCTGGTATGCCTACACTCATGCTGTCTGTATCTTCCTCCCTCCCTCTCTCTCTCTCTCTCTCTCTCTCTCTCTCTGCTTTCAAATAAATAAATAATTTTTTAAAAGATTCTATAACTTCTCCTTGCATCATAACTTGTATCTCAAAGCTGACCAAACACAGAACTAAAATGAACTTCATGTAATGGGTGCTCACAAACTGTTCTTGCTAAAAAGTGTCAGCTTCACATTTGGACTCACAGGGCAACTGAAAGCAAATGAAAGCCTAGCACCTCTGCCTTCACTTGTGCTTGTTTCGTTCTTTCACTGTGGGTCTGACTCCTGCTAAACTCTACACAGGCATGATAGTCATGAAGGAATGTCTGTCTAGCTGATCTGTCTCATCCCCTTTCAAGGCTGAAAGAATGGTGATAGGTTATTATCTTAAACCTGCAATTATTGATGATGGAAAGGCTACCCCCTAATACAGATCATGTAGACAGTGGCTGGTCTCCTTAGGTAGATGCAAAGATATTCTAAAGGGACACATGTGTCCCTCCCTTTACGCATCAGATTATTAGAACAATGGACTCTAAGGAACCAGAATTTCCACAGGAATCTCATGATGGGGAAATAAAAAGGCTGTGGCAGATATTGTGACGTATTGTGGCACAATATATCAGACCACCTTGCAAGAGAGACTAACACTGAGACAATGATGGGTCAGTGATGGGCAGGACTATACCTTGACCAGGACTACTTAGCTATGCCATACCTCTTGCCCTCTAAACCTGAATCTCATGTTAGAACCCCAAATATGGACCTGTTGGGTGAGGGTCACCAGACCTCTTCATTTATTCTTTTTCTCATGGTGACTTTGAATAAATCTCCTTTCTCCATTTTTTACTATAACTTGTATCTTTAATTGGTGTGTTGAGGATAGGTGGCTGAGCCTAGCTTGCTAAGGTTAAGCCAGGGCCTAGTCTATGGCCCTGGCAGTTTTGGTAACTATGACCATGATTAATAGACTAACAATTTTTCCAGGTACCTGCAGGACCAAAGCTGCTACGATAATGAGTGGGAGCACAACTTCACTAGGACTGCTTAATTTTACATACCTCGTTTCTCGTCCTAATTCTTACTGTTTAAACCCAAAGTCAGTACTATGAAGATGAACTTGGAGTTGACTGGATCCCTTTATTTATTTCTCCTCAAAACACACTGTGCAAATCTCCTTTCTCTACTTTTCATCATCTCTCATCTTTTCACCAGGGCCATTGGGAAGGGTGGCCATGCCTACCTACTTGGGGCTCTGGAGCCAGGGCTTCTCCCCTAAAGCTCCAGTTACATGAAGACAGACAGCTGAGAATTTCTGTCTTCTCTCTTCCCTCCCCTTCCCTCTCCTTCTTCTCTCTTGCCCCCCTCTCTTCCCACAGAGTCACATAGCTTAGGATGGACTTGAACACTAATGTAGCTAAGGTTGGTTCTGAACTGATCCTCTCACTTCTACCTCCCAAGTACTGTGATTATAGGTGTGTGCCTCTGCACCAAGCTCAGGGCTTTCTGAAAATGTCCTAGCCATTTTGTCAACTGAGTTTTTGTCAGGATTCTGGCTGAGAGCCACAAACAAACTTTGGGCATTGGCAGTCCCCTGCTCAGTGGTTAGTGACTTACAGAGTAGTTCTCCTGACTCCAAAATCTGCTTATGCCAGTCAACTTGCTTTTTATGTTCTACAACCAAGAGTTCACATAAGCATAACAATTCTGAGTATGAAAGCATTCACTCAGCCCTGCAGTGAGCTACAAGCTCACCTACTTGCCTGGTCTCTCCAATTTCTGTCTAGGAGATTCCCCAGCATGTCCTTTGACTTGGACCCTGCTGGGAACTGGACTTTGATGAGGCTCTCTGTTGCAATCACCAACACCGAGGTCTATATATTAAATGTTCTTTTTCCTGGGAAGAGCTGCAGCGTAGACATGGCAGAGACAGGGAGAAAAAGAACTTCCAAGGATCTGCTATATAAAGTCAATTATGAAATGCTAGGCTTTCAACCCACTTGAGAAAAATTTAATCACTTTTGCAAAGAAAGAACAGATGTATGTCCTCAGGCAGAAAGAATGAGTAATAAGTAAATAATTTATATTGGATTCCAAGTTTGCTGGGCACTGTCCAATGCAAGGTCCATGCAGCTTAACTCAATAACTGTCAAGTAACAGCACAATCAAAGCCTGATATGCTGGAGGCTGGACACCAGACTCATGTGCAGTTTTAGCCAAAGTTCATAATCCTTCTCAGTAGAAAATAATCTTAAGTAAATGGCTCTCAAGTAATTTTTGAACTCACAGCAATTTCCTTACCTCTGCCCCCCAAGTGTTGGGATTAAAGGCGTGTGCCACCACACCCAGCTAAATTTTGAAATTTTTATGTGACATTGTCCTGATCATTATTTTGGAATTCACTGAAAATAAAATCTTATTCAGCTCAGAGAACCAAAGCCCAGAAGAAAACAGGTGTGTGTTGCAGGCAAGGAGGACTTCACATAAGCTGGCATGTGAGTGAGTATAATGTGTGAGAAGTCATCATTTGAAACTGCCACTAACAGATCCATCAATCACCAAGTCCCAGGCACTTAAAAAGTGGGCTGGAGTCCGAACTAGTTTAGAGGAATAAATGGGGTTTGGGTTGTGGGGCCAACCTCAGAAACTGTTTGCACACAATCACAGAGATGGCCAACCAGTGCATGTGAAAGGGGTACTCCCGGGCCAGATGCTACTGCTGTCACACAGGAAGGTCACCCAACAGCAAAGCCCCCTCTGCCTCACAGAGCAACTCTGCCTTTCCCCAGAAGTTGTCTCTGGAACACACTTATCAGGCCCCCCAGGTCAGTCCAAGACTTCAACCCAACCTGCACACTTGGCCTTGTTCCATGAGGACACATGGTTGGCTCTCATTGTGCAGACAACGCATTCAAGTGAGGGAGGGGGCTCCTGACAGCAGTGCGGTGTTGAGAGATGGTCAGGGTAGCAAAGACAGGGGCCTGTAGTTGCCCTAGGGAAAAGGAAGGAGAAAGAGACAGAGAAAGCACAAGCAGATGTAGAGAGATGGAAATAGAGAAAGACAGGAGGGAACAGGGAGATGGACATGGAGAAAGGGAGAGAGGAGAGAGAGGAGGAGGAGAAGACATAAAGAGGAGGAGAGGAGAGAATGGAGAAAGGAGAGAGGGAGGAGAGAGAAGAAGAAAGAGAAGGGGAGAACAGAAACAGCAAGTGTGAGATAGAGACAGAGAGAGAGAGAGAGAAGAGAGCTACCTCTGAAGGCAAAAGAGCAGGGTCTGGAAGTGGGCTTTCAGTGGCAGGCCGGGAGAAAGGGATGATAGCGTAACTGTCCTGCCCCATTCTCCTGGCCCATCCTCTCCTTCCTCAAAATGAGCTTAAACCTGAGGCCACAGGGGAAGGAGATGCTCTGAGCTGAGCCCAGAGAAAAGTCCCTGCATGGGCAACCATGTGACACTGGGGTGCAATATGATCTTACACTCACTGGGGTCCACCTGAAACCACTAAAAGGCTTTCTGGACCTTCCTGGGACCCAGTGCTGCTGATGGTAATCTGTGAGGAGAGACTGTATGAGAACGAAAAAGGCCTGGATGGAAGGAGGAAGGTATCTATGAAAGAGGAGGCCATGGAGAAGTGAGGGCTCGGACCTCCACTCCCCACTTGTAAGACCAGAGGAAGCCCTGAACTCTTCAGGAAGAACTGATATCACCATCAAAACAGAAAAAAGAGCAAAGTAGAAACACAGCAATCTCCCCAAAGCTGAAAACCTTAACCATAGTCAAAGTCAGAAAAAAGCAAATCTTCAGAGCTCTGCCTTCTTTCCTTTTTTAAAAAAATACATTTTTATTTATTTATGAGAGAGAAAGAGGCAGATAAAGAGAGAGAAATGAGTGTACCAGGACCTCCAACTACTGCAAACAAACTCCAGATGCATGTGCCACATTGTGCATCTGGCTTATGTGGGTCCTGGGGTTTTCAACCTGTGTCCTTTGGCTTTGCAGGTAAGCATCTTAACTGCTAAGCCATCTTTCCAGCCCTTGCTCCTTCCTTTAAGCTCTATAATAAAATCTTTCTGGGATGGAGAAATGGCTTAGCAATTAAGGTGCTTGCCTGTGAAGCCTAAGGAGCCATGTTCAACTTTCCAGATCCCACGTAAGCCAGACACACAAGGTGACATAAAAAGTACAAGGTATGCAAGCTAGCACATGCACACAAGGTGGTATAAGTGTCTGGAGTTCGGCTGGAGACTCTGGCCCATGAGTTGTTTTTTTTTTTTTTTCTCTCCTCTCTCTTTCTCTCTCTCTCTGTCTTTCTCTCTACATACACACACACGCTTTTTTTTTCAAATTTTTATTAACAACTTCTATTATTATAAAAAATATCTCATGGTAATACCCTCCCTCTCCCCACTTTCCCCTTTCAAACTCCACTCTCCATCATATCCCCTCCCCATCTGAATAAGTCTCTCTTTTATTTATTTATTTATTTATTTTTAATTTTTTTTTTTTTTTTTTTTTTTTTGGTTTTTTGAGGTAGGGTCTCACTCTAGCCCAGGCTGACCTGGAATTCACCACGGAGTCTCAGGGTGGCCTTTAACTCAAGGTGATCCTCCTACCTCTGCCTCCTGAGTGCTGGGATTAAAGGCATGCGCCACCATGCCTGGCATCTTTTATTTTTATGTCATGATCTTTTCCTCCTCTTATGATGGTCTTATGTAGGTAGTGTCAGGCACTGTGAGGTCATGGATATCCAGGCCATTTTGACTGACACTTTTTTTTTTTTTTCTCATAAAGGCATGTGCTACCACGACCAGCAAAAAAAAAAAAAAAAAAAAATCTTTGTAACCTTTACTCTCTATGATATGTGGATTCCATTCTTTGCACTCAAGATAAGAACATGGAGGTCATTGATTCCAGAAGTTTAGTTGACCATGACCATCTGGCACCCTAGCTCCTGGCACCCTAGCCCAACCAAGAGATAAGAATACTTCAGTGCTTTCAAAGACATGCCAAATTCTTACATCACTCTGATCTGAAGGTGTCTATAAATTCATGAATTCCTTAAATTCAATTAATCTTCAATTCATCTCTTTCTGCCTCCTGGTTTCACATACAATGTAACCAGCTGCGCCAGGATCCCACCACCATGTCTTCCCTACTATGGTGGACTGTACCCTCAAACCATGACCCAAAACAAACCCTTTCTTCCTTTAAGAAAAAAAAAGAAGAAAAGAAAAAAGAAACTGCAAATGTAGCAGCATTGAGCGATGGGGCTTGGGGCGGGCGTGGCTACTTCATGAAGGCTCAGGTCTCATAAATGAGACCTTTAAAAAAATACAGAGAGGTGACAGGAATAATGGCTTAGTGGTTAAGGCACTTGCCTGCAAAACCAAAGGACCCAGGTTTGATTCCCCACAGTTACATAAGCCAGATGCAGAAGGTGGCACATGCATCTGGAGTTCCTTTGCAGTGGAAGAAGGCCCTGGCGTGCCCATTCTCTCTCTACCTACCTATCTCTATCTCAAATAAATAAAATAAAAAGTTAAAAAAATTTTAAGTAGCTGGGTGTGGTGGCGCACGCCTTTAATCCAGCACGTGGGAGGCAGAGGTAGGAGGATCACCATGAATTCGAGGCCACCCTGAGACTACATAGTGAATTCCAGGTCAGCCTGGACTGGAGTAAAACCCTACCTCGAAAAAAAAAATTTTTTTTTTAAGCCAGAGGGGATATAGCCTTCAGCATTCACCCCTTTAGTGCTTTTGCCAGGTGAGGGCATAGCATTTGTCCCATCTGCAGGGTGCAGGTATAAGGTACCATTTTGGAAGGAAGACACAGCAACCTTTCCCTAAAACAGAGACTGACAAGGACTTGCTCTTGCACTTCTCAGGCTCTAGACCTATGAGAAATATGTTTCTATTGTCTATAAAGTGCCTGGTCTCAAGTATTTTGCTATAGACCATTACATCATATTGATTAGACCATATAGGCCTCACAGACAAGTGCCTTAACCACCAAGCAATCTCTCCAGCCCTAAATAATTTTTGTACAACAAATAACACTTCCTTTAACATCTTGGAAGCCTTTCAGTTTATCTGTATTTCTATAACTTCTTAGAAAAGGAGTTTCTGAGTCAAGCATTCTGCATTTAAATAAGTTTGACAGAGAAATGTACTGCATTTTTCATTCTGTTGTCTATTTCTACGTCAATGCTGCAAAATAGCCACAATCTAGCAAAGCACATCTGTTGTTCACATGGTGGGTGATGGGCTGGCGGCTCTGCTGGTTCTGGCCAAGGGGATGTGCTTGCCCTGTGCCTGCAGATTGGCTGGAACAACCCATCAGAGCAAGGCTGTGATGATGGGTACCTATGTGCCCTGCTCCACACGTTTACTCTCCTGGAGCAGGGAGGCTGGACAGTTACTCTTCAAGCCCTGTTTACACTCTTCTGTCATTTCAAGAGCAAAGCACATGGCTGAGCCCAGAGACAAAAAGAAAGAGTGCCACAAAGTCACAGGGGAAAGGATATGATTTATAAAGAGATGAAGAACTGATCCTCCGGACTCTACCTCCCCTACACTGGAATTACAGGCACAGTCCATTTATGGGGTGCTGAGGATTAGATGTCATACATGCTATGCAAGCACTCACCAACTAAGGTACCTTCCCAGGCCTCTTAATAGTTTCTTGTTTTCTTTTGTTTGAGGTAGGATCACTGTAGCCCAGGCTGACCTGGCACTTACTCTGTAGTCCCAGGCTGGCCTCAAACTCATGGTGATCCTCCTACCTGTGCTGGGATTAAAGATGTGCCACCATACCTGGGTTTAGTTTTTTTTTTTTAATTATTATTATTATTATTATTATTATTACTATTATTACTACTACTATTACTACTACTTTATTTGCAAAGAGAGAGATAGAGACAAGAGAGAGAAATAGTGAATGCCAGGGCCTCCAGCCACTGCAAACAAACTCCAGATGCATGTGCTACCCTGTGCATCTGGCTTAAGTGGGTTCTCTGGAATCGAGCCTCAATCTGGGGTCCCTAGGCTTCACAGGCAAGCACTTAACAGCTAAGCCATCTCTCCAGCCCCAACCCTTGGTTATTTTTTAAAAGATATTTTAAATTGTCAAATTGTCTTTCCCTAAACCCCATTTTGTTTATAAAAGTACAACAGAGGATAAAACAATTTTGTAGGTTATGATGATTTGAATGTAAAATGTAAAATAGGCTCATGTGTTTAAAAACTTAATCCTCAGGTGGTGGGTGACACTCGTTGGGAAGGTTGTGGACTGTTTAGAAGGAATTCTTTTTTTTTTTTTTTTTAATTTTTTGAGGGTCTTACTCTAGCTCAGGCTGACTTGGATTTCACTCTGTAGTCTCAGGGTGGCCTTGAACTCTCAGTGATCCTCCTACCTCTGCCTCCCAAGTGCTGGGATTAAAGGTGTGTGCCACCAAGCCTGGCTTTAGGGGAAATTCTTTAGGAATTCTTTCTATAGGAATTGTGTCACTGAAGGCAGGCCTTGAGGTTTTTTATTTTATTTTATTTTTTAATTTTTCCACTCAGTGAATACAGTCAAGTTGGTACCATTGTTAGCCTCCTCCCTGTCCTCCCCCTTCCACAGGGACCCTCCCTGTTGGGATATATGGGTCATGCATTGAGGGATTAGCCTTTAGTTTGGGGTAGGAGAAAATGTTTCTGCATGTTAAGACCCAACACATGGCTCTGACATTCTTTTTGCCCCCTCTTCCACAAATTTCCCTGAGTCATGTTGGGTTCATTTTAGGTCTGCTTCAGTGATGAGGTTTTGGGAGCCTCTGTGTCTCTGGATATCTGGTTTTGTAGGGGTTGATTGTTCTCTGTGTCTATCTCCTTCACCATTGTGCTGGTTCCCAGTTCACCAAGAAAACAGCATTCTTGCATGTTTCCCCAATTATTCTTAGTTTCAGCTGGGGCCCTTTTGAGGTATGATGGGGTGGTTCTCTCCTTAGGATCTGTGTCGATCTGAAAAAGAGAAGCAGATTCTCCACAGAGAGTAAAGTTAGCACCAAGTAAATGTGATACCCATTGTTTTTTAGAGAGTTTAATAGATGTAGGCCCACTTGTAGGCCATGATTGGTGGGAGCTTGATAATGGAGAGTGGGCTCATTTTTGGATATGGTTTTGACTTGTTTCCCAGCTCCAGCTAAGGGTTCTGTTCCACTGAACAGATCAGTTAGCCAAATTAAGAGCATTTGGATCCCACCATGGCTGTGTGCCACTATTGTACTTGTGTGAGCATCATGTCAGGTTTTTTTCCTGCTAAGTAGGTTAGACCATTCGTTGCTTGGACAGATATTGGTCATTTTCCCCCAGTTGCTCATGTAGCACCTTCTGGCACTAGATGTGCTGTCTGGGGACTGACTCTCTTCTAGCTTCCAGCCATGCCACTCCATGTTATGTGCCAACAGTGTATGGTGTCTTCAGCAGTAGAGTCTTACCACTAACCTCAAGTGCTCTGATAAATCTGTCTTCTTTTTTTTTTTTTTTTTGGTTTTTCAAGGTAGGGTTTCACTCTAGCCCAGGCTGACCTGGAATTCACTATGGAGTCTCAGGGTGGCCTCGAACTCACAGCGATCCTCCTACCTCTGCCTCCCAAGTGCTGGGATTAAAGGCGTGCACCACCACACCCGGCAAATCTGTCTTCTTTTGGGAAACCTTGTAGGTCTCTCTGATCAAAAGCTCATTGTGGAGGATATCCACCTGCTGGTACAGGAGTTCTAAGTCAGTGCCCAGGAAGAGAAGGAAGAAAAAGATAAGTTATATAAAAGAGATAGAGAGATGAGAGAAAAGAGGGAGAGAGAGGGAAAGAGAGAGAGAGAAACAGAAACAGGAGGAGATAAAGGTCAGTTTACATTGTATCCTCTCCTGGGCCTTGGGAATCAGGTGTAACCTGTAAGGGCCTAGTGAAGGTGCAACCATTTGGTCTGTCTTTTAGGATGTAGAGTTTTATGGTACCATTGCCATTTGGGTGCGATTTTTGTTTTGTCCCTATGCCCTCCCTTCTCTTCCCCTCCCTCCTTCCCCTCCCTATTGTCCGGTCCTTGAGATGCTTGCTAGGTATGTCAGCAACTTGGATAGATTCAGGTTAGGAGCTGTAGATGAGTGAGACTATTCGGCAATTATCTTCCTGTGATTGGGTGAGTTCACTGAGAATGATCTGTTCCAGGTTCAACCTGCCCTGGCCAGCGGAGAGTTGAACAAGGACTCGGGGAGAAGTTAACCTGAATGGGGGGAGGCAAACAGACACAAGAAGGAGACCAAGCTAGGTATTTGTCAAGGTCTCGAAGTTTATTTTTACACATAGGTTTTTATAGAGTTGTAGGGGGAAGGAGTCATATTCAGGCCAGAGATCACATGGTTACTGGCTAAATGCAATTTCTTTGTTTCTTCATCAATTACTGGCAGCACCAGGAGAGGCTGTGACCCAGGCCTAACGGCTCCTTCATTTCTGGTAAAAGATCATTAGATGAGGAACTAGAAAATTAACTTGCTATATGGCGGTTTCTGTCAACATGGCCGAGGTTTGGTTCATAGCTCCCAACACAACCATTTTTTCTTCAAATTTTATTGTGTCATTTTTCCTTACTGCTGCATAGAATTCTATTGTGTAGATATACCACATCTTAGTTATCCATTTGTCTAATGATAGACATCTGGGTTGATTCCAGCTCTTGGCTATTACAAATTGAGCATCTATAAAGATGGTTGAGCAAACCTCTCTGAACTGAGGCATGGAGCTTTTAGGGTACATGCCCAGTAAGGGAATAATTGGGTCTGTTGGTAACTCTATAGTCAACTTTTTTAGGAGTTTCCATATTGCTTTCCAAAGTGGTTGTACCATCTTACATTCCCACCTACAATGGATAGGATTCCTATTTCTCCATATCCTCACCATCATTTATTTTCATTTGATTTTTTAATGTTTGCTATCCTTACTGGGGTAAGGTAGAATATCATAGTTGTTTTGATATGCATTTCCCTGATTATTGCAGATGTTGGACATTTCCTTAAGTGTGCTTTGCTATTTGTATTTCTTCCTCTGTGAACTGCCTGCCCAGTTCTTTGCCTCATCTTGTGAGTGGGTTGTTTGACTTTTTATTGTTTAGGTTTTTGAGTTCTTTGTAGATTCTAGAAATTAGACCTCTGTCAGTTAGATATTCAGCAAATATTTTCTCCCATTCTGTGGGTAATCTATTGGCTCTGCTTATTGTATGTTTGTCTGTGAAGAAAATTTTCAGCTTCATAAGAGCCCATTGGTTGAGTGATTGTTTAAGATCCTGTGTTACTGGGGTTTTGTTCAGGAAGTCTTTTCCCAGTCCTAAATCACAGAATGTTCCTCCTAACTTTTCTTCCAGTAGTAGCCGAGTTTCTGGTGTTATATTGAGGTCTTTGATCCATTTGGACTTGATTGTTGTGCATGGCAAGATGTTTGGATCAAGTTGCAATTTCCTGTATATGGTTATCCAGTTTGACAGCACCATTTGTTGAAGATGCTTTTTTTCCAGTCTATGTTGTTAGGCCCTTTCTCAAATATCAAGTAGCTGTAGTTATTTGACCCAAAGTCCAGGTCCTTGATTCTATTACATTGGTCTGTACTCCTGTTTTTATGTCAGTACCATGCTGTTTTTATTTTATTTAATTTTTTAACTTTTTTTTTCAAGGTAGGTTCTCACTCTAGCCCAGGCTGACCTGGAATTCACTATATAGTCTCAGGGTAGCCTCAAACTCATAGTGATCCTCCTACCTCTGCCTTCTGAGTGCTGGGATTAAAGGCATGCACCACTATAGCTGGCTTCCATGCTGTTTTTATTATTATGGCTTTGTAATATAGCTTTAGATCAAGTATGGTGATGCCTCCAGAGGTGTTTCTTTTGCTGAGGATATGCTTGGATATCCTTGGCCTTCTGCTTTTCCAAATGAATTTTGAGATCATTTTTTCTATCTCTGTGAAGAATGATGTTGGGGTTGTTATTGGAATTCCATTAAATCTGTATATTGCCTTTGGTAGGATTGCCATTTTCACAATGTTAATTCTGCCTATCCAGGAGCATAGGAGGTCTTTCCATTTTCTCAAGTCCTCCTCAATTTCTTTTTTGAGAGTTTTTATGTTTTCATTATATAGATCTTTCACTTCCTTGGTTAATGTTATTCCAAGGTATTTTATTTTATTTATTTATTTATTTTTTTGTTGCCATTGAAAATGGGGCAATGTCACTTGTTTCTTTCTTTGTATCTTTGTCATTTGCATATAGAAAGGCTACTGATTTTTGTGCATTGATTTTGTATCCTGCTACTTTGTTAAAGGAGTTTATCACCTTTAAGAGTTTTGGGATGGAGGCTCTCGGGTCTCTTTTGTATAGAATCATGTCGTCTGTGAATAACATTAACTTAATTTCTTCCTTTCCAAATTGTATCCCTTTTATTTCCTTCTCCTGTCTTATTTCTTGAGCTAGGACTGATAGTACTATATTGAAGAGCAGAGGTGAGAGTGGACACCCCTGTCTTGTTCCTGATCTCAGTGGGAATTCCCTCAGTCTCTCTCCATTAAGTATTATTTGGGCCTTAAGAGCTTTGTATATACCCTTTATTTTGTTAAGATATGAACCGACCATGCTAATTATCTCCAATGTTTTGATCATGAAGAGATGTATTTTGTCAAAGGTTTTCTTCATCTATCGAGATGATCATGTGGGTTTTGTACTTTACCTTGTTTATGTGGTGACAGATTTCTGTATGTTGAACCACCCCTGTGTTCCTGAGATGAAGCCCACTTGATGAAGGTGGATAATAGATTTGATGTGTTGTTAGATTCAGTTGGTGTTGTTCAGGATCTTTGTATCTAAGTTCATCAGGGAAATAGACCTATATAGTTCTCTTTTCTTGTGGCATCTCTGCCTGATTTTGGTATTAGGTGATACTAGCTTCATAGGAGGAGTAGGGGAGCTTTCCCTGTTCTCTGATTGTGTGGCACAGTTTGAGGAAGATTATTTCTAGTTCTTCTGAGAAGCCATCTGGTCCTGGACTTTTCTTTGGGGGGAGGTTTTTTATTACCTTTTCAATCTCAGTGGGTGTGATAGGTTTGTTTAGGAGATTAATCTGCTCTGAGTTTAGCTTTGGTAAATGGTATGTGTCTAAGAATTTATCCATTTCCTCCAAATTTTCCAGTTTTCTGGAGTATATTTTTTGAAGTAAGACCTGATGATTCTCCCAATTTCACTTATGTCTGTCTGATCTCTCCTTTTTCATTTCTAATTATGTTAATTTGAAGTGTCTCTTATTTTCACTTGATCAAATTGGCCAGGGGTTTGTCAATCTTGTTTATGTTTTCAAAGAACCAGCTCTTTGTTTCATCAATTTTCTTAACTGTTTTCTTAGTTTCCAATTCATTAATTTATGCTCTTAATTATTTCTTCCATTTGGAGCATTTCGGGTTGGATTCTTCTTGCTTTTCTAGTGCCTTTAGGTGAATGGTTAGGTTATTGATTTGGGATCTCTCTGTTTTTGTTATGAAGGCATCTAGTTTTAAGAATTTTCCCCTGTGGAAAGAGATCAAAGTGACCACTCAGCATTGGTGAGATTGGAAGCCATCCCCAAAGGCAGCAGGGTCTACTTATACAAAGCCAGATACATAGGCCTGCAGTGTAAGTGCTAATTTTTCTTTCTTTGTCAGGCAGGGTTATGTATTACATTTGAATGATATATTCTTGGTTGGCTTTACCCTTCTCAAATAAGCTGTATTTTGTTGTTAACTATTATTACCTTTGATGTTTCCTGATGTATATGGCCTTTGTCTTTTTCTCAAATCACTATTGGGGGCAGGGACAGACTGGCGCCAAGCTGCCTTTGAACCCATTTCAAATAAGAAATCTCAACCTCCTGTTGACAGGATTAAGGATTAGAGCAACATACACTCTTAGAGACTTTGGCTTTATAAACTTTATGATTATCTGTTTAGTTAAATCCCCATACTTGTATAAATACTCTGTGCTAGTTTTGATTTAACAACTATATTGCTCAGTTGAATTTTAAAATTTGCCAGTAATTTGCTTTACCTAGTCTACTACAATACTTGAATTGCAGGCAAATTCAACACCTAGGGTCACTTTTGCCATTTCTTTTGGAATGTAAGAGTTACACCTGGTACTTTAAATTCCTACACTGAAGATATATAAAGTTGGATTTACACAGCTAAGAAACACTGCAGATAATTAAAATACCCAAGCATCAAATTAACTCAAGATACAAAAAACTCTACATTATAATACAATAAACACAAAGGATCAAGACAATACAATGCAACCAAAAATTATAAATCCATCATAAATAACTCCAATAAGAATGTTTTAGGTGAAATACCTGACAAAGATTTTAAAAAATGATTTTATCTATCTCAAAGAACTTAAAGGAATCAAAGAAGAAAGCAAACTCCTGAGGGAGAACACAGGAAACCAACTTAATGAAATAAGGAGGTCAATACAAGACATGAGCAAGGAAATAGAAATAATGAAAACATACCAATCGGAAATATTAGAAATGAAAAACAGAGTAAGTAAAATGGAAAACTCTGTAGAAAGTCTCACCAGTAGGATGGATCAAGGAGTGGACAGAATATCTAAGGTAGAAGAGCAAGTGGTAGACTTAATACAGTCCAACAAAGAGAAAGACAAACTAATAGGAAGGCATGAATGGAAGTTTCAAGACATTCAGGATACTATGAAGAGATCAGACATGAGAATTCAGGGCACAGTAGAAGGAGAAGAATTTCACTCCAGAGGCGTAACAGGTGTTTTCAACAAACTCATAGAAGAAAACTTACCCCAAGTATGGAAAGTAATGCCAATACAGATATAGAAAGTCTATAGAATGCCAACCAGACAAAATCAGGAAAAAACTCATATTATAATCAAACTACAAAACACAAAAACCAAGGAAAATATATTGAAAATGGTTAGAGATAAAAATAAGATCCAGGACTTCCGGTTAAGATGGCGGCGTAGGTACCATGCCAAAGCAGCCTAGGGGGGAAAAAAGACCAAAAAAACTCAGCAAAATACACACTTTTACTAAAAAGTGAGGTGTATAGGAAATTGAAGCAGCAGCGGAGAGGTAGAAGAGTTCCAGAGCATCCAGAGCCTGCACAGGCAGGAAAAGTGGCTCCGGCAGCTCGGCCAACTGCCGCGGCCGCGGCGCACCAGAAAGCGGCCAGGCTTGGCTCTGGCCGCAGGAAAAGCCAGGTGTGGGAGCTTCCCCTCACACCGCGCTCTCCACAACTTGGGAAACGTGAGGGGAGAGCGGCAGTGAGCAGCGGAGGAGCAGACCGCGAGGTAGAAGAACGCTTCGAGCAGCAAGAGAAGCAGAGCAGCTGCGGCTCCCTCCCCTCCCCCACCGCCTGAGCCCTGAAAGAAATGGATGATTTCCTTGATCTATATGACCTACCTAAATTAAATCAAAATGAGATTAATCACTTAAATAGACCTATAACAAACATGGAGATCCAAACAGTTATCAATAATCTCCCAACTAAAAAAAGCCCAGGCCCGGATGGATTCACTGCTGAATTTTACCAGACCTTTAAGGAAGAGCTAACACCATTGCTTCTTAAGCTTTTCCAGGAAATAGAAAAAGAAGGAATTCTACCAAACTCCTTCTATGAGGCCAGCATCATCCTGATACCAAAACCAGGCAAAGATAGAACAAAAAAAGAAAATTACAGACCAATCTCCCTCATGAACATAGATGCAAAAATTCTCAACAAAATATTGGCAAACAGAATACAAGAGTATATCAAAAAGATCATTCACCCTGACCAAGTAGGCTTTATCCCAGAGATGCAGGATGGTTCAACATACGCAAATCTATAAATGTAATACATTACATAAACAGGTTGAAGGACAAAAATCACATGATCATCTCATTAGATGCAGAGAAAGCATTTGACAAAATCCAACATCCCTTCATGATAAAAGTCCTACAGAGACTGGGAATAGAAGGAACATATCTCAATATAATAAAGGCTATTTATGACAAGCCTACAGCCAACATATTACTAAATGGGGAAAAACTGGAAGCTTTTCCACTAAAATCAGGAACAAGACAAGGGTGTCCACTGTCCCCACTTCTATTTAAAATAGTTTTGGAAGTCTTAGCCATAGCAATAAGGCAAGAGACACACATAAAAGGGATATAAATGGGAAAGGAAGAAATCAAGTTATCATTATTTTTAGATGACATGATTCTATACATAAAGGACCCTAAAGACTCTACTAGCAAGCTGTTAGAGCTGATCAAAACCTACAGCAATATAGCAGGATACAAAATAAATACACAGAAATCAGTAGCCTTCATATATGCTAACAACAAACACACAGAGGATGAAATCAGAGAATCATTCCCATTCCCAATTGCATCAAAAAAAATAAAATACCTTGGAATAAACCTAACCAAGGAAGTAAAGAATCTATACAATGAGAACTTTAAAACACTCAAGAGAGAAATTGTAGAAGACACTATAAAGTGGAGAAACATCCCTTGTTCCTGGATTGGAAGAATCAATATCGTGAAAATGGCAATCTTACCTAAAGCAATCTACACATTTAATGCAATCCCTATCAAAATTCCAAAGGCTTTCTTCATGGAAATAAAAAAAAAATCCAAAACTTCATTTGGAATCACAAAAAACCTCGAATATCTAAAATAATTCTGAGCAACAAAAAAGAGGCTGGTGGTATCACCATACCTGATTTTAACCTATACTACAGAGCCATAGTAACAAAAGCAGCGTGGTACTGGCACAAAAACAGACATGTAGATCAGTGGAACAGAATAGAGGACCCAGATGTAAGCCCAAGTAGCTATAGCCACCTGATATTCGATAAAAATGCCAAAAGTACTCATTGGAGAAGAGATAGCCTCTTCAGCAAATGGTGTTTTGAAAACTGGATAAATATCTGCAGAAGGATGAAAATAGATTCTTCTCTCTCGCCATGCACAAGAATTAAGTCCTAATGGATTAAAGACCTTAACATCAGACCGGAAACTTTGAAACTGCTAGAGGAAAAAGTAGGGGAAACCCTTCAACATATTGGTCTTGGCAAAGACTTTCTGAATACAACCCCAATTGCTCAGGCAATAAAACCACAGATTAACCACTGGGACCTAATGAAATTACAAAGATTTTGCACCGCAAAGGACCCAGTGAAAAAAGCAAAGAGGCAACCTACAGAATGGGAAAAAATCTTCGCCAGCTATATATCTGATAGAGGATTAATATCTTGGATATACAAAGAACTCAAAAAGTTAAATAATAAGGAATCAAACAAGCCAATCAAAAAATGGGCTATGGAGCTAAATAGAGAGTTCTCAAAGGAAGAAATACGAATGGCATATAAGCATGTAAAAAAATGTTCTACGTCACTAGTCATCAGGGAAATGCAGATTAAAACTACATTGAGATTCCATCTCACTCCTGTCAGATTGGCCACCATCATGAAAACAAATGATCATAAATGTTGGCGGGGATGTGGAAAAAAAGGAACCCTCTGCACTATAGGTGGGAATGCAAGCTGGTCCAGCCATTGTGGAAAACAGTGTGGAGGTTCCTAAAACAGCTAGAGATTGATCTACCATATGACCCAGACATAGCACTCCTAGGCATATATCCAAAGGACTCATCTCATTTCCTTAGAAGTACATGCTCTACCATGTTTATTGCTCCTCAATTTATAATAGCTGGGAAATGGAACCAGCCTAGATGTCCCTCAACAGATGAGTGGATAATGAAGATGTGGTACATTTATACAATGGAGTTCTACTCAGCGGTAAAGAAAAATGAAGTTATGAAATTTGCAGAAAAATGGATGGACCTGGAAAGTATTATACTAAGTCAGGTAACCCAGGCCCAGAAAGCCAAGTGCCACATGTTCTCTCTCATATGTGGATCCTAGCTACAGATGACTGGGCTTCTGTTTGAGAATGAAAACACTTAGTAGCAGAGGCCAGTAAGTTGAAAAGGAGACATAAAGGGTGGAGAAAGGAAGGGAGGAGGATACTTAATAGGTTGATATTGTATATATGTAATTACAATGATTGTAATGGGGAGGTAATATGATGGAGAATGGAATTTCAAATGGGAAAGTGTGGGGGTGGGGAGGGAGGGAATTACCATGGGATATATTTTATAATCATGGAAAATGTTAATAAAAATTAAAAAAAAAAGCAAAGTAAAAAAAAAGAAATTAGAAAGGTCGCAAGTAAACGACCTAATGCTTCGCCTTAAAGCCTTGGAAAAAGAAGAACAAGGCAAACCAAAAATCAGTAGACGGGAAGAAATAATAAAGATTAGGGCAGAAATCAATGAAATAGAAACAAAAAGAACAATCCAAAGAATTAATGAAACAAAGAGTTGGTTCTTTGAAAGGATAAACAAGATTGATAAACCCTTAGCAAATCTGACCAAAAGAAAGAGAGAAGAAAAATGAGATCCATAGAGATGGTTTAACTGTTAAGGTGCTTGCCTGCCAAGCCTCAAGACTCCTGTTCAACTCTCCAGATCCCACATAAACAAGATGCACAAGATGATGCATGTTCTGGAGTTCGATGGCAGTGGCTTGAGGCCTTGGCATGCCAATTCTCTCTCTCATAAAAAGGAAATTGAGGACTGGAGAGATGGCTTAGCAGTTAAGGCACTTGTCTGCAAAGCCACAAGACTCAGGTTCAATTACCCAGTACCCACATAAGCCAGATGCTCAAAGTAGCACATGCATCTGGAGTTCATTTATAGTTGTTAGAGGCCCTGGCACACCCATGATCTCTCTCTATCTTTCTATCTGCCTCTCTCTATATATATCTTTCTCAAATAATAAATAAATAAAAATTTAAAAATGAAAAAAAATCACATAAAAAGGCAAGCCCATCAGGAAAGCAGCAGATTATTCAACACAAACTTTAAAAGTATGGAAAACCCTTCAACATATTGGTATAGGCAAAGATTTTCTGAATATAACCCCTGTGGCTCAGGAAATAAAACCACTGATCAAACCACTGGGACCTCATGAAATTACAAAGCTTTTGTATAGCAAAGGACACTGTGAATAGAGCAAAGAGGCAACCTGCAGAATGGGGGAAAATCTCTGCAAACTATCCATTTGACAGACGATTATATCTAGGAAAATATCTAGGATATACAAAGAACTCAAAAAGCTAAATAGTAAGAAATCAAAAAACCCAATTTAAAAATGGGCTGTAGAACTAAATAGAGAGTTCTCAAAAGAAGAAATACAGATAGCATATAAACATCTAAATGAAATGTTCTAAACCCCTAGCCATCAGGGAAATGCAGGTTAAAACTATGTTGAGATTCCATCTCACTACTATAAGAATGGCAGCTATCATGAAAACAAATGACAATAATGCTGGCAAGGATGTGGAAAAACAAGAACCCTTCTCCACTGTTGGTGGGAATGCAACCTGGTCCACCAACTGTAGAAATCAGTGTAGAGATTTCTGAGACAGCTAAAAATAGATCTACCATATGACCCAGATATAGCACTCCTAGGCATATATCCTAAGGACTCCTCTCACTACCTTAGAGATACTTGCTCAAGCATGGTTTTTGCTGCTTTATTCACAATAGCTAGGAAATGGAACCAGCCTAAATGTATTTCAACTGATAAGTGGATAATGAAGATGTGGCACATTTATACAATGGAGTTCTATTCAGTGGAAAGTAAAAATGAAATTTGCAGGAACATGGATTTGGAAAGGATTATACTTAAGTGAGGTAACCCAGGCCCAGAAAGCCAAACATCACATGTTTTCTCTCATATGTGGTTCCTTGCTACAAATGATTTGACTTTTATGTGAGGTGGAATAAAACTCAGTAGCCTCTGCCATTAAGCTAGAAAGGGGATATAAAGGGAATAGAAAGGGAGGGATGGGAGACTTAAGAGGATGGTATGATATATATGTAAGTAGAAGAACAGATTAATGGGGATGGAAAGGTCTACGTGAGGTCAGGGGAAGAGACTGAGCAAAGGAAATGTGAGGGGAGGGCTAATCAAAATTTAAGAGGGGGCTGGAGAGATGGCTTAGCAGTTAAGCGCTTGCCTGTGAAGCCTAAGGACCCTGGTTCGAGGCCTGCTTCCCCAGGACCACATTAGCCAGATGCATAAGGGGCACACATGTCTGGAGTTTGTTTGCAGTGGCTGGAGGCCCTGGCATGCCCATTCTCTCTCTTTCTCTCTCTGTCACTCTCAAATAAATAAATAAAAATTAATAAAAAAATTTAAAAATTTTAAGAGGGTATGAATAAGTCATATGGAAACATACTGTTTTGAACAATGGAGCACCAATAAGCCATAGATTGTTAGTAGAAAATTTTCAGTGCCAAGGATGGGATACCTTCCAGTGAGTTATTGGCTAGGGGGGTCCCTGATGCCCCCAATACATTACATGCTATTGCTGAGGCTTTTGGTTTCCCACCAGGAATAGACAGTGTGGTGGTTTGATTCAGGTGTCCCCTATAAACTTAGATGTTCTGGATGTTAGGTTCCCCAGCTGATGGCAATTGGAAATTAAAGCCTCCTGGATGTGGTGCATTGTTGGGGGTGGGCTTATGGGTGCTATTGCCAGTTTCCCCATGCCAGTGTTTGGCACACTCTCCTGTTGCTATTGTCCATCTTATGTTGGCCAGTGGGTGATGTCCAATCTTTGCTCATACCATCATTTTCCCTGCCATTGTGGAGCATCCCCCCGAGTCTGTAAGCGAAAATAACCAACTGCTCTCTAATTGGACTGGTGGCCTGCTCCATGGGAAGGAATACAATCCTGATACTTTAAACCTATAACAGGGGTAGTCATAAGCCCTAGGGGTGTAACATCTGCTGGTTTCTGGCTAAATGTATAGTCTATGCTCACCAAACTGCCTAGTCAGCACTTCTCTTAATGTTCATACCCATATATCAATGCTACTCTCACTTTTGGTTAGAGAAGCTTCTCTTTTCAGATGGCAGTGACCTTGGGATGACACAGAAGGCACCATGGTGCTGAGAAGAAGTGACAAAGGAGTGCTCAGCACTGAAATATCTCTATCACATCTTTCAAGGCTCAGGGTCTACTGTGGAAGAGTTGGTGGAAAAAATATAAGAGCCAAAGGAAGAGCAGGACTCCTTACCACATGCTCCTCTAGACACAAAATGGCCTGGATATCCATGACCACGCATTGCCTGACACTACCTACACAAGACCATCATAATAGCAGGAAAAGATGATGACATCAAAGATAAAAGAGAGACTGAGAGGGGAGGGGATATGATGGAGAGTAGAGTTTCAAAGGGAAAGTGGGGGAAGGGAGGGAATTACCATGGGTTATTATCTACAATTATGGAAGTTGTCAATCAAAAGTAAATTACATTTTAAAAATAAACCCCTTTTTCCCAAAAGCTGCTCCTGGTTGGGTGATTTCTGCCAACAATGTGAACCTGTCTGCAATATTAATGTTGGTACTGATGAGTGGTGTCATTTGATGCTAGACACCTGACTGGGTGGCTTTGGCCTTTGGAGCTGATTTTCAAGAGGAATGTGGAAAGATTTGAAACCTCAGCCTAAGAGATAACTTGCATTGCTATAAGTACAGCTTGAGAGACTATTCTGGTCAGAGTTGAAAGACCTAAATGCAGTAAGAACTATGGACTGTGAGGTTTGGCTTATGAGGGTGAGAAAGCTTTGTCTAGACTGGCCTAGAAACAGTTTGTGTGATAAGCTTGTTGTTATGCCTGTGTCCTAAAAATTTGTGCAGAGTTGCATTGCATAGAAATGGACTAGTGTGAGCAGAGGGTTATGGAAGAGAAAGAAATCTTTAGACTGAAACTGCTGCCTGTTCAGCTACAATTGAGAGATTACAACCATTAAGATTGGGCCAGCTGACCTACATTGGGACAACAGGAAGAATGCACTCTTTTGAAGGGGCTTGAATGCTGAAGAAGTGTCCTGTTCTTCAAAGTCTGCTTTATCCACCCCTGGATTAACAAACTGACACCCTACCTGGTATTATGGAGTATAGAAATGCAGGAAAGAGAGGGTCATTGAGTTTGCAATTGCAGTCTTGTGTTTTGGAAATGGCCATGGGCAGTGTGTAGCAGGTTTCCTGGATACCTGCATGGAGACCCAATGGAACCATGAGGATGGATCGTGGGTTGCAGTGGAGACCCAGTGGAGATGCCAGGACCACAAGATGGCTGCTAAGGAGAGCTGCTAGCCTTGGATGAAGTATTCTAGGATTGTGAGTAGCCTAGATGGAGGGGTGAATTAGAACTCCATAGACTTATTGCTGGTAAGGATTATTGGACTTAGAGACTTGTCACTGACTAGAATTTTTGGTCTTGGAGCTACAGAGTTTGATGTTTGTCCTGGTTGTTTTAAATTTTGTATTGGTTGAATATGTCTTTGCTATGCCCAATGTCATCTTTTACAGTGTGAATGTGCCATTATGGTTTTGGGGAGAATTTTTTTGGTAGCATGGCTCATTTAAAAGATCTTGAGGCTGGGCTGGAGAGATGGCTTAGCGGTTAAGCGCTTGCCTGTGAAGCCTAAGGACCCCGGTTCAAGGCTTGGTTCCCCAGGTCCCACGTTAGCCAGATGCACAAGGGGGCGCACGTGTCTGGAGTTCATTTGCAGTGGCAGGAAGCCCTGGCACGCCCATTCTATCTCTCTCCCTCTATCTGTCTTTCTCCCTGTGTCTGTCACTCTCAAATAAATAAATAAAAAATGAACAAAAAAATATTTAAAAAAAAAGATCTTGAGGCTTATTTACTTGTTAAAAAATTATTTGAGGGACTTCCAGTTAAGATGGCAGCATAGGTACCATGCCAAAGTAGCCTATGGGGGGAAAGGCCCAAAAAACTCAGCAAAATACACACTTTTACTAAAAAGTGAGGTATATAGGAAATTGAAGCAGCAGCGGAGAAGTAGAAGAGATCCAGAGCCTGCACAGGCCAGCAAAAGCGACCCCGGCAGCTCTGCCAACTGCAGCAGCGGTGGTGGTGCACCAGAAAGCCACCAGGCTTGGCTTCAGCCACAGGAAAAGCCAGATTCGGGAACTTCCCCTCACACCATGCTCTCCGCAACACAAGAAACGTGAAGGGAGAGCAGCAGTGAACAACGGAGGAGCAGATCACAAGGTAGAAGAATACATGGAACAGCCAGAGAACTAGAGCAGCTGCAGCTCTCTCCCCTACCCACTACCTGAGCCCAGCTCCAGCAAACAGAGCAGCAGTCCCGGGACCAGCCACGCCAACTTGAGCGAACAGCGGGACCCAAGCAGGAGCAGAGTCCTGCAGCAACATCAGTGGCTCCAGCACTGGTAACAGTGGTCCCAGCAGCAGCAGATCCAGTAGCGGCAGCAGCAGCAGACCCATAGGCAGCAGCTTCAGTGGAAGCAGCAGCAGTGGACCCAGCAGCAGCAGCTTCAGCAGCAGCGGTGGCTCCAGCAGTGGCAGCTACAGCAGAGGCAGCAGCAGCCACTATAGACCCAGCAGAGGCAGCATTAGAAGCAGCAGTTCCAGCAGCAGAGGTGCTGATCTGCAGGGTCACAGTTGCCAGGCTTGGTTTTCCCCACAGAAAAAGCCAGTGCCCAGCTCCAGAAATCAGAACAGCAGCCCAACGACCCAGGCAGCAACTTGACTGGGACAAAAATCATCCAAAAAGGTAACTGAGATTGATTGCACCAGAGAAGGGTCTCACTTAGTCACAAACTGACTTGGATCCCTCAACAGACCAGAAATCTTAACCTCTTTGTTGATATAGGACCTGGTTGTTATAATAACTACTCTTGCATACATACTTGGGGCTGTTTTTGATTGGATGTGTACAGTGTTAACTTTTAGAATCTACCTGTATTTTATTCCACTCAGCCTACTCGAATACTCCCATAGCAGGGAAACTCAACCCCTAGGAGCACCTTTGTAGATACTCTGAGAGTCCTAAGAGCCACACCTAACACCTTAAGCTCCTACCCTGAAAAATAAAACATCAAAACAATTGATACAGCTAAGAATAACCAGCTAGCTAGAAAATCCAAGCATTAACTTAATCCAAGATGCAAAAATATTTACATTATAACACAAGAAACACTAAAAAGCAAGACGATATAAATCCACCTAAAAGTATTAATGCATCAGAAATGACCTCAGTGAGAACGAGTTAGAGGAAATGCCTGTGAAAGATTTCAAAAGAATGATAGTAAATATGTTTAAAGAAGTCAGAGAACAAATCAAAGGAGTCAAAGAGGAGCTCAAAGAGGAAATCAAAGGAATCAAAGAAGATGCAGGACACCAATTTCATGAAATAAAGATTTCAAAAGAATGATAGTAAATATGTTTAAAGAAGTCAGAGAACAAATCAAAGGAGTCAAAGAGGAGCTCAAAGAGGAAATCAAAGGAATCAAAGAAGATGCAGGACACCAATTTCATGAAATAAAGAAGGAAATACAAGACATAAATAAGGATAGAAATAATAAAGAAAAACCAGGCAGAATTACTAGCAATGAAGAACACAGTTAATGAAATAAAAAACTCTGTAGAAAATCTCACCAGTAGCATGGATGAAGGAGAGGACAGAATATCTAAGTTAGAAGACCAGGTGGCAGATCTAATACAGTCCAACAAAGAGAAAGACAAACTTATAGAAAAGTATGAGTGGGAATTTCAAGATATTTGGGACACTATGAAATGATCCAATATAAGAATTCAGGGCATAGTAGAAGGAGAAGAATTCCACTCCAAAGGCATAGTAGGCATCTTCAACAAAATCATAGAAGAAAATTTCCCCCAAATTAGGAAAGAGGTGCCAATGCAGATACAGGAAGCCTTTAGAACCCCAGCCAGACAAAACCCAGAAAGAACCTCTCCTCACCATATTATAATCAAACTTCCAAACAAACGAACCAAAGAAAAAATATTGAAAGCAGTTAGAGAGAAAAATCAAGTTACCTACAAAGGCAAGCCCATCAGGATTACAGCAGATTATTCAACACAAACTTTTAAAGCCAGAAGGGGTTGGGGTGATATATTCCAACTTCTGAAAGATAACAACTGTCAACTAAGGTTACTTTATCCTGCAAAGTTATCCATTCAAATAGACGGAGAAATAAGAACATTCCATGAAAAAGCAGTTTAAAGGAGTATTTGAAGACAAAACCAGCTCAACAGAAAATACCTGATAGAATCCTCCATGCTGAAGAAAAAGAAAAGGACACATATAAGGAACCTAGAAAAAACAAGCAATACTCAAATACTACATAACACAAGAGACCACAGGTAGAACCGGAACCACAAAAAAGAAAGTGGCAAACATAAATACTCACCTTTCAATAATATCTCTTAATATCAATGGCCTCAATGCCCCAACCAAAAGACATAGATTTTCAGACTGGGTTAAAAAGCAGGATCCTACAATTTGTTGTCTCCAAGAAACTCACCTTTCTACAAAGGATAGACATTATCTTAGGATGAAAGGTTGGAAGACTGTGTTTCAAGCAAATGGGCCTAGAAAACAAGCAGGGGTTGCTATCCTAATATCTGACAATGTAGACTTTAGTCCAACGTTAGTCAAGAAGGATAAGGAAGGTCGCTTTATATTGATTAAGGGCACACTCCAACAGGAGGACATTACAATCCTAAACATACATGCACCTAACTGGGGGCTCCCAACTTCATCAAACAAATACTATAAGAACTAAGGTAAGAGATAACACCAAACACAGTGGTGGTGGGTGACTTTAACACCCCACTCTCATCAACTGACAGGTCATCCCGGGAAAAAATAAACAGAGAGGCATCTGGACAAAATGAGGTCATAGAAGAAATGGACCTAACAGATATATACAGGACATTTCATCCAAAGGCTGCAGAATATACATTCTTTTCAGCAGCACATGGAACATTCTCTAAAATAGACAATCTATTGGGACACAAAGCAAACCTTAACAAATTCAGGAAAATTGAAATAATTCCTTGCATTCTATCTGACCACAATGGAATTAAACTACAAATCAGTAGCAAGAAAGGCTATAGAGCATACACAAAATCATGGAAACTAAACAATACATTACTAAAAGATGAATGGGTCAATGAAGAAATCAAGAAGGAAATCAAAAAATTTATAGAGTCAAATGATAATGAGAACA
Organism: Jaculus jaculus; assembly: GCF_020740685.1. Taxonomy (NCBI): domain Eukaryota; kingdom Metazoa; phylum Chordata; class Mammalia; order Rodentia; family Dipodidae; genus Jaculus; species Jaculus jaculus. The sequence continues at coordinate 71,977,522 of NC_059107.1, read as the reverse complement.
CAACATACCAAAATCTCTGGGACACAATGAAGGCAGGTCTAGGAGGTAAATTTATAGCCTTAAATGCCTATATTAAGAAATTAGAAAGGTCATAAGTAAACGACCTAATGCTTCACCTTAAAGCCTTGGAAAAAGAAGAACAAGGCAAACCAAAAATCAGTAGACGGGAAGAAATAATAAAGACTAGGGCAGAAATTAATGAAATAGAAACAAACAAACAACAAAAAAAAAAAAAAACCAATCCAGAGAATTAATGAAGCAAAGAGTTGGTTCTTTGAAAGAATAAATAAGATTGATAAACCCTTAGCAAATCTGACCAAAGAGTGAAGAGATGCAAATTAATAAAATCAGAGATGAAAAGGTAACATCACAACAGATTCCAGAGATATTCAAAAAATCATAGGGACATACTATAAAAGCATATACTTCACAAAGTATGAAAATCTGAAAGAAATGGATGCTTTCCTTGATTTATATGACCTACCTAAATTAAATCAAAATGAGATTAATCACTTAAATAGACCTATAACAAACATGGAGATCCAAACAGTTATCAATAATCTCCCAACTAAAAAAAGCCCAGGCCCAAATGGATTCAGTGCTGAATTTTACCAGACCTTTAAGGAAGAGCTAACACCATTGCTTCTTAAGCTTTTCCAGGAAATAGAAAAAGAAGGAATTCTACCAAACTCCTTCTATGAGGCCAGCATCACCCTGATATCAAAACCAGGCAAACATAGAAAAAAAAAAAAAAAGAAAATTATAGACCAATCTCCCTCATGAACATAGATGCAAAAATTCTCAACAAAATATTGGCAAACAGAATACAAGAGTATATCACAAAGATCATTCACCCTGACCAAGAAGGCTTTATCTCAGAGATGCAGGGATGGTTCAATATATGCAAATCTATAAATGTAATCCACTATATAAACGGGTTGAAGGACAAAAATCATATGATCATCTCATTGGATGCAGAGAAAGCATTTGACAACATCCAACATCCCTTCATGATAAAAGTCCTACAGACACTGGGAATAGAAGGAACATATCTCAATATAATAAAAGGTATTTATGACAAGCCTACAGCTAACATATTACTAAATGGGGAAAAACTGGAAGCTTTTCCACTAAAATCAGGAACAAGACAAGGGTGTCCACTGTCCCCACTTTTATTTAATATAGTTTTGGAAGTCTTAGCCATAGCAATAAGGCAAAAGACACACATAAAAGGGATACAAATTGGAAAGGAAGAGATCAAGTTATTATTATTTGCAGATGACATGATTCTATACATAAAGGACCCTAAAGACTACTATCAAACTGTTAGAGCTGATCAAAACCTACAGCCATGTAGCAGGATACAAAATAAATACACAGAAATCAGTAGCCTTCATATATGCTAACAACAAACACACAGAGGATGAAATCAGAGAATCACTCCCATTCCCAATTGCATTAAAAAAAAAAAAAGTACCTTGGAATAAACCTAACCAAGGAAGTAAAGAATCTATACAATGAGAACTTTAAAACACTCAAGAAAGAAATTGCAGAAGACACTAGGAAGTAAAAAAAACATCCCTTGTTCCTGGATTGGAAGAATCAATATTGTGAAAATGGCAATCTTACCTAAAGCAATCTACACATTTAATGCAATCCCTATCAAAATTCCAAAGGCATTCTTTATGGAAATAGAAAAACAATCCAAAAATTCATTTGGAATCACAAAAAACCTCGAATATCTAAAATAATACTGAGCAACAAAAAAGAGGCTGGTGGTATCACCATACCTGATTTTAACCTACACTACAGAGCCATAGTAACAAAAGCAGCATGGTACTGGCACTAAAACACACATGTAGACCAGTGGAACAGAATAGAGGACCCTGATGTAAGCCGAAGTAGCTATAGCCACCTGATATTCGAAAAAAAAAGCCAAAAATACTCATTGGAGAAAAGATAGCCTCTTCAGCAAATGGTGTTGGGAAAACTGGATATATATCTGCAGAAGGATGAAAATAGATTCTTCTCTCTCGCCATGCACAAGAATTCAGTCCAAATGGATTAAAGACCTTAACATCACACCTGAAACTCTGAAACTGCTAGAGGAAAAAGTAGGGGAAACCCTTCAAACATATTGGTCTTGGCAAAGACTTTCTGAATACAACCCCAATTGCTCAGGCAATAAAACCACAGATTAATCACTGGGTCCTCATGAAATTACAAAGATTTTGCACTGCAAAGGACACAGTGAAAAAAGCAAAGAGGCAGCCTACAGAATGGGGGAAAAAAATCTTCACCAGCTATATATCTGATAGAGGATTAATATCTAGGATATACAGAGAACTTAAAAAGTTAAATAATAAGGAATCAAACAAGCCAATCAAACAATGGGCTATGGAGCTAAGTAGAGCATTCTCAAAGGAAAAAATACAAATGGCATATAAGCATGTAAAAAAATGTTCTGCGTCACTAGTCATCAGGGAAATGCAGATTAAAACTACATTGAGATTCCGTCTCACTCCTGTCTGGTTGGCCACCATCATGAAAACAAATGATCATAAATGTTGGCGGGGATGTGGAAAAAGAGGAACCCTTCTACACTGCTGGTGGGAATGCAATCTGGTCCAGCCATTGTGGAAAACAGTGTGGAGGTTCCTAAAACAGCTAGAGATTGATCTACCATATGACCCAGCTATAGCACTCCTAGGCATATATCTGAAGGAATCATCTCATTTCCTTAGAAGTACATGCTCAACCATGTTTATTGCTGCCCAATTTATAATAGCTGGGAAATGGAACCAGCCTAGATGTCCCTCAACTGATGAGTGGATAATGAAGATGTGGCACATTTATACAATGGAGTTCTACTCAGTGGTAAAGAAAATGAAGTTATGAAATTTGCAGAAAAATGGATGGACCTGGAAAGGATTATACTAAGTGAGGTAACCCAGGCCCAGAAAGCCTAGCACCACATGTTCTCTCTCATATGTGGATGCTAGCTACAGATGATTGGGCTTCTGTGTGGGAATGAAAATACTTAGTAGCAGAGGCCAGTAAGTTAAAAAGGAGACATAAAGGGAAGAGAAAGGAAGGGAGGAGGGTACTCAATAGGTTGATATTGTATATATGTAAGTACAATGATTGAGATGGGGAGGTAATGTGATGGAGAATGGAATTTCAAAGGGGAAAGGGGGGAGGGAATTTCCATGGGATTTTTTTTTATAATCATGGAAAATGCTAATAAAAATATTTAAAAAATAAAAAACAATTTAAAAAGATCTTGGATTGTGGGGATATATGAACATCATTGTAATTGATTAAAAAAAAAACTTTGGGGAATGTTTTGGGCTGGAGAGATTACTTAGTGGTTAAGGCATTTGCCTGCAAAGCCAAAGGACCCAGGTTTGATTCCCCAGGACTCACATTAGCCAGATGCCAAGGGGGTGCACGTGTCTGGAGTTCATTTGCAATGGCTGGAGGCCCTGAAGCACCCATTCTCTCTCTCTCTCTCTCTCTCTCTCTCTCTCTCTCTCTCTCTCCCTCTTTCTCTGTCAAATAAATAAATAAAAATATATTTTTTAAGTTATGTAAAAAAACTATGGGGACTTTTAAAGTTGGATGAATGCATTATATTTTACATCATGTATGGTTATCAGTTTATGGGGGCCATGGGCGGAATGTGGTAGTTTGATTAAGGTGTCCCCCATAAACTTAGGTGTTCTGTGGTAGTTTCCCCAGCTGTTGGCAACTGGAAATTAAAACCTCCTGGAGGCCCTATATTGTTGGGGACAGGCTTATAGGTATTATGGCCAGTTTCACCATGCAAGTAACTCCTGTTGCTATTGTCCACCTTATGTTGGCTAGGAATTGATGTCCACCCTTTGCATAAGACATTGTTTTCCCTGCCATCATGGAGCATCCCCTCTAGTCTGTAAGCCAAAATAAACCTTTTGTCCCCCCAAATCTTCTCTTGGTCAGGTGATTTCTACCAGCAATGTGAACCTTACTGCAACAGATGGTAAGACCCTATTACTGAAGTCTCCACATATTGGGCTGCAAGGTCATTGAGAAATCCTGTTCAAGTTGAGCTGAAAACCTCCTCTGTATAAAATAGAGACAAAAAGTTGAAAAAGCTACACTGCATTCAATTCCATGGGAGTGAGAGAAATCACCAGTGGAGATAAACAACAGTGGACAATGCAATCCTTAAATTTGGCCAGCCAGACCAAATGAGCCAATGGGAGCAATAATGGCACGTCTGTTATGGGGGAAACCAACCACTGTCTAATTGGACTGGAGACCTGCTCCATGGGAGGGAATACATGCCTGATACTGAAAACCTATGACAGGGAAAGTCATGAGCCCTAGGGGTGTAACATCTGATGATGCTAAATGTATATACTATGCTCACCAAACTGCCCAGTGAGCACTTCTCTTAATGTTCATACCTGTGGTGGTTTGATTCAGCTGCCCCCATAAACTTAGGTGTTCTGAGTACTAGATTCCCAGCTGATGGAGATTTGGGAATTAATTCCTCTTCAAGGGAGGGTATTGTTGGGGGTGGGCTTATGGGTGTTATAGCCAGTTTCCCCATGCCAGTATTTGGCACACTCTCCTGTTGCAATTGTCCACCTTATGTTGGCCAGGGGGTGATATCCACCCTCTGCTCATGCCATCATTTTCCTTGCCATCATAGAGCTTCCCCTCGAGTCTGTAAGCCAAAATAAACCTCTTTTCCCACAAGCTGCTCTTGGTTGGGTGATTTCTACCAGCAATGGGAACCTGACTGCAACAATACCTATGTGTTAATGCTATTCTCATTTTTGGTTAGAAAAGCTTCTCTTTTCAGGTGGCAGTGACCTTGGCATGACTCAGAGGCACCATAGTGCTGAGATGAAGTGACAAAGGAGTGTTCAACACTAAAACATCTCTATCATGCCTTCTGGAGTCCATTGTGGAAGAGGTGATGGAAAGATGTAAGAGCCAAAGGAAGGGTAGGGTTGTTTACATTGCACTCTTCCAGACACAAAATAACCTGGATATCCATGACCTTGCAGTGCCTGACACTACCTACACAAGACCATCATAATAGGAGGAGAAGATGATAACATCAAATAAAAGAGAGACTGATTGAGAGGGGAAGGGGATAAGATGGAGAGTGGAGTTGCAAAGGCAACGTGTGTGTGTGGGGGGGGAGGTTACCATGGTTATTGTCTACATTTATAGAAGCTGTCAGTAAAAATTTTTTTTAAATAAAATTTTGTTCAATTTTGTCCTTTACAAAACCAAGCTCTAACACCAGAAATGAATTCTTGTCGTTTCAGTAGATGTTTCTAACAAAGAAATTTCCTTACTGTTTTTGCCTAAAACCTATTTTGGGGCTTTGTATTGGTGTATGATCTTTTTGGCTATTTCCACTGAATTAATTAATATAGTTGGAAAAGAAAATGAGTATCACCTCAGCCCTTCTCTAGGTGCCCTCCCCAAACCATCTCCATCTTTAGGGAGGCGATGGAGGAACACTGGGGGAGCTAGGTGGAGCAGGAATGCAGCAGGGAACTTTTTAGTGAAGGTAAAAAACAAAAAGAGATGATATTTCATCAAGTTGTAAAATTCAGTGTAATAGAAGATACTATCAGGGCTAGAAAGATAGATCAGCTGTTAAAGGTACTTGCTTGAAAGCCTGATGACCTGGGTTTAATTGACTAGTACCCACATAAAGCCAAATGTACAAAATGCTGCATGCATCTGGCATTTGTTTGCAGGGCTAAAGGCCCTGGCATGCCAATTCTCTATCTCTTTCTCTGCTTGCAAATTAATGAATGAATAAATAAAAGAGACTGCCGTGCTGGGAGTGTGGCTTGGTGAGGAGGCTTGCCTAGCATGTTCATGGCTCCCGGTCCCACCCACAGCACTGTGCAACACCACAAACACTGCCACTATTTACCAATATGACAATTTCCCTCTCGAAAAATAGAAATCAAATGAAAACTAATTAAATTTCTTTAGCACCGTGGTGATATAAACAGCAGGATGATGTTTTTGCATGTATATGTGTGTGTAGTGTGCATGCATATATGCATTTTCATATATGTGTGGCCATTCATGTGTGCATGAGCATGTGTGTGTGGTGAGGTTGAACTTGGTTGTTACCTTTACATTGCTGAGGCAAGACATGCAACCAAAAGCTGCTGATTGGAGAAAAGTTTTTTACAGAGACAGAGAAAGAGAATTGGTACTCCAGGACCTCAGCCACTGAATTCGAATGCCAGATGCTTGTGCCACCTAGTAGGCATGTGCAACCTGACACTTGCCTCCCTTTGTGCATCTGGCCAACGTAGGATCTGGAGAGTCAAACATTGGTCCTTAGGCTTCACAGGCAAGTGCCTTAACTGCTAAGACATCTCTCCAGCCTGAGAAAATTTTTGACTTTGGCTTATAGTCTTGAGGGGAAGCTTCATGATACTAGAGAAAAGCATGGCATGAGCAGGGGCTGGACATCTGGCATAGCAGGTGGAAAACAGCAGCAAGGGAGTGAGTGAAACTAATACTGGAAAGCTAAGGGACTAATACACCTCTAGGCTTGCTCCCAATGACACACCTCCTCCAGCAAGGCTCCACCTCCCAAGTTGCCATCAACTAGGACCAAACATTCACAACACATGAGTTTATGGGGGCTATTTGATTTAAACCACCATAGTTACATTCCTCAATCATTTTCTCTTATCTTTTATATATTATTGACAACTTCCATAATTATAGACAATAAACCATAACTCCCTCCCCCTTCACTTTCCCCTTCACAACTCCACTCTTCATCATATACCTCCCCTCTAAATCAGTCTCTGTTTAATTTTGATGCCAGGATCTTTTCCTCCTATTATACTGGTCTTGTGTAGGTAGTGTCAGGCACTGTGAGGTCGTGCATATCCAGGCCATTTTCTATCTGGAATAGTGCATTGTAAGCAGTCCTACCCTTCCTTTACATTCTTTCTGCCACCACTTCCTTAATGGACCCTGAGCCTTGGAAGGTGTGATAGAGATATTACAGTGCTGAGGACTCTTCTCTCACTTCTCAGTACTACAGTGCATTTCTAGTCATCCCAAATTGTTAGAGAAGCTTCTCTCTTATTTTTTTGAGTTAGGATCTCACACTGAACTCAGTGATTCAATTCATCTAAACTAGTTAGCCAGCTAATCCTGTCTCTACCTCCCCAACTACAGGATTACAGGTGCTCATCACCGGGCCTGTCTTTTGTATGGATGCTATGGATCCAAACTCTGTTCCTCCTGTACACATGGCAAGTGCTTTACCAACTTAGTCATCTCGTCAGCCACTAATGGAAGAGTGAATTTTTAAAATTCAATAGGGTAGCCGGGCGTGGTGGTGCATGCCTTTTATCCCAGCACTCAGGAGGCAGAGGTAGGAAGATCATTGTGAGTTTGAGGCCATCCTGAGACTACAGAGTGAATTCCAGGTCAGCCTGGGCTAGAGTGAGACCCTACCTCAAAAAAAAAAAAAAAATTCAATAGTGCACCTATATACCAGCAATAATGCCCAATTAGAAAAAAGGGAGTGAGAGACTGAACCAGCATAAGACCATTCTTGACAGGATCTAAAAATATAAAATGTCTTTGAACATTTAATGAAAAAGATGAGCATATATGTCAGAAATCTGAAGCATTTTATGAGATAAAAGGCCTTGTTTGTAATAATGGCCAATAAGAGCTTATTAGACCAATAACCATAGAGAAAATAGTTATAAAATTCACATATAGGGCCTAGGGAGATGGCTCAGTAGGTAAAGCACTTACTGAAGTCTGACAACTCAAGTTCAGAACCCACACAAAGCCAGGATCATAAGCACAAGCATCTGTAGTTCCAGTGGACCTACAGAAGAAGAAGGGAGACAGAAACAGAATGCCAATGTCTATAGGCAGGAGCCCTGGTGAATGCAGCTGCAAACAAGAAAACCTTTGCCTCAAAACAAGGTGAAGATTAGGACTGACACACAGGGTTATCTCTGACCTCCACACACATGTCCTGGCATGTGTCCAGTTGTGTACACACACATACCCCCCCCCACACACAATTTTTTTTTAAAAATCACATATGATATAAAATACAGAAGATGGTAAAATGTATGTGGAGCTTTGGAGGGGGTTGGGTGTGGGCCCACACTCAGCAAAGAGTCCTTGGATAGGTCAGGTCCCTAAGTGCTGTAGCTTGCAGGCAGGGGGCAGATAGGAATGAAGCACACCAGGGTCCAAGACTGAGAATGGAAAAACTCCATTCTATATGACTTAGATAACAAGAAACAGAACCCAGGAAATCTGAGAGAGAGACATACATATGAAGAGACAGATACCAAAAGACTGACACAGAGAGAAAACCTACAAATATGAGAAAAAGAAAGTCTCAGAGGCAAAGCCAGAAAGGGAATTCCCATATAGTCGTGAGTTGGTCTTTGAACCACACATGTGTATGTGGTACAGATTCAGAAAAGATCAGATCCCCAGGCTAGAGAGAGAACTCAACAGTTAAGGCACTAGCCTGCAAAGCCTAACAACCCAGATTTGATTTCCCAGTACCCAGTAAAGCCAGATGCACAAAGAGGCACAAGCATCTGGAGTTCATTTGCAGTGACAAGGGGCCTGAAACATGCTCTCTCACTCTCTCTTTTTCACACTGTCTTTTTTCTACCTTCCTCTTAAATAAATAAATAAATATCAGAAGAAAAGAAAAATCATGAGTTGATACTGAAACTGCAAACCCAACAAACATCAGTCATGGGCTGCAAAATACAGGGACTAATGCTAATGCTCACCAGAAAGAGAAATGAACAAAATCCTGGGTCTTTACGATTTAATGTCCAGCATATTCAAAATGACCTCACAGTCATTAAACCAGCCAGCTAATCCATAAAACTCAGAAAAATGTAACCCTTCCCCCAGAGGAAAGAAGGTACACATACAAATAGGAACTAATGATTTTAAAGTGTCTGTCAATGAAGTAAAATATATCATGGAATGAACAAGTGAATGAATAGACTCCCCTCTAGCAAATTTCCAGAACTGAAAAATTTTAGTATCTAAAATAAAGATTCACTGCTTGTACTTAATGACCAAATGGAAATAGCAAAACAAAAGAGTAAGTAAGCATGAAGTGTGATTAAAAACTAACAGCGAGGCTGGAGAGATGGCATAGTGGTCAAGGCACTCGCTTGCAAAGCTTAAGGATCCTTGTTCTACTCTTCAGATTCCACATAAGCCAGATGCACACGGTGACACAAGTATGCAAGTCTGCACATGCACACAAGGTGGCACAAGGTGGCGCAAGCTTCTGGAGTTGGATTGAGGTTGAAGGCCCTGGTGCACCAATTTTCTCTCTCTAGCTCTCACTCTCTCACATTAAAAACTGGCCAGTCTGGCATTGGGGAAATGGCTCAGTGGTTAAGGCATCTGCCTGAGAAGCCTAAGGACACTGGTTTGATTCCCCAGGACCCACGTAAGCCAGATGCACAAGGGGGTGCGTGAGTCTGGAGTTTGTTTGCAGTGGCTGGAGACCATTCTTTTTCTATCTGCCTTGTCCTCTCTCTCTCTCTCAGATATATAAATAAAATATATTTAAAAAAAAATTTTAAGGTTAGCCTGTTGGGCTTGCCTCAAAAACAACAACAAAACAAAACAAACAACAACAAAAAAAAAAAACCCTAATAGCGATTATAAAAGATTGAAGTAGCAGGGCATGGTGGCACATGCCCTTAATCCCAGCACTTGGGAGGCAGAAGTAAGAGGATCACTGTGAGTTTGAGTCCACCCTGAGACTACTACACAGTGAACTCCAAGTCGGCCTGGGCTAGCGCAAGACCCTACCTCGAAAAAACAAAACAAAACAAAAAAAGAAAGGAAAAAAGATTGACGCAAAATGGTCAAAGCATTCAGGATCTGAAAGTAGTATCAAACAATATATACATTTAGGACCACTTGGTAGTGCAGTCTTGTGATCCCAGGACTCATGAGGCTGAGGCAGGAGGAATACTATGTTAAAGGCCAGTCCAGGTTACATAGTAAATCCTTGTCTCAAAATATCAACATATCTAGTAGGAGTTGAAGGAGAGGAGAAAGGATGGGATGAGGGTTTTGAAGACAAGGGAACTATTTCCTGAAATCTTATGAAAGATGTACATTTACAGAGCCATGATGCTCAGGAAGTACTCAATTGGGCAAATACAGCAATAGCCAATGCTATTGGAGCATCATACGCCATCAGACTGCTGAAAATTAAATACAAATAATAAGTTGTGAAAGTACCAAGAGAAGTTCAACCCTTTACGTCTGGAGAACAACAAATGAACTTACGTTTCATCACAAAGGAATGAGACCAGAAGAGAGGAATCTGATATTACTATGATGCTGAAAGAAAACAAACCAACAAATGTCTTCTGCCCAAGCTAAGAATCCACTCATGTTCCCTAAGCCATTCTGTGGTGGCAGCAGTACCAACAACTAAATTCTTTGTAATGTACAGTAAAAAAGTTATCCTTCAGGAAACAAGACAAAACAAAGACATTCTCATTCAAAATAAAAGAGTTTTTTGCACAAAATGGCCTTATGTGTATATATTTAATGTTTTTATTTATTTAATTGAGAGAGAGAGAAAGAGGCAGATAGAAATAGAATGAGTGCACCATGGCCTCTAGCTACTGCAAAAAACTCCAGACACATGCACCAACTTGAGCATCTGGCTTACATGAATACCAGGGAATTGAAAACCTGGTCCTTAGGCTTCACAGGCAAGTACTATAACCGCTAAGTCATCTCTCCACCTATCAAGCCCTACATAATATATTTAAAAATAAGTAGACAGGGACTGGAGAGATGGCTTAGCAGTTAAACGCTTGCCTGTGAAGTCTAAGTACCCCGGTTCAAGGCTCAATCCCCCAGGACTCACATAAGCCAAATGCACAAGGTGGCACAAGCATCTGGAGTTCATTTGCAGTGGCTGAAGGCCCTGGCACTCCCCATCCTCTCTCTATCTCTCTTTCTCTCTGTGTCTGTCGCTCTCAAATAAATAAAAATGAACCAAAAAAGTTTTTAAAAAATAAGTAGATGGGGTGGAGAGATGGCTTAGTGGTTACAGTGCTTGCCTGTGAAGCCTAAGAACCGATGTTCAACTCTCTAGATCCCATGTAAGCCAGATGCACAAAAGTGAGGCAAGTGCAAAGTTGCACATGCCCACTAGGTGGTGCAAGCCACTGGAGTTTGATTTCAGTGGCTGATGCCCTGGCGTGCCAGTTCTCTCTCTCTCTCTCTCTCTCTCTCTCTCTCTCTCTCTCTATATATATATATATATATATATATGTATATATATATATATATAGATATAGATATAGATATAGATATAATAATATATATATATATACATATATATATATTATACTATTATATATATATAATATACTATTATATATATATAATATATTATACTGTTATATATATATTATATATATATAATTAAAAAATAATAAGTAGACAGAAGATTTGGTGGTACACATCCCAGCACTTGCAAGGCTGAGGTAGGAGAACTGCAGTGAATTTGAGGCCAGCTGAGACTACATAGTGAATTCCACGTCAGCCTAGGCTAGAGTGAAACCCTACCTGAACCCCCCCCCCAAAAAAATAATAGCAAAAAAGGTTGGCGAGATGGCTCAGCAGCTAAAGGTGCTCATATGCAAAGCCTGCTAGCCCATGTAAAGCCAGATGCACACAGTGGCACATGTGTCTTCAGTTGCAGTGGCAAGAGGCCCTGGCATTCCCATTCTCTCATAAATGAATAAATAAATAAATGCTAAAATAAATAATAAAAACAGATAGGAGTTTCTCATCAACAAACCCACACTACAGGAAATACTAAAGAAAGCTTTTTGTAAATTTTATTTACTTGGGGGGGGGGAGGCAGATAGAGAATGAGAGAGAGAGAGAGAATAGGTGCCCCAGAGCCTTCAGCTGCTGTAAATGAACTCCAGGGGCATGAGCCACCTTGTGCATATAGCTAATGTGGATCCTGGGGGAATTGAACCTTGGTGCTTTGGCTTTGCAGACAAATGCCTTAACTGCTAAGCCATCTCTCCAGCCCAAGAAAGCTTTTCACAGTGAAAGATGTTGGTGTCAGATGAAAACTTGAATCTTCATAAATGAATGAAGGAGTTAGGCATTAGCAGCTCACACTTATAATCCCAGCATGAAGGAGGCTGAGGCAAAAGGATTACTTCAACTTCCAGGCCAGCCTGTCCTCCACATACACTGCACACAGCCATATGAACACATACACATATACAGTATAGTGCCATTGGGCTGTGAGAAGCTGCAAGCTCCTATTCTAATAAAGTATCTTCACCTTGTCTCTCCCACTGATGCGGCTATTAAAATGCCTAACACAGCTGGGCATGGTGGTGAACACCTTTAAGCCCAGCACTTGGGAGGCAGAGGTAGGAGAATCACCGTAAGTTTGAGGCCACCCTCAGACTATACAGTGAATTCCAGGTCAGCCTGGGCTAAAGTGAGAGCCTACCTCAAAAAACAAAAACAGACAAACAAACAATAATAAATAATAATAATAATAATAAAATACCTAACACAATGTATGGAACAGCTAATTGAACTCAAACTCTTAAAGGTCAAATGACAAAGAAAGCTTTTTATATACAGTAATAAAAAGTAGCAAAAACATTGTATTATTCTAGTGTTTCCTTTGAGCCTTAATGACATCTGTTTCTACAGCTCTATTTGCATGCTGTTTCATGTTTTACTTGCTGTTTTGTGCTTCCATATACTGATATTTCTTTATAATTTCTATTTATGATGAGAATAAAATATTCATTATACTGAAAAAAATAAAAATACAAAAGCAAAACACAAACCAAACAGTTCCCCAATATAAACAAATAAAAAAAGAACTAACAAGAGGAGTCTCATTGCTGATGGTGAGATAACATAAAAAAAAAGAATGATTATTGCATTGATTAAGATTCATTTAGTTTAGTGGTCAGAATGCTGAAAAGAGCTATGCAGCATGCAACCTTTTGGGACAGAGAAGTCACCAATGGTGTTAACCAGCAGTGGACCCTACAAGCCGTACAGCTGGCCAGCCAGGCCAAATGTACCAACTGGTGCAATGGTGGCATGCCAGTTATGAAGGAAACCATTTGATCTCTGATTGTACTAGAGGCCCGCACACAAGGAAATACTGAAAACATAGTCAAAAACTATGGCTGGGGAGGTCATAAGCCCTGGCTAAATGGACATAGTATGCCCAACAAACTTCCATCTAAACACTATGTTTATCCCCATATATTAATGCTACTTTCACTTTTGGTTAGAGAAACTTCTCTTTTCAGATGGTGGTGACCACTTTGGTAACACAAAACTCACCATAGTGCTGAGAAGAAATGTCACCACTAAGTGAGACATCATATCCTCCAAGGCTCAGGTTCTGTTACAGATGTGGTAGAAAGAATGTAAGAGCCAAAGGAAGGGTAGGACTGCTTACAATGCCATCTTCCAGACACAAAATGGTCTTGATATTCATGACCTCACGGTGCCTGACACTACCTACACAAGAGGGAAAAAAAAAAAAAATTGATGACATCAAAATAGAAGACAGCTAGGCACTTGGGAGGCAGAGGTAGGAGGGTTGCTGTGAATTTGAGGCCAGCCTGGTACTACAGAGTGAGTTCCAGGTCAGCCAGAGTTTCTACCTCAGAAAACCAAAATTAAAAACAAAATAGAAGAGAGACTAACTGGAAAGAAGGGATTCAGTGGAGGGAAGATTTAGGAGGGGGTGGTTGGGAGGGAATTATCATGGTTTATTATCAATACTTATGAAAGTTGCCAACAAAAATTTTTTTAAAACTCATTTTATCTAATAAAAATGCACATAACATTAGTTTAAAAATACGGGGCTGGAGAGATGGTTTAGTGGCTAAGGTGCTTGCCTGTGAATCCTATGGACACAGGTTTGATTCCCCAGAACACACATAAGCCAGATGCACATGGTGACTCACACATCTGGAGTTCATTTGCACTGGCTGGAGTCCCTGGTATGCCCATTCTCTCTCTCTCTCTCTCTCTCTCTCTCTCTCTCTCTCTCTCTCTCTCATAAATAAATAAAATATTAAAAAATAGTTTAAAAATGAAAAAAACACCTGGACATGGTGCCACACACCTGTAATCTGCGTACTCAGGGACTGAGGCAGGAAGATGGTGCACTTGAGCACAGGAGTGATATTCTGTCTCAACAAAATAAAACAAATGAGGAAGTATGAAAGCCAAACCAGGAAACAAAGAATAAGGGTGTTGTGATTTGAATGGAAAATATCTCCCAAATGCTCATGTGTTTAAAAAGTTGCCCCCAGTTGGTGGCATTGATCGTGAGAGTTGTAAAACCTTAGGAAGTAGAAGGTGGCTGGAAGAAGCAGGTCACTGAGGCCTCCAGGTTTTCCAGCTTGGTGCCACTTCCTATCTTCTCTTTGCTTCCTTACTGTGTATGCAATGGGACCAGCTGCCTCATGCTCCAGCCATCATGCCTTCTCTGCCATCATGGACTGTAACTTTTGTAAAACTGTGAGCCAAATGAACCCTTCCTCCCCTGTGTTGCTTCTTGCCAGGTATTTAGTCACACCAATGAGAATACAAAATACAAAATAATACAAAAACAAAAAACATGTTTGTCACTATGGGAAGTAAGTTAAATACCAATTAAAAGGTAATATTAAATATCTAACCTATCAGTCATATTTCATAAAAATATAAAGAGAATATCCGTGTGTGTGTGTGTGTGTGTGTGTGTGTGTGTGTGTGTGTGTGTGTGTTGCATGCATGCATGTGTTGAATCCATGGCCTCAGACAAGTAATCTACCATTGAGCTATATGCTTAGCTCTGGGAATATTCTCTTTTTAAAGATGAATTCCAACGAATAAATATAGAAGAAATGAAAGAACTGTAATATAAGCCCCTAAAGGAATCATTAAATTTGGCAAACATCAATTCTTGAAGCAATGAAAAAATGTTTGTGGAGGAGCTCTGTATCAGGATAAGGGTGTCAGGGAATTCTCTTAGAATTATTACAGACATAGTCAGATTTCTGTGCATCATGGTATGAGAGGCAAGGTGATATATACAGTACACTTGTGAGATATTTGCCCTTCTCCCCCATTCATGCCATGCTGGGTCTGATCAAATCTTATCTTCACTTAGCTTAGAGGAAACAGGAGTATAGAAACAGCCAAACAGTACCGTGAGGAAGTCATGGCATTAGTCAGCTACTGCCACAGTGATGATGCAAAAGAAATGACCTTAAACCTCAGCAACTTAAAGCAATGGCAAGACTATATCATCCTGGAGTCCAGGTTTGCAGGACAGTGACCAGCAGAGAGAAGTCTCTCAAACGGCCCCCATAGAGGAGACTGGGGGCCCCTCACAGCCTCTCAAGTCACATATGGAGACGGGTATTTACTAAAAAAATATCCCATATATCTTACAAGGAAATGTAGCAGAAGATGGACGTTCCATGGGGCAATCAATATAGTTTCTTCAGCCGGGCGTGGCGGCACATGCCTTTAATCCAGCACTTGGGAGGCAGAGGTAGGAGGATTGTTGTGAGTTCAAGGCCACCCTGAGACTCCATAGTCAATTCCAGGTCAGCCTGGGCTTGAGTAAGTCCCTACCTCGAAAAACCAAAAAGATAACTATAACCATATATGTATATATATATACAGTTTCTTCAGATCAATGACAAGAAATAAACTGTAGAATAGAGAGAGAGTGGCCTGTAGATCAAAAATGACTTCAGAAACCCAACAACCAAAAAAGGTAAGTGACTCTTGAAGCATTTAAACTTGCAAAAACTTTTTTTTTATTTATTGTGAGAATAAGAGATAGGGGGTACACCAGGGCCTTTTGTAACTGCAGATGAACTCCAGGTGCATGTGCCATTCTGTGCGTCTGGTGTCACATGAGTACTGGAGAATCACACCCCGACCATGAGGCTTTGTAAGCAAGTGCCTTTAACCACTGAGCAATCATGCCTTTGATGCCAGTTTCTTTCTCCTTTTCTTCTTTGCCTGTGTACTATGTGCACACATATGCACACTCATGTGTTGAAGGGGGTGTTTGTGTAAGACAGAGGTTGCTGTCAGGTGTCTTCCTTAAAGACTATCCACCTTATTTATTTATTTTTATTTATTTTAATTTATTTATTTGACAGAGAAAGAGGGACAGAGAGGTGGGGAGATTGGGTGCACCAGGGTCTCCAGCCACTGCAAACAAACTCCATACGTGTGCACCCCCTTGTGCATCTGGCTAACATGGGTACTGGGGAATCGAACCTGGGTCCTTTGGCTACTCAGGCAAATGCCTTAACTGCTAAGCCATCCCTCCAGCCCCCACCTTATTTTTTGAGTCAAGATCTCTCACTGAACCTGGATTTCATTGATTTTTATAGTCTAGGTAGCCAACCAGGCACAGGGATGGCCTGTCTCCACCCCCTCAGCACTGGGACTACCTGTGCACTCCGACTTTTACAGGAGTACTGGGAGCCCCATGCTTGCAAGTCCAACACTTTGCCACTGAGCCATCTCCCCAGCCCCACAGCCCGTGTTTCAAAACAAGGAGAAAGGCATCTTTGCAATGGGCAAATTAATATCTAAAACAGTCACCTGGCCTCTGGCACAGGGGCTCCAAAAGGGCCCAGGTGCAAATGGAAGGTACCTGGAGGGTGGAGAAATGGACATAGGGTGATCCCAGGCTGCTCCCCCCAGGACTCTGACCACTGGACTCCTGCCCAGGGTACCATGCTATCTGTTCACCTGGGACCCAAGCTCTTCAAACAATTCCAGAGAAACTTGTCTCTGCTGGACCAGGTATCCAGCTGTCACTGGCAATCTGTGTCTAGGTGTTTCCAGGTTCTTGACACCTTAAAGAATTGGAAAACACACACACACACACACACACACACACACAATTAATCCTGCAAAAAACTTTATTAAGAGCAAAGTGGTACCATCATTTTAATGGGCAGTGGGCTACCTTGGTGAGAGAAAGTCTTCCAAGGCCCAGGGCTTTTCTTCCACGAGTCCATGAGAAGGAGGGATCAACTGCTAAGGGATGGTTTGAGCTGTGCTTTTTAAAAAAATTTTATTTATTTATTTATTTGAGAGAGAGAAAGAGGCAGAGTGAGAGAGAGAGAGAGAGAGAAAAGAAAAAGAGAATGGGTGTGCCAGGGCCTCCAGCCACTGCAAATGAACTCCAGATGCACGCGCCCCTTATGCATCTGGCTAATATGGTCCTGGAGAGTCAAACCAGGATCCTTGGGCTTTGCAGGCTAAGCCATCTCTCTAGCACCGTGCTCTGCTTTGATTGACAGATTTAAGTTATATAACCTTTTCTGTTTTGTGCATGCTTCTTCCCATGAGGCATCTGAATTTAATCATATGCACACCCAATAATGCATAGACATAAGAAGGTAAGTAGGTTTCCTTTTAGTTCACTGAGAGGACAGTTTGCCTTACTACGCATGTAACCCAAGCCAGTCAAGGCTGAACACCCAATCCCTCCATCTTCTGACCCCAGATATACTTTAGAATATATTTCAACAGAATCTGATCATAAAATAGGGTGTTACCAAAAATTTCTAGTGGCAGGGGACTTACTCCATTTTTTTTATTTGGCTTTTCAAGATAGGGTCTCACTCTAGCCCAGGCTGACCTGGAATTCACTATGGAGTCTCAGGGTGGCCTCGAACTCACAGCAATCCTCCTACCTCTGCCTCCCAAGTGCTGGGATTAAAGGCATGCGCCACCACGCCCGGCTAACTTATTCCATTTTTGAAGTGGGGTGGGACATATGTACAGCTCCATGCAGATGCTGGCCCCAGGTTTCCAGGTGCATTGTAACAGAAAAGTGTGTGTTTTCTGCCCAAATGCTGCAGCTTGGTATTTCCCTTGCCTGTCTCACTTTGCCAGGTGTAGGCAGGTGGAAAGAGTTGCAGAGACCAATTACTCGCCACCTGTAGGCCAGGGCCTCCCTCACATCCCACCTCTCTCCCTGTGTGGCCACTTCACAAAGCATGTGAAGGGGTCAGAACTTCACTTACAACACTGTCAGCAAGGGAGATCTTCCAGTAAGGTCTTCTCAGGCCTGCCCATCAGATGAGTTGCAGGTGAGGAGTGTGAGAGCCTTTGGAACAGAGCCCTGAGGCAATGGGAGAGGAGAAGAGGAAGGGTATCTTTGGTTGGGGCAGAGTCTGGGACCAGAGCTTTGAACACAGCTGAAAAGAGGCATGACTAAGAGGTGGCTCCCATCCTATCTGTGTTGGAGGGTGCTGGTTGGAAGAAAGGAAAGATACACCATTGATGAGATGTCAGTAGTTCCTTCCCTTAAGGCAGTTGGAGCCTGGCTTTACTCAGCTCAGGTCACTTCAAGTCAAGTGAACTGTGAGACAGGATCACCCTCTTTGATTGACACAATCTCTGAAAAGATCCTGACAAGACTTAATTGCATAGATAAATGTTTCTGCACTTAGCTAACCCCAGCCTGCACAATAGTAGGGGAAGATGTGGTCCATCAAAAGGTAAAGAGTAAAAATAAAAACCTTCAGGGAGCTGTCATATAGTGGCATTATTTGGAATCCAGTGTCCGGTTATAATGACAGTTCCTAAAACATAAGATTTGATATTCATGCATTAATTCAACAAATAATCATCTAGTATCTGCTGTGTGCCTGAGGGCTCAAGTGTGATGTGCCTTGAGTCCTGCCCTATTTTTTACCAGCATTATTAGGGTCAGAGCCTGAGAACTAACAGGCCAGGTTTGGCCACTCATTCTCGATAAGCCAATTCAACAAGTAATGGTAAAAGTAGAAAAGGAAGATTTATTCAATGAGGTCACATTGAAAAGAAGAACAACGAAGTCCAGTGACCAACCCCCCCACCCCAGCCTATCTTCAGGTTTTGACATGAGGTTTGGCTAGAGGTATGCACAGCTAGGCATTCCCCATCAAGGTGTGGTCCTGTCCATCCCATTGTCTCAACTCCAATCTCTCCTGCAAGATCATCTGATAAGCTGCAAATCTTTCTCAGAGTACACCCCTCCTCTGGCTGTGTCCAGAACAAGATTCTTGGGAAAATTCTAATTCCTTGGGGTCCATTTTTTCCATAGTCTAACAGCCAAAGGGAAGCCACAGTGTCTCTTTAGAATACCTTCTTTCCTACCAGGAAAGATGGTTACTTGGTTCATTGTGACTGGAATCCTCCTGAGGGAAAAAAAAAAAAAAAGCCAGAGAGGGTATAGAGAAAGATTTGGGGTTAAAAGGCCCCAGCTAGGGCAGGGCTGCCCTAAGTCTATGCAGGGCCCAGATGGGCCTGTGCTGGGGCTACTTGAGGGAGTGGTTAAGCATGGGAGAGAAGGCCCTGGGTCAGGACATCCAGAACTTTCCAAAAGACACGGAAAAACTCTCCATTTGTTCTAAATGTCACAAATGCTATTGGAACATTTGAGCAGGGGTATGAGGTTGTTGTTTATACTGTAAACAGACCAGCCCTGCTGGCTCCTGCTTCACACAGGGTGTTCAGCAGGAGCCAGCAGGGGGTGAGGGTGACCAAGAGCCCCAGGACACATGGGGAGAAGAAGTTGGACAGATGTGTGAAAGTGGGACATGTCTGCATTCCTGTGGTCACAGAGGCAGGAAGGGCCTATCAGGCCTCAGGGTGGAGGGGGGTGGAATAGAGGGAGAGGATGAATGAGAATGTGTCCAAGCACTCATGGCTTCTAATGGCATTCTTCAGTCAATGAAAGCCTGATTGGAGCCGGGTGTGGTGGCCCACACCTTTAGTCCCTTTAGTCCCAGCACTTGGGAAGCAGAGGTGGGTGGATCAGGTGGATCATCGTGACTTCGAGGCCATCCTGAGACTATATAGTGACTTCCAGGTCAGCCAGGACTAGAGCGAGACCTTACCTCGAAAAACAAAACAAAACAAAACAAAACAAAAAAAAAAAAAAACAACAACAACAACAAAAAAGCTTGATTGGTTTGGCCTTTTTCCCCAAGTCAATTTTTACCCCCACTGTAAGCTTTTTTGAAAGTAGAGCAGGGATGTCCATGCACTATTTGTGTTTAAATGCCCATATGTTAAAGATGGAGTTTAGATGGAGAGTGGAGTTGCAAAGGGGAAAGTGGGGTTGGGAGGGAATTACCATGGTTTATTGTCTATAATTATGGAAGTTGTCAATTAAAAAAATAAATAAAGTAATATATACAGTAAAAAAGGCTGGATTTAAAAATATGAGTGGAACTATTCCTTAGAAATGAAGAGGAGGGCCAGGCATAGTAGTAGTGGTGGTGGTGGTGGTGGTGCATACCTATAATACCTGCATGTGAGAGGCTGAGGCTTTAAGATCAAAGTTTGAGGCCAGCCTAGGCAAAATAGCCAGACCCTGTCACAAAAGAAGTAGGGGGAGGAGGAGAAGGAGAAGGAGAAGGAGAAGGAGAAGGAGAAGGAAGACCAGTATATCCAAACTTGCCTGTGCTTGTGACGTACTGGAGACATCGCTAAGGTGCAGATCTGGGTTAGGAGCTTTCACAGGATTGAGAGTCTACATCTCCAACAACACCTGAGTGACACCCATACTCTGGGTCAGTGGGTCCAACTGAGCAACAAGACCCTAAGCTGGGATGCACATTGCCCAGGTGCTGGAGGTATGCTTACAAATGAGGCCAGTGAGTGCATCCTAAAGACAGGAGCCTGGGAAGTTTACATACTCTTGTAAGATTGTTATTTTTCCCCTCGGTATACCTTCATGCCCTGGGGCAAACCCTGGGGCACTTGCCCTAAGGCCACCCCCAGTGGGGATTTGGGAGTGGTGTATTAACACTGATGCTCTTCGTAAAGCGTTTGCCTGCAGGTTGGAACTTACACTTCCGTCACTGCTTGGGAAGATGGAGATGTGGCCAACGCTGAGAAAAAGGAAATGCACCCAGCACAGTGCTAAGAATAAACAGGGCAGGGCTTGGGAGATGGCTTGGTTGGCAAATGCTTATTGTCTAAGCACAAGGACTTGAGTTTGATCCTCAGAACCCACATGAAGGAAAAAAAGAAAGAGGGAGCTGGAGAGATGGCTTAACAGTTAAGGCACTTGCCTGCAAAGCCTAAGGATACAAGATTGATTCTCCAGGACCCACATAAGCCAGATGCACATGGCATGGCACCACTTGTAATCCTAGCACTGGGGAAGCAGAGATAGGTAGACCTCTGGGGCTTGCAGCCATTCTAGCCTACTTGGCAAGCTTCATGCTAATGAGATCCTGTCCTCCATAAAAAGATGGATGGTTGGCCTCTGGCCTTCACATAACATGCACACACACACACACACACACACGCACACACACACACATTCACATATATATACAAACACATATATACATTCACATATATATACATACATGAAAGAATTAACAGGATATACATATAGCACATCTCGCTCTTTTATTATTTTTTAAGTTATATTGAGAGAGAGAGGGAGAAAAAGGCAGAGGGAGAGAGGGAATGGGCAAGCCAAGGCCTTCAGCCACACTGCAAATAAAATCCAGACACAGGCACCCCTTGTGTAGACATGCTACATTGCGCCCTTGTGTTGCTGTGTCTGGTTTACATGGGTCCTGGAGATTCGAACATGAGTTCTTAGGCTAAGCAGGAAAGTACCTTAACTGCTAAGCCATCTCTTCAGCCCAGATTTTTTTTTTGAGAAATGGTTTCAGTATGTAGTTCTGGCCGGCCTGTAGTATATTGAATGTCCTGCCTCTACTTCCTGAAGCTCTGAGAGTACAGGCAATGCTCCACCCAAACTGACCCTATCACCTCACTTGTCACCATCAGCTGAGATTAATCCATAACTGAACAATGAGAAGCAAGATTCACAGGCAGTAAGCTTTTCATTTCAATTTACAAAAGAGTCTATAGAAGCAGTCAGGACCTTCACCCAGGAGAAATGAACTCCTCAGTAACTAAGTCAGAGGTGAAGGTCAGAGTACCCATGATCCCTCAGTCAGTGAGCTTGGTCCAGAGAAAGAGCTGCAGACTCCATATTGTCTCTGGGTTAACTATGTCATTAGAAGCTCATGAGTTGTATTGTCTATCAAGGTACATCTCATCCTACTTGGAAGCATTAGTTCTCAAATAAATGGCATGATTTTAAAACACTTGTGAAAATCCCATTTTCCAATTGACTTTAATTTCATAAATCAAGTACTCTCCAAGCATAGACAGTTAAAATTGTGTCAGGAAAGAGATAAGCACAAGGCATGTAAAAGAGGTTTACTAAAGAGTCTTGCTGCAGCTCCAGGACCCTCTATCCAACCTGCATCACCACCCATTGTTGCTTTGCATTAGGTAGTGGACATTAGCAGTGACTTCCCAAAGTCCAAACTCAATGCCCTTGGGGACCAGCAATGCCCAATGGAACAAGGCTGCAATACCAGATTTTGCCAGTAGGTGCTGCTGTCCCACACCTGATGAAAGTGACTGGGTTAAGTTTGTCTATAAAATGTAAGATCTCTGAAAATTCGTTGGCAGTCCCTTAAAAAAAATTACATATACACTTACTATAACCTAACAGTTCTACTCCTATGGACACGCCCATGAGAAATGAAAATATAGCTCCACAAAAGCTCATACATGCAAGTTGGGAAGATGAGAGACACTCAGTGGAAGTAGAAGAGTGACAAGAGAGGGTTAACAGGAGGAAAATATGATTGAAATATATTATGTACATGTATTAAAATATAATGAAACAAACTCATCATTTTAAATAAAAATAATAAAAGATACTTGTATATGGAAAAAAGCTTCGGGTCCTCAGTTCTTCACAAGTTCAGCAAAACATGGACACCTTTAAGAGGTGCTACCTATCATAAATGCTTGTTTTCATGCTCTCCAGGAATTCTACAGAAAACAGTTGAGTGAATATTTCATGCTGAGGAGAAAGGCAAGCACATACATAAGGAAACAGGAAGAAAAAAAGCTGTATTCAAATAATACTTAATACAAGAGAGTAAAGGAAAAACAGGAAGAGGTACAAAACAAGAAGAATGGCAAGAATTAATGAATACCTTTCAATAATAACCTTTAATATTAATGGCCTCAATGCCCCAGCCAAATGACACAGGATTTCAGACTGGGTTAAAAGGCACGATCCTGTCAGGAAGTTCGCAGAAGAAGAAATACAAATGGCAAACACACACTTAAAATGTTCATCATCCCTAATCATCAGGGAAATGCAAATTAAAACAACTACCTTACCCCAGTAAGGATAGCAAACATCAAAAATTCAAATGAAAATAAATGCTGGCAAGGATGTGAAGAAATAGGAACACTCATCCACTGTTGGTGGGAATGTAGGATGGTACAACCACTTTGGAAAGCAATATGGAGACTCCTAAAAAAGCTGACTATAGAGATACCAACAGACCCAGTTATTCCCTTACTGGGTTGAACCTGGAACAGATCATTCTCAGTGAACTCACCCAATCACTGAAAGATAATCGCTGCATAGTTTCACTAATCTACAGCATCCAACCTGAATCTACCCAAGATGGTGACATACCAAGAAAGCATTTTGAGGACCTGACAATAGGGTGGGTGGTAGGAGGGGCAGACAAGGGAGGGGGTGGGGCACACAAATCTGGACCCAAACGGCAATGGTGCCATAAGATTCTACAGCCTAAAAGGCAGACCAAATGGGTGAACCTTCACCAGGCCCTTAGTGGGAACACCTGAGTCACAAGGCACTGGAGAGGGTACAATAAAGACTGACCTGAATCTTCTACAGCTTCTCTCCCCACCTCCCTCTTCTCTCTAGCTTTTTATATTACTTATCTTTTTCTTCCTTCTCCTCGTGGGTACTGACCTGTAACTCCCAGTACCAGCAGATGGCTATCATCCACAATGAGCTTTTGATCAGAGAGACCTACAAAGTTTTCTAAAAGAGAGATTTCTATCAGAGTACTTGATAATGCACCAAAGGTTAGTGGTAAGACCCTACTGCTAAAGACACCATATGAGGTTGACATGTAACATGGAGTGACATGGCTGGCAGCTGAAAGAGAGTCAGTCCCCAGACAGTCAGTACGTCTAGTGCCAGAAGGTGCTACATGGGTGACTGGGGGAAAATGACCAATATCTGTCCAAGCAACTCATGTTCTAACCTACCTAGCAGCAAATAACCTGTTGTGATGCTCACACAAGCATAATAGTGGCACACAGCCATGTTGGGAAACCAACTGCTCTTGATTTCGCTAACTGATCTGCTCAGTGGAATGGAACCATTAGCTGGAGCTGGGAAACATGTCAGAACCAGATCCAAAAATGAGCCTGCTCTCAATTATGAAGCTATCACCAATTGTGGGCTACAAGAAGGCCTACATCTATTAAATTATATCTAAAAATGTAAGGGTTATCCCATTTATCTGGTGCTAACCTCACTCTCCGTTGGAGAACCTGCTTCTCTTTCTCAGATAGATGCAGATCCTAAGGACAGAACCACCCCATCATACCTCAAAAGGGCCCCAGCTGAAACTAAAAATAATTGGTGAAACAAGCAAGGGTGCTGTTTTCTTGGTGAACCTGGTACCAACACAAGGGTGAAGGAAATTGACACAGAGAACAGTCAACTCCTACCAATCAGATATCCAGAGACAGAGAGACCTCATCACTGAAGCAGACCTAAAATGAACCCAATATGGCTCAGGGACTGTGGTGGTTTGATTCAGGTGTCCCCCATAAACTTAGGTGTTCTGAATGCTAGGCTCCCAGCTGATGGATATTTGGGAATTAATGCCTCCTGGAGGGAGTGTATTGTTGGGGGCGGGCTTAAGGGCTTTATAGCCAGTTTCCCCATGCCAGTGTTTGGCACACCCTCCTGTTGCTGTGGTCCATCTTATGTTGGCCAGGGGGTTATATCCACCCTCTGCTCATGCCATCGTTTTCCCCTGCCATCGTGGAGCTTCCCCTCGAGCCTGTAAGCCAAATAAACCTCTTTTTCCCAGAAGCTACTCTTGGTTGGGTGATTTCTAACAGCAATGCGAACCGGACTGCAACAGTAAAGTGGTACCGAGGAGTGGGATTGCTGCCAGACACCTGACTATGTGGCTTCGGCCTTTTGGAGCTGATTTTCAAGAGGAATGTGGAAGGATTTGAAACCTTGGCCTAAGAGATGCTTTGCAGTGCTGTAAATGGTCTATCCTGGTCAGAACTGAAAGACCTGAAGGCAGTAAGAACTATGGACTGTGAGGTTTGGCTTATGAGGATGAGAAAGAGCTTTTGCCTGGACTGGGCTAGCAGTTTGTGTGAGAAGTTTGCTCTTGTGCCCATGTCCTAAGAAGTTGTGCAGGGTTGCTTTGCATAGAAATGAACTGGTGTGTGCAGAGGGATATGGCACAGAAAGAAAAATCTTTGGGTGAACTATTGCCTGTTCAGCTGCAAATGAGGGATTACAACCTTTGAGACTGGGCTAGCTGACCTGCGCTGGGGCAACAAGAAGAATGTAGACTCTTTTGAAAGGGCCTGAGTGCTCAAGGAGTGTCCTGTTCTTCAAAGTCTGCTTTATTCCCCCCTGGATTAACAAATTGGCACCTACCTGGTATTGTGGAGTATAAGACATGCTGGAAAGAGGGTCATTGAGTTTGCAACACGGTCTTGTGTTTTGGAAATGGCCATGGGCAGTGTGAAGCGGGTTTGCTGATTGCCTGCATAGAGAACCCATGGAGCCATGAGGATGAACCGTGGCTTGCAGTGGAGACCTAGTGGAGATGCTGGGACCATGAGATGGCTGCCGAGGAGCTGCCGGCCCCGATGAAGTTTCCCAGGACTGTGAGTAGCCTAGCTGGAGGGGCGGAATTGGAATGCCAGAGACTTGTTGCTGGTTAGAATTATCGGACTTGAAGATTTGTCACTGACTAGAGTTGTTGGACTTGAAGCTACAAATGTTTGCCCTGGTTGTTTTAAATCTTGTATTGGTTGAATGTTTCTTTGCTATGCCCAATGACATCTTTTGCAGTGTGAATATTTATTCTGTGCCATTATGGGTTTTTTAAGGTTATTTTTTGGTATTATGGCTCAGTTAAAAGATCTTGAACTATGGGGATGTATGAACATCATTGAGATTGATAAAAAACTATGGGGACTTTTAAAGTCAGACTGAATGCATTGTATTTTACATCATGTATGGATATCAGTTTATGGGGGCCAGGGGCGGAATGTGGTGGTTTGATTCAGGTGTCCCCCATAAACTTAGGTGTTCTGAATGCTAGGCTCCCAGCTGATGGATATTTGGGAATTAATGCCTCCTGGAGGGAGTGTATTGTTGGGGGCGGGCTTAAGGGCTTTATAGCCAGTTTCCCCATGCCAGTGTTTGGCACACCCTCCTGTTGCTGTGGTCCATCTTATGTTGGCCAGGGGGTGATGTCCACCCTCTGCTCATGCCATCGTTTTCCCATGCCATCATGGAGCTTCCCCTCGAGCCTGTAAGCTAAAATAAACCTCTTTTTCCCAGAAGCTACTCTTGGTTGGGTGATTTCTAACAGCAATGCGAACCAGACTGCAACAGGGACATTTGCAGAAGAGGGGGCAGAAAGACTGTCAGAGCTACACGTTGGGTCATGAGACACAGAGACATTTCCTCCTACCCATAACTGAGGGCTAATTCCACAATGCATGACCGATATACCTCAACAAGGAGGGGCCAGGGGGAGGAGGGAGGACAGGGAAGAGGCTAAAAATGGTACCAACTTGACTGTATTCACTGAGTACAAAACTAATTAATAAAAAATATGTAAAAAAAAAAAAAAAAAGGCAGGATCCTTGTACATGTTGCCTTCAATCACCTTTCCATAAAAGAAAGATACTATCTTAGGGTAAGAGAAAGGAAAACAGTATTTCAAGCAAATGGGACTAGAAAACAAGCAGGTGTTGCTATCCTAATATCTGATAGGACAGACTTCAAACCATTAATTAGGAAAGATAAAGAAGGTCACTTTATATTGATTAAAGGAACACTCCAACAGGAGGACATTATGATTCTAAACATACATGCCCCAAACATGGGTGCTCCCAATTTCATCAGACTATTAGACTTAAGGTCACAATAATACCAAACACAATTGTAGTGGATGACTTCAATACCCCACTCTCATCAGTTAACAGGTCATCCCAGCAAAAAATAAACAGAGAAGCATCTGGATTAAATGTCCTCACACAACATATGGACCTAACAGACATCTACCAAACATTTCCATCCAAATGTTGCAGAATAAACATTCTTTTTAGCAGCACATAGAACATTCTCTAATATAGACCACATATTAGGACACAAAGCAAAACTTAACAAATACAGGAAAACTGAAGGAATTCCTTGCCCTCTATCTGATCACAATGACATTAAACTACAAATCAATAGCATTAAATATTACATTGCAGACTTCTGGTTAAGATGGCAGCATAGGAACTATGCCAAAGCAGCCTAGAGGAGGAAAAGCCAAAAAAAAAAAAAAAAAAAAAAAAAAATGCCCCAGCAAAATACACTCTTCTACTAAAAAGTGGGGTGTATAAGAAATTACCAATGGCAACAGAGAAGTAGAAGAGATCCAGAGCATCCAGAGCCCACATAGGCAGGCAGAAGCTGCTGCAGTGGCTGCAGCACCAGGTCCACAGGGCCACAGCTGCAAGGCTCGGCTTGAGCCATAGGAAAAATGCCAGGTGAGGGGATTTTCCACTCACACTGGAGCTCTACACAAACTCAAGAAACGTGAAGGGAGAAAGCACTGAACAACGGAGGAGCAGATCACGAAGTAGAGGATCACGTGGACCAGTGGGAGAACTAGAGCCACCATCTACAGCCTCCCCTCCCCCACCGCCAACTCAAGTACTAGCAAGGACCAGAAACCAGGCAGAGGGATCTCACAGCACCCAGCACCGGTGACCAGAGCAGTGATCCAATGACCCAGCCAGCCTACTTGAACCCACAGTACACAAAGAGGGACCCAAGCAGGAGCACAGCATAACTGAGACCAAAATCATCCTAAAAGGTAACTGTGGTTATACCAGCTTAGTACCCAACAAATAAGCTTGGCATATAGGTCTGAACTGGAAGTGCTAATTGTACCTTACAAATCAGGATAAATTATATGTTAAATTTGATGGATGATTGGATTTGCCATTCTTAAATAAGCTATATTTTGGGCTTGTTATTTGTTGCTTCTTGATTTATAGTGGCTTTGCTTCCTCTTCTGTTGTACATTGGGAAAGGGTCTCACTTGTTCACAAGATGGCTTGGAACCCTCTAGACCAGATATCTTAACCTCCTTGTTGACAGGATAAGGGTGTGGGGCATAACACACACCCTAAGAGACAGCGGTATTGTTAGAGGATCTGGTTGTCATAATATCTACACTTACATAAATACTCTGTACTATTTTTCATTGAAAATGTACATTGTTTAGTTAAATTTTAGAATCTGCTTGTACTTTGTTCAACTCAGTCTACTTGATTACTCTCATAGCAGGCAAACCCAACACCTAGGGTCACTTTTGTAGATACTCTGAGAGTCCTGAAAGCCATACGTAGCACCTTAAGCTCCTACCCTGAAAATATATAATATCAGATTGGTTGATACATCTAATAATACTTCAGCTTACTAGAAAATCCCAGCATTAAATTAATCTAAGATGCAAAAATATATACATTATAACATAAGAAACACCAAAAATCAAGAAAATATAAATCCACCAAAAAGTATTAATGCATTAGAAATGACCTCCATGAAAATGAATTAGAGGAAATGCCTCAGAAAAATTTCAAAAGAAAAATTATAAATATTTTCAAAGAAGTCAAAGAGGAAATCAAAGGCATCAAAGAAGACACAGGACACCATGTTCTGAACGATAACAACTGTCAACCAAGGTTACTTTATCATGCAAAGCTATCCATTCAAATAGATGGAAAAATAAGGACATTCCACAACAAAAGCATGCTAAAGGAGTATTTGAAGACAAAACCAGCTCAACAGAAAATATTTGAAAGAATCCTCCATGCTGAAGAGAAAGGAAAGCACACATATAAGGAACCTAGAAAAGGCAAACCATATCAAATACTATTTTATATTATAAAGCAAAGGTAAAACAGGAAGAACTAAAAAAAAAATGACAAAAATAAATACACACCTTTCAATCATATCTCTTAATACCAACAGCCTCAATGCCCAAACCAAAAGTCACAGGTTTGCAGACTGGATTAAAAAGCAGGATCCTTCAATTTGTTGACTCCAAGAAACTCACCTTTCTACAAAAAATGGACACTATCTTAGGGTGAAAGGATAGAAAGTGGTGTTTCAAGAAAAGGGGCCTAGAAAACAAGCAGGGGTTGCTATCCTAATATCTGACCAGGTAGACTTCAATCCAACATGAGTTAGGAAAGATAAGGAAGGTCACTTTATATTGATTAAAGGCACACTCCAACAGGAGGACATTACAATCCTAAACATATATGCACCTAACATGGGGCTCCCAATTTCATCAAACAAACACTATTAGAACTAAGGTCACAGATAACACCAAACATAGTGGTAGTGGGTGACTTCAACACCCCACTCTCATCAATTGACAGGTCATCCCAGCAAAAAATAAACAGAGAGGCATCTAGACAAAATGAGGTCATAGAAGGAATGTACCTAACAGATATATACAGGACATTTCATCCAAAGGCTGCAGCACATGAAACATTCTCTAAAATAGACCGACTATTAGGACACAAAGCAAATCTTAACAAATGCAGGAAAATTGAAATAATTCCTTGCATTCTATCAGACCACAATGGAATCAAACTACAAATCAATAGCAAGGAAAGCTATAGAGCATACACAAAATCATGGAAACTAGACAATATACTACTAAATGATGAATGGGTCAATGAAGAAACCAAGAAGGAAATCAAAAAATTCATAGAGTCAGATGATAATGAGAACACAGCATACCAAACCTTTGAGACACAAGCAAGGCAGTCCTAAGAAGTAAATTTATAGTTTTAAGTGCCTATATTAAGAAATTAGAAAGGTCTCAAGTTAATGACCTAATGCTTCACCTTAAAGCCTTGGAAAAGAAGAACAAGGCAAACAAAAAATGAGTAGATGAGAAGAAATAATAAAGATTAGGGCAGAAATTAATGGAATAGAAACAAAAATATTCCAAAGAATTAATGAAACAAAGAGTTGTTTCTTTGAAATGATAAAAAGGAGTGATAAACTCTTTTTTTGAAAGAAATAATAATTTTATTTTTTTTAATTTTTATTAACATTTTCCATGACTATAAAAAAAATCCCATGGTAATTCCCTCCCTCCTCCCGACACTTTCCCCTTTGAAATTCCATTCTCCATCATATTACCTCCCCATCTCAATCATTGTACTTACATATATACAATATCAACCTATTAAGTATCCTCCTCCCTTCCTATCTCTTCCCTTTATGTCTCCTTTTTAACTTACTAGCCTCTGCTACCAAGTATTTTCCTTCTCACGCAGAAGCCCAATCATCTGTAGCTAGGATCCACATATGAGAGAAAACATGTGGTGCTTGGCTTTCTGAGCCTGGGTTACCTCACTTAGCATAAACCTTTCCAGGTCCATCCATTTTCCTGCAAATTTCGTAACTTCATCTTTCTTTACCACTGAGTAGAACTCCATTGTATAAATGTGCCACATCTTCATTATCCACTCATCTGTTGAGGGACATCTAGGCTGGTTCCATTTCCCAGCTATTATAAATTGAGCAGCAATAAACATGGTAGAGCACGTACTTCTAAGGAAATGAGATGAGTCCTTCGGATATATGCCTAGGAGTGCTATAGCTGGGTCATATGGTAGATCAATCTCTAGCTGTTTTAGGAAACTCCACACTGTTTTCCACAATGGCTGGACCGTGGTTGGCGGAGCTGTGGGAGCCGCTTTTGCCAGCCTGTGCAGGCTCTGGATGCTCTGGATCTCTTCTACTTCTCTGCTTCCGCTTCAATTTCCTATACACCTCACTTTTTAGTAAAAGTGTGTATTTTGCTGAGTTGTTTTGGTCTTTCCCCCCCCCCCCGCCCCCTAGGCTGCTTTGGCGTGGTACCTACGCCGCCATCTTAACCAGAAGTCCTGATAAACTCTTAACAAATCTGACCAAAAGAAAGAGAGAAGAGACACAAATTAATAAAATTAGAGATGAAAAATGGAACATCACAACAGAAACAGAGAAATCTGAAATATCATAGGGACATAAAATAAGAACATATACTCCACTAAGTTTGAAAATCTGAAAGAAATGGATGATTTCCTTAATCTATATGACCTAAAAAATTAAATCCAGGTGAGATAAAACATTTAAGCAGAGGCTAGAGAGATGGCTTGGAAGTTAAGGCACTTCCCTGTGAAGCCTAAGGACCCAGATTCAGTTCCCCAGTATCCACATAAGCTAGAAGTACATGGTGGTGTATACCTCTGTAGTTTATTATCAGTGGCTAGATGCACAGCACAACCATTCTCTCTCTTTATTTCTCTCTCTCTCTCTGAAATTAATCAATGAAAATAAAATATTTTTAAAAATTTAAGCAGACCTATAATAAGCATAGAGATCAGAACAATTAAAAAAAAATCTCCCAGTTAAAAAAAAGTCCAGGCCCAGATGGACTCACTGGTGGATTTTACCAGACCTTAATGGAAGAACTAACCCCAATGCTTCTTAGACTTTTCCATAAAATTGAAAAGAATGGAATACTACCAACCTCTTTCTATAAATCCAGCATCACCCTGATACCAAAACCAGACAAAGACAGAAGGAAAAAAGAAAACTATAGACTAATCTCTGTCATAGATGCAAAATTTTTCAACAAAATGCAGTCAAACAGAATACAAGAATATATGAAAAATATCATTAACCCCAACCAATAGGCTTTATCCCAGAAATCCAGGGATGGCCCAACATATGCATATTGATAAACATAATATACCATATAAATAGACTGGATGAAAAATCACATGCTCATCTCAATAGATGCAGAAAAGGCATTCAACAAAATCCAGCATCCCTCCATGGAAAGTCCCAAAAAAACTGTGAATAAAAGGAACATATCTCAATATAATAAAGGCTATTTATGACAAACCTACAGATAACATAATACTAAATGGGGAAAAACTTGAAGCTTTTCTACTAAAGCAGGAACAAGATAAGGGTGTCTACTATCCCCACTTTTATTTAATATAGTACTGGAAGTCTTAGCTATAGCAATAAGGCAAGAGATACACATAAAAAGGGATACAAATTGGAAAGGAAGAGATCAAATTATCATTATCTGCAGATGATACGGTTCTATGAAGGACCCTAAAGACTACCAGCAACCTGTTAGAGCTGATAAACACTTTTAGCAGCATAGTAGGATACAAAAATAAACACACAAAAATCAGTAGCCTTCCTATATACTAATAATAAATATGCTGAAGATGAATTCAAGGAATTACTCTCATTCACAATTGCCTCAAAAAAATAAAATAAAAAATAAAGTACCTGGGAATAAATCTTTAAGGAAGTGAAGGATCTCTTCAGTGAAATCTTTGAAACACTCAAGAGAGAAATTGCAGAAGAAACTAGGAAATGGAAAGATATCCCATGTTGTTGGGTTGGAAGAACTAATATTATGAAAGTATCAGTTTTAACATAAGCAATCTGCACATTTAATGCAATCCCCATCAAAATTCCAATGGCATTCTTCATGGAAATAGAAAAAACAATCCTAAAATTCAT
The DNA here is from genome assembly GCF_020740685.1 of Jaculus jaculus. Classification (NCBI taxonomy): domain Eukaryota; kingdom Metazoa; phylum Chordata; class Mammalia; order Rodentia; family Dipodidae; genus Jaculus; species Jaculus jaculus. The sequence goes on along the minus strand of NC_059107.1, from coordinate 71,944,641 downwards.
TTGGAAGCACAACAAAACCATGAATAGCCAAAACAATTTTGAGCAACAAAAATAAGGCTAACAGTATCAGCATACCCAATTTTAAGCAATATTACCGAGCCAGTGTAACAAAAACAGCCTGGTACTATCACAGAGACAAATGTGTAGATTATTGGAACAGAATAGAGGACCCAGATGTAAGTCCAGGCTGCTACAGCCATCCTATTTTTAATAAAAAATGCCAAAAATATTCATTGGATAAAAGACAACCTCTTTAACAAATGCTGCTAGGAAAACTGGATATCTATATGTAGAAGGATGAAAATAGATCCTTATCTCTCTGTGTGCACAAGAATCAAGTTCAAATAGATCAAAGATCTTTTTTTATTATTAAATTTTTTTGTTTATTTTTATTTATTTATTTGAGAGCGACAGACAGAGACTGAAAGAGGCAGAGAGAGACAGAGAGAGAATGGGCATGTCAGGGCCTCCAGCCACTGCAAACGAATTCCAGATGCATGTGCCATCTTGTGCATCTGGCTTACATGTGACCTGGGGAATAGAGCTTCGAACCAGGGTCCTTAGGCTTCACAGGCAAGCACTTAACTGCTAAGCCATCTCTCCAGCCCAAAGATCTTAATATCATATCTGAACCTCTAAAACTGCTAGAGAAAAAAATAGAGGAAACCCTTTAACATGCTGGCAGAGACAACTTTCTGAATATACCTATGTTCCTCAGGAAATAAAACTACTAATCAACCACCAAGACCCCATGAAATTGAAAAGCTTTTGTACAGCATAGAACACAATGAATAGAACAAAGAGACAACCTACAGAATGGGAAAAAAAAATGTCTTTGCCAGCTACACATCTGATAGAGGATTAATATCCAGGGTATACAAAGAATTTTAAAAACTAAATAATAAGAAATCAAACAACCCAATTAAAAAAATGGGCTATGGACTGTGCATGCTGGTGAATGCCTTTAATCCCAGGACTCAGGAGGCAGAGGTAGTAGGATCGCCGTGTGTTTGAGGCCACCCTGAGATCACACAGTGAATTCCAGGTCAGCCTGGACTAGAGCAAAACCCTACCTCGAAAAAGCCCCCCTGCCAAAAAATGGCTATGGAACTAAATAGAGAGTTCTCAAAAGACAAAATACAGATGGCAATATAAACATCTAAAAATAAAAAGTTCTACATTCTTAGCCATCAAGTAAGTTCAAATTAAAAGTACTTTCAGATTCTATCTTATTCCTGTCAGAATAGCTATCATCAAGAAAAAATAATAATAAACGTTGGTGAGGATGAGGAAAAAGAGGAACCCTTATTACAATATTGTTGGGAATGTAATCTGGTACAGCTATTGTGGAAATCAGTGTGGAGGTTCCTGAGACAGCTAAAAATAGATTTACCATATGACCCAGATAGAGCACTCCTAGGCATATAGCCCAAGGACTCTTCTCACTACCTTAGAGATACTTTTTCAGCCATGTTTATTGCTGCTCTATTCACAGTAGCTAGGAAACGGAATCAGCCTAGATGTCCATCAACTAATGAATGGATAATGAAGATGTGGTACATTTATACAATGTAGTTCTATTCAGTGCTAAAGAAAAATGATATTTGCAGGGAAATGGATGGATCTGAAAAGTATTATACTGAATGAGGTAACCCATGACCAGAAAACCTAACATTGCATGTTCTTTCTCATATGTGCATCCTAGCTACAAGTGTGTAGACTTGTGTGTGAGTTGGAATAAAAATTAGTAGGAGAGGTCAGTAAGATAGAAAAGGGGTATAAGGGAGGGAGGAGAGGAAAGGACTTAAGGGGATGGTATTGTATCTATGTAAGTAGATGAACATATTACTGGGGTGCAATGGCCTAATCAAGGTCATGGGATGAGATTGAGAAAAAGAAGGGTGGGAGGAGGGTTAATAAAAATTTAAGATGTTGTGAACAAGCCATAAGGAAACCTAGTTTTTTGGATAGTAGCACACCCAGAAGGCATAGACTGTTACTAAAAAGAAGGTCAGAGCCATGGATGGGATGCCTTCCAGTGAGTTCTTAGCCAGGGAAGTCCCTGATGCCCCCAAAACATTACAGGCCATTGCCAAAGCTCTTGGTTTCACACCAGAAATACATGGTAAAACCCTGTTGCTGAAGACTCCATATGCCTAGGCTACAAGGTCACTGAGAAATCTTGTTGGAGCTCAGCTGAAAACCTCCCTATAGACCAGCTGATGGAAAGCTGGAAGAAGCTGAACTGCATGCAGCCCTATGGGAGACAGAAGTCATCAGAAAACGGTGGACACTCTAAGTCTTAAGTTTGGCCAACCAGGTGCAATAGTGGCATGTCTGCTCTGGGGGAAACCATCTGCTCTTTAATTGGACCAGAGGCCCACTCCATGGGAGGGAATACATGCCTCATACTGAAAACCTAATCAAAAGCCTATGGTGGGGGAGGTCATAAGCCCTAGGGGTGTAACTCCTGCTCTTGTCTGGCTGAATGCATATATTATGTTCACCAAATTGCCCTATAAGCACTTTACCCAATATTCATATTCATATATTAATGCTACATACACTTTTCATTAGAAAAGATTCTCCTTTTAGATGGCAGTGACCAATGGGATGCCCCAAAAGGCACAACAGTGCTGAGAAGAAGTGACAGAGGAGTATTCTGCACTGAAATACATCTATCATAGCTTTAAAGGCTCACAATCCATTGTGAAGGGGTGGCAGAAAGAATGTAACAGCCAAAGGAAGGTAGGACTGCTTACAATGCAATTATTCAGACAGAAATTGGCCTCAATATCCATGATGTTACAGTGCCTAGCACTGCCTTCACAAGACTGTCATCATAGGAGCAAAAGATGCTGACATCAAAGTAAAAGAGAGAGGGCTGGCAAAATGGCTTAGCAGTTAAGGCACTTGACTGTGAAGCCTAAGGACCCATGTTCGACTCTCCAGATCCCATGTAAGCCGGATGCACATAGATGAGGCAAGCACAAGATCACACATGCCCACTAGATTGTGTAAGCATCTGGAGTTTGATTTCAATGGCGGAGGCCCTGTCATGCCAATTCTCCCTTTCTCTTTCTCTCTCTCTCTAAAAAGAAATAAAAGAGTGACTAATGGAGAGAGGGAGAGGTCATGATGGAGAGTGGATTTGTGAAGGGAAAAGTGGGACAGGAGAGGAAATTATCATGGTTTATTATCTGTAATTATGGAAGTTGTCACTAAAAAAAGTTAAAAAAAAAAAAAAAGACTAGAGAGATGGCTTAGCAGTTCAGGCACTTGCCTGCAATGCCTAAGAATGCATGTGCAAATCTCCAGATCTCACATAAGCTAGATGCACAGTGATGCAAATGTGCAATGTCACACATGCACACAAGGGTGCGCATGTGTCTGGGGTTCGTTTGCAGCAGCTGAAGGCCCTGGTGTACCCATTCTCTTTCTCTCTGCCTCTTTCTCTCTAAAAAAAAAAAAAAGAAAGAAAGAAAGAAAGAAAGAAAGAAAGAAAGAAAGAAAGAAAGAAAGAAAGAAAGAAAGAAAAGAAAAGAAGAAGAAAGAAAACAAATGACAAATGCTGGTGAGGATGCGGAAAAAGAGGAATCCTTCTACACCGTTGGTGGGAATACAATCTGGTATAGCCATTGTGGAAATCAGCGTGAAGGTTCCTGAGATAGCTAAAATTAGATTTACCATATGACCCAGCTAGAACCACTCCTAGGCATATATCCTAAGGACTCTTCAAGAAATGGAACCAGCCTAAATATCCCTCAACTGATGAATGGATAATGAAGATTTGGCACATTTATATAAAAGCCAAATGAGTAAACGGGTGCAATAGTGGCCTGTCTGTTATGGAAGAAACCAACTACTCACTAATTGGACTGGAGGCCTGTTCCATAAGAGGGAATGTATGGCTGGTAACAGGGGTGGTCATGAGCCCTAGAGGTGTAACTCCTGCTGGTGTCTGGCTAAATGAATATGTTATGCTCACCAAACTGCCTGGTAAATACTTCTCTTAACTTTTTTTTGTTTATTTATTTATTTTATTTATTTGAGAGTGACAGAGAGAGAAAGAGGCAGATAGAGAGAATGGGCATGCCAGGGCCTCAAGCCACTGCAAATGAACTCCAGATGTGTGTGCCCCTTGTGCATCTGGCTAACGTGGGTCCTGGGGAATCGAGCCTTGAACCGGGTCCTCAGGCTTCACAGGCAAGCACTTAACCACTAAGAAATCTCCCCAGCCCTACTTCTCTTAACTTTTATACCCATATAGGCTCAGGCTTCACTGTGGAAGAGGTGGCAGAAAGACTATAAGCACCAAAGGAATGGTAGGACACCTTACAATGCAATCTTCCAGACACACAGCGTGCCTGAATACTCATGACCTCACAGTGCCTGACCATCATAATAGGAGGAAAGATGATGTCATCAAAATAAAAGACAGGCTAATTAACAGGGGGATGGGATATGATGGAGAGTGAATTTGTGAAGGGGAAAGTGGGGGTGGGTGTATTGTCTATAATTATGGAAGTTGTCAATAAAAATATACAGTCATATAAGTTGTCAAAAAAAGTTAAAAAACTAAAATAAGGAGACTGGGGAGATGGTTCGTTGAAAGCACTTGCTTTTAAGGCCTGTTGATGCAGGTTCAATTTCCCATTCACCCACGTAAAACCAGGATTTGCAGTGGCAAGAGATGCAGGTACATGACTAAATTTAAAGACAAAATAGAATACAGTGATACTCTGCTTCTCAGAGTCTATGTGGCTTTGGGGACCCTACCTCTTCACCTGCAGAATCTGGCTTTCTGAAAGTGACAGAAGCAGCTGCACGGTAACAAATTCTCTAAGCTATTTCAGTCTGAGGTCAAGTTTTAGATCCTATGGCCTGGATTTAGTTTTTGTACTTCCTGTTTAATTCCAGGGAAGCCGAGGTCAATTCCATATACTGAGTTTGGGATCTGGACCGTGTACCTGTGAAGCCAGCAAGGCTCATTTAGCTCTGAGAAATCAAAGCGAAGCAACTTACTTGGCTTAGCTCTTCCCTGATTGTCCTTGGGTGCACCTCACAGCAGACATGGCCTCAGGGGAGGCAGTTTGCACCTCCTGGATTATTCATAAATTAGGTTCACTGCAACCCCTCTAAGCCATCTGAGCTTTGCTTCAAGGCCTGGCGGACAGCTAGGGATGCACTCAGCCTGCTCTATGCATCTAGCCATGGCTGTGGTGGTGGTTTGAAGCCAGGAAAGGCTGCTGTCACACTGCATGCACTATAAAATCAGGCTACCCCTCACTCACAAATCTGGGACACAAAGGAATGTGTTACTGGGAAACCCTTCATACCAACAGCACCCACTAACTTCTGCTCTCTTGCTCACTATTGAAGTCCACAGCACCTGGAATTTTCCAAGTGCTATGTGAGGCTGACATTGTGGATAAGGTTATTTTCAGCTAAACCCTGTTCTTATTGCCAGGATAGAAAAAGGACATTGCAGGGCCTGCCATTAGTGGCACTAGGGTGCCTTAAAGTGATGACAAAACTCTGTCTTACTTGCCTTGCTCTGGCCACTGTTGGCGTGTTGTCTTTCCTAACCACAAGAGGGTAATCCACAGGACTAGAGAGATGTGTCAGTCAATAAACTGAGGACCTGAGTTCGCATTTGCAATCCCAGCACTCAGGGGGCCCAAGACAGGAGGATCCCTGGGGCCAGTCAGTTTAGCCTACTTAGGCCAAGGAGAAAGCTTGTCTGGAAAAGGTGGATGGTGTTCCTGAGAATCACACATGTGTCTCTGGTCTCCATGTGCATGCGTACCTACACACATGTGCACCCCCATGAACATACACATACACTTTTTAAAGGGCCTGTTCCTTCAGGGGACCCATGCCAAGAAAGAGTTGCTGGATAAAGATCCCAGATCACTCTTCTGGGGACAGTTAAGTGTTTCTTGGGATCCCCAGGATGTCCTTGTGGACACAATTCTCGCTTGCTGTCCCCATTGCCACCTGCTAGGCAGGGTGTCTGTCATTCCCTTTGTCTTCAATACTTTCAGTTCAACTACTGATATCAGCTCAGCATGGTGGGGGATCCCCAACCTCAGTCACACCACACATGGACTCCTGAGACAAGTGAGTTGTTTCAGCCCCTCCCTGGCTCCTGGACAGCTAGGAGGGCTGATGATAGGAACACAGGGACATTGAAGGGTATGTCAAAAATGGGTCTGTGCACTAAAGCCTAGGAGGCCTGAGCTTGTGGGTCTTCATTGTATTAAGGAGACTGAAAGATCTATTATTTGATCCCACCCTGCAGGAAATGAAGAGTGAAGGAGAGTGAGAAATCATAGGAGCATTTTGTGCTGAGATCAGGATTGTTTCCTAACAATTTCTTTCTGTTTCTTTCTCTCTCCCTTGAGGCAAGGTCCTACTCTAGCCCAAGCTGATCTGCATCTCACTATGTAGTCCCAGGCTGGCCTAGAATTCATGGGGATCTACCTATGTCTGTCTCCCAAGTGCTGGGATTAAAAATGAGTGGCACCATGCCTGGTTTACCTGATAATTTCATTTATTTATTTTTCATGTGTATGTGTGTGTAGTATAAATTTGTATACATGTTCTTAGGCATGTAGGCACACAATGGAGGCCAGAGGTCAATGTTGAGTATCTTTCTAAGTAAGAAACTAAGCAACTAGCTTTCCACCTTATTTTTAAAATATAACTCTCTCTCTGTGTGTGTGTGTGTGTGTGTAAGTGCCAGAGGAGTTGTTTGTTACAACTTCTTTGAGACAGGGTCGTCTCTTGCCACTGCACATAAGTCTGGCCCATGAGCAGATTTATGTGGGTAGCTAGGGAACTGAACCCAGGCCAGAAGTCTTTGAAAGCAAGCACTTTTACTCACTGAGCCCTCTCCCCAACCCCTTCCACTTAAAAGTTTTTTAAAAAATATATATATATATTTATTTAGAGCTGGAGGGATGGCTTCATGGTTAAGGCATTTGCCTGCAAAGCCAAAGGACCCTGATTCGATTCCCTAGGACCCACATAAGCCAGATGCACAAAGTGGTACATGCATCTGGAATTCATTTGTAGCGGCTGGAGGTTCTGGTGTGCCCATTCTCTCTGTCCCTCTCTCTTTCACTCTCTCAAATAAATAAAAAAAACCTTTTAAAAACCTATTTATTTATTTGCAAGCAAAGAGAAAGATAAAAGAGGGATAGACAGAGAAAATGGGCACACCAGGACCTCTAACCACTCCATACAGAAATCCAGATGCATGTGCCACTTTGTGCATCTGGCTTTCCATGGGAACTGGCAAATTGACCTCGAGTTGTTAGGATTTGCAGTCAAATGACTTGATCCCTTAGCCATCTCTCCAGCCCTCCACCTTAGTTTTAAGATGGGTCTTTCACTGAACTTACAGCTCTGTGAGCTGAAGTGTAAATTCAGCCCTTTTTGCTATCCAGAGTCACCAAGCCCCAGCGATCCTTCTCTCTCTACCTCCCCTGTGATAGGATCAAAAGCACACGCCACCATGCCCGGCTTTTTATGTGGGTGCCGGGAATCCAAACTCAGGTTCTCATGCTTATACAGCAAGTACTTTACCCACTGAGCCATCACCCCAGCCCTGTCTGACAGTTTGATCTGAAATAGCACCTTCTAGTGAGGGGCAGGGAAGAACAGGCAAGAGTCCTGCTGACATCTGGCCCAGCGTCTGAAGTCCGTTTCCCTTGTTTCCATCTACTCCCACCTGGGGAAGAGTGGACAGTGGCCATAGAGAGGCATGACCACATACACTGGGATTTGTTCTTCAAAGCCAACTGGGAGGGTACAGCCCCAGCCTAGCATCAGGCCACAGGGTTGGTGTGAATGGACCTTCCCAAGACCCAGCAGAGGGGGGAAAGATGAGTCATGCCTTCCTACTCAGTGAGGATAAATATAACCAAACACCTTGTTCACCACTGAGTCAGCACCTGGAAATGCCATTTTTAGAAGATTCTCTGAGCCAGTGAACTAGAACTTCTACTACTGAGATAGACTGCTCAGAAGCCCACATTCCAGGAGGCAGAACTTGGGGCATGGACCCCACTCTACAAGACAAAGCCTCCCACACAGATCCCTGGACCTGCAAGTCCTACTTCAAGGAGGACCAATCCTACTTCTATGGAACTACAGTATGCCATGTCCCCTGGCAGGTATGGAAGACACAGAGCCCAGACTACAAGGGTAAGGTTTTTGGGGACAGGGCCCAGGTCTATGACAGGCAGGGTCTCTCATTGGCTTGGAGCTCACCAAGTAAACTAGACTGGCTGTCCAGCAAACTCTAGAGATTCACCTGTCTTTACCTTACCAGTGCTAGGATTTCAAGCATATACCATCATGCCCAATTTTTTTAATTAATTAATTTATTTATTAGAGACAGAGTTAGGGAGAGAAAGAATGGCCACACCAGGCCCTATACCCATTGCAAATGAATTCCAGATGCATGTGCCACCTTGTGCATTTGGCTTACATGGGATCTGGACAATTGAACCTGAGTCCTTAGGTCCACTTCTTCTCAGCCTGAGGGCTGGGACTGAGGGAAGTTCTCAGGGAACATGCAGGTCTATTAGTGGCATGTTGTCTGCACTTCTAAAGAGTGGAAGTAGGGGGCTCAGAGACTCTAGAGAGGGACTGAGGGCCTAGAAAAATGCCAAAGAGGAAGAGGGTGGCCACTGCCCCAAGGCTGGTTCTCCCAGATGCAGCCAGATCAATTCCTTCTGGAATCTGTAGTTTCCTTCTGGACTCTGAGCAAGGGCGTGCTGACTGCCCATATATCATGGTGTGATTAATGATCAGTGAGTTCTTTCAAGGGCTTTTTAGTTACTTTTTAACTTTTTTTATCAACATCTTCCATAATTATAGACAATAAACCATGATAATTTCTTCCCCTCCTCCACTTTCCCCATAACATATCCACCCTCCATCATATCCCCTCCCTCTCTGTTAGTCTCTCTTTTATTTTGATGTCATCATCTTCACCTCTTATTATGAAAGTCTTCTGTAGGTAGGCTTTTTTATTTTTTATTTATTGATTTACTTTTGAGAAAGAATCTCATATAGACCAGGTTGACCCTAAACTCACTGTATAGCTAATGATGGCCTTGTTCTAGTCCTCCTACTTCTACCTCCTGAGTGCACCTACCAGGCCCAGTTTTTGTGGTGCTGGAAATCAAACCCAGATATTCATGCATGCTAGGCAAACATTCAACCTACATCCCCAGACCCTACCTTGACTTGTTTGTTTTGAAGCAGGGTGAGCTGGAACTCACTCTGTAGCCAGGCTGGCTTCAAATTCATGGTGATTCTCCTACTTCAGTCTCTCAAGTGTGGGGATAAAAGGCATGTGCCATCATGCATGCCTGGTTCCTATCTTGAATTTCTATTTATTTTTTATGTTTATTCATTTATTTACAAGCAGTGGGCAGTGGAGGGGACACCAGAGCCTCTTGCCACTACAAACAAACTGCAGATACAGGTGCCACACTGCATCTGGCCTTACATGGGTACTGGAGAATCAAACCTAGATCAGCAGGCTTTGTAAGAAAGCACCTTTTCAATGATTGAGATGGGGAGGTAATATGATGGAGAATGGAATCTCAAAGGGGAAAGTGTCAGGGGGGAGGGAGGGAATTACCATGGGATTTTTTTTTATAATCATGGAAAATGTTAATAAAAATTTAAAAATAAAAAAAAACAAAACAAAACAAAGTGGCACATATATCTGGAGTTCGATTGAAGTGGCTAGAAGCCCTGGTGTGCCTATTCTCCCTCCCTCTCTCTGTCTCACTCTGTGAGTCTGTCTCTCTCTGCTTGCAAATACATAAATAAAAATCAAAAAGGACTTCCAAATAACTCATGGGTCAAAGAAGAAATCATAATGAAAATATTAAATATTTATAACTATAAGAAAGAAAAATATGTGAGTATATTCAGATAATTAAACATTCTCCAACAGAGAAAAAAAAAAAAAAAAAAAGAAAGTGCCTTTAACCACTGGCAATTTCCCCAGTTCTATCTTGACTTTTTTTGTTTGTTTGTTTGTTTTGTTTTGTTTTTCGAGGTAGGGTCTCACTGTAGCTCAGGCCAACATGGAATTCACTATGTAATCTCAGGGTAGCCTCGAACTCAAGGCGATCCTCCTATCTCTGCCTCCCAAGTGCTGGGATTAAAGGTGTGCACTACCACGCTCAGCTCTATCTTGACTTTTTAAAGCTGCTGGGGTGGCCTCCCAACATAGCACCTCAAGCTTGCCATTCTCTTTATGGACTGAAAAGCAGCTACCAACTTGGAATTTCACTCCAGTTCTAGGCCATCCTGGCTAAGGCATTGCCCCATCACCTGAGCCCATAATAGGATGGGTCCTCCATGTGATAGCAGAGAGCAGGTCTTGATCCCCAGAATGGGCAGTGTGCTCCTCCTGAGGAGTTGGTCCATCACCTGGGCAAGACTGAGCACCACATGTTAGTTTGTAACTGAGCAAATAGGATGCATGCACCATACCTGTGTCACCCAGGAGGATGCAACACACCCTTTTGAGCTCTTTCTTTGCCCATAGCCCTGGTGAAGGTGAAATGAGGCTCAAAGAAGGACCAGCTATTACTAGAGCTTTTAGGGTCAGAGCCTGAGCCCTAGCAACCTAAGAAGCTAGACTAGTTCACCTGATTCTCAATAGGCCAACTGAAGAAATAAGTAACGGTGAAAAGCAAAGAGAGAAGATTCATACAATGTGACCACACTGGGAAGAGAAACAAATAAAGAGGTATAGCTGTTGGATTCGGGATTGACTGTGGCAACATGAAAATGAAAGTAAAAGACCAACCTCAACAGCATAGATTGGTCTTTATTAGAACAATAAAGGGTGTATGCCACATATGATCTCTCCACAGTAATGGCGACTGTGCACTCAGGCACAGCTGGACTGAAGCTTTTGTGGAGCCAGTGGCAGATGGTGGTGGTGGGGAACAAACGGGAATAGAGGGGCAGATAAAAAAGGGACAGGTCATTCTGCTTGGCAGGTCTGTTTACCTTCTAGGGCTGCAGGGCAGGGAGTCTTTGCATGGCACATGTTCTTTCAGTTTTTTCAGGTACTTTCAGTTTGTAGCCCAAGGACTTTCCTGGTGGCATTCACCAGGGTTAGTTCGTCCAGTCCCATTTGTTCATGGCACATTAACCCTTCACTAGTGACCCCCAAGTCCTTCTTTGGGGGTCTAATGTGAGGGTTAGGTTTAAATAGAGGACAAGAGGGATGCATGACTGAGCAGTCCGGTCAAGATGTGGCCCTGCCCATCACAGACCCATCACTGTTTGGGCTCCCATCTGTCCTGTAAAGGGTCCTGGTAAAGTGTCAGAACTGTGTGAAATCTCTTCCTTCAGAGATAAGTTCCTCCTCTGGTTCGTACCAAGTTTCAGCCCTTTCCTTCTCTTAGCATGAGATTCTTGGGGAAGTTCCAGTTCCTTGAGGACCATTGTTTTAATAGTCTGATAGTCACCAGGCATGGTGGTGCACACTCTGAAGGCAGGGTAGGAGGGTGGGTTCAAGGCCATCCTGAGACTACATAGTGAATTCCAGGTCAGTATGGGCTAGAGTGAGACCGTACCTCAAAAAATAAAAACCAAGTAAAAAGGTAATAACAACAATAGTCTGATAGTCAAAGGGAAGGCCTCGCATAAGAGTCTCTCTTTAGAATGTCTTCCTTCCAGCCAGGACTGGTTGCATAGCCAAGCAGTACAGCGTCTTGGGACACACTGTAAGGACACTATCCTTTGCAGTGGCCACTGCCTCCAACCACCTGTGGGAGGACAACCTTTACTGGCCTTATCCTAAGCATTTGGCCATGAATGTAGTCCTGGGTTCAAAGGGTGGGGTGCCAGTGCTGGTTCCAAGTACAGCGATGAAGCCAGGGGTTCCCCAACCACCAACTCTCGAAGGAAGTGCTTACAGCTGTGTCAAGTATTGTGGATGGAAAAGAGAGAGAACTACAAAAAACAATGGAACCCTCCAAAAGAAACAATAGCAAAACAAAAAAAATAGAAAATGTTCAATTTGGGGCTCTACACTCTAAAGAGTTGAAAGCCAGCATTTCAAAGACATACTTGTACACTATTTATAGCATCAATGTTTACAACAGCCAAGAGAAGGAGGCAGGCCCAGTACCCATGGATATAAATAAATAAATAGAATATGATTTACACACACAGGGAAATATTATTCATCCTTAAAAATAGGAAGAAGGACTTCTGGTTAAGATGGCAGCGTAGGAACCATGCCAAAGTAGCCTATGGGAGAAAAAAAAAACCAACAAAATACATTCTTCTACTAAAAAGCGAAAAAATTACCAACAGCAGCAGGGAAGTAGGAGAGATCCAGAGCATCCAGAGCCCACATAGGCAGGCAGAAGCAACTGCAGCAGAAGCGGCACCAGGTCTGCAGGGCCACAGCTGCCAGGCTCGGCTTGAACTGCAGGAAAAGTCAGGTGAGGGGATTTTCCACACACACTGGAGCTCTTCGCAAACTCAAGAAATGTGGAGAGCCACAGCCAACAATAGAGGAACAGATCACAAGGTAGAGGATCACATGGACCAGTGGGATAACTAGATCCACCATCCACAGCCTCCCCTTCCCCACCACCAGCAAAAGCGCCAGCAAGCACCAGACACCAGAGGAAGGGAGCTCACAGCACTCAGAACCGACGACCATAGCAGTGATCCAACAACCCAGCCAGCCTACTTGAACCCAGAGTGCACCAAAGAGGGACCCAAGCAGAAGCACAGCATAACTGAGACCAAAATCATCCCAAAAGGTAACTGGAATTATACCAGGTCAGTAGCCACCAAATAAGCCTGGCATATATGCCTGAACCTGAAGTGTTTATTGCAACTTCCATATCAGGATAAATTATATGTTAAATCTGATGGATGGTCTGATTTGCCATTCTTAAATAAGCTATATTTTGGGCTTGTTATTTGTTGCTTCTTGATTTATAGTGGCTTTGCTTCCTCCTCTGTTGTACATTGGGAAAGGGTCTCACTTGTTCACAAGCTGACTTGGAACCCTCAAATCTTAACCTCCTTGTTGACAGGATAAGGGTGTGGGGCATAACACACACCCTAAGAGACAATGGTATTGTTAGAGGATCTGGTTTTCATAATATCTACTCTTGCATAAATACTCTGTGCTGTTGTTCATTGAAAGTGTACATTGTTTAGTTAAATTTTAGAATCTGCCTGAATTTTGTTCCACTTAGCCTACTTAAATACTCTCATAGCAGGCAAACCCAACACCCATGGTCACTTTTGTAGATACTCTGAGAGTCTTGAGAGCCACACCTAGCACCTTAAGCTCCTACCCTGAAGATATACAACATCAGATTGAATGATACATCTAATAATAGTGCAGCTAACTAGAAAATCCAATATGCAAAAATATATACATTATAACACAGGAAACACCAAAAATCAAGACAATATAAATCCACCAAAAAAGTATTAGTGCATCAGAAATGACCTCCAGTGAGAACGAGTTAGAGGATATGCCTGAGAAAGATTTCAAAACAATGATTATAAATATGTTCAAAGAAGTCTAAGAGGAAATCAAAGGAATGAAAGAGGAAATTAAAGGAATCAAAGAAGACACAGGACATCAATTTAATGAAATAAAGAGGTCAATACTAGACATAAATAAGGAAATAGAAATAATAAATAAAAATCAGTCAGAATTACTAGCAATGAAAAACACAGTTAATGAAATATAAAACTCAGTTGGAAATCTCACCAGGAGAATGGATGAAGGAGAGGACATAATATCTAAATTAGAAGACCAGGTGGCAGATCTAATACAGTCCAATAAAGACAAAGACAAACTAATAAGAAAGTATGAATAGGAATTTCAAGATATGTGGGACACTATAAAAAGATCAAACAGAAGAATTCAGGGTATAGTAGAAGAAGAAGAATTTCACTCCAAAGGTAAAATAGGCATTTTCAACAAAATCATAGAAGAAAACATCCCCCAAATTTGGAAAGACGTGCCAATGCAGATACAGGACTCCTTTAGGACACCAACCAGACAAAATCTGGAAAGAACCTCTCCTCGCCATATTATTATTAAACTACCAAACATACAAACCAAATAAAAAAATATTGAAAGCAGTTAGAGAGAAAAAATCAAGTTGCCTACAAAGGCAAGCCCATCAGGATCACAGCAGATTGCTCAACACAAACTTTAAAAGCCAAAAGGACTCGGAGTGATGTATTCCAAGTTCTGAAATATAACTGTCAACCAAGGTTACTTTGTCCTGCAAACCTATCCATTCAAATAGACGAAAAAATAAGGACATTCCACAACAAAAGCAGGCTAAAGGAATATGTGAAGACAAAACCAGCTCTACAGAAAATATTTGAAAGAATCCTCCATGCTGAAGAGAAAGAAAAGCACACATATAAGGAACCTGGAAAAAGCAAGCCACACTAAAACACTAGTTAATACAATAAAGCAAAGGTAAAATGGGAAGAACTACAAAAATATGGCAAAAATAAATATACACCTTTCAATCATATCTCTTAATATCAATGGCCCAACCAAAAGACATAGGTTTGCAGGCTCGGTTAAAAAGCAGGATCCTTGTCACTTGACCACACTGGTCCCAATGGGCACTTGCAGAGTTCCTTAGCTGGGGCTGACCTTTTCTGCATTTGTGCCCTAAGCTAGGCTGCCTCTACTGCCTCCTCAGAAGCCACCCGAGCCACTCAGTCTCTTTGTGCCTAGACATCACCGGTTAAAAACTATAGAGAGCTGGTAATAAGTTGAAGACATTGTTTAGGTAGATTTCTTTGATATTTGTTGCTTCTGGAAGTTTTTTTTTTTTTTTTTTTTTTTTAACAGAACTAATCTTGAGAATGATTTGGGGAAACAAGGAGTATCAACTGCCTTTTATTCTAAACTGGACAAAATTTTCCAAAAATATATAATCCCTTCCAACAGATACTTCTGGTCCCATGGCCCAGAGAAGTCTCTGGTCTCCCAATACTCTCTCACATTTATTTTTATCCACTTACATGCTAGTCTAGCCATCCTGGATGCACCACCAACTTGTGTCCACATTTCATCTGGGTAGTTTCAACACACTGGGCAGAGTTGGACAGACAACTATATGGACTGACAAGGGACTTAGCTAGAGATGCTGAGGGCTCCTGCTCAAGCATTCAGCTTGCCTATCCCAAAGGGGTAGCTTCTTTCTTCACAGCAACTTACCAAGCACTTTCACAAGGAGTCTCTTACCACCCTCTCACCAGTTCTAAAGAATTAGTTGGGGGATAGGCCTTATTTTCCACAGCTGAGAAAAGCAAAGCTCTCAGAAGTATACACAGCTTGCTGGAGTCCTAGAGCTCATGAGTGGAGAGGGCAGAACAAGCGTTTTAGTTGACCGGCTCCTCATTTTGGTTCTCTGATGTATCCTTCGCTCTCACTCCCCCTCATCAGAAGCACCTCTTTTCGAAAGTAAACAGCTATATCAACAAAGCCCCCATTGTGGCCAAGCATTGGCCTAATGGAGCATTGTCTCTGCATCTGTACCCACCACTTGACAACTGCCTGGCTTTGGGCCAGAAGTGCCCCTCAGGTGATGATTGCAGTAATCTAGCTGGTTCTTCATTGGACCAAGTCAAGGGAGACAGATACCACAGATTGGCCATCCTCTTGTCTATTAGACTTAGATAAAAAATGTTTACTTGTTCCAAGTTACACAGTATAGTGATTTCCTCTAGAACTGTGTAATAGAAGACCACCCCTCTCCTTGATTGCCAAAGGGCAGATTGCATATGAGCCCACCATTTAAGTCAGAGATGCAGCCCCTGGGGAGGGGTTTATTTGACCCAGGATTAAAAGATACCATGCTTTGATTGGATATTTTGTCTTTTCAAATGGGCAAGTAGGGAGAGTTTTAAAAATGGAAGTACCAAACAGCATCATATAAAGCTATGACCCCAGATGGAATCATGTTACATTAGCAAGTACAGATAACTGGGCTTTGCCATTGGCTATGTGATGCCTATCTGCTCAGGATTTGCTCAGTCAAGGAAATTCAAGTGGTAATACCTTCCCCATTGCCCATGGAAAAAAAAAATCACCTCTTCCAAAATCTCTGAAGGTGAAAGAAGCAGAGAGATGGGGGTTGGGTTATCTTTTGGAACTGCAACTTCAAAACAAATGTGGTGGAGATATTTGCACTTTGTAGGAGGGGCAAGATTCTTTGCTTGTGGAAAGAAGGATGGTCTTGCTGGATGCTTGGTCTGTGAAAGAGTTACTTTTAATAAACAATCTAATTGTAGTTATTTTTTTTCTGTGTGCTTTTTTTAATTGCTAAGAAAAATGGTGACTTCAACAGCTTTGATATTTTGAGTGCAAATCATAATAAGTCCAATGTGAAAAAAAATTAAAAGTGTAACCTGTCACTCAGTGTTAGAAAATTGCCTAAAATGTAGTTTAATAAATGAACTTTGTACCAAATGGTAATTTAAATGGGTAATTTTCTGCAAAGAAAATGTACTGTTTTTATGGTTCCAACACTCTTGAATTAAAATAAAAACAACTTGTTTTCTAAGATAAAAAAAAAAAAAAGCAGGATTCTTCAATTTGTTGCCTCCAAGAAACTTACCTTTCTACAAAGAATGGACAATATCTTAGGGTGAAAGGTTGGAAAACAGTGTTTCAAGCAAATGGGCCTAGAAAATAAGCAGGGGATGCTATCCTGATCTCTGACACGGTAGACTTCAGTCCAACAAGAGTTAGGAAAGATAAGGAAGGTCACTTTATATTGATTAAAGGCACACTCCAATAGGAGGACATTACAATCCTAAACATATATGCACCTAACATGGGGGCTCCCAACTTCATCAAACAAACACTATTAGAACTAAGGTCACAGAAAACACCAAACACAGTGGTAGTGGGTGACTTCAACACCCCACTCTCATCAATTGACAGGTCATCCCAGCAAAAAAATAAACAGAGAGGCATCTGGACAAAATGAGGTCATAGAAGGAATGGACCTAACAGTTATCTACAGGACATTTCATCCAAATGCTGCAGATTACACATTCCGTTCAGCAGCACATGAAACATTCTCTAAAATAGACCATCTATTAGGACACAAAGCAAATCTTAACAAATACAGGAAAATTGAACTAATTCCTTGCATTCTATCTGACCACAATGGAATCAAACTACAAATCAATAGCAAGAAAAGCTATAGAGCATACACAAAATCATGGAAACTATACAATACACTACTAAATGATGAAAGGGTCAATGAAGAAATCAAGAAGGAAACAAAAATTCATAGAGTCAAATGATAATGGGAACACAGCACACCAAAACCTTTGGGACACAATGAAGGCAGTCCTAAGAAGAAAATTTACAGTTTTAAGTGCCTATATTAAGAAATTAAGAAGGACTTGGGGGTTTGAGAGATGGCTTAGTGGCTAAGCACTTGCTTGTGAAGCCTATGGACCCTGGTTTGAGGCTCAATTCTCCAGGACCCACGTTAGCCAGATGCACAAGGGGGAAAATGTGTCTGGAGTTCGTTTGCAGTGGCTGGAGGCCCTGGCACACCTGTTCTCTCTCTCTGTCGTTGCTTTCAAATAAATAAATAAAAATTTTAAAAAAGAAATTAGAAAGGTCTCAAGTAAATGACCTAATGCTTCACCTTAAAGTCTTGGCAAAGAAGAAAAAGGCAAACCAAAAATCAGTAGATGGGAAGAAATAATAAAGATTAGTGCAGAAATTAATGAACTAGAAACAAAAAAATCCAAAGAATTAATGAAACAAAGAATTGATCCTTTGAAATGATAAACAGGATTGATAAACCCTTAACAAATCTGACCAAAATAAAGAGAGAAGAGACAAAAATTAATAAAATTAGAGATGAAAAATGGAACATCACAACAGATAACAGAGAAATCTGAAATATTATAGGGGCATAAAATAAAAACATATACTCCACTAAGTTTGAAAATCTGAAAGAAATGGATGATTTCCTTGATTTATATGACCTATCTAAATTAAATCAAGATTAGATTAATCACTTAAACAGACCTATAACAAGTATGGAGATCCAAGCAGTTATCAAAAATCTTCCAACTGAAAAAGTCCAGGCCCAGATGGATTCACTGCTGAATTTTACCAGACCTTCAGGGAAGAACTAACACCATTGCTTCTTAAGCTTTTCCATAAAATAGCAAAAGAAGGAATCCTACCAAACTCCTTCTATGAGGCCAGCAAAACCCTGATACCCAAACCAGGCAAACATAGAACAAAAAAAGAAAATTCAGACCAATCTCCCTCATGAACATAGATGCAAAAATTCTCAACAAAATATTGGCAAAGAGAATACAAGAATATATCAAAAAGATAATTTACCCTGACCAAGTAGGCTTTATCCCAGAGATGCAGGGATGGTTCAACATATGCAAATTGATAAATGTAATACATTATATAAATGTACTGAAGGACAAAATCACATGATCACCTCATTAGATGCAGAGAAAACATTTGACAAATTCCAACATCCCTTCATGATAAAAGCCCTACAGAGATTGGGAATGGAAGGAACATATCTCAATATAATAAAAGCTATTTATGACAAGCCTACAGCCAACATATTACTAAATGGGGAAAAACTGGAAGCTTTTCCACTAAAATCAGGAATAAGACAAGGGTATCCACTGTCCCCACTTTTATTTAATATGGTACTGGATGTCTTAGCCATAGCCATAAGGCAAGAGACGCACATAAAGTGATATAAATTGGAAAGGAAGAGATCAAGTTATCATTATAAGCAGATGACATAATTCTATACATAAAGGACCCTAAAGACTCTACCAGAAAACTTTTAGAGCTGATAACCACCTATAGACATGTAGCAGGATACAAAATAAATACACAGAAATCAGTAGCCTTCCTATATGCTAACAACAAACACACAGAGAATGAAATCACAGAATCACTCCCATTCACAACTGCATAAAAAATTTAATAAAGTACCTTGGAATAAACCTAACTAAGGAAGTAAAGGATCTCTACAATGAAAACTTTAAAACACTCAAGTGAGAAATTGCAGAAGACACTAGGAAATGGAAAAACATCCCTTGTTCCTGGATCTGATGAATCAATATTGTGAAAATGGCAATCTTACCAAAAGCAATCTACACATCTAATGCAATCCCCATCAAAATTCCAATGGCATTCTTCACAGAAATAGAAAAAACAATCCAAAAATTCATTTGGAATCACAAAAAATCTCGAATATCTAAAACAATACTGAACAACAACAATAAGGCTGGTGGTATCACCATGCCTGATTTTAACCTATACTACAGAGCCATAGTAACAAAAACAGCATGGTACTGGCACAAAAGCAGACATGTACATCAATGTAACAGAATAGAGGACCCCGATGTAAGTCCAGGTACTTATACCTACCTGATATTCAATAACAATGCCAAAAATACAAAGACAGCCTCTTCAGCAAATGGTGCTGGGAAAACTGCATATTTATCTGTAGAGGGATGAAAATATAGATTCTTCTCTCTCTCCATTCACAAGAATTAAGTCCAAATGGATTAATGACCTTAACATCAGACCTGAAATTCTGAAACTGCTAGAAGAAAAAGTGGGGGAAACCCTTCAACATACTGGTCTTGGCAAAGACTTTCTGAATATAACCCCAATTGCTCA
This sequence comes from Jaculus jaculus, assembly GCF_020740685.1. Classification (NCBI taxonomy): domain Eukaryota; kingdom Metazoa; phylum Chordata; class Mammalia; order Rodentia; family Dipodidae; genus Jaculus; species Jaculus jaculus. The sequence continues at coordinate 71,924,879 of NC_059107.1, read as the reverse complement.
GGCAATAAAACCACAGATTAACCACTACATGTCTATAGGTGTTTATCAGCTCTAACAATTTGCTGGTAGAGTCTTTCTTTATGTATAGAATTATGTCATGTGCAAATAATGATAACTTGATCTCTTCATGAAATTACAAAGATTTTGTATGGCAAAGGACTCTGTGAATCAAGCAAAGAGGCAACCTACAGAATGGGAAAAAAATCTTTGTAGCTATACATCTGATAGAGGAGTAATATCTAGGATATACAAAGAACCAAAAAATTAAATAATACGAAATCAAACAAGCCAAGTAAAAAATGGGCTATGCAACTAAAGAGGGTTCTCAAAAGAAGAAATATGGATGGCATATAAGCATCTGTAAAAATGTTCTACATCCCTAGTCATCAGAGAAATGCAGATTAAAACTATGTTGAGATTCCATCTCACTCCTGTCAGATTGGTTACCATCATGAAAACCAATGACCATAAAAGCTGGTGAGGATGTGGAAAACAAGGAACCCTTCTACACTGTTGGTGGGAATGCAATCTGGTCCAGTCATTGTGGAAATCATTGTGGAAGGTCCTAAGACAGCTAAAAATACATCTACCATATGACCCAGCTAAAGCACTCCTAGGCATATATCCTCAGGACTCATCTCATTACCTTAGAGATACTTGCTCAACCATGTTCATTGGCACTCAATTCACAATAGCTGGGAAATGGAAGCAGCCTAGATGACCCTCAACTGATGAGTGGATAATGAAGATATGGCACATTTATACAATGGAGTTCTACTCAGAGGGAGAGAAAAATTAAGTTATGAAATTTGCAGGAAAATGGATGGATCTGGAGAGGATTCTACTAGGTGAGGTGACCCAGGCCCAGAAAGCCAAGCATCACATGTTCTCTCTCATATGTGGATCCTAGCTACAGATGATTGGACTTCTGTGTGAGTAGAAAGAAAACTCAGTAGCAAAGGCCAGAAAGCTAGAAAAGAGATATAAAGGGAATAGAAAGGAAGGGAAGGGAAACTTAAAAGGATGGTATTGTATATATGTTAGTAGAAGAATAGATTAATGGGGATGAAAAGGCCCAAGTGAGGTGAAGGGAAGAGATTGAGTAAAGGAAAGGTGGAGGGAGGGCTAATCAAAATCTAAGAGGATATAAATAAATCATACAGAAACCTACTTTTTGGACAATGGAATACTCAGGAGCCATAGTTTGTTGCTAGAAAATTTTCAGTGCCAGGGATGGGATACCTTCCAGTGAGTTGTTGGTCATGGAGGTCCCTGATGCCCACAAACATTATTGGTTATTACCGAGGCCCTTGGTTTCCCACCAGGAATAGATGGTAAGACCCTATTACTGAAGATTCCACATACTTGGGCTGCAAGGCCACTGAAAAATCCTGCTGGAACTGAGCTGATAACCTCCTCCATGTAGACCAGCTGACAGAAAGCTGGGAGAAGCTATTCTGCATGTAGTTCAATGGGAGAAAGAGATACCACTAGTGAAGATACTCAACAGTAGACACTGCAAGCCTTATATTTGGCCAGCCAGGCCAAATGAGCCAATGGGTGCAACAATGGCACATCTGTTATGGGGAAAACCAATCACCCTCTAATTTGACTAGATGCCTGCTCCATGGGAGGGAATACATCCCTGATACTGAAAACTTAAAACAGTGTTAGCCATGAGCCCTAGGGGTGTAACATCTTCCGGTATTTTGCTAAATGTATATACTATGTATATGTATATACTATGCCCAGTAAGCACTTCTCTTACTGTTCATACCCTTATATTAATGCTATGCTCACTTTTGGTAGAGAATTTTCTCTTTTTCAGATGGCAGTGACCTTGGGATGACTCAGAAGGCATCATGGTGCTGGAAAGAAGTGACAGGAGTGCGCAGTACTGCAATATCTCTATCACACCTTCCAAGGCTCAGGGTCTATTGCAGAAGAGGTGGCAGAAAGAATGTAAGAGCCAAAGGAAGGGTAGGACTCCTTACAACATGCTCCCTCCAGACATAAAATGGCCTGACACTACATACACAAAACCATCATAACAGGAGGAAAAGATCATGACATTAAAATAAGAGAGTCTGATTGAGAGGGGGAGGAGATATGATGGAGAATGGAGTTTCAAAGGGGAAAGTAGGGAGAGGGGGGGTATTACCATGGGATATATTTTTTTATAATCATGGAAGTTGTTAATAAAAAAAACTTGAAAAAATAGGAAGAAGGGACTGGAGAGATTGCTCAGTGGTTAAAGGTGCTTGCTTATAAAACCCTACAAGTTTGATTCTCCCCTGAACCCAGGTAAATCCATACAAAGTGGTACATGCATCTGTGATACCAATGCTCTTGTGACAAGGGGAGGTGGAGTCAGGACAGTTTCAAGTTTGTGAGCCCTCTGCACTAGTTTTCAATTGCAGCATCAAGAAACCCTGTTTCAAAGAAGGTGGAAGAACATATATCCCACAAGTTTGTCCTCTGATCTTCACACATGTGCCATGGCAGACACAGATGTGCACACATGTGTAATTAGGTAGATAAACTTAAAAGTAGGAAGGAAAGTAGGGTATATGCCACATGTTGATGAGCCTTATTGATAAAGATTAACCATCACAGGTGTATTTTATACATTTCATTTTATTTTCCCTTTTTAAGTATTGCATTTATTTATTTGAGAGAGAAAGAGTGGGGAAAAAGAGAGAGAGAGGAAGAGGCAGATAGAAGGAATGGGCATGCCAGGTCTCCAGCCACTATAAATGAACTTCAAATGCATGTGCCACCTTGTGCATCTGGCTTATGTGGGTCCTGAGGAATCAAACCTGAGTCCTTAGGTTTCATAGGCAAGTGCCTTAACTGCTAAGCCATCTCTCCAGACCTTGTTTTACTTTCTCTAAAAAATACATTTATTTAAGAGAGAGAATGGGTGCACCAGGGCCTCTTGGCACTGCAAAGAAACTTCAGATGCATGCACCACTTTGTGAATCTGGGTTTATGTGGGTACTGGGGAATTGAATCTGGGTTATCAGGTTTTACAATCAAGTGCCTTTAACTGCGGAGCCATCTTTCCAGCCCACTAATTTTACTTTCTTTATTGTAGCAGGCATTACATTGCTACTAGCCACCACTGTTCAGTCCTTAGGAAATAAGAATTGCTCCTTACTAAGTGAGGTGACACTTGCCTGTGGTATACTTGAGAAGCTAGGATGGGAGGATCATTCAAACTCATGAGTTTGAGATCAACCTGGACAACATAATGAAACATCTCAAAACCAAAACAAACAGAATTGTTTCTTTCCAGAAGATTGAGAGCTCTTCAGCTAGATGGCAGTCTTGAGTGAGAACTTGCCTTTTTGTCCAGCTTGGGGACATTTGTGCCAGGAAGTGGAATGGGGTACAAGTATGCAGGACATCGGCCCAGCCAGGGTGAAGCAGTCCCTGTCCAGTGCACACCTCACAGAGGACCCAGGGCTCTTCCTGCTGTGCACTGAGAGGAGCTGCCTCTCAGCCTTCACTTGTTGTCTACAGTGACAGTCACCCAGTAGTACAAAGCTGTCTTACATTCTAGAAAGGCAGGGCACACAGCTCTGTGCCAGCCCATTACTTATTTCTGTGACCAGAATTGTCTTACATTTTTCCTTGTGCATGCGCATGTGTATGTGTGTATGCACACGTGTGTAGATGCACATATATGTATGTGGAGGGCAAGGGTCACTATTGGATATCTTCCTCAACCTTATTCCTTTTTTTTTTTTTTTTTTTTTTGCATGTGTGTGATATGGTGTGTGGTATGTGGTATATGCACATGTGTGTACAGATGTGTACAGGCCAGGGTAGAACTTCGAGTGTTCCTCTTTATTGTTCATCCATGCAACTCCTTGTGATGGGGATGCTTCTTCAATCCAGAACTGCTATCAATCAGCGAGCCCCAGTGGTCCTCTGGTCTCTGCCTGCTATGGACTTGGGTTATATGTGTGCATTATCACACATAGCTTTTTAGGTGGGTTTTGGGGTTATCAAACTCAGTGGTCTTTGGCCTGAGAGGCCCTCATGCTTAATCAGCACCTCCTTAGCCCTCTGCCTTCTTTTTGAGACAGGTTCTCATATTGAACCTAGAGTTCACTGATTTGGCTAGATTAATTGCCAGGGAAATCCTAAAGTCCTAAAGATGCCCCCCTCTCTGCCTCCAAGTGCTGGGATTACAGGCACTCACCACTGCTTTGATGCTGGTTCTGAGGATCTGAACTCAGGTCTTCACACTGGCCTGGCAAGTCCTTGGTCCAGGGTGCCCTCTCCACAGCCCTAGTATTGAAGTTGAAAGAACCCTAAACTGCAGCATGATGATGGTGTGTCCCCTCAAAATAACCCCATTTGTGCAAGAAAAATCAGGAGTAAGTTGACCAAGGAGCAATTTAGGGAGGTTGTCTTTGCCTCTACCTTGCAGTCACTGGAGCATCTGGTGGTGGTAGAAACATGGCTGGCACTATCTAGACGGGGCACATATAGGACATGTGTGCAACATGCAATGAAGCTGACAGAAGAGAGGCTGAGTCACTTCACTTTTTCCATATCCTTGGCTCCGGGTTCCCAGAAATCCTTTGGCGGCTGAGCCACTGAGCCACCTGTGCTCCACAAGTTCATTTTCTCTCCCTGGCTGACTCTTCTTCCTGTTTTGTCTTCCCAGCTTCCTGCATCTCAGGAGCCTGGTGATGCTGAAGGAAAGGCTTTGTCACATTCTGCTGAGTTCTGGGGGCTGAATCCTCCCTCGTGGTTACCCTCGCTGCTTTATTCACACTGCCTTTTTTCACCTGTGCAAGTCAGTCTCCAACCATCTCAAGCATGCATGCAATCACTGGCTTCCCGAGCCAGGATGTTCTCCTTCCCAGAGCTAACATGTGCAGTGATGAGCAGACAGCAACTTAATTATGGCAAGGCACAAAGCAGCCTCATTTTAAAAAGTATGTTGTTCCTGATCTCTTTTCTCCTCATTCTATATTATTTACTCAGATGATTAGCTTTAATTAGCACCTGGAGAGCCATTTGGAAAAACATTAGAGGAATTCATTGCCCAGTAAATGGGGAAAGAATCTGTTCTCATAGAGGGATTGAGCTCAGGTGGTCTCTCCCTCCAGGAAACACACCTGACGCCTTGTGCACAAAGAGTGCCCCATTGGTCTGCACAGAGGAACCATGTGTGCTAAAGAGCCATCCTTATCCATGGGGTTGTGGCCTGGCATGTTGGCTCAAGGGCAGGCATAGGGCATATGAGGAAGGAACTGAGCTTGCTGCTTCAGAGCATAGACCAGGGACTCCCTCCATTGGTTCTCCAATATGTACATGATAGTGAAGATTTTACCGGCACTGCCACAGAATTGTATCACAAAGTGGTATGTGGGTGGGAAGCTGAGGAGAGTGACCAGAGGGGTAAGAAGGAGAATTGAGGTTTGTGTCTTCTAAACCAAAAGTCACACCCCACATGTGGGCTTCCAATGGTCACACAGCCATTCTGATAACATATATGGTCCTTGGTCAGATCTGCTGGCTTCCAGAAGCTGTTCAGGATGGAGACGCTCAGAGTGGGGGTCCACAGCTGACAGAGACCTGAGAAGGTGGGGAACCAACTGCTTGTTATCCCACTCAAGGCAGCTGAGGAATAGAAGGAATGCGTTTCATGTGACAGGGACAGGAAATGCAGTCTTTGAGCCTGAAGCATAGGCTGCCTCAAACTGGGACCACTGTTGTTGGTAAAACCACAGGGCTAGTGAGCCTCTCTCTATTCTTTCTTTGGGCAGTAGGGGGTGAGGGAGGAACAGAGTTTCACTATGTAACTCAGGCTGGACTTAACCTTGCCATCCCCTTGCCTCAGCCTGGCAAGTCTCCTCTATTCATACGATGGATGCTCCATGATGCTTTGCCCCTTTGAAAGGCAGAACTGCCTGCCCTACCCCGTGGCTCCACTAAGGAGCTTTCTTCAAGATCCCCAAAACTGCTCTGTTTTCAGGGGAAGGTTAGCCAAATGGACCCTGCTAAGACCACTGGAACAGTCATCTTAGACTCACTGCAGACCACAGAGAGAGCATGGTTCACTGTTCTTGAACACTGTTGGTCTCCACCTTGCTAAATATGTAGTCCTGCTCTCAGGGGTCATCTGTAAAGGTGAGGTCAGCTCACTACTGGAGAAGAATGATTTTCAGTGTGTGGTGATATGAGAAGTCCTCAGAAATGTCACTGCTCCAGAGCAGGGGAGTCTCTTCTCATCTGACCACAATGACACAACTTCATGGGCATCAGTGACCAGCATCCCAGAGATCTGAGATGTGGTTCTTGCCTAGGTTGAAGAACTGTTCTCTGTGAAAGGCAAGCACTGCTCATTGATAGATGCCTGTCCATTGTCCCTGAAGGCTGGGTCATGAACACATGGGAGATAGGGGTCTGAAGAAGACTTGTGAGGACCTCCTCATGTTCTAGGCCAGCAGGACTGGGCCCAGTCTGAGCTGGTAACCCTCACTGTGCCTGATAAGATGCTGCCCTCCAACCACTCAGACTAGGCAGGCTCACAAATTTCTGGGGAAAGTACACACTGGCATGCTGTAGGGTCTGAGGTGAGGTATACCTATTGCTGATCTAATCAGGTATCGCCATGGGGCCTGAGAGTGCAGCCATCTGAGCAGAGTTGGTGGAATCCCACTGTATTCACAGCAGGCGTTCCACAACATTGGAATCTAGCTAGCATAGAGTAGTGGTTCTCTAACCTCATCAGAAATCTAGGGGTGCAAATTCCAGGGGATTCTGGTGGAGGCACAAACAGAGAGCCCTGGTTGGAAAGATGGCTTAGCGTTTAAGGTGTTTGCCTGAGAAGCCTAAGGACCCAGGTTTGAGTCCCCAAAAACTACGAGAGCCAGATGCACAAGTCAGTGCATGCATCTGGAGTTTGCAGTGGCTGGAGGCCCTGGTGCACCCATTTTCTCTCTCGTCTCTCTCTGCCAAATAAATAAATAAAATAAAACACCTAACCAAGAGCAGCTCTTCTGGGGGGAATAAAGGTTTATAAAAAGAAACCAAAAAAGAGAGAGAGCCCCAGAGGCAGACTATGATTGTCAAACATTCATTCATTCATTCATTCTGTTTAGCAGATCTAAGTTTTGACCCCTTGGGGTTGTGGGTGTACAGCTGTGGGACCTGAACCCAAATATCCTGACATGAGGCTGCTTCTGTTTGGACCTCTACTTCCCAGCTCCAGCTTCAGGTATTTACCCAACAAGAGAGCTGATCTCCCTTTTCACACTTAGTTACAAACAGCAGGTCACAGGTTGTTTGCCAGTGGATAAACTGGCTGGTCCTGTTTCAAATACTCACTTCAGGGAGATCAGCTACAGCTGGGGGAGAAACAAATCCTATATGGATCTGAGCAGAGCTGGGCACTGGCACGACCTCCTAAAAGGTACACCAGGACTTGGCCACCTGTAGGCATAGGATTAATAACAACAATATATACATGTATGTATATGTATGTGTGTGCATGTATACATACAATACATACATACATGGATTGCTGTTTTTTCTTTTTTAAATATTTTTATTTTATTTACTTATTTGAGAGAGAAAAGGGGAGAGAGAGAGAGGGAGAGAATGGGCGTGCCAGGGTCTCCAGCTACTGCAAACCAAATCCAGACTTATGTGCCCCCTTGTGCATCTGGCTAATGTGGGTCCTGGAAAATGAACCTTGCAGGCAAATGCCTTAACAGCTAAGCCATCCCTCCAGCACTACCCTCCCCCCTTTTTTTTCTTTTTTGAGGCAGTTCTCCCTCTACTCCAGGCTGACCTGAAACTCACTCTATAGTCCCAGAATGGGCCTTGAATTTATGGTGATCCTCCTGTGTCAGTCACCCAAGTGCTGGAACTAACATCATGCACCACTATGCCTGGCCTCTTCCTTCCTTCATGTCTTTCTTTCTTCTTTATTTGAGGTAGGCTCTCCTTCTAGCCCATGCTGACCTACAATTCACTAAGTAGTCTCAGGTAGCCCCAACATTGATTTACCTCTGCCTCCAGTATACTGGGATTAAAGGCACCACCACACCCAGCTGTTGGTGTTTTTGAGAAAGGGTCTTGATATACAGCCTGAGCTAGCCTCAACTTCATGTTCCTTCTGCGTCCCAAGTGCTGAGCTTATACACATATAACAGAACACCCAGCTATAAACATTGTTATATTATTGTTGTAGTTTCTGGTTTATACTAACATTGTAGTAACATGTGGTATATACTAACATTGTAGTAGTATGTGGTATATACTAACATTGTAGTACTATGTAGTATATACTAACATTGTAGTAGTAGTATCTGGTATATACTAACACAGTAGTAGTAGCAGTAGTATCTGGCACATACTAACATAGTAGTAGTAGTATTGGGCATATACTAATATTGTAGCAGTAGTAGTAGTATCGGGCATACACTAACATAGTAGTGTATATATGTGTGTGTGTGTGTGTGTGTATATATATATATGTGTTTTTGTTTTTGTATTTTTGAGGTAGGGTGTCACTCTAGACCAGGCTGATTTGGAATTCACTATGGAGTCTCAGGGTGGCCTCGAACTCACGGCGATCCTCTTACCTCTGCCTTCTGAGTGCTAGGGTTAAAGGCATGCGCCACGATGCCTGGCCAGAAATATTTTCCTTAGAAAATATTTTATGGGGCTGGAGAGATAGCTTAGTGGTTAAGGACCCAGGTTTGATTTTCCAGGGTCCACATGAACCAGATATGCAAGGTGGCACATACATTTGGAGTTCATTTGCAATGGCTGGAGGCCCTGGCATGTCCACACCTCCCCTACCCCGTCTCTGCCTCTGCCTCTCTCTTTCTTTCAAATAAATATTAGTTTTATGGGGCTGGAGAGATGGATCCACAGAAAAGACACTTTCCTGAAAAACCTAACCACCCGAGTTTGATTCTTCAGTACACACATAAAGCCAGATGCACAAAGTGGTGCATGCATCTGAAGTTCATTTGCAGTGGCTAGAGGCCCTAGTTTACCCATTTTCTCTCTCTTCTCTCAATCTTTCTCTCCCTCCCTCTCCCTCTCTCTCTCCCTCTCTCTATACACACACACACACACACACACACATATATATACACATACATATACATATGTATGTATGGATATATATGCTAATTACTTAAAGTATTTTAATGAATTTATTTGAGAAAGAGAGAGAGAAATGGCATACCAGGGCCTCTTGCCACTTCACACAAACTCTAGACATATGTGCCACTTTGTGTATTGGCTTTACATGGTTTTGGGGAATTGAACCTGGACTGGCAGGCTTGCAAGCAAGTGCCTTTAACCCCTGAGCAATCTTTCCAGTCCTTGACAGAGCAGGCAGCACACCTATGCACAAATGAAGACTTTTCCTTTTTATTTGGGGGGGGGGGTTTCAAGGTAGGGTCTCACTCTAGCTCAGGCTGACCTGGAATTCACTATGTACACTATGTAGTCTGAGGGTGCCCTTGAACTCTTGGCCATCTTCCTACCTCTGCCTCCCGAGTGCTGGGATTAAAGGTGTGCACCACGATGACTGACTGAGTTTTTCTTTTTGACAGGTCTATTTGACCTTCACTATACTGTAAAATGGACACAGGCAAACTCAAAATTCCTAAAGGATAGAGAGATTAGGTTCAGGATGAGTATGCAGACCAACAGAACACAATAGTTGAGAAATATCCAAGCACACATAATCAACATGGTTTCCACAGAGCTACTAAAGTGGCACATTGGGAGAAACATATTTTTAGCAAATGGTGCTGAATTCATTTTTTCTGTATGAGAAGGGAAAACACAAACCATTGTTCTAAATGTAACTGCCAAAGCTATGCAACATCTAGGGGAAACAAGTGGAAGAAAATCTTGGCAACTTGTCTGGCAATGAGTTCTGTGCCAGAGTAAAAACTGTTACTCTGGGGCTGGAAGGTGGCTCAAAGGGTAAAAGTGGTTGTTGAGCATGAGCTGGACCACCAGCACCAACCTAAAAAGCCAGCATGACCACACATACCAGTGACCTAGGCACCAAGGGATGTGGAGACGGGAGGATTACTGGCTGGGCTCCCTTCTAAGCCAGTGTAAGCACAATATGGGGAGCTTCAATGAGACTCTGTCCCAGTAAAATAAGCCAGGAGAGACACAGATGAGGACAGCCAGCAACCTCTGTACTCTGTGCACCCCCACCCCACAAAAGAACTTTTGCTGTAAGAAATCAGCTATAAAAATGACAAGTCAAGTGATGGTAATGGTTTCTGAGCATAGACTCAACAAAGGACCCCATCTAGAATATGTGAGATGACTACTTGGCTCCAACCCTGCCCCACACCCCCAGGAAGCATAGGGCCCAACTCTCTCATGGGTGGGCCCTGTACTGAGAGGCTGTCTCACATCTGCAGCAAAGCCAGCTTGCCATCATTTGAGAAGCAGAAGTTGTGCCCCAGTGGGATAAACTGGAGGGTTTTGACACCTGCAATCCACTGAGACTAAGTTCCTCTCCCTTTGACACACGGTAGCTGAGGGAAAAGGAAACATTCTACATAAAACACAGTGAAGCTACATTAGAAGCTGGCTCCAATATTTTTGCCTTAAAATTTTTTTTTTTTTTATTTATTGAGAACAACAGAGAGAAAGAGACATACATATATAAAGAGAGAGAATAGGGACTTCTGGTTAAGATGGAGGCATAGGTACCACGCCAAAGCAGCCTAGGGGGGAAAAAAGACCAAAAAACTCAGCAAAAATACACACTTTTACTAAAAAGTGAGGTGTAAAGAAAATTGAAGCAGCAGCGGAGAAGTAGAAGAGATCCAGAGCATCCAGAGCCCGCACAGGCCGGCAAAAGCAGCCCCGGCAGCTCTGCCAACCGCAGCGGCGGCAGCGCAACAGAAAGCCACCAGGATTGGCTCCAGCCGCAGGAAAAGCCAGGTGCGGGAGCTTCCCCTCACACCGCGCTCTCCGCAACTTGGGAAACGTGAAGGGAGAGTGGCAGTGAACAACGGAGGAGCAGACCGTGAGGTAGAAGAACACATGGAGCAGCGAGAGAACCAGAGCAGCTGTGGCTCCCTCCCCTCCCCCACTGCCTGAGTCCAGCTCCGGCAAACAGAGCAGCAGTCCCAAGACCCGGCCACGACAACTTGAGCCGACAGCGGGACCCAAGCAGGAGCAGAGTTTGGCAGCAACATCAGTGGCTCCGGCACTGGTAACAGCGGCCCCAGCAGTAGCAGCTCCAGTCGCAGCAGCAGTGGCAGACCCAGCAGCAGCTTCAGTGGCAGCAGCGACAGTGGACACAGCAGCAGAAGCTTCAGCAGCAGTGGTGGCTCCAGCAGTGGCAGCTACAGCAGCAGCAGAGGTGGGCCCAGCAGCAGCAGCTTCAGCAGTAGCAGTTCCAGCAGCAGGGGTGCTGATCTGCAGGGCCACACTTGCCAGGCTTGGTTTGCCCCGCAGGAAAAGCCAGTGCCCAGCTCCAGAAATCAGAACAGCAGCCCAACAACCCAGGCAGCAACTTGACTGAGACCCAAATCATCCAAGGTAACTGGGATTGCACCAGGGAAGGGTCTCACTTGGTCGCAAGCTGACTTGGATCCCTCAACAGACCAGAAATCTTAACCTCTTTGTTGATAGAGGATCTGGTCGTTATAATAACTACTCTTGCATACATACTTGGGGCTGTTTATGACTGACTGTGTACAGTATTTAGTTAACTTTTAGAATCTACCTGTATTTTATTCCACTCAGCCTGCTTGAATACTCCTATAGCAGGGAAACTCAACCCCTAAGAACACCTTTGTAGATACTCTGAGAGTCTTAAGAGCCACAGCTAACACCTTAAGCTCCTACCCTGAAAATATATAACATCAAATCAATTGATACAGCTAAGAATACCCAGCTAGCTAGAAAATCCAAGCACTAACTTAATCCAAGATGCAAAAATATATACATTATAACACAAGAAACACTAAAAAGCAAGACGATATAAATCCACCTAAAAGTATTAATGCATAAGAAATGTCCTGCAGTGAGAACGAGTTAGAGGAAATGCCTGAGAAAGATTTCAAAAGAATGATTACAAATATATTCAAAGAGGTCAAAGAACAAATCAAAAAATCAAAGAAGAAATCAAAGAGGAAATCAAAGGAATCAAAGAAGACGCAGGATACCAATTTAATGAAATAAAGAAGGCAATACAAGACATAAATAAGGAAATAGAAATAATAAAGAAAAACCTGTCAGAATTACTAGCAATGAAGAACACAGTTAATGAAATAAAAAACTCTGTAGAAAATCTCACCAGTAGGATGGATGAGGGAGAGGACAGAATATCTAAGCTAGAAGACCAGGTGGCAGACCTAATGCAGTCCAACAAAGAGAAAGACAAACTTATAGAAAAGTATGAGTGGGAATTTCAAGATATTCGGGACACTATGAAAAGATCCAATGTAAGAATTCAGGGCATAGTAGAAGGAGAATTCCACTCCAAAGGCATAGTAGGCGTCTTCAACAAAATCATAGAAGAAAATTTCTCCCACATTGGGAAAGAGGTGCCAATGCAAATACAGGAAGCCTTTAGAACCCCAGCCAGACAAAACCTGGAAAGAACCTCTCCTTGCCATATTATAATCAAACTTCCAAACACACACACCAAAGACAAAATTTTGAAAGCAGTTAGAGAATAGGCGTGCCAGGGCCTCCAGCCACTGCAGACCAACTCCAGACGCCTGCACCCCCTTGTGCATCTGGCTAACGTGGGTCCTGGGGAGTTGAGCCTCGAATCGGGGTCCTTAGGCTTCATAGGCAAGCGCTTAACCGCTAAGCCATCTCTCCAGCCCTATCTTTGCCTTTTAAACAAGAACAACAAAAAAAGAAGTCGCCCCACCTCCTTCATAGCTACAAAGGGGGCATCCTTTGTGAACTTTAGGGCGGTCATCTAGCACCCCCTACTGTTCAACTTTACACTGTGCACTCAGTATGCGAACTTTAAAAGTATTTATTGAGACAGAGAGAGGGGAAGAGAATGGGTGCGCCAGGGCCTCTAGCCCCTGCAAAAGAATTCCAGATACGAACTAAGGCCTTTTAGGCCCAGATGAAAGTGCCCAGCACATCTGAGCCCCAATGACCCAGGCAAATCTGGAGGACCACAGTTGTTCAAAGTAAAATGAGAAATAAAATCCTCAGCATGAGCTGGGTATGGTTGTGCAGGCCGTTAGTCCCAACATTATAGAAGCTAAGGTAGGAGAACTGCCATCAGTTCAAGATCAGCTTAGGGCTACAGAGTGAGATCATTCCTCAAAATAAAATAAAATAAAAAACACACACACCAAAACCCCCAGAATGGCCAAAGACATTATGTGAAAAATTTTCCCCAGTTCTACTCTTTAAGTTACCACACTCCTAAGCACAATGATAAATTGGCTCAAGAAACCCATGGAACAGAGGTTAAAGGGGCTGGCCAACATGTCCCATCTACATTGTACTAAAGTCAATGAGAGTTGTTAGATCAAGATTTCTTTTGCCCAGATGGTAGGAAAAAATCCCAGTACTACAGGGTGAGATCCAAGTCTGCCTGGGCTAGAGTGAGATCCTACCACAAAACAAACGAACAAATAAACAAAAATGTCCCAGTGGATGACCCAAAAGGCAACATAGTGCTGAGAAGTGATGGAGGAGTGTCCAGCATTGAAACATCTCCTCCAAGGCTCAGGGTCCATTGTGGAAGAGGTGGCAGAAAGAAGTTAAGAGCCAAAGGAAGTGTACTACTCTTTACAATGCAACTTGTCCAGACAGAAATTGGCCTCGATATCCATGACCTCTCAGTGCTACCTTCTCAAGACCCTCGAAATAAGAGAAAAAGATGACGACATCAAAATAAAAGAAACTAATGGAGAGAGGGAGGGGATATGATAGAGAGTGGAGTTGTGAAGGGGGAAGTGGGGGAGGGAATTATCATGGTTTATTGTCTGTTAGTAGACATTGTCAATAAAATATATGTGTGTGTATACATATATACATTAGCCAGGCGTGGTGGCACATGCCTTTAATCCCAGCACTCAGGAGGCAGAGGTAGGAGGATCACCATGAGTTCGAGGCCACCCTGAGACTACATAGATAATTTCAGGTCAACCTGGACTAGAGTGAGACTCTACCTGGAAGAAAAAAAAAAAAATATATATATATATATATATATATGTATGTATATGTATATGTGTATGTCTAGATAGATAGATAGATGTGTGTGTACATTTAAAAAAAAAAGACCCAGTGGAACAGAGCCCCTACACAAAAGAGGAAGTCAAATTTAGACTAACCATTATTTAGTCCACTGTTGTCCAACATGGCAGCCACTGGCCCTCGAGGCTTTGGATCCCCTGAAGTACAAACTATCCTGCCTTATGTGGATGATTGTCAGGCCAGTAACATGTTGGTTGCAAATGAATTTGCCAAAAGTGAGCAGAAAAGGCATAAACAGAGAGTTCATTAGATGCCCTGTGGCACAGCAGCCATAGCAGATGTGCTCCTGGAGAAGGGAAGGCCTGGCTGGTGTAGTCTGTGGTTACTCAGTAATGCCTCATGGGCTATCTCTATAGAGTCCATATCTGAAGGAACAGGATGTCTCTACCTAGTTAAACAGGATTGTTTGTGAGCATGTATATGTACACATGTGGGTGAGTGTGCATTTGGAAGTCAGAGAACAACTTTGGGTGTCACTCCTCTCAGGTGCTTGTCTGCCTTATTAGGAAACAGGGTCTCTCTCTGACTCCCCCTTAGAACTCACCAAGTGGGCTAAACTGGCTGGCCAGTTTAGGGGATCTTCTTGTCTGCCTGCCTCCTCAGTGCTGGGATTACAGGTGTGTACCAACATACTTGGCATTTTAATTTTTTTATCTGCAGAAGTGTGTATGTGTATGGGCACACCTGGGCCTCTTGTTTCTGCAAATAAACACTGCATTCTTTTTTTGTTGTTGTTGTTTAAATCTGGCTTATTTGGGCATCTTGAGAATTGGACCCAGGCTGGCAGACTTTTGCAAGCAAGTGCCTTTACTGAACCATCTTCCCACCCCATGCCTGGGCACTTTAAAACATTTTTAACTTTTTGGGGGGGAAGGGTTTTCAAAGCAGGGTCTCACTCTAGCCCAGGCTGACCCGAAAGTTACTCTGCAGTCCTAGGCTGGCCTTGAGCTCACAGGGGTCCTCCAACCTCTGCCTCCCAAATGCATTCAAGGCATGTGCCACCATGCTGGACTATTTTTAACTTTTTAAAAGAACATTTATTGAGCTGGAGAGATGGCTTAGTGGTTAAGTGCTCGCCTGTGAAGTCTAAGGATCCCAGTTCGAGGCTTGATTCCCCAGGACCCACGTAAGCCAGATGCACAAGGGGGCACAAGCATCTGGAGTTTATTTGCAGTGGCTGGAGGGCCTGGCATGCCCTTCTCTCTCCACTTTGTCTGTCGCTCTAAATAAATAAATAAAAATAAACAAAAAAATTAAAAAAATATCTGCAAACATGAAAGAGACACAGAGAGAATGATGTATGCCACTTTGTGAATCTGGCTTATGTGGGCACTGGGGAACCCCAGAGGCCAGATGCCAGGCTTTGCAGGCAAGCTCCTTAACTACTAAACCATCTCTTCAACCCCTATTTTAACTTTTCATTGACCATTTTCATTCATATATAATGCATTATGATCATAATCTCCTCCTTTTGCCTTCTCTTGTTCCCCTCCTTTGTGCCAATCTCTTCCCAATTAATTCCTTTTTTACTTTGAAAAAATTTTTTTCTTCCTCCACCATCCATAACAGAATGTTTATAGCTCAGTGACCAGCATTTTTACATGGGTTTGGGGTATCCAAACTCAGGTTCTTCTGCTTGCAAGTTAAGCACTTTACTGGCTGAGCCTCACTCCAGCTCATAGGCAGAAATTTTACAGCACCAGTTGTCTTTCTCGAGAATGGTCATTTGGGGTCAGGCACCATGGGTCACTGGGAGTTAGCCTCTAAATGTTTGTATAAGACACCACAGGTCACTGGGTCAGGTTCCAAGCCTAACAAGTAGAGACTGATTTTTGAAGTATGGGGATTTTTGCTTTTATTATTTCTGGCCTTTTGTCTTTACATACACCAAAGGTTTCAAATCATCCCTATTGTAGAAAAAAAATGCAAATTTTTTTGTTGTTGTTGAGGTAGGGTCTCACTCTGGTCCAGGCTGACCTGAAATTAACTATGTAGTCTCAGGGTGGCCTCAAACTCATGGTGATCCTACCTCTGTCTCCTGAGTGCTGGGGTTAAAGGCATGTGCTACCACACTCGGCTTGCAAACTGTTTTATACTGATTATATATTGACATCAACATATTGCAGGCATTCTGAGTTTATTATTTCAAAACTTTTTACTTGCTACTCTGGTCAGTAGGATGCTTACAATCTCACACATGGCAGTGTTGAGTTAGATCCTATACAACTTGGTCACAAGCTATGGATAGTTATCTATTTGGCCAAGGTTGGGACAGATGGAGCCAGAGGAAGGAAGAGAGTAAGGTTCATCTCAGTAATTCACTTGTTCCTGGAGTCCTGACTAGAGGTGGGAAGGGCCCTGTGCACCCAGGCGAGCCTGACTTTCTGGAGAGACTTCCTGAGCATGTGGGAATTGTGGGGTAACATGTGATCACCCAAGATCTGCTGTATGGGAGGCCATTTGCTTTGCTGCATGTCTGTGGTCAGTGTAAGCTGGCTATGCTGTGAGCTGTGCTGTAGATAACACCAGTTGTGTGGCTCCTTGGGGCCAATGTGGAATCAGTCCTGGTGAAGGCTCTGCAATGAGGTCCCTTTAGGGACTCTTCCAACCTGAGGGTTTTGGCTGCCAATAGGAACAAGCTCACCTGGCTGTTTCTAAGAGGAAGGGTGAGGCCCATTTTCCCCTGGTAGTAAAAAGGCATTTCTATGATTCCTGAGAGACCTACTCACATCCTTCTTGGGCTGTGAAACCAGTGTCTGCCTTTGGCCTCAACGGCATGATTTTGCAGGCTGGGGAGCAGGGTGCCTGGACTTCAGGCAACAGAACCACTCTTTAACCATAATTTTCTTTATTTGGAGAAAATAATGTGCATATTTAAGATGCCTTGAAATTGCACATTGTGACCCAGAGCACCAAGATGCTTTCATCCCTGGCCCTCAGGTATAGTCCTCAAGTCTATGGGGAAACCTACTCATCTCTTCTGGAAAGTGTATTTATGGACTGCCTGCTCTGGGTAAGATGCCCACAGCTGCCAGTGGGTCACACATGTTTGTTTCCTTGACAGGTTGTAGATGGAAATAGTTTCCTTCAGAAGGCTTTGGGGTGCCACAGCCTGAGACTGACATTCCACATTTTACTGTGGACAGTTTCAGTAACAATAGTGAAAAAAACTTAACTGGGCCATAAGCTAGATATTTACATGCATCATAGAATTTACTACTCTTCTGGTCAGTGTTGTGGTGCACACCTTTAATACCAGCACTCAGGAAGCAAAGGTAGGAAGATTACTGTGAGTTTGAGGCTACCCTGAGACTACATAGTGAATTCCAGGTCAGCCTGAGGTAAAGTGAGACCCTGCCTCAAGAAACAAGCAAACAAACAAACAAAAGAATCTACTCTTCTATAGTTTTCAAAAGTACCCTATTGCATAACAAGTCTAGTACAAACTGGCTTAAGTCAAAGGGCCTGTTAGGTCATTTCCCTGAAGACTCTGAAGGCAGCTAAGGCTCCAAGACTGCCTTGACTCAGGGTTTGTGATACCACTACCTTCTCATGGTTCCCTAAACTCTGACAGTGCCTGGTCTCAGGCTGTCCCCCTCTCATGTTTCTGCTATTCTTAGTCCAGTATTTATACCCTCAACCCAGACCACTCGGGAAAAGGGATGAGCTTTCCCGGAAATTATCCTAGGAGGTAAGGTTCTTCCAGATGCTCTCACACCTTCCTGTATCTCATCAGCCCACCTACAGCAACCAGTGGCCAGAAAAATGGAGTTGCTTGAAACTTGGGACCAAACCATCCTCAGATAGTCAGTTTCTTAAAAATCTTGGGTACTATTGGCTGTGCACACAGAATAAAATTGTCCTCAGGAAGTAAGTACAGTTGAAATCCCATTTGAAAAACAATGCAGCAGGTTTAGAGGGAGAACACTCGCTTGATTCCTGGCCAGAGAGGGCAGCTGCATAAGAAGCTATATATACAAGGGTCCCCGCTAGCAAAGGTAACTGGATGGGCACAGATCACTACTGTTCCGCATCTTTTCTGGTTAAAGATTAAGAATTAGCCTGGCGTGGTGGTACACGCCTTTAATCACAGCATCTGGGAGGCAGAGGTAAGAGGATCATCAAGGGTTCAAGGCCACCTTGAGAGTACATAGTGAATTCCAGGTCAGCCTGGGCTAAAGAGACCCTACCTCGAAAAACAAAACAAACCAGAACAAAACAAAACAACAAAAAGAATCAGCAAATTGTGGGTTGGGGAGATGGCTTAGTGGTTGAAGGTACCTGTTTTGTGAAGCCTGATGGTCCACATTAGATTCCTAAGTTCCCACATAAAGCCAGATGCACCAAGTGGTGCATCCATCTGGAGTTCATTTACAGCAGCAAGAAGTCCTGGTGCATTCATCCTCTCCCTCCCTCTCTTTCTGCATGCAAATAAATAAATAAGAATATTTTAAATAATAGAATTATCAAATTATAATACTCAAGAAGGCAAGAAAAAGAAACAGAACAGCAAATTTTTACAAAGGGCAAATGGGAGAACAAAAATAAGATGGAGGAAAAATCACTATAAAGTCCAAAATTGACAGAGTAGATTTAAAAACACAACCAACTCTACCCTGTGTAAAATTAACTAACTTCAGATCTAATGGTAACAGTGGATTGAAAGTAGGATGGAAAACAGTTTATCATCCAAACATCAGGGAAAAGGAAAAAAGCAGAAATAGTTCTATTAATATCAAATAAAACTTCAGAGAAAAGAAAATTACAAGGCTTAGAGGAAGATTATTTAATGACAGAAGGGCAGATCCAACAAGACACAGCAACCTTCTTAACATGCATGCACCAAACAACAAAGCTTCAAAATACATGAAAAAAAAAAAAAAACAACTCACTGTACTAGAAAGAAACACAGGAAGACAACAGAAATAGATGCATCTACTATTACAATTGGGGACCTCAACACTCCACTCAGTAAGTTAGTCAGCAAATAATAGAAGTGAATGGCATGCTTGACCAAGAAGACATAAGTGACATTTATATAAAACATTAGTCATACTGAGCCATAAAACCATCCTTGGACAATTCAACAGGGCTGAATGAAAGCAGAGTTCCCTGGCCACAGGGGAATCACCCTAGAAATTACTAATAGGAAGAAAACAGGACAATCTCCAGCTACTTGAAAGTTACGTAACACACTAATAAATAATGCATTGGTACAAAGGAAACCTAAAACAACTCAGAGCTAGGATGTAGCTGAGAGATGCTGAAAGGAAATGCTATGGCACTAAAATGCTTACATTAGAAAGCAGGATTTTTAATAAATTATCCAGGTCCTCAAGAAACTAGGAAAAGAAACAAGATTAATACCAAGAAAAAAAAAATGTAGTTTAGCAGCTTTTAGTAGTGTTGGTTTGAGACAAGTGTCAGGCACGGGTCTCTGAGGGTTTGTGTGCTTTTTCTTTGGTAACCTCATGGCTCAAGACCTTTCTTGCTGTACCTTAGTCAGCTATCAAAGCTGTTGGTGCCAGAGGAACATGACAACAGCACCTGGAGCCCCGTATTCAAGGGAGGAGCATGCCAGCCCAAGGGCATCTATCTCACCTTGGAAACTAGACTCATGTTAGATCCAGAAGCTTGCCCTCAGGGAAGTCCTTCTCCAGTGGTGCTGGGAGCATTGTGCAGAAACAGTGCCTATGTATTCAACCACTGGGCTCTGAGCAGTTTTCCAAGTCTACGGCTGGGAAACTGCCCACCTAATTCACTATATTCTAGGCACGTCCTTTACCCTAGTTATTGCTAAACTTAGTGGGTCCAGGAAGACTGGTGAGACAGCTGTGAGGAATGCCCTGCACACACTTAGGCAGTAACTTCCAGGATAGTAGAACTTCTGGAGTTTTAAGTCTGGTAAATTATCCTAAGCACCTCAAGTTGTCTGGAAAGAGGAAGACCAGACTGAGTTTAAGAGTGTGTAAAACAGAATGGGAAGCTCCAGCACTGTTCCACATCCTCTCAACACTTCACATTTATTTAGTCATTCCTTGGAATAAACAGGGTTGAGAATTTCCAGACAGGGCTAACACTGAGTCACAGTGTTAAGACCCATGGTGCACCAGCCCTTCCTCCTCCATCAGACTATGCCAAATCAGTCCAATCACAAATCACTTGGGAACTTTTAATCACTTTTTAGGCATACAATCTGAGTTTAGTGGGCCTGGGTTAGAGCAAAAATCAGATTTTTAACAAGTGCTCCCTCTATGACCAAGCAGATGTGCAGAGCTCTCTGAGGACATGGTACTTAGGAAATACTGCTATGGCCCAATAACAAGCCCCCTCACAGTTGACTCATTTTACTTTCAATACCCTATGCTGTTGTTCTAAGAACCATTTAAGAGCCATTTCTACCTACACTGAGTAGAAGTGTTATGTGATAATCCAGCATGCATTAAGGAGCCAGTTGTTCAAAAAACATCTTTATATTTTCTTAAACATTTTTTTTTATTTGAGAGAGAATTAGCACTAGGGCCTCAGCCACTGCAATCGAACTCAACGCATGTGCCACCTAGCACTTGCCTCACCTTTGCTTATCTGGCTTATGTGGGACCTGGAAAATTGAACATGGGTCCTTGGGCTTTGTAGTCAAGTGCCTTAATCACTATGCCATCTCTCCAGCCCATGTTCAACAAAATCTTGACACTGGATTGATAATTTTTTGGGGGGACAGGGGCTTGCCCTAAGAAGGCAATGTGCATGGGAGGCTGTAGCCCCTTCTACAGGCTCCCTTTTTTCCACTTAGTTCAAGAAACAAGCAGCCTTAAAACCTGTAGTGAAGCTAACCCTCCTCTCCTGTGATACATCACTGTTGGTCAGCTCAAGCAGCAAGACTACCCAGAAAACATGGCTTTCAACAGCCTCCCAACACTGCACATGGCCCTGACTACTTTGTTATCTCCAGGGCAGGACCCAGCCTATGCAGCCATGTGTTCTACTTGCACACATTATAGTGTTTCATGCTCACTGAGGACTACCAAGAACTCACATTCTGTGAACCCTAGGAAACTGAAGACTGTGGCATCTAGGGTGGTCCTCTAGGCACTCCTGTTGTGCCCCTATTGAGAACCCAGGAATATATTAATAAAAATATCCTGCAGAGACTTCAATACAAGTTTACCTGGATCAGAAATTGCTTATACCTCACCAGGACCAGTAATATGTGGCCATTTGCTGGAGAGGCGGGTGTGTTCTGTTGTACCCAGTGGTTTAGTGAACATGATTTCAGCATTAAAATATATAAAGATGGCAAGGAATGAGCTGCACTGTTTTAATTTTGTTTTGTGGGAGAGGGGTAAATATTTAAAACATCGAGGTTTGGTTCTGACCACCAGGAAAACCACCTCACAAAGCTTAGCAGCCAAGTACAGGGCAGGTTATCTGTGTAAGTTACCAAGCTTTATTGGAGGGTTTGTCATGTGGCACAGCCAAACACACCCACTCTAAATTTACAAGGCCAATGCTTTGCACAAAAAAGTATAATCAAAAAATACTGAAGTGAACATGCATCTACTGAGCCCCTCCACTGCAGTGCACCCAGAACATGTGATGGTGATTCAGATGGATATATTCCTGTCTCCATGAGGCACAGCGATTTCATCTGTAATGTGTTTATTATACAGAAGAGTTCTTAGCAATGGCAAAGGATGGGTGAATTAAATACTATGGTTCTATACAGAAACACAAACAAGAGCGCCTAAATGGACATCCAGGCATATTTGGGTGGTTACCCTGGGGAGACAAAGGAACGTTACAAATCAGTGGACAAATAGTAAACTAATCAGTTAGTGATAATGGGAAAAGCAACTTTGCATATAGTAAAATTGGGCCCTTGCCTCAGACCACTGGATTAAAGACATGTAAAAAAATCATCTTTATGACTTTAGAGTAGGGAAAGACTCTAAGTGAGACTAAGACCATCAAGCCACAAATGAGATGGGTAAATTTTACTACATACTAAATAAAAACTGTAAAGTTGCTACTATAAATCAAGTTAAGATACCTGTTAGTTTGTGAGTACTTTTAAGATATTCAACAAAGGATTCATAGCTCAGTATCGGTAAGAAAAAGATAATCCAAAAGAAAAATGGGAAAAGCAATTCAAAGAAAGTCAACACTTTAAAAACCACATACACCAGGCGTGGTGGTACACGCCTTTAATCCCAGCACTTGGAAGACAGAGGTGAGAGGATTGCTGTGAGTTCGAGGACACCCTGAGAATCAATAGTGAATTCCAGGTCAGCCTGGGGTACAGTGAGATCCTACCTTGAAAAACCAAAAAAGCACATACTCAGAATTATCACTCACCTTTGACTCTTTACTGTCATCTCCATTACTTCTAGAAGTCAGTCACTGCGTTCTTGAGAAAACCCCACTGGTTCAACACCAAGCTGAAATAACTTACACATCTCCCTCTGACACTGAGATAATGGCTTTTGTGGTAAATGTTGGGTTTCAAGATTTATCTCATGAATACTTTTCCCACCCATTTTGAAAAGGGTCTTCTGTATCTCAGGCAGGGCTCCAACTCTTTATGAAGCCCAGAACAACCTAGAACTTCTGATTCTCTCACCTTTACTCCTGAGTGCTGGGATTGCAGTCTTCTGTGGTTCTTGTGATTGAACCCAACCTTTTGTGAAAAATAGGCAAGCACCCAGCCTCTTCAACACTTGGACTTGAACTCATTTGGCACACCTCAACATGCAAGGGGGAAACCAAACCTTTAGCTGTGGTCAATTTACACAAGGGGCTAAGAAGCCTTTACACTTCAAACTAATTTCAGGTATCCATGTATTCCTCTGTACCTCCACTGATGGGAAGAGATAAAAACAAAAAGATGATTTTTAAAAAAGATACATTCATGAAGAAAATTTTAATTAAAAAAATCAAAAGAAAAATCAAACAGTGCCTAAATCTTTATTTTTCATAACCTACATTTTTTTCAAATTAGACAATTTTACACTGAATGACACAAAAGGAAACTTAAATTACCAATAGTTTACATGTAAGCTTGATTCCAGTCTTAAAGAAAAGAAGGAGAACAACAAACAAAAGCCCTCAAGAAAGCTTCCACATTACACTCCCATCCTGCGACTCCCAGCATTAGTGCTCCTGGAATCCTCGATTGTCTGCTGCTTTCTGTGGAGCAGGCCACAAAGCACACAAACCCACAACTACAGCTCACTGACGGGAACACAAAGACAGGTATGCACCATCAGTTGCTTGCTGTGAGACACCACACCAGTTTTAAAATGTAAACTGCAGAAACCCTAATACAGCAATGTAAGACGTTTTTGCCACTCACTAGTGGCAACCAGTGAGATACAATGGCAGGAAGGACTGATAAGAGACATCATGACACCAACTGCTACTAGTGATTACTTGAAATTCATGTCTGGTAAAATGGAGTCACATTCCTATTCCTGTATTTTCAAATGAGAATTAAGTATCACCACACAATTTTACAAGTTACAGTCATTTGTGGCTGCTGTATCTCTAATTCTATAACTTGAGATACTGAGAGGAATGAGTAAATTGTCCAAAAAAAAAAAAAAGGTATGCAAAACCACATTATCATTTGCTGTATGTGACACAGCAAAAGCTGCATGCACCTGCACGCACCCTCACAGCTTCCCTATGGCGATCACTTCCATATTTTTCTGGGTGGAAAATCTTAAAGTATTATCAGGTTTTTGCTTTGACATTATATAGCTATTTGGCGTATCATCTTTGCTTCCTTTAAAGAGTGCTATAAAATAAATCACATCTGAGCAAGGTTTTAGCTCCTGATGCCAGGCTGTACCTGGTTACACAGTAATTACAGTGTCTGACCTGTCCAGCCGGCAAGCAGCACCCTCACCTGGAGGACCTGCAATTCCACGTGCCTACCTGCTCCCGTGCCTGTGTGTGGCGGCTAGGTTTCATACTTCTGGCCAGCAAACAGTAAGCACCTATGGCTGGCTCTGCCATACATGCTTCAAGCTGCAATGCTGACACCTTAGGGAAAGAATTTCTCATTAAAAAATTAAAAACAAAACAAAAAAACAAAAACCAAGGACTCACTGTGTGAGCACTGTAATTTGGGGATGAGGATGGCTCACAATACATTGGCCCCTCTTCCAGCAAAGATGTGACATTAAAGACCCTAGGTCTGAGAGCTCACCTTCCAGCGTTTATACTATCTGTTTGGGCTCAAGAGATCAATTGTTTTTGACTGTCAGTGATCTGACAGCTCCAAGAAAATTCATTCCTATGTTCCTTACCAGGCATTTAAAATATCAGCACTGTGTTTACTCCTATGTCTCTGAATGAAAACTGCTCTGAAGGAAAACGGTCAATGCAGCAGGCATCTTTTCCTCTGGCAGGATAAATCACAGGTAGTAATATGATTTTAATTAGTAGATATTTTTAAATTTCATTTGACAATCCTACCAGTTTCTGCTTTTACTTCAAATCCCCTTCACATTAGACATGCTTAGTATGCTTTTACATACTTTTTAAGAGCATGAAGCATTTGAAGGCTTTTTGTAAGACTTTCCATTTCCTTTTGCAGCAAAGAGGCAGAATCAGAACCAGTTCAACACACCAGTATAAGAAAGGAAAATAAAAAACCTCAAAAAATTAAAATACTCAAACCACAACATTTAGTTTATCTACATCCAGCTCAACAGCAACATTTATAATATATCAATAATTTTTATCAGATTTTTCTCTGTAGGGTACCTTTTTAATATGTTCTGATTATTTACAACTGTACAAGCCAAGCACTCCCAAGTGCACATATTAATACAGTATCGACTATTTGCATTTACAGGAGTTTTCAACAATCTGAAAAAAGATCAACTGTTGAAGATCTGTAAGGTACATTACAAAAACTACTGCTAGTTCTTGTACTACAGTATGCTTACTCAGCAAACTACAAGAGATCCACATGGTAACTGAGTAACTCTGATCCACTCCTGCCAACCCAGGGGCCGGTCTCCATGAGCTCTAAGCTGTCTTATACAAAAGTTAAGGCAAAGTCATTTTCAAGTTTAAATAAAATTCAAGTCTTTAAATATTGGATGGAAATCATTTTTGTCTTTAAAAAAAATAACCTCAGTCTTGTTAAATAACATTTTGTGGAATAAACTGTATGGTTACATTTAGCAAGAAATATTTTAATGTCTGCTGCTTAGAACACTTAAAGAAAAGTTTGAGGCATTTAAAAACAAAATAATTTATATTTAACTTTATTATAAACTTGCTAACTTTAGTGCATTCTTGTTCTTCAGAAGTGCAGTACTTCTAGAAGTGAATCAATGAGGCCCTCATCTTGGAGGTAAAAAGAGCAGAAATTTCTGTCCTCCACCAGCCAAAGAGAGGTGAAACCCAAAAACACCATTCTGTCACGGTTACATACTTTGAAATCCATGTGCTGATGCAGAAGTACAGGAAGACATCCACATGGAGCTGGCTAAGATGTGGACTCTCCAATGAGAGTGCTTGGGGGAGACATGACAGAAATGTGCACAGAACAGGCATACAGGCCAGGAGCCAGGCAGCCAGCTCACAGAGATCAAAACGACATCATGGGTCACCTTCATGGTGTGGTGTCAGTGGGCAACAAGGTTGATATTTTCATTTAGGTTCTATTCACAATGTGCTTTGAATTTATTTTCTGTAATAGCCACTTGGAACTGGAGTGAGAAGCTGGTTACTTGCTTGCAGTACATCAAAACTCAAAGGATTGAATCTTTTTCGAGTGCTCTGTGCAGGTTCATTCTGCCCACTAGATTAAAAAAGTATCTATCTATCTATCTATCTACCTACCTATCTATGTATATATATACATATATATGCACACACATACATACACACACATATATATATATATACACACACATATATGTATATATATGCATATATACATACATATACGTATCTTTTTTTTTTTAAAGCTAGAATGATCTGTTAACAGTTGAAAATACAGCTCCAGTGCCAGTATGTCAGTGACCTGGCACTGCCAGCCTTACCCATCTACTGGGATACCTGAACCATGTGCACTTGCAGACCAGTTATTTAAAAAAAAAATAAATAAAAATGAAGAGGCATAGTCCCTTAATTTAGAAAACTCATATATACCTTGCATTCAGAGCCATGTGGAGGCTTAATTAAAAAATAACAATTTATTAGAATGCATTTTCTATCCTGAAAAAAAAAATCAGACTTATGCATCACCTCCAGTTAAGCACCAACCTAAAATAAGGTTTATATTAATTAAATCCTGAAAAATAGATTTTTTTCAAGAGGGGAAAAATCCAACTCACAGAAGAAAAATAACTTGCAGGCATCCCATGGGCCTCCTAGACACTGCAAGCTCCTAACCAGCGGCTCATTCTCTAAGTGGGGAGAGTTTCTTTTGTGGTGAATACACTCTTTGTGACCCCTCCCAGGTATCCAGTTTTCACTGAGGAGACTTGGGGGGAGTGTTCTGTTCTTTGCTGAGACGCTTCCCAACAGCTGGTGGTGAGGGTCGGCGCCCAGGCTGCCTCCTCTGGTCTTTGGGGGCTCCAGGAGTGGACTTGAGGGCAGGTGGTTCCCTGTATCTCTCCACAGGCTCAGCAAGCTTCTTCTCTTCTTTCCCACAACCGACAGTGCTTGGCTTCTGTTCTTTTGAGGGTTGCAATGGGGAGGAAGGAGGCTCTTTACTCGTTCTCTGACAAATCTCTGCATAACTGGGCTTTCGCATTTCCTGAAAGCAGACAAATATAGGATTACATCAGGACAGACCCAAAAAAAAAAAAAAAAAAAATCAAGCTTTGTATGATAAAATTTCAATTAAGTAACTTTTCATCTTCCCAGGTGTTTTTATATTAAAAGTGATTATAACGGGGCTGGAGAGAAGGCTCAGCAGTTAAGGTAGTTGCCTGTGACGCCTAAGGTTTGATTCCCCAGAACCCATGTAAGCCAGATATGCATGCCTACAAGATGGCCCACTATCTGGAGTTTTACTGCAGTGGCTAGAGGTGCTGGCATGCCAATTCTTTCTCTCATAAAGTAAATAATTTTTTTAAAAAAAGATATCATGGTAATACATGCCTTTAATCCTAGCACTTGGGAGGCTGAGGTAGAAGGATCACTATGAGTTCAAGGCAAGCCCTCTGAGACTACAGAGTAAGTTCCAGGTCAGCCTGAGCTAGCAAGAACTACCTTGAAAAAAAATTTTTTTTAAACTACAGATAAGCAGTACAATTTTCCTACCTGGATACTGTAGAATACCTCTTAAAAATGGTCATTTGAGGGAGGGGAGATGACTCAGTGGTAAGAGTGCTTGCCTGCAAACATGATGGAGTAAGGGGCTAAGTTTGACTCCCAGCATCCATGTGAAAAATATGGGCACAGCCATCCATGTCTGTAATCCCAATCCTATATGGGACAGAGACCACACTCACTGGGGCTCGCTGGTCATCCAGTCTGACTAAAAAACCAGGTTTAGTGGAGCTCTGTATCAAGGAAGCAAAGTAGAAAGAGCAATAGTCGGAGGCACCAAAAGTAATGTTTTCCTCTAGCTTCCATGTGAATGCATGCATACATATGCACACACCACATGTACACATGCTACATGCACACTGAAAGGTCAGCATCAGAACAGGCACAGTGATATAATACCAATTAAACTCTGCCCCACATGGAGCTTGTAAACATTCCTAGGGAATGTAGAAGTGTTAAGAGGCCCAAGAAAAGGGAAAATATGCCTAGCAAAAGATGCAAACATTGCTTTCTATGGACCTGCTTCCCTTGATACAGGCAGAACAAGGCCAATGAGTAGTGAAACAGCTGTGGTCCTGACAGTCTGTATGTTTGTGTTGAGACAGGGTCTCATATAGGTCAGGCTGGCCTCAAACTTGCTTTATAGCTGAGGAAATCCTTGAACTTCTAGTCCTACTGCCTCCAATGCCTGGAGTGCTGGGATTATAGGCAGGTATTACCACACTTGATACTCTTCAAAAAACAGGTAACAAAAAACCTAACAAAACCAACCAAACTAATAAACACATTTCAAACTAAAGGGCTACAATGCATTAAAAACAATGAAGGCATGGACTGGCAATAAAGCTTTTTTGGTATGGACTGCCTGCCTAGCATGAAGGAAAATGAGATTTAAGGTCATCCTTGGCTACTCAGTGAGTTCCAGGCTAACCTGGGATACATGAGACTGAGAGGGAGGGGCAAGAAGGGAGGGAAGGATGATGGGAGAGGTTG
Source organism: Jaculus jaculus (assembly GCF_020740685.1). Lineage (NCBI taxonomy): Eukaryota > Metazoa > Chordata > Mammalia > Rodentia > Dipodidae > Jaculus > Jaculus jaculus. The sequence goes on along the minus strand of NC_059107.1, from coordinate 71,896,322 downwards.
GGGAGAGGAAGAGTGTGTGTGGAGGCCAGAGGTTGACTTCAGGTGTCTTCCTTAATTGCTCTTCACCTTATGCCCAGATTTTTATGTGGGTGCTGGAGAGATGGCTTAGCAGTTAAGGTTGTTTGCCTGTGAAGCCTAAGGTTTGACTCCCCAGAACCCATGTAACCCAGATGTGCATGCCCATAAGATGGCTCATGTGTCTGGAGTTTGACTACAGTGGCTAGAGGTGCTAGCTTGTAAATCATCTTCATATCCCTCACTTTTTTTTGCAGGGGGGAGGTAGGGACATACACAGTCTTGCTCAGTAGCCTGGCTGACCTAGAACCTATATTGATTCTCCTGCTTCTGCCTCCCAAGTACTATGACTATAGGCCTGTGCCACTATACCTAGCCATAATTTCAGACTTAACTCACTGGGCTCAAAGCTCAGCTCCCAAATATAATTGCAACAGTTCAACCAAGACCAAACTGAGTGTGATGCAAATCAGAGATACTGGATTCAAGGTCAGAAACTATTAGAAAGAATATCACTGGGATTGTTTGAGACATTGTCTTGCTATGTATCCCGCTTGGCTGGAACTCCCTTTGTAGACCAGGGGTCTTCGAGTGATCATCCTGCCTCTTTGCCTCCCAAGGGTTGAAACAGCCATCACACCTGGCAGAATCAGTAGGATTTAAACCTACAATTTAGGTCAGGGAATAAGCCAGGCCACTTATCTTGTTCTTCCCAGCCATTCTGCTTAATTCTTTATGGCATACATTCACAGTAAATGCTACAGAAGGAGGAGTTGGGATCATGTTACTTTTCTTGTTGTTGAAATAGGACAACTCTATCACTGTCTAGAAATCACTAGAGCAGTTGGTTGGAAATGGGTAGCAAATATTCAGGACATTTTGTACAGAAAAGATGACACACAGACACAAGCCAAAACCCATCATATACAAAATATATGTACAATATAACAATGAGCAGGTGTAGGACAGTGCCATGCCCTTTTGCTACATTGGGTCTGTGAGTGCTGTGGAGGAAGGCAGATGGAAGGTACTTACTGTGGCAGCTCCGTTTACCTGCACTGATTTACATGCAGTCTTAGTAGGGGTAGAAGGGAGTCTGTCCACACTGTGGGTTTCCCTCTGCTTTTCTGCCACTTTGAGATCCCTGTAAAATGTCACCTAATATGAGAATCTCATTCACCATGACAGGTCACTCCTATCAGTACACAGCAGTTGGCAGAATATGGATACTCACTCAGGTAAATGGGTTGGGGAAGGGGAACGTTCATAGGCTGCTGATAGCACACAGGGGGCTGGCACCGAAGGCTCTCTGGGAACCACTACAGGAATGGTGTTTGTACTTGCATCTGCAATGAGGCTCTGAAAATGATCAAAGCAACAACTGATTAAGACACATTCATCAGATCTTTTCAAAAGAAGTAATGTCTAATTATTATAAGCACCATAACTTCAAACACAATGCGAGGCAGAGCCTACTTCTAATCTCCCTGTCAGGACATAAGAGAGCTGTGTCCACTTTATCCCAAGAGAACAGAATAAGACTCATGATGCCTTCCTGATAAACTGCCAAGTCACAGCCCAAGGACACTGTTCCAATGAAAACATCAACAAGACCTCAAGTTTTGTCTTTGCTTACAGAGCACACAGCCCTCTTCCTCTCAGCAAATGCAGAATCCATTCTATGTCCTGGGCTTTTTTTTTTTTTTAATTTACATTATAATTATTTGTAAGCACGCTTTTTCAAGTAAGTAACAACCAAATGCACCTTGTTATTTTCATCTGGTGTACTGGGGCTCATCATAACACTCAAATATCTACTGAGCATGGAATTTATCACATTTTGTATGACTATTACAAAAACAAAGGTTTACATGTTTGTATCTCTAAATTTGGGTACTTTGTACTGAATCCATGAACAACCCTAGGAAGTAGTGTGTCAATAAACCCAATATAACAGGTGGGGAAACTGAAACTGGGAATATATAGGTTAAGTTGTCCAAGTTCACAAGGCAAAGATGTCTCACTCTGTTTCTCTCTCTCTCTTTTTTTTAAAAAAACATTTGTGTGGTATGTGTGTCTGGATGTGTGGGCCCGTGTAAGTAGATGCCAAAGTTTGACATTTGATGTCTTAATCATTCTCCAGCTTATTCTTTGAGGAAGAATCTCTCCCTGAACCCAGGTTTAACCATTTGCTCGATTAACTAGCCAGTGAGCCACCAAAGACTCCTTGTCTCTGCTTCTCCAGCAATGGGATTACAGACATGTGTTACCATACCTGGCATTTATGTGGGCTCTGGGGATCTGAACTTAGCCCCTTGTGCTTGCATACCAAGTTCTTTACACAGTGAGCCATCTCTCTACCCTCCTGAATCCAGATCTTACTTCAGTAACTCCCCTAAGTGCACCAATGGTTATTGTACAAGTTCAATCCATCATGTACGTAACATAATTATGTAACTATCAAAAGGTACCCCCTCCAAAAAAAAACAAAACAAAACAAAAAACAAAAATCAAGAGCTGGTTGTAAGTGTAAAAAAAGTAAAAATTTCCTAAATGCATTTCTGTTCAAAGCAGGCAAAACCTTCACTGGTAAAATAAAGTGGTGGGCTTCAGTAGGGAATGGCACAATTCATACTCTTACCTGTGGGTGGATGTTAGCCAAAGACTTTGAAACCCTTGCTGCCCAAGAAACAGAATCTCTTAAAATTGCTCAAGTAGGAGGAGTTCTAGCTTGTTGAAACCATGGAATGGGCAAAGACTTTCTACTTGTAAAGTGTGCTTACATTCAATATATATTAAATTCTGGCTCTACTTAGATACAGAGGGACTGTACTGTGCAAAACTCAGGTCAACCAGGGAGGGACTTACGGTAACCTTATGTCCAAATTCCCCCATTGCTCTAAAACTAAAATGGCCTATTAATTAAGATATTGTCACAGGTGAGCCACTAAAAAGCAGAAGTGCAGAGTGTGTCACCTGGCCACTGAATCAGGCCCAGCCTTCATAAAGCAGCAATTCCTTTTTATGGAAGAAAAGACTTTTTACACAGAAACTCAAAATATGCACTCAAAGCAGCTATTTATGAAACCAGGCAGAGAAGCCTGTCTGTTCTCCTTTATCCATTAACTCAGGGAGGAGGCCACAGCTTGAAAAGTAGAATTCCTGACTACTGCAGTACACCAATTCTGTAACAACATTTTATAAGGCAATCAGAAATTATGTAGAAGGTAAAGGCTTGTAATTTATAAAACACATCAAATCTAATGTGATCGCTATTAGAAACTACAGAATCAGGGCTGGAGAGATGGCTTAGCGGTTAAGCTCTTGCCTGTGAAGCCTAAGGACCCCGGTTCGAGGCTCGGTTCCCCAGGTCCCACGTTAGCCAGATGCACGAGGGGGCGCATGCATCTGGAGTTCGTTTGCAGAGGCTGGAAGCCCTGGCGCGCCCATTCTCCCTCTCTCCCTCTATCTGTCTTTCTCTCTGTGTCTGTCGCTCTCAAATAAAAAAAAAAAAATTATATAAAAAAAGAAACTACAGAATCATTTTATGCACACAGTATCCAAGGCTAAAAATAGGAGCAATGTTCTACCTACCATCATGAAAAGGACTATACCCCACACTTTATCTTAGTCTCAAGATTCTGCAGCAAAACTGTCTGTCCTAGTGATGAGAAGCTGCAGCATTCACGACTGTGCTTCTGAACTTGTGCTGTGGAACTGTACCCCACCTCCTAATCCAGAGGCAAAAATGAGTTATACTGGAAAAAGACACATGGGCAATTCTGATGTAGAGCAACAGTTGATAACTGCAGCATAAATGAGGCTTAGATGCAGGACCATGCAACTAGACCCTCCATCCTCTAGCCCTACTCATTTAGCCAGTTAGTAACTGGGCAGAAAGTGATCACTTTGTAAGGTCCACAGCCTTTAGACCTTGATGCTGTAGCAGAACAAGTCCTACTTTCAACTCCTCAGCTACATCACACTGCAGAAGCCCTGGGAAGGAAATTTCTTGGGATGATGATCACTAGAGACTTTGTGTAAATCTACAGAGTTCATTGAAAGCCAACACATTATAATGAAGTTATTTCAGGCTTCTTACGACTTGACTTATGGTAACTACTAAAAGTTTTATTACCTCTGAAATAATTTAATTTTTTTTTTGGTTTCAATTTTGTGCTTTCTGAAATGATAACAAGAGTGTAATCTAAGCTTCTTTCTGGTGACATAAACTCCACCTCTGACCTCTGCAGATAACAAGGGGAAGAGGATGGGTTGGCCCCTTGTTCAAAGCTGAACTTACCATTCCAAGTGATTGCTGTAGGTCACTGAAAAGCTCTTATGATCTTTTTTAAAAAGCATGTTAACCAACAAAATGCCTGACACAAAACCCCTGGCTTAGTAAATATTAATAAGGATTGGAATTGTAATATGTTATCTTACTCTTTCTTTTGAAGATCCTATTACCAAGCTGGATAGCCTATTTTCAAATAAGTCTTCTGTTTTCAAGTTGCCTGCAGCTCCAGGTAATGGAGGGAAGTTGGACAGCCCCAGTTCAAAGCTTGGTGATGGAGGCTTTGGTGGCGTTGGAGACTGAGTCTGGCTGCTCTGTGACAGAATGACACCACATGAAGTCAGCCAAGTGTGGAGAAATATAGTACTAAAGTAAGGCAAAGAATCTTCTGACTACCACATGTGCTTGGAAAAGTCTACAAATAACAAACAGAAGTGTCCTCCATGGTCAGATTAACTGTGGTATAACAGTGCCTGTTTAAAGTAGCCCTTACCAGACCTTCTGGGTAACGGCAAACACCTTTAATCCCAAACATAGGCAGAGGTAGGACGACTGCCATGAACAGTAAATCTGCAGATCAGCCTTGCAGATCAGACAGAATGACATTCTATGGGGCGGGGTGGGGGGGGAACCAAACCAAAACAAACAGAAAAAAGGTGTCCTCTGCTATACTCAGTAATAGGCATAAGTACAAAAGCAGTGATGGTAGCAACTCAGATAAGAAGCCAGACTGTGCTTCCTTTAGATAAAACAGCGAATGTTCTCAACTGAAGAAAAGAAACTCATATTCTGAGGTTGCTAAGAAGGAAGTTTCTGTATGACAGTGGAAGCAGAAAAATAATTGTGTGTTAGTTTTTTTGTTTTGTTTGTTATTTAAATGTTTTTCAAGGTAGGGTCTCACCTCTGTCTCCAGTGTGCTAAGATTAAAGGTGTGCACCAGGGTTTTTTTTTTTTTTTTTTTTGAGGCAAGCCCAACAGGCTGGCCTTTATTTATTTATTTTTTTAAATGTCAGAGTACAAGAGAGAGAATTGGTGCACCAGGGCCTCTAGCCACTATAATTGAATTCCAGATGCGTGCACCACCTAGTGGGCACATGCAACCCTGAGCACACACATCACCTTGTGTCTGCCTTACATGGGCCCTGGAGAGTCAAATATGGGTCCTTAGGCTTTACAGGCAAGTGCTTTAACTGCTAAGCCATCTGTGGTGGTTTGATTCAGGAGTCCCCCATAAACTCAGGTGTTCTGAATGTTAGGTTCCCAGCTGATGGAGATTTGGGAATTAACGCCTCCTGGAGGCAGCATATTGTTGGGAGTGGGCTTATGGGTGTTACAGCCCCTTGCCAATGTTTGACACACTCTCCTGTTGCTATTGTCCACTTTATGTTGGCCAGGAGGTGATGTCCACCCTCTGCTCATACCATCGGTTTCCCCTGCCCTGATGGAGATGCAGCTCAAGTCTGTAAGCCAAAATAAATCCCCCTTTCCCCACAAGCTGCTCTTGGTCAGGTGATTTCTGCCAGCAACGTGAACCTGACTGCAACACCATCTCTCCAGCCCATGTTTTAATGTTGCATCTCACACTTTGATATTTATAAACACAACGGTTAGAGTTTAGATAAGATGTTTGAGTACTGTCCCAGGTTTCAGGAATCCATCAAGTCTTAGAACATTCCCTAATGAACAGAAGGGAGGCTGCTGAATTTTAAATTCCATAGTTGGCCACACCAAGGACCTTTCCAGGACACACACATGCAGACTGCATTGTGTAGAAGAGTAAGATCTTGACAGCACCTATTCCACTGCTCCCATATCTATGTACTATGGAACAACCTCCAGAAACCAGTCACCATTGTTTTTAAAACTCCACAATCTGTTCCTCTTTAGGCCAACAAAACTGTTTGTTATTGCTGTAAGGATATCACATTATTTAAAAACAAAAACAAAAAAGAAAGGCTTCTGAAAGGCTCTAATATCTTAGACTTAATCCATTTAATTAACTCTCATGTTTGTTTAGTATTAGACTTAAATACCTTGCAAAAATGACACAGGATTTTATGTACTCACTGTAAACTTCTCCTCTCTTTTCTTCCGGTAGCCAAAGGAATTTTTCCTAGAGGAGTAGAAAGCAAAGACCATTATTTTTTTCCTTACTTGGAAAATTTACTGAGTGTGTGTCTATGTTCATACATTCAAAGCACATACCAAGTCGGCCAGTTCCTATCACCATGTAACCTTGTAACCTTCCAACAATAAATTTTGACTTTAAAAGCCCAATTTGCTGGGTATGGTAGCACATGTCTTTCATTCCATCACTCAGGAGGCTGAGGTAGGAGGGTCACCATGACCTTGATGCCAGTCTGGGCTATATAGTGAGTTCCAGGTATCTTGGGCTACAGTGAGACCCTACCTGAAACAAAATAAAATGCCTGCTGGGCATGGTGGCATATATCTTTAATCCCAGCACTCAGGAGGCAGAGGTAGGAGGATCACCATGAGTCTGAGGTCACCCTGAGACTGACTACCTAGAGAATTCCAGGTCAGCCTGGAGTAGAGCAAGACCCTACCTGAAAAGCAAAAATAAAACAAACAAACAAAAAAACACAACAAAAACAGCAACAGAAAAAGCCTAACTTTAAAAAGAAGCAAAGGCCCAGTGGTACACTCTGTAATCCCAGCAAGAAGCCTGCAAATCTGAGTTCAACCTAGAAAGACTCTTCAAAATGTATCAAAAAACAAGAAAAGCTTAAACAAAACAACAACAAAAGGTTGATAGTAAAGGACTAAATCTGATTTTGAGATAGGTATATAAAAGAATACCTAAAGGCCACTTAAGAATTTTTATTAAGATATGAATATTTGAATACCCTTTGAGCTGGAATGACAAGATATATTAAATTGGACACCAAGCTATGTAAGACAGTAGTAAGTTATGGAATGTGTATGTTTACCATCAATATTTAAGACCCAATAACCCATCACTCAACTCCATTAACCCTTCCAGCCTTTAAAAGCTACTGCTTTACAAGCTTTGCTTACTCCTTATGACAAAAGCCACAGACCTTCAAACACCAAAGTGCCTAAGTTTCCTTCCTGTAAACAATGTTCTACATTTCTATCTCTTAAGTCAGATTTTTTTTTTGTAGAAGCAATGCCACGCATTGCAACACTACAATTAACAAGTGCCCAAACATTTATTAAGTGGTACATCATATATCCTGAGATGACCAAAACATTTTCATGGCCCTGGATGTGGCTATGTGGGTAGTCTAAACAAACCATGCATGAATTTTCATTTATAATTTTGTTTTTACTTATCCTATCAACTGAACAGACTCTCCACAGGCCTTGAATTACAAGGACTTCAGATATAATCTTAATTTCTTTATTGAAAAAACAGTGTCCTTGGGCTGGAGAGATGGCTTAGCGGTTAAGCGCTTGCCTGTGAAGCACAAGGACCCTGGTTTGAGACTTGATTCCCCAGGACCCATGTTAGCCAGATGCACAAGGGGACACATGCGTCTGGAGTTCGTTTGCAGTGAGTGGCTGGAGACCCTGGCACGCCCATTCTCTCTCTCTCTCTCTGCCTCTTTGTCTGTCACTTTCAAATAAACAAACATAAAACAAAAAAAAAATTTAAAAAGAAAAAACAGTGTCCTTACCTAAGGTGGCACAACCAAAGAGAATGGTTAGACCCTTCACCTCTGTACCACAGAAGGGTGCTCTATGGACCTTCTAGTTCCGTAACCCCTTTACAAAATGTTTAGGATTCTGGAATAAACCCACGCCTTCTCTAAGAAAACATATACTTCTACAAAAACCTATTCTAGAAGTAGCTCCTGGCGTTCTACGGGGCCTTATCAAGGACCCCTGGGTAGGACACTAAGCCGTAAAGATGGGCATGAACACTACCCAAACATCCTTCAGAAACAGGCTGCTCCATGCCCTCCATGCAAACAGATGACCCCCCTGGGAGCTATGAATCTGGGTGAAGGATACAGGCAAGCAACAGGACTCTAGACTCAGTGATAAAATCTGGGAGAGGGGTGTGATCACAAATGTTATAGATGCTGCCTGAAGGAAAGCAAGACATCATGCACAGGTTCCACAGAGGGTTGGCCCTTTACTGTAGGTAGCCTATTCATCAACACCAGTGGGGTCTGACTTCAGAGCCTCCACCACCTCACTGGACACATCTGTAACATGGATATGTTTCTCACTGCCAAGTGGTCTGGTCAACACTGCTGTCAGCATACCTAATAAAATGCTTTCCTTGCTCTTGAGCATTCTCCAATGACAGACCACCACTCACAAACTAACTGCTGAGTGAAGATGTGGCTATAGGGTAGAAGTGGTTTGTGACCACACTGATCTAGTATGTCCCTTAAGCAGAGGTGTGGTCCTAGAACTATTCTAGGAAGAGAATTGCAGTCACATCACATAGTTGATTCTTCTCACCAACTGCAATGCTGGTGGCTTGCGTGTCTTAGACTGCAAGGAGTATTTCTGCTATGTGACACTACAGTGGTTCCACGGAGACAAAAACTGACCACCTGGTATTTGGGGTTCCTCCTGTCATTGACCCAGGCTTGGGTGACAAGCCCTATGGGTGGCTGCTGTACCCAAGTGTAGGAGACACATGACTAAAACCCTGAGGGCTCTATGGAAGCCTTTCAATGCTTTAGTTCCACAAAAATTAATGGAAAACAAAAACCAGCCAAGCAAGAGAAGGTAGTATGAGGGAGACTACTATAGAGGATCAGCACTTCAGGAGGATCCATTTTACCCTCTTGGATAATGAGCCCTGGTACCCAGTGAGTGCACTCTCTGGAGAGAGAGAGCAACATAACACAGGGAAGAAGGTAGCCACACATGAACTCTGGCTTCATGAGTTCAGGGTTCCTAAGTAAAGACTGGACACTACACTTATCTTCCTTGGCTCACTTAGTGCATGTTAATGTGTATTAAATTCTCCTGTGTTTCAGTGAAGGGGGCTATAGTGTTGAGGCTATAAGTTACTTGGGCAAGAACATGATGCCCTTGTTGGGAAGACGGTGAGACTCCCATTAGGACAAAGTCTGCACCTACAGACAAAAGTATAAGTCTGTTATATGTGTAATTTGGAAGCTCAAATACTGTTGGGGGACATACAAAACAACTGTGTCACCAAAAAGGTAAAGCATATTGGTTAACAAGATATAGACTCTCAGCTCAACCTTTTATGTCATTCTGTGAAATGGCTGGGATTCTGCCAGGAAGCTTCACCATGAGTTTTCATTAACAGGGAGTACTAGAAGGAACAGGAATTTGTCCTTCCAGTTTACACTCTCCATACAGAGCCTATCTATGGCTGCTGTCCCCTGTGAGACACTAGCACTGGCCTGGCTTGGTAGGACCCTGTTTCAGGAGATATCTATTTGCTCTGGCTCTATAGGTTTCCTTCCCCCATCAAGCTTCCTGCCTCTAAGAACGCCAAAATCAACCCTTGGATTGGTGTCTGCTATCTGATGTCATCAGCTGTGCAATATTCAATACCCCCACTTTGCCTTTTCATTCTTCAATACCTAATGAACCAACTTGTGCCAGCTCTACTAAGCCATGGTGCCTGTAGCCTATCTCTTATAACCCACCAAAACTTTAGAGATACTAATTTCATTGCCATAGTGAGAATGCAGCTGCTTGATTCTTGTTAAACTGCCAAGCTGTACCGGAAACACAGATGAAGACCTCACTGGGTTCCATGTTAGTCCTTCAACAGCTATACTGCTTTACAAACTGAATGTTTGTGGCAACCTTGTGTCAAGTAAGTATATTGATGCCTTTTCTCCTATAACACATATGTACTTTGTATCTGTGTCACACTATAGTAATTCTTGCAATTTTATAACTATTATTTGTTATGGTAATTTGAGTTAAAAAAACTGAGTGAGTGAGTGAATGTGTGTGTGTGTGTGTGTGTGTGTGTGTGTATGTGTGTGAGAGAAGGGGGGGGAGAAAATAGGTACTCCAGGATCTTCAGCCACTGTGAACAAACTCTAGACATGTGTGCCCCCTTGTGTGCAAATACAACATTGTGCACTTGCATCACTGTGTGCCTGGCTATGTGGAACCTGGAGATTTTAACATGAGTTCTTAGCTTCTCAGGCAAACGCCTTAACTGATAAGCCATCTCTCCAGCCCATAATTTGATATCTGAGATTACTACTGAAATTGTTTTGGGGTACCATGAGCTGTACTCATGTAAGATGCTGAACTTAAATATATTAATAAATGGTCTCACATTCCACTGACAAATTATTCTCCATCTCTTCCATCCTTCTAGGCCTCCTTACTACCTAGAACATGACAATATTGAACTTTAGCATTGAAGTGTGTTTCAATGAAAAGAGTCACACATCTCTCACTTTCAATCAAAATCTACAAATGATTAAGCTGAGTGAAAAAGGATTACCAAAGGGTGAAAGTCAGGCCTGTGGCATCAGACAAGTTGGTGTCAAAAAGAATTTCTTGAGGGAATTGAAAAGTACTATGGCAGGGAAAGCAAGAATGGTAAGAAAACAAAAGATACTGTTAATAGTAGTTTGGATAGAAGATCAACCAGCTACTACATTCCCTCAAGACCAGACCTGAGAGAGATTAAGGCCTTCACTGGCTTCAATTCTTTGAAGGTTGAGATAGGTAAGGAAACTATAGAAACTGGCAGAGGCTGGCTCATGAATGTTAGGGAAAAGAAATCTCCCCATCAGAATACAGGTGGAGTGGTAGTTGCTCATGTGGAAGGTGTAGCACATTAGCCAAAGACTCAGCTAAGATCATTGACAAGGGTAGTTTTTTCCTAAATATCAAATTCTCAGTGTACACAAAACAGCTGTCTACTGAAAGAAGTTGTTGTCTAGAACTTCCATAGCTAGAGCAGAGAAGTCAATGGCTGGCTTTTTAAAACTTCAAAGGGACTCTGTTAGGAATTAATGTGGCTGGTGACTATTATAATTGACAGACTATTTTATGCTGCTAAAACATACTACTCAAAGGATGCCTTTCAAATCATCATCATTATTCTTCATTACTAATGCATCTGGTCACATAACACCCATTCTGTAGCTATGAGTCAAGGAATGATCTCAACATTTAAGTCTTAATATTTAAGAACTATATGTCACAGACATGATTTCTCTGATGGGCAAAGTAATCCAAAAACCTGCTGGAAAGAGTTTGACTATTCTAAGAAGGGGTCAAAATAGCAACAGTAATAGGAATTTGACGAAGTGGATCCAACTTTGATGACTTTGAGGGGTTCAAGGCTTCAGTGCAGGAGTAACTGAAGACACGAAAGACACAGCATGAGGACTAAAATTTAAAGTGGAGCCTGAGGACGTGATTGAGTACCAATTACGGGTTGAGGACTTGTGTCATACAGTTCAGCAAAAAGATGACCTCGGTATGGGCTCTATTGGTAAAGGTCCTGCCACACTGGCAGTGGGACAATACAAATGCGACACATGCTACAGGGAAATGTTCTTTAAAACAAAGAGTAATAGGACAAAACTCACTGTTGTCTTATTTTAATAAACAGCCACCTCAACCTTCAATAATAACATTCACCACTCAGCAGCCATCTACAGCAAAGCAAGATCTTCTACTGACAAAGGATTAGAACTTACTGAAGACTTGGGTGGTTGTCAGCACTTTGTATCAATCAAGTACTTCCAAATTCAAGTATGTGCCTTGTCGTATTTATGTTATTGCACATTTACTATATTGCAATGTTATAATGTAAATCTAATTTGTGTATGCATTAGAAACCACTACCTGTATGGCAAGCTTTGCCCTGGCATTTGTCTTACTGTGGACTTAAGCCAAACCTGCCATACCTCAGCGGCATGCCTTTATCAGCAAGAAGAAAAGGGAACCAACATTTTTGGAGTTTCAATTTGTCAGATGTTGTGTAACATATTTTATGTCTGGAAAACTTATCTCCTGTATCTTTTTAATGCCACCTCTTTGCAAGAGGTGTAAGTGGCAGGAGGCAGACAACAAGTAAGAACAAGCTGTATTAAAGTCAGCAGGAATAAGGAAATAGAAGCAGTTTACCTTCATAATGCATGGCAAGAACCTCAGGTGATGACAAGAGACTCTAAGGATGCAAATAATGTGGCCAACAGCCCAACCTCACAATGACAGCTTCTTTTTATAGATCTAGTGGGAATGGAATTTAAATGCTGGTTTGCCTGTTCAGCAAGTTGTTCTGTCTACTATACCCCACTGCCAGTTGGGTCATCCAGTTTGTTTACTTTTTGGAAGTACTAGGGATTGAACTCCAGGACCATGCTCATAGAGGCAACTGTTCTACCACTGAAATAAATCCTCACCTCACCCCACTGCCAGTTCAAAAGACAGACACCCTGGAAGCCACCACCTATCAGGCAGGGACTGGGGAGAGAGGGTCAGGGTCAACTACTAAGGTAGCACTGCAGGCACACAAATGGAGTCTGCAAACTGCAGAGCTCCAAATTCTAGATTAGTAATGATTATAACCTACAAGTTCAATTCTACCTACAGTTCTCATAAATTAAAATTTCATACTTTGAAATAAGAAACTTGTCTTTGCTCTAAAAGCAATCATTCAAAGTAATCACTGAAAATCTTTACTGTTTATAGCCTTCAATTTGATTTTCTGGGATGTATTACAAAGTTAATTATAAAACACCTAAGTTCAATTTAATATCGATATTTATGATAGGCACATCATACCTGCTCAACAAAACATGTGAACAACTTACCTTCCTCTCCCTAAACCAGGAGAGGATTCAAGACTACTTGGCTCCACACGCCCAGTTCCAATCTCTCTCTTGGCATAAGCTGAAGGGTTTTGTATTCGTGTTCTAGTTTGCCCTGCTTGCCTCGTCTGTGGGCTCCGGACACCATTAATTAATCGCTCTGCAGTGAAGTTAAATATTGAAGGACTTTCTAGCAGCCCAGGCCCTCTCTCTGCACTAGGAATCGCATGGCGCAGATGAGACTTACTAGGATTCCTGTAAATGAGATGTTCGTATGCTGAATTATCAAACAATCAAGGCGTATAGAATGAGCATGCTAATGTGAAATATGGATGCTAAAAATCTGCTCCCTACTTAACACAAAAATGTTATTCAGAATAGTTACTGCACAACATATGGGATAATGCAAAGCCATCAATCATGTGTCAAGGCCCCATATCACTGTTTGTATGTCTGATTTCAAGTTAAAAAGCAGGCATACACTGCACAAGTTCCTCCAAAAGCCTTCTCTGAAGAAAAAGTATTTTTTACTGTAGGCAACTGACTTGGGTGTTTAATCTTTACAGACTGTTGATGGAAGTTTCAAATAGATTTATCTTTGATGAGCATTATTAGTGGCTAAATAGAGTTCTGATTACAAACTAAAAAGGCAGCAACATGAAGCTCTTAAGCATTTGAAGCACTCTTGGAACTTGCCTGCTTCTAGGAGGATACTGTCTGAGTGATGTCAGAGGAGATGCCACAGGTTTAAAGGTTGGAGACGTAAACCCATTTATAAATCCAGTACTTGGAAACGGAGTTACCTGGATTCATTAATAAGAAACAAACATGTAAAAACATTATGAAAAGGACTTTTAATTTGTTTAATATTATGGCACATTGTGTAACTTAGATCATGTTATCCTCATTAGAGATGTGATGCTGCTTCTTACATATTAAAATAATATGTAGGGGGCTGGAGAGATGGCTCAGTGGTTAAGTGCGCTTCCTGCACAAGCATGACTGAGACTCTGCCAAATTTCAAATCCCCAGATCTGGCATAAAACATCTAGGTGTGGCCACACATTCCTATAACCCCAGTCCTATAGGAGAGCAGAGACTTGAGAATCATTGGAGCCTCACTCCATAGTCAATAAAAAAAGAGACTCCAGCTCAAAACAAAACCAGATGGAAAAGCAATGGACCATGATGCTCTACTCTAGCCATTGCAGAGGAACAACCCCCTGCCACAGGCCACTGTACCAGGCACTTCAAGGGCATACATGTGCATACACACCACATTACATACATACACATACAAGCAAGAAAAAAACAGTAATAGTAGGGTAAAGAAAGCATTTGAGATTAAACTAAAGGCCAATGTTAAAATATTTTAAAAAATGAAATAAGGGCTGGAAGGATGGCTTAGCGATTAAGGTGCTAGCCTGCAAAGCTAAAGGACCCAGTTCAATTCCCCAAGACTCGTAAGCCAGATGCACAAGGTGGTGCATGCTTCTGGAGTTCATCTGCAATGGTTGAAGGCCCTGGGGAGCCCATTCCTCTACCTTCCTCCTCCCCCCACCGCCTGTTTCTCTCTCAAATAAAAATAAAAAAGATAAAGGCCAATGTTTCCTGAGCATTCAGAATCATCAGGCTGGTGGCAAGAACATTTTCTTTGTCATCTTAGTTAATCTTTATGATAATCCAATGAAAGCACTAAGAGGACACAACCTTGTTCAGAATCACATGGGCACTTGAACAAAGATAATGTCTAAAAATCTCCAAATGCTTAAACTTAGGGTTAATGCAAAAACTATGGGTGGCCTGGCAAAAAGTAAACAATTTTTATTCTCAATGATCTTAAAAAAATTCAAAGTTCTCAATCTTAGGGAGATCACATACTTATTACTACTAACCATGTTTTACCATACTCTTTGGGAAGGATGTATGTATGTATGTACATCTATGCATATGTAAACAGGTACATGTGTACATATGGTTGTAAAAAGTGTTCAACATTTTTAGCCATCAGGGAAATGCAAATTACAACTGCTTTTAGAGTCTATGTCAGAATGGTTATCATCAAGAAAAGAAATGTCGGGCTGGAGAAATGGCTTAGCGGTTAAGCATTTGCCTGTGAAGCCTAAGGACCCCAGTTCGAGGCTCGGTTCCCCAGGTCCCATGTTAGCCAGATGCACAAGGTGGCGCATGCGTCTGGAGTTCGTTTGCAGAGGCTGGAAGCCCTGGCGCGCCCATTCTCTTTCTACCTCTATCTGTCTTTCTCTCTGTGTCTGTCACTCTCAAATAAATAAATAAATAAATTTTTTTTAAAAAAAGAACAGAAATGTCAACTAATGCTGGGCGGGGTGGGGGGGGGGGAGGGACCGGACCCTTATACACTATTAGTGGGAATATAAAGTGGTAAATCCACATGGGAAACACTAAGGAGGTCTCTTACAAAAACTGAAAATAGGGCTGGAGAGATGGGTTAGCAGTTAAGTCATTTGCCTGCGAAACCTAAGGATTCATGTTCAACTCTCCAGGTCCCACATAAGCCATGCACAAGGGAGTACAAGCAGCTGGAGCTCGAGTGTAGTGGCTAGAGGCCTTGGTATGGCAATATTCTTTCTCTCTCATAAAAAACGAAACAAAAATACCAGAAAATAGAAAATAGAACTACTATATGACTGACCTAGCTTGAGTACATACCCGATGAACTCTTAAGTGAAAATATCACAGATATACTTGTGTATTCATTTACTACTGCACTGTTCCCAACAGGCAGGAAATGGAATCATTAACTGATGAACATGTAAGGAAAATATGGTACATAAACACAATAAAATTTTATTCAGGCATAAATACAAATTAAATTATGACATGCAGGAACATGATGGAACTGGAAATGACTATAATTCAAACAAGCCAGACTGACAAAAACACTGACTTCTCTCTTATGTGGATTTTAAAATTTAAAAGTGTGTTGTGTGTATGTACTAAAAAGGGGAGAAGAGGCCTTACAAAAGTGGGAGGAGGTAACGGAATGATGTGACATGAAAGCAGAAGAGGGGACTATATGAGGAAGGAAGGAAACCAGCCAGATGTGGGCAGGGGCACACTGGAAGAGGAGGAATTATAATGAAGGTACACACAACACAGTGAAAATGAAGCCCATTACTTTGTAGTCTATCTTAAAAATGTTAATTTCTGTTAAGTAAATTCTGGAAGAAAAAAATAGAAAAACCGAAGAAGAAAAAGGCTTACTTACCAAGGGTGGATCGAGATAACTGTGTGTTGTTGACCATGTCTGGGGGGTGATCAGGCTGTACAGAGGAAACTGCTGCTGAGGACTGTACACAGGAGGTAAGTAAAAAGATGTTGCGTAACGCTGCTGTGTATAAAGGCTCATGTCGAGAGGTCTGAATCCATTCTTTGGCAAAAATGTGTTTATAGCTATTGCCTTTGCTTTTATCCGTGCCTGTTTGGAAACATTTAAACTCCTATTAGAATATTTAAGAATACTGATTAGACAGTAACTATAAACAATGGTCTTGCTTACCTTAATTGGCTTTCCTTGAAAAGTTTTGACTTCTTCTCGTAGGTATTTGTAAGCCTAAGGGCAAAATCATCCAAAATACCAAGCTGTTAACTTTATAAGTTAATTCAGTAGCTCAAATAAGTTAACATATGGCAGACAAGACACAGAACAGTGACTCTTGGGGTCACAAATGCATTAAAGCAACCTTGTAAGTACTATAATATTTGTGCCCCAAATACTCAAAAGCAAGATTTATTCATAGCTAATTACAACTATTAATAAATGTTGTAAGAGTCTCTCAAATCCACACAGCTAAAAATTCTGATCCAGGAGAAAATAAAAAATACAGAGATCTTCATCTCAATCCCAATTTAAGATTGGGATTATGCAATTCAGGAAAGGAAATGCTTGACAGGGAAGGAAAAGTAGACAGTCTAAAGGACTGAAGGTATTGTTTACATGTAGCTTCCATGTTTCTTTCCAACGTATAGCAACATCAAGTCCTTCAAACTCTGAAGGCTCTCAACCTATCCATTCACATTCACATCAGCAGGGCTTGCCCTGGGTCCACAAGCATAGTGCTCCTCATTCTCTCCTATTGGCCAGATACAGCTCATCCTTCAGGTTTTTCTTTTTCTTCTAACCCTTCATTTGTACCACTTTACACTTCACACTTGTTACTTTGTTACAAGATGCCTACTCTAAGAGCAAGTAAACAAGCCCCTTAAGGAACTTGTACTCAGTAAGGCTGAAAGCATCCCTCAACACAATGATTTTCATTCCCAGATCATCGTCAAGTTCAATATAATAAATTTTTGCCTCTATCCAGATGATACCAGAACTGACTTTCATAGGTTGCTTATATTCTTAGCAGGTAATACAAAATATTTTTACAGTGCTATAAAAATAAACCATTAAGCTTCTGAAACTATAATGTTGTAATAATCTCAATGCACTAATTTATTCTATCTATGAATAATAAACACCTTATTGAGTGGTGGAGAAAAGAACTTACCTGCTGTGCATCAGCTTCTGTTTCAAACGTAATAAACCAATTATCATTATAGGCAAATTCACAGTTTATAAATTTCGGTAAATTATCTCCTTTAAAGAGTGCTTCTACTTCCTATAGAAAATACAGAAGTAGAATTAGTCTTCAGTCATGCCACTTTTGACTTCAGCAAATCAAGGAAAAAAATGCCTCCTCTTAAGTACATATTCTTTCTCTCCTTAGGCAGATTACAGCATGCTCCTAATGCTAGTAAATCTCTTCCAATAATGCCACAGAACCACAATAACAAAAACCAAAAAATGATGAAAATTAGTTTTCCCTAGTCTCAAGATATCACTAAGGTGTATTAATGTGAAAAGTAACACACCATTATATCATTAGACTGATTAACCATCATTTTTTAAAAAATAATTTGAGGGCCAAGGAGATAGTTGTGTCAGTAAAGTGCTTGCTTGCCTTGTAAGCATAAAGACCTGACTTTAGCACCCAGTTCCCTTATAACAATGTTGGATGTGGTGACACATGCCTGCAATCCTAGTGCTGGGGAAGTGGTGCAATAAAGATCTCTGGAGCTCATAACCCAGCCAAGACTAATTAGTGAGCTCCAGGCCATTAAAAAATCCTGTATAAAAAAAGAGGGTACAGTGTTCCTGAGAATGACATTTGAGGGTGTCCTCCAAAAGCACACATTTATACCCACACATACATGCACATATATACCAAATATACCAGAAAAAGATTATTTGAAAATCAAAAAATACAGACTGAACTTTTATTACTAGACAAGTTGAACGAGATTTACTGTCTCAAATGGCACAGCTAAAAGAAAAGACAGGGGCTAAGGAGATAACTTAGCAGTTAAAGAAGCTTGCTACCAAAGTCTGCTATCCCAAGTTTGATTCCCCAGTTCCCATGTAAAGCCAGATGCACAAAGTGGCACACATGTGTGGAGTCCACCTGTAGTGGCAACAGGCCCTGGTGTGTGCCCATACTCTTACTCTCTCTGCAAATAATTTGTTGTTGTTTTGAAGTAGGGTGTCACTTTAGTTTAGGCTGAATTGGAATTTACTATGTAGTCTCAGGGTGGCCTTGAACTCATGGTGATTCTCCTACCTCTGCCTCCTGTGCTAAGATTAAGGGTGTGCACCACCATGCCTGGTGTGTGTGTGTGTGTATGTATGTATGTATATAAAATATTACATATAAAATTATATACTTTATATGTAAATATTTATATATATATATGTCTTTAATTTATATATATAAATATTATGTAATATATATGCATATATAAAAGCAAAAGACAGGGCTGGAGAGATGGCTTAGTGGTTAAGGCGCTTGCCTGAAAAGCCAAAGGACCCACATATACCAGATACACAGGGCAGCATAACTGCCTAGAGTTCGTTTACAGCATCTGAAGGCCCTGGCATGCCATTCTCTCTCTCAAATAAATAATAACATAAAAACAAAGAGAAGAAAGACAGGGAAAGAAAATGAAAAAAATAAAATAAAATAAAACATGTGAATTAAGGTTCTCCAGGCACCTGTCCAATGGTCGAG
The DNA here is from genome assembly GCF_020740685.1 of Jaculus jaculus. Classification (NCBI taxonomy): domain Eukaryota; kingdom Metazoa; phylum Chordata; class Mammalia; order Rodentia; family Dipodidae; genus Jaculus; species Jaculus jaculus. The sequence goes on along the minus strand of NC_059107.1, from coordinate 71,877,147 downwards.
GAGATCCATCCCTGAGAGGAAACATGAACAAGGTGAGCCCCTACGCATACCTGGCTCAAACCCATTGTTTATAGGCTGCAGGGTCAGCAGGATGAATATAGGCTCCAGAGCTCTGTGGAGGGCCCTAGGTCATTGTCCAGAGAAGAAATGATTTGCAAGAGGAGCAACCTCAGAGCCAGCTCACTGGGAAGAAAATAGTGTGTGTGCACACCCAGCAGACAAAGTGGAAATTCAGAACATGAGAATGTGAGGCAGAAAACTTATTGGGCAAACAAGCAAAATGAACCCCGGAGTCCAGGCTCCTCTGATTCTACACAGCAAATACAGCTTAGGAATCAAACTGGCTCCAAGTAACTCCTTAGGTTCAGACAACATTCCTTTGTCAGGATGAGTAGTGGGACTGAAGGTATACATCATCACCAAGCAGCTTAACTACATCTCAGAACCAGACCCAAGAATATTTTAAGGATACAAAAATATTCTGTAGTCAGTGAAGTAAAATTCACACAATAGAAAAATGTGAAAAAAAAATGTGGCCTAGAAAAAAAAAAAGAGCAACCCAATTTAACCTAGAAATAATGCAAATGATAGCATTAGAAAACAAGGGCATTAGAAGAGTTAATGAAGGGCTGGGAAGATGGGTTAGCGGATAAAGGCAATCTGAGTTTGATCCTCCTCAGCACCCATGTAAAGCCAGATGCAAAGTAGCACCTGTATCTGTATCTGTATCTGTATCTATATCTATATCTGTATCTGTATCTGTATCTGTATCTGTATCTGTATCTGTATCTGTATCTGTAATTCAATGTGCCTGCTCCAATGCGGGGCAGAACCAGGAGACATGGAAAGCTTTGGGAGACCCATGGTGGTGCACAATGACAAAACAAGAGGAGAACCAGTTTCAAGGAAGCAGAAAGAGAGGACAGAGAGCCCAAAGTATGCGCCATAGCACACATATGCAAGCATGCACTTTAAGTTAATGAATATATATTTCATATGCTCAAACAGGTGAAGACTGAGAATACAAAAACTTACAAGAAACTCATTTTACTATAAAGACAAATAGATTAAAATGGACAGCATGATAGCATAACAAATGAAGGCTACAGTGGCTATCCAGCTAAGATAGGGTCCAGAATAAAAACAGTACCAGGGAAAATAAGGCTATTCCATAAAAAATTATTAGCTAGTTTATTACATTTCACTGAAAAGTACTAAAGGAATTAAACAATATCATTTCCTGTGATTCTAATGTCCAACTCTGTTGTGTAGTCTCTGGTAAACACTCATTTGTTAAAGAGAACACAAATACATCAATTTAGAAAACAAGACTGACCAATGAAGTTAGTATCACAGCTTCTAAAGTCAACCCTTCATTAGACTGTCAATGAAGTAGAAGGCAGACAGGTGCTAAATACATCTAAAATGTTCTAACTAGTGACAAGCATCTGGTTACAGTTAAGCAATCCAAAAAAAAAGAAATCTAGAATTTTCTGGGAACTTGGGAGCTTGTTCTTTTAGCCTACTAGATGGGTTCTGCATCAGAGTACTTACAAATTTACTTCCCTCCGTTTCCTTTTCAACTTATTTTTTTATTTTATTTTTAATTTTTTTTAAAAAATTTTATTTATTTGAGAGCGACAGACACAGAGAGAAAGACAGATAGAGGGAGAGAGAGAATGGGCGCGCCAGGGCTTCCAGCCTCTGCAAACGAACTCCAGAAGCATGCGCCCCCTTGTGCATCTGGCTAACGCGGGACCTGGGGAACTGAGCCTCGAACCGGGGTCCTTAGGCTTCACAGGCAAGCGCTTAACCGCGAAGCCATCTCTCCAGCCCTCCTTTTCAACTTTTAATTTAACATAGTTTCCTCTAAATTTTCTTAAGACTTTTATTCAAGCTCTATACAACAGTGCAGGTTTATTAATAGCAAGATATAGGTTAAAGAGAAAAGTATAAAATCCTATTTGATTGCAGGTTTTACAAATACTTAAAGTCTGAAAAACTGGAGATGGGGGGGAGGGAGGGAGAGAGAATGGGTGCACCAGGGACTCTAGCAACTGCAAATGAACCCCAGATACATACACAGTTTTATGCATCTGCTTTACATGGGTACTGGGGAATCAAACCAGGGTTTTTAGGCTGTACAGGCAAGCACCTTAGCCACTGAGAGATCTCTCCAGCCCCCAGATCTTGTCTTCTTGAAGACAGTACAACTATCAGAACAAGACAACAGTTAAAGAGTAGTATTGCAATAGAGGCATGGCTGAGCGCTAAGGCTCTTGCCTGCAAAGCCTAAGGACTCAAGTTCTACTCTGTAGATCCCATGTAAGCCAGATGCACAAAGGTTAGGCAAGCGTTAAGGTCACACATGCTCACTAAGTGGCACAAGTATCTGGACTTCAATGTCAGTGGCTGAGGGCCTGGAGCACCAATTCTCTGTTCCTTTCCCCTCTCTAAAAAAACAAACAAGCAAACAAAAAAGAGTAATATTATTTTCCTTTAAGTCTTCATACATACTGTTCTACTAAGAGTGAAAAGCTGAATCTCAGCAAGTATAAGTAGAAATGATTTCTTCCCTTGTTTAAAAGACAAGTAAGCACGAATGACATGAAAGATCAGCCAAGCCGATTAAGAGTCTCCAAAAGCAGGCAGACACTATTCTCTGAGGTGGCCCACAAATGAACTGATGAATTAATTCCCAATACATCCTATCACAATTTTTCTTAATTGTCTTGAGATGTTACAAACATTAGTGTGGTTAGTATGCCATACAAGTCAGATTAAGCTATGGACAAATAGCAAATTTATAACAATGTATTAGACTACAAAGCTTCTCATTATTCATAAACTATCAACGAGACCCAAGTTATCACTCCTCTATGGAGTGATAATTTTTGCATTGCATTTATTCTTACACTAAAGACATTTGTACTCATGATGGAAAAATCACTGGCAAGTAAGGGTGGATCCAGAAAAACACCAGGGACTCATCAGGGCATCAGGGACTTCTTTGAATACCTGCTTGCCATAAAAATATTTATTTTGCCAAAAATTCATTTGGAATCACAAAAACCTCGAATATCTAAAATAACACTGAGCAACAAAAATGAGGCTGGTGGTATCACCATACCTGATTTTAACTTCTACAGAGCCATAGTAACAAAAACACCATGGTACTGGCACAAAAACAGACATGTAGATCAGTGGAACAGAACAGAGGACCCAGATGTAAGCCCAAGTAGCTATAGCCACCTGATATTCGATAAAAATGCCAAAACTACTCATTGGAGAAGAGACAGTCTCTTCAGCAAATGGTGTTTTGAAAACTGGACATATATCTGCAGAAGGATGAAAACAGATTCTTCTCTCTCGCCAAGAATTAAGTCCAAATGGATTAAAGACCTTAACATCACACCTGAAACTCTGAAACTGCTACAGGAAAAAGTAAGGGAAACCCTTCAACATACTGGTCTTGGCAAAGACTTTCTGAATACAACCCCAATTGCTCAGGCAATAAAACCACAGATTAATCACTGGGACCTCATAAAATTACAAAGATTTTGCACTGCAAAGGACACAGTGAAAAAAGCAAAGAGGCAACCTACAGAATGGGAAAAAATCTTCGCCAGCTATATATCTGATAGAGGATTAATATCTAGGATATACAAAGAACTCAAAAAGTTAAATAATAAGGAATCAAACAAGCCAATCAAAAAATGGACTATGGAGCTAAATAGAGCATTCTCAAAGGAAGAAATACGAATGGCATATAAGCATCTAAAAAAATGTTCTACGTCACTAGTCATCAGGGAAATGCAGATTAAAACTACATTGAGATTCCATCTCACTCCTGTCAGGTTGGCCACCATCATGAAAACAAATGATCATAAATGCTGGCGGGGATGTGGAAAAAGAGGAACCCTTCTACACTGCTGGTGGGAATGCAATCTGGTCCAGCCAATGTGGAAAACAGTGTGCAGATTCCTAAAACAGCTAAAGATTGATCTACTATATGACCCAGCTATAGCACTCCTAGGCATATATCCAAAGGACTCATCTCATTTCCTTAGGAGTACGTGCTCAACCATGTTTATTGCTGTTCAATTTATAATAGCCGGGAAATGGAACCAGCCTAGATGTCCCTCAACTGATTTGTGGATAATGAAGATGTAGCACATTTAAACAATGGAGTTCTACTCAGCAGTAAAGAAAAATGAACTTATGAAGTTTGCAGACAAATGGATGGACTTGGAAGGGATTATACTAAGTGAGGTAACCCAGGCCCAGAAAGCCAAGCACCACATGTTCTCCCTCATATGTGGATCCTAGCTACAGATGATTGGGCTTCTGTGTGAGAACGAAAATACCTAGTAGCAGAGGCCAGTAAGTTAAAAAGGAGACATAAAGGGAAGAGAAAGGAAGGGAGGATACTTAATAGGTTGATACTGTATATATGTAATTACAATGATTGTAATGGGGAGGTAATATGATGGAGAATAGAATTTCAAATGGGAAAGTGTGGAGGTGCGTAGGGAGGGAATTACCATGGGATATATTTCTTAATCATGGAAAATGTTAATAAAAATTAAAAAAAATATTTATTTTGAAGTTATTTATCACAGAAGTTCATTTACCTTAATTTGGGGACTTAATTTTATTTGATTTTTGGGGGGTAGAGTTTGACTCTAGTCCAGGCTGACCTGGAATATACTATGCACTCATAGGTACATACTATAAAAGCATATACTCCACAAAGTATGAAAAATCTGAAAGAAATGGATGATTTCCTTGATTTACATGACCTTCCTAAATTAAATCAAAATGAGATTAATCTCTTAAATAGACCTATAACAAATTTGGAGTTCGGAATAGTTATCAATAATCTCCCAACTAAAAAAAGCCCAGGCCCGGATGGATTCACTGCTGAATTTTACCAGACCTTTAAGGAAGAGCTAACACCATTGCTTCTTAAGCTTTTCCAGGAAATAGAAAAAGAAGGAATTCTATCAAACTCCTTCTATGAGGCCAGAATCACCCTGATACCAAAAGCAGGCAAAGATAGAACAAAAAAAGAAAATTACAGACCAATCTCCCTCATGAACATAGATGCAAAAATTCTCAACAAAATATTGGCAAACAGAATACAAGAGTATATCAAAAAGATCATTCACCCTGACCAAGTAGGCTTTATCCTAGAGATGCAGGGATGGTTCAACATACACAAATTGATATATGTAATACATTATATAAATGGGTTGAAGGACAAAAATCACATGATCATCTCATTAGAGGCAGAGAAAGCATTTGACAAAATCCAACATCCCTTCATGATAAAAGTCCTACAGAGACTGGGAATAGAAGGAACATATCTCAATAAAATACAGGCTATTTCTGAAAGCCTACAGCTAACATATTACTAAATGGGGAAAAACTGGAAGCTTTTCCACTAAAATCAGGAACAAGACAAGGGTGTCCACTGTCCCCACTTTTACTTAATATAGTTTTGGAAGTCTTAGCCGTAGCAATAAGGCAAAAGACACACATAAAAGGGATACAAATTGGAAAGGAAGAGATCAAGTTATCATTATTTGCAGATGACATGATTCTATACATAAAGGACCCTAAAGCCTCTACTAGCAAACTGTTAGAGCTGATCAAAACCTACAGCCATGTAGCAGGATACAAAATAAATACACAGAAATCAGTAGCCTTCATATATGCTAACAACAAACACACAGAGGATGAAATCAGAGAATCACTCCCATTCACAACTGCATCCAAAAAAAAAAATAAATAAATAAAGTACCTTGGAATAAACCTAACGGAGGAAGTAAAGAATCTCTACAATGAGAACTTTAAAACACTCATGCGAAAAATTGCAGAAGACACTAGAAAGTGGAGAAACATCCCTTGATCCTGGATTGGAAGAATCAATATTGTGAAAATGGCAATCTTACCTAAAGCAATCTACACATTTAATGCAATCCCTATCAAAATTCCAAAGGCTTTCTTCATGGAAATAGAAAAAACAATCCAAAAATTCATTTGGAATCACAAAAAACCTCGAATATCTAAAATAATGCTGAATAACAAAAATAAGGCTGGTGGTATCACCATACCTGATTTTAATCTATCCTACAGAGCCATAGTAACCAAAACAGCATGGTACTGGCACAAAAACAGACATGTAGATCAGTGGAACAGAATAGAGGACCCAGATGTAAGCCCAAGTAGCTATAGCCACCTGATAGTCGATAAAAATGCCAAAACTACTCATTGGAGAAAAGATAGCCTCTTCAGCAAATGGTGTTGGGAGAACTGGATATATATCTGCAGAAGAATGAAAATAGATTCTTCTCTCTTGCCATGCACAAGAATTAAGTCCAAATGGATTAAAGACCTTAACATCACACCTGAAACTCTGAAACTGCTAGAGGAAAAAGTAGGGGAAACCCTTCAACATATTGGTCTTGGCAAAGACTTTCTGAATACAACCCCAATTGCTCAGGTAATAAAACCACAAATTAATCACTGGGACCTCATAAAATTACAAAGATTTTGCACTGCAAAGGACACAGTGAAAAAAGCAAAGAGGCAACCTACAGAATGGGAAAAAATCTTCGCCAGCTATATATCTGATAGAGGATTAATATCTAGGATATACAAAGAACTCAAAAAGTTAAATAATAAGGAATCAAACAAGCCAATCAAAAAATGGGTTATGGAGCTAAACAGAGCATTCTCAAAGGAAGAAATACGAATGGCAAAAAAGCATCTAAAAAAATGTTCTACGTCACTAGTCATCAGGGAAATGCAGATTAAAACTACATTGAGATTCTATCTCACTCCTGTCAGATTGGCCACCATCATGAAAACAAATGATCATAAATGTTGGCGGGGATGTGGAAAAACAGGAACCCTTCTACACTGTTGGTGGGAATGCAATCTGGTCCAGCCATTGTGGAAATCGGTGTGGAGGTTCCTAAAACAGCTAAAGATTGATCGACCATATGATGCAGCTATAAGCACTCCTAGGCATATAACCAAAGGACTCATCTCATTTCCTTAGAAGTATGTGCTCTACCATGTTTATTGCTGTTCAATTTATAATAGCTGGGAAATGGAACCAGCCTAGATGTCCCTCAACTGATGAGTGGATAATGAAGATGTGGTACATTTATACATTGGAGTTCTATTCAGCGGTAAAGAAAAATGAAGTTATGAAATTTGCAGAAAAATGGATGGACCTGGAAAGGATTATAATAAGTGAGGTAACCCAGGCCCAGAAAGCCAAGTGCTGCATATTCTCTCTCATATGTGGATCCTAGCTACAGATGATTGAGCTTCTGGGTGAGAAGGAAAATACTTAGTAGCAGAGGCCAGTAAGTTAAAAAGGAGACATAAAGGGAAGAGAAGGGAAGGGAGGAGGGTACTTAATAGGTTGATATTGTATATATGTAAGTACAATGATTGAGATGGGGAGGTATTATGATGGAGAATGGAATTTCAAAGGGGAAAGTGTCGGGAGGAGGGAGGAAATTACCATGGAATTTTTTTTTATAATCATGGAAAATGTTAATAAAAATTTAAAAATTAAAAAAAAAAAAACACTGGCAAGTAAGGGTGGATCCAGAAAAACATCAGGGACTCATTCGTGCCTCAGCGACTTCTTTTAATACCTGCTTACCATAAAAATATTTATTTTGAAGTTATTTATCACAAAAGTTCATTTACCTTAATTTGGGGACTTAATTTTATTTGATTTTTGGGGGTAGAGTTTGACTCTAGTCCAGGCTGACTTGGAATATACTATGCAGTCTCAGGGTGGCCTTGTACTCAGTGATGTTCCTACTTCTGCCTCCCTAGTGCTGGGATTAAAGGCACAAACCCTTATAATCTTTTTAATGTAGGTATGTAAAGGAGTCCTGTGAACAAAAGATTTGACACTCATTTTCTCCCACAGGTGCATCATATTGTAACTATCAGTACACTCATCTTAGGATAAAGTCTCACCATAAGCATTCTTAAAAATAATCCATATAAAATGCACAAATATAAAAGTAAATAAATAAACAACAAAAAATATTCAAGAAAAGGTTTATGTACCCACTATAAATTACTTACTTCCACAGGTGTAGATTCAGATATTTCACGTAATATAACTATGCAACGGTTTTGATTTGGCCTTACTTTTTCACCCTTCTCATCAACTTGGACTAAGGGTAAAGCTGCAAACAGAGAAAAATAAGTGTTAAAACATAAATATTATATGACATTCCAATGGAATTTATAACACCATACTGCCAAGTACAATGAACAAACCTGATGAAAGTGGGCTGTCTTAGAGGCAGAGGTAAAAGGATCACTGAGAGTTTGAGGCCAGCTTGGGACTAAAGAGTGAGTTTTATGTCAGCCTGGACTAGAGACCCAACCTCAAAACAACGAACAAGAAAAAAACCTAGCTGATGGCGATTTAGGAATTAATGCCTCTTGGAGGTAGTGTATTGTTGGGGGCGGGCTTATGGGTGTTATAGACAGTTTGCCCTTGATAGTATTTAGCACACTCTCCTGTTGCTATTGTCCACCTTATGTTGGCCAGGGGGTGATGTCCATCCTCTGCTCATGCCATCGATTTCCCATCATCATGGAGCTTCCCCTTGGGTCTGTAAACCAAAATAAACCCTTTGATTTCTGCCAGCAATGTGAGCCTAACTACAACAGTAATGTTGGTACCAGGAGTGGGGTAATTTGCTGCTAGACACCTGACTGTGGTTTTAGCCTTCTGGTGCTGATTATTAAGAGGACTGCGGAAGAATTTGAAACCTTGGCTTAAGATACACCTTACAGTACAGTAAGTATAAGTACAGCTTGATGGACTATTCTGGTCGAAATGAGACCTGAATGCAGTAAAAACTATGGACAATGAGGTTCAGCTTATGAAGGTGAAAAAAAACTTTGCTTGGACTGGACTAGAAGCAGTTTTTATGAGAGGCTTGCTGTTATGCCTCTGTCCTGAGAATTTGTGCAAGGTTGCATTACATATAAATGGACTAGTGTGAGTAAAGGGGTATGGCAAAGAAATGAAATCTTTGGGCTGAAACTTCTGCCCATTCAGCTGCAGTTATATGAGAGATTACAACCTTTCAGATTGGGCCAGCTGCCCTGTACTGGGACAAGAGGAAGAAGGAAGACTCTTCTGAAGGGGCCTGAGTGCTCAAAAAGTGTCCTGTTCTTCAGAGTCTGACTTACTCCCCCCCTGGACTAACAAACTGACACCCTACCTGTGATACGGAATATAAGAAATACAAGAAACAGAGGGTCATAGAATTTGCAACATGGTCTTGTATTTTGGAAACAGCCATGGGTAGTGTGAAGCAGGTTTGCTAGATGCCTGCATGGAGACCAGATGGAGCCAGTAGGATGAACGGTGAATTGCAGTGGAGACCAGTGGAGATGCCATGACCAACCACAATAAGCCTGCTAAGACACGCTGCCAGCCCCAGACGAAGTTTTCCAGAATTACATGTACCCTAGCTGGAGGGGCAGAATTGGAACACCAGAGACTTGTTCTTGGTTAGACTTGGAGATTTGTCACTGAAAAGAATGTTGCCCTGGTTATTTAAATCTCATATTGTTTGAATATTTCTTTGCTATGCCCAGTACCGTCTCTTGCAGTGTGAGTGTTTATTCTGTGTCATTATGGATTCGGGGGGGAGGGGGAGGCGGAATTTTTTGGTATTACGGCTCAGTTAAAAGACCTGGGATGCTATTTCCGGTTAAGATGGCAGCATAGAAACCACGCCAAAGCAGCCTAGGGGAGAAAAAGCAAATAAATAAATAAAATAAAAACAGCAAATTATACTTTTACTAAAAAGTGAGGTGTGTAAGAAATTACCAACTGCGGCAGAGAACTAGGAAAGATCCAGAGTATCTAGAGCCCAGGTAGGCAGCCAAGTGTGGCTCCAGCAGCAGCAGAACTAGGTCTGCAGGGCCACAGGTGCAAGGCTCGGCTTGAGCTGCAGGAAAAGTCAGGTGTGGGATTCTCCATTTACACAGGAGCTTCTCACAAACTCAAGAAACATGAAGGGAGGACAGCAGGGAAGAATGAAGGAGCAGCTCGTGAGGAGTGCACGGACCAGCAGGAGAACTTCAGCCACCATCCACAGCCTCCCCTCACCACCGCCAGCACAAGCAACAGAAAGCACTAGTGACCTGAGGAAAGGAGCTCACCTACACAGCATCCAGCACAGGTGATCAGAGCACTAATCCAGCAACCCAGCCAGCCTACCTGAGCACACAGCATAGCAAAGAGGGACCCAAGCAGGAGTGGAGTATAACTGAGACCAAAATAATCACGAAAGGTAACTGGAATTACACCATGTCAGTACCTGGCAAATAAGCCTGGTATATAGGCTTGAACTGGAAGTACTAATTGCACCTTCCATGTCAGGATAAATTATATGTTAAATCTGATGGATGGTTGGATATGCCATTCTTAACTAAGCTATACTTGGGCTTGTTATTTGGTGCTTCCTGATTTATAGTGCCTCTTCTGTCATGTGTAAGGGAAGGGTCTCACTTGGTCACAAGCTGACTTGGAACCCTCAACAGAGCAGAAATCTAAGCCTCTTAGTTGACAGGATTAAGGGTGTGGGACAACACACATCCTAAGGGACTGTGCCTTTGTTAGAGGATCTGGTGGTCATAATGCCTACTCTTGAATAACACACTGTGCTGTTTTTCACTGAACGTGTACATTGTTTAGTTAAATTTGAGAATCTGTGAATATTTTGTTCCATTCAGCCTACTTGAATACTCTCATAGCAGGCAAACCCAACATCACTTTAATAGATACTCTGAGCCATACCTAGCACCTTAAGCTCCAACCCTGAAGATATACAACATCTGATTGATTGACACATCTAATATTGCAGTTAGTTAGAAAATCCAGGCATTAAAATAATCCAAGATGCAAAAATCTGTACACTATAACACAAAAAACACCAAAAATCAAAACAATATAAATCCACCAAAAGTATTAATGCATCAGAAATGACCTCCAGCGAGAATGAGTTAGTGGAAATGCCTGGAAGATTTCAAAAGAATGATTATAAATATGCTCAAAGAAGTCAAAGAGGAAATCAAAGGAATCAAAGAAGACACAGGAAACCAATTTAATAAAATACAGAGGTCAATACCAGACATAAATCAGGAAATAGAAATAATACAGAAAACCAGTCAGAATTACTAACAATGGAAAACACAGTCAATGAAATAAAAACTCTGTAGAAAATCTCACCAGTAGAATGGACTTGAAGACCAGGTGGCAGATCTAATACAGTCTAACAACGAGAAAGAAAAACTAATAGGGAATTTCAAGATATTCGGGACACTATGAAAGGATCAAACATAAGAATTCAGGGTATCTACATTCTTCTCTCTCTCTCCATGTACAAGAATTAAGTCCAAATGGATTAATGACCTTAACATCAGACCTGAAACTCTGAAACTGCTACAGGAAAAAGTAGAGGAAACCCTTCAACATACTGTCTTGGCAAAGACTTTCTGAATATAACCCCAATTGATCAGGCAATAAAACCACAGATTAACCAATGAGACTTCATGAAATTACAAAGATTTTGTACAGCAAGGGACAACACTGTGAATAAAGCTAACAGGTAACCTACAGAATGGGAAAAAATCTTTGCAGCTATACATCTGATAGAGGATTAATATCTAGGATATACAAAGAACTCAAAAATTAAATAAAAAGAAATCAAGCCAATTAAAAAATGGGCTATGGAACTAAATAGAGAGTTCTCAAAAGAAGAAATACAGATGACACATAGGCATCCCTGGTCATCAGGGAAATGAAGCTTAAAACTACGCTAAGGGCTGCAGAGATGGCTTAGCGGTTAAGCACTTGCCCGAGAAGCCTAAGGACCCTAGTTCGAGGCTTGGTTCCCCAGGTCCCACGTTAGCCAGATGCACAAGGGGGTGCATGCATCTGGAGTTCGTTTGCAGTGGCTGGAAGCCCTGGCACACCCATTCTCTCTCTCTCCCTCTATCTGTCTTTCTTTCTGTGTCTGTCGCTCTCATATAAATAAATTTAAAAAGTGGAATAGAATATGTAGTTCAAAATCTTTCCATAAAAAAAAACCCAAAACAGACATGGCTTATCAATTCATTCTGTGAAGCTAGAAACTGTGATAAGCTAAACTAGAACTCATTAAAAGAAAACTACAGGCCAACACTTCTCCTGAACTTTACCAATTATTGCCAAACCAAATTAAGCAATATAAAAAGTATACTAAATGCAAGGCATAGTGGTACACCCTTTTAATCCTAGCACTTGGGAGGCAGAGGTCAGATTGCTTTGAGTTTGTGGTGGTTTGAATAGAACAGATGGCCCCCAATATATTCAGTTCTTTATTGGTTGTAGTTTGCAATTGCTGGCTACCTGGCTGGAGGCAATGTCACTGGGTGAATCTTAAGGTGTGGTGGTGGGTTTCTGATTTCAATCTAAAGATATGCAAAGTGTGCCTAGCTGGAGTTCCTGAAGTGTGCTGTGGCTTTTGACCTTTAGGCTTGTGCTTCTCTCTGTCTGCTTGGGCCTGTGAAGGCAGGCCAGCTTCTTCGGCCATTATGGAAGTTCCCTTGGATCTGTAAGTTTCAATAAATCCTTTCCTCCATAACTGTGCCTGGTCTGAAAGTTCATCTCAGTGAACCTGAATCTGTCTGCTACAGAGTTCAAGGCTAGTCTGCGACTACATAGTGAACTGCATGTTAGCCTGGGCTAGAGCCAAGACTCTACTTTGAAAAACCTAAATACCAATCAAAAAAATGTTTTTTATATACACACAGACACAAATGACAAATGGGTTTATCTCAGCAAGGCACCATGAGCTTACCAAGTGAAAATCAAGGAACCTAATCATGACCTTATAGTGCCTGGCACTGCCTACACAAGCCCATCATAATAGGAGGGAAAAGATCATAACATCAAAATAAAAGAAAGACTGATTGAGAGAGGGAGGGGACATGGTGGAGAATGGAGTTTAAAAGGGAATAGTGGGGGGAGGGAGGGAATTACAATGGGATATTATTTACACAATCATTGAAGTTGTTAATAAAATAATAAATTTTTAAAAAAGAATATCAAGCAACCTATACTGCATTAAAAAATTGTAGGGGGCTGGAGAGATGGCTTAGCAGTTAAGCGCTTGCCTGTGAAGCCTAAGGACCCCACTTCAAGGCTTGACTCCCCAGGACCCACGTTAGCCAGATGCACAAGTGCACAAGGGGGCGCATGCATCTGGAGTTCGTTTGCAGTGGCTGGAGGCCCTAGCGCACCCATTCTCATTCTCTCTCTCTCCTTCTTTCCCCGTCTGTCACTCTTAAATAAATAAATAAAAATAAAAAATTGTAAATCACACCATAGATATAAAAAAGTATTTTATAAAGATCTAACGTTCCTTTTTGATAAAAGCTTATAGCAATTCCAGCAGAGGGAACTTCTTCAGCCACATAAATATAAGTTACAGAAAATCTACAGATAACAATCACATTTATCAAAAGAAAACTGAATGATTTCCCCCATAATCAGGAAACAAGGAAGGATGAATACACTTCCTACATAAAACTATAAAAGTTAGCCAATGCAGTAATGAAAGAAAGAGACATGAAAGGTATTCAGGTAAGACATAAAGAGGCATTCAAAGACAATAAGCTGATTTATGTAGAAATTTGAATATAATTCCCATCCGAAATCAGAATTACATTCAACATGATTTTAGTAAACAATGTATATAAAAATACATATTTCTACATGCTAGCACCAATCAACCAGAAAGTGAAATAAAAATGATCATTTACAAATGAATGGATAATAAAGATGTGATGATACATTTACACAATGGCGTTCTATTCAGAGTGAAGAAAAACGAAATTATGAAATCTGCAGGAAAATGGATGGATCTGCAAAGAATTATACTAAGTGAGGTAAGCCAGGCCCAGAAAGCCAAATGTCGCATGTTCTCTCTCATATGTGGATCCTAGCTACAAATGTGTAGACTGTGTGTGAGCTGGAACCAAAAATCAGTAGCAGAAGCCAGTAAGCTACAAAAAGGCAATAAGGGAAGGAGAAGAGGGAAGGACTTAAGGAGATGGTATTGTATATATGTAAGTAGAAGAACAGATTACAGGGAGTGGAATGACCCAAGGGAGGCCAGGGGAAGAGATTGTGTAAAAGAAGGTTGGGGGGAAGGTCAATCAAAATTCAAGATACTTCAGGGTGTGGTGGCACATGCCTTTAATCCCAGCACTCGGGAGGCAGAGGTAGGAGGACTGCTGTGAGTTTGAGGCCACCCTGAGACTACACAGTTAATTCTAGGTCGGCCTGGACTAGAGTGAGACCCAACCTTGAAAAATGGAAAAAGAAAAAAAAAAAAAAACAACCCGCTACTGTGTAAAAGAAATCAATTTGAAAAGACTATTCTATATGACTCCAAGTATATGACATTCTAGGAAAGTCAAAACTGGAGACAGTAAAAGATTATTTAACAATTGCCAGGGTTGTGGTAGGGGTGAATAGGAAGGGTACAGAGGGCTTCTCAAAGCAGTTACACTCTTCTGCATGATAATGAATAGTGGATTTTCATCACTACACATCTGTCTAATGTAAACTCTGGACTTTGGATGATGATGTACATTGGTGAAGGTTTATCAATTACAACAAATGTAACACTCCCGTGAGGATGTTGACAATTGTGGATAATATACCTTCCTCGCAATTTTGCTACAAGTCAAAACTCCTCTGAAAAATTAAAATTTATTTCTAAAAAGCTTAGCTTTAAAGAAAACTAATAAAAACATATGCATGGTAGGTATGATTAGACACTTCAGCAAACAAGAGTATGAAAAAGTTGCTTAATATTAATCATTAAAGCATCAGCATTTAAAATTGTAATAAGCAACATCTAATAGAAAATCTAAAACTAAAGGGACTGCATTGTTAGTGCTGGTGAAGATGTGCAGTACCACTCTGGAAAAGTTACTGGTTCCACACAGTTAATCATAACCCTAGCACATAATGCAGACACTTTACAATGGGTGAGATATAAAGTTTGTTGTCCTCATTGTTTCCCTTTTTAGTTATTTGAGGTAGGGTCTTGCTCTAAACCAAGCTGACCTGGAATTCATTATGTAGCTCAGGCTGGCCTCGAATTCACAGTGATCCTCTTACCTCTGCCTCCCAAGGGGATTAAAGGCATTCACCAGTACACCCAGCTAAAGTTGAACTTTTAAGCCACTCCCCACCTCCCCTGCTGGCTGGCATAGGCTGGAGAGATAGCTTAGCAGTTCAGGCACCCCAGGTTCAATTTCAGTATCCATGTAAGCCAGACGCACAAGGTGGCACATGTATCTGGAGTTCGTTTGCAGTGGCTGGAGGCCCTGGAGTGTCCATTTTCTATTTGCCTCTCTCTTGACCAAAACAAGCAAATAAAAGTAGAATAAATAAATTATTTCATTAATCTTATGTAAGCTATCTTCATAGAATCTTGGTCACTTTCAAGATCTTAAATCCTCTTTGCTTCTTCCCTAGATAAGAGTAAGTTCAATGCTCTCTTTCAAGTGTAAACTCCTCTGGTGATTAGCCTTTGTTTGTTTTTGAGGTAGGGTCTTACTCTAGCAGAGGCTGATCTGGAATTCACTAGGTAGTCTCAGGGTGGCCTTGAACTCACAGTGATACTCCTACCTCTGCCTCCCAAGAGCTGAGACTGCCCCACCATGACCTTGATTAGCCTTTATAAACAAGCCTTAATTAGTTATATTGTGCTTGAACTTTTCACCTATATCTTTGACAGTAAATTTTTCCTAATAAAAGATGAGCTCCCCTTGTAGCTGTGTGTTTCTCAAGTTTGAGATCATGTTGTGTCACAGTCCCACAAATGATTCCCTCTTCTTCTACATACTGTAGATATTTATCCAAAAGAAAGTGAAGCAAATGTCTATAGTTTTATTCAAATGTTCACAGCAACTGCCTTGTAGTCATAACCTGGCACTAATCAGAAAGTCTATCAGCTAGAGGAAAAATAAAACAACTGTGGTAGGTCTTAGTCAATGAAGCATTACTCAGCAATAAAAATCTCTATCTACAGCTCAAGAACACAATAATAATGCTACACAACAGAGAACAGACTTTCCCTGAAGTAATATTGTATGTTATCTACACACCATAATATCTAATTATAGTAAATATAAAATGCAATCTAGCTGGGCATGATGGTGCAAGCCTTTAATTCCAGCACTTGGAAAGCTGAGATTGGAAGGGCTGCTGTGAGTTTGAGGCCAGCCTGAGACTAATCCCATGTCAGCCTGGGCTAGAGTAAGACCCTACCTCAAAATAAAAGGAAAAAAAAAAAAAAGAACATAAATAAACAAATAGCACTAAAGTATCTGTCATATTTGAATTCACTATGTAGTCCCAGGCTGGCCTCTAACTCATGGCAATCCTCCTACCTCTGCTTCCCAAGTGCTGGGATTAAAGGCATGTGCTACCATACCTGCCCTATTTATGTTCTTTAAAAAAATTTTTTTATTTGTTTGTGACTGACAGAAAGGGAGAGGGAAAATGAGAATGGGTGCGCCAGGGCATCCAGCCACTGCAACCAAACTCCAGATGTGTATATGCCACCTTGTGCATCTGACTTACATGGTTGCTGGGGAATCGAACCTGGGTCCTTAGGCTTCACAGGCAAGTGCCTGAACTGCTAAGCCATATATCCAGCCCTTGTTTACGATCTTTTTCAAGGCAAGGTTTTACTGGAGCCCAGGCTGAGCTGCAACTCACTCTGTAGCTCCAGGCTGGCCTCAAACTCACAGTGATCCTCCTACCTCAGCCCAGCCCTTTGGAGCTTATAAAAATTGACAGCTTCATTGGTGTTGGTTGTAAAATAAAACATCTGAAACAGACATGATGTAACATGCACTATATAGATCATTATATTTGTCCAGTTCAATCCATAACAATTATAATATACATATAATCATGGAAAATGCTAATAAAAATTAAAAAAATAATATGCATACAAAAATAAATACTTATCAGTTATCTACTGAATATCTCACTTCTAAGTTATCTTGGGATATTAAAAAGATTTAGACAAGTGAAAACTATGCACATGGGGCTTATTTATGTTGTCCTCTTTACAACTACAGTACAGATAGCACAATATTGTGATCACTTAGTAACATATGCTTACTTGTTCTTTTTATCCAAGTATCAGGTGAGAAAACACTACTAAACACAAGTGCTATGGTAAAAATGGATACACTTAATTATTAAACTGAAGTGGATATAAAGTAACATTACTACAGGTGTCAAAGCATAAAGTCCTGAAGAATGGTATAGGCAGAGCAGGGAATGGGTCATAAAGCCATTCCCAGATAAACGGGCTCCTTTAGGTAACTACACAGTGCAATTATTATCCTCTCAGTCTGGGACTGAAGAAATGGCTTAGCACTTAAGGCACTTGCTTGCAAAGCCAAAGAAAACAGGTTTGATTCCCCAGGACCCATGTAAGCTAAATGCACAAGGGGATGCATGCATCTGGAGTCTGACTGCAATGGGTGGAGACCCTGACACACCCATTCTCTCTTTGCTCTCTACCTGCCTAGTTTTTTTCTCTCTCAAATAAATAAATACATGAATGGCCCAAAGCCAGTAACAATCAACTGTTAAATTATCCGCAGAAGAACAGAGATGAGCAAGGCTTATCTGATAGCCTTCTCTCCAGCCCAGCACCTGTCTGCTAAATGGCAAAATTGGAAAGCAAAGTACTGCTTTGGGAAATAATGGCACAATGTTCAGAATCCAAAGAAGTAATTATTCTGGCCAATTCTTTTCCCTTGTGTATAGCCAGAAAAATGAGAAATTTTATGTGACTACACTGTTCAATTAAGCTCTAAGGCAAGATATCCATCTTTTTATAGTACTGTTAAGTCACAAATACATATAAAAAAACATGCAAAGTTGGTGTCATCAATGCCTAGTGGAAGGGATAATGTGGAAACAAAAAAAGCCTGTTAATGAGAGAAATGAAGCTTTGATGTTGTTACAGCAATGTCAAACCATTCAAAAATAGACAATGTGTGTGAATATGTTTTTTATGAAAGACAGCCAACGGAGTTGTCATTTATATAGGAGTCCCAAAACGAGGGAAGACTAGGATAATCACTTGCTTGTTATTTATAGCCCTAGTACAAAAACTGAACTTTTATACCTAAAACCAGCCTGATTCAAAAGGAAATTCGATGGCTCATACATTGAAAAGAGGAAGAATCTGCAGAAGTCTTTGGACAGGAAGCATCACAAGAACTAGCGAAGGGAGAGACAGAGGAGTTTTTAATCCCATTGTGTTAACTAACTCATGGAGCCATCTAAACAGTGTTAAATTTACTGAATGTATACTTTAAATACGTGCATTTTATGTCCATTACAACAACATAAAGCTGATTTCCTTCTAAGAAAATAAAACAAAAATTCTGCAAAGTTAGGATATAACCTATAATTGTGACATTAATTGAGATTCATTTGTTGCCAAATTTCAAAAAAACTTCATTCACAATTTCCTTCTAAAGAAAAATGCAATTAATACTTCAAAAAAAGTTTAAGCAAGAAGTTTGAAAGAAACCAATTTAGTGGCAAAAATGCTAATTAAAATGCATTTTACTTTAGCCATATACATCAGTATTTTTTTGGTTTCCATGAATTTACCAGGTATTTAACAAAAGTTGATTAAAAAAAATTTTTTTTTTATTTATATTTGAGAGCGAGAGAGAGAGAGAGAGAGAGAGAGAGAGAGAGAGAATGGGCGCGCCAGGGCCTCCAGCCACTGCAAACGAACTCCAGACGCGTGAGCCCCCCTTGTCCATCTGGCTAACGCGGGTCCTGGGGAACTGAGCCTCGAACTGGAGTCCTTAGGCTTCACAGGCAAGTGCTTAAGCGCTAAGCCATCTCTCCAGCCCCAAAAGTTGATTTTAATTTAAAATCTTCACTAAAAAGATTTCTCTGTTCCTCTAACTATTCATAATCTATATGAGGTTTCATTACAGATTTGTTTAGCACTCCCTTTATGGATACTGGTCAGAAAGGAAAGGAAAAAACTATGGTATGAAGATAAATTTTACTTAACATTGTCATTTACTTACATCTTAGCACTTCAACAATCAAATCCACATCAGTACTGAGTTTCTTGATATGGTCAAGGTTAGCTACTGTTGTGATTGGCACATACTGATCACTATCCATCTGTGATATAAGATACATGTCACTTGCAAGATTCTCCCTGTTGAAAGAAAATAACTGCTTTTAATTGATATTTCTTTAAAAGGAAATTTCATCTCTAGTAGCAATAATTTTACAAGAGGTATGAGTTATGACAGTTTTTGAGTTTATAAACTTCACCTGTTACTTGTCCATTTGTTATAATCAAAATTAATGAGCAGATAATTTTAAGATATAAATACAGCTGATCATTGTTTTAAGTAGTATTTGAATAACTTATTTTATATAGAGAGAGCTGGGCGTGGTGGTGCACACCTTTAATCCTAGCACTTGGGAGGCAGAGGTAGGAGGAGCGCCACAAGTTCAAGCCACCCTGAGAATACAGAGTGAATTCCAGGTCAGCCTGGGCTAGAGTGAGTTAAGAAAATTATGGAGGTCAGAAAAAGGTGCATGCTACCTAGTCTGAAACACTTGCAGAGAAGCTGAAAATCCAGCCCTGGCTTTCTTGCAGCCACAGTTAAAAAAGAGGAAACAAAGCTAGATGTCCCGATGTAGTGGTGCACACCTTTAATCCCAGCACTTGGGAGGCAAAGGTAGGAGACAAGGCTATCCTAAGACTACCCTGTGAATTCCAGGTCAGACTGGGCTACAAGACCCTACCTTGGAGGGGGGAAAAAAAAAAAAGGAGGAAATAGGGTAAGTTCCTATAGGGGTAGAGAAAGTCTCTCAGGCCAAAATGAAATTCCCTGGCATTTTGGACTGAGATAAATGTTTCCTGTGAATTTTCCAGCTAAAGACCATCAGCAAGATCACTGGATCTCTTCTTACAAGGTTTCTTCAGTAAAGACTGATGGCAATCAAAGTGTTCAATCAAGTGACTAATGTGTGAAAGGGAAATGCTGTTCTGCTCCCCATGTCAGCTAGTCATCACTTAGAGGCTGTCAGGCTGGACAAGGGTTTGTGAATGGCAGGGAGTTGGAGTTTTTAATTCTGGCCACAACACCTTTTAACTTTTTGCCAAATTCTTGAAGATAAAAGGAAAACCCGGTTACTGTACATCAACCTCAAGCAGCCCAACTTATCTTTATTTTGTATTTTAGAGAAAAAAAGAACTGGCATGCCAGGGCCTTGACTACTGCAATTGAACTCCAGACATTTGCACCACCTAGTAGGCATGTGTGACCTTGCACTTGCCTCACCTTTGTGCATCTGGCCAACGTGGGATCTGGAGAGCAGAACATGGGTCCTTAAGCTTCACAGGTAAGCACATACACACACACACACATATACATACACACATACATACATACACACACACTAGGTTATGAAAATTATGAAAATCACATTTCTTCTATCTAATAAGCAATGCAGAAGGCCAAAGATATGAGGTACTAGGGGGAAAAAAAATCACTACCAGCCTTACCTAGACAAGCAGAATTCCAATGTTTTCTTAAGCACTTCTCGGGGATCTTCATGGTTTTCTGGCTGAGATTCATTTTCTCCTGTGTAAAAGCAATAAAGAACTCAGGAAAAATTAAAATTTCCTACGTAGATAATTCAGAATACCAATTCTAGTGTTTCCAATATATATACACGTTTATATCACAACACAACTACATACACGCACAGAAAATATACTAATCTACCTACCAGAAAAGTCCCCCTAAAACAAAAACAGTTTAGAAAACAATCTGATTAAATTTTATTAAAAGTTCAGCAGTAATTTTTTAATCACATCAGCTATAGGTTTAGTTAATGTCTTGCCTTGTTTCAAAAAGTATTTTCAGGAAGCATATAAGAATATAGATACTTAGTGATAATAACATATGAAGCAAAGAATAAAAATAAGGAAAAGGAACTGGGTGTGGTGGCACACACCTTTAATCCCAGCACTCTGGAGGCAGAGGTAGGAGATCACTGTGAGTTCAAGGCCACCCCTGAGACTACATAGAAAATTCCAGGTCAGCCTGAGCTAAAGTGAGCCACTACCTCAAAAAACCAAGAAAAAAAAATAAGGAAAATGATAAATAGAAGCAACAATAACAAACACCACCCAAGGACTGGAAAAATGGCTTAGTGGTTAAGGTGATTGCCTGTGAAGCCTAAGGATCCATGTTCAACTCTCCAGGTACCATATAAGCCAGATGTACAAAATGATGCAAGGTCACACATGCACACAAGGTGGTGCATATGTCTCGAGTTTGACTGTAGTGGCTGGAGGCCCTAGTGCACCAATGATATCTCTCCACTGCCCCCTCTTTCTTCTTGTATTAAAAAAAAAGGCTGGGGATTATCAGCACATAGACCATAAAGGTTGTATTGTTTCTATATGAGACCTTTATGCCTTCAAGTTTCCAGCTAGTGAGAGAGACAAATTAGAAACTGTCCTTTATCAGAGGACACTAAAGCTATCAAGTCCTCAAAGGTCACAAAAGCACATTCTAAATCCTAGAGGAAACTGCTCATGAATAGATGTTAGGTGGCCTGGCAAGTCATTTATAGGTATGTGGCCATGGATGGGTGGCCTCTAGTGGAGGGAACTCAAATTCAGGCTATGAACCCCTGCTATACTTAGTACCTAGAATACAGTATGAATAGGTATTTTAGTAACACTGAGATGAAAGGCATTAGTGCTGTCCTTATCTAAGTTAGCAAGGCTAATGCAAGAGATACTTCTATTTTAAAAGTCAATGTTACGGCTGGTGAGGTGGCTTAGCAGCCAAGGTGTTTGCTGATAACACCAAAGGACCCAGATTCGATTCTCCAGGACCCAGGTAAGCAAGGTGCACAAGCTACACGTGCACCTGGAGTTAGTTTGCAGCAACTGGAGGCCCTAGCATGCCCATTCTCTCTCAAATAAATAAATATTCTTTTAAGTCATGGAAAAGCAGCTAGAGAGATAGCTTAGTTGTAAAGGTTTTTTCCTGAAAAGGCAAAGGACCCGGATTCAATTCCCCAGGACCCACATAAGCCAGATGCACGAGCTGGCACATGCATCTGGAGTTCGTTTGCAGTGGCTAGTGGCCATGGTGTATCCATTCTCATTCTCTATGTGCCTCTTTCTCTATCTCTCTCTCAAATAAAGAAATAAAATATTTTTTAAAAAATCATGAAAAAGGAAAGGCAGGGCTAAACAGATGGCTTAGTGGTTAAGGTGCTTGCCTGCGAAGCCTAAGGCCCTATGTTGACTCTCCAGGTCCCACATAAGCCAAGGTGATGCAAGCGTGTAAGGTCGCACATGCACACAATGTGGTACATTTATCTGGAGTTCAAATTGCAGTGGCTGAAGGTCCTGTCATTCCAATTCTCTCTCTCTCTCTCTCATAAAAACAAAGAAAAGAAAAAAACAAGTAAAGACACAATGGGAAGGGGCATCTTAAGCAGTAACAGACAGTTCATGACAGTGTTATATAATGAGCTTCAACAAAATCCGTCCTCACTAGCACAAAGAAAACAAAACCAGTAGAATCACAAAGCAAAACAGACAAAACCGTAAGATTTAGGAGTGAAAACATGACCTGTAAATCCCTTGCCCAGAAAAGTTTCCTGGTCATTCTCTTTCAATTCAATTCACTAGTTCTATTTGCTACTTATGTCCTGCTGCCAGGAAATGTTTGTTGCAGGAACTCTAAATTCAGCCTATATGGAGGTAAACATCCCTGATCTCCTGAGGTCAACATTACAGTGAAAGGCAGAAAACACACAGCAAGCTATGTGACTGAAAGCACAACATAAAAAAGGTCTTACAATATAGCAGAAAGCAACCCAGACAAGGAGCCAGAGTGGCATGTTTCTGTTCTGGGTGGAAGGCACCCAAAAATCAGTAGCCTTCCTATATACTAACAATAAATATGCTGAGGATGAAATCAGTGAATCACTCCCATTCACAATTGCCTCAAAAATAAATAAATAAATAAATAAATAAATAAATAAATAAATAAATAAAGTACTTTGGAATAAACCTAACCAAGGAAGTGAAGGATCTCTAAAATGAAAACTTTATAACACTCAAGACAGAAATTGCCAAAGACACTAGGAAATGGAAAGGTATCCTGTGTTCTTGGATCAGAAGAATCAATATTGTGAAATGTCAATCTTATCAAAGCAATCTACATCAAAATTCCCATGGAATACTTTATGGAAATAGAAAAAACAATCCTAAAATTCATTTGGAAGCACAAAAAACCTTGAATAGCCAATACAATTTTCAATAACAAAAATAAAGTTGGTGGTATCACTATACCTGATTTTAACCTATGTTACAGAGCCACAGCAACAAAAACAGCATGGTACTGGCACAGAAACAGACATGTAGATCAATGGAACAGAATACAGGACCCAAATGTAAGCCCAGGTAGCTAGTACCACCTGATCTATAAAAATGCCAGAAATACTCATTGGAGAAAAGACAGCCTCTTCAGCAAATGGTGCTGGAAAAATTGGGTATGTATTTGTAGAAGGATGAAAATTGATCCTTATCTCTGTCCATGGACAAGAATTAAGTTCACATGAACCAAAGACCTTTATATCAGGCCTGAAACTGCTAGAGGAAAAAGTAGGGGAAGCTTTTCAACATATTGGCATAGGCAATAACTTTCTGAATATAACCCCAGTTGCTTAGGAAATAAAACCACTAATCAACAAGTGGGACACCTCATGAAATTACAAAGCTTTTGTATGCAAAGGACACTGAATAGAGCAAAAAGGGAACCTACAGAACAAGAGAAAATCTCTGGCAGCTACACATCTGATAGAAGATTAATACCCAGGATATACAAAGAACTCAAAAAAGTAAATACAAAACCAAACAACCCAATTACAAAATGGGCTTCTAGAGCTGGGTGTGGTGGTGCGCGCCTTAAAGCCCAACACTTAGGAGGCAGAGGTAGAAGAACTGCTGTGAATTTGAGGGCAGCCTGAGATTACATAGTGAATCCAGGCTAGCTTGGGTTAGAGCAAAAACCCTACCTCAAAAAAACAAACAAAAAAGAATTTTTTTAAAAAAGGGGCTATGGAACTAAATAGAGAGTTCTCAAAAGAAGAAACACAGATGGCACATACACATCTAAAAAAATGTTCTACATCCTTAGCCATCAAGATAATACAAATTAAAACTACTTTGAGATTCCATCTTACTCCTGTCAGAATGGAAAACATCAAGAAAACAAATGACTGCCGGACGTGGTGGCAAACACCTTTAATCACAGCACTCAGGAGGCAGAAGTAAAAGGATTACTGTGAGTTTGAGGCCACCCTAAGACTACATAGTGAATTCCAGGTTAGCCTTGGCTAGAGTGAGACCCTACCTTGAAAAACCAAATAAAGAAAAAAAAGAAAAAGAAAGAAAACAAATGCCAATAAATGTTAGTGAAGATATGGAAGAACAGGAACTCTTTTACACGGTTGGGAATGTACACTGGTACAGCCATTATGGATATCAGTGTTCAGGTTCTTGAAACAGCTAAAAATAGATTTGCCATACGACTCAGCTATATCACTCCTAGGCATACATCACAAGGACACTTTACACTACCTTAGAGACATTTGCACAACCATGTTTACTGCCGCTCTATACACAGTAGCAAGGAAACGGAAGCAGCCTAGATGTCCCTCAGTAGATGAATGGATAATGAAGATGTGGTACATTTACACAATGGAGTTCTATTCAGCAGTAAAGAAAAATAAAATTATGAAATTTGCAGAGAAATGGATGGGTCTCAGAAAGCCAAACACTGCATATTCTCTTTCATATGTGGATTCTAGCCACAACTGTTTAGACTTATGGGTGGGTTGGAAGAAAAAATCGGTAGCAGAGGCCAGTAAGCTAGAAAAGGCCTGCAAGGGAGGGAGAAAGGTATGGTATTATATATATTTAAGTACAAGAACAGATTACTGGGGATGGAAAGGACTAACTGAGGCTAGGGGAAGAGACTGAGTAAAAGAAAGGTGGGAGAAGATTAAAGAAAATTCAAGATATTTTGAATAAGCCATTTGAAAATTCACCTTTTTGGATAATGGCACACCCAGAAGCCATAAACTTTTATTAGAAAAATTTCAGTCCCAGGGATGGGATACCATCCAGTGAGTTTTTGGCCAGGGAGGTCCCTGATGCCCCCAAAACATTATGGGCTACTGCCAAGGCTCTTGATTTCTCACCAGAAATAGATGGTAAGACCCTATTACTGAAGGCTGCACCTGCCTGGGCTGGAAGGTCACTGAGAAACCAAACCAGGGCTGAGCTGAAAACCTCTCTTGTGTAGACTAGCTGACAGAAAGTTGGAAAAAGCTGCACTGCACACAGCCCTACAGGAGACAGAAGCCATCAGTGGTGAAAACAGTGGGCACTAGAAGCCTGAAGTTTGGCCATCCAGGCCAAAAGACCAAATGGGTGCAATAGTGACATGTCTGTAATTTGAGCAAAAATAAAGTACTATTAGATTATAACCCAAGGTAAATTAAGTCTAAGTACATGCTGGTATAAATTAGTATTTGATCAATAAATGAAGACGACAAATCTTTCCATGAACAAGAATTTCAAGAAACACATACAGATCGTCTGACCTCATGGAAGAAGACCAGCAACCCTCATTATTTAAGTGAAGCCTGTGTACAGCGGCTTCTTTCCCAAGAGGACAAAGTGGAAAGGGAAAAAACAAAGAACCCTTGTATGAGAAAAGTTCTTCAAGATGTGACCAAGGTGGTCTGATGAAAAGTTTCTTTGAATTTTTCCAAGTATCTTCCTACCTGATAATATAATCATTGTGATAAGAAATACATCTGAAAAATTCCAACACAGGACTGACAAAAATATTTGGCCAGTTTTCCTCTAAACTGTTAAGATTATAAAAAGCAATGGAAGTTTACAAACACAGGAGTCAAAATATGCCTAAGGCACCCTCAGGAATCACTATGATATAGTACTTAGTATTCAAAGGAAAATCGTATGACAGGAAAAAAAGACATTAGGTAAAATATGCCACTACAGAAAGAGATGAACAGAAACACTGGATGTAAGGCAATTTCTTCTGGGACAAATGTAAAGATGGAGATTTCAAAATTGGCCCTTTCCTCCTGCCATAGCATAGATTTTTCTCCACTATTCACTGTAAGGACATGGCAGAACTTCTGAAAGTAAAATTCACAAAACTATGGCTAGACACTTGCGTAGTTTTAAACTATGAACCTGAAGAGATTCATCAACTACAGTTATCTGGCCTCCTAGAGCTTTCTGCTTGTTATGTTTCCATTTCTTTACCTATACTATAATTTTGTGTTCAGGTTACCCTGTGATCTTCTATTTGTCCTTGTTAGGACAGAGTGGGAGGTTCTGGAGCTCTTACCATGTGGAAGATCAAGCATCCTGTGCAAACACTGATCTATATGTGTGTGCTATATTTGTTTGTTCATTTTTGTTTCCTTTTCTTTTTGTGTGTGCATGGTGTATGTATGCATGTGCATATTGTGGATGGATGCTTGGGCCTTTGAGCATAAGTTCAGAGGACAGGAGGATATTGGGTATCCTCTTCCTCTACTGCCCTTCCACCTTATTTCCTTTAACATAGGGGTTTTCACTGATCAGAGACCCAGCAATCCTTCTGTTGTCATCCTCCTCTGTGCTGGGGTTACATGTGTGCACAGCCATGCCCAGCTTTTTATTGGGTACTGGGTATCAAACCTTATGCTTACTCAACAAGTGGTCTTTCTTACTCACTGAGCCATCTCCTTGACCCTGTTCATTTTCTTACTGGTTGTTTCCTTCAGTTTGCCAGTTTATGTTTTGGGTGCAAATCCTTACCAAAACATGTGATTTACATACAATCACCTAGACTACAGAAGATGTGAGCTAACACAGTCATTACTTTTCCCAAACATTACCTTTGGGATAGATAAAACAGCCCAGGAAAAAGAAACCTCATAGGTATGGTCAAAAGATTTTTTTGATAAAAATATTAAATGCCATTAAATGGGGAAAAGGACTGTTTTTTCAACAAATAGCAGGGAAAACTGAGAGTATACATATAGGAAGAATGAAGACCTTACCTAACATCAAACATACACACACAAAACCAAAAATCCAACATGGATCACATCATCTTATATTTATTTATTTATTGATTTTTATTTATTTATT
Source organism: Jaculus jaculus (assembly GCF_020740685.1). Classification (NCBI taxonomy): domain Eukaryota; kingdom Metazoa; phylum Chordata; class Mammalia; order Rodentia; family Dipodidae; genus Jaculus; species Jaculus jaculus. The sequence continues at coordinate 71,849,728 of NC_059107.1, read as the reverse complement.
TATTTTGGTTTTACGAGGTAGGGTCTCACTCTATGTAGTCTCAGGGTGGTCTTGAACTCACAGTGATCCTTCTACCTCTGCCTCCCAGTGCTGAGATTAAAGGTGTGTACCACCACGCCTGGCCTTATATTTAAATATAAGATAAAAATTGTAAGACTCCTAGGAGGAAGCAAAAGGCAAAAAATTTCAGCCGGGTGTGGTGGTACACACCTTTAATGCCAGCACAGGGGAAGCTGAAGTTGGAGGAATACTTGACTCTGAGGCCAGCCTGGGCTACAGAATGAGTGCAAGATCAGCCTATATTAGGGTGATAACTGCCTCAAAAAAAAAAAAAAAAACATCAGAATACTATATATATATCTTAGATGACATTGAAGGCACAGGTCACAAAATAAAACTAGCTAAAACATTCTGTAAAAAATTATAAATTTTTATGCATCAAGGCACCACCAAACAAGAAATCTATGGAAAAGGGATTCATAACTAGAACATATAAATCAAGAATTTCTAACTTATTAAGAACAACAAAAACCCCCTAAAAACCTGAAAATAACAACTACTGGCAAAGAATTTACAAAACTGGAAATGTTGCACACTGCTGATGCAACTTTAAAATGATACAGCCTCTATATCATTTTAACAGAATTAGATCCACAAATTCCATTTCTGGGTTCCAAAACCTTGCAGCATTATACACATAAATAAAAGTAGAATGGAAGCAACACCAGGTTAACAAATTTAAACATAATGTGGTATATACATACAATTGAGTATTATTCAGTCTTCAAAAGGAAAGTCTGACATATGCTACCATACGGATAATCCTTAAGGACATTTTGTGAATATATTATGAAATAAGTCAACTACAGAAAGATAAATGCTATATGATTCCATTTACAGGGGTTTCCCACAGTAGTCAAATTCCTAGAGAAAGTACAATGGTGTGTGTCAGGAACCACTGAAGAAAAAAGAAATGGGTAGTTATTTTTAGTGGGCATAGAATTTCAGTTTTTTATAAGACAAAAAAGGAGATAGATGCAGATAATGGTTGTCTAACAGTATTCCGTGCCACTGAACTGTGCAATTAAAAATAAAAATGTGGGCTGGAGAGATGGCTTAGCGGTTAAGTGCTTGCCTGTGTAGCCTAAGGACCCCGGTTCGAGGCTCGGTTCCCCAGGTCCCACGTTAGCCAGATGTACAAGGGGGCGCACGCGTCTGGAGTTCGTCTGCAGAGGCTGGAAGCCCTGGTGCGCCCATTCTCTCCTCTTCCTCTATCTGTCTTTCTCTCTGTGTCTGTCGCTCTCAAATAAATAAATAAATAATTTTTAAAAATTTAAAAAAATAAAAATAAAAATGTGCCCAGCATGGTGGTGCACGCCTTTAATCCCAGCACATGGGAGGCAGAGGTAGGAGGATCACAGTGAGTTCAACGCCACCCTGAGACTACATAGTGAATTCTAGGTCAGCCTGGACTAGAGTGAGGCCACTGGGAGAAAAAAATGCAGCAGATGCTGAAGGTTATGATTCAGTGGTAGAACATATGCCTAACATGTATAAAGTCCTGAGTTTTATCACCAGCAACCTGCCTTCTTCCAGAAAAAAAGGCAGAGATAAATTTTTTGTATGTTTTACTATGCCGGGGAAAAAAAAAAGAAAAGATGGAACAGGGTGATGCATACCAGTAATCCCTGCACTTGAGGTAAAGTCAGAAGTATCCCAAGTTCCAGACCTACAAGGGCTACAGGACAAGACCCAATCTCAAACAAAACAAACAGAAAAAGAGCATGCTAACAGTAATCAAAAAACAGCAGAAATAGCTATGTTTGTTTCCAGAAAAACTGATTACACATCAAGGAAAAACTGCTTTAATAATACATAATGACAGTGGAGTCAAACCTGAAAGAAGACGTAACAAGGCCTACCAAGAATGGGCCTAACCACAAAGCGTTAAAATACAAGAAGCTACCACCAGTAGTCATATGAAAGACAGTTTAATGTGTTTCTTATAAAACTAAGCTTATGTTTATCCTATAACACAGCAATTACAGTTACTAACATTTAAAGAAAGAAATCATGAGCCAAGCGTGATGGCGCACGCCTTTAATCCCAGTACTTGGGAGGCAGAGGTAGGAGGATCGCCATGAGTTTGAGGCTACATAGTTAATTCCAGGTCAGCCTGAGCCAGAGCCAAACCCTATCTTGAACAGCCAAAAAATAAAATAATAATAATAAAGAAAGAAATCAAAATTATTTTATTTTTTCTGGAGTGAAGAGCAGGTATATTTATTTAAGATCATATAAGAATGTAAGACATACAGCTTTATAACTATAATTTATAATAAGAACAATTAATAAAATTTAAGTTAAATGAATTTATCATGAAATAATTCTTATAAGTATTATATACCACTTATCATATCACAGTCTTTCTTTAAAAAAATTATACTGCTTAATTTTTATATGTAGTTTGATTTACAAAGAATAGTTTGTAAACGTAAATTATGAAGTTAATAGCACGCATATATAGTACATTATTTGCAAAAATTTAAAAATATTTTAATTATGTAACCAACAATTTAGTGAGTTTTTTTGACACCCATTTAATGTAAGAAAACGTTCAAGAGGGATATTATGAAAGAAATTACTGTAATTTACTATCTTCTTTCCAGTGATCAGAGTCTTTTATTCTCATTTTTACATTATGTTGCAGCCTTACAAACAGATATTCAACGATTCATAATGATAAAAACATTAAAGAATGATTATGTATGTAGCATAGTGTTTTAACTTTTATTTACAAGATTTTCCATGTATATGATAATATAACTTATAGTCAAAAAATCATTTGTATTTTTCAATTATTTTACATAACAAGTATCACTGAGAACATTCAGTGTACATAGCATAATGGACCTGAGGCATGATAAATGAGTGGGTATGTTTCACTGTATAATCAATCATTTGACTAATAAAAATTAAATTATATTATCTGGGAATCTTAAATTTGTACATTTGTACTTCTATATTGATGCAATAAATAATAATGTGAAAAAATCTAAAAAACATACAATCAATGCCATTAAGATTTTCTTGGATGTAAGATTACTTTTATAAATAAGCTGATGCAGATCAATTTCACATTTAATAACTTATAAAAGTCAGTGTTTGCTATTTTCATATGTAACATCAAAGTTGGTGTGTATGTAATTTACATTAAATATGTCTCAGAAAGGACCATAAATTAACTTATCGTCCACATACAATATGTAAGAATATTAACTTAAATTCATTATATTACTTTATAATATCATTACATAAATCAATGCTATTAATTAAACAAGTTTCTATTAAGCCTTCTCTAATTTTTTCTCAGTGTAAAATCTCATTGTGTTATTTTTCCTTTTTCTTTCTATTTTTAATTTTTACTTTGAAGTGTTGGGAATGAACTGAGCTATTTCTTCCACTCTTCTTTTTAGGTCTTAACTAAGTCATACAGGCTGGTCTTAAGCTTGTCCTCTATCCATACAGACCTTACATCTGCAAACCTTCAGACTTGGCCTCGGGAATGGGTTTTCTGCTCAACAGAAAGTTTTACTTGCCCTTTTAAGACACGCTGTTTTGCAATAATTAATAACTTAAATTATCATTATTGCTAACTATCTGCATCTATTTTACATGTGGTCCTTTTGCGAGAAACATTATCTTCTACCTAAATACACGTCAGTCTTCTAACCCAATTTATCTTAGTCTTGTATAATACTCATTTCATACTACAGACATATGGTAACAATAGGCAGTGAATTACAAAACTGTGGGAAACTGTTTCTGTTGTTAACACATTCCACTTGCCATCAAAAGCAGTATCATGTTAAAATATTGACACATCAATTACTATTACAACTGCCCTTGCTTCTAGCCATAAGTAAATAATCTTTATTTTTAAACAAATCTGCATTTTAGATTTCTTTACTGTATACATAAAATCCTGATACCCTGTTGGCTTTGGTAGAAAGTTAAAACAAAACACAACTAAACAACATAAACTGACATAAAAAACGCCACACCATCTATGTTACATAAGTCCTTCTAAAGTTAATGTAAAGTATCCTGTCATTAATCTAATTTCTTTTTGTTTTCCAAAAGTATTTCAATAAATTAATAATAGGTGAACTAATAACTCCTCTAAGGGTCCTAAGACAAATTTGAAGCAATATTCATTTTGTGCAAATAAGTTCACAATCCAAAACAAAAGAAAATGTACTGTCCATTTCAAGTGGTCTGTATAGTCTATGATTCATAAATGATTTTGAAATAAAGCAAACCTCTAAATAAATAAATAATTAAATCCATTCTCCTAGAGTCACTGGAAGTATCCACATACTTTAGAAGGGAATAAAGAAGTGCAGAGTTCATGAAATCAATGCAAAAGCTCAACTCAACCGTATTTAACATTTGCAGGAACTTTTTCTTTTGGCGGTGCTGGGGACTGAACCCACGGCTAACATTTGTAATAAACAGATGCATTCATATCTGTTTGTATTTAAGAATTCAGATATTTATCCTCTCCTTGACCTTCTACAAGATCTGATTTCAGACTTGCACAACATCTTAGAAAGTTTTGCTTCTTGTATTTGTCACATAGATTGTACTCCTTTCATTCTTGTTTTAGGAGTATTTATTTGCTTTTAAGTTCCTTCTTCAGGCAGGATTTAAAAGTGGTATATTTCTGGACTGTTTTATAACCCTGAAATCCTCTTTGAAGTCTGTCTTTCATAATTCCAATAAATTCTTTATAACTTAATTGATCATCTTTGTCAACATCAAAAATCAAGACAATGTTCACTAAATGTGGTTATTTTCAGTTCAGTAGCTATGTAGACAGCACATTTAAATTCATCTTGTCCTATATAACGGCTTGCAAAGTTATACATATTGAGTGTAATTGCAAAGTCTTCTAAGTTGTTCAGAAACTGGAAAAATGATCTAAACTCATCAAATGGGATGCTTTTTTCCTCAGGTATACTGTAGCACACATTTCCCAAAAATATTGATGTATTTTCTACATGTGTATATCGTAACAGAATATGAGCAAAATCCTCTTCACTGATGGTATTCATTGCATTAGAGTAGGAAAATAATTCAATTTCCAGAACTTCTGTTTGGAGGTGATCCATGAATCTATAAAAATCTTCAAAGCTGAGCTCAGCTTTTCCTTTCTTTCCAAAAAAGTGTACCAGTAGGGTTGTTATCTGACACAAAACTTGTGACATCATCAGTACACTCTGCGAAATCTGAAGAGTGCTTGGCTTGTGTTACGCCTCAGTGTATCCCAATAGCTTCTGGAGATATTTCCCCTGCATCTGTTTTAAGTACATTATTAGTAGGAGAATGGTACCCATCAAGTTGAAGACGCAACATTGCACGCTTTTCTTCGTCTCCTGTAGTCTCTCTCTTTTCATTTTTTTTTTCCTGGATCTCTTGAAGCACCAAAAATTCCTTCTTATCCACCATCTCATTGCCATCAGTGTCAAACATGTTCAAGGCTATTCTAAAACATGCATGTGGCTTTGTTAAAATAAAAGGAAAAGATATTCTGTGTAAGAAATCACACCTCTTTATTTTAAGATTGCGAAACAGCTTTGATGATCCCTTCCAAACTGGTGGTGTTTCTGAGTTTCCTGCTTAGAAAGTGACTTCCATGTTTTAGCAAGTTTTAGGCACATCAGTTGTTAAGAGACAAAATATAATCATATGGAGTCACAAGTAACTGCCCATCACTTTCTATAGAAGCAAATAAACAAAATCGTCTCTCTCGTGATGTAGCATAGAGGTCTAAATCTTCAATATCTGTTCTACCAAGGGCAATTGTCTCCTTGACAGTGGCTACGGGGATGGGCAGCAGCCACCAGCCTTGGGGTATGTCCTCAGGCTGTGTGGCCATGCTCTTAACAGGGAGGCCCACTAGTCCCTCCAGCCACACCATGTCGGCCACAGGAAGGGCTGGTGAGGGGACAGCGTGAGTGTTAACCATGGTGGTGGCCACAGGAGCCTCCGCAGCACAGACATAGCTGGAATCTTATTTTTTTTATTTGAGACAGAGACAGAGAGAGACAGAGAGAGAGAGAGAGAGAGAGAGACAGGGAGAAAGACAGAGAGAGAGAGAGAGAGAGAGAGGGAGAGAGAATGGGTGTGCTAGGGCCTCTAGCCACTGTAAATGAAGTCCAAATGCATGCTGTGGGGAGGCAGGAGGGTGGCTGAGAGTTTGAAGCCAGCTTAAAACTACATAGTGAATTCCAAGTCAGCCTGGGCCAAGAGTGAGACTCTACCTTGAAAAAATAAAAACCTTACGTAGTATTAAGATTTTCCCACTTAATTCAAAATTTCTGAGTTTGCCATATTTTCAGAGACTTGTGCCAGAAAGTTATTGTTTATGATCTAAGCTTTGTACCACCAAGCTGGCACCTAGGTCAGTAAGTAATTCCTTCCTGTATTTCCCATTGCCTTCATTAAGCAAGACAGAGAGAAGGGACCTGACTTGTTTTAAAACCAATAATGCCATTACACAACTGTGACAATAAGAATGAAAATAAACAAGCAAAATTTTCCTCAACAGGTTTAACTTTCACAATCAATTTACAATGACACTGGGCACTACAAAACCAAAACCAGAAATCTCCTTTTCCTACTTACTGCCTTCCCATGCATTTTGATGACCACTACTCAAAGTCGAGGTTCTTAAAGAGTTTCCTGTTGTATCAGTTCTTAGGTTTACTTTTTAATTTCTTTTCTTACAAAAATATTTTATTTGAGAGAGAGAATGAATGAATGAAAAGAAGCAAATAGAGAATGGGAAAACTAGGGCCTCTAGCCACCGCAAACAAACTCCAAATGCATGTGCCACCTTGTGTATCTGGCTTTACTTGGGTACTGTGGAATGAAACCTGAGTCCTTTGGCTTTGCCTACAAGCACCTTAACCACTAGGCATCTCTCCAGCCCAAATTTATCTTTTTAAAAAGCCATTCTTCCATGTTCCTGTAAAATTATCTTCCCCAAATATCATTACTATCTTCCCGTCACTATATGGATTCTGAGGATGTGGCTTCATCTACCCTCAGGCACCACTACATTCCCTTATGACCCACCAACCTCCCTCTCAATGCCAGCAATAATGCTTCTTCTGTATTTGATGAGCAGACAACCCATGAACAATCTGTTGCTTCTCCAAACTGAGTGCCATCAGTCTCTGAAGACTCCAGGATGCCTTCTCCCCTAGGGCCTCATTTATACACCCACATGAGACTGAGATGGAAAGAGCATTTAAAAAGTACTGAGAAGCACAACAGTTAATAAGCGAGTTTTACCTGTTTCACTGTGTTCATGCAGAGGTTCATTCTCTGAGTGATCCAGAGTCAAAGTGTTCATGCCTACTGGGTCTGACTCTTGTAAGTCTGGTAATACCATATTCTCATGGCTTTTGTCACCATCTCCATTTGCATCCAATCCTATAATGGCAATTTTATACCAAGAGGTACTGTTAGAAGAGTAACTTTCCCTAAATGAAGTTTACATTAGCTCAAAAAATTTAAACTGTAAAGCTCTCCAAGCTTGAGGACACAAATGTGACTTGGTAACTTTTTAAAGAAAAATTGCAGTTGTAACAAGAGCAGAGTTGGGAGCAGGGCTACTCTTGGTCATGACCAGGTTCACAACTCACCCTGCTCGCTGCAGTCTGCATGATGGCTGGCTGCCTCCTCCCACGCGGCATTCACACCAACAGCTGCATTACTTGCTTCCAAATGTAACATATGAGACCCCCATACTTTTGCATTGGGGTTTAGCTCTGAAACCTTAGTTGTTGGTACCTACAAAAAAATTTCATATATACATTTATAGCCAAAGTTCAACCAAGTGCTATTTTACTTATTAATATAGAGTAAAAAACCATCTGTGTTAAAAGAATTTAAGCTAAAAGGGCTGAGCCGATGTGTTTACCTTTGGGATAAAAATCAGGCAAAAGTAACAAAAGCTGATGTGACCAAAAGCTTACCTAATCTACCCTTAGATTTAAGTTTCTTCAAAGCACAAGGCTCTCTACAGAATTAATAACAGACTTAGTTCTTGCTTTCATGGAAAATTCAGTATAACTAGCAATTTCATATGCTACCTCATATAAATTCCAAATTATAAATAAAATGTTGATGGAAAAATTTTAGTTATAAAGTTTCAAACATTCACATAAGCAAAAAATGCAGAAAATCAAAGTTCCTTCTAAGAATAAGGCTACTGCAAGTTGAGGGAAACCTCAGTCATCTGCCAAGACAATAAGGCATCCAATAGGGCAGTGAAGCAGTTATACTTTCAACAGAATTACTTGATCCCATTCTTAAAAGAGTTTCCCTATTTATGACCTTTGGAGCTTCCTTAGAACAACAACCCCCCAATCTTCCTGCAATACCGCCAGTCTAGGTTCTCAAGTGTGCCCAACTCTTCTCAAGGTTACCTGTGTAAAGTGGGGAGTTTACACTTAATTTCTATTAACCTCACCTGGAAAATGACTTTTGTACTTCTTGCCTTATAAGGCTGCTGGAAAGAGGCACCTAAAATATTCAGCATGGTGTACATACTCATGACCTCTTAGGCCTAGTCACACCAACTGCTTGCTGTTTCTAAATACAACAGCACTTTTATGCCTCCCACTCTGTCTCCCATGAGAGCCACAAGGCTCATCCCTTCATTTGCTCTGGGAATTAATTTTTCCTGATGCACCTTAAAAACCCTTAACGGGGGCTGGAGAGATGGCTTAGCGGTTAAGCACTTGCCTGTGAAGCCTAAGGACCCGGGTTCGAGGCTCGGTTCCCCAGGTCCCACATTAGCCAGACGCACAAGGGGGCGCACGCATCTGGAGTTCATCTGCAGTGGCTGGAAGCCCTGGCGTGCCCATTCTCTACCTGTCTTTCACCCTGTGTCTGTTGCTCTCAAATAAATAAATAAAAAATGAACAAAAAATATTTTAAATAAAACCCTTAACGGTCCCTTTCTAGATAGACATTACCCACTTTTATTCACCACTTTTTCTCATATAGCCAGGCCTTTTTCCTGCTTACAAACCCTGAATGACACCACAAAGTCTAAAGAAAAAGCAACATCGTAGTAGTAATTATTCCTCAAATGCTAACTCCAATTTTCACATCACAATTCCCTAACAAACCTTGACAAACTGCCCTTTTAAACTAACCACCAGCCTTCACATTATGGTACAGGGTGTTACAGCCTCCTAAAACCAGGTCAAAGGATCCTAACCCCTGGGTATCATTTACCCCCCACCCCGCAAAGGCCCCAACCAGCCAATGATGTAAGCTAGGAACAGCCCTGTGTGCAGCCCCAACCTGTACCATAGACAGTACTGGTTTCTGTACTCCATCACACATAAAACAGTAAGCAGGCATTATTAATAATTTACATCAAGGAAGCATGAAGATTAACAATTTTAAAAAGTATAGGTAGGACTCAGGGCTGGAGAGCGTGGTTTAGCAATTGAGGCACTTGCCTGCAAAGCCTAAGGATGTAGCTTTCATTCCCTAGTACCCACAAAAGCCAGATGAACATACTGACATATGCATCTGGAGTTTGTTTGCAATGGTTAGAGGCCCTGGCACACCCATTTTCTCCCTCCCTCTTCCCCCCAACTCTTTCTCTCTCTTTCTCAAAGGAATAAATAAAAATTTTAAGAAAGAAAGAAAAGGCACAGGATTAATCTATACTGTCTCAGGTAATGAAGTCATCAGTGAAACTGTTTCTGAAATAGTGAAGACTTACAGATAAAAAACAAAAATAAACAAAAAACCTTCAGGTTCATCCTTCTGAAGTGACTGATTTTCTGCTCTACTCATTGGGTAATAGTTAAAACATACCCACAAATCCAGATACCTAAGTGAGTACATACTTGAAATTCGTACTTTGTTAAGTACTGCTGATAAGGGGGAAAACAGGTTCTTCTCCTGAAAAGCTTACTACTCAATTTCTATTCTTACATTATACAACCTACACTTCCAGTTCATCTTTGGCAACTCTTCCTCACATACATCCACCTATCTAAGAGAGAAGTACATGTGACATGCTCACCAGCAGCATGTGCCAGAAAATCAGAGTCCAATTGTAATCAAAACTTTACAGAGCTAAAAGGCACAAAAGAAACTATTTCATAAACTTACCCCTTGGTCAGCATTTATCTCCTTTGGACCTGTTTCGTTTGATTGTTTATATTATTACTCACTGGCTTTCATACTCCAAAGCCTGTGCAATCATCTTTTCTGATTAGACCCAATTCTCTGGACAGTACTCAGCAATGTATAACCAAGTCTTCCTACCTCAGATTTCATTCCATTCATTTGATTAGACCCAATTCGAGGGCCAGTGCTCAGCAATACACAATGAAGTCTTCCTACCTCAGATTTCATTCCATTCATTTAACAGACTCCCTTTGTCTCAGGCACATATTGTACATTCTTTAAATTCCGAACTCTAACTAGCATTAATCGTTTCCATTTTAGCACCTATTGCAGTTGACCAACATAAACATGATATTTTCTAATTTATTAACATAGATTACATGACAATGTTGGCTGTGAAGAAGACACAAGTAGCACTTAAAAGAGCTAATACAGCATGGCAAACATGATCTCCGATGATGTTCATGGCCACTGTGTGTTTGTGGTGCATATATTCTTGGGTGCAACCATCACTGATATTTTGAGCACCAACTTATTGCTAATGATGCTTACTACAAAGGTGCTTGGGAAATATGTTGAATGAATCCTTAGTGAAACAAAAAAATATTTTCCACATGACTCTACTTTCTTGACAATATTCACAAAATAATGGGAGCATATGCTTAAGAAATTATTACATCTCAAGTGGTTGAGTACACACCAAATGTCAAGTGTTTTGCACACTTTTAGGCAGTTAACCAATATGAAACATAGAGATCTTTATATCTACACATCAGGAATGAATCAAAACAAGTCTAAAGGGCAAATCTTACTACCAGTTTTACAAGAAAGCCAAGGCAGAGAAAGGTTAAGTGCCAGGTACTTTACCCATAAAAATGGTAATCATAAAGCTGTTCTAATAATCAGCAAAACAAGACATTCATCAATTCATCTAGAAGCACAAAAAACCCTCGAATAGCCAAAAGAATTTTGAGCAACAAAAATGAGGCTGGTGGTATCCCCATACCTGATTTTATGCTATATTACAAAGCCATAACAACAAAAACAGCATGGTACAGACACAAACACAGACACACAGATCAATGGAACAGAATAGAGGACCCAGATGTTAATCCAGGCACGTAAGCCATCTGATGTTTGACCAAAAAAATGCCAAAAATGGACTTCCAGTTAAGATGGCAGCATAGGAACCACGTCAAAGCAGCATAGAGGAGAAAAAAAGCCAAAGAAAACCCAGCAAAATACACACTTTTACTAAAATGTGAGGTGTGTGAGAAATTAAAACGGCAGCAGAAGTAGCAGAGTCCCAGAGCATCCAGAGCCCACATAAGCAGGCCGAAGCAGATCCTTCAACAGCGCCCCAGCTCTGGCACCGAAACAGTAGCTCCAGCAGGGGCAGCGGAACCAGCAGATCTACCAGCAGCAGTTATAGCAGCGGCGGACCCAGCAGCGACAGCTTCAGCAGCAGCAGCAGCGGTTCCAGCAGCAGGGGTACCCATCTGCAGGGCCACAGTTGCCAGGCTCAGTTTGCCCCACAGGAAAAGCTCCAGAAAACAGAACAGTGGTCTAGCAACCCAGCCAGCCTACTTGACTGAGACCAAAATCATCCAAAAAGGTAACAGGTTCTACCAGGGAAGGGTCTCACTTGGTCACAAGCTGACTTGGAAACCTCAAAACATGAGAAATCTTAACCTCTTTGTTGATAGAGGATCTGCTTGTTATGACACTTACTCTTGCATAAATACTCGGTACTGTAGTTGACTAAAGGTCTACAGTGTTTAGTTAACTTTTAGAATCTATGAGTATTTTGTTCCACTCAGCCTACTTGAATACTACCACAGCAGTCAAACTCAACCCCTAGAACACTTTTCTAGATACTCTGAGAGTGTTAAGAGCCACACCTAGCATCTTAATCTCCTACACTGAAGATATATAACATCAGATCAATTGATACAGCTACAAATAACCAGAAAACTAGAAAATCCAAGCATTAAATTAATCCAAGATGCAAAACTGCATACATTATAACACAAGAAACACCAAAAATCAAGACAATATAAATCCAACAAAAAGTATTAATGCATCAGAGATGACCTCCAGTGAGAACTAGCTGGAGGAAATGCCTGACAAGGATTTCAAAGGAATGAATGTAAATATGTTCAAAGAAGTCAAAGAACAAATCATAGGAATGAAAGAGGAAATCAGAGAGGAAATCAAAGGAACCAAAGAAGATGCAGGACACCAATTTGATGAAATAAAGAAGGCAATACAAGACATAAATAAGGAAATAGAAATGATAGAGCAAAAGCAGTCACAATTACTAGCAATGAAGAACACAGTTAATGAAATAAAAATCTCAGTAGAAAATCTCACCAGTAGAATGGATGAAGGAGAAGACAGAATATCTAAGCTAGAAGACCAGGTGGCAGATCTAATACAGTCCAACAAAGAGAAAGACAAACAAATAGAAAAGTATGAATGGGAACTTCAAGATATTGGGAACACTATGAAAAGATCAAACATAAGAATTCAGGGCATAGTAGAAGGAGAACAATCTCACACCAAAGGCATAGTAGGCGTCCTCAACAAAATCATAGAAGAAAACTTCCCCCAAATTGGGAAAGAGATGCCAATGCAGATACAGGAAGCCTTTAGAACACCAGCCAGACAAAACCTGAAAAGAACCTCTCCTCGCCATATTATAATCAAACTACCAAACACACAACCCAAAGAAAAAATACTGAAAGCAGTCAGAGAGAAAAATCAAGTTACCTACAAAGGCAAGCCCATCAGCATGACAGCAGATTACTCAACAAAAACTTCAAAAGCCAGAAGGGCTTGGAGTGATGTATTCCAAGTTCTGAAAGATAACTGTCAACCAAGGTTACTTTATCCTGCAAAGCTATCCATTCCAATAGATGGAGAAATAAGGACATTCCATGACAAAAGCAAGTTAAAGGAGTATTTGAAGACAAAACTACCTCTATAGAAAATACTTGAAAGAATCCTCAATGCTGAAGAGAAGGAAAAGCACACATATAAGGAAACTGAAAAAAACAAGCAATACCCAACTATTAATTAACACAAGAGAGCAAAGAACCTGAACCACACAAAAAAAATGGCAAACATAAATACATACCTTTCAATAATATCACTTAATAACAATGGCCTCAATACCCCAAACAAAAGACACAGGGTTGAAGAATGGGTTAAGAAGTAGAATCTACAATTTGGTGTCTCCAAGAAACTCGCTTTTCTACAAAGGATGGATGTTATCTTAGGGTGAAAGGTTGAAAAATGGTGTTTAAAGCAAATGGGCCTAGAAAACAAGCAGGGATTGCTATCATATATCTGACAAGGTAGACTTCAGTGCAACATGAATTAGGAAAGATAAGGAAGGTCACTTTGTATTGATTAAGGGCACACTCCAACAGGAGGACATTATAATCCTAAACATATATGCACCTAACATGGGGGCACTCAAATTCATCAAACACTATTAGAACTAACGTCACAGATAACACCAAACATAGTGGTAATGGGTGACTTCAACACCCCACTCTCATCAATTGACAGGTCATCGCGGGAAAAAATAAACAGAAAGTCAACTGGACTAAATGAGGTCATAGAAGAAATGGACCTAACAGATATCTACAGGACATTTCACGCAAGTGCTGCAGAATATATATTCCTTTCAGCAGCACATGGAACAGTTTCTAAAACAGACCATATATTAGGAAACAAAGCAAATCTTAACAAATACATGAATAGTGAAATAATTCCTTGCATTCTTAATGAGCACAATGGATTAAACTACAAAATGGAAGCAAGAAAGGCTATAGACCATACACAAAATCATGGAATCTAAACAATACACTACTAAATGATGAATGGGTCAATGAAGAAAACAAGAAGGAAATAAAAAAATTTATAGAGTCAAACGATAATGAGAACACAACATACCAAAATCTCTGGGACACAATGAAGGCAGTTCTAACACATAAATTTATAGCTTTAAGTGCCTATATTAAGAAAGTAGAAAGGCCACAAGTACACGACCTAATGCTTCACCGAGGCAACCCAAAAATCAGTAGTCGGGAAGAAATAATAAAGATTAGGGCTTAAATTGATGAAATAGAAACAAACAAACAAAAAAAAAAAAATCCAAAGAATTAATGAAACAAAGAGTTGGTTCTTTGAAAGGATAAACAAGACTGATAAACCTTTAGCAAATCTGACCAAAAGAGAGAGAAGAGACACAAATTAATAAAATTTAGAGATTTAAAAGGTAACATAACAACAGATGCCAGAGAAATTCAAAAAATCATAGGGACATACTATAAAAGCATATACTCCAAAAAGTATGAAAATCTGAAAGAAATGGATGAGTTCCTTGTATTCTATGACCTACCTAAATTAAATCAAGATAAGATTAATCACTTAATTAGACCTATAACAAGCATGGAGATCCGAACAGTTATCAAAAATTTCCCAGCTAAAAAAAATCCAGGCCCAGATGGATTCACTGCTGAATTTTACCAGACCTTCAAGGAAGACCTAACACCAATGCTTCTTAAGCTTTTACAGGAAATAGAAAAAGAAGGATATCTACCAAACTCCTTCTATGAGACCAGCATCACCCTGATACCAAAACCAGACAAAGATAGAACAAAAAAAGAAAATTACAGACCAATCTCCCTCATGAACATAGATGCAAAAGTTCTCAACAAAATATTGGCAAACAATACAAGAATATATAAGAAAGATCATTCACCCTGACCAAGTAGGCTTTATCCTAGAGATGCAGGGATGGTTCAACATACGCAAATCTATAAATGTAATTAGTACATCATAAAGATGGATTGAAGGATAAAAATCACATGATCATCTCATTAGACGCAGAAAAAGCATTTCAACATCCCTTCATGATAAAAGTCCTACAGAGACTGGGAATACAAGGAACATATCTCAATAAAATAAAGGCTATTTATGACAAGCCTACAGCCAACATATTACTAAATGGGGAAAAACTGGAAGCTTTTCCACTAAAATCAGGAACAATACAAGGGTGTCCACTGTCCCCACTTTTATTTAATATAGTTCTCGAAGTCTTAGCTATAGCAATAAATCAAGAGACACACATAAAAAGGATACAATTTGGGAAGGAAGAGATCAAGTTATCACTATTTACTGATGACATGATTCTATATATAAAGGACGCTAAAGACTCTACTAGCAAACTGTTAGAGCTGATAAAAACCTACAGCAACGTAGTAGGATACAAAATAAATACACAGAAATCAGTAGCCTTCATATATGTTAACCACAAACAGAGGATGAAATCAGAGAATCACTTCCCATTCACAATTGCATCAAGGAAAAAAAAGTACCTTGGAATAAACCTAAACAAGGAAATAAAGAATCTCTATAATGAGAACATTAAAACACTCAAGTGAGAAATTGCAGAAGACACTAGGAAGTGGAAAAACATCCCTTGTTCCTGGATGGGAAGAATCAATATTGTGAAAATGGCAATCATACCAAAAGTAATCTATACATTTAATGCAATCTCCATCAAAGTTCCAAAGGCATTCGTCATGGAAATAGGAAAAAAAAAAATCCAAAAATGTATTTGGAATCACAAAAAAACTCGAATATCTAAAATAATACTGAGCAACAAAAATAAGGCTGGTGGTATCACCATACCTGATTTTAACCTATACTACAGAGCCATAGTAACAAAAACAGCGTGGTACTGGCACAAAAGCAGACATGTAGACCAATGGAACAGAACAGATGACCCAGATGCAAGTCCAGGTAGCTATAGCCACCTGATATTCGATAAAAATGTCAAAAATACTCATTGGAGAAAAGATAGCCTCTTCAGCCAATGGTGTTGGGAAAACTGGATATGTATGTGTAGAAGGATGAAAATAGATCCTTGTATCTCTCCATGTGCAAGAATTAAGCCCAACTGGATTAAAGACCTGAACATCAGACCAGAAATTCTAAAAATGCTAGAGGAAAAAGTAGGGGAAATCTTTCAACATATTGGTCTTGGCAAAGACATGTGAATGCAACCCCAATTGCTCAGGCAATAAAACCATAGATTAATCACTAGGACCTCATGAAATTACAAAAAGTTTGCACTGCAAAGGACACTGTGTATAAAGCAAAGAGGCAACCTACTGAATGGGAAAAAATCTTTGCCAGCTATATATCTGATAGAGAATTAATATCTAGGATATACAAAGAACTTAAAAAGTTAACTAATAAGGAATCAAACAAGCCAATCAAACAATGGGCTATGGAGCTAAACAGAGACTTCTCAAAGGAAGAAATACGAATGGCATATAAGCATCTAAAAAAGTGTTCTATGTCCCTATTCATCAGGGAAATGCAGATTAAAACTACATTGAGATTCCATCATACTCCTGTCAGATTGGCTACCATCATGAAAACAAATGATCATAAATGTTGGCAGGGATGTGGAAAAAGAGGAACCCTTCTACACTGCTGGTGGGAATGCAATCTGGTCTAGCCATTGTGGAAATCAGTGTGGAGGTTCCTAAAACAGCTAAAAGTTGACCTACCCTATGATCCAGCTATAGCAGTCCTAGGCATATATCCTAAGGACTCATCTCATTTCCTTAGAAGTATGTGCTCAACCATGTTTATTGCTGCTCAATTTATAATAGCTGGGAAATGGAACCAGCCTAGATGGCCCTCAACTGATGATTGGATAATGAAGATATGATATGGCAAATTTATACAATGGCGTTCTACTCAGCAGTAAAGAAAAATAATGTTATGAAATTTGCAGGAAAATGGATGGATCTGGAAAGGATTATACTAAGTGAGGTAACCCAGGCCCAGAAAGCCAAGCGCTGCAATGTTCTCTCTCATATGTGGATCCTAGCTACAGATGACTGGGCTTCTGTTTGAGAAGGAAAATACTCAGTAGTAGAGGCCATTAAGTTAAAAAGGAGATATATAAAGGGAAGATAGAGGATGGGAAGAGGGTACTTAATAGGTTGGTATTGCATACATGTAAGTAGAATGATTGAGATGGGGAGGGGATATGATGGAGAATGGAATTTCAAAGGGGAAAGTGGGGGTTGGAGGGTATTACCATGGGATATTTTTTATAATAATGGAACATGTAAAAATTGAGACCCCCCCCCAAAAAAAAATGGAACGTGGGAGGAGGGAGGGAATTACCATGGGTTATTGTTTACAGTTTTGGAAGTTGTCAATAAAAATAAATAAATTTTTTAAAAAACGCCAAAAATATTCATTGGAGAAAAGACAGCCTCCTCAACAAGCAGTGCTGGGAAAATTGGATATCTATATGTAGAAGGATAAAATAGATCCTTGTCTTTCTCCATGCACAAAAATCAAGTCCAAGTCAAGTCAAGACCTTAATATTGGACCTGAAACTCAAACTGCTAGAGGAAAAAGTAGGGGAAAGCTTTCAACAGCCTAGGCAATGACTTTCTAAATATAACCCCAGTTGCTCAGGAAATAAAACCAATAATCAACCACTGGGATAGGACACTATGAACAGAGCAGAGACAAACTACAGAGTGGGAGAAAGCTATACAGCTGACAAATTTCCAGAATATATAAAGAACGAAAAAAAAATAAAAAACAATAAGAAATCAAACAAGCCAATTAAAAAGTGGGCTATGGAACTATAAATAGTTTAGAAGAAATATACAGATGGCATATAAGCATCTAAAAAAAGAGTTCTACATCATTAGCCATCAGGGAAATAAAAATTAAAACTACTTTAAGATTCCATCTCACTCCTGTCAGAATGGCTATCATCAAGAAAAGAAATGACAATAAATGTTAGCAAGAATGGTGAAAAGGGGGAAATCCTTCTACATTACTGGTAGGAATGTAGACTGGTACACCCATTGCAGAATTGAGAAAGCTAAAAATAGATTTACCATATGATTCTCTTCTCACTACCTTAGAGATACCTGCACAGCTATGTTAACTGGTGCTCTATTCACAATAGGTAGGAAATTAAACCAGCCTACATGTCCCTCAACAGATGAATGGATAATAAAGATGTGATACATTTACCCAATGGAGTTCTATTTAGTGGTAAGAAAAAAATGAAATTATGAAATCTGCAGGGAAATGAATGGATCTGGAACGGATTATACTAGGTGAGGTAACCCAGGCCCAGAAAGCCGAACGTTGCATGTTCTCTTTCATATGTGGATCCAAGCTACAAATGTTTAGACTTGTGTGTTGTGAGCTGGAACCAAAACCTGGTAGCAGAGGCCAGTAAGCTAGAAAAAGGCTATAAGAGAGGGAGGAAAGGGAAGGAGTTAAAAGATGGTATTGTATATGTGTAATTAGAAGAACAAATTATAGGGAATGGAATGGCCTAAGGGAGGCCAGGGGGAAGAGATTGGGTAAAAGAAGGGAGAGAGAAGGATCAATCAAAATTCAAGATATTGTGAATAAGACATAGGAAAGCCTACTTTGTCAGATAATGGCACATCCTGAAGCCATAGATTGTTACTAGAAAATTTTCATTGCCAGGGATGGGATAATTTCCAGTGAGTTGTTGGCCAGGGAGGTCTCCATTGCCTCCAAAACATTACAGAATATTGCCAAGGCCCTTGGTTTCCCACCAGAAACAGATGATAAAACCCTACTGCTGAAAACTCCACATGCCTGGGAGGCAACGCCGCTGAGTAGTCAAGCTGGGGCTGAGCTAAAAACCTCCTCCCTGAGACCAGCCAACTGAACGATGAGAAAAAAACTGTACTGCATGCAGTCCTATGGGAGACAGAAGTCATCAGCAGTGAAAACAGTGGACAGTTTGGCCAGACAGGCCAAATGATCGAACGGGTGCAAGAGTGGCATGTTTGTTCTAGGGGAAACCCACTGCTCTCTAATTGGACTGGAGACCCACTCTATGAGAGGGAATAGATGTCTGGAACTAAAATCCTCAAAAGCCTAAGGCAGGGGAGGTCATGAGCCTTAGTGCTATAAAGCCTGCTATTGTCTGGCTAAATGAATATATTATGCTCACCGAACTGCCTTGTAAGTACAACACTTGATGTTCATATTCATATTAATGCTACTCTCACTTGTGGTTAGAGAAGCTTTTCTTTTCAGATGGTAGTGACCACTGGGATGACCCAAAAGGCAACTTAGTGCTGAGAAGTGACAGGAGTGTCCAGCACTGAAACATTTCTATCACTCCCTCCAAAGCTCAGGGTTCATTGCAGAAGGGGTGGAGGACAGAACGTAAAAGCCAAAGAAAGTGTACAACTCCTTACAATACAACTGTACAGACAGAAATTGACCTCAATATCCACGACCTCACAGTGCCTAGCAGCATCTTCACAAGACCCTCAAAATAGAAGGATAAGGCAATGACATCAAAATAAAAGTGAGACCAACAGAAAGAGGTAGGGGATATGATGGATATTGGAGTTGTGAAGGGGAAAGTGGGAGAAGGAAGGGAATGATCATCATTTATCGTCTGTAAATAGAGGTTGTCAATAAAAAATTATACAATAAGCCAGGTTGTGGTGGTGCACACCTTTAATCCTAGCACTTGGGAGGCAGAGGTAGGAAGATTGCCATGAGTTTGAGGTCACCCTGAGACTATACAGGGAATTGCAAGTCAGCCTGAGCTAGAGCAAGACTCTACCTCAGAAAACCAAAAACAACAACAAAAAAAAACCCAACTATGATTTCTTTGAAACATGGAACCAGACTTCTGGCTAAGATAGTGTCATAGGAACCCCACCAAAGCAAGGGAGAAAAAAAAAAAAAAACCAGAAAAATACACTCTTCTATTAAAAAGTGAAAGTGTATAACAAAAAATTATCAGTTGCCGCCAAGAAGTAGGAGAGATCCAGAGCATCTAGAGCCCACAGAAGAAGGCATAATTGGCTCAAACAGGGATAGCAACAGGTCTGCATGGCCATAAGCTCCAGGCTTGGCCTGAGCAGCAAGAAAACCCAGGTAAGGGGATTTCCCACTCCCCCCAGCATCCTCGCAAACTGAAGAAACGTGAGGGAGGACAGCAGGGACCAGCGGGGACGGGGATGCTTGTGAGGAAAAGGATGGCGAGAACCAGTGGGAGACCTTCAACCACCATCTACAGCCTCCCCTTCCCCCATCACCAGCACAAGTGCCAGCAATCACCAGAGACCTGGGGAAGGGAGCTCACCTACACAGCACCTGGCACAGGCAATCAGAGCAGCAACCCAGCGACCCAGCCAGCCTACCTAAGCCCACAACACAGTGAAGAGGGAAGCAAGTGGGTGCACAGCACAGCTGAGACCAAAGCCATCCCAAAAGGTAACTGGGATTACAGCAGGTCAGCACCCACCAAAAAAGCCTGGTATATAGGCTAATTGCACATCCCATGTCTGGTTAAATTATATGCTAAATCTGATGGAGGGCCGGACTTGCCATTCTTAAATAAGCTATATTTTGGGCTTGCAATTTGATGCTTCTTGATTTATGTTGGGCTCTGAAAGGCCCAGGCGTGAGGCCTAGTGGAACTTCCTGAGCCTAGATAAAGTTTGGTGACCTGTCTCTGGCCAGCTATGACTCAGCAAGATGCCTAATGGCTTCTGGCCTGCTACCTCCACGTGGAAATTATAATTACCATTTCAATAGTTAAAGTTTACTATTGGCACTTACCTCTTCCCCCATCCTAAAATCCCCACCTTCATCCCCAACATGATATATAGGCAACCTCTCAAGAGTAATAAAGCGAGTTGTTTCTGCGAGTTCCTGCATCGAAAAGACTCCCAACTCAGTGTGGTGTTTCTCCAGTGGCCAGGAGAGGTTTCTGAGTCGTCCGACGTTCATCATCTCCTCACCCCCTGGGGAGGAACCAGCAGGCCTGGTCCTTCCCTTGGCACTACCTGACTGGGAAGGAGCCCCGCAGATTTATAGTGCCTTTGTCTCCTCTTCTGTCCTTCGTAGGGGAAGGTTCTCAGTCACAAACTGACCTTGAAAACCTCAGTCTCCCAGTTGACAGGATTAAGGGTGTGGAGCAACACACCTCATCAGGGACTATGACTTTGTTAGAGAATCTATTTGTCATAATACCTACTCTTGCATAAATACTCTGTGCTGTTTTTCACTGATTATGGATGTTCTTTAGTTAAATTTTAGAATTTGCTTGTATTTTGTTTCACCCAGTCTATTGGAATTCTCTTACAGCAGGCAAACCCAACACTTAGGGTCACTCCTGTGGTTACTCTGGGAGTCTTAAGAACCACATCAAGGACCTTAAGCTCCTACCCTGAAGATATCTAACATCAGATTGACTGATACATCTAATAATATTTCAGATAATTAGAAAACCCAAGTAATAAATAAATCCAAGATATAAAAATCTCTACATTATAAACAAGAAGCAGAAAAAGAAATCAAGACAATATAAATCCACCAAAAAGTATTAGCCCATCAGAAATGACCTCCAATGAGACTTAGTTAGAGAAAATGCCTGAGAAAGATTTCAAAGATTGATTAAAGGGCTGGAGGGATGGCTTAGCGGTTAAGGCATTTGCCTGCAAAGCCGAAGGAATCTGGTTTGATTCCCTAGGACCCAAGTTAGGCAGATGCACAAGGGTATGCATGTGCCTGGAGTTCATTTGCAGTGGCTAGAAGCCCTGGTGTGCCCATAATCAATCAATCTCTCCCTCTCTCTCCCCCCTTTCTCTACAAAATAATAAAAATAAAATATTTTAAAAAGACTAGTCTGAGCTACATGTCTCAAAAGAAAAAAATTTTAAAAAAGAATGATTACAAATATGATCGAGGAAATCAAAGGAAAGCAAAGAAGGCACGGGAAAGCAGTTGAATGAAGTATAAGGTCAATGCAAGACATGAATAATGAAATAGAAATAAAAAAGAAAAACCAGTCAGAAATACTAGCAAATACAGTCAAATAAAAATATGTAGAAAATCTCACCAGCAGAATGGATGAAGGAGAGAACAGAATATCTAAACTATGCAAATCAATAAATGAAATACATTATATAAATGGATGGAAGGACAAAAATCACATGATCATCTCAGTAGATACAGAAAAGGCTTCTGACAAAATCCAGCATCCCTTTATGATGAAAGTCATACAGAGATTGGGAATAGAAGGAATGTATCTCAACACAATAAAGGCTAATTATGACAAACCTATAGCCAACATAATACTAAATTAAGAAAAACTTGAAGCTATTACATTAAAATCAGGAACAAGACAAGGGTGTCTACTGTCCCCACTTTTATTTAATATAGTACTGAAAGTGCCAGCCATAGCAGTAAGGCAAGAGACACACATAACAGGGATACAAATCAGAAAGACAGACATCATTAGTTGCAGATGATGCAATTCTATCGATAAAGAACCCTAAAAACTCTACCAGCAAACTGTTAGAGCTAATAAACACTTATATATTATATTATACTATATTATATTATGTTATACTATATTATATATATAGCAGGATACAAAATAAACACAGAAATCAGTAGCATTCCTATATGCTAACAACAAACACACAGAGGATGAAATCAGAGAAGCACTCAGATTCAAAATTGCTTCAAAAAAATCATAATAAAGTACCTTGGAATAAACCTAACCAAAGAAGTGAAGGATCTCTACAATGAAAACCTTAAAACACTCAAGACAGAAATTGCAGAAGATACTAAAGAAATGGAAAGACAGCCCTTGTTCTTGGATTGGAAGAATCAATATTGTGAAAATGGCAATCTTACCAAAAGCAATTTACTCATTGAATGAAATCCCCATCAAAATTCCAATGGCATTCTTCACGGAAATAGAAAAGCAATCCTAAAATTAGTTTGGAAGCACAAAATACTCAAATATCTAAAATAATTTTGAGCAACAAAAATTAGGCCAGTGGTAAGACCATATACTGGACTTTAACCGATATTACAGAGCCACAGTAGCAAAAACAGCATGGGACTGGCACAGAAACAGACATGTAGATCAATGGAACAGAATAGAAGACCCACATGTAAGTCTATAGCCACCTGATCTACGAAAAAAAAAATGCTAAAACTAATCACTGGAGAAAAGACAGCATCTCTAGCAAATGGTGCTGGGAGAAATGGATATGTGTCTGTAGAAGGATGAAAATAGATCCTTATCTTTCTCCATGCACAAGAATTAAGTCCAAATGGACCAAAGACCTTAAGATCAGATCTGAAACTCTGAAGCTGCCAGAGGAAAAAGTAGGGGAAACCCTTCAAACTGTTGGTCTTGGCAACAACTTTCTAAATATAACCTCAATTGCTCAGACAAAACAAACAAACAAACAAACAAACAAAACACCACAACACTAATCAATCACTAGGACCTCATGAAATTACAGAGCTTTGGCAAAGCACAGTACACTGTGAATAGAGCAAAGAGACAACCTACAGAATGGGAGAAAACCTTTACCAGCTATTATGTCTGACAGAGGATTAATATCTAGGATATATAAAGAACTCAAAAAGCTAAATAATAAGATCAAACAACCCAATTAAAAAATGGGCTATGGTGCCGGGCGTGGTGGCGCATGCCTTTAATCCCAGCACTAGGGAGGCAGAGGTAGGAGGATCGCCGTGAGTTCGAGGCCACCCTGAGACTACATAGTGAATTCCAGGTCAGCCTGAGCCAGAGTGAGACCCTACCTCGAAAAACCAAAAAAAAAAAAAAGGGGGGCTATGGAACTAAAAAGAGAGCTCTCAAAATAAATACAGATGGCATATAAACATCTAAATAAAATGTCCTAAACTCCTAGCGCCATCACGGAAATGCAGATTAAAACTATGTTGAGATTACATCTCACTCCTATCAAATTAGCTGCCATCATGAAAACAAATGACAGTAAATGCTGGGGAGAATGTGGAAAAAGAGGAACCCTTCTACACTGTTGGTGGGAATGCAATCTGGTCCAGCCAATGTGGAAATCAGTGTGGAGGTTCCTGAGACAGCTAAAAACAGACATACCATATGACCCAGCTATACCACACCTAGGCATATATCCTAATGACTTGTTTCACTACCTTAGAGATACTTGCTCAACCATGTTCATTGCTGCTCTATTCACAATAGGTAGGAAATGGAAACAAATTACAGGTCTCTCAACTCATGAGTGGATAATGAAGATGTGGTACATTTACAGAATGGAGTTCTACTCAATAAGAAAAATGAAGTTATGATATTTGCAGGAAAATGGATGGATCTGTAAAGGATTATACTTAGTGAGGTAACCCAGGTCCAGAAAGCCAAATGTCACATATTCTCTCTCATATGTTGATCCTAACTACAAATAACCGGGCTTCTATGTGAGTAGGAATAAAACTCAGGAGCTGAGGCCATTAAACTAGAAAGGTGATAAAAAAGGGTATGGGGGGGGGGCTTAATAGGATGGTATTGCATATGTGTAAGTAGAATAATAGATTACTGAGGGGTGAAAAGGCCTAAGTGAGGTCAGGGGAAGAGATTGAGTAAAGGAAAGGTGGAGGGAGGCCTAATCAAAATCTAAGTGAATATAAGTAAGACATATTGAAACCTACTTTCTTGGATAATGGAACACTCAGAAGCCATATATTGTTACTAGGAAATTTTCAGTGCCAAGGATGGGATATCTTCCCGTGAGTTGTTGGCCAGAGAGGTTACTGATGCCCCCAAAACATTACAGACATTGCCAAGGCTCCTGGTTTCCCACCAGGAATAGATGGAAAGACCCTATTGCTGAAGACCCCACATTCTTGGGCTGCAAGGTCACTGAGACATCCTGCTGGAGCCGAGCTAAAAACCTCTTCCATGTAGACCAGCTGACAGAAAGCTGGAGGAAGTCATTCTGCATGCAGTTCAAGGGGAGAGAGAAATATCACCAGTGGAAATACTCAACAGTGGACACTTCAAGCCTTAAATTTGGCCAGCAGGGCCAATTAAGTCAATGGGTACAATAGTGGCATGGATGTTATGGGGGGAACCAACCACTCTCTAATTGGACTGGTGGACCTCTCCATGGGAGGAAATACATACCTGATACTGAAAACTGCAACAGGGGTAGTCATGAGCCCTAGGAGTGTAATAAGATCGATTGAGGGGAAAGGGGTAATGATGGAGAGTGGAGTTTCAAAAGGGGAAGTGGGGAGAGGGAGGGAATTACCATGGGTTACTGTCTACAATTATGGAAGTTGTCAATTTAAAAAAATAAGAAAAATAAATAAATAAATAAAATGTGGAACCTTGAAGAATTATCATCAAGAACTGTAGTTTCATCTGCTTAGCTACATGAACATAACTTCTTTCACTGATTTTTTTTAATGGGGAAGTAGATGTTATTAAAATGAGAAACAAACTGACCTTAGTCACCATTCTAAAGTGATTTTACACTTCCAATGTCACTCATTAGAATAATGAGACATCTTATCCCCAGATACTGTAGGTCTACCAAAATTCTTTAATCTTCAAACTATCATGTTTCATTAAAAAGACAATATTGTATTTTATTCTACTGTATGGATGTGAGCCACAATAGTTCCTCTGAAAAGTTACTGAGTAGAAATTAAAAAAACTAAAATCAGAGAGAGGAGAAAGCAGACAGAGAATAGAAAATAGATGAGATAGTGGAGCAATGGGTAAAGAAACATTCCTAGAATGTCTATATTATTCCTAAAGTTGAACTCAAAAATGGTTTGTAATTCAAAGTAATTCACTGATTTCAGAGCCATGCAAATACTACCTCTGGTTCTTTATTTGTAAAACAAAAAAACAGCTGTATATGAAACTACTATAAAAATGTCTGGGCTGGAGAGATGTCTCAGTTGGTTCAGGTACTGACCTGAGTTCCATTCTCCAATACCCACATAAAGTTAAATGCACACAGTGGTGTATGCATTTGGAGTTCATTTGCATGCAGTAACTAGAGGCCCTGGTGCATGCCTGTTCTGCATCTCTCTGCTTGCAAAGGCTTTTAAAAAATCTGTAACACCACTTTGGGAACAGTTTTAAAAAGCAAGGCAACACCATCAAACATGGTAATGTCTTGAATCAGTGTATTGTTGGGTACTGTCTCATAATTGAAGATCCATTTGTACCTCAAAGCCACAGAGATAAAGCCAGAGCACTCTATGTGGATATGCCAAAAAAATGAGTAATTGGTAGTCAGCTACTAAAAATACACACACCCAAAAATATTCTATGTACATTATTTTAAAAGCTTAATTTTATAGATATTCTCTCTAAAACCATGTAGAGAGAAAATCTAATGAATGTGAGAGTAACTTTTTTGGGTAGCACTTTCAATGTACCATGTGGACAAGAAAAAAATGAATGGGGGGAGACAGAGCAGGAAGGGAAAATGAAAGGGAGAAGAAGGGAAGAAAGGAGAGGAAGAAGGAAATAAAAAAGGAGAGGAAGAAGGAAATAAAAAAGGAAAGGAAGATAAGGAAGATGAAAGGGAGGGAGGGAAGAAGGAATGAAGGGTGAGTTAGTAATTCCTTAACTGTATGTTTTATACCTAGCCTAGTATTTGAATTATATATATTTCAATATTATCAATCACTTTCTTGTTGAATGCCACAAAAATCACTAATAAAAAACTACCAGCTGAATATATAAGGTTTTTGCAAGTTTGTGTACAGTCAGCCCTCTATGTCTGGGTTCCATAGCCATAGATTAACAAATCACAGATGAAAGAAAATTGGAGGCAAAACCTACACCTCTACTAAACACAAACTTTTTCTTGTCATTATTTGAACAATATAATACCTATTTCTGTGGCATTTGCATTGTATTATATTAGTTATTATAAGTATCTAGAATGATTTCAAAATTGTGGGGAAATTTAAATAGAGTATATGCAAATAGGACACTTAGCAGGTAAGGCACTTGCCTGTGAAGCCTAAGGACCCAGGTTCAATTCTCCAGTACCCATGTAAGCCAGATGCACAAGGTGCCACATTGAGTCTGGAGTTCATTTGTAGTGGCTGGAGGCCCTGGTGCGCCCATTCTCATTCTCACCCCCCCCTCATAAATAGATATAATACTTTTCAAAAAAGAATATATGTAAATAGTATGTTATTTTATAGAAGAGACTTGATCATTAGATTTTGGTATCCACAGGGTTCTTGGAATTAATCTCCTATAGCGAGATGAATGTATGTACCTTCTGTTACAAACTTCAATATACAAGCTGCAACACAGCTATAATATGAACAAGACTGGTTTCTTGTTGTTAAACAATGTTTAAATCTATTAAAGAATTTCTAGAAAACATGTTCCAAGAGACCTCCCACATCAACTTCAAAGTTTCTTCCAAACCACTGGTGGGGTCAGGATGTGAGAAAAAGTTGAGTGACTTTGACTGAAAGACAGAAGATTTTAAAATGAGCCAATTAAAAACAGCATTTTTTTTTTCTTCCTAAGGTAGGGTCTCACCAGGCTGACTTGAAATTCACCATATAGTCTCAGGGTGGTCTTGAACTCTGCAATCCTCCTACCTCTGTCTCTCAAGTGCTAGGATTTAAAAGTGTGCACTACCATGCCAAGCTAGCAGGAAATTTAATCTGCCTTAGTTAGACACAATACAAAAAGAAAAAACAGACTTTAAGTTTATATTGTATTCTGCCAAGTGTGACACTACTGAAACAGATCACACTGCCCATGTGACAAGATCCCCCCTAAAGTGCTCATCTGCACCCAGGTAAGGAAGTGAGCCAGGACAACATCCAGAGAATAGTCTGTACAATGCTGCATAGCTAAACAGTAGGGAACATATTAGTGTCAATGTAAAGTTTCACACAAAGTCTGATTAAAATACACCAATAGGGAGTTCACACTGTCCCCTTTGTAAAAAGTTACCTTGATGCTTTAGTTATTCATAGCTTTTCAAATAGCTGTCCACTTATTAGTATTATTTTCTTACTTTTACTTTTGACTTGTGTGTTTACGTGTCTGAGTTAGAAGTCTGTGTGTGCAGATGTGTGCCCCATGTGCACACATTAGCAGAGAAAGACGCTGGGTACTGTTCTGTACTGCTCTTTTGACTTTTTTCCAAGATGGAGGCTCTCACTGAACCTGGAGCTCCTAATTTTTGCTCAGACAAAACTAGTTGACCAGAGAGCTCCAATGATCCTCCTGTCCACAGCCTGCTCGGTGCTGGGAGTACAGGCAAGCATGGACAGTCATGACCAGATTTTTACATGGGTACAGAGGATCAAATTCAAGTTCTTAGGATTATACAGCAAACACTCTGACATACTAAGCCATCTCCCCAGCTCAGAATTCATTAAGTTAAATGCAATCAAAAACTAAAGACATTCTTCACAGAAATAGAAAAACCAATCCAAAAATTCATTTGGAATCACAAAAAGCATCGAATATCTAAAATAATATTGATCAACAAAAATAAAGTGGGAGATATCACCATACCTGATTTTAACCTATACTACAGAGCCATAGTAACAAAAACAGCATGCTACTGGCACAAAAGCAGACATGTATATCAATGGAACAGAATAGAAGATCCAGACATATAAGTCCAGGTAGCTACAGCTACCTGATATTCGATAAAAATGCCAAAAACACTCATTGGAGAAAAGACAGCCTCTTCAGCAAATGGTGCTGGGAAAACTGGATATCTATCTGTAGAAGGATGAAAATAGATTCTTCTCTCTCTCTATGCACAAGAATTAAGTCCAAATGCATTAAAGACCTTAACATCAGACCTGAAACTCTGAAACTGCTACAGGAAAAAGTAGGGGAAACCCTTCAACACGTTGGTCTTGGCAAAGACTTTCTGAATATAACCCCAATTGCTCAGACAATAAAACCAGAGATTAACTACTGGGACCTCATGAAATTACAAAGATTTTGTACTGCAAAGGACACTGAATAAAGCAAAGAGGCAACCCACAGAATGGGAAAAAAAATCTTAGCCAGCTATATAAATGTAGAGGATTAATATCTAGGATATACAAAGAACTCAAAAATTAAATAATAAGAAATCAAACAAGCCAATTAAAAAATGGGCTATGGAACTAAATGGAGTTCTCAAAGGAAGAAATACGGATGGCATATAAGCATCTAAAAAAATGTCCTATGTCCCTAGTCATCACGGAAATGCAGATTAAAACTACATTGAGATTCCATCTCACTCCTGTCAGATTGGCTACCATCATGAAAACAAATGATCAAAAATGTTGGCGGGGATGTGGAAAAAGAGGAACCCTTCTACACTGTTGGTGGGAATGCAATCTGGTCCAGCCATTGTGGAAATCAGTGTGGAGGTTCCTAAAACAGCTAAAGGTTGATCTACCCTATGACCCAGCTATAGCAGTCCTAGGCATATATCCTAAGGACTCATCTCATTTCCTTAGAAGTACATGCTCAACCATGTTTATTGCCACTCAATTCATAATAGCTGGGAAATGGAACCAGCCTAGATGTCCCTCCACTGATGAGTGGATAGTGAAAATATGGCACATTTATACAATGGAGTTCTACTCAGCGGTAAAGAAAAATGAAGTTATGAAATTTGCAGGAAAAGGGATAGATCTGGAAAGGATTATACTAAGTGAGGTAACCCAGGCCCAGAAAGCCAAGCGCTGCATGTTCTCTCTCATATGTGGATCCTAGCTACAGATGACTGGGCTTCTGTGTGAGAAGGAAAAAACTCAATAGCAGAGTCCAGTAAGTTAAAAAGGAGATATAAAGGGAAGAGAATGGAAGGGAGGAGGGTACCTAATAGGTTGGCATTGTATATATGTAAGTTGAAGAATAGATTAATGGGGCTGAAAAGGCCCCAAGTGAGGTCAGGGGAAGAGATTGAGTAAAGCAAAGGTGAAGGGAGGGCTAATCAAAATCTAAGAGGATTCAAATAAATCATATGGAATCCTCCGGTTTCAGACAATGGAACACCCAGGAGCCATAGACTGTTGTTAGAAAATTTTCAGAGCCAGGGAGGTCCCTGATGCCCCCAAAACATTATAGGCCATTGCCGAGGCCCTGGGTTTCCCATCAGGAATAGATGGTTAAGACCCTATTGCTGAAGACTCCACATACTTGGGCTGCAAGGCCACTGAGAAATCCTGCTGGAACTGAGCTGATAACCTCCTCCATGTAAACCAGCTGACAGAAAGCTGGAAGAAGCCATTCTACATGTAGTTCAATGGGAGAAAGAGATACCACCAGTGAAGATACTCAACAGTGGACACTGCAAGCCTTATAATTGGCCAGCCAGGCCAAATGAGCTAATGGGTGCAATAGTGGCATGTCTGTCATGGTGGAAACCAACTGCCCTCCAACTGGACTGGAGGCCCGCTCCACGGGAGGGATTAAATCCCTGATACTGAAAACTTAAAACAGGGGTAGTCATGAGCTCAGGGGGTGTAACATCTGCTGATGTCTGGATAAATGTATATACTATGCTTATCAAACTGCACAGTAAGCACTTCTCTCAATATTTATACCCTTATATTAACACTCCTCTCACTTTGGGTAGAGAATCCTCTCTTTTCAGATGGCAGTGACCTTGGGATGACTCAGAAGGTATCATAGTGCTGGAAAGAAGTGACTGTAGTACTGAGTAACATCTCGATCACACCTTCCAAGGCTCATGGTCTAATGCGGAAGAGGTGGCGGAAAGAATGTAAGAGCCAAAGGAAGGGTAGGACTCCTTACAATGTGCTCCTTCCAGACACAAAATGTCCTGGATATCCATGACCTCATAGTGCCTGACACTACCTAAACAAGACCATCATAAGAGGAGGAAAAGATCATGACATCAAAATAAAAGAGGAACTGAGATGGGGAGGGGGAGGGTATTACCATGGAATATTTTTTATAATCATGGAAAATGTTAATAAAAATTGAGAAAAAAAAACTACTACTGTAGCACAGCAATTAATAACCATCAATAAAACATACTTACTAACTGTCCTCTTCTATTCTGCCATGCCCAAATAACACCATCTTCTGACACTGGTAGCTGGCAAGGAGTCTGTTCCATTGAAAATAAAGGATGTTCTAAGTCTTGGGGCTTACTGTGTTGATTCTCACCAGGTATCTGTGCATCTATTGGATCTCCTGTAACAGTTTCAGTACAGAAATGGCCTACTTGATACCCATCACATCCATTTGCCAGTCTTTCAGAAAATACCTGATTTGTCAATCCTCCCATAGGGTAGTAGGAAAATTCATTTAAAAAGTGGGAGCAGAATTCTTCTGGGAACATCTGCCAATCCACTTTTGAGGGATTTTCCAATAAATTTAGGAAGTCTTCTGGGAGTGACACAGCATGGTGACTACTTGGTACAAGTTCTCTGCCATCAGCTGAGACAGCATGAATTTCTCGGAGTGCATCATGAGGACTAGTTGTATGCCTGTGCATTTGTGGGGCATAGGCATCAGCATCAAACACACAGGAACAGCCACCAGAAGGGTTGCATAACTCTATGTTATAGGTTTTACCATTAAAAGTAAATTGTTCAACTGTGGACTTGGCATTTGCTTCTATGAAAAGGTATACATTCCCATTTGTCCCACATGGAGCTAAGCAGTCAGTGTTGTCAGGAGCAATGTTGTCTTTCTTCAAGCAAATTCTCTCTTCTTCTTTAAGTGTGAGATTTCCTTCTCTCAGTTTTGATACATTATTACCAAAGGATTCAGGAACACCTTTAGCTGATTCAGAGTAAATCGGTTTCAGTTTTGAGCTTCCACTACTGTTACTATAGGTCTTCTGTACCACTTCTGACTTCTGTGTAACTGAAGTTGACCTCTGGTTTAAAGGTGGCACAACGATAAGCTCTTTGTATTCATTCAATCCACAAGTTTTGTCACTCTTTTCTATTTGAATTGTTTTAACATTAGAATTTTTTGTTATGCTAGAACTAACCCAAGTTAATGTACTCTCACTGGACACTACCTTGCATTTAAGTACATCAGTTTCCAAAATTGTTTCAGAATCTGACTTGACATTTTCTATGTTTTCTTCACTTGTCTCTCTAAAATTAGCTTTCTGTGCTTCCTTTTCAAAATTTTCTAATATGCTAGGATCATCAGATTGATTGTGTAATGCCCTGACTGAACTCGCTGCACATATTTCATCTTCTGATTTCTCACACAAGCCTGTCTCCTTTTCTTCTCTATCAGTACAGGTTGCAGAAGTAAATGCAGAGGACCTAAGGATGTCCTGAGAAGTCCTGGAGTGATCATGAGAATTGTCACTTGGGGGACCTCCTTGTAAAATTCCATGTTTCAGGATATCTGTTTTCTTAGTCTTCCCCTTTGTGTCTGGCTGACATTCATTGTGAGATAAATCACAGGTCTGTGTCTGTGCCATGTCTACTGAGCTATGTTCACACAGGCCTGCCTGATACCAAGATTTCAAGTCCAAATCCTCCTTGACATGACTTTTGGCCTCTAAAATGCTCATTCCACCCTCACCTTGATAAGATGAACTGTTTTCAGATTGCAAGGACAGCTCACGTCTGTTTGCCAGCTGGGAGATTCTGGTTTCCAGACTGCTATCAGTGGGGTGCTGCTCTTTCTTCAGCACACCAAGTTTGCTTGAGGCATCATCATTGAAATCAGCTTGAACTGGGAGACACTCATTTTCTAAGCTCTCTGAACTTAACCTTTTGGGACTTAAATTCATCCTATCTAGACCATAGGAAAGAAAACTACCTGATTGGCTTACACTGAAGTAGGAATTTTCATTGCTTTTTAGGAGTGTTTCAGAGTTATTGTCTCCTTCCATTTGAGAGTTTAGGTTTTGACCAACACTACCTGTTGTAGCCTCAGGTTCACCATTCCCTTTAACGTATGAAATGGCATTAGGTAAATTAATAAGTGAATCATCCATCTGCCTTCCTATTCCTGAAGCATGGTTCTCTCTGTCTTTGGAGATAGCAGACATGTACTTTAGTGAGTCATTGCCTATGTTAACATTTAATTCAGGGGGTAGGCTAGTACTATGTAATGTACTACTTTCTGTGTAATCTTTTGGGAATTTGGCAAAAGCTCCTGCCCTTAAAGACTCAGCATACAGACTATTAATGTTAGCTTCATAAGATGGATCACCACTGCTCATCCAATGCTTAGAACTAAGTTCAATTTTCTCACTAAATACTTCCTTTGTTTCATGTGGATCTATTAAATCCTGGAATAACAGCTCTTCCTGTGACATCTTTAACTTGCCTGTCCCTTGTACAGCATGTGAGACTGAATATTCCTTCCTGCTATCTACGGGCCAATCCTCTCCTTGAATTTCAGAGGTAACAGCTAAATGACATTCTTCTGCAGTAGCTCCATACATAGGAGTATACAGCGCCTCTTCTATGTTCAGATACTCAGGATCTATAACACACATACTATAAAATCTTCTCTCTCTTGTATCCTTACATTGTTTACCCCCAACACAAATAGGGCTTTTACTTTGCAATTCCCTAGCAGATAAATTTAATGAGTTATTTTCATTAAAACTTCTGATTTGATCATTTACTAGTCTTTCTTTCTCTATTAAGGAGTTCTCACAAGTGGCCAGGTAACAAAGCAGCTGGCCACTTACAAATGTTTCCTCCTGTTGGTTACACAGTACTGGCACATGTGACAGAGGCTGGCCATCTTCAAAAGAGCCCTGTTTGTCACTACCCATGCACAGTGGTACACAGACGCTCATAGAATTCTGCTCAGTAACAATATCTGGAATCTTGTCATCCTCATCTAAATTTTCATACCTATTTAAGAAATTATACATTGAAGAGGAAACAGAATTTAATGACTTCTTTGGTCTATGATCCTGCTTGTGCCCAGACCTTGTAAAAATTCTAGCCAACATATTAGTACCAGCTGCTCTTTTGGCTCCATTCTCAACATTGTGAGACTCCTCACTTTCAAGGATATCAAATAATGAAGGTAAAGTTTTACTTATCTTGTCCTCCGGTTCCTTCTCTTCCATAGATTTTTGTAACAGGCCAATTTTCTCATTGTCTTTGTCACTATTTAATTCTTTGCTGAAGCAACAACCCATGTTCCAAAGTTCAAGCACTCACATCACACTGCTTGTCCTTTTTCTGAGCTCTACAAATGCACCTCACAGTAACTTGCTATGGTTTCTGAGGAGAAGCCAACACCCAGATACCAAAAATAACTTGTTGCACAGCAGTCACATGTTCCTGCCACTCAAATACAAATCCTAATGACAACAGAGCCCAGTCTGACATCCACCAGATTCCCTATGCTGAAATCCAAACAATATATGGAATCCAAAGGTTTAGAGCAGCAGCAGCAAAAAAAAGGAGCTATATATTGTCTTTCTTATATTCAAAAATTCAGTTTAAAAAACAAAATTATTAGCTGAGCTAGAATAAACCTTAAACTTCGGGCCTTTCTGTATTGTTTCAGTATTTTCTGAATTATATTTCATGGGATAGCAGCCACCAAAGAAGTTAGTTTATTTCCTCAAATGGAAAACAATACCAGAACAACTTCAGTAAAATCTACAACTACTGATAGCTGTATCTCAATTTCTAGCTTTGAGAAGTGTTTGTGGATATTAAGGACTGACTCCTAGTTCTTACAACCATCAAAATGGAATGGAGGCTGAAATGCATTTCTAAGTAGTTAAGGTGAAATAACAAATTGTCTAGGATTTGCATTAAGAGTTCGCCACAAATATATACATACATAAAAACCTATATGTACATGGGAAGAGGGTGTAAGGCACAAGTAATCCAATGACAGTGCAGGTAATTGTTTAACCCCATGATGGGCACACTGGGGTTTACTAGACAATTTTTTTTTTACAAATGTCTGAAAAATTATAATTTGGGAAAAAGGCAAAGAACAAGGAAAAAAAGAAATACTCATATTGGCCAGGCGTAGTAGCGCACGCCATTAATCCCAGCCCTTGGGAGGCAGAGATAGGAGGATCACCATGAGTTCAAGGCCACCCTGAGACTCCGTAGTGAATTCCAGGTCAGCCTGGGCCAAAGTGAAACCCTACCTCAAAAAAAGAAAAAGAAATGGAATTTCAAAAGGCAAAGTGTGTGTGTGTGGGGGGGGATTACCATGGGATATTTTTTCATAATCACAGAAAATGCTAATAAAAATTTAAAAAAAGAAAAAGAAAAAAAAAACTTGTACCCATAGTAGAAGTTTCTTAAAAGATAAATAATGTGCTTTTAAAAGCAAGCAGGTGTCATTTGCAGAAGAAATACAAGTACTAGCTATTTTCAGAGAAATTCAAGCTATCCGACTGGTAGTCTACTCCTATTCAAGATGCAGCTTGTTCCTTAAAAAAAAAAAAAAAAAAAAAAAAAAAAGATGCAGCTTGTAGTAGTAATTAATCTGAACTACTAACTAGTTTAACAAATAATCATTAATAAACTATATGATCAAAACTTGCCAGGTGTTTTTTAATCTCAGCACTGGGGAAGCAAAGGTAGGAGGACTGCTAAGTTTAAGGACAGCATGGAACTACAGAGTGAGTTCCAGATCAGCCCAGGGTACAGTAAGATCCTACCTCAAAAAGGCAAAATAAATAAAGAAATATAAAAAGATAAAAGTTTGCAGTGTTTCTTTTTCTTTTTCACTCCCCTCTCTTCTTCTCCACCTTCTTCTTCCCTCAGTGACGCCCTTCCTTCTTTCTTTGGTGGTGCTGAGGAGCAAATGCATGACTTTGCTAGGCAAACACTCTATCGCTTAAGTATGTTCCTATTTTTTTTTTAATTAATGAATAAGTGGTTAAGAATAAGTTCTCTGATCTTATTACCTGTAAAGAAGCATCAAAAGATTATTCTAGGGCTAAGAGATGGCTCAGTGGTTAAGATGCATGCCTGAAAAGCTTAATGACCAAGGTTCAATCCCCAAGTACCCACATAAAGCCAGATGCACAGTGGCACATGTATCTGTAGTTTGTAGTGGCTTGACACCTTGGCACACCCATATTCTCCTTTTCTCCCTTATTCTCTCTTTCTATCTCCTCTGGCCCTCTCAGCTTGCAAATAAATAAATATTTTTTTAAAAAGATTATCTTAATATAGGTCAGGTATGTGCAAGTTGGATTACCAGTATAAGCTTTAAAGTTTCACATTCTAATTAGAAAAGATGGTATGAGGGTTGGAGAGATGGCTTAATGGTTAAGATGCTTACCTGCAAAGCCAAAGGACCTAGTTTCAATTCCCCAGGAGCCACATAAGCCAGATGCACAAGGTGGCACATGCATCTGGAGTTTGTTTGCAGCGGCTGGAGGCCCTGGAACACCCATTCTCTATCCACCTCCCTCTTTCTCTCTCTAATAAATAAATAAAATATTTTTTTAAAAAGACAGCATGACTATAGGTATCTTTCTTTCTGAGAAGCATAAACCCTTATCTAATATTACTTCTCCCTTACACATTTCACATTCCTTTCTCAAAAAGCATTGCTGCTCATTTATGGAAAATGGGTAAGAAGCCAAAGTAGTTCCTCCAAGGGGAATGAGGCTCTAACTGGGCTGCAAAGCAGTGGAATGAATTGGAGTCCCTGGATGAACTTCAGTAGAAGCATGAATCTGTGACAGTGACTTGCTATGGGATCCATGGCCCTAATTGGTAAGGGAAAGAATTGTTTTTAAATCATCTTTTTATTTATTTATTTAAACTTATTTACTTGAAAGAAAGAGGCAGATAGAGAATGGGTACATGAGGACTTCCAGCCACTGCAGAACCTCAGATGCATGCCACCACCTTCTGCATCTGGCCTTACATGGGCACTGAGGATTTGAATTTGGTCCTTTGGCTTTACAGGCAAGTGCCTTGATGGCTAAGCCATCCCTCCAGCACAGGTAAAAGAATTTTAACCAAATGACATGGACGCATGCCAACAACCCTCAAGAAGATTCTATCATAGTGACCCAGAGTAGTCATCTCTGTGTACCAAATGCCCTCAAAGCTTCCCTGATCCCTTCCTGTACAGGCATCACCCGCAGGCATCACTCATCCAAACTCTTGGGCAAAATGTCACAATCTATGCTGCATTGATCACCCTTGGATCTCTACACACTGAAATCTGACTTTTAGCACTGTCCGTAGAAACAGCTCTTGCTAAGGCCACAACTGATGACCTGCTTTGTTTCAAATCTGTCAAGTCAAGATGTCCTTATTTATATCACTCTTTCCATTTCAACCCAGCATTGCTCTCTGGTTTTCTTTCGACTTCTCTGACCATTCCCTTCCCTAGTTTCTTGAATACTCCAGTTTCATCATTTGCCATGTCTGTAAATGCAGAGAAATTTAATGCAAATTTGGTATTTCGATCCCATTACTTTAATAAGCTTCAAAACTACTAGCCCCTTAAGTCAAGGTTAGCCAAAGATTTTTAAAACTATTTATTCATGAGTGTAATGTACCTATTGTGTACACTAGGGACACCTGTTGCTGCAAGTTAACTGCAGACACATGTGTCACATTGCATCCAGGTATAGATAAGTGCTAGGGAATTCAACCCAGGCCAGTAGGCTTTGCAAGCAAGCACCTTTAACCACTGAGCCATTCCCCCCAGCCACAAGGTTAGAGTATGTTAAACTGATTCTCCTTTACTAGGACCAAAATAAAAGAATATTTTATAGACACAACTATAGCTCAATGCCTTCTATCTTCACGTCTATAGGTATTCTGTAGAAAAAGTTCCACACAAACTTTGGCAAGACAACTTTAAGTACTGTATGGCTACTACTAAATATATGTCTATCCATGCTAATCTGTGAACAACCTCTCCATAGAAAATACCTTACCCACCTTTAACACTTACATTCAGCATTAATAAACAGGCAAATTTCATTCAGAAAGCATTAACTGCCTACTAGACACAAGTAATGAGCAAGCCAGAGAAATGTATAGGACATAGGAAATGCAAACCAAAGGGGACTAAGGAGACATAAGAAGGGAGGGCAAATCCACAGAGACAAAGAATACATTTGTGACTGCCCAGGAACAAGGGAGAAAAAGGGATTAACTATAAATGGATATGGATAATAAAAACGTTGTAAAGCTGGACTCTGGGGGGGGGGGGAGGGGTATTGTGCTTGTAATCCCAGCTACTTGGGAGGTTAGAACAGGATGATCGAGAGCTCAAGGCGAGTCTGGGCCCCACACACAGCAATACCTTGTCTCAAAAAGAAAAGTTATGGGCTGGAGAGATGACTTAGCAGTTAAGGTGTTTGTCTGTGAAGCCTAAGGTTCCAGGTTTAATTCCTCAGTACCCACGTAAAGCCAGATGCACATGGGTCTGGAGTTTGTTTGTAGTGGCTAGAGGCCCTGGCATACCCATTATCCTCTCTTTGCCTCTTTCTGTCTCTCTCTCTCTCAAATGAATAAAATATTTTATGTTCTTAAGGTATACTTTAACAACACAAGACTTAGTAATCCCACTAAATATTATATTGTATAATTAAAATTCAACAAAAATAATAAAATGAAATAGGTGTAGTACACATCTGTGATTCTAGCATTCAGAGGCTAAGGCAGGAGGATCTTGAGTTCAAAGACAACCTGGGCTACATATAGAATTTTGAGCCAGCCTGGGTTATAGAGCAAGACCCAGTCTGGGATGGGATGGATAAAAGGAATAAAATGAGGGCTAGAGAGATGGATTAGTGGTTAAGGCACTTGCCTGCAAAGCCTAAGGACACCCAGGTTCAACACTCCAGGTCCAACATAACCATAAGCCAGATACACATGCTGGCATGTGCATTTGGAGTTCAATTGCTAGAGGCCCAGGCGTTACCCCGCCCCTTTTCTGTCTCTAACAAAAATAAAAACCAGCATGTGGTTAACATTCACAATGACCTGTTGATCAGAGAGACCTATAAGCTTTCCCAAAAGAAGACAGAATTCTGTCAGAGTACTTGATGACCCACCTAAGACTAATGGTAAGACTCTACTGCTGAAGATACCATATGCTATTGGGACAGAACCTAGCTAGAAACTGGAAGAGAGTCAATCCCCAGACAGTTAGCTTGTCTAGTGCCAGAAAGTGTTATATGAGTGACTGGGGGAAAATGACCAACATTTGTATAAGCAACTTGTGGTCTAAGCTACTCAACAGCAGTCAACTTGATGTGATGCTCACCGTGCAACAGTGGCACACAGCCATGGTGGGTTACCAACTGCCCTTGATTTGGCTAGTGGATCCGCTCAATGGAACGAAACCCATAGCTGGAACGGGAAACAAGTCAGAACCATATCCAAAAATAAACCTGCTCTCCAATATCAAGTGGGCTTCAAGAGGGCCTATATCTATTAAATTCTCTCTAAAAGAATGGGGTGAGCCGGGCGTGGTGGCCATGCCTTTAATCCCAGCACTCAGGAGGCAGAGGCAGGAGGATTGCTATGAGTTCAAGGCCATCCTGAGACTACATAGTGAATTCCAGGTCAGCCTGGGATACAGTGAAACCCCTACCTTGAAAAACCAAAACAAACAAACAAAACAAAACAGTAAAGTCACCAGAGCGTAAGGTGAATTTTATACACACACACACACACACACACACACACACGAATAGAATAATTAAAAACATTGGCAGAAATGTCTGACAATAATGTATCTTGGACACTACTCTTTGTGAGCTGTACATGCAGAGGTCAGAAAAACAGTGTCAACAACACTTACCACACCTGGAGGGTCACAGTGCTGAATGAGTCCTACCACCACCTTCTTAAAACACAGCTACATTTCCTTAATTTTTTCCACCATGAATATGTGTTGTAACAAGATATCTAAGAGTCTCGGCTACAATTAAACAATCTATGATTAATCTTAAAAATGAATTACCTGACTCAGAGCTGGGATGGAATTTGTTTGAGAAGTCGTCTGAGATACAGGACCATTCATCTGTTAAATTGAAAACATTAAAAACACTATCACTACAATATAAAGAAAATAATTTGAAACCATAGTAATTAAGCAAAATCCCAACCCACTGAAAAATACATTTTTACATGACAAAGAAATTTATGAATGCCTAATATATTCAGAAGGATCAGGATCCTTAAAATGTGTAATTCTGCAATTCTTCCTTTTTGGGGGGATTTTCAAGACAGGGTTTCACTCTAGCCCAGTATGACCTGGAATTCACTATGTATTCTCAGGGTGGCCTAAAACTCATGGCTATCCTACCACCTCTGCTTCCTGAGTGCTGGGATTAAAGGTGTGTGCTGCCATGCCCACCTGAATCATAGGTTATAGTGTTGTTAAATGTTGAACTAGATTCTTTTGTTAAATATTTTTATTGACAACGTCCATAATTAACCATAATTCTCTTCCCTGCACTTTCCCCTTCACAAATCTACCCTTCATCATATCCCCTCCCCCTCTCAACTCATCTTTTATTTTGATGCCCTCATTTTTATTTTTTTTCCAGGTAGGATCTCAGTCTGGCCCAGCCTGACCTGGAATTCACTATATAGTCTCATGGTAGCCTTGAACTCATGGTGATCCTCCTACCTCTGCCTCCTCCTCAGTGCTTGGGATTAAAGGTGTGTGCCACCACGCCCAGGTTAAGTTTCAACTCTAACTGAACGTTTTAAGTAAAATTTCTGGTAGTTTCAGAAATTTTTTAAAAAAAGGCTACTTTTCCCAAAGCCATTTAGAAACTTTACATATTATTGGGTGACAGGATAAAATTTTAAGAAGTGGGGGTGGGAGGGAGGGAATTACCATGGGATTTTTTTTTTTATAATCACGGAAAATGCTAATAAAAATTTTTAAAAAATTAAAAAAATTTTAAGATGAACAAAGGCCATCAAAATAAAAAAGTATGGGGGCTGGAGAGATGGCTTAGCGGTTAAGCGCTTGCCTGTGAAGCCTAAGGACCCTGGTTCGAGGCTCAATTCCCCAGGACCCACGTTAGCCAGATGCACAAGGGGGCGCACGTGTCTGGAGTTCGTTCACAGTGGCTGGAGGCCCTGGCGTGCCCATTCTCTCTCTCTATCTGTCTCTTTCTCTCTGTGTGTCTGTTGCTCTCAAATAAATAAACAAAAAAATTAAAAAATAAAAATAAAAAAATGATAAAATCTTAATAAACTCTTCAAATATACTTTATAATGGCTACAATGGAATATATTTATACTGTAAAGTACAATTCCTTGATGTAAAATACAAAGCTTTTAAGTATCTATAGAGTAATAGATGCCAATTGCTTTCTGACTCATCTAGGCACTTGTAGTACCTCTAACAAAGCTATTATGACTTATTTTTCCATAATGATAAGGTTCAGAACATATCATCCCAAATATTGTACTTTGGACACTTGCAGAAATAGCAGAATCAGAACACAGAAACTAGCAGAATTCCCTCACCACTTCTCTCCTCAAGTGGACCATAAAAAGAGGCTGAGTTTCCTTCCCTTGAAAACAGGTCCTAAGTCCCACCTTCCTCAGAGATCCTAATCTATGACCAGAGGAAGGAATGTCACAAATGGGTGCCAAATAATACCAGACCAGGCCTTGCCAAGGTCTTCCCATTTATCACATTAGATTATACCTTCTTCTGTGTCGTTATGCTCGTCTGTCATTATCTACTTCTTTGTCACTATAGTATTCCTGTGGATCCTTATTTCTGAAGGCTCTTTCTTGCATCATATTTATTGCTAATTAAGTGTGTTTTCATCTTGTGTATCTGTCTTTAGTTACAGGAGTCTTAGCTATGAACATTAGAAAAGTAAGAAGTCTTTTTCCTCTCCAAGTCTGTGTTATTTAATATGCATATCCTAATAAGTTTTATTATTACTAGTTTGAACTTTCCTTAAGTTCAATGTAGAATTCTTTATCAAAAAGAAAAAATGAATGCCCAAGCTCTCCTCTCTGACAATACCAACCAGATGAGAGCTGTCCTTGCCCTCCTGGACTCGCTGCGCCTGCGGTTCAGCCACAACTTTAGTGTCCTGATCAGAAGTCATGGGCTCCACTGGGAGAAGTTAAATGCTAACCTCAGGATGCTGCAAAACAACAAAGTAAACAGGTCATTTGAACAACATGGTATGATTGACTATTTAAAAAAAAAACAAAAGTCTCTCTATAGCCAAGGTGGTGTGGAACTCACTGTATAGCCCAGCTGGCATCAAACTTGAGTGATCTACTTGCCTCGAATACTAGGATTACAGTATGCCACAAAACCTGGTATTGTGATTTGATCTTAAAATCCTCAAGTTTTCCAGAACATTTGTTTACCCTTCTGGATTCTAAGTAGTTTAAAGAAATATGTCCATAATATACATATTAATCATCAATAAGTAATACTTTATTAAGGAAATTTCTTCTGCATAACAATTTAGTAAAAATTACATTAGAAAACTTAGTAATCATGTACAGACACAAAAAGCCTACTCATGCTCAGAAATTCATCTTGAAACCTACAACAAAGGCATTAATACTCAGGACACATGAGGATTGTGTACAGCATAATAAAAAAAAACATACAAACAAACAAAGACTGAACATTTTTCCAAGGATATAACACAACAGATCTGCCAACGAACATATAAAAGACAATCAACCTCATTTATTATCTGAGAAAAGCAAATCAAAATCACAAAAGGCTATCACCATGCACCTGTTACGATGGCTATAAAAGAAAGGCAAGTGATAACAAGTGTTGGCACAGGTGGACAGAACAGAAACTGCTGCTGACAGGAACTGACAGGAACTGGTGTGTCACTGCTGAAAATAGTAAGGTGATTAGAACTACCATATTACACTACCATACAACTACATTTTTGGTATATATCCAAATTAAATGAAATCACCACCTCCTAAGGATATCCTATGTTCACTGCAATATTATTCAGGGAAACTTTAAGAAATTGAAGCTTATTATGTGCCAGAAGATAGCTTGCTAAGTGAAATAAGCTAGGCAGTAAAAGTTGAATATTGTATGATTTCACTTATACATGCAATTTCTCTTTAGTTTTTAAACATTTTTATTTATTTGCAAGCAGAGAGGGAGGGGTGCGGGAGATGCCATGGGGCACGCCAGGGCTTCTTGTCCCTGAAAACAAACCCCAGATGCATGCACCACTTTGTGTATCTGGATTTATATTCCTAGGGAAGTGACCCTGAGCTGACAGGTTCTGCAAGCAAGCACCTTTTTTTTTTAAAGGTTTTTATGAAGTTA
Source organism: Jaculus jaculus (assembly GCF_020740685.1). Lineage (NCBI taxonomy): Eukaryota > Metazoa > Chordata > Mammalia > Rodentia > Dipodidae > Jaculus > Jaculus jaculus. Next base: position 71,806,323 of record NC_059107.1, on the reverse strand, counting down.
AGAGTTTCAGTCTAGCCCCCCGCTGACCTAGAATTCACTATGTCATCTCAGGGTGGCTTTGAACTCATATTTGATGTGAAGTTAAGTTTCTAGCCATGAGTTCAAAGAGCCTAGAATACCACGTCTTGGTGGGGGAGGGGGGGTGGGTCTCACTCTAGCCCAGGCTAACCTAGAATTCGCTATGTAGTCTCAGGGTGGCTTTGAACTCATGGTGATCCTCCCAAGTGCTTGGATTAAAGACATGCATCACCACGCCTGGCTCATGAGCCATCTCCCCAGCACTCAATCCTCTCTATCTGTTTCAAAAAAAAAAGCAACCCACAGGTCAACAGGCTCAACCCTGGAGACATGCAATAAACCTAATGATGACTTTCAACATGAAGACATAATTATAGTATTGCACAGTGGAAATTTGCTACAAAAGTAGCTTCAGAACGTTCTTAGTTTTATACACACACACATGCATGCACGCACGCATGCACACACACAAACATGGGTAACAAAGGGAGATCAGTAATTGACTTAACTACAGTAATCATTATACTATCTATTAAAAAACACTATATAGCTACTACTTTTACTAAATAGTAGGACACCTTAAATATATACTAAGAAAGTCTAAAAAACTATAGAATCAAGACAGGCATGGTGGCACATGCCTTTAATCCCAGCACTCAGGAAGCACAGGTAGGAGGATCGCCAAGAGCTCGAGGCCACCCTGAGACTACATACTGAATTCCAAGTCAGCCTAGACTACAGTGAGACCCTACCTTGAAACACCAAAAAAAAAAAAAAAAACAACAACCTGCAGAATCAGTAAAACTGAAATAAAAAGTTTTTGAGGAATCCCCCAATTTAAATATACAGTTTCTGACTGGTCCTACTAATTTTATTATGCTCAAGGTTAACAGCTGTCTAGACAAATCAGCAATAATCAGAAAGGAATAATTTTACTAGAAAGAAACTAGAGCCAAGCATGGCCATGCACGCCTTTAATTGCTGTACTCAGGAGACAGAGGTTAGTACAATCACTTTGAGTTGGAGGCCACCCTGAGATTACATAGTAAATTCCAGAACAGCCAGAGCTGGAGTGAGACCCTACCTCCTTACCAAGACAGTGATACTCTAGGATCTGAGAAGCATTCTTTCAACTCAATGGCTAGAAACTTACCTTCACATCTAATATGTCATTTAATTTTCACAAATGACTGGTGGAGAGATAATTTTCATATTTTATTACGAAGATTCTGACTTATCACCAGTTGTGGTTCAAAAATAAGACAATGACTTCTGAAAAAAGTTAATCAAAGGGCCAAAAAAATAGAAATTTAAGAGTAACTATTTTTGTTTCACTAACTAATCATATAGGTTTTATTAATTATTTTAATCATAAGTTGCTCCATTTTGGGTACCTACCCCCTTTGATTTTCAAGGTTAGGTCTCACTGTAGCCCAGGCTAAACTGGAATTCACTTAGTATATGGTGACCTCCAACTCACAGTAATCTTCCTATCTCTGCCTCTGTGCTGGGATTAAAGGTGTACGCCACCACGCCTGACATTTTACCATTCTTTTTTAGGTTAGCCTTAAAAGTAATGGGGCCTTTCTATTCATTTAATCCCCAGCCTACAAATGAAAAAAAAAAAAAAAATCAAATGGGAAAGTGTGGAGGTGGGGAGGGAGGGAATTACCATGGGATATATTTTATAATCATGGAAAATGTTAATAAAAATTTTAAAAAAAGTAATGGGGCTTATTATGACATCTTCATATAATTATATCATATTTTGTTCTCATGCATTCTCCTCTTTCACTCCCCTCTCCTATACCTCTTCCCCCTCCATCTGGTTCTCTTTCTTCTCTAGTTAGTGCCAGCTTATGCTTTCTTATTACAGGCACCTTATTATTCCATTTCCTACCTTCCTAAAGATGTTTTTCCTTATCACAATCACTGTTCCTACTCTTGTCATCCACATCCATACACAGAGATATAGAATTTTAAGAAGAGATTTTACTTATGAGAAAAAACATGCTTTATTATCTTTCTGAATCTGGCTTACTTAACATGATTTCCAGTTACGTGCATTTTCTTTCTGATGTCATTTTTGTGTGTGTATTCATATGCAATGTAATACATGGCCATGTATGTGCCCTTACAGAGCCCCCATACACCAGGGGTTGTTCACTTATAGTGGCTGGAGGGGAATGTTGGATGTCATATTCCATGGCTCTTCTGCCTAGTCTTATTTTGTAAACCAGTCTCTTTTTTAAAAATTTACTTATTTTTATTTAACTATTTTTGGTTTTTTCAGAGTAGTAACTTACCCTAGCTCAGACTGACCTGGAACTCACTGTAGCACTAGGCTGGTCTTGAACTCAGTGACCCTCCTGTCTCTGCCTCCTGAGTGCTGGGACTAAAGGAATGTGTCACCACACAGGCTTGGAGTCTCTTTTTACTGTTTCTGGAGCTTGCAGAGCTCACCTGTATCTCAGGTCTCTCTGTTCCCTTTTAGGAAGAGGTTATAAGGTGTGTGGTGTGCCCAGCGTTTTACGAGGGATCTAGAAATTTGACAATGGCAGTATCAGACCCATGCAGGCCCTCATCCTTGTGCAGAAAGCATACTTAACCACTCGAACCATCTCTGCAGCCACATGATTTCATTTTTCTTTATGGCAGCATAAAATTCCATTTCTTTATTCATGTGTTGATGGTTAACTAGGTTGGCTCTACTTCCTAACAGTTGTGAACGGTGCAGCAATAAACACTGATGTGTAAGTATCTATGCTATATGTTAACTTCAGAATCTTTTGGGCAAATATCCAGGAGTGGTACAGGTGGGTCACATGACAGGTCCACTTTTTTTTTTCCTGGAGGTAGTGTCTCCCTCTAGCCCTAACTAATCTGGAATTCACTATGTAGTCTCAGGGTGGCCTTAAACTAACAGTGATCCTCCTACCTCTGCCTCCTGACTGCCGGGATTAAAGACGTGCATCACTATTGCCAGATTTGTTTTTAACTTTTTGAAGAATCTCCACACTGATTAGTTTACATTTCTAACAGCAGTAAGGGTCCCTCTTTACCTACATTTATGCCAGCACGGTATACTGTCATTTGTGTTCCTGGTGATAGCCATTATATATGGGGTGATATAAGGATCTGAAGCAGTTTTAATCTGCACTTCCCTAACAGCTAAGGATGTTGAAGGTTTGTTTTTTTTTTTTGGATTTCTACTTGCTAGTGAAATTATCTGAGCAAAAAGAGATCTGGTCCAACTATCAAAATCTCATCAACAATCACAAAAGCATTCAAATGCTATGAAACAGATTTAAAACTATAAACTACCAGAAAATAAGTGCTAAATCCTCTCTCCAGCCCTTGACAATTTTGTGTGTGTGTGTGTGTGTGTGTGTGTGTGTGTGTGGTTTTTTTGAGGTAGGGGTCTTACTTTAGTCCAGGCTGACCTGGAATTCACTATGGAGTCTCAGGGTGGCCTCAAACTCATGGCGATCCTCCCACCTCTGCCTCCCAAGTGGTGGGATTAAAGGCGTGCACCAACATGACCAGTGAGCCCTTTACTTTTTAAAATATTTTATTTATTTATTTGAGAGACAGAGAGATAAAGAAGAGGAAGCAGATACACCAGGGCCTCTTGCCACTGCAAATGAATTCCAGATACATATGCCACTTTATGCATTTGGCTTTATATGGGTGCTAGGCAATTGAACCTGGACTGTCAGCCTTTGTAAGCAAGTGCCTTTAACTGCTAAGCCATCTCTCCAGCCCTTTAATTTCTAATATGTTAAATATAGTTATTCAAAATCTTTTTATTAAAAACAAACAGAATTCTTATACCAAAAGTTTGAGTACTTCTGCTATAGGACAAATCTCAGAATGAATTGAACAAGAACTGTGTTCACGAATGAGGTGACATCCCATTGCTCACTAGAACTATGAGATATTTTTATAATGCCAATATTCTGCAGACTGACTTTCAAAGTCAATGAAATTTCTACAAAATTCTACCCCATTTTTTTGGCAGACATTTTGATAGGCTCATGAAAAAGCAAATTTGATGGGCTCATGTTAAAATTACCAGAAGGATCTCAGAATAACCAAAACAATCTTGAGTAAGAACAAAGTTGGAGGACACACACTACTTGATTTCAATATGTGGGTAATGTGACTCAAACCCAGGCTTTGCAAGCAAGGGCCTTTAAACTCTGAGTATCACTCCAGCCCATGATATATTTTTTTCAAGGTAGGGTCTCACTCTAGCTCAGGCTGAATTGGATGGAACCCACTCTGTAGTTTCAGGCTGTCTTTAAACTCTGGAATCCTACCTCTGCTCTGATTAAAGAAAGGTGTACGTCACCATGCCCAGGCCATGACACTTTTTAAAGGCCCCATGTTTTAATCCTGCCATACTGTTAATGCAAACTGAATTTTGAAAAGGACAAACCACATTAAAATTATAACACACATAATTACAAAAGTGAAGAAGATATCTCACAGAAAAAAATACTATGAATCATATATATCTAATAAAGGATATATATTCCAAAATACAATAACAACTACAATACTAACACAAAAAATAAGTGTTTCCAGGCATGGTGGCACACATCTTTAATCCCAGAACTCAGAAGGCAGAGGTAGGGGAATTGTGAGTTGGAAGCCAGCCTCAGACTACACAATGGATTCCTGGTCAACCTGGTCTGGAGTGAGACCCTACCTCAAACAAAATAAAAAATAAAAGTGTCAAACTAATGGGTGCTGGGACATAGCTCAGTGGGTAAAGTGCTTGCTCTGCAAACATGAGGACGTGAGTTCAACTACAAAACCCATGTAAAAGTACAGAAACTGTAGTACAATCTTCCATAGTGCCATATAGGCAGAGAAGGCAGATCCCTAGGGCTTGCTGCCCAGCTACTCTAAGTCAAATTGGTAAGCACCATGCTAATGAGCCCCCATCTCACTAAGAGACAAACAGCACCTGTGGAACAACTCCTGAGGTCTCTGGACTTCACATGCACGCAACCACATGCACACACAAACATGCATACATACAGACACCCCCCACAAACACATATACACAAATCAACCTAATTTAAAAACTGGCACAGGGCTGGGTAGATGGCTCAGCAGTTAAAGCTGTTAAAGGCACTTGCAAAGCCCACCAGCTGTGTTCAATTCCCTAGCACTCACATAAAGACAGATGCATAAAGTGATGCACGCATCTGGAGGACTTCTGCAGTGGCAGGAGGCCCTGGCATGCCCATCCTCCTCCCTCAAATAAAAAGTTAAAATATATCTAAACAATCGGCACTGGGTCAGAATACACAAATGACCAATAAACAGATGAAGTGATACTCCACAATCCTGAATCACTAAGGAAATTCAAACGAAAACATGAAAGCTCACTCTGCATCACTGTGACTATAATCACAAAACCCTGTAATAACAAGTGTTGGTGAAGATGCAGAGAAATCACAATCAATACATGGTGGTGGTGGAAAGGTAAACTGATGTAGCCACTTTATAGAGACAGCTAACATGCATTTCACTCCTAGATATAAGTATAAAAGAACTGAAAATATCCCACAAACCCTTGTTTATGAATACTTATCAGTATTACTTATAATACGCAAGAGGAAAGAGCCCACCTTTCATCCATTACATCTGTTCCTCTCATCCTATGTTTGCTTCTCAAGGTTTCAAAGTGACAAACATACCACACCAACAACATAGCTGTACACAACCTGACCTGATGATCTTTGTTTTATGGCACCTCAACAGTATCTGTGGTAGTTTGATGTCCCCCAGTAGATTCAGTTTAATAAAACCTTACACTTGGATTTCCAGCCACTTGACTGGGGGAGGGGTCACTGGGTGGATCACAGGGTCCAGACCTAAGGTGTGGCGGTGGATTTGGAATTTCAGTCTAAAGTTGAGCAAAGTGGCTGAGTTCCATTTGGAGCTCCTGAAGTGTGCTGTGTGGTGTGGTGTGTCTTTTGGGATTTGGCTTGTGGCTTTTCTCTTTCGCTGGGTATCTGTAAGCTTCAATAAATCCTCCATAACTGTGCCTGGTCTGGAAGTTCATCTCAGCGATGTGAAGCTGTCTACTACAGTGTCTGTATTTGACCCATTTGAATCCATAAAATGACTTAAGTATAAAGTTTGCTATAGTCTCAACTCTGAATGTCAATGACTAGGATCAGAGAGTTCAGGGATAAAAATGCGCAAAAGTGACAGTAAGTATAAGATACTACTATACAGGGCTGGAGAGATAACTTAGCAGTTAAGGCACTTGCCTGTGAAGCCTAAGGATCCATGTTTGATTCTCCAGAACCTACATATGCCGGAGGTACAAGGTCACACAAGTGCACAAGATGGTGAATGCGACTGGAGTTTGATTGCAAATGGATGGTGGCTCTGGTGCACCAATTCTCTCTCACACATAAAAAATACCAAAAAAGGGAAAGGGAATGGAGGGATGCCAAAGGACCCAGGTTCGATTCACCAGGACCCATGTAAGCCGGATACATAAGGCGGTGCATGCGTCTGGAGTTCATTTGTAGTGGCTGGAGGCCCTGGTGTGCCCATTCTCTCTCTGTGTCAAATAAGTACATAAAAATAAAAAATATGTTAAAAAATACAAAAAGATGCTGTTATACAGACATTTCTTCCAAAGAACTCCACATTGCTTAGACAGTACTTTAGGATTACAAGGAAAACTATTTCTTAGTAACAGAAATTTCTTTTATGAATTCGACATGCCCATCTCTTAAGAAATGTAAGGAAGACAATAGGCAGTGTGTTATTATATTATCTCCTAACTGCCAGCATCACTTTGAAATATTTAAAAAGCGCATCCTTATTTTATACACAAAAAGAAGTAACTGAGGAGTACCTTAGGGCAGATTATTCTGTTTCTTCCTTGCAACTTGAAGCTTATACTCAAATGAGTTTATATGCCTGAACAGTGCAAACATTTAAAGAGCAAAAGACTGCTGTCTCCAGAAAAGCTGTTAGTCTAGTCTTTTATTTTTTAAGATTCAATATCTCTGTAATAGCCCTCTGTTAACACTTAGCGTTCTTAGAGTAAATGCATCAAAGACACTGATAGATGAAAGAAATCAATGCAACTGCAGTAGTGTTATTTAATTATACACTGCACTGGCACCCAGCATTGGAGCATTCCTAAGCAGATGCTGCCAATAAACTTCAAGATTAATTTTCTGAACATTTCCTTTTGTATGTGTACACCTGTGTTTCTACTGAAAAGGCCAGCAGCAGAAAATTATGATTTGCTTTTTATGGTTTGAGATAGCTCTACTCTAAGGGAAGGAATAAAATCAGACACAAGGTAACTATTTATTAGCAAAATCTGATAGGAAAGTTATCCACCTAAGAAGCATGCGTGCGCACACGCACACATGCACACACACACACACACAAACACACACACACACTTTTTTTTTTTTTTTTCCGAGGTAAAGTCTCACTCTGGCCCAGGCTGACCTCGAATTCACTATGTAGTCCCAGAGTGGCCTTGAACTCACAGTGATCCTCCTACCTCTGCCTTCTGGATGCTGGGATTAAAGGCGTGCACCACCACACCCGGCGAAAATTGTTATTTTTTAAATCTTGCATTAATAGATTCTAATTTTAAGAACTTATGGATTAATCAAGCATGCACAAGTCCCCTCTAGTTTTAAGATTTGCTTCAGTTATAGAGCACTAAGAAATCAAGCTAGAACTTAGCTGAAAGCCTCCTCCACAGTTTAGCCACCATAGTGCTTGAAAGTGCTATTCAGGTTATTGGGAAAGAAAAGACATCAACTGTTCTTAACCAGCAGTGGAACTGTGAGCTATACAACTGACCAGCCAAGCAAGACGTACCCACTGGAACAAAAGTGTCAAGAATGCCACAGGGATAATTATGCTATCTAATTGGATCTGAGGCTTGCTCTATGGGAAGGAATCTGTGCTTGGTACTAAAAACTTGGTCAAAAGCCTATGGCTGGGTACATCATAAGCTATAGGAAGGAAGCAAGCTTTGTTACTCAACTAAATGGATATGTTGTGCCCATTAAATTGTCCTATAAGTACTTACATCTATACCCACAGATTAACACTGCTCTCACTTTTGGCCAGAGAAGCTTCTTTTTGCAGACAGCACTGAATACTGGGAAGACTCAAAACTCAAAAGTGTTGACAATGGGCTAGGGAGATGGCTTAGCAGTTAAGTGCTTGCTTATGAAGCCTAAGGACCCCGGTTCGAGGCTCAATTCCCCAGTACCCACATAAGCCAGATGCATTAAGGTGGCGCATGTATCTGGAGTTCGTTTGTTGTGGCTGAAAGCCCTGGTGCGCCCATTCTCTCTCTCTCTCTCTCTCTCTCTCTCTCTCTCTCTCTCTCTCTCTCTCTCTCTGTCTCTTTCAAATAAATAAATAAATAAATTTTAAAAAAAGTGTTGACAATAAGTGACCGTTGAGTGCTCAGTGCTAAATAAGACATCTCTATCAAATCTGTCAAAGCTCAAGGAACACTGTGGAAGTATGCTTTGGCATGTGGTCTTGTAGACAGGAAGTGACTATTGTATTCATGAACTCAAAGTAGCTGTTGTTATCTGCATAATACTGATTCCATTATGGACTGGAGAAGAGTGGGGGGGAAAAAGACATCAAAGTAAAAAGGAACTCACTGGAAGAGAGTATTTGGTAGAAAGGAGGCCAAAATCAGGTAACAGGAGGGAATGATGATCAAAATACATTTATGCACATAAACTGTCAATTAAAAAGTTAAATACACAGCCAGGCATGGTGGCACATGCCTTTAATCCCAGCACTTGGGAGGCAGAGGTAGGAGGATCGCTGTGAGTTCAAGGCCACTTTGGGACTACAGAGTGAATTCCAGGTCAGCCTGAGCTACAGTGAGACCCTACCTCGAAAAGAAAAAAAGTTAAATAGTTATGATGGCCTTATGACATATTAATTTCTAAAATTGACTTTTTTGAAATGATTACTTTTAATTAGGATTCTTTCATATAACACAACAAAATCTATGAAGCCTCTGGCTAGCACAGAAGCATTTTATCTATTAAACCTCTGACAAACTCCAAATTACCATCTCTATACTTGGTTTTAACAAAACCTAAATAAAATATTTAGAACCAAATTCAACAATACAAAGATGAAAAAATTCTCCTCACTTTGCACTCACTGTAATGGAATTTAAGTGGTCCTGGAACAAAGATTATTTTACCCAAGCCTGGAACTGCAAATGTACAGGGAATCACCACCTGATAAAATTAGCCCTTCTGTTCTCAAAGGACAAAGTTTTAGCTCCTATGTTACCTACACTGCACCTTCTCATAAACATGGGAAGTGTTTCTATAAGCCTTTCATATACTTTACCAAGAGGAAAAAAAAAAAAAAAAGGTGTTAACAGCAGACAACTACATTAGGATTATCTTCCTAAAATGCAGGCTTGGCTAATTCATGCATCGTCCTTGATCATGAAAGAAATGAGGAAACACTATACTCCAAACGTGTAGCCACTGCAGGGTCCAATATAGCACATTTATACTGCATTTAACCTTAAGTAGATGGAATACCACACACGAAAAAAACTTTTTAATAAAAAAATGTTAAATTCCATCCAGGTGTAGTTGTGCATGCCTTTAATCCCAACACCTTCTCATGAATATCAAGGAGGCAGAGGTAGGAGGATAATTGAGTTTGAGGCCACCCTGAGACTACACAATGAATTCCAGGTCATCCTAGAGTGAAACCTTACCTCAAAAACACAAAAAAAAGTTAAAATTCCAAGCTGGACGTGGGTGTACATGTCTTTAATTAGCATTTAAGTAGGAAATGGGAGGTTCCATAGTTGAAAAGCCCAACTATTTATTTTTTTGTTTGTTTTTGGTTATTTGGGGGAAGGTCTTACTCTAGTCCAGGCTGGCATTGAACTGACAGTGATCCTCCTACAACTCTGCCTTCCGAGTGCTGGGATTAAAGATATGTGCTGCCAGTAACTGTTTAGAATGCTTTCTGACCTCTATTTTCCTGTCTGTTGGCAATTTTTCCTTAAATGTGACTTCCTAGGCCGAACATGCCAACCCCTGAGGTGTTAGCCTTCAAAGTCTAACCTAGCAGTCATTAAACCTTGCTAATCAAGCTTTGCCTAGTGCCCCCTTCTTAGCCTTTGTTTCCCAGTCTTCTGCGGTATATGCACTTCCAACTAACCTCTGGACCTCTGTTTTTTCATGCTATTTCTTTACTTAGCCACACATTCACTAACTTTGTTGATCCGGTGGTAAATGGAACATATATAAAGAGTAGACATCATAGAATTTACATGTAATCCCAGCTCTTGGGTAGCAGAGGCAGAAGGATACCAAGTTAGAGAGAGCAGTGTATGCTGCACAGCAAGACCATGTCTTAAAATAATAAAAATCAAATATAGACTCCAGAGAAAAAGAGAAACTTGCTGATGACATCTCATATACATAGTAACTTTTTAGACTAAGAGCAGAGCTCTTGACTCAGTATTATATATATATATTTTTTAACCTTAGGAAGCTGTATATATGTAGTTTTTTCTTTACTGTGAACATTTATTAACTTCATTTTGAATGTGATTATTTTGAGATTATTGATGCTCTTCATAAAAACCTTCATTCTTGGGGCTGGAGAGATAGACAGCTTAGAGGTTAAGGTGCTTGCCTGCAAAGCCAAAGGACCTCGGTTCAATTCCTCAGGACCCATGTAAGCCAGATGCACAAAGTGGCACATGCATCTGGAGTTTGCAGTGGCTGGAGGCCCTGGTGGGCCCATTCTTTCTGTCTGCCTCTTACTCTCTTGTTCTCTCAAATACATAAATAAATAAAATCTACACTCTCATTTATTATTTGAAAAGCAATGGAAAATGTCATAATATTAGCATATATCTGTTTCAAGGAATTCAGAATCAGTGCCATAACACAAGAGAGCCCCAGATACCCACTTAAGATAACCACCCTGAAGACAACATTGCTTCACTGTTGAATAAGGAAAATCTCCATTTACCTCACCCTATGTCTTCAATGACTGTACATTATATTCTACTGCACATTCTAACTTATAATCACATAACTAGCAGTTTAGCACAAAACACAGAGTAAGAAAGGGTGGTGGTAAGCAAACTTAAAACCGAACACTTTTTTAAGAATGACATAATGTTAGAACAGGAAAGCAGCTCAAAGCTGCACTAACCCTGTTCTGCTCATTCCTAGGAATGGTATTAGAGCGCCACAATTGGACTCTGGAGAAATTTGTTCAGAGGTGCTACCAGGACAGCATATTTACTTGTATGCATAGCCCTCCTGCTATCAGGAAAGATGAACAGAGTACACACATGCAGCTTTCAGAGGAAAGCATATAGAGCAAGAGGGGGCAAGAACACACCCACTAAGGCAGCTAGATTTGTCAATCAACCCTGGAGACAGTTGGGTGACATACATCCCAGCTATACTACCCTCACACCTAGATGTCTGACTTTTGGGGGGTGGGAAAAGAATGCATTCCAATTTTGAGAACATTTGTTTGGACTCTTTGAACAATGAACAACAAAAAACTTTCACATCTGAAACTGGCAATTTAATTTCATTATTTTGTAAAAGACCAATTTCTTTTTTAAAAATGGGACTCAAGAGACATGGCTTAGTGGTTAAGGTGCTTGCATATAAAACCAAAGGACCCAGGTTCAATTCCCCAGGACTCATATAAGCCAGATGCACAAGATGGTGCATGGATCTGGAGTCATTTGCAGTGGCTGGACGCCCTGGAACACTCATTCTCTCTCCCGCCTCTTCCCCCACCCCAAATAAAAAGTCTGTCACAGCTTTATTCCAATTTCTTAAAGTACTAAAATTAAAAGAAAATTTTATTTTGGGGGAAAAAAATACTTCTCATCTACACTAATCAACCAGTAAGTCAAGCTAAGCAAGAACTGGAATAGGTAATGAAAGGTGGTGAAATGCAGCAGGACATGAAGCTCCAGAGTGAGTGGACAATAACTATTTACTGATGACAAAACAAATGGTAATTATAAAGGTGGTATCCTGTCTTCCTCACATCCTTACCACAGTCCTAACCGAAACTACAACCCTTACTACATTCCCTCAGGTCTTGTTATGTGAACATTCAAATCACCTTGTTTAAAATTTAAAATTAAAAGCTACCAAGAGCCAGGCATGGTGGTGCACATCTTTAATCCCAGCACTTGGAAGGCAGAGGTAGGATTGCCATGAGTTCAAGGCCACCCTGAGACTAAATAGTGAATTCCAGGTCAGCCTGGGCTAGAATAAGACCCTACCTCGAAAAAACAAGAAAGAAAGAAAAAAAAAGCCACTAAGCCAGGGGGGGTGGTCCACATGTAGTCACAACTACTTGCAAAGCTAGGGCAGGAAGATCACTCTGACAAGTCTGGGCAACACAGCAAGATTATATCTCAAAATCAAATGAATAATAAATCATATAACAGCATTAGTGGTGATTAAACTGCCTTATTTCAAGATACGTGTGAATATGCAGCTTTCTTTTCTGGAATTTAATGTTTTGTATACATACATACGATATGTCTATATTTAGTATTTCAGTCAAAGGGAAATATTCCCTAACAATTAAAATCCTATATAGCTTCTGAAAAATCACACAGCATGAGTTCAGATAATGCAGATAAGTATAGCTGGATATGACAGTTAGAACCTCCATGAAAATAATAGATTTCTCTCTCTCTCTGATCGCTTGGGAACTTCCAGCTATGGGTGAGTTTTTGCCCTCATCTGGGCCTAGTAACTGTTAGTATCTCATTACATGCCATACAGAAACAGATTCAGGCCATGCCACACACTACTGTGTCATTCAATGACAGTTCCGGAAGAAAATCTCAGGTACCTTATGCTCAGACAGTTCTGAGACAACCCCAACTCCATCTACCTGGGTTCCTTCGAACGCTCAAAGTCCACAAGGATAACCCTGAAGATGACCAGTTTGCTGTTATGTATGCTCACTCCTCATTAACTCCTTACTTTTATTCTTTCTCTCCAACATTCTCTTCAAAGACTATCTTCCTGCACTCCACCAATACACTTTTTGGGGTTCTTTAGAGTAGTTCCCCTCTACTTCATGCCCCATTCAGCTGAAAATAGTTCATGATCTGACAACATCACCCCTTGTCCTCTAACAGCAGTTAAGAGTGTCATCTCATGAGAGGGGGAAATGAGATAGGGTGACTGGATCCCTGAAAGTGAAAAGTACAGGGAACTTTGCACTTGCTAGAAATCAAAGATGATTTAATTTTTTATCTCTTGCCTAGTTCCATAGAACAGCTTTTCCAAAGCCAAGACCCCTCCTGGGAGGGAGGTCTTTCATAGGATTTAAACATTGTGGTTGGTCAAGTTCAGCTCCCGGAACTTGGTGCTGAAGCTAACCTGTTCCTGAGATACCTCCTAGCCCTAACCAACCAGCTGGCCCTCTGGTTCATCCAAGGTGGGAGACAGCCCACTACCCTAAGGTCATAAATACCTTTGCAGGGGGAGGGGAGACTCTCTCCCTCTCTAATCACTAGGGAACTCCCAGCTGGGAGGGGCCCCTAGCTCTTACTCTCAGCATGGGTTCTTTATAACCTCCAGCTCCTCATCCATATAGCAGGAGCTCTTTGAACTTTCTTCTCCCTCCCTTGCTCGCTCTTTTTTTTTTTTTTTTTTTTTTTTTGAGGTAGGGTCTCACTGCCCTTGAACTCAGTGATCCTCCTATCTCTGCTGGGATTAAAGGTATGTGCCACCATGCCCGCCTGGCTCTCTTTTCTCTTCATGCTTTTGTCCCAGGCCTTCCATGTGTGATCTCTAATCATGTGGGTGCTTTTCCTTGGCTCCACTTCCTTCAATATACATAATAATTTAATAATAAAAACAAAAAATGAATTTTTTTCTCAACAGTTTCTACATTAAAGGTTTAAAGAAACCAAATGACTAACCAAAGATCAATAATCCTAACATTAGTCCCTCATCTATGGTTTGAATTCCATTTGCTTCTACCTTTCCTCATTTTCAACCTTTCCCTCACTGTCAGTATTTAAACATGCCCAAATGTATTTTAACCCAAGATGCATAAAATGAAAGGAACAATGAGGTGAGGGGAAGCAGGGAAGGAAGACAAAACTAAAAGCAGATAGGTTATCCATTCACTCTGACTAAGGATGTCCTTCTGGCCTCACTTTTGTAAAGTTGTGTCTTTAACATACCTTCCCCAACCAGTTGCTGTCTGTAGCCTCCCTTAAAAATGTTCTCCTAAGAGCACCAGCCATTACGTTTCCTGGTGGTTGTGCTGCTTGAAGGGCCAGGCCTCCTCTCTTTCTCCTCCTCCCTAGTCAGTCTCTCAACCTCCCTCAAATGCTTTTCTTTATGCTACACATTACAAAAGCTCTTACTCTATGTAACCGAGAAGAATTATGAAGGTATATACACAATTGTAAAAATTAATAAATGCATATTTAACCACTTTAACTTATGTGCTCCTTAATTTGAGCCTTTTCCCTAGACTTAAGTCACTCTAGTCAATGTTCTCATTACATCATCTAAAATTTTCACTCATTTAGTTTTTGAGACAAGGCCTAACTCTATCCCAGGATGACCTTGAACACAATGAGACCCTCCCGAATGCTGGGATTATAATTGTGAGCTATCAAGCCCAGCTTTACTGACTTCATTTATTTATTTATTAACAGAGAAAGAGGGAGAGAATGGGCACACCAGGGCCTACAACCACGTGTACCTACATTTAACTGCTAAGCCATCCCTCCAGTCCTTTACTGACTTGTTAATGAACAACTGAGGCACCTGAAAAATATTCTACATGGCACAATACTGCAATCAGTCATCTCTGGGTTGTTTTAAATCATCCTTTCCACACTTCTAATTCAACAAAAAGTTACTGAGTTTTTGAGACTCCAAAGTTTTTGAATGAGCATCTGCTTTGACACCATGTTTTTAAGGTTATCTATCATCACAATTTTATCATTTGTGATGAACACATTCAAAACATCTCTATTTTCATTTGTGAGATACAGCATCAGTCTGTAGTAGTTAAATTACATAATTGCAGGCTGGAGAGATGGCTCAGCAGTTAAGGTGCTTGCCTGCAATGCCTTGTGACCTGGGTTCAAATCCCCAGTACCCATGTAAAGCCAGATACACAAAGTGGTGCATGCATCTGGAGTTCGTTTGCAGTGGCCGGAGGTCCTGGAGTGCCCATATTCATTCATTCATTCTCCCTCCCTCTCTCTCTGCCTCAAAGTAAATATTTTAAAAATGACATAATTGCACTAATTGTACAAGAACCATGAACAAGCTTCAGGGACTCTAGTGAGCAGACAACTCAACTTCAAGAGACACCTACTAAATAAAGTGAAGCCTGCCAATCTGTACTGAGTATCTCACAGGCACTCCAGATTTCACAACACAAGAATATCAAACTGGTAAACATATTCAAGGATCATGTGAGTCAGGAACTTCTATCTCTTCTCCCTGAAGTTACTACAAGCCCCTGTGTTAGTTTTTCATAGCTTCAGTTGTAACATACTCTGAACTTCTAAACAAACATCCAGTGAAATTTTTGTGATACTATAGATTTATGATACTAGAAGTATAAATATAAATCAAATATTCCAAATAAAGTCCTCCCCCTCTGCTTCTCATTGAAAACACAAAAACTAATAGTTTAAAAAAAAAAGTGATAAACAAGCCCTCCTATTTCAAGCATATACTACCTATCTAATTACTCAAGCCAGAAACCTGGAAATGCATTTGTAGTTTCCTTTTGGATAAATTCATTTCTGCATCCCAACTGTTACTAAATTACTCAGAGAACCACCTCTGAACTGAATTAGTCCTCAAATTCTTAGTCTCCCTTCCTGCCACTTCCCAGTATTCCTACCATACAGACTGACCTTCCTAATGCATAAGACACATCTTACTTTCTACTCTTCCTATACTGCATGATGAAAAGCAAACTGTTTCCAAACTGTAAATTAATTCCCAAACCGTAAAGCAGTTTGGAAAACATAAAAATAAGTAAGTAAATAAATGAAATATGTTTCAGCTTCTGAACTGTAAGCCAAACACTTGTTGAGGGTGTACAAACTGTTGCAATCTGTGTTCATTTTTCATTTTGTAAAAAAAAAAAAAAAAAAAAAAACACAAAACCTGTTCAAAGCGGGCATGGTGGTTCACGCCTTTAATACCAGCACTCAGGAGGCAGAGGTAGGAGGATTGCAGAGAGTTCGAGGCCACCCTGAGAGACTACGAAGTCAAAACCAGGTCAGCCTGAGCTAGAGTGAGACCCTACCTCAAAAAACCAAAACAAACAAACAAACAAAAAACTGTCCAACTGTAACACATGCACACCAGTTGCTTTGCTTGAAGACAGCAAACTAAATACAAGAGCTTTCTGTCACTTTCCTTCTAAGTTCCCCTTTACAAAAATGCCATAATTATGAATTCAAGATGCTGACATTGGGCCCCTATGTTAGCACTGTGGATATTAAAATGAGCAATGGGGCTGGAGAAATGGCTTAGTGGTTAAGGTTCTTGCCTGCAAAGCCTAAGGACCCAGGTTTGATTCCCTACTACCCACGTAAGCAAGATGCACAAGTGGTACCTGCACCTGGAGTTCATTTGCAGTAGCTAGAGGCCCTGAGATGCCCATTCTATCTCTATTCTTTCTCTCAAATAAATAAATAAAATACTTTTAAAAATGAACAATGAACAATGAGCTGGGCAAGATGGCACACGCCTTTAATCCCAGCTCTTAGGAGGCAGAGGTAGGAGGATTGCCATGAGTTCAAGGCCATCCTGAAATTACATAGTAAATTCCAGGTCGGCCTCAGCTAGAGTGAAACCCTACCTCAAGAAAACAAAATAAATAAATAAAAATGAAAAATGTTCTGAATGTCTGAACAAGAAAATCACTTTATTTATATGAATTCCTGTGAGTTCTCAACGGCAAACTGTAAGCTACAGCCTGTATTATGCAAATTGGAGAGTATTAATGAGAACACCCATTACCACGTCCCTATCTGGATTAAGGATTAATTAATGGATTATTTAAAATGACAAAATCCTTAACTTTCCTATAATAAATACAGACATGCACCATACAATGATTTTTAGTCAATGACAACTGCAAATAAAATGGTGGTCCTATAAATTATAATGGAGATGAAAATTCCTGCTGGGCGTGGTGGTGCACACCTTTAATCCCAGCACTCGGGAGGCAGAGGTAGGAGGATCGCTGTGAATTCTAGGTCAGCCTGGACCAGAGTGAGACCCTACCTCGAAAAACCTAAAAAGCAAAAAAAAAGTATAGCACAATCATGTACAGATAATACTTAATAATAAATGAGCTTTACTAGTTTATATACTAAGAGTATATTCCTATTTATCAATAGCTTATTGTAAAATAGTATGCCATGGGCTAGAGAGATAGCTTAGTGGTTAAGGCGCATACCTGCGAAGCCTGAGGTTTGATTCTCCAGGTCCCACATAAGCCAAATGCACATAGTGGTGTATGTGTTTGCAATGGCTAGAGGCCCTGGCATGCCCATTCTCTCCCTCTCTGTCTCTAAGAAAAAAATAATAAACCTTTTTTTAAAAAAAATAGTATGCCATGTTATGGCTGCATCAGGAAGCCATGATGGTCAACTGAACTGCATCACCTATGTTTGCATTAAACATTCAATGATATTTACAGTCATGAAATAGCCTAACTACATTTTCAGAACCTCTCCCCATTTTAAGCAACATCCTTCCTTCCTTTTTTCTTTCAGAGAGAAAGAGAGGCAGACAGAGAGAATGGGTGTGCTAGGGCCTCCAGCCACTGTGAATGAAGTCCAGATGCATTGCACCACTTTATGCATCTGGCTTTCTGTAAGTACTGGGGAACTGAACCTAGGTCCTCAGGTTTTGCAGGCAAGCGCCTTAACTGCTAAGCCGTCTCTCCAGCCCCATTAATCTTTTTCAAATACACTTTAAGAGTCTTCTTTCAGATATATTCAGATGTTTACTTATGACTATAACAGAAATAAAGCTAATGCTTTCACCAATGTCAAGTTTTGTTGTACAGGCTTGAAAGTGTTGAGTGAGCATAGCAACCAAGAGTGAAATGAACCTGGAGTCACACACCTATGATTCCAGCACAGGGAAGGTGGAGGACAGATCAAATTGGAAGCCAGTCTCAGCTACACAACTAGCCATGGACTTCAATAAAATACAGGACTTAGAGGGACGATCACTTATAAGTGCTAGCTCTGCGACCAACTAACAAGCTGTATTTTTAAGTTTACCTCTGTGGACTTTAGCATCTGAGTCATTACAAAAGCTTTAAAATCCTAAAATTGCAACTGTAGTATTATACTATTTTTCTGGCAGTTACTTTCAGAAACTAGTTATCAAATCTCAATTGACAAAACTGTAGATCAAAACTCAAGTCTCAGAAAATGACTGCATTACTTCCAAGTGCCATTAATTCACACCTAATGCTGTATGAATAGTTACAAAGGGTTAAAGGTTTTCTCCTTTCAACCTTGTAATTTATGATAGGTAAAAACATTGCTTAATAACAGAATACTCCATACACCTTGATTAAAATTTATTAAATGGTATGATAACTAATATTGAACATTTAGGCCAGGCATGGTAGCACATGCCTTTAATCCCAGGACTCTGAGAGGCAGAGGAAGGAGGACTGCTCAGAGTTTGACGCCTGCCTGGGACGACTGCGATCCTACCTCAAAAGAAAGGGGAGGAGGCAGATGGTTTGGTGGTTAAGGTACTTGCTAGCAAAGCCAAAGGACCCAGGTTCAATTCCCCAGTACCCTGGGAAAACCAGAAGCACAAGATGGTACATGCATGTAGAGTTCATTTGCAGTGGCTAGAGGCCCTGGAGTGCCCATTCATTCTCTGCCCCCCCTTTTTCTAATAAATAAATCAATTAAAAAAATATTTAACAGGACTTCCAGCCAAGATGGCGACCGCCTAGCTACGCTGCAAATCCCAGGGAAAGAAAGACAGATGCAAATCCTAAGGAGAGAGCCACCACATCATACCTCAAAAGAGCCCCAGCTGAAACTAAGGAAAATTGGTGAAACAAGCAAGGGTGCTGTTTTCCTGATGAACCGGATACCAGCACAAGGGGGAAGGAGACCAACACAGAGAAAAATCAACGCCTACCAAATCAGAGAGCCAGAGCCTCAGAGGCCCCCAACACCTCATCATTGAAGCAGACCAAAAATGAACCCAACACGGCTCAAGGAAATTTTGCAGAAGAGGGGGCGGGAAGAATGTCAGAGCCACATGTTGGGTCAAGATATGCAGAGACATTCATCATACCAATAACTGTGGGCTAACTCCACAATGCATGACCCATATACCTCAACAAGGAGGGGACAATGGGGAGGGGTAGGTCACAGATGAACCTAATAATGGTACCACACTGACTGTATTTGCTGAATAGAAAACTAATTTTAAAAAATGCAACAACAAAAAAAAGTCTGGGCAGGGTACATGGTTGATGGCACACACCTTTAATCCCAGCACTCAGGAAGCAGAGGAAGGAGGATCACCGTGAGTTCAAGGCCATCCTGAAACTACACAGTGAATTCCAGGTCAGCCTGGACTAGAGTGAAAACCTAACTCGAAAAAAAAAATTGGTAAATATTTCACAATAAATGTATTTAACCTCTCACCTCCACACCAAACTGAATAATGGAAGCTAAATGATCCAATGCTTCTTTGCTCCCTTTTGAAATTATATGCTAATACAAACTGAGGGGATATAATGGCTCTGCAAAAATATCTACATAGCTTTTCTTGAGCTATAATCTCATGTGATTTCATGAAAAAATGTATTCTCAATAATAGATTATAACCTTACCACAATGACAAATGTTTTCAATATTGTAAGCTTGAAAAACTAATACTAAGAATTTCCCTGGCCTTGATTGAAACATTCTAAAACTTACAGTCATTTTGAACCCCCAGGCACTCTGCACCAACAGTTTACTCATCTGGAATTGCCCACATCACAGATTTAAATTCTATGAGCCTGAATGCTTTTGTGTATTTGTTTTTGGCTAGTTTCTACTTCTAGTCTTTGCATACTTAGGTTTGACTCACCTGCAGTGAGCTGGGATAATGACTTTAATGAAATAGATTTAAGTTCATCAATATAGACCAAAAAACATATAGAAAGAACCACAAAAAACTGCCGGACATAGGTATACACAAACACCACTTTCAACCTTGACTCGCCCCTCTCTGTGATGGTCCTCAGCCTTCCTACAAAGGGAAGGGTCAAGGAAGCAATGTTGCTGATTCATCAGTTACTCAGATACATCATGGTCTGGACTCCAAATGATCTGTTGAAGGGCAACATGAACTTTCATTCTAGCCTAAAAATGACCAGGGGAGGTATGGATACTGACCCTAGGGTAACAAAACTTGCAATTATGCCAAGAAGTTTTTTAGCCAAGACTTATCACACATTCACATATGCAGTACTCATAAATACATGAAAGGATAATTAAAATACTACCACTTTTGAGTATTTTTAACCTCCTATAAAGATAAAATGGTTTTACCTTACTAAATACTTAGAAGGTAACTTTTCCACAGGGATTTTAAATCTACTCTTTCTTTATTTTTTTGAGGTAGGGTTTCACTCTAGCCCGGCTGACATGGAATTCACTAGGCAGTCTGAGAGGCCTTGAACTCATAGTGAGCCTCCTACCTCTGCCTCCAAAGAGTTGTGATTAAAAGCGAGTGCATCACCACTCCCAGCTACTAAATCTACTTTTAAAAGTTACTGGTAACACAGTCATATCCAAGCAATTTAAGCCATGTGTTATACCACAAACAGGTTCAAATTCTGCCAACTATGGGACCTGCCTTTGGAAAGAAAATCTATGAACATCTTAAAAGCCTGAAGGTCTGATACTTTCTTTTAGTAAGAAATGCCACTGTTCCTCAACTTGACAAAATTTTTCTTCTTTATACAAGTTAAAATACAAACAAGTGGGCTGGAGAGATGGCTTAGCAGTTAAGGCCTGTTGAAGCTTAAGGACCCATGTTTGATTCCCCAGGACCCATTTAAGTAAATGTACAACGTAGCGATTATGTCTGGAGTTCGTCTGCAGTGACTAGAGGTTCTGGTGTGCCTGTTCTCTCTCATCTGCCCCCCCAAAAATAAACAAACAAAAAAACTCCAAATACTTCTACAGATTACTGGAACAGACTACAAGGGAGTTTTAATACAGTTTCTGTGGAGACAGATAAATGCATGCACGCAACCATGCACAAACACAACATGCACAGAGAGTTTTCAACAAGACTAGTGTAAGGCAGATTTAACACAAACCAAATAGATACAATGTAATCAACAAAGACAAAAGAACATAATGTTCAAGAAGTACAAAGCCTTTATAGAAAAGATGGGACTGGGATGGAGGAGGTAAGCAGGATTGATTGATTGATTGATTTTTTGCTCTTCAAGGCAGTGTTTCATTTAGCCCTTGCTGGCTTAGAACTCAATATGCAACTGAGGATAACTCTGAGCTAACTCCTGGCCCTGCTGTCTCCATCTCCCAAATACTACTAAAGCCATACAGCATCATGCCTAAATTATAGAAAATGTGTATGTGCCCTTTGCGCACACAAGGCCAGAGAACATAGGATGTCCTTTTCTATTCTTCTTCTGTCCTATTTCCCTGAAACAGAGTCTCTCATTGAACCTGGGGCTCACCATTTTTCAGTTAGACTGGCTGACCAGGGAACCCCAGGAACTCTCCTGTCTCCTTTCCTCTCAAGCACTGTGAGTGAGGCTGTACTGGATTTTTCACATGCATGCTGGGTTGAAATCAGGTCCTCATGTTTGTGTAGCATGTGTTCTTACACCATCTCCCCATGCCCTTAGAAGAAGTTTTTTGTTTTACAATTTTTATTTATTGGCACGCAAGTGCAGTGTGCCAGGGTACCGCTCCAAATGAAACTTTTTGTGTCTGGTTTACATGGGCAGTTTGGGAAATTAACCCACCTGTAAGCTTTGCAAGCAGGCACAGTTAACCACTAAGCCATTTTGCCATTTTCCTAATCCCACCCTTCAAAAAAGTTTTAAGATTTTTTTTTTTTTTTTTGGAAGAGAATGTTGAATCATTAAGAGGTACCATCACTGGGCTGGAGAGATGGCTTAGCAGTTAAGGCACTTGCCTACAAAGCCTAAGGACCCAAGTCTGACTCGCCAGTACCCACATAAACCAGATGTAAAAGGTGGCACATCCATCTGGAGTTCTTTTACTGTGGCTAGAGGCCCTGGCAAACTCATTCTTTTTCTATCTGCCTCTTCCTCTCCCTCTCACTGAAATAATAAATTAACTAATTAATTAAATAAAAAAAGATAACAATCACTGAACTTGCAAATTTGTAGTAAGTTGGTCACTAGGTTTTTATTCCTGGACTTTGATCACCCACAATAAAAGCAAAGCTTTTTGAAATGTGAAAACAAAATGTTCCCATTTTTCAGAGATGGTCCTAAAAAAGAATTTGTGAGATTTTCTTAATAAAATCTGAAGTAACAAATACAAATGTTAGCAGATGTAAGGCATGTTTTTATTGAAATATTTCTATCTGCAAGCAGAGAGAAAAAGGGAGGGAAGAGACACACATGTAACAACGTCTCCTGCCACTGCAAATGAACTCCAGCTGATGTGCCACTTTGTGCATCTAGCTTTACAAACTGCTGAGCCATATCTCCAGCCCAAAGGCATGTTTTTAAAATACTGTCTAAACCTGCAAGATTTTGTGCAATACAAACTAAAGGTGTTTTAAGCAAACTATTCCTCACTTAGATAAGGACTGGGCCTTTCCAATTAAGAACAAAAGAAGCAGAAACCAGTAAGAAGAGGGCTTTGCACCTTGCCACTTGGCATCCATCTTTGTGCACCCATTCCTTCCTTCTCTGACTATCACACCCCATAAAGTGGAAAAAGCATTTTTTAAAGGCAGTTCTGATCCCGAATTCCTCCAGTTTAAAACTAAGCAAAGCAGGGTGTGGGGGCACACACCTTTAATCCCAGGACTCTGGAGGCAGAGGTAGAAGTATCACCATGAGTTTGAGGCCACTCTGAAACTGAATAGTAAATTCCAAGTCAGCCTGAGCTAGTGTTAAGACCCTACCTAGGGAGAGGGGGGAGACCTGGCTCCCTAGGGAAGGAGCTGGAAAGATGGCTCAGCCATTAAAGGCTCTTGCTTCCAAAGCCTAACAGCCTAGGCTCAATTCCCCAGTACAGATGTAAGTCAGATACATAAAGTGGCATGTGTGTATGGAGTTTATTTGCAATAACAGAAGGCTCTATAGTGGCCATTCTCTCTCTTGTCTGCCTCTTTCTCAAATACATAATCACTTTAAAACCTAGCAGAGAAAAAAACAAAAAACTAGCAACTAGCAAAGGCACAGCTCTTGTGACACCTGGGATCTGGATCCCAGCTGTAAGATAAGGAGCTGAATCCAAGAAAGGTGAAAGGATGACTTACTTGAGCCACACAGCTAATTAAGTAGCACACCTGGGATTAGAACTCTAGTTTCCTGCCTCCCAAGTTTGTTAAAATGAGTCTGTGGAAGCAAGCCCCCAGTAACTCAAAGCAAATCATTGGTCGGCAGATGTGATAAAATTTAGTTTGAGCCAGGTGTGGTGGTGCAGTCCTTTAATCCCAGCACTCAGGAGACAGATAGGAGGACTACTGTGAGTTCGAGGCCACCCTCAGACTACATAGTAAATTCCAGGTCAGCCTGGGCTAGAGCAAGACCCTACCTCAAAAAACAGAACAAAAAAATTAAGTTCTGGTGTGGATTATTGTGGGGTCCTGGCCTACCTGGATGGCTATGAATATAGCACAAGAAGAAGTGAAGGAGGGCTGCAAAGCCTAAGGACCTAGGTTTGATTTCCCACGGCATACATAAGCCAGATGCACAAGGTGGTACATGACGTATCTGGAGCTCATTTGCAGTGGCTAGAGGCGCCTCTCTCCCTCCCCCACCCCTCCCTCTTTCTCTCTGCCTCTTTTTGTCTCTCTCAAGTAAATGAATATTTTAAAAACGGAGTATGTAAATGGTCAGCTGAAGATTAACTACAGGGATGGTCTTACTTAAAGAAAAATTGTACTGTACACAAGGAAAGATGTGAAGACACGGGGAAGGTTTTTCCAGTCAGATGTATTTTTAATGGAACATTTTTTCTAGTTTTTTGTTCTTTTGTGATGTAAATTTTCTTTTCAGAGTGGCTGGTCATTTCTCATTGACATGTAAATAAGAGATGTTAAATTATGGACTGGATTATGAAGACATGTTCACTAAAACACACACACAAAACCTCAAACCTGCTTCCCAATGTTCTCAGGATAAACAGCAAAATTCCCAACCTCCACAGGGGCGTCCTCAGCCCTCAAGCTCCTACTTAATTCTTCCAGCTCCATTCTCATTAAGCCATTTCCACTTTGGTATCTCCAAAACTCTGTTCCTTCCTACCTGAGTCACTGCAACGTCACTTCTCTTTGGTGAGAAGGCTGTTCTCTTACCGCTTCTCCAATCACAGTACTTACTTGAGGTGGCCTCTCAAGTACCTTCAGCTCTACCTCTAAAATATTAATACATCCCACTTTCATATTTTATTATGTGTTTGTTCACCTGCCTCAATGGATGGCAAGCTCCCAAACAAGAGGGCAAATTTTATTTTGCTCTCCATTACAATGCTAGAAGTTAGTAATCATTATTTGGGGAGTTGCATGGATAGCTCAATGATAGAGCATTTACTTAGCATGTGTGAGGTTCTGGGCACAATCCCCAGCACTACAAAATGGATAAATAATTTAGGGCATACTATGTACTAAATACTTTCCTGCAGTCTGGATTCATACCAATGGAGAAACTGGACAAAATCTATAGTTCATAAAGTTTAGAGTTAAGTTCAAGATGACAGACCACACAACAGTAATTTATATGGCAAGTCATAAGTACTATAAAGAAAAAAGAGGGCTGGAGAGATGGTTTAGTGGTTAAGGCATTTGCCTGCAAAGCCAAAGGATCAATTCTCCAGGACCCAAGTAAGACAGATGCACAAGGGGGTGCATGCATCTGGAGTTCATTTGCAGTGGCTGGAGGCCCTGACGCGTCCACTCTCTCTCACAAATAAATAAAATATATAAACAATAAATAAATAAAGCCGAGCATGGTGGCACACACCTTTAATCCCAGCACTTGGGAGGCAGAAGTAGAAGGATCATCATGAGTTTGAGGCCACCCTGAGACTACTTAGTGAATTCCAGGTCAGCCTGGGCTAAAGTGAGACCCTACCTCAAAATAAATAAATAAGAGCTGTAGAGATGGCAAAGAGGTTAAGGTGCTTGCTTGCAAAGCCAAAGGACTTTGGTCAATTCCCCAATACCCGCATAAGGCCAAATGCACAAGGTGATGCACGCATCTGGAGTTTGTTTGTGGTGGCTGGAGGCCCTGGCATGCCCATTTTCTATCTGCCTCTTTCTCTCTTAAGTAAATATTTAAAAAACAAAACAAAACAAAGATAAAAGAAAGCAAGGAAGGGAGATAAGAAGAACCTGGGACAGGATATACTACAATAAATGTGATATTTATAACGGATCTGACTACCCAAGGAAGCATGGAGCTGTCATCAGCATCCAAATAGCAATGACTGTAAGCAGCATATATTCTTAAAAGTACACTACGTAGGCTGCAGAGATGGCTCTGCAGTTAAGGTACTTGCCTGTAAAGCTTAAGGACCCAAGTTCAATACCCCAGTACCCACGTAAAACCAGATGCACAAAGTGGCACATACTGCAGCTCATTTGCAGTACCTGGATGTCCTGGTATTCTATTCCCCCTCTCCCCACCAGGTGTTGTGGCACATGCCTTGAATCTCAGCACTCCTGCAGTAAGAGGATCTCTGTGAGGACAGCCTGAGACTACATAGCTACACAGTGAATTCCAGGTCAGCCTGGGCTAGAGTGAGACCCTATCTCAAAAAAAAAAAAAAAAGTACACTTGGAATATTAAAATTGCTTAAAAGTTAATATAGCTTTAAAGTAAACACAGAAAGCCAAAAAAAAAAAAAAAAAAAAAAGAAGAAGAAGAAGAAGAAAAATCCTACCAAAGGGCATATTTTTAAAGACCCAGAGACAGTAAAATTTTAAGGTACCATGGTTAATACTACACCTAGGCTACTTAATGCAGCTATAAGATCAGTTAAAAGTGTGTCAATGTAACTTTCATACACTAGAGACTTTCTAATGTGTCATTCTCAAGTGAAAAGTCTTTTGTTTACAGATGCATGCAAATAGATGGTGGGTTTATTTCTTATTTCCTCAGGCATGTTTTCATCCCTCACCATATGCCAAGCCGTGCCCTGGGCAAAAAGGTTTTAAGTATAAGTCTTGTCCACAGGATCTTACATTAATTATTCACGTTCTAAATAAGACAAAGGTACACATAGGATACTGCAGAAACAGAGAAAGCATTAACACTAACTCAAAAATGGCTTAGTGGTTAAGACGCTTGCCTGCAAAGCCAAAGGACCCAGGTTCAATTCCCCAGAACCCACGTAAGCCAGCTGCACAAGGTGGCACATATGTCTGGAGTTCGTTTGCAGCAGCTGAAGACCCTGGCATGCCCATTCTTTCTCTCTCTCATAAATAAAATTTTTAAAAATTGAAACAAGCCAGGCATAGTGGCACATTTCTTTAATCCTAGCACTCAGGAGGCAGAGGTAGGAGAATTGCCATAAACTCAAGGCCACCCTAAGATACACAGTGAAATCCAGGTCAGTCTGGGTGCAGTAAAACTGTACCTTGAAAAAAAGAAAAAAAAAAATGAAACAATGGTTCCTGAAAATCCTTCTTGCAGATAGTTAAAGCTAAGGAAAAACTTTTAAAATTTAGAAAGGAAAAAAATAATACATCCAATTTCAAGAAAAGAAACTACAAAGAGCAAAGATATTTGCAATATCAGGGAGTGGGAGATGGGGGCAGAGGAAAGACAGGCAGTGCTCCAGCCAAAATGATTGGGCAAGGAATGAAAGGTGCTAGTGGAACTTTAGGGCAGCCCTGATGAGTTTCTAGAAAGGACCAAGCTATCAGGTTATACCTTTATAGTAGTTTATAAGGGAGCTGGAAAGAGCTTATTGGGTTAAGCACTTGCTGGTCAACCAGAGTTCAAATCCTTAGTACCCACATAAAGCACTGACATGGTGTCACACCCTTGTAACCCTGGCATTGAGGAGGCAAAAATTAGGTATCCTTGGGAGTCAGTGGCTAGTTAGTCTAGTCAAATCTGAGTTTCTGGTACAGTGAAAGACCCTATCTCCAAGACACCCAACATAAACCACTAACCTCCACATGCGTACACACACACCACATGTGCAAATGTTTCCATGCATACAAACACATACACACACATGCATATTATATACATGCACACCTAAACTAAATAAAGCAATAGCTGTCAGAAATATAACTACAACAACCTGTATAAATAAGAGCACTTTATTGCTACCAAGCAAATAAATATTACCCTAATTAAACAGCATTAAGGCAAAATTCATGCACATCAGGCTTCACAAAGAACCTTTCTGATGGAGACTAAGTTTTGTATCGATGAGAGTTAAACTCCACCTAAAACATTATTTGCATGCTCCCACTTGTGTAGAATATGAAATATTTTCTTTTGTTTTGTTTTTCGAGGTGGGATCTTGCTCTAGCCCATGCTGGCCTGGAATTCACTGAATAGTCTCAGGCTGGCCTTGAACTTACTGTGATCCCACCCCTACCTCCTGTGAGTGCTGGGACCAAAGGCATGCACCCTCACACCCGAATGAAATACTTTCAATATCATACTGCTATGGCCCAGATATCAGTAGCTGAGATGGTAGGGCCGCCAGGAAAGAAAACAATTATCAAGAAAAGAAGATGTAAAGTCAGCAGCATCTCTCAACTGCAAATCCTTCATGATGAAAATGGGAGTCATGACAGCTCCAATAGAAACATGGTGCCAAAGCACAGTTTATAAAGGCACTAAGCTGTACGAGCTAGGGGGGAGGGAGTCAAGGAACAGAAAGGAAGGAAAGAGCTGAGCTAATAATTTTCTCTGTTCCTAAGACATTTGCACCCAGGAAAAATAAAGCAGAACATCAAGGGGGAAAAGGGTCCAAGTTAGAATTTATATTCCTTTCTCTTAATAAGGCAAGCTAGCAGCGTTCAACCTTCCAAGTCCTAATTAAAAAAAAAAAAATTCACATTCTAATCAACACAACTTCAAAAGTAGAGCAGTTCCAAAGAAATCAACAAGCCTAACAAAAGCAAAATGAGATAGAACTAGTGGTACAGGCTTGTACTTCCAGTTTCTGTGGAGGCTAAGACAGGAGGATAACAAACTAAGGCCTGCCTGGGCGACAGCTCCCTGTGCAATTTAGTAAGCCCTATCTTAAAATTTAAAAAGTAACAAGGCCAGGCGTGGTGGTGCATGCCTTTAATCCCAGCACTTGGGAGGCAGAGGTAGGAGGATCTCTGTGAGTTCAAGGCCACCCTGAGACTACATTGTAAATTCCAGGTCAGCCTGGGCTAGAGTGACACCCTACCTGGAAAAACCAAAAAGTAACAAGAGGTCTGGGGACGTAGCTCAGGGACAGGGCACTTGTCTAGCAATGCCGAAGGCACTGGGTTCAATACCCAGTATTGAATAAAAGAAAAAAACAGCAAATTTAAACTCAGGTCTCATGAATTTAACCCTCAGAAGGCAGTGCCTCACTTTGTACTCTAAAATTAATTTTTACAGAAAAAAAAGAACTGTTTATATAAGAAGACAGATGAGCAAATCTTGTAGCATTGTCTCTTTTTAACATCATTTCCTACCGAAACAACTTTAGTATTTGTATTTTCCTCTACCTATTAGTTGTTTTGAGAATTCATAGACAGATGAGCAAACCTTGTAGCAGTGTCTGTTTTTAACATTATTTCCTACAGATACAACTTTACTGTTTGTATTTTCCTCTACCCATTACTAAAAGGTTGTTTTGAGAATTCAGTAACAGAAATTAAAAAGAAAATGAGATTTCCCAGCTTTTACCAATCTAAAAAGAATAACAGAAATCTTGAAGAGTACAGCATGTCTTATGAAAGTACATTTAAAACTAGTGGTGGTGCTGGAGAGATGTCTTAGTAGTTAAGGTGATTGCCTGTGAGAATCCAAAGGACCCAGGTTTGATTGCCCAGTACCAGCATAAAGCCAGATGCACAAGATGGTGCATATGTCTGGAGTTCGTTCACAGTGGCTAGAGGCCCTGGCACACCAATTTTCTATCTGCCTCTCTCTCAAATAAATAATAAAAATTAAATAGTTAAAAAAATAAGTAAAATGAGTGATGCCTTTAACTCTAAGGTGAGAGAAAATGGGATCACAATGGCATACCTACACAGCATTTGTCCACCCTCAAAATACTTATCACAAAGATCTTACTAAAATTGGAACACACAGATTATAATTCTAGTTCATATTCTGATGGAAGTATGAATGCCAACTTTAAAGTAACAGTGAGTTTGTCAACCAAGCCTATTACTACAAAAGTTTCTAAGTTTCTAAGTCTTGTTATAAAGTCTACATCTGAGTATTTCAGCTACTTGAAGACATCATTTATTGTAATTACCATTAACAACTTAAATGTCCAAATGTGTATCTAGCACTCCAAAATGTTGTTTCAGGTTATTTTGGGAAGACTGCTTCATGAAAATAGATGACCATGTAAAATATTTCTTTCCAAAGAATTCAAATGTATCTCTGTCAAAAAGTTGCGCAGATTTATGGAAATCACTTAAAGTTCAATAAATTCTCTAAATCTCATTTTTTAAGTGTGCCAGGAACAATAAATAAAATTTTCCCTGAATCTGCTACCACTTAATTTCAGTTACTCTTCTTCAGAATGCTAGAAGACATCTATACTCACCTGATTACCTAATTTCTCTGGATGCTATTCAAATACAATGTAGCTTCTATTTTCTAAATTTACATTTTTCCACTCATAACCTGTCTTCTATTACAGATACATGTGATCAAGAAAACTGCTAATAAATTAAGGTTGAAAACTAAAGAGGTAGAGTATTAAAAATAACAATTCAGTAACAATGAAAATAGCAAAACAGCCACCATCTACATGTTTGTGTTATATCAGTCCTAAACTCAAATACCAAAAGGACAATTTTTAATAACCAAGAAGTCGTAAAGGAAGTCAGCTCAAATCACCTTAATATTTGAAAACGAAATGTATTTCTAACTAATGTAAGTTTCAAGGGTAATTATGTAGCTCAAATTCGTGGTTGAACAGTACACCCGTTAATCTTATACCTTTCACAAAGTTGATTTTAGAAATTCAAGCAAACCTCCTTAAGCTGAATAGCTTGACTACAAAACTGTCTTTCAGGGTATTAAACCCAGGGGGAAAGCCACAACTATTTCAACTTCTGTAAATTACCGCGACTGTAAATTAGGGGAGCTAATAATGTTGGGGAAGTATGGAAATTGCATATTGTATATACTATCTGCCCACCAGAAAACGCGAACATCACTCTTCTCCCTGTGGTCTTTGCAAACTACAACTCAGCACAAATTTCAAGCGCATTTTAAGTACTCAACACAATTTCAGGAGTGTAGCTAAATATCCTAAAAAAAAAAAAAAAATCTCGAAAATGAAAATAAATTGAAGTTGGTCCTACCTCTATTAAAACCCCTCATCTTTATGTAAACTAACTATACTGTAGTCAAGGGAAATTGTCCCAGTTAATTCAGTTATGGAAAAGTTCAAACTTTTAAGATTAAGGTAATGGAGTCCAATGAAATAGGAATAATCATTTTCTAGAGATAATTTTCTCACATCTCCTGTCATTCAAAAACCAAGACCGGTCTACACAAATATAAGGAAGAAAGCAGATTACATTCTCTGAGAGTCGCAATATGAAATGACCTGAACTCTGAAAAACTCCTATGTTCGGACTGTACACCAGAGACGCAGGTGGTGCGAGTTTTCCACGCCCATACTAGAAGTGTCCACCCGGATTTTTATTCTTTAACTCCTTCAAAGTCTGCCTAGCTCAAGTCTTGCAAGTGGGGCGGGGGACGCGAGCATTCCAAACACGCTCAGCAACAGGATCCTGACTTCCTGGTTCGGAAGGAACGCGACTCCCTTAGGAGCCGTCTCCGCGAGCGGCCGGCTGCGCGGCTGCCGGCCTGGCCGGTCGCCGGCGGGACCGAGGGGGCGAGGCCCGAGCGCCGCACTGCGGGTCTACACGGTGGCCCGGCCTCGAGGCGCTTGCGGTCTGCGACCCCAGCCCATTCTCGTCTGGCTGCAAGGACAGGCCGGGAGGACATCGGGGACACGGCCTCGGGCGACACTGGACTTCGCTACGGCCCCAGCCCTCTCGGTTCCTCCCGCCCCTGGCCCGAAAGTCCTTCCCGGTACGTCCTGGCCACGGTCCTGCCCGACCCAGCCCTCGGCGGTCCCAACCCTCACTCGCTCCTCCCGACCCTAACTGGGCCTCGGCCCTGCCTGCAGCCGGTCGAGTCCCTCCGGGAAGATGGCGGCCCGGTGACAGGCGGATGAGGGCGAGGGTCCGAACATGGGTCAGACAGGGAAGGTGCCCTGCCGTCGGCCGGCGGCGACCCGCTCACCTGTCAGCGCCGCCCGCCCCGCCCCGCCCCGCCCTGCCCGACCGGCCGCCCGTCCGCCCGCGGGCTCCTCGCCGCAGCCCCGGTGCCCGGCGACCGCGCAACACGCGGGGACGGCCGAGGAGGGAGACGGCAGGAAGAGACGGCACGGTCGGGCCGGGCCGGGCCGGGCCGGAGACAGGAAAGAAAAGCGGTACGCGGGCTGGCGGCGGCGGCGGCGGCGGCGGATTCTTCCCCTTTTGGGCCCGAAGATATCTCAACCTCGAGACTCCAAATCCCCAACGCTCCTTCCCGTTCGCATGAGAACACACAGCTCCCACTTCCGGGACCCTGCGGAAGTCCCGCCCTCTCGCGCGGCGCCGCGACCAACCCCTGCGCCCTCACCCACCGGGGCCCGCCGACTGGCGTTTGGCGCCCAGGGGAGCCTTACGTCATGGCACCGCGACGCGATGATTGGCCCCCCCAGGTTTCTTCGCGCGCACGCCTCTCGCGGCAACTGCGACTGGCGCATGCGCGTATACGGCCCGCTCCGCCTGCTGTGAGCACACCTCCCGGGCTGCCCCGCCCCGTCCCGTCCCGCCCCGCTCTCACCTCACTCCTGACTCACGCTGCTGCACGCCCGCCTCGCGCCGGGGCGCCACAGGTCCCACCTCGACACGCCCATGCTACAGGCCCCGCCCCTCCGTTTCTCAGGGCCACCAAACTCTGCAAGCTTATCCTGGAGCTTGTTTCCTGAGTGGACTGAGTCTGCGCCGCCCGCCCCCGCGTACGACCCTCAGACGGCCCAGTCCTCCCTGGCCGGCGAAGTCCTCGCGAGAGAGACCCTTGTCCCTGCTCTGCTGTCCTCAAGACCTCAACCTCTGTGCCCCCCACCCAGAATGGACATCCTTACCGTGCTCGCGTCCCCCACGACCACGACCGCTGATTTTCCCAACCTTCCTCGGAGGGCAACTCCTCCCGGGACCTTGGCTCCTGCCTCGCCTGCATCCCGGCGGCGGCGACCCTTGCCCAGCCGGCACCTGCCAAGAGGGTGGAGGACCACGGCTTCTGCCCCATTTCCATTTCTCTTCCAGTATCCCAAACCCGGACACCCTTTGCCTTTTGGGACTGTGACCCCAACGGCGACCCCAGGTGTCTTGCATTCTGAAGGTGCAGGCGGCTGGGCGTGTGGGACAGAGCGAGTGTCCCACTGCGGTTATAGCATGTGATGGTGCTCTCAGTCGCTTTCCTGTGACTTAAGTGGGGATGGCAATACCTTTGTCCCTTACTGGTCAATTTTATAAGAAAAAAAAAATGCTGCATTTCCTTAAGTCTTGCTACGTGATTTCCTGAATTCCTGTACTGAATATACTTACTACTTACTTACTTAGTCTCAATTTTATGGGTTGTCTCCTATTCAAAACGTCTTCTGAATCTAGATTTGTGTACCTGTGCTACTCATTTGTTCCCACTCATTTAAATACTGACGATTGGCTCCAGTGTGTTGGGTCCATCCTGTATTGCCATCAACGTTTATGCTTGTAATTGTGATGCTTCCTCACAGCCTAGCGCTCAGAAAAATTGCTAGTTAATTACATTCATAGTCTTGTTTCATCGTCTTCTTTTTCTTCCTCATTATTTACTATTATTATTATTATTTGGAGATGGAGGACTTTTGCCTTGAAATCATATTTATCATCATGCCTCAGTCTCCCAAGTAGTACAAGTACAGCCTCTGGCTTCCATGCCCTACTCATAGCCAGTATGCTAAAGACAATAAATCACAGAAGACTTAAAAGCTCTTCACCCCTTCCTTCACAATCTTACCTCTGTTTACTTCTCACCACATTTGTTCTCCTAGTATAGCAACTAGTCTCTAGTGCTGTTCGCCATCCATAGTGCCAAGAGGCATTTCCTTTAAAAAAAAAAAAAAAAAAAAAAAAACCTCACAAGTCAGTCAGTCTAACCAAAAAACAATGCAAGCTCCAGGTTCAGTTACACTGTCTCAAGGAAATAAGGAATAGAAGAGGATAGCCAATGCCCTCCTTTGGCCTCCGCACATCACAGATGCACACCAAAAGATACATTTCTTTAAAAAATTTTTTTCTTTTTCTTGAGCCGGGCGTGGTGACACTCGCTTTTAATCCCAGCACTCAGGAGACAGAGGTAGGAGGATCACCAGGATTTCGAGGCCATTCTGAGACTACATAATGAATTCTAGGTTAGCCTGAGCTAGAGTGAAGCCCTCCCTCAAAGAAAAAGAAAAAGAAAAGAAATTCTTTATTTATGAGAGAGAATGGTCCTGCCAGGGCCTCTTGTTGCTGCTGCTGCAAAAGAACTCCAGACACATGTGCCACTTTGTGCATCTGGATATCCATGGGTACTGGAGTATAGAACCAGGGCTGTCAGGGTTTGCAAGCAGGTGCTTTTAACCCCTGAACCATCTCTCCAGGCCTCAAAATATTATTTCTAATGATTTAAAACTATTCATTGTTTTTTTAATGTTTATTTATTTGACAGAGAAAGTGGGAGAGAGAGAGAGAATGGGCACACCAGGGCCTCTAGCCACTGCAAACAAACACCAGATGTATGCGCCCCCTTGTGCATCTGGCTAACATGGGTTCCGGGCACTTGAACCTGGGTACTTTGGCTTTGCAGGCAAATGCCTTAACCACTAAGCCATCTCTCCAGTCCTATTTATTGTTTTTTAAACTAATATTCACTAAGTATTTCCTCCTTAGACTCTGTTAAGTACTGAAGCCAGGAGAAAAGAACCTAAGGAGACAAACTGAAAACCAGTAAGGAAAAAAGAGGGTAGGAATTATTAGGGGAGGTTTTAAGCCAACTTGAGAAGGAAGGAGGAAGTGATTAGTAACTCAAAGCCCAAGACAAAAGAGTGGAAGGGCTGCCCACAAGCCTTCCTCACAGAACAGTACCAGGAGTGAATTAGGAGACAGAGAGACAGACAGTCCTGTTCAGTGACTCAAGATTTTATGTGGCAAGGAAGGGCCCTTGGAAGCTTTTGGTAGGGACTTTCTCCTACTACCACAGGGACCAGAATAAAAACTCCTCAAGGAACTGGCTTAGTCAAATTAGGTGAAAGTATCAAAATGAGTGACAGTCATACATTAGAATCCTTTGAATTAAAAAAAAAAAAAAAAAAGCATAAGGCCAGTTGTGATGGTGCAAGCCTTTAATCCCTGCACTTGGGAGACAGAGGTAGGAGGATCACCATGATTTCAAGGCCACCCTGAGACTGCATAGTGAATTCCAAGTCAGCCTGGGCTACAGTGAAACCCTGCCTTGAAGCTCCCCCTCCTCCCCCAAAAAAGCATGAGTTCACAAATCCTTTGAAAGGCATATAAATGAATAACCAAGATGAAGAAATGAAAGGAAAAGCTCTTTACAGCAGAATGCTAATAAATGAAGAAAAGTGTTTTTTTTTTTAACTCACTATGTCCTAACTACCATAGAATTTACAATGGCAGTGAATGCTAAAATCAGTGAATGGAAGTTTATTGAAAGAGAGATTATGTCATTCATATATATATTTGGTAGTTTGAAGTAGGTTCTCACTCTAGCCCAGGCTGACCAGGAATTCACTATGTTGTCTCAGGGTGGCCTCAAACTCATGGTGACACTCCTACCTCTGCCTCCCAAGTGCTGGGATTAAAGGCGTGCGCCACCATGCCTGGCTACATGTAGAATATTTTAATAATTAACAATTTCAAGGGAAAGGGGCATTTTTTACAGTGGATAAATACATGAATTTTTTAATTAAATTAGCATCACTAATAATGGCTTCCTGAATACCTCATATACTCTCCTCATGTGACTGCTTCAGTTATGTGGAATCATACCAAAAATGCAAAAACAAGTGATGCGTGCCAATAGAACAAACTCCAATTAAGGCACAGCCTTAAAACAACTGACCCATACTCATCAAAAATGCCAAGATCATAAAAGACAATGTGAATGGCAAAGGGCATTTTCCAAATTAATGGAGTTTGAAAAAAACAATTCACTGTAATATATAATCCTAAACTAGATCCTAGAATAGAGTGAAAATTTGATATAATGGACATGATTGGTATTTTAATATGGGCTGTATACAAGCCTCATAATCAAAGTCAACTTTCCTAAATTGGGTGAGTTTCATAGCAAAGCAAGTAAATGTCTTTGATTTTAAGAAGCAGAAATTGAAGTTTCAAGATATATGCAACATTCTCATAAATATACATTTACCCACAGGAATGTAAGGTGTATGTATGTGTGTGGGATTATGTATATAATATCATATTTATATATTATATATAATTTGTGTATATATGTATACATACACAAGAGAGAATATGACAATCTTTTTTTTTTTGAGGTAGGGTCTCACTCTAGCTCAGGCTGACCTGGAATTAACTATGTAGTCTCGGGGTGGCCTCAAACTCCTACCTTTGCCTCCTGAGTACTGGGATTAAAGGCATGCACCACCATGCCCAGCTGGATGTGACAATTTATTTTTTTTTTATTTAAAAAAAATTTTTTTTAATTTATTTATTTGAGAGCGACAGACACAGAGAGAAAGACAGATAGAGGGAGAGAGAGAGAATGGGCGCGCCAGGGCTTCCAGCCTCTGCAAACGAACTCCAGACACGTGCGCCCCCTTGTGCATCTGGCTAACGTGGGACCTGAGGAACTGAGCCTCGAACCGGGGTCCTTAAGCTTCACAGGCAAGCGCTTAACCGCTAAGCCATCTCTCCAGCCCATGGATATGACAATTTTAATTGATAGATCTAAGAGCTGTATACATAAGTGGTTACAACTTGTCTGTCCATAAAAGTCTTCAAAATAAGAGTTATCTCGGAGTTGGAGAGATTGCTTAGTGGTTAAGGCACTTGCCTGCAAAACCCAATGACTCAGGGTTCAAGTCCACAGTACCCCCATGTAAAGCCAGATGCACAAAGTGGCATATGTATTTGCAGTGGCTATAAGCTCTGACACGCCCATTCTCATCCTCTCTCTCTCTTTCTCTCTCATTTCTCTCTCTCCTTGCAAATACATAAATAAAACAATAAAAAAATAGAATTATCTCAGAATGACTCAGGAAGCAGCATGGATGAAAGAGCCATATGTATGAGGACCTACAGGAGTGATTTAGTATTTGCATGATCACACAATCTTGGAAAAAGAGGTAATATTTAGAGAGAAATTCTAAGAAACCTTTTTCTATACTGTGCTTTGGAATAGAGAGGGTTATCATGCTTATAGAAAAGGCTTGGGCTGCTCTAGCAAAGCTTCTGAAGTTGGGTTTGTGTTTTCTTTGACAGTGAAATGTCCTTCTAGCCTACACTAATTGGAGCTGCTCCTTGGACCCATGTTTCTTGTGGATCTTGTTGGAATGATTGGCCTACTGTTTTAGTTTTTTCATTACTATAGCCAAAATACATGATAGAAACAACTTACAAGTCAAGACTTATCTTTGGCTTGTGCTTTCAGGGAATTTCAGTCCATCATACCAGCTCTGTATTTGACAGGAGGAGCCTGAAGTGGAGATTGTTCACATGGCAACAGACCAGGCAGTAGAGAACCAAGGTTTGGTAAAACTTTCACAGGCCAACACTGAAGGATCTACTTCCACCAAACAAGCTCCACCTCCTTTAAAATAACATTGCCCAGAAACAAGTGCTCAGAACATAAGTCTGTGAGGGACACTTCATATTCACACTATGTCACCTACATAGTATCTTTCTATACCTGGGCATGAAATGATCACCTAGGCCTGAGGAAAGGCTACATTTTCACCTTGATTGTCTGTCTGACTGTGGATCTCACAAAGAAACAATGAGTTGATGAGACTTCCCAACTTGGGTCTGAATATCCCAAGCCAAGCAGCAGGCTTCATAGGCATTTGTGAGTTTATTGCCCTGAGAGAATTTTAAGCCCTGGAGACCTAACAAAGTGTGTGTGTGTGTGTGTGTGTGTGTGTGAGAGAGAGAGAGAGAGAGAGAGATAGAGAGAGAGAGAGAGAGAGAGAGAGAGAGAGAGAGAGAGAGAGAGAAACTGTGTGTGAGTGGAGGCATGCAGGGAGATCAGAGGACAACTCTTGGGGGTGAGTACTGGTCTTCCACCTCGTTTGAAGCAGGTCTTTCTTCTCTTGTTCTTTGATGCACTCACAAGCTACCTCTTCTGGGAGCTTTTGAGCTTCCAGGAAAAATTTCAGTTTCTGCTTTCTACCTTGTAGTTAGCATGTTTAAGGTTAAAGAAGCCTGCTAAGGCTTCTGGCTTTTATGTGAGATCTGCGGATCCAAACTCCAGTTCATAATTGTACAGCAAGTGATTTATTCACCCAGCCATCTCCCCAATGCATTTGAAAAATTACTTACAGGTATGTATTGCCTGTTGAACATATCCTTGTCTCACCATCTGTTTCTCTCCTAACCTCCCTTTTCTTGCCCTTCTTCTTCTTATTAATCCTTGTCTTTCTAGACAACTTCACTTCTACTTTCATTTAATACATATATTTATAATTTCTATGAGGCTACATAAAATCTGGGAACCACAATGAGGATTAGTATATGGTATTTGCTTTTCTGAGATTGGCTTAATTTGTTTAAAAGATTGCATCCATTTTCCTGTAAACAGCATAATTTCACTCTTCTTTATGGCTGAAAACAAATCTATTGTACATGTATGCCACATTTTTCTTTCTTTCTTTTTTTCAGGGGGTGGGGGTTCCAGCTAGGGTTTCACTCTAGTCTAGGCTGACCTGGAATTCACTCTGTATTCTCAGGGTGGCCTTGAAGTTATGACAATCCTCCTTCCTCTGCCTCCTGAGTGCTGGAACTAAAAGCATGCACCACTATGCCCGGCTCACATTTTTTTAATCCATTCTACTATTCTTGTATATCTAGTTTGGTTCTTAACTTAGCTACTAGGGATAGTGCTACAATAAACATTAATGTGTAGGTGTCTCTGTGATATGTTGACTTGGAGTCCTTTGGTAAATACCCAGGAATGGTACGGCTGGGTCACAGGATAGATGTATTTCTAAGTTTTGAAATACTCCCATCTGATTTCTATAGAAGTTGGACTGGTTTATATATATTCTCAACAGCAGTGTATAAGGGTTTCCTTTTGAAAGTGGATATAAATGTTAACCCATTCATGGATACTCAATTTCTTACGAAGTGAGGTGAATTCCTTTAGTGAGAAAAAAAAAATACCACTGTTTGGAGCACATTTCTTGTTCCTATACTTCTGAACTACACATGATAAATATTGACCCTTCATATTTTCTCTCCTAGCTCCCAATGCAGGTCACTTCTTGCTTTATGACTTCTCCCACCCATCAAATTAGAACTTTAATAATTAGAGTTTCATAGGGTCTCTAGCATGATAGGAGCATGGAGTAATATCAGGTCACTTCCTACTCACCACTGTAGGTGAGAACCTCTGAGAACTGAGGTATCCCAGTGAAGACCTTACTGTTTCAGGAAATGGACATGCTTCCTCAGAAACATAGGTGGAGTGGCTCCTGTTATCAGCTAATAGTGATTCTTATGAGGTCTAGAAAGGGGTCTCAAATAACAGCAGGTTCCATTATTTTATTACATCCTGGTGGGTCTTCCTATTTGGCTTACTCTTCCTTCTTGGGAAGTTGTCTTCTTCACATTCACCACTGCCTCAGACACTATGATCCTCTATGAGATGCTGTCTGTCCTGAGCAAAAAGCCTCGTAGATGTTGGTTGGGTGGCCTCCTGTGTTCACTTACTGTGTTGTGGACAAACCTCCATTTATATGTTAGTGTTCTAATCTTCTGTTTGCCTACACCATCCTAAAGGCAAGAGTTTTATCTTTAGAATTGTTATCTTCATTTTTTTATAATGAGTGGAAGTCAGTAAGCCTTCACAAACTATCACCATTTCAGTTTTGTTAGCTCATTTGCCAGCTCATAGATTTCTACAAATTCTTTTTTTTTTTTTTCAAGGTAGGGTCTCACTATAGCTCAGGCTTACCTGGAATTCACTATGTAGTCTCAGGGTGGCCTCAAACTCATGACAATCCTTCTATCTCTGCCTTCCAAGTGCTGGGATTAAAAGTGTGCTCCACCACGCCTGGCAATTTCTGCAAATTTTTAGTGAGCTTCTTCTATTTTTAACACCACTCAATATAGTGAATCCAGTAGACCTGGATTTTTTTTTTTTACCATTTCCACCCTGTTTGTGGATTCCATGGGGATAGTTATCTTTGTTCCTTTGTTTTATAAACATTAGAGCCATAGATACCATGCAATATAGCCAACTAACTTATAATTTTCTATATAACATTCATACTGTAATCATAATTTCCTCTGGATATATTAGTCACATTGATTAGACTTAGAAAATTGTTTCCTTGATATTCTTTGGAAAACACTTGAAGCTCATAGATTACACACTATCAGTCAATACAGCAGGCAGGAAGTGTGGCAGTAGACCGGGAAACCAAACCATCTCATGTTCATTCTCACCTTCAACTTCAAACAATAGCATTTCCCTGGATATGCTACTGTTTCACCTAATAAAATTTTCATGCACCCGTTATATAAGTGCATACATAACACAGAGAGAAACAAATATGCAGTTCAAATTCTTCTTTATGTCAATTGTCTAAATATCTTTTTCTTTAGAAGTATCTTCTCATTGTTAAACTATTTTGAGTTTTAGTTTCAAAGTACTTTCCTGCCGGGCGTAGTGGCGCACGCCTTTAATCCCAGCACTTGGGAGGCAGAGGTAGGAGGATCGCCGAGAGTTCGAGGCCACCCTGAGACTCCATAGTGAATTACAGGTAAGCCTGGGCTAGAGCGAGACCCTACCTCAAAAAGAAATTCAAAAAAATCAAAAAAAAAAAAAAAAGTACTTTCCTAATGTTCAAGCTTCAAGGAAGTCAGATAGCTAGTGAATTATCCACTATTTTACATATGGAAAAATTGAGATTAATGCTTCATGCTTTTGTATAAACCTGATCCATATTAAGATATATATGCTACATTACAGCTTATTATTATTCCCTCCGAATTAGCATCTTTGTTTTGAAAGATCCTTCTTAGTCAAACAGCTCCTCCTAATTGCCAGAAACCTTCATAATTATGTGCATATAATTAGCATAAATTTTTCTTCAACCAATAAAAATCCCAATTCCTGAGCATTTGGGTCACTTAGCAGCTTAGTTAGTGCCTACTCCCTTTTGGGAGAGTTTTTCCTTTGGCTTCAAGTAAGTTTGTTTTTGCTTAAGTTTCCTCTGTATCTGTCCTTAAATTCTCCCTCTGTCTCTCTCTCTGATGACACCAGGAATCTCTGAGAACTTTGAGTCCATTGACTTTTACATGTCCACATCTATGGACACGCAGAGGAAAAAAGAGGGTCTGTCTCCTCATCCTTCTGCTCTTAGAAACCTCTGCCTTCCTTATTAGGGTTGAATATGAATATGGCTTTATGATTCAGATCACAACTCCACCAAATCCTTCTGATTAACAGCTATACCTTTATTTAATTATGCCAGTAAATGCATCCCAAACAAGAAATTTTGTTATGCCCAGTTCTCGGCACCCCCAGTGACCACCAGGAGAACCAAACACATATGCGAGGACAAGGAGCTTTAAGTCGGGGTTAAGCCTGGCCTCCTGACTTCACCAACACAGTGGTTCCATATAAGAGCCCAGAGTAGTGGGAGGGTAGGGTTTTTATAGGGATTTGAACATAGAAAAAGGGGATGGGTACATGGATTTGAACATAGAAGAAAGGGATGGGTACATGATTGGTTGATTTAAACAGTGTACTCTTCTGGGTGGCTTAGGATTTTGGCGGGCAAAATTGGTGGGCTGGAGCTAGGGGATTTGAGCTTATTTTATGACCATAGGAATGTCTCATGACTTCAGGAATGTATGGGATAATCAGCTTAACTGTTAAGCCTACCCTTAAGGTGGCAAGGCCAGCGGGCTGGAGCTAGGGGAACTGAACTTATCTTATGGCATAATCAGTTTCCAGTAACCCTTAGATCTTGCCGGGAAACAGAAACTTAGGCCTATTGAGGACTCTGAAGCCTGTCATGGCGTCTATCTGGTTCCTGAGTCCTTCAGAAATATCTGAATACTATTTGCTTAATTGGACACACTATAGATGATATTAGATACAAAAAATTATAGAGCCACTTTGAGATTAAAATCTAGTAAATAAATTAAGATTATATAATTAAAGTTCAAAGAGACGGACTAAGGGCTATAGCCATATTAATGATATTCACCTCAACTCAGAGGGATGAGGTGACTTTTACTCTATTAAATCTCATGGTTACTACAAATACTGGAGCCACAGTGCCTTGACTGTGAGGAAGTGAGGAAGAGGAAGCCAGGCTGTCAGAGTAGGCTATTGATCCAAATGATAGGTTGATTTCTTCAGGGTATACCACAGTCCAGACTGTAGTGTTCAGACCTGAGTTAAACAGAAATTCACTTCCTGGAAGACAGCAACAAGAAGGGGGTCACAGCAACAAAAGCAAACAATGGAGTACTCTCAACACTGCAGGAGATCACAACAGAGCAGTTCCTGGAACAGTAGGTTAAGAAGGGCCAGGGATTGGGGAGACTGGCTAAAAGTGTCAAGACTTTGGCCAACCGAGCCATGTTCCCAGGCAAGGTTGGTCTCAGCACTCAGCAGGAAGCTGAGGCTGAGGCTGAGGCTGAGTCAACACACCTGGCTGAGGGGAGGCTGCAGCCCAGCCCCACACAGGTTTCAGGACTGCACCCAGCTGCCCTCAAGGTGCCAAGTGGGATTAAGGAGCACAGTGAGTTATCTTGATGCAAGTACATTTACTTATGTTACTTTTGTTTGTTTGCTTGCTTGGCATTTCCAGGTAGGGCCTCTAGCCCAGGCTGACCTGGAATTCACTATGTGCTCTCAGGCTGGCCTCAAACTCTGTACCTCCAATCCTCCTACCTCTGCCTCCCAAGTGCTGGGATTAAAGGTGTGCTCCACCACGCCCAGCTTTTATGTTACTTTTTTTTTAAGGATAGGAAGGAGGCGCTTTGTTTATTTTTATTTATTTATTTGAGAGAGACAGAGAGAGACAGAGAGAGAGAGAGAGAGAGAGAGGGAGGGAGCGCACCAGGGTCTCTAGTCTCTGCAAAAGAACTCCAGATGCATGTGCCACTTTGTGCATCTGGCTTACATTGGTCCTGGGGAATGGAGTCTTGAACTGGGTCCTTAGGCTTCACAGGCAAGCGCTTAACCTCTAAGCCATCTCTCCAGCCCAACTTTTTTAGTTAAAAAAGAGTGGTATACACAAAGTGCAGGGCACAGGTAATTCTCCTTCAGAGCACAAGATGCAATAGCAGGGTGCCATGCAGTAAGTACCCAGATAGGGCCATAACCAGCTGGCTCAATTTCTGTCTTATTTGTTCCCTGTTCAATTTCTGTCTTATTTGTTCCCTGTCTCCTTGCTTGCCCATGTCAAGAGCATCAAGACTATTATGGGAAAGCTGAAGGATATGTGAGGCTCAATGACATGAGCTTGGGAAGATGGAGGGCAGGGTAACCCTGCCATGGGTGAATATTATATGGTAATAATCTTTTTTAAAAATTACATATATGGGGCTGCAGAAATGTCTTAGCAGTTAAGGTGCTTGCCTGCAAAACTTAACAACCTATGTTCAGTTCCCTAGTACTCACATAAAGACAGATGCACAAAAGGGACACACGTATCTGGAGTTTGTTTGCAGTGGCTGGAGGCCCTGGTTTTCTCTATCTGTCTCCCTCTCTCTTTGTGTGTGTGTGTAGGCAGATCAGGGTACCTTGCCACTGAAAATGAATTCCAGATGTATGTGCCACTTTTTGTGTTCAGTTTTACAAGGGGACTAAAGAATTGAACCCAAGCTGGGTGTGGTGGCACACACTTTGATTCCAGAACTTGGGAGGCAGAGGAAGGAGGATCATTGTAAGTTCCAGGCCACCCTGAGACTACATAGTGAATTCAGCATGGGCTAGAGTGAAACCCTACCTGGAAAAAACAAACAATAGCAATAACAAACAGTATTGAACCGAGGCCAGTAGGCTTTATAAGCAAGTACCTTTAACCATGAACCATCTCCCAATCCCACATGATCACAATCTTAACAGCAATACGTAAAATGTTGCCAGAACAAAGGACTGGAGTAAAGAGAGACCCAAAGACTTTTGACCCATGATGTCTTATGTGGTGGTTTGATTCAGGTGTCTCCCATAAACTGAGGTGCTCTGAATGCTAGATTCCCACCTGATGGAGATTTGGGAATTAATGCCTCCTGGAGGGAGTGTATTGGTGGGGGTGGGCTTATGGGTATTATAGCTAGTGTTTCCTTGCCAGTGTTTGGCACACCCGCCTGTTGCTGTTGT
This sequence comes from Jaculus jaculus, assembly GCF_020740685.1. Taxonomy (NCBI): domain Eukaryota; kingdom Metazoa; phylum Chordata; class Mammalia; order Rodentia; family Dipodidae; genus Jaculus; species Jaculus jaculus. The sequence continues at coordinate 71,762,124 of NC_059107.1, read as the reverse complement.
CCACTTTTTGTGGGCCAATGGGTGATGTCCACCCTCTGCTTGTGCCATCATTTGCCCCTGCCATCATGGAGCTTCACCTTGAGTCTGTAAGCCAAAATAAACCTCTTTTTCCCACAAGCTGTTCTTGGTTGGGTGATTTCTACCAGCAATGTGAACCTGACTGCAACATCTTATCTTTGACTTTTTTTGTCTTTGTCCCCAGCCATTTTCTTTTGGTTTTTTTAGGCAATGGGAATATCCAATGTTCACATGGGCTTGTGAGATGAGAAATGTCAACATTAATTTTGGAAAGAAAAGTCAGCTTCTGAGGTAAGAAGTTTGGTATATAGTCAATGTTTTCACAAACTTTTCTAAAACATACTTGGAGAGAAATGAAAATGGAACATCTGATAAAGAAGATCTTAAAGCAATCATTTATTTTATTTTTTAAATTTATTTTATTTTATTTATTTTTTTGAGAGCGACAGACAGAAGGAGAAAGGGGCAGAGAGAGAGAGAGACAGAGAGAGAATGGGCGCACCAGGGCTTCCAGCCACTGCCAATGAACTACAGACGCGTGGGCCCCTTTGTGCATCTGGCTAACATGGGTTCTGGGGAATTGAGCTTCGAACTGGGGCCCTTAGGCTTCACAGGCAAGCACTTAACTGCTAAGCCATCTCTCCAGCCCTATTTTTAATTTCCTCTTTAAGTTCCTCTTTGACTCCTTTGATTTGTTCTCTGACTTCTTTGAACATATTTACAATCATTCTTTTGAACTCTTTCTCAGGCATTTCCTCTAACTCTTTCTCACTGGAGGACATTTCTGAGGCATTAATACTTTTAGGTGGGTTTAAATCGTCTTGCTTTTTAGTGTTTCTTGTGTTATAATGTATATATTTTTGCATCTTGGATTAAGTTAATGCTTGGATTTTCTAGCTAGCTGTGTATTCTTAGCTGTATCAATTGATTTGATGTAATATATTTTCAGGGTAGGACCTTAAGGTGTTAGGTGTGGCTCTTAAGACTCTCAGAGTATCTACAAAGATGTTCTTAGGGGTTGAGTTTCTCTGCTATGGGAGTATTCAAGCAGGCTGAGTGGAATAAAATACAGGTAGATTCTAAAGTTTAACTAAACACTGTACACATTCAATCAAAAACAGCCCCAAGTATGTATGCAAGAGTAGTTATTATAACGACCAGATCCTCTATCAACAAAGAGGTTAAGATTTCTGGTCTGTTGAGGGATCCAAGTCAGCTTGCGACCAAGTGAGACCCTTCCCTGGTGCAATCCCAGTTACCTTGGATGATTTTGGTCTCAGTCAAGTTGCTGCCTGGGTTGTCGGGCTGCTGTTCTGCTTTCTGGAGCTGGGCACTTGCTTTTCCTGCGGGGCAAACCGAGCCTGGCAAGTGTGGCCCTGCAGATCAGCACCCCTGCTGCTGGAACTGCTGCTGCTCAAGCTGCCCCTGCTGGGACTGTAGCCACTGCTGCTGAAGGTGTTGCTGCTGGACCCACCACTGCTGCTGCCTCTGCTGCTGCTGTAGCTGCCACTGCTGGAACCACCACTGCTGCTGAAGCTGCTGCTGCTGTGTCCACTGCCACTGCTCCCCCTGAAGCTGCTGCTGCCGAGTCTGCCTCTGCTGCCACTCCTGGGTCTGCTGCTGCTGGGGCCGCTGTTACGGGTGCTGGAGCCGCTGATGTTGCTGCCAAACTCTGCTCCTGCTTGGGTCCCGCTGTTGGCGAGGCCGGGTCCTGGGCTGCTGTTCTGTTCGCTGAAGCTGGGCTCAGGTGGTGGGGGAGGGGAGGGAGCCGCAGCTGCTCTGGTTCTCTCACTGCTCCAAGCGTTCTTCTACCTCGCGGTCTGCTCCTCCGTTGCTCACTGCCGCTCTCCCCTCATGTTTCCCGAGTTGCGGAGAGCGCGGTGTGAGGGGAAGCGTCCGCACCTGGCTTTTCCTGCGGATCCAGCCGAGTCTGGCGGCTTTCTGGTGCGCCACGGCCGCGGCGGTTGGCCGAGATGCCAGAGCCACTTTTCCCGCCTGTGCAGGCTCTGGATGCTCTGGAACTCTTCTACTTCTCCGCTGCCACTTCAATTTCCTATACACCTCACTTTTTAGTAAAAGTGTGTATTTTGCTGACTTTTTTTGGTCTTTTTTCCCCCTAGGCTGCTTTGGCGTGGTACCTACGCTGCCATCTTAACCAGAAGTCTCCCTATTTTTATTTTTTGGTCTTCTGCGGTAAGGTCTTACTGTGGCCCAGGCTGAGCTGGAATTCACTATGTAGTCTCAGGGTGGCCTCGAACTCAAGACAGTCCTCCTACCTCTGCCTCCCAAGTACTGGGATTAAAGGTGTGCATCACAACATCCAGCTTTGTAAGATAATTTCTTAACTTAAGATTCTTTCCTGGAAGTCAAGAATTCTGGTGAGATATATTAATTGGCTATCATTCTTTCCACATTCAAGAAAGTTCAAGAATGTTCTTACTTACAAATGTCACTGGGAAATCTTAAAATAAATATCTAACCTAAATAATTTTCATTGTTTTATTTATCTTAAGGTTTTTTTTGAGACAGAATCTTACTCTATATTCCAGGCTGGCCTTGAACTCTCAGCAATCCTCCTGCCTTAGCTTCCTGAATGCTTGTATTACAAGTGTGAGCCACCACATCCAACCTAATGGTTCCTGTTGTAGTGTACTTTTTGCAAGAGTCTAAAATAAAACCTGCTCTACTTTGTTTTAGGATTGCTGTTAAGTGCTGTTTTTCCAGATCCCAAAGGTAGATGAAGAGTCGCTCTTATTTTCTATCATTTATTTCGTTAAAGAATAATAAAGGCTGGGGAATAAGTTCCACTGGTAAAGTGCTTGCCTCACAAGCGTGAGAAGCATTAATCCCCAGAACTCACATGAAAATGCTGAACATGGTAGCAGGTGTTTGTAATCCCAACTCTGGGGAGGCAGAAACAGGCAGACTCTGCTGAAGAGCATGAACACCTTACTTAGCAACCACTGACTGCCAAAAGTCACTCCAGAATGACTGGGGTCTCTTGAGCTCCTCCTCTGGAAAGTTGATGGGTTCAGTCTTGTACAGGAAACCACAGCTGTATGCTCAGCTCTAAATGGGACATCTTATATTGGATCTTTTCATAGTGTCCCGAATATCTTGAAATTCCCACTCATACTTTTCTATAAGCTTGTCTTTCTCTTTGTTGGACTGTATTAGATCTGCCACCTGGTCTTCTAGCTTAGATATTCTGTCCTCTCCCTCATCCATCCTACTGGTGAGATTTTCTACAGAGTTTTTTATTTCATTAACTGTGTTCTTCATTGCTAGTAATTCTGACTGGTTTTTCTTTATTATTTCTATTTCCTTATTTATGTCTTGTATTGCCTTCTTTATTTCATTAAATTGGTGTCCTGCGTCTTCTTTGATTCCTTTGATTTCCTCTTTGATTTCTTCTTTGTTTCTTTTGATTTGTTCTTTGACCTCTTTGAACATATTTATAATCATTCTTTTGAGCTCTTTCTCAGGCATTTCCTCTAACTCGTTCTCGCTGGAGGACATTTCTGATGCATTAATACTTTTAGGTGGATTTATATCATCTTGCTTTTTAGTGTTTCTTGTGTTATAATGTATATATTTTTGCATCTTGGATTAAGTTAATGCTTGGATTTTCTAGCTAGCTGTGTATTCTTAGCTGTATCAATTGATTTGATGTAATATATTTTCAGGGTAGGACCTTAAGGTGTTAGGTGTGGCTCTTAAGACTCTCAGAGTATCTACAAAGATGTTCTTAGGGGTTGAGTTTCTCTGCTATGGGAGTATTCAAGCAGGCTGAGTGGAATAAAATACAGGTAGATTCTAAAGTTTAACTAAACACTGTACACATTCAATCAAAAACAGCCCCAAGTATGTATGCAAGAGTAGTTATTATAACGACCAGATCCTCTATCAACAAAGAGGTTAAGATTTCTGGTCTGTTGAGGGATCCAAGTCAGCTTGCGACCAAGTGAGACCCTTCCCTGGTGCAATCCCAGTTACCTTGGATGATTTTGGTCTCAGTCAAGTTGCTGCCTGGGTTGTCGGGCTGCTGTTCTGATTTCTGGAGCTGGGCACTGGCTTTTCCTGTGGGGCAAACTGAGCCTGGCAAGTGTGGCCCTGCAGATCAGCACCCCTGCTGCTGGAACTGCTGCTGAAGCTGCTGCTGCTGGAGCCACACTGCTGCTGTGTCCATTGCCGCTGCTCCCACAGAAGCTGCTGCTGCTGGGTCTGCCACTGCTGCCGCTGCTGCCGCTCCTGGGTCTGCTGATGCTGGGTCTGCCACTGCTGCTGCGACTGGAGCTGCTACTGCTGGGGCCGCTGTTACCGGTGCCGGAGCCACTGATGTTGATGCCGAACTCTGCTCCTGCTTGGGTCCCACTGTCTGCTCAAGTTGGCATGGCTGGGTCTCGGGACCGCTGCTCTGTTCACCGGAGCTGGGCTCAGGCAGTGGGGGAGGGGAGGGAGCCGCAGCTGCTCTGGTTCTCTCGCTGCTCCACATGTTCTTCTACCTCGCGGTCTGCTCCTCCATTGCTCACTGTCGCTCTCCCTTCACATTTCCTGAGTTTAAATGGGACATCTTTACCCCCTCCACGACTCATGAAACATTGCGGAAGAGGGGGCAAAAAGAATAGTCAGAGCCAGAGGATAAAGAAGAGTGCTGTGGAATGCTGTCTTCTAGACATGCCCATTACATTCATGAACTCACAGTTTTATTTTTTAAAATATTTTTAACTTTTTATTTATTTATGAGACAGAGAGAGAGAGAGAGAGAGAGAGAGAGAATGGGCATGCCAGGGCCTTCAGCCCTGCAATGAACTGCAAATGAACTCCAGATGCAGGTGCCACCTTTTTGCACCTGGCTTACATGGGTCCTGGAGAATTGAATCTGGGTTCTTTGGCTTTGCAGGCAAGTACCTTGACCATCCCTCCAGTCCGCACAAGGAGTTTTCTGTTTTTCTTATATTTTATATATTATGAGAGAGAGAGAGAGAGACAGGGAGAGACAGAGAGGGGCAGATATATATGTAGAGAGAGAATGGGCGCTCCAGGACCTCTAGCCACTGCAAATATAAACTCCAGACACATGTGCCACCTTGTGTATCTGGCTTACATGGGTACTGGGGAGTTGAACCTGGTACCTTAGACTTCCCAGACAAGCACCTTAACTGCTAAGCCATCTCTTCAGCCTGAGTTTCATATTTTATATGAGATAAAATTTGACATATTCCTTAATGTATTTCAGCATATTTGTGGCATCACAAGCTTCTTCCAGAATTGAAGGGAAGTAATGAACACTTTCTCAAGAAGAATGTCCATACAAATAAACCTGAAGCTCTTTCTATGGAATTGCCATGTGAACTCCTACCATAGATCTTGGAGTTTTGCCTTTCTTAACCCACACTCCAAAAGGGCATCATAACAAAATGGAGTTAGATACTCCCTTAGCAAAGTGATCCACTGTATTAAATGTGCTTGTCCACATAACACTGAAAATCCTAAAGCTAGGTGTGGCTGTTTCATTAGTCAGGGTTCTGTAGAATAAAAGAGCCAATAGAATGGATACATATGGCAAAGAGGCTTTATTAGGCTGACTTACATGATACAGGCTGAGTAGTCCAACCATGGCTATATGAATACTGACGAGAATGAGAACCTGATAGCTGCTTAGTGCACTTAGTTCACCAGACTGGATTCCCCAGCAGTCCCATCTGGTGTTGAAGATCTGAAGGATACTGGAGAGGGGCTTGTCTTCAGTCCACACTAGAAGGCCAAAGAAGCTGGGTTCAAATGTCAGTGAAGAATGGCAGCAACAGGGTGGAAACACTCACTAGAAAAGAGCAAGAGCTGGCAAGAAAAGCAGCCCTGCATCCCCTTAGATCTCCTTAGATCTTGGCTTCCTCAAGAAGGTGCTTCCCACTCTAAGGATGGTTTTACTCCCTCAGTTAGTCTTTCCAGGAAATACCCTCATAGGCCTGCCCAGAGACATGTCTCTTTCTTGATTCTTGATCCAATTAAGTTGACAATTGAGATTACCCATCATCACAGTGGTACACTCAGGAGACCTAGGCTATTGCATTTGATTGAGCGTTTAATACATAATGCAGTCTTACAGGCTCCTATGTGATCTGGCCCCATCTTCCTCCTCATCTTCACTTGCTGCCTCCACATACTATTGGTCTTTTCCTGTCAGAGAGCTTTTGGGTACTTTTTTACTCTGCCTAAGACACACCTTCTGTTTTGTTTTACATAGCTGAACATGGAACCAGGGCTTGTCATTGCCTGACAGAGGATAAACAGGGGCTAAGTTGGAGAATTATGAGACACAGTCGGGGAATGTGAGAAAATGATTTCTCTGAGATAGAGACATTTCTATCTAGGCTTGAAGCCTGAGGAAAAGAGCTTCAGTCAGAAGCATGATCAAAGGCCCTGATAGCAAAAGGCCTTGGCAAGTCTCAGTTCATAAGAGAAAACTGGATCAGCTAGAGGTGTGGAGAGGGAGGAAAGAGGTTAGACAGTATATAAGTGTCTGGTCACATAAGGCCTTAGACATTCTATCATAAAGGGTTTGGAATGTATTCTGTATTCAATAGGGAATTATTGAGTGTTCAGTCAGGAGATTGAAATGATCCAATAAGAACTTAAGAAACAGCATAGCTTTATAATTTCTTCTAGATGAAAAATAGATTGAAATAAAACAGTGGTTCTCATCCCTAAGGTGATTCTATCTAAGTGAATATTTCACAATTTCTAGCAATGTTTTTGGTGATGATAACTATGGGCAGAGTGGAAGGCAGCTGCTGGAATCTGGTGTGTGGAGGTTAGGAATGAGGCTTACATCTTGCTAGGCACAGGATGTCCTGCTTTCCTCACAGTCCTGCCCCTTATCAAGGAACATTAGAGCTGCTGGGAAAATGTCGATTAAGTAAGGAGGAAAGATGCCTGGGCTGCTGAGAACTAATGCAGCATCTAGGTGGATAGCAAAAGCGAATGTCTGCAAGCAACTTCAAAATGGCTGATGGGAAGAAAGGCAGAAACCAAGCAGAATCCCAGATCTCTGAGTAACCATATTGGCAGGGACTTCCACAGATGGTGTGGTGGTTTGATTCAGGTGTCCCCATAAATGTAGGTGTTCTGAATGCTAGATTCCCAGCTGATGGAGATTTGGGAATTAACACTTCCTAGAGGCAGTTTGAGGGTAGGCTTATGGGTGTTATAGTCAGTTTCCCCTTGCCAGTGTTTGGCACACTCTCCTGTAGCTGTTTTCTACTTTATGTTGGCCAGGAGGCGATGTCCACCCTCTGCTCATGCCATCATTTCCCCCTGTCATCATGGAACTTCCCTTGAGTCTGTAAACCAAAATAACCCTTTTTTTTTTTTTTCCTACAAGTTGCTCTTGGTCAGGTGATTTCTGCCAGCAATGCAAACCTGATTGCAATAGATAGAAAAACTGGAGGCATTCATTAAAAAAATTACTTATTTATTTGCATGTGTGTATACACATGTGTGTAGCATGCATGTGAGTACATGTGTGTATGCTGATACATGTATGTACACCAAGGAAGTTTAGTCACATTGTAGGAGAGCAGCTGCCAACAGAATCAGGATGGTCATCGAGAAGGAAATGCAGCTAAGCTTTAGTGTGCATGCAAGCAACCCCATCATCTCAGAGATAAATACCAGAAGGGAAGGAGAATTTGTCCCAGTATGGCTTGCAAAAAGGAAAGGAGGAGGATGCTCTCTCCCAAGGCCCCTCCTCTTCTCCAGTCATATAGCTTGTATGTTCAGGACTTAGCCTTTTATTTTTTTTCTTTTGCATATGTATGTGTGTATGCTCATATAGTTGGCAGCTGGTCACATTGCATCTGCAATCTGGAAGCAGAGAATTATAAATGCTACTGCTTAGCTTGGTTTTTCCTTTTTATTCAGTTTAGGACACCACCCATGGAATAGTTTATAGTCAGAGTGAGCCTTCCCACCTCAATTAACTTAATTGAGAAAATCCCTCACAGACATCCCACAGATTTGTTTTTATGGTGACTCTAAATCCTGTCAAGTTGACAGCAGAAACAAACCATCACAGTGAATTTTGCAGGATATTATACAGGTCAGTCTATAGCATGTATGACAGAGCCCTGGTCTAGCTTCTTTCTTAATTGTGAACTCAAAGTTGCTTATTCTGTCTGAACCCCACTTCACTCATCTGTAAAATGGGATCACCATACTGCTTTACAAGGTTGTTTAGCATCTAGTAAGTAGCCCATGTGCTTCCCAATAATCAGGAACTCTGGTTTATTCACCCAAAACAATATCATTATTACAGAATTCAACAGTCATAATTGATGATTGCTTCTTGTTGATACTTGATATGAATTATGCAAAGATACTTTTAAAAGACATAGGATTAATCCTCCATTTATTCAGTGAGTCAGCTGGGAATGGAAACACCATTTATAACCTTAGTCAAGGACTGGCTTTGGGATTCTTTGTAATTTCAAGAGGCTGAGCAGTGTTCTGGCAGATATCTCTGAAATACCTCTGCCATCAGAAACAGAAACTGATAGCAGAGACATGCTCAAGAAGGTCTTGATTCATAATTGAAATCCTTCCATTTATAACAGACTGCATTCAATACCAGTGAAAACAATTCTATATAGGAACCTTTGTACAATGTTCTGCCTTGAGCCAGTTGTTTCTGAGGGTAGTGACTCACCAGCTGCTGAAAATATAGCTCCTGTGGGTTTTTTGTGACAGCTACCCTAGGTTTCGCCTCCTACAGGGACATTTCATTTAATTATAGCATAATAGTAAACTGTAGCACTTCAAACATTCTCACTGAGCAGATGTGTTTATATTTTTGCTATCAAAGGAAAGTGCTTGAAGGAAATATGCGGTATTTGCTTACAGAGTTTTGCAGCTATAGACAAATAACATTGCTATTTAAAGGCTCTGAACCTGATTCCAATGAAGACCATCTTCTCTCTTTCTTTAGCTACATCTACATGTCTTTGTTCACAACAAATATGGGTCCAAAGAATACTTTGCTGCTACAGAGGGCTATGATAATGAAGCATGATGTAAATTGCTAGTTGTAAGCTACCACTGTTTTTCTAGAATTCTACCTAGAAACAGTGAATTAGCCCAGAGAGAAAGAATATGGAACTGAAACAAAGATCTGGACTCACTCATGATCCAGAAACATTTTTTTCCTTTAATACTCCAAGTCCTAACATTACTTTGTATCTATTTATAATTACATTTTGACTGTCACTGATGTGTGGACCCAATACAAGTCACTTTCAAAACATGAAAATGAAGAAACATGAAGAGGGCAGACACAACAGAGCTATACAACTGCCCAGGAATTGCACACTGGTTATGAAGGCTAAGAACGTCTGAAGGCTAAAGGCCTTGTTTCTGATGTATAAAGTTGAACAGACTTCCAAGGCCCTCTAAGTAAGAAAAAATAACAGCATGAAACAGAAGACTTATGGGCAGCATGAGGATAATCAAGCCCAGATGAAATGGTGCTAATGCAGAAAAGAGACAAGTATGTTACAATGGTAAACAATGGTAAAACTAATGGTGTGATTAGTGATATCAAGAAAGTATTGGGAGGAGGGGCTGGAGAGATGGATTAGCAGTTAGTCTCTTGCCTGCAAAGTGAAAAGACACAGGTTCAATTCCCCTGGACCCATGTAACCCAGATGAACAAGGTGGCACATGTGTCTGGAGTTTATTTACAGTGGCTGAAGGCCCTGGTGTGCCCATCTCTCTTTCCCTCTCTCTCAAATAAATAAATAAAACTTTTTTAAAAAGAAAGTATTGAAGGGCTGAAGGGATTTTGGTTAAGGCTGTTGTTTGCAAAGTCTGACAACCCAGGTTTAATTCCCCAGTACCCATTTCAAGCTGGATGCACAAGGTGGCACATGCATCTGCATCTGGAGTTTGTTTGCAGCAGGTAGAGGCTCTGGTGCACACATTCTTTCTCCCCTCCTCTCTCTCTGTCTCTTCTCTGCTTGCATGTATATATATTTTAATTTGACTCTTGGAAGGGAGGGACAGTTCTAAGGAATACATATATATATTATACACATGTACATGTATATAGTACGTAAATATAGATATATGTGCATATAATATATAATTTATTATAGTATTGGAGATTGAACCCAGAGCCTTGTGTATGTTAGGCGAGTGCTTTACCAGTAAATTATATCCAGTCTTCAAGTATAACTTTTTTTAGGGTAGTAGAGAGGTAGTTTGTTGCATAGTAGAGAATATACTTTTCCACTGAGTGAGAGTGAGAATGAGTGTGGACAATGACTAACGGACCATTATGACAATTTACATAAAAAATGGCTTTTACTCATACAGGTACTCATGTGTGTGCATGCATTCAGAAGCCACAGGGCAGCCTCAGGAGCCACCTTCAGGAGCGCAGTCCATATCCTTTGAGATAGGCTGTCTTATTAGCTTAGAGCTCACCAACTACCCTAAACTGGCTCATCAGAAAGCCTTCAAGATTCCCTGCCTCTACTTCCCTAGCCCTGGGATTACAGGTACACACTGTCACACTCAAGATTTTAAGTGATTGCTGTGTATCAAACTCTGGACCTCATGCTTGTGAACCAGACACTTTGTCAACTGAGCTATGTCTCCAGCCTCAAAATAAAAAAAAAAAATTAAAACCTAGCTGAGCATGGTGGTACACATCTTTAATCCCAGCACTCAGAAGACAGAGGCAGGAGGACTGCCATGAGTTTGAGACCACCCTAAAACTACATAGTGAATTCCAGGTCAGCCTGGGCTAAAGTGAGATCCTACCTCAAAAAATCAAGAGAAAAAAATTAGAAACCACAAATTACAAATTTCAAGGCATTTATTGCATAGCAGTCTATGCTCAGAGGTTTAATTCTTTGGATTAGATTTTGGAACTTTCCTAGGACATGTATTAAGACCATACAGAGACTGAAGTTTTCTGTGGACTGGTAATTCATTCCTGAAGATACAGAAGAGATTGCACATTAAAAATCTTTTGAAAATTGTCAGAGGACTGACAAGATAACAAGGAACATCTAAACGAGATCCAGAGAAGGACAGGAACAGGCTTTGGTACTGAAGGTTTTCATTGATCTGGAAGAGGGTAGCAATGATAGAACTTCACTTAGCCTACAGGCCAGGAGAACAAGTTGCAGAGACTGGTCCTGCAAGAGAAGACAGTGACCCAATAGCAGCATGTCAGCCCCTAGACAGTTGCATTCAAGTTGAACACCCTTAGTGTTCCAGAAGGTCTTAAGTCCTGAGGTTATGTCACTGGGGCTTTGCAGGTTCATGCCTTCCACAACATGGGTTTATTGGTTGATGCTTTGTATAGGCTTTCTGAACCGCACAGGCAGAGGAAGCATCAAGTTTCCAGGTCCAAATGTCTGGCCTTCTCAGAGCTTGCCCATCCCTAGCCAACTGGGAAGAAGAATTACTGCATTATGCCACACTAATCTATGGAGAGGGAAGTGACAATTAAACAACTAGGAAAGATACACAAGATGGCAGTTTTAGGTAATGATACATGCTAGAAAATATGGCATGGTTTGGGGTAGAGCAGTTAAAGGCTGCAGGGCCCTTTTGAGACTAGATGGTCAGAGGAGGGAATTGTGGAAAAGGTTCAGGGGTCAGGGAAGAATGAGAGTCTGAGGACATAGTTTTGGCTGACTGAGGTAAGGCAGAAGTCATAGTGTGTGATATTATAGGTCCAGGTAAGAGTGGTCATGAGCCTCAGCCATGCTCTTCAAGTAACAAAAGTCATGCTTACTCAGCACATGGTGATCCAACACACTGCCAGTGGCAAATATGTTTACCCTAATTTCTTCCTAAATCTTTTTCATCCCATATGCTGTCATTTTAAATACATATTTATGGTGTATGTGCATGTATAAATGCATGTTTGTATGTGTGTGAGTGCATTTATGTGGAAGTCAGAGTTCAATGTCAGGTGTCCTTCTCAGTCGCTCTCTAACTTTATTTTTTTAATACATTTTTTTCAATATTTTATTATTTATTTATTTGAGAGAGAGAGAGAGAAATAGAGAGAGAAAGAGGGAGAAGTAGATTGAGGGAGATATAGAATGGGCATGCCAGGACCACCAGCCACTGCAAATGAACTATAGATGCATGTGCCACTTTGTGCATCTGGCTTTATGTGGGTCCTGGGCAATCAAAGCTGGGTCTTTAGTCTTCACAGGTGTGGTGGTTTGAATAGACTAGATGGCCCGCAGTATATTCAGTTGTTTACTTGTTTGTAGTTTGTATTCTGCAGCCACCTGGCTGGAGGCAATGTCACTGGGTGGATCTTTGGGTGTGGTGGTAGGTTTCAGATTTCAATCTAGAGATATGCAAAATGTACCTAGCTTGAGTTCCTGAAGTGTGCTGTGGCTTTTGACTTTTAGGCTTGTGTTTTCTCTCTGTCTGCTTGGGCCTGTGAAGGCAGACCAGCTTCTTCTGCCATTTATGGAACTCCCCCAGATCTTTAAGCATCAATAAATATTCCTTCCTTCATAACTGTGCCTGGTCTGGAAGTTCATCTCAGTGAACCTGAAGCTGTTTGCTACAGAACTTGGTACCAGGAGTGGGGTGAGATGAACCTGACTATGTGGAGGTTGATCTTTTGGAACCATTGATTTGGAGGAATAGGCATGGACTTGGTGTTTGCAACTGAAGATGTCTTCTGGAGTGGTAAGCCAAGTTTTATGACTTTTTCTGATGAGAGTCTGAGAATGCTAAGTGCAGACAGCATTGAACTTCAAGGCTTGGCTTATGAGCTTTCTAAGGGGAAGGAAAGACTGCAGAGGACATTGTTGGAACTGGGCTACTTGCATAAGGGCTGACTCTGTCCTGCTGCCCAGGCCCAGAGAGTTTGATCAAGGTTAAACTTGTAATGGACTGATATGCTTGGCTAAAGATATTGGACTGAGAGATTTAAGATTTTAAGCTGGAAAACCTCAAGCAAGTTAAAATTACAGGCACTGAGACTGGTTTTAGGTTACTGAATATGCTATTGTCAAACACATTAGCAATCTTAAAGGAAGATGGTCCAATTGCTTTACCATGGAAAGGATGCCTGAGGAAAGACTATCATAGAAATGAAAGAATTGACTGGAGAAGGAACCTGCTTTTCAAGGTTATGATTTATTTTTTTTCTGTCAATTAAGAATATGGCTATGTCCTGCACACCTGGTATTGGTTTCAGAAGCATGAAAAATGTGAGGAGTGGTCATGAATTGCATATGGTCCCAGGAGCTGCTGCTGAGATGCAGCATGAGGCAGGGCATGATGCCCTGATAGGCTGAAAGAGCCTTGGGAAGATGGACCATGGTTTGCATGAAGACCTCAAGATGTTTTGGATATACCAGGACTATGCAAGTGTTACCATAGAGTGCACTGGGCTACATGGTTAGAACTTGTCTCAAGAAAAAGATGGATAAAGCTAGACGTGATAGTTCATGCTTGGTAGGAGGATCACCATCTGTTTGAGGCCAGCCTTGGCTACAGAGCGAGTTCCAGGTCAGCCTAGGCTAGAGTGAGACCTGCTTCAAAAAAGAAATAAATTGGGCTGGAGAGATTGCTTAGTGGTTAAGGCGCTTGCCTGTAAAGCCAAAGGACCCAGGTTCAATTCCCCAGTACCCACGTAAAGTCAGATGCACAAGGTGATGCATACATCTGGAATTTGTTTGCAGTGACTGAGGCCCCAGATGCTCCCATTCTCTCTATCTGCCTCTTTCCCCATCCCCCTCTCAAATAAGTAAATAAATTTTAAAAAACTTAAAAAGAAAGAAATCTACTGATATGATCCTATGTTTACTCCTAAAGAGCTTTGACTGAAGTCATTGCCTTTTCAATAAAATATTTTGCTGCCCAAGCAACGTGTGTCTAGTTGTTACTTGGGATGGGAAGTTTGCGTTTTCTAAATCCATGGTTTTATTTATTTTTATTTTTTAATTAAAAAAAATTTTTTGTTCACTATTTATTTATTTATTTGAGAGTGACAGAGAGAGAGAGAGAAAGAGAGAGAGAGAGATTGAGAACGGGCACACCAGGGCTTCCAGCCACTGCAAATGAACTCCAGATGCGTGTGCCCCCTTGTGCATCTGGCTAATGTGGGTCCTGGGGAACCGAGCCTCGAACTGGGGTCCTTAGGCTTCACAGGCAAGCGCTTAACCACTAAGCCATCTCTCCAGCCCTATTTTTTAAATTTTTATTAGCATTTTCCATGATTATAAAAAAAATCCCATGGTAATTCCCTCCCCCCCCACATGGTTTTATTTTTTTAAAATATTTTTATTTATTTATTTTTGAGCAGAGAGAAATAGGAAACAGAGAGAATAGGTGTGCCAGGGCCTCTAGCCATCTCCGGATGCATGCACCACTTTGTCGTGCATGTGGGTATTAGGGAATCAAAGTCAGGTTGTTATGGTTTATTAGAAAGCACCTTAGCTGCTGAGCCATCTCTCCAGTCCTAAATCCATGGTTTTAGAAGTGCTTTTCTGGGCTGGAGAGATGGCTTAGCAGTTAAGCGCTTGCCTGTGAAGCCTAAGGACGCCCGATTGGAGGCTCTATTCCCCAGGACCCACCTTAGCCAGATGCACAAGGGGGCGCAGGCGTCTGGAGTTCGTTTTGCAGTGGCTGGAGGACCTGGCGCGCCCATTCTCTCTCTCTCTCTCTGTCTCTGCCTCTTTATCTCTGTCTGTCGCTCTCAAAGAAATAAATAAAAATAAACAAAAAATTTTTTAAAAATAGAAGTGCTTTTCCAAGCTGCCCAATTTCAAAATCTATAGGGATTAATATGCTTTCCTCTTTAGGTTGCAGCAGGAAACAAAGAAAATACTACCCTGGTAACTGGAAGAAGTTGAAACTACACTGTTCACTTAAAATATATATAATCCTTTGAAATCCCTGGCAAGAAAGAAGTATGAGATATTATTTGGAAGCTTAGACTTCCATCTCTCCCTCTTAATCACACCTGACATAGACTGTTACTGGCTGGCTGATAATTCTCTCCTTCCCTATGCTGGTCCTTAAAATATGCATCTCCCACTTTGTATATATCACTGCCTGCCAAGAGGCCCTGGGAGGTAGAGGGCACACACATCACTCTGCAGGAGAGGAGGCTCTGAGCCAGCTTTCTGGTCTAACCATCAAACTGGCGCCTTCTTTGTGTAGCTGCTCCAGGAGCTGACTCAGACAGTCTTTCTATTCCCAAACTGTTAATGACCCCATGAACCCTGACAGATTAAACCAAATTATATAGGCACCAACCCCTACAGCTAGGTGTAATGGCAGCTTGGAGTTTGCTGTGGACCACAAACTACAAACTACATGGTTATGTTAGCAGAGTACTTATCAGGCTCTTGTCTGAGTGCCCAAGGCTACACCTACATCCAAGAGACCCTGGCAGTACAGTCTAATTCAGAATGTCTTTAACTTATAATTTTGTTCAGTCTAAACTGAGCAGGTTCCAACTGGACTGGTCCCTCCTTGCTTCTTTGAGACACAGGTTACCTGGCTGTAACCCTCACCTGTGGCTTGAACCACAGTACCACTAGCCAACAGGAAAGTTCCCTCTGGAGATGGGTGTGGCTGGAGGGCAAGGAATAGGAGAAGAGAGAACTTCACAGGTGTTCTTTATTTGCTGTGGTCAGCAGAGCCAGGAAAGTAAATAGTGCATGGCTACAATGTAGACACTCAAGAGCTTGACATTTTCAAGTTCCTGGTATTGACATTTTTGGCCTAGCATATGGCATGAGATGGGGCTCATCTGTTGTCCCTTTACATTCTGTCATTTGTAATTAATGGGAATAATTCCAAATTAAAGTATAACTAAGCCTAAAATCTCAGTCCTAGCACTTTCTCTCAGTATTCATAAATGTTTGTGACAATAGGAGAATAAATGTTGGTTCTCCCAGGGAGAGGCCCTTCTCCTAACTATCTTCTAATTTTATTCCTTTTCCTGCCCCTCTGTTCACATCCTCTTGGTTTCGTGGTATTAGCCTTTTGATTAGATGTTCCCACCTTTTCTTTTTTTCCCCCTTTCTTGAAATAATTAGTATTGGATTAGAATGTTTGTTTCTTCTCCCTCCCTCCCTTCCTTTCTTTCTTTTTCTGAGATAGGACCTCACTATATAATCCTAAGTTTGCTATTTACTTAATTCAGCCTTCTGAGTGTTGAAATTACAAGTACGAATGATCATGCTTGGTCTTGAATCTTTCCTTCCCCTTCCCTTCTCTGCACGCCCTCAACAGAGTGTTGCTATGTAGCCCAAGATGGCCTTCATAATCCTCCAAGTTCTAAGATTGGCTAAGTGTGCACCACTACATTTAGCTCTACATTGAATTCTGCTTATAAAACTAGTTCAAATATGTTCTTTTCCTATTAATATGGAAAGTGTACACAATCTCAAAAAAGACAATTAAAACTTCTCATATTCCCAGTACCAAGAAATAAACACTGCTTAGTTGTTGTGGTAAGTCCTTCTAATGTGTATGTTTATAAAATGGCATTATAATGCAGAGATGATACTTTGTATAGTGGTTTTCCCTTTTCTACATGAAAACCACCATTCTTTGTCATTAAATATACTGAGTGGCCCAAGGTCTGCATGAACTATGAGTCAATAAAGGGCTCTTTATCACAAGACACTAGTATTTCTTCTGAATATTTAGTCATTATACATAATGCTGTGATGAGTGTCCTTGTAAATATACCTTTGTGTATATTTACAATTACTTATACAAGGAGCATTCCTTGGAGTCAGATGACTAGGTTATATTATGCAGCAAATGAAACTGCTGATGTGTCTGCACTCGGTATACTTTGGGAAACTTATACTAATTGAGACCTAAACAGTCTTGAAAGTGCCTGTTTTCTTGAAATTCCCCCCTCCAAATATGTGGTGTAATTATGTTGTTTAATCATTGCAAATTGAAAAGCAAAGGAAAGCATCTCATTGTTCTCACTGGTGATTTTATGAATGCTAGGAAGGATGCATTTTTTAACATTAAAAATATTATTTATTTGCAAGCACAGACAGACAGACACAGTGAGAGAGAGAGAGAGAAAGGGAAAGAGAGAGAGAGAGAGAGAGAGAGAGAGAGAGAGAGAGAGAGAGAATGGGCACATCAGCATCTCCAGCAAATGAACTCCAGATGCATGCACCACTTTGTGCATCTGGCTTTATGTGGGTACTGGGAGATCAAACCCAGGCCATCAGGTTTTACAAGCAACCATTTTAACCACTGAGCAACCTCTCCAGCCTGAAATTTTTTAACTTTTATTTTTAAAAAAGTGTTTTTATTTTTATATATTTATAAAGAGAGAGAATGGTTGTGTCAGGGTCTCTTGCCACTGTAAAGGAATTCCAGATGCATGTGCAAATTATGCATCTGGCTTTACATGGGTACTGAGGAATTGAACCCAAGTGGTCAGATTTTGCAATACAGCACCTTTAACCATTGAGCAGTCTCTCCAGCCCCCCTTTTTCAAAACTTTAATTTTTTTCTTTTTTTTTTTTTAATGAGAGAGCAAGAGGGAGAGAGAGAGGGAATTAGTACACCAGAGTCTCAGCCTCTGCAATCGAGCTGCAGACATGTGCACCACTTTGCATACATGTGTAATCTTGTGCTTGTGTCACCTTGATGCCTGGCTTACGTGGGATCTGGAGAGTTGAACATGGGTTCTTAAGCTTTGCAGGCAAGTGCTTTAACCACTAAGCAATCTCTCTAACCTTTAAAAACCCTAACCCTATATACACAATGCTCCATAATCATAGTTCCCTCTCATCATCCTTCTTTTCCCCTTCACTGAATCCCTTTAGAGACTTAACTGAATTGCTTGTTCATCTATCTTGCCCATTTTCCAATTAGAGTTGATATTTTTAATTTTATTAGAGTTCTTTGTATATGGAAAATATTGACACTACACCAGCAGGGGAGATAGCTCAATAAGTAAAGTACTTTCTTTCAAATATGAAAACCTGGGTTTGATCCTTAGTATCCATGTTTTTTGTTTCTTTCAAGGAAGGATTTCACTCTAGTCCAGGCTGACTAGGAATTCACTATGTGGTTTCAGGGTGGCCTCAAACTCATGGTGATCCTCCTGTCTCTGCCTCCCAAGTCCTGGGATTAAAGCTGGGCATGGAGGAGTGTGCCAAGTGCCGAGGAAATGGAGACCTATGGCCCTGGAGTTTTCTGGCCAGCCAGTCTGGCCTAATCAGTGAACTCCAGTTCAATGAGAGACCTGTTTTTTTTTTTTTTTTAATTATTTTATTCTATTTTTTTGTCCCCTTTTAAAATTATTTTTTAAATTAGCATTTTCCATGATTATATAAAAATATCCCATGGAAATTCCTCCCTCCCCCACACACAATCCCCTTTGAAATTTCATTCTCCATTATATTACCTCCCCATCTCAATCATTGTCAATTTTTTTTTTATTAATTAGTTTTGTACTCAGTGAATAGTCAAGTTGGTACCATTGTTAGGCTCATCCATGTTCCTACCCCCTCCCCCGGCTCCTCCTTGTTGAGTTATATGGGTCATACATTGTGGAGTTAGCCCTCAGTTATGGGTAGGAGAAAAAAATATGGAATGCTTCACAAATTTGCATGTCATCCTTGCGCAGGGGCCATGCTAATCTTCTCTGTATTGTTCCCATTTCAGTATATGTGCTGCCGAAGTGAGCACGAGAGACCTGTTTTTAAAGGAGGTGGACAGCATTTCTGAAGACAAGTACCTGAGGTCTTACTCTGTCTACATACACACACATCAAAAACAAAATATTAGCACTATAGAAAAATGATAGCTGATGATGTCATTATTCAAAGTATATTAATAGTTAGATTCTTGGAAAGGGATGGAGGGAAGGTCTCATTCTGGACATACTAAGGTCATGGTATCTATGGTCATGCTATTGGGGAAGTTGTCTTTCTAGTTCTAAAATCATAAATCACTCATGTTCAGACAATATCTGAAGCCATGGGTCTCCCATAGAGAATGTGAGGTACGAATTGATGGCTATAGATGTATTGCCAGGGGCATCCACATTTAGGGAAGTGCAGGCAGAGCATGCAGACAGACAGTAGTGCCCTGAGGATGCTACCACAGGGATTTTCCAGGAACCACTACAGGGTGATGTCATAGAAGGCAGGAGAAGAGAGATTTTTCAGAACCAAGTTGACAACAGCATTAAACGCAAAATAAATATCAAGTGAGATTAGGAGTTGTAAGTTACCACTGGGATTTAGTAAACAGAATGTCCTGGGGTATTTGTTCACTATTGCTTTGGTAGAGTGGAAAGAATGGAATGTAGTGGTAGTGATGGGGGGAGGTGAGAAAGTGTTTGAAAATGATCACTGAAAATCCTGGACACCATTATGTATATGGATTCAAGATTACAACCATCCATTGATGTCTGTCCAGTTAGAGCTAACCTGTGCACAGGGTTGGCTGCCCTTTTGTTTACATGGCCTCTGCTTCCTAGATGGGTGGACACACTATAGTATCTGGCAAAGACCATTCTATCGGGGGTGGCTTGGGCTGTCCTCTGCCTTTTAAAAAGTGAAAGATTTATATGATCTGAAGAAAAACCAGAATATTCCTCTACTTTTTGTCATGAACTCTGATAAGTTTATTTACAGTACTTATGCAAACCTTGTTTCCACTCAGCAGGCCAAGCTGCTTGCTATCATTTCCTTGGATCCCTCTACTAAGCCATGTGACATCAAAATGGCCTTCCTTGGGTTGGGGATGTAACTCAGTAGACAGAGTGCTTGCCTGAATCCGCCTGAGTTCCCATCTCCAAAACCCATGTTAAACATCTGGGCCTGTCCACGTATGCCTATAACCCCAGTCCAGTAGGGGAGCAGAGACCCAGGAATCACTGGAGCTTGTGATAAAAACAGGAAGCTCCATAATAGTGAAAGGCTCCAGCTCAAATAAGAATGGGTACAAAAAAAAAAAAAAAAAAGCAATGGAGCCAGACTCCTGATGTTCCACTCCTTTCAGGGTAGACAGTTCTATTCTGCTGCAGGCAAGTGCATGGCATGCCAGAGGAACACATGCACATGTGTACACCACACATAAGTGGGAAAAAAAAAGGTGAAGAGTAAGGGAACTCAGAAAGGAAGGAATATGAAAAGAAAATATAGCATAAAGACAGTTTTTTTTAATTTATAATTTTTTTTATTAACTAGTTTTGTACTTAGCAAATACAGTCAGTTTGGTACCATTATTAGGCTCATCCATGACCTACCCCCTCCCCTTGGCTCCTCCTTGTTGAGGTATATGGACCATGCATTCTGGAGTTAGCCTTCAGTTATGGGTAGGATAAATGTCTCTGCATATCATGACCCAACATGTGGCTTTGACATTCTTTCTGCCCCCTCTTCTGCAAAATTTCCCTGAGCCATGTTGGATTCATTTTTGGTCTGCTTCAGTGATGAGGTGTTCGGGGCCTCTGGGTCTTTGGATCTCTGATTTGGTAGGAGTTGACTTTTCTCTGTGTTGATCTCTTTCCCCCTTGTGCTGGTACCCGGTTCTCCAAGAAAACAGCCTCCTGGCTTGTTTCTCCAATTTTTCTTAGTTTCAG
Organism: Jaculus jaculus; assembly: GCF_020740685.1. NCBI lineage: Eukaryota > Metazoa > Chordata > Mammalia > Rodentia > Dipodidae > Jaculus > Jaculus jaculus. The sequence continues at coordinate 71,741,474 of NC_059107.1, read as the reverse complement.
CCGGGACCCTTATGAGGTATGATGGGGTGGCTCTCTCCTTAGGATCTGCATCTGTCTGAAAAAGAGAAGCACATTTTCCAATGGAGAGGAAGTTAGCACCAGACAAATGAGATAATCCTTACTTTTTTTAATAGAGAATTTAATAGGTGTAGGCCCTCTTGTAGCCCATGATTGATGGTAGCTTGATAATGGAGAGTGGGCTTATGTTTGGATATGGTTCTGACTTGTTTCCCAGCTCCAGCTATGGGTCCCGTACCACTGAGGGGATCAGTGCTCTCGATTTGGATAAAAGACAGTTTTTGTATGTGTGTGAAGTAAACTATCAAAGGGAGACTGATATTGTATAAGAAACAGCCTGAGGTAGGCACAGAGTAGTATTCTTGGGATTCATGATAGAGTTTGGCAGTAGCCGCCAATTTGTCTAGATAAGGCAGCCAGCAGCAATCATTGGGTTTGTTTAAACGGAGTCCTGTGTTACAAGGACTTCCAACAAGATGGACTCTCAGGTCTTGAGGCTGGCTGCCTGAGGCCTGGCATGTAAGACATGCTCTTTCTGTTCCTGGTGACCTGGTCAGCTCATGAGCATCATACACAGCCTTTAGAGGTAGAAGAAAAGACTAGCTTTTGAGAAAATTATAGGATGATTGAAAGGCATCTCAATAGTGAGATGTGTTAGTTTACCTCCATCCCTGAGAGTAAAGGCAAGGGCTAGGCTGGTAGAAAGAAATCAGAGAAGAAATGACGTAACATCCAACAAAGTAGCAAAATTCATGAAGTGAATAAAGTCTGTGAAGATCCAAACAATGAAAATGGCACAATCTGCAAGTTGCTTTTTGTTTTTGTGTGTCTGATCACATTTGATAGCACTGCAATCATGGACATTAAAGGAATTTGGGAACTTTTCACTCAAGTCCCTCATTTCAAAGCTGAAAAAGGGCTAGGATGAAGGATGGGAGGGAGAAACTTTTGTGAAGATCTGATCTGTGTCTCACTGTCTTCTAGTTGCATAAAATACTGTCTACTGAGATAGCTGGCTTAATATCTATTATATTTTCAATATGTTGCCTGAATGTGTGTTGTTTGTCTGCTACTCTTTCCCTAGTTAATTTGAGCATTTTGTGAAATTCCATTTTCTCTTTTCTTTAACATGTCAACTATATTTTTTCAGTTACACCATCATACCACCTTATGGGCAGTATTGGTAACTTAAAGTTCTTCCAGTTCCTTCTTGCCATCTCTTATAAATTGCTGGCATTCATTCACTCATCAACAGCTTATTTTCCATTGCGTAGTTGCTGTCAATATTTTGAATACATGGTTACCTGTCAGATCAGTTAAGAGTGAGAAATATTAAAAATTCTATCTTTCATTCATATTTTCCTTCTAAGATGTTCTTTCTTCTATTATGTAGATATGTTTCTGTTTAAGATCATCTTCCTTCTCTCTGAAGAACTTCTAACACTTTTTGCAAGGCAAGTCTACTGGTAAAATAGTCCCTCAATATGTGTTTGTTGGAGAAAGTCTTTAATCTTCCAATATGTGTTTGTTGGAGAAAGTCTTTATCCTTCACTCTCAAAGGGCAAAGATCTTTTAAAATTTCCATTCCAATTGTCTAGCAATGATCAGATACTGTATAGTTTTACTACCAGTAAGTCCTCATGGCAGACTTCTATGCCAGCCAGCTGTGCTTCTTAGAGTTCTTAGAGACACAGATCAGATCTTCACAAAAGTTTCTCCCTCCCATCCTTCATCCTAGCCCTTTTTCAGCTTTGAAATGAGGGACTTGAGTGAAAAGTTCCCAAGTTCCTTTAATGTCCATGATTGCAGTGCTATCAAATGTGATCAGACACACAAAAACAAAAAGCAACTTGCAGATTGTGCCATTTTCATTGTTTGGATCTTCACAGACTTTATTCACTTCATGAATTTTGCTACTTTGTTGGATGTTACGTCATTTCTTCTCTGATTTCTTTCTACCAGCCTAGCCCTTGCCTTTACTCTCAGGGATGGAGGTAAACTAACACATCTCACTATTGAGATGCCTCTCCAATTTTGGGGTGTAATTTGCTGTGACCTCTGCCCTTTGATGGGTCTTAAAAGAACTGTCAAGTTTCAGTTTGCTCCACTTTTTTTCTTATTGTGAGGATGGGAGTGACAATTTCCGACTCTTGACTAGAAATCTGATAATCTGTGTGAAATTAACCATCTTTACCAAATATTTTATTGATTGATGTATTTGACAATGGCATTCATTTCCATTCTGAGTCCTTGCCATTCAAAATGTTTTTTTTTTTGGGGGGGGCGGGTGTGGTGGCACTCAGGAGGCAGAGGCAGGCAGATTGTTATGAGTTCAAGGTCGAGTTCAAGTGGATTTTAGGTCAGCCTTGGCTAGAAGGAGACCCTACCTTGTAAAACCAAAACCAAAATCAAAACAATGCAAAATGCTCTTCTTCAGAAATGATCAATCAAAGTTTCCCCCTTGCTTGAGGTATAGATTTCTAGCTCCCAATTTCATCACAATTTACACCTGAAAGTTTCACTATAGATTGTATGAATGGACACATGGGGAGAAAGGCCTCATATCCCAGACTCTTACAGTGGAACTTTGAGAAGCATTGGTTGAGCTTAGACCATGATCCTTTACCCATCCTGCCAGCATCCCATTGGAGTCCAGACCATGATTCTCTACTACATGTCACTTTGTCCATCCCTGAGATGGGTAAGTTCAGCACATGTATTATCTTCTTCTATTTGGATCATCACAATTACCTTCTGTTTACACATTTTAAACAAGATAGTGAGAATCAGGTCAAAGCCCCATAGCTTGGTTCTGGAAGAAATGGCCTTCCCCTTTAACCCAAGGCCTTGAACATGCTAGCCAAAGGTTCTTCCACTGAGCTGCATCCCGAGCCTGACTTTCTTTCATATCTTTCTCCTTTTTCTTTTTCTTTTTTTGTTTTTTTCCCCCCTCATCAGGTTTCTGTTTATCAGTGTGAACCACTTGTTTGGGGAGCTTATAAAATGCATATCAATGAGCCTTGTCTCAGATAATGCATAATCAAAACAGCAGCATGAGGTCTGGGATTTGCAAGTCCACTGATGGCTTTTAGATACACTAAACTGTATCAATTTCTCTGATATCCAAATGGAAATTTGGGAAATAGAAATTCCTATCTTCTAGGAATTCATAAATTCAATCCAAAGTGACAATATTAGGAATAATATAAATTCCATAAAATAGCTCTAAGGAAATGAAAGTGTAGATGTCCAATATAATTGGATCTTGGTAACTGAATGTTCCAAATTTGTACATTTAACTAGTCATAAATCAAAAATAACAAAATAAAAAAGTAACAAAATAATAAAAAAGAATGTTGTATATACTAAGCATGTAAAGAATTTTCTCATCATTATTCCCTAGAAACCACACTATAATAACCATCTACCTGTGTTAGGTATTGTTGCAGTCCGGTTCACATTGCTGGTAGAAATCACCCAACCAATACTAGCTTCTGGGAAAAAGAGATTTATTTTGGTTTATAGGCTTGAGGGGAAGCTCCACAATGGCAGGGGAAAACGATGGCATGAGCAGAGGGTGGACATCACCCCCTGGCCAACAGAAGGTGGACCACAGCAACAGGAGGGTGTGCCAAACACTGGCATGGGGAAACTGGCTAATAAAGCCCATAAGCCCGCCCCCAACAATACACATCCTCCAGGAGGCATTAATTCCCAAATATCCATCAGCTGGGAACCTAGCATTCAGAACACCTAAGTTTATGGGGGACACCTGAATCAAACCACCACATTCCACCCCTGGCCCCCGTAAACTGATATCCATACATGACGTAAAATACAATGTATTCAGTCTGACTTTAAAAGTCCCCATAGTTTTTATCAATTCCAATGATGTTCATACATCCCCATAGTCCAAGATCTTTTTTTTTTTTTTAATTTTTATTAACATTTTCCATGATTATAAAATATATCCCATGGTAATTCCCTCCCTCCCAACCCCCACACTTTCCCGTTTGAAATTCCATTCTCAATCATATTACCTCCACATTACAAACATTGTAATTACATATATACAATATCAACCTATTAAGTATCCTCCTCCTTTCCTTTCTCCACCCTTTATGTCTCCTTTTCAACTTACTGGCCTCTGCTACTAAGTATTTTCATTCTCACGCAGAAGCCCAGTCATCTGTAGCTAGGATCCCCATATGAGAGAGAACATGTGGCGCTTGGCTTTCTGGGCCTGGGTTACCTGACTTAGTATAATACTTTCCAGGTCCATCCATTTTTCTGCAAATTTCATAACTTCATTTTTCTTTACCGCTGAGTAGAACTCCATTGTATAAATGTACCACATCTTCATTATCCACTCATCTGTTGAGGGACATCTAGGCTGGTTCCATTTCCCAGCTATTATAAATTGAGCAGCAATAAACATGGTTGAGCATGTACTTCTAAGGAAATGAGATGAGTCCTTTGGATATATGCCTAGGAGTGCTATAGCTGGGTCATATGGTAGATCAATCTCTAGCTGCTTTAGGAACCTCCACACTGTTTTCCACAATGGCTGGACCAGATTGCATTCCCACCAGCAGTGCAGAAGGGTTCCTTTTTTCCACATCCCCGCCAACATTTATGATCATTTGTTTTCATGATGGTGGCCAATCTGACAGGAGTGAGATGGAATCTCAATGTAGTTTTAATCTGCATTTCCCTGATGACTAGTGACGTAGAACATTTTTTTAGGTGCTTATATGCCATTCGTATTTCTTCCTTTGAGAACTCTCTATTTAGCTCCTTAGCCCATTTTTTGATTGGCTTGTTTGATTCCTTATTAGTTAACTTTTTGAGTTCTTTGTATATCCTAGATATTAATCCTCTATCAGATATATAGCTGGCGAAGATTTTTTCCCATTCTGTAGGTTGCCTCTTTGCTTTTTTCACTGTGTCCTTTGCGGTGCAAAATCTTTGTAATTTCATTAGGTCCCAGTGGTTAATCTGTGGTTTTATTGCCTGAGCAATTGGGGTTGTATTCAGAAAGTCTTTGCAAAGACCAATATGTTGAAGGGTTTCCCCTACTTTTTCCTCTAGCAGTTTCAAAGTTTCCGGTCTGATGTTAAGGTCTTTAATCCTTTTGGACTTAATTCTTGTGCATGGCGAGAGAGAAGAATCTATTTTCATCCTTTTGCAGATATTTATGCAGTTTTCAAAACACCATTTGCTGAAGAGGCTGTCTCTTCTCCAATGAGTATTTTTGGCATTTTTATCGAATATCAGGTGGCTATAGCTACTTGGGCTTACATCTGGGTCCTCTATTCTGTTCCACTGATCTACATGTCTGTTTTTGTGCCAGTACCATGCTGTTTTTGTTACTATGGCTCTGTAGTATAGGTTAAAATCAGGTATGGTGATACCACCAGCCTCTTTTTTGTTGCTCAGTATTATTTTAGATATTCGAGGTTTTTTGTGATTCCAAATGAATTTTTGGATTGTTTTTTCTATTTCCATGAAGAAAGCCTTTGGAATTTTGATAGGGATTGCATTAAATGTGTAGATTGCTTTTGGTAAGATTGCCATTTTCACGATATTGATTCTTCCAAGCCAGGAACAAGGGATGTTTCTCCACTTTCTAGTGTCTTCTGAAATTTCTCGCTTGAGTGTTTTAAAGTTCTCATTGTATAGATTCTTTACTTCCTTGGTTAGGTTTATTCCAAGGTATTTTATTTTTTTTGATGCAATTGTGAATGGGAGTGATTCTCTGATTTCATCCTCTGTGTGTTTGTTGTTAGCATATACGAAGGCTACTGATTTCTGTGTATTTATTTTGTATCCTGCTACATTGCTGTAGGTTTTGATCAGCTCTAACAGCTTGCTAGTAGAGTCTTTAGGGTCCTTTATGTATAGAATCATGTCATCTGCAAATAATGATAACTTGATTTCTTCCTTTCCAATTTGTATCCCTTTTATGTGTGTCTCTTGCCTTATTGCTATGGCTAAGACTTCCAAAACTATATTAAATAGAAGTGGAGACAGTGGACACCCTTGTCTTGTTCCTGATTTTAGTGGAAAAGCTTCCAGTTTTTCCCCATTTAGTAATATGTTGGCTGTAGGCTTGTCATAAATAGCCTTTATTATATTGAGATATGTTCCTTCTATTCCCAGTCTCTGTAGGACTTTTATCATGAAGGGATGTTGGATTTTGTCAAATGCTTTCTCTGCATCTAATGAGATGATCATGTGATTTTTGTCTTTCAACCCATTTATGTAATGTATTACATTTATAGATTTGCGTATGTTGAACCATCCCTGCATCTCTGGGATAAAGCCTACTTGGTCCGGGTGAATGATCTTTTTGATATACTCTTGTATTCTGTTTGCCAATATTTTGTTGAGAATTTTTGCATCTATGTTCATGAGGGAGATTGGTCTGTATTTTTTTTTTTTGTTCTATCTTTGCCTGGTTTTGGTATCAGGGTGATGCTGGCCTCATAGAAGGAGTTTGGTAGAATTCCTTCTTTTTCTATTTCCTGGAAAAGCTTGAGAAGCAATGGTGTTAGCTCTTCCTTAAAAGTCTGGTAAAATTCAGCAGTGAATCCATCCGGGCCTGGGCTTTTTTTAGTTGGGAGATTATTGATAACTGCTCGGATCTCCATGTTTGTTATAGGTCTATTTAAGTGATTAATCTCATTTTGATTTAATTAAGGTAGGTCATATAGATCAAGGATATCATCCATTTCTTTCAGATTTTCATACTTTGTGGAGTATATGCTTTTATAGTATGTCCCTATAATTTTTTGAATTTCTCTGGAATCTGTTGTGATGTTATTTTGTTCATCTCTGATTTTATTAATTTGTGTCTCTTCTCTCTTTCTTTTGGTCAGATTTGCTAAGGGTTTATCAATCTTGTTTATCCTTTCAAAGAACCAACTCTTTGTTTCATTAATTCTTTGGATTGTTCTTTTTGTTTCTATTTCATTAATTTCTGCCCTAATCTTTATTATTTCTTCCCGTCTACTACTTTTTGGTTTGCCTTGTTCTTCTTTTTCCAAGGCTTTAAGGCGAAGCATTAGGTTGTTTACTTGCGACCTTTCTAATTTCTTAATATAGGCACTTAAGGCTATAAATTTACCTCTTAGAACTGCCTTCATTGTGTCCCAGAGATTTTGGTATGTTGTGTTCTCATTATCATTTGACTCTATAAATTTTTTGATTTCCTTTTTGATTTCTTCATTGACCCACTCATCATTTAGTAGTGTATTGTTTAGTTTCCATGATTTTGTATATGCTCTATAGCCTTTCTTGCTACTGATTTGTAGTTTAATTCCATTGTGGTCAGATAGAATGCAAGGAATTATTTCAATTTTCCTGAATTGGTTAAGATTTGCTTTGTGTCCTAATAGATGGTCTATTTTAGAGAATGTTCCATGTGCTGCTGAAAAGAATGTATATTCTTCAGCCTTTGGATGAAATGTCCTGTAGATATCTGTTAGGTCCATTCCTTCTATGACCTCATTTAGTCCAGATGCCTCTCTGTTTATTCTTTCCCTGGATGACCTGTCAATTGATGAGAGTGGGGTGTTAAAGTCACCCACCACCACTGTGTTTGGTGTTATCTGTGACCTTAGTTCTAATAGTGTTTGTTTGACGAATTTGGGAGCCCCCATGTTAGGTGCATATATATTTAGGATTGTAATGTCCTCCTGTTGGAGTGTGCCCTTAATCAATATAAAGTGAGCTTCCTTATCTTTCTTGACTAACGTCGGACTAAAGTCTACCCTGTCTGATATTAGGATAGCAACCCCTGCTTGTTTTCTAGGCCCATTTGCTTGAAACACCGTCTTCCAACCTTTCACCCTAAGATAATGTCTATCCTTTGTAGAAAGGTGAGTTTCTTGGAGACAAGAAATTGTGGGATCCTGCTTTTTAACCCAGTCTGCAAATCTATGTCTTTTCGTTGGGGCATTGAGACCGTTGATATTAAGAGATATTATTGAAAGGTGTGTATTTATGTTTGCCATTTGTGTGTGTGTGTGTGTGTTACTTGTTCTACCTGTGCTCTCTTCTGTTAACTGGTATTTGAGTATAGCTGTTTTTTTCTAGGTTCCTTATATGTGTGCTTTTCCTTTTGTTCAGCATGGAGGATTCTATCAAGTATTTTCTGTAGAGCTGGTTTTGTCTTCAAATACTCCTTTAACCTGCTTTTGTCATGGAATGTCTTTATTTCTCCATCAATTTGAATGGATAACTTTGCAGGATAAAGTAACCTTGGTTGACAGTTGTTATCTTTCAGAACTTGGAATATATCACTCCAAGCCCTTCTGGCTTTAAAGGTTTGTGTTGAATAATCTGCTGTAATCCTGATGGGCTTGCTTTTGTAGGTAACTTGATTTTTCTCTCTAACTGCTTTCAATATTTTTTCTTTGGTTTGTGTGTTTGGAAGTTTGAGTATAATGTGGCGAGGAGAGGTTCTTTCTGGGTTTTGTCTGGCTGGGGTTCTAAAGGCTTCCTGTATCTGTATTGGCACCTCTTTCCCAATTTGGGGGAAATTTTCCTCTATGATTTTGTTGAAGATGCCTACTATGCCTCTGGAGTGGAGTTCTTCTCCTTCTACTATGCCCTGAATTCTTATATTGGATCTTTTCATAGTGTCCCGAATATCTTGAAATTCCCACTCATACTTTTCTATAAGTTTGTCTTTCTCTTTGTTGGACTGCATTAGGTCTGCCACCTGATCTTCTAGCTTAGATATTCTGTCCTCTCCCTCATCCATCCTACTGGTGAGATTTTCTACAGAGTTTTTTATTTCATTAACTGTGTTCTTCATTGCTAGTAATTCTGACTGGTTTTTCTTTATTATTTCTATTTCCCTATTTATGTCTTGTATTGCCTTCTTTATTTCATTAAATTGGTGTCCTGCCTCTTCTTTGATTCCTTTGATTTCCTCTTTGATTTCCTCTTTGATTTCTTCTTTGATTGTTTTCATGTGTTCTTTGAACTCTTTGAACATATTTATAATTATTCTTTTGAACTCTTTCTCAGGCATTTCCTCTAACTCTTTCTCACTGGAGGACATTTCTGATGCATTAATACTTTTAGGTGGATTTATATCGTCTTGCTTTTTAGTGTTTCTTGTGTTATAATGTATATATTTTTGCATCTTGGATTAAGTTAATGCTTGGATTTTCTAGCTAGCTGTGTATTCTTAGCTGTATCAATTGGTTTGATGTAATATATTTTCAGGGTAGGACCTTAAGGTATTAGGTGTGGCTCTTAAGACTCTCAGAGTATCTACAAAGATGTTCTTAGGGGTTGAGTTTCCCTGCTATAGGAGTATTCAAGCAGGCTGAGTGGAATAAAATACTGGTAGATTCTAAAATTTAACTAAACACTGTACACATTCAATCAAAAACAGCCCCGAGTATGTATGCAAGAGTAGTTATTATAATGACCAGATACTCTATCAACAAAGAAGTTTAGATTTCTGGTCTGTTGAGGGATCCAAGTCAGCTTGTGACCAAGTGAGACCCTTCCCTGGTGCAATCCCATTTACCTTGGGTGATTTTCGTCTCAGTCATGTTGCTGCCTGGGTCGTCGGGCTGCTGTTCTGATTTCTGGAGCTGGGCACTTGCTTTTCCTACGGGGCAAACCGAGCCGCTGCTGCTGCCTCTGCTGCTGCCGTAGCTGCCACCACCGGAGCCACAATCGCTGCTGAAGCTGCCGCTGCCGTGTCCACCGCCGCTGCTCCCCCTGAAGCCGCTGCTGCGGATCTGCCGCCGCTGCTGCTCCTGGGTCCTCTGCTGCTGGGGCCGCTGGTACCGGTGCTGGAGCCGCTGAAGTTGCTGCCGAACTCTGCTCCTGCTTGGGTCCCGCTGTCAGCCCAAGTTGGCGTGGCCGGTCCCGGGCCGCTGCTGTGTTCGCTGGAGCTGGGTTCAGGTGGTGGGGGAGGGGAGGGAGCCGCGGCTGCTCTGGTTGTATCGCTGTTCCATGTGTGCTTCTACCTCGCGGTCTGCTCCTCCCTCCGTTGCTCGCTGCCGCTCTCCCCTCACGTTTCCCGAGTTGCGGAGAGCGCGGTGTGAGGGGAAAATCCTGCACCTGGCTTGTCCTGCGGCTCGAGCCAAGAGTCCGGTGGCTTTCTGCCGTGCCGCGGCTGCGGCGGTTGTCCGAGCTGCCCCGGAGCCGCTGTTCCCGCCTGTGCAGGCTCTGGATGCTCTATAACTCTTCTACTTCTCCGCTGCCGCCTCAATTTCCTATACACCTCACTTTTTAGTAAAAGTGTGTATTTTGCTGAGTTTTTTTGGTCTTTTTCCCCCCTAAGCTGCTTTGGCGTGGTACCTACGCCGCCATCTTAATCGGAAGTCCCAAGATCTTTTAACTGAGCCATAATACCAAAAAATAACCTCAAAAAACCCATAATGGCACAGAATAAATATTCACACTGCAAAAGATGGCATTGGGCATAGCAAAGAAACATTCAACCAATACAAGATTTAAAACAACCAGGGCAAACATCAAACGCTGTAGCTTCAAGTACAGCAACTCTAGCCATTGACAAATTTTCAAGTTCGATCAACAAGTCTCTGGCATTCCAATTCCGCCCCTCCAGCTAGGCTACTCACAGTCCTGGGAAACTTCATCTGGGCTGGCAGCTCCTCGGCAGCCATCTCATGGTCCCGGCATCTCCACTGGGTCTCCACTGCAAGCCATGTTCATCCTCATGGCCCCATGGGGTCTCTATGCAGGCAACCAGCAAACCCGCTTCACACTGCCCATGGCCATTTCCAAAACACAAGACCGTGTTGCAAACTCAATGACCCTCTTTCCAGCATTTCTTATACTCCACGATACCAGGTAGGGTGCCAATTTGTTAATCCAGGGGGGAATAAAGCAGACTTTGAAGAACAGGACATTCCTTGAGCACTCAGGCCCCTTCAAAAGAGTCTACATTCTTCTTGTTGCCCCAGTGCAGGTCAGCTAGCCCAGTCTCAAAGGTTGTAATTTATCAGTTGCAGCTGAACGGGCAACAGTTCACCCAAAGATTTTTTTTTCTGTGCCATATCCCTTTACTCATACCAGTTCATTTCTATGCAAAGCAACCCTGCACAACTTCTCAGGACACAGGCAGAAGAGCAAGCTTCTCACACAAACTGCTAGCCCAGTCCAGGCAAAGCTTTTTCTCACCCTCATGAGCCAAGCCTCACAGTCCATAGTTCTTACTGCCTTCAGGTCTTTCAGCTCTGACCAGGATAGACCAACAAGCTGTACATACAGCACTGCAAGGCATCTCTTAGGCCAAGGTTTCAAATCCTCCCACAGTCCTCTTGAAAATCAGCTCCAAAAGGCCAGAGCCACACAGTCAGGTGTCTAGCAGCAATCCTCAGTACCACTTTACTATTGCAGTCCGGTTCACATTGCTGGTAGAAATCACCCAACCAATAGTAGCTTCTGGGAAAAAGAGATTTATTTTGGTTTACAGGCTTGAGGGGAAGCTCCACAATGGCAGGGGAAAACGATGGCATGAGCAGAGGGTGGACATCACCCCCTGGCCAATAGAAGGTGGACCACAGCAACAGGAGGGTGTGCCAAACACTGGCATGGGGAAACTGGCTAATAAAGCCCATAAGCCCGCCCCCAACAATACACTCCCTCCAGGAGGCATTAATTCCCAAATATCTATCAGCTGGGAACCTAGCATTCAGAACAACTAATTTTATGGGGGACACCTGAATCAAACCACCACAGGTATTATAAGTAAATGGAGATGATTTAAAGTGTACAGGAGGGGCTGGAGAGATAGCCTATCAGTTAAGGCACTTGCCTGCAAAGCCAAAGGACTTAGGTTCAATTCCCCAGGAACCATGTAAGCCAGATGCACAAGGTGATACATGTATCTGGAGTTTGTTTGTGGTGGCTGAAGGCCCTGATATGCCTAATCTCTCTCTCTCTCTCTCTTCCTCCCTCCCAAATAAATAAAAATTTAAAAATAGTTAAAAAATTTTAAAGAACTTTAAAAAATTAAAAAATAAAGTTTATAGGAGGACATGCCTATGGTCTATGTAAGTATGTATGTAACTATGTGACTTTATCAGCTTATATAAGAGATTTGAGCATCTGCGGACCTTGGTATTTGTAGGAATTACTAGTGTCAATTTTTCCTAACAACTGAGGATGACTGTCCCTGAATCAGTAGTAATCTAGTTAGTTTTTGAGTTGACATTAATCTGGCATGTATTTATGTATTTATTTATTTTGGTGTGTATAATAGTATGTATGTGTGGTATATGCATGTGTGTGTGCAGATGTGCGTGCCCCATGCCCACACTGACAGAAAGATGCCAGATGTCCTCCTGGATTGCTCTTGCATCTTATTTTCCTGAGATGAACTCTGTCACTGAGAAAGCTCAGCACAGCCACAAAACAAAGTTCAAGGTCCAAACCCAGAGCTCTCTATTTTTTAGTTAGACTAACTAACTAGTGAGCCTTAGAGATCTTCTTGTCTCTGGCTGCCTCAGCACTGAGGTTCCAAGTATGTGTGGCCATGCCCAGTTTTTTATGTGGGTGATAGATGTTGAACTCAAGTTCTCATGCTTGCACAACAAATGTTCTTACACACTGAGACTTCTCTCCAGTCCCTAATATGGTTAAGTTTTTAAAAGAATTATAGCAATAATAACTCATTTCTTTTGGTCATGGGCTAAGGCACAAGGCCCAGGAATCTGCGGATTAGGACAAGGATAGTGGTGGGAATGTAGCTCAGTGGTAGAGTGCATGCTTAGAAACCAGGACAGATGAAAGAAGCTGAGGTTCGGTGAGAAATTCTATCTCAGGAATAAGGCACAACAGCAACAAGAGAGGACACCTAACACCTGCCAAATACTGTTGCTGCAAATATTCACTTTGCACTAAATAGAAAGTGGAAGTCACTGGTGGGAATCAGAGGCCTAGTTAATCGGCAACGCTGAGGTCAAAAGCCAAGTCAGGGTTAAAGGTCATATGAGCCACAAAACAAGGTTCAAGGTCCAAGCCCAGAGTGACTCCAGGCTTCCTGGTGCCTGTGAGGAGAGCATTTCTGGCAGTACAGAGAGCAGAAGGTAAAAAACAAAAGTGTTTCAGATGAAAAGGTGACAGTAGCCAGGCCGTGTTGACTGTGGCAGAGACTGACGCTGCAGGGGAGACCAAGCTTTCAAAAGGCAATGACTTCGGCAAAGGGGTGGGGCTTGGCCAGAGTAGGCAACCCAGGAAAGCACAGCTCTTAAAAAAAGAAATGGAAAGAATAAGTCACCACCATGGGAGAGAAGGCTTAGTGGAATCTCTAAGAGGGAGGGTTATGAAACACTGCCACACACCTGGTATAAACACAATGACAAAGAAAAATGACACCAAGCCGGTGCCTCCACCCTGCCCTGAGCTTCCACCTGAGCCTCGGAGATAGCTCATTCAAGCTAGATGAGAAGCAGCAGAAGGGACCACATCAGGTTGAGCGGACAGTTGTTGCATGACTTCTCCTGGGGAGAGTTTCTATTTACCCAGAGAGAGAAGGCAATGATAGACCAAAGGGATTGTTCCCTCCAAATCTGACTTGGTGAATTCTTGAGTTTTTCAGGTTACTTATGGGAGCATGAGTGACTTGGGCAGCTGCATCACAGAAAAGCCTACCCCAGCATGGGTGGACCACTAGGGTCCCCATGAAGGCCACTGCAATACCAGAGTCTCCTCTACCTTGGAATGCGTTTACTGCTTACATAACCTCAGAGAGGGACTTCAAGTGACCTATAAATTTCTTGTGAGCTTCAGGAGTCTCACGAGCCTCCTACTTTCCTCCTCCAGGGAATACTTCTATCTAGAGGCAGCAGGTACACATTTGTGGTTACTGCTCCAAATCCACTCGTTCCCATTCCCTACTTCATTGTCTTCCTCTGAAGAAAAGGTCCCCACTTATTATTCTGTTGAGGCGGGAGTGCCTAGCAGACCGAGGCAGAGCCAAGCCAGGAGCCCCAAGCTTGGCTTTCAGTTTCTATTGTGGTCACATTGTCCTGTGGAGTTTCAAAGGACAGAAGACAGTGGTGCTGATTCTATGGCAGAGTTAAAAACCAAACTCTTGGGCTGGAGATATTGCTCATTGGGTAAGGTGTATACCTGCAAAGCCTAATAACCCCATTTGATTCCCCAGTGCCCACATAAAGTCAGATGCACAAAGTGGCGTGTGCATCTGGAGTTTGTTTACAGTGACTGGAGGCCTTGGTGTGTCCTTTCTCTCTGTCTGTCTCTCTTCTGTCTGTATCTGCTTGCAAATAAATAAACAAATAAAACATTTTAAAAAACAATATAAAAAACAAACTCTCAACTCAAGGCCCAGGGCCTCTGGCCTCTGCTTCCTCGCTGTTTTATCCTGAAAGTCTCTGCCCTGCTTTCACTACTTCAGTTTCAGAGCCCTTTGATGACCTCAAGTGTACTTCACTTGCTCTTCCTCTTTTCATGACCCTTTAACATAATTCGTAGTTTATTTTTTAGATATTTTTAAAATAATATTTTTTTGAGGTATGTTCTCGGTCTAGCCCAGGCTGACCTGGAATTCACTATATAGTCTCAGGGTGGTTTTGAACTCATGGTGATCCTTCTATCTCTGCCTCCTGAGTGCTGGGCTTAAAGGCATGTGCCAGGCTAGAGAGATGGCTTAGCGGTTAAGGTGCTTGCCTATGAAGCTTAAGGACCCATGTTCCACTCTCCAGGTCCCATGTAAGCCAGATGCACAAAGGTGAGGCAAGCTCAATGTTGCACATGACCACTAGGTGGCACAAGCATCTGGAGTTCAATTGCAGCAGCTGAAGTCCTGGTGTGACAATTCTCTCTCTCTTTCTCTCTTTAAAATAAAAATATATGTATATTTAAAAGCATATGTGCCATCATGTCTGCCTCAAATAATACATATATATTTTTAATATAGATTATAGTCTTATATCCCTTCTTCTTGACCCCCAGTTGCCTGGTGGCCCTTCTCAATAGAGTTATTGGTGTTTACTGGGGGGGGGGTAATTAAGGTCTCTTAGTCTTTAATGGGAGGGCTCTTCCTCAGGATATTCCTATTCACCCTATGGCTCTTACGATCTTCCTTCCCCCTGTTCCCCAACAGTCCCTGAGACTTGGCTACTGTGTTAGCAGCTTGTTTGTAGTGTTGAGTTCTCTCTAACCTCTGTATTTCTGTTATGATGTGCTTTTGCTCACCCAGTGTTTATTACTGTTTCCCTGGAGGTGATTGTTGGGCTAGCATTGGGAGTAATACTTGTCTCTGCATCTTCTACAGTTTCTTCTAGAACCCAGTAAATGTGGTAGAGGTGGTATATCTCACAGTGAACCGTCAACTGTCTTTTCTTGTCATATTGATGGATCTTGGATCTCCCCAATTAGATTTTTTTGAGAGAGAGAAACTTGCTTTAGGGTTTAGGTTGGTCTTGATCTTGCGATACTCCTGCCTCACCTTCCCAAGTGCTTCCCAAGTGGAATATACCCAATAGGTATTCCACATGTACATGTTACATTCATTGCAATGGCAAGAGACACTGGTGCACATGCATGTATGCGTGCGCGTGCACACACACACGCACACACACACACACGCAACTTAATAAAAAAAAATTGAGTCTGAGACCAAGAAAAATACAGGAGAAGATATGAGAGAATAAGCAAATTACAGATATCTGTATTAAAGTGCAAGTAGGGAGCTGTAGAAATTTCTCAGTGGTTAAAGTACTTGCTTGCAAAGCCTAATGATTTAGGTTTGATTCTCCAGTACCCACATAAAGCCAGATGCACAAGGTGGTGCATGCATTTGGCTTTCATTTGCAATGGATGGAGGTTCTGGCCTTCCCACATTCTATCTATTTATCTAATCTTCCTCTATCTCTAATAAGTAAATAAAATATAAAAGTAAAAGCAAACTAATAATGAGAAGAAGCAAGCCAGGTTGTATCAGTTCTATACTAACCAGTTGCTGAAAAGTCAAAAGATTAACAAGGCTGTTGTTTATTCACCAGATTGTTGAGTTACTAGATTGTTGAGTTACTATTTGTTAATTTGTACCTACTAGATTTCAGGGCCTAAAGATACAAAGAAAACATGGCAACCATGCTGCATGAGGTGGGTCATGGCTTATTGCATGGAAGTCACATCAATTGTTAAGTGGATGACATTTTTGTTCAGGTTTTAAGAATCATCAGCTGATTTATATCAAATAAAAGACAGGACTAAAAAAAGATAGGACTAAGAGAAACAGAGTTCTAGGGTATTGCTAGTGGTAGCATACACTGCTACTTAGAAGAGAAAGCAATTTCTGGTGAAGTGACATGGGCATATAATTTCAGGTACTAGGAAGCTGAGGCAGGAGGATTTCTGGAGAAAAGCTTCATAGAAAAGTTGTACATTATTTTAATTTCTCTCTCAGTTTGGAACATAACATTGCTTGAAAGGAACGGAAGTGGAATGGGCAATTGAATATGTAGTTTCTCTTTCCTCAGACAGAGTCAAATGTAGCCTAGCTTATCTTTGAACTCACTATGTAGATAAGAATGGCTTTCAATTCCTGACCCTTCTGCCTCCACCTCCCAAATGCTGGGATTATAAGCTTGCACCACCAAGAGTAGCTAATTATTCACTCCTATGTGAGATCTCTCTAAAGTGACATTGTGGTGGTTTGATTCAGGTGTCCCCATAAACTTAAGTATTCTGAATGCTAGGTTCCCAGCTGATGGAGATTTGGGAATTAAAGTCTCCTGGAGGCAGTATTTTGTTAGGGGTGGTCTTATGGGTATTATAGCCGGTTTTCCCTTGCCAGTGTGCAGCATAATCTCCTGTGGCTGTTGTCCACCTAATGTTGACTAGGAGGTCATGTCTACTTTCTGCTCATGTGATCATTTTTCCCTGCCATCAGGGAGCTTCCTCTTGAGCCTGTAAGCCAAAATAACCACCCTCCTCTCCCCCACAAGCTGCTCCTTGTCAGGTAATTTCTGCCAGCAGTGAAAACTTGACTGCAACAGTAAAGTTTGTACCAGAGGAGTGGGATTGCTGCTAGATATGTGAATATGTGGTTTTGGCCTTTTGGAGCTGATTTTCAAGAGGAATGTGAAAGGATTTGAAATCTTGGCCTAAGAGATGCCTTGCAGTACTGTAAGTACAGCTTGATAAACTATTCTGATCTGGGTTGAAAGGCCTGAATGTAATAAGAACTATGGACTGTGAGGTTTGGCTTGTGAGGGTGAGAAAGAGCTTTGTCTGGACTGGGCTAGAAGCAGTTTGTGTGAGAGGCTTGCTTATGCCCAGGTCCTGAGAACTTGTGAAGGGTTGCTTTGTGTTTTAATGGACTGGAGGAAGCAGAGGAATATGGCACAGAAATGAAATCTTTGGGCCCAAACTGCTGCCCATTCAGCTGCAATTGTATGAAAGATTATAACCATTGAGATTGGGCCAGCTGACCTGCATTAGGACAACAGGGGCCTGAATGCTGAAGGAGTGTCCTGTTCTTCAAAGCCTGCTTTATTCCTTTCGTGATTAACAAATTGGCATGCCACCTGATATTATGGAGTATAAGAAATGCAGGAAAGAGAGAGTCATTGAATTTGCAGCACAGTCTTGGGTTTTGGAAATGGCCAAGGGCATTATGTAGTAGGTTTGCTGAATTTCCTGCTTAGAGACATAAGGGAGGCATGAGGATGAACTGTGGGTTGCAGTGGAGATGCAGGGACCACGAGATGGCTACTAAGGGGAGCTGCTGGCCTGTGGGTCCCTAGTTCATCAACACCGGCTCCCTCGAGGCATCCAGGTAACTGTGGAGCAGGGTCTTGAGTGGACATGATTGTGACAGAAAGAAACACCTGGGAGTCAGCTTCAGAGAACAGCTCATTTATTTGTCAGGGGACTGAGTTTTTATAAGCAGTTAAGAGAGGGAGTGGGAAGAGGGTCCTAAGGGGATTGGCATATAGGGATGTTCATTCCAGCATGTAGGGAGAGGGTCAGGTGGTCTATGTAGTGGTGGGAAGAGGTATAGGGTACGGGTCACATGGAGAAGGGCTGTGTGAAGGCTGCTGGCTAATACTATATAAGGAATTTCCTGGCCAACTGGCCAAATGTCACAGGGCTTTGAGGAAGCATAAGTCTAAGCAGGACTTCCAGGTGCCCCAGGATGTTGGGAGGGACAGGGACTGGCCTTACTTCCTGAAGATCTCGGCCAGAGATTTTTCTGGGAGTCTCAGCTCACTGCAACCCACGAGAATGGGGGCGGGAGGTGGGAAGTGCCTTCCTGCTGGTCTAGGACCTGAGATTTGTCTGAATTTCCTGCAACCTCTCCTTAGCCTGGGGGCCCTAGTTGTGTCTGATAGCTTAGACTTGCCTCAACATGGAGCCCTGCCTGTGCCCAACAGCTCCCCCTTTGTTTTTTGTAATGGTGTGGTGGCATCATATTGTGTGAGGTTTTTATAGTCTTATCATAGGTCCAGATAGAGCTAGATGGTGCATGAGGACCTGATTAATAGCTACTCTAGCAATATTATTTGTTGTTTGAGAAACTTGATGAGGCAGAGGGCTACAAATAATAGGGCTCCTATGGCAAGGAGGGGGCTAAGGAGGGCAAAAAGCCAAGTGAGTATAGGGTTAGAGAACCAGGTTGTGAGGTCCTCAGGCTTGTAGCAGTCAAGCAGTATCTTGCAGAGTTTTTTTTTTTTTTTTTTTGAGAGTTTTAACATTTTGTTCAACTATATTTGATTCATTAACTTAAAAACAACATTTTATCCCAAGACCACATATGTTCCCCCATACTCAGCAGTGAGGTCTAAGGCTCTTCAGTTTTGAAGTACCACACCCATGAGAGAGTTCAGTTGTCTCTGGAGAGATTTGAGGCTATTGGTAACAGATATCATGGCCTGGTCAAGCTTGTGGAAGTCCCCTGTGAGGCGGGTGGTCTGGACAAGAGCAGCTCCTGCAGCACAGGAGGCCCCAGGGACAGTGTCACACAAAAGCCTACCAGCAGAGGGATGAAAATTCCTCTTGGTTGGCACAGACAGAGCTGGTAGGCTGCTTCTTCTTCCTCATAGAGATACACATGTGGAACAATCAAGACTGGGGAACACTAAGTGGGAAAGGAAACATTTATGCATGGGTTGGTTACCCCTTTGTACCAAAGGAAAGTGGGTGTCTTGACACAACTGGTCCTGGTTATGGAAATATTGAGGATGCATTCAGCTCTGGTTGGCTTGGAGCTGGACAGGCACAGAGGCATGCTTTGACTGACATAAAAGAGATCGAGTCCTGTCCTTTGCAGAGCCAGGGATGTGGCACACATGATGGCAGCAATGCAGCCTGGCAGAGATCTGGGCCCTGTCTGGGACCCCCGATGAAGTCAGGAATTTTTCTTTCTAGGTTCACTTTTGTTTTTAATATAAAGTCAGAGAGGGTTTTTGGCTTTTGACCTCCCACCCAGGAGGGGTCCTGACCATTTGTGGAAAAAAAGTTCTTTGAAGCTGTGCAAGAGATAAGAAAGACTTTCCTGCCATTTTTACCATCAGGGGTCCAGTCACCCTAACCCTACCCCCCTTCATTTCTTCCTCTCATGAGAAGATACTCTAACTGCTGTTAGAAGACAAGGGGGCAATCAAGTCAGATCGCTAACTATTTCCTGCTGAATGGGCAGGAGGGGACCTACCTTAAAGAACTCTAGAAGTGTGTTGACAGAGTGTAGGAAGAAAGTCTTAGAAGAGAACATTGGGGAGAAAGAATAAAAGTAAGGAGTTAATGAGAAGTGAGCACACAGCAAACTGGTCACCTTCAGGGCTATCCTTCTTGTGGACTTCTAGGTCTTGGGGAGTATTTGAGGGAACTCAGGTACGCAGAGTTGGATTGTCACAGGACCATCTGAGCATGAGCTGGTTGAGATTTTCTTCTAGAAGTGTTCATCAAATGGCACAGTAGTGTTTGACATGGCCTGAATCTGTTTCCATATGGCTTGTAAAACAGATGAGATATTAGCAGAGGTATTAGAAACATATATACATTTAACCTTGGTCCCTTTTAAAATTCATCCTGGGGCTGGCCAGGACTGAAGATTGGTACCATAGAGACATTGGGTGTCATTAAAGGCTGTACAAATATATTTTTGGTCTCAGAACTTACTTAAGGATGTCTTGGCATAAATTAGAAGAGATTCACCATTGTTACCAGTATAAAGAAGTCTTTTGAATTAAGCAACCGTTTGTCAGAATCATCTATATATATTCTAGATTTGAAAATCACCCTTTTGACATCTATGGCTATTTTTCCTCATTGTAGAATTAGAACTATTAGAGATTGGGACAACATGTCCTAAGGTCTTGTGTGTTTCCCTCTTGGAAAGCTCTTGTTGTATTACTTAATAGGCCATTCATATAATTGAGGTACCTCTTTACTTTGGCTATACATTTTTCTCTGAATGTTTAAGACCAAGCAGATAGCCAAAATTTAATCAAGGATTAAGTTTGGAGATCACTAATGGCTCTCCAAAGGAGAGTTTAGGGACCTAGGAGTAGAAGTGTTCCATCATCTCCAGAGGCCTAATGACCTGGGAACACAGGCTAAAATATTGGCCTTTTTGTTCCCATGATTCAAATTTGCTTTGGCTTTTCCATAGGTTACTAATACACTTGGAAAGGAAGTTACACCAGCTTGGATGTATGCACATATAGAGAATATTTGATTACTGAAATAGATTTAGTTAAACAATGGCACAAGAGCATCTTAATATCATTTTGTCCAACCTTTTAATATTTTGTTGTCCTGTGGCAGGATAAGCCATATCTGAGGCATATAAAGTAGGCATATATCCTTTAAATATATAATAGTTATAAATACATGCAGAACCTGTTATCACTCTTGAAAATAATACAAATTTAACCAATTAATTTAACCTAGAAATTGTCAGAAAAAGACAAGTAAGACAGCATAAAGTCTTAGCACCTGTGTTTGAAAACATACAATGGAGCAGAATCTGGTTTTTGTTGAGCCAAAACAGCTAAGCTGTAATACAACTCTTGGAAAATCTGTTTTGAAAGAGAAAAACACCTTTTGACAACCAATGATTTTAGCTCAATCTTGATAGCCATTGATTTCATGTACCATAGAAATTTTTATTTACATAAAACAATTTTATGTTTCACCCATGGGACTTAAACTTGATAAAGCTTAAGCAAGCTATCCCAACATATTTTACCTAACAGGAGCACAAAGGTTATAGTTATTGAAATTAAATCACTTAAACTTAGGTGATTAAACCTAGTGATGACTATTCAATAGAATTGGAATAAAGCAGAAGGTACCTTTAGAGCATCTTTAAGAGTCTGTAAATAGTTGAAAAATCTTTAATCTAGATTAAAACAATTTTATGTCAGCAAAAATCTCTACCTAACAACCAGATTTGGTTTATAATACTAGTATATATACCTACAGATTTTATATAATCCATTGATTTGAGATATTTTCTATTAATAAACTCTATGAAATGCACTTCTTAAATTATCAATACCTCTAACATACTTGGAAATGCTTTTAGTAGAAGGAACTAAGACAAATTTTTGTTTCTGTCTTGAGCCAGGCTGGCCTAGAGTTCAGGCCAGTTGCCTCCTCCTTTTAAGTAACAGGACATTACAATCTTTTTAAAATACCTGGCAAATTATGAGAGAATTTTGTTTTCAATAATCCTCTATGTAAGTTGAAATTGACCTAGAACATAAACTCAGTAATTATATTTATGATATCATGTAACAAAGTATGGCATTGTTTATATAAAATTTCAGTTCACCATAGGCTTTAGTTATATCTGACTTTTTCTTTCTGCCACTTTATGCTGCCAGCTCAGCCTGCAGGCTTGGCCCAGGAGGCAGTGCCCCCAGCGCAGCCATCTTGGACAAAAGGATTCAGGTCAGCAGTGGTGGCCAGGTGGGGCGGTAGCTTGCATACACTGCCCCTGCGTGGGCAGAGGCACCACTGACTGTCTCAGTGTGCATGAGGCTGCTGCTGGACCTGAGCCACTTGAAAGAAGATGAAAAGGGAGTGAGGGGGGATTTCCTTCCTGGATTTCTCATCTCTTAGCCAGATAAGCTACATGGTCCATATGTCTGGGTCATATGGATTCCCAGAAATCATCTATGGGGTGATCTGGAGGACTTCTTCCCAGAAGGAGATAGCCTCTCTCTTGGAGAGCTTAATCTCCTCAACTTTCAGAAGAACCCTTAATCCATGAGTCTGTGATTCCTTTTGGTGGGAGGCAATATTGTCCATGATAGAAAAAGAGTGGAAACACCAAGACCAGAGGAATGAATAGCACCATGGTGGATTCCCCAATGGTCAATATGCAAGCTTGTCTGCAAGTTTAAGAGGCTGGCAACCAGCCCTACAGGCTTTTAAGAGGTTGATGCATTGCCAGTTTTTGTGTTTAAGAGAAATAGATAGAGGATTTTTGCCAATGCCCAAATGGGCTGTCCGGGTCCAGAGAGAGGACTAGGGGCCAGTCAATGCTGAAGAGTAGCCTTGGCCAAAAGATGTCATTTGCCTGTTCTCCTTGTTTGGTTCCTCATGATGGTGCAGACCAAAAGTAAAGGAAGAAAGAGAGAAACCTGGTAGTCCTCAGAACGTGGAGGCACAGCCCACAAGGGGCCAATGTTCCTCAGGAGGATGATGTCCCTCCAGGGGAGCACTTGCCTACCCTGGTGTGTCTCAGAGGGTCCCTGTTCAGACGCTAGCTCTGGGTCCCTGGTTCCTCGGAGGGCTGTTGTGCATAGCCTCCCCAGACACATCCAGGCAACTGTGGCTCAGGGTCTTGAGTGGCCATGAGTGTGACAGGAAGAAACACCCAGAAGACAGATTCATAGAACAGCTCATTTATTTGTCAAGGCAGTTGAGGGAGAGTGGGAAGAGGGTCCTAAGAGGATTGGTGAGTTCAAAGGTTGCTTGTT
The DNA here is from genome assembly GCF_020740685.1 of Jaculus jaculus. NCBI lineage: Eukaryota > Metazoa > Chordata > Mammalia > Rodentia > Dipodidae > Jaculus > Jaculus jaculus. The sequence goes on along the minus strand of NC_059107.1, from coordinate 71,718,492 downwards.
GATGCCTAGTTGGCATATAGGGACATTCATTATAGCATGTAGGGAGAGAGTCAGGTGATCAAATGTAGTGGTGGGAGGAGGTATAGGGTACAGGTCAGTGGGAATGGGCTGTGTGAAGGCTGCTGGCTGATACCATATAAGGAGTTTCCTAGGCAACTGGCCAAAGGTCACATGGCTATGAGGAAGCCCAAGTCTTATCTGGACATGCAGGTGCCCTGGGCTGTGGGGAGGGAGTGGCCCTACTTCCTGCTGATCTTGTGGCCTGAGATTGTCTGGGGGTCCAGGCTCACTGAATCCCCTGAGAATGAAGGGAGGAGTCTTTCTGCCAGTCCAGGACAGAGATTTGTCTGGTGGTTCAGGCTGCTGCAATCTCTTCACAGCCTGGGGGCCCTAGTCGTGTCTTATAGCTTAGGCTTGTGTTAACATGGGGCCCTATCTGTGCCTGACACAGGTCCTGGATGAAGTTTTCCAGGACTGTGAGTAGTCTAGCTGGAGAGGCAGAATTGGAACTCCTAGACTTGTCATTGGTTAGAATTATCAGACTTGGAGATTTGTCACTGACTACAGTTGTTGGATTTGGAGCTACAGAGTTTAATGTTTGTCATAGTTGCATTGGTTGGATATTAATTTGCTATGTCCAATGCCATCTTTTGCAGTGTCAATGTTTATTTTGTGCCATAATGGGTTTGGGCCATTTGACCCATTGTTTGGTATTATGCCTCAGTTAAAAGACCTTGGATTATGGAGATGTTTGGACATCATTAGGATTTATAAAAATTATGTTGCTTTTTAAAGTTAGATGTATACATTGTATTTTATATCATGTATGGTTATCAGTTTATGGGGGTCAGGGGCGGAATTGATTCAGGTGTCTCTCATAAATTTAGGTGTTCTGAATGCTAGGTTCCCAGCTGATGGAGATTTGTGAGTTAAAACCTTGTGGAGGCAGTATATTATTGGGGGTGGGCTTTTGGATATTATAGCCAGTGTCCCCTTGCCAGTATGTAGCACACTGTTCTGTTGTTATTGTCCACCTGATGTTGGCCGGGAGGTAATGTCCACCTACTGCTCATGCCGTTGTTTTCCTTATGATCACATAGCTTCCTCTCAAGCCTGTAGGGCAAAATAAACCCTTTTCCCCACAAATTGCTCTTGGTCGGGTGATATCTACCAGCAATGTGAACCTGACTGCAACAGACAGTAAATGTGAATAAAGAAGAAAAAGAAAAAGGCAGAAAGAAAAATGTACCCTATTTACCATGATTTTTGAGGACAAAAGGAATGGAGGTGGGAGCAAGAATGATCAGGAAGCAAGTGGATGAGTGATAATTGATTCATTATACACAGGAAAGCTGAGACCTAGTTTAAGTCAGCAGACAAAAGTAGGTAAACAGATCTGTGTTGCAGACCTGCAGAGGGCATAGATAGATGTCTAGGTCTCGGGAAGCAGTAGTAGAAGCAGGCCTGTAAATAAAGGTTCCTTACTCAGTTAACAAGACGCACATTGCTCTCTTCTCATAACTCACAAGAGTGTGAGTGATTCTCACCTATTATTACAGAAAACCAGCTGGGATCAAAAAGACCAGTAATGGAATGATTCAAGTTAATTGAAAGGGGGCTGGTGTTGGAAGGGAAAAGAAGACACCCCCCACCAACCTGCCTTTCTTTGTATGGCTCTCAGGACACCTGCAACTGAGGATTGTCATCTTCCAGGCAATATGTTAAAACCTTTCTCTTTGAAGAATCTCATTAGCTCATGAGAAAATCCTAGGGTCTCAGTGAGGGATTTTTAATGGAGTCTCCTTGCAGGTGGGTGGAACCTCCCTACAGGTGGGTGGAGCCTCACTGTAGATTAGTGGAGCCTCCCTGCATGGATGGCTCCACAGTGTTCTCCTTCACAGAGCTGTCATGATGTGCCTGATCTGGTGAGTGGATAGCCTAGATCATCAGGTGCTTAAAGACAACATCTATGCTGAATCTAGACTCTGGTACAGACAGAAAACCATCCAGAGGAAAGAAGTAGGAAGACAAGGTCCATAAGAGATGAAAACACTAGAATTTTCACCCTTTGAGAGAAAACAGTAGATGCTGTAGTCATGAAACAAGAACAGAATATCTTTAAAAGGAACATACTGTGGGGTGAAGATGATTGGAGAAAAAAAAAAAACAAAGAAAAAAGAAATTCTATGATCATGTAAATGCCAACCTCGATAGAGAGACTGAAAGGTAAAAGCTTTAAAAAAAATTTCTCAGAAAGTAAAATCCAATAGTCCAGAGATCAAGAAAAAAAGAATAAAAATATATTTGTAGTTTAGCTGGTAGGGGAAACATTTAACAGAAACAGGAGCTTCTGGTGAAAATGGAAGAAAATGAGCAAGAAACAAGCAGGCTTGAGCTTCAGAATACAATAAAGCCAAGTCTACACTCTATAGGCAAATCACTGCCCAACATTTGTCTCCTTCCCTCCCTCCCTTCCTTCTTTCCTTCCTTCCTTCCTTCTTCCCTACCTCCCTCTCTCCTTCCCTTCCCTTCCCTTCCTTCTTCCTTTCACAATCTTCCTGTTTGGCTCTCCAGAGTACTAGGATAACCAGCATGAGTCACCACCCCTCATTCTTTACTCCCCCATGCTACCAAGCAAGATTAAAGAACATCATGTATTCACCTCCTATGCACTCTTTTTTCATGGGAACTTCACTGAGGATGTGTTTGTACTGAACAAGAGAGTAAATAAGGGAGAGAAAACACTGGGTTCAGCAAAGAATGAATCTAATATGGGAGAGAGAGGAAGACAATGGGTAGGATTAGTATGGTGGGCCAGAAAACCCAATCTAGACTGGAGCCAGAAGCCAGAGGTCCTGGAAACCAACATTAAGGAAATGAAACAAGCAGAACCCCTTAGGTGTCTGCACAAGTTAAGAGGAAATTGATGTTCCTTGTCTAGCTTGGGGACAGATTCATAATATGCTTATAAAAAGCTGAATAGATAATAGAAAATGACATTCTTTATTTCCTTTCAGGGGGAAAGGGGTATATAAAAAAGAACAGTTATCATACTCGAATACATAAATACTATTTACATGCATGCTGTGGTGGTTTGATTCAGGTGTTCCCTATAAGCTTAGGTGTTCTGAATGCTACTTTCCCAACAGATGGAGATTTGGGAATTAATGCATACTGGAGACAGTGTATTGTTGGGGCGGGCTTATGGGTGTTATAGTCAGTTTCCCCATGCAAGTGTTTGGCACACTCTCCTGTTGCTGTTGTCCACCTTATGTAGGCCAGGGGATGATGTCCATCCTCTGGTCATGCCATCATTTCCCCCTGCCATCATAGAGCTTCCCCTCAAGTCTGTAAGCCAAAATAAACCTCTTTTTTTTCCCCGTAAGCTGCTCTTGGTTGGGTGATTTCTACCAGCAATTTGAACCTGACCGCAACAGTGATGTTGGTACTGAGGAGTGGGGTCATTTGCTGCTAGACACCAGTCTGAGTGACTTTTTTCTTTTGGAGATGGTTTTTAAGAGGAATGTGGAAGGCCTAAGAAACTTTGGCCTAAGAAAAGCCTTGCAGCGCTGTAAGTACAGCTTGGTAGACTATTCTGGTCAGAGTTGACAGACCTGAATGCATTAAGAACTATGGACTGTGAGGTTTGACTGGTAAGGGTGAGAAAGAGCTTTAGTGGGACTGGGCTTGAAGCAGTTTGTATGAGAGGCTTGCTGCTATGCTCATGTCCTGAGAACTTGTGTGGAGTTGCTTTGAGTAGGAATAGACTGATTTGAGCAGAGGGATATGGCACAGAAAAAATGAATCTTTGTGTCAAAACTGTTGCTCATTCAGCTACAATTGATTTATTACAACCTATGAGATTGGGCCAGCTGACCTGTGCTGAGGCAACAGGAAGAATGTAGACTCTTTTTGAATGGGCCTGAGTGCTCAATGAATATCCTATTCTTCGAAGTCTGCTTTATTTCCCTCTGGATCAACAAGTTGGCACTCTATCTGGTATTATGAAGAATAAAAAAATGCAGGAAAAAGAGGGGTCAATTGAATTTGCAACATGGTCTTGTGTTTTGGAAACGGCCATGGGCAGTGTGAAGCAGGTTTGCTAGATGCCTGCATGGAAACCCGATGGAGCTGTGAGGATGGACCATGGGTTGCAGTGGAGACCCAGTGGAGATGCCAGGACCATGAAGTGGTGGCCAAGGAAAGTTGCCGACCTGGATGAAGTTTTCTAGGACTGTGACTAGCCTAGCTGTAGGGGCAAAATTGGAACTCCTGAGACTTTTTGCTGGTTAGAATTATCAGACTTGTCACTTTGGACTTGGAGCTACAGAATTTGATGTTTGCCCTATTTAAATGTTGTGTTAGCTGAATATTTCTTTGCTGTGCCCAGTGCCATCTTTTGTAGTGTGTTTATTTTGTGCCATTCTGGTTTTGGGGGGGAGTTTTTGGTATTATGGCCCTGTTAAAAGACCTTGGCTTATGGAGATATTTGAACATCATTGGGATTGATAAAGTTATGGGAACTTTTAAAGTTGGAGGATTGCATTGCATTTTATATAATGTATAGTTATCAGTTTATGGGGGCCGGGGTGGAATGTGGTGGTTTGATTCAGGTGTTTCCCATAAACTTAAGTGTTCTGGATGCGAGGTTCCTAGCTGATGGAAATTTGAGAATGAATACCTCCTGGGGGCGATATATTGTTGGGAGCAAGCTTATGGGTATTATAGCCAGTTTCTCCAGGCCAGTATTTGGCACACTGCCCTGTTGCTTATCTTGCAGACTCACCTTATGTTGGCCAGGGGGTGATGTCCACCCTCTGTTCATGCCATCATTTCCCCCTGTCATCATGGAGCTTTCCCCTCGAGTCTGTAAGCCAAAATAAACCTCTTTTTCCCCACAAGCTGCTCTTGGTTGGGTGATTTCTACCAGCAATGTGAACCTGACTACAGCACATGGATATATATTGTGATCATTAATCTTCATTGTCAACCTGACTAGATTTGGGGTCACCCAGGACTACATTTGTTGTGTCTTTAAGGGTATTTCCAGTAAGGTTTAACAGGGGAAGGAAGAGCCATTCTGAATGCAGGCAATACCATTCCATGGGCTGGGGTCCTAGATGCAATGAAAGAAGAAAAGAGAAACAAGCCGAGCATCAGCATGCCTCTGTCTTTGCTTCCTGACTGTGGACACAATACTGCCACCTCATGCTTTTGCTGATACAGTCAGGAGCTGCTCTTGCCACCATGCCTTTCCTGCCTTCATGGACTATAGCTTCTTCAACTGTGAGCCAAAATAAACCCTGCTTCCCTTAAGTTTCACTTTGTCAACAATTTTGTCGCAGCAATGAGGAAGGAAACCAATACACAAGTTGAAGAGCCAAATATTTATAATAACACATGGTGCGACTATGATAGCTAGAATGTAAGTGCATGTGGATGGGTATCTGTGTGTATGTTTGTGTGTGCATGTATGCATTTGATTCTGAGCAGAAGACAGCAGAATAGCTATCACACAAGATAAAAGTCCATGGAGAAGACCTAAAATGAAAAGAGCAAGAGGTAGTATTATAAGTATTCAGAAAAATAGAGATCAATATCTCTTTACCTTTCTCCTCCAAAAACACAGCTAAAAATATTGAAAGAAGTTGACTCTGGGAAGTGGAATGGGGCTCAATGGGGCTGGCCAACCTGCACATCTAACTCTACAGAATTAGATCAAAGTCTTAGATAATGTCATACCATTCTCACTTGTAAATATATGATGTCTTTAAAAATATTTTATTATGAAAACCAGCATTTGCCATGATAAGCATATATCTCCAACTCATGTTAAGACAAATTTTAAATCAATAAGAAAAAAACAGTCATGGTGTCTCATACTTTGGAAGGCTGAGGCAGGATTTCCATAAGTGCAAGCCTAGCCTGAGCTACAGAATATCTAAAATATTAAGTAATTAATTCATTAACTAATTCTGCATTTGCTTGTGCCCTTTATACAACCCAAACAAAAGGCTTTGCCATTAGTATTCACAGTTACAAATACCTTGATGCTAGGTCAGAAATGGCTTCATGTATGTATGTGTATGTATGTATGTATATATATATATATATATATATATGTATATATATATATATATACATATATATATATATATGTTAAAATAATAAAGAGCACATTTTTTTCTAAATTTTTATTAACATTTTTCATGATTATAAAAAATATCCCATGGTAATACCCTCCCTCCCTCCCCCACTTTCCCCTTTGAAATTCCATTCTCCATCATATCCCCTCCCCATCTCAATCAGTCTCTTTTATTTTGATGTCATGATCTTTTCCTCCTATTATGATGGTCTTGTGTAGGTAGTGGCAGGCACTATGAGGTCATGGATATCCAAGGCCATTTTACGTCCAGAGGAGCACATTGTAAGGAGTCCAACTCTTCCTTTGGCTCTTACATTCTTTCCGCCACCTCTTCTGCATTAGACCCTGAGCCTTGGAAGGTGTGATCGAGATGTTACTCAGTACTCTAGTCACTTCTTTCCAGCACTGTGATACCTTCTGAGTCGTCCCAAGGTCACTGCCATCTGAAAAGAGAAGATTCTCTACCAAAAGTGAGAGTAGCATTAATATATGGGTATGAACATTAAGAGAAGTGCTTACTGGGCAGTTTGATAAGCATAGTATATACATTTAGCCAGACAGCAGCAGATGTTACACCCCTAGGGTTCATGATTACCCCTACTTTAAGTTTTCAGTATCAGGGATGTATTTCCCCCCCCTCATGGAGCAGGTCTCCAGTTCAATTGGAGGGCAGTTGGTTTCCACCATGACAGACGTCCCACTATTGTACCCGTTGGCTCATTTGGCCTGGTCTACATGGAGGAGGTTATCAGCTCAGTTCCAGCAGGATTTCTCAGTGGCTTTGCAGCCAAGTATGTGGAATCTTCAGCAATAGGGTCTTACTATCTATTCCTGGTGGGAAACCAAGGGCCTCATCAATGGCCTATAATGTTTTGGGGACATCAGGGACCTCCCTGGCCAACAACTCACTGGAGGTATCCCATCCCTGGCAATGAAAATTTTCTAACAATGATCTATGGCTCCTGAGTGTTCCCTTGTCCAAAACTGGAGGATTCCATATGATTTATTTGCATCCTCTTAGATTTTGATTAGCCCTCCCTCTACCTTTCCTTTACTCAATCTCTTTCCCTAACCTCACTTGGGCCTTTTCACCCTCGTTAATCTATTCTTCTACTTTTTCTTCCCTTTATATCTCCTTTGTAACTTACTGGTCTCTGCTACTGAGTTTTTTCCTTCTCACACAGAAGCCCAGTCATCTGTAGCTAGGATCCACATATGAGGGAGAACTTGCGGCGCTTGGCTTTCTGGGCCTGGGTTACTTCACTTACTATAATCCTTTCCAGATCCATCCATTTTCCTGAAAATTTCATAACTTCATTTTTCTTTACCACTCAGTAGAACTCCATTGTATAAATGTGCCACATCTTCATTATCCACTCATCAATTGAGGGACATCTAGGCTGGTTCCATATCCCAGCTATTATGAATTGAGTGGCAATAAACATGGTTGAGCATGTACTTCTAAGGAAATGAGATGAGTCCTTAGGATATATGCCTAGGACTGCTATAGCTGGGTCATACGGTAGATCAATATTTAGCTGTCTTAGGAACCTCCACATTGATTTCCACAATGGCTGGACCAGATTGCATTCCCACCAACAGTGTAGAAGGGTTCCTCTTTTTCCATATCCCCACCAGCATTTATAATCATTGTTTTCATGATGGTAGCCAATCTGACAGGAGTGAGATGGAATCTCAATGTAGTTTTAATCTGCATTTCCCTGATGACTAGGGATGTAGAACATTTTTTTTAGATACTTATATGCCATCCATATTTCTTCTTTGGAGAACTGTCTATTTAGCTCCATAGCCCATTGTTTAATTGGCTTGTTTGACTTCTTATTAGTTAACTTTTTGAGTTCTTTGTATATCCTAGATATTAATCCTCTATCAGATATATAGCTGGCAGATTTTTTCCCATCCTGTAGGTTGCCTCTTTGCTTTATTCACAGTGTCCTTTGCAGTACAAAATCTTTGTAATTTCATGAGTTCTCAGTGGTTAATCTGTGGTTTTATTGCCTGAGCAATTGGGGTTATATTCAGAAAGTCTTTGCCAAGACCAATATGTTGAAGGGTTTCCCCTACTTTTTCCTCTTGCAATTTCAGAGTTTCAGGTCTAATGTTAAGGTCCTTAGTCCATTTGGATTTAATTCTTGTGCATGGAGAGAGAGAAATAAACAGCAAGTTTTGAGTGCTTACTGTGTGCTTGACATTGTGTCAATATATTTATATATAATTATATAATCCCTACCATGCCCTAAAAATTAGGTATAATCAATTCAGAAATATATTCCCCTTCCAGTTTAGAAAACTAAGTTACTTGCTCAATGAGGTCAAAGTAGATCTGCCCCAGCTATGCCTGGCTGGGGCCATCTGGGCTCTTGCCTTGGAGCTCTGTGTCACTATGAGGCAGTGACAGTAACACCGCATGAAATTTCTTGCTTACTCCTAGCACTGGTCACTGTATGGCCATTGCCTCTCTTCTTGTATCTGTCCCCTGATGTCCTTTAAATATCCCTGCTGCCCTTCTCCTGTCCCTTTAATGTTTAGTATGGCTCCATTCTGCTGTAGCCCATAGGTAAGGTAGGCATGCTGGTGTTTCATCTAATGTGCCTGGGCATTCCATAAAATCAAGATCAGTTAGATGGCAATGCAGGCAAGAGTATACCAACCTTATCTGGGGATGCTTATAGAACTTTCTGTGTAACCACTCTTGGTTCATCTGCATTTCTTCTAAAGGATATTTTCTTTATGTGAAATGTTATCAGTCAAGTGATACTCTCTACAAAGATCTCTGGTGAGAATACCCGTTTCATAAGCTAGAATCAGCTTGGTCTCTGTTATGGATGGTAAAAAAAAATATTAGCATGGCTTCCTGAAAACAAGGAAAATAATAGCACTCATATCTTACATTGTTTATACATGGCAGGCTCCATCAACTCAAATATTAAAGTAAATTTGGTTTTTAACAGTTTAGGCAAATGAAGCATTCACTTTTATTCAATTTAAATTTATTGAGTGTGCGTGCTTATAACTTGAAATGTGTTTGTTCTTTGATATGTATTTTTCTATTTTATAGAGAATATTTTAAATGGATTATGTTGTATCTTCATTTACATGTTTCTCCAGAAACATTCAAGCAGAGCTGTTGAGAAATTGATTGAAAACTGGATTCATTTCTCACCAAGAGTCCTTTTTTCTCTGAGACCCTATAATCCTAATGTCATAAAAACAATAACTTGAGACTAGGTAATACATAGTTTGTAATAACCATACTAGGCTCAAGTCATAGTGTACTTTTAAGCTAATAAAAAAGCTTTCTAAGCAAGCAATGCTGCTGAGATTAGATTGAGGTCAAATGTCATAGATATACCACACAAAAAATTGCATGATAATTAAGATAGTTTCTTAGAGTTAGTTTTCATGGAATGTTATTCTTCTTAGCAACCCTGGATTAGCATAATGTTTATCTTTTCACTAATACCATTGGACTTTTCTCCAATTAACCTAGATTGGTAGGGTACTATCCTATACAGGCATTGTAAGTATAGGTGTAGAAAGATGATTTTAATGAGGTTCCTACTAACAAAATAAACACGAAGATACATTTCTGAGGATGGGGAGTTTGACTGCCTATCAGATGCTGTGAATCTGCTTTCCCTCAAAACTCAGCACCTGGGCTGGAGACATGGCTTAGTGGTTAAGCGCTTGCCTGTGAAGCCTAAGGACCCCGGTTCGAGGCTCGGTTCCCCAGGTCCCACGTTAGCCAGATGCACAAGGGGGCACATGCGTCTGGAGTTCGTTTGCAGAGGCTGGAAGCCCTGGCACGCCCATTCTCTCTCTCTCCCTCTATCTGTCTTTCTCTCTGTGTCTGTCGCTCTCAAATAAATAAATAAATAAAATTAAAAAAAAAAAACTCAGCACCTGACCACCTCACTTGGCTTATTGACCATCTCTCAAAAAGTGGATATCCAGGCTAGAGAAATGGCTTAGTGGTTATGCTGGCTGGCCTGTGAAACCTAAGGACCCCAGTTCAAAGCCTGATTCCCCAGGACCATGTAAGCCAGATACACGAGGTGGCGCACATGTCTGGAGTTCACTTGCAGTAGCTGGAGGCCCTGATGTGTCCATTTTCTCCCTCCCTCTCTCTTTCTCTCTCTTTCTCTCACTATCTGTCACTCTCAAGTAAAACAAACAAACAAAACAAACAAACAAGTGTAAATCCTTTTGAATGTAACTACGGAAATGTTGGGCAAAATGATTTTTGTTTTTCTTGGACTTTGTTGTGGCAGTGGAAATGGGTTTCTTCCAGTGGTGACAGGAAATAAGCATCTTGGGATAAGTCCTGGAGAGACTGCTTTACTTTGATGGTGATTTCAGTGTCAACAGTATGATGTGTCTCGGGGAGACAATTAAAATCATCTTAAGCTTTATTTGTGTGTCTCCCAGAATAATGACTATACATTAGGATAACAACCCTTGCTTGTTTTCTAGGCCCATTTGCTTGAAACACCGTCTTCCAATCTTTCACCCTAAGATAATGTCTATCCTTTGTAGAAAGGTGAGTTTCTTGGAGACAACAAATTGTAGGATCCTGGTTTTTAACCCAGTCTGCAAATCTATGTCTTTTCGTTGGGGCATTGAGGCCGTTGATATTGAAAGGTGTGTATTTATGTTTGCCTTTTTTTTGTTGTTGTTTGTAGTTCCAGTTCTACCTGTGCTCTCTTCAGTTAACTAGCATTTGAGTATTGCTTGTTTTTTCTAGGTTCCTTATATGTGTGCTTTTCCTTTTCTTCAGCATGGAGGATTCTATCAAATATTTTCTGTAGAGCTGGTTTTGTCTTCAAATACTCCTTTTACCTGCTTTTGTCATGGAATGTCGTTATTTCTCCATCTATTTGAATGGATAGCTTTGCAGGATAAAGTAACATTGGTTGACAGTTGTTATCTTTCAGAACTTGGAGTATATCACTCCAAGCCCTTCTGGCTTTAAAAGTTTGTGTTGAATAATCTGCTGTAATCCTGATGGGCTTGCTTTTGTAGGTAACTTGATTTTTCTCTCTAACTGCTTTCAATATTTTACGTTTGGTTTGTGTGTTTGGAAGTTTGATCATAATATGGTGAGGAGAAGTTCTTTCCAGGTTTTGTCTGGCTGGGGTTCTAAAGGCTTCCTGTATCTGCATTGGCACCTCTTTCCCAAATTGGGGGAAATTTTCTTCTATGATTTTGTTGAAAATGCCTACTATGCCTTTGGAGTGGAATTCTTCTCCTTCTACTATGCCCTGAATTCTTATATTGGATCTTTTCATAGTGTCCCAAATATCTTGAAATTCCCACTCATACTTTTCTATAAGTTTGTCTTTCTCTTTGTTGGACTGTATTAGATCTGCCACCTGATCTTCTAGCTTAGATATTCTATCCTCTCCTTCATCCATTCTACTGGTGAGATTTTCTACAGAGTTTTTAGTTTCATTAACTGTGTTCTTCATTGCTAGTAATTCTGACTGGTTTTTCTTTATTATTTATATTTCCTTATTTATGTCTTGTATTGCCTTCTTTATTTCATTAAATTGGTGTCCTGTGTCTTCTTTGGTTCCTTTGATTTCCTCTTTGAGTTCCTCTTTGACTCCTTTGATTTGTTCTCTGACTTCTTTGAACATATTTACAATCATTCTTTTGAAATCTTTCTCAGGCATTTCCTCTAACTCGTTCTCACTGGAGGACATTTCTGATGCATTAATACTTTTAGGTGGATTTATATCGTCTTGCTTTTTAGTGTTTCTTGTGTTATAATGTATATATTTTTGTATCTTGGATTAGTTTAATGCTTGGATTTTCTAGCTAGCTGGGTATTCTTAGCTGTATCAATTGATTTGATGTTATATATTTTCAGGGTAGGAGCTTAAGGTGTTAGGTGTGGCTCTTAAGACTCTTAGAGTATCTACAAAGGTGCTCCTAGGGGTTGAGTTTCCCTGCTATGGGAGTATTCAAGTAGGCTGAGTGGAATAAAATACAGGTAGATTCTAAAAGTTAACTAAACACTGTACCCATTCAGTCAAAAACAGCCCCAAGTATGTATGCAAGAGTAGTTATTATAACAACCAGATCCTATATCAACAAAAGAGGTTAAGATTTCTGGTCTGTTGAGGGATCCAAGTCTGCTTGTGACCAAGTGAGACCCTTCCCTGGTGCAATCCCAGTTACTTTGGATGATTTTGGTCTCAGTCAAGTTGCTGCCTGGGTCGTCAGGCTGCTGTTCTGATTTCTGGAGCTGGGCACTGGCTTTTCCTGTGGGGCAAACCGAGCCTGGCAATTGTGGCCCTGCAGATCAGCACCCCAGCTGCTAGAACTGCTGCTACTAAAGCTGCCTCTGCTGGGTCTGTCACCGCTGCTGCTGCCTCTGCTGCTGATGCTATAGCTGCCACTGCTGGAGCCACCGCCGCTGCTGCTACTGAAGCTATTGCTGCTGGGTCTGCCGCTGCTGCCCCTACTGGGTCTGCTGCTGCTGGGGCCACTGTTACCAGTGCCAGAGCCACTGATGTTGCTGCCGGACTCTACTCCTGCTTGGATCCCGCTGTTGGCTCAAGTTGGCGTGGCCAGTCCTGGGACCACTGCTCTGTTCGTTGGCGCTGGGCACAGGTGGTGGGGGAGGGGAGGGAGCCGAAGCTGCTCTGGTTCTCTCACTGTTCCACATGTTCTTCTACCTTGTGGTCTGCTCCTCCATTGCTCACTGCCACTCTCCCTCCATGTTTCCTGAGTTGTGGAGAGCTCCGGTGTGAGTAGAAGCTCCCTGCACCTGGCTTTTCCTGTGGCTGGAGCCAAGCCTGGTGGCTTTCTGGAGCGCCACTGCCACTTTGGTTGGCGGAGCTGCCGGGGCCACTTTTGCTGGCCTGTGCGGGCTCTGGATGCTCTGGATCTCTTCTACTTCTCTGTTGCTGCTTCAATTTCCTATACACCTCACTTTTTAGTAAAAGTGCATATTTTGCTGAATTTTTTTGGTCTTTTTCTCCCCTAGGCTGCTTTGTTGTGGTACCTACGCCGCCATCTTAACTGGAAGTCTAGAATAATGACTATACATAACCAGAAAATCTCTTTGCCTAGGTCAGACAACCTCTTGGGCCCTATATATCAAGTAGGCTTGATACAAATAGTAGGCTAAGATCAGGTGAAAAGAAATCTCTGGAAACTATGTTTTATGAGGACTGGTTGAAGGAAATGGGAATAATTTTTGGAATGGAGATGGTCTTAGGAAACAGTGACATTTTCAAACATTTAAACAAAAATTCAGCCAGGCACGATGGGTCACACCTTTAATCTCAGCACTTGAGAGGCCCCGAAGTAGGAGGATCACCATGAGTTTGAGGCCAATCTGGGCTACAGAGTAAATTCCAAGTCAGCATGGGCTAGTGAGACACTGCCTTAAGAAAAAAAGAAAGGAATGAAGGAAAGGAGGGAGGGAGGGAGGGAGGGAGGAGGAAGGAAGGAAGGAAGGAAGGAAGGAAGGAAGGAAGGAAGGAAGGAAGAAGGGAAGAAAATTCAGAAAATGGTTCATTAAAAAACAACTTGGCATATTCGTTATTTTCCTCACCACTGTGGCCAAATACTAGACAAAGCAACTTAAGGGAAGAAGGATATGTTTTGGCCCACAATTTCAGAGGGTACAGTTCATCATGGTAGGGCATGGTTAGGCTGGGCGTAGTGGCACACACCTTTAATCCCAGCACTTGGGAGGCAGAGGTAGGAGGATTACCATGAGTTCAAGGCCACCCTGAGATTACATAGTGAATTCTAGATCAGCCTGGGCTGGAGTGAGACCCTACCCCCCCCCCCAAAAAAAAAGAAAAAAAGGCATAGTAAGATTGGTAAAACAAAGATGTCCATAGTAGTGTGTACTTGCAGTGGTAGCTTTTCACATTATCACTGAATGGGAAGCAAATATAAACTATAACAGGACTGGGCTATAGCCTTCAAAGGCTTGACTTCAGTAACCTACCATTTTTAGCCAGACCCTATGACCTCCAAAAACAGTGGCATCAGTTGGGGAGCAGGTATTTATACATATAAACCTGAATGGGGCATTTCAGATCCAAACCAGAATATTGAGTATGGAAGTTACAACTTGTATTTGGTTTTCCTGCATTTCCCTTCCTTACTTGACTTTCCTTCCATCCAAGTTAATTTCATGTGAGTGCCAGTCCTTGAATTCTATACTGGGAGTGTTTTTGGAGAAGCATAATGACAAGGGATCTGTCTGACTTTTTTTTTTCTGTGAGTTTTTTATTATTATTATTTTAAATTATTTATTTATTTATTTGAGAGTGACAGACACAGAAAGAAAAACAGAGGGACAGAGAGAGAATGGGCGCGCCAGGGCTTCCAGCCTCTGCAAACGAGCTCCAGACGCGTGCGCCCCCTTGTGCATCTGGCTAACGTGGGACCTGGGGAACCGAGCCTCGAACCGGGGTCCTTAGGCTTCACAGGCAAGCGCTTAACCGCTAAGCCATCTCTCCAGCCCAAGTTTTTTATTATTTTTTGAGGCAGGGTATTAGATATAATAACCTTAGGAGAGAATATTAATGAATCAATTTTAACCTTAACATTTAGTTAAAAGGTTGACAAATAGAGGAACCTTGTTAACTTGGTTGGGTACTTGAAATTCAGTCTTTCATAACCACTATTTATGACCAGATTAACATCAATGCATTAAAGTTAAGTTTACAGCCTGAATACCACAGTAACCTGCTATCAGCCAGGACCATACTCTGTTAGTCTGATGTAAACTCTAGGCTGTCTGACTTTTAAAATTAATTAATTCATTCATTCATTCATTTGAGAGAGAAAGAAGGAGAAAGAGAGAGAAAGAGTGAGACAGAGGAAGAGAGAATGGGCATGCCAGGGCCTCCAGCCACTGCAAATGAACTCCAGATGCATGCACTCCCTTGTGCATCTAGCTAACATGGGTCCTGGAGAGTTGAACCAGGATCCTTTGGCTTTGCAGACAAGCACCTGAACCAGTAAGATATCTCTCCTGCTTTTGTGTGACTTTTATAAAAGCAAAAAAGAAGGGCTTAGAGATAGTTCATTGGGTAAGAGCACTTGCCATGCAAATGTGAGAACTGGAGTTCAATCTGCAGCATCCATGTAAAAAGCTGGGCATGTCTGCATGTGCTGCATCCCAGTGCTGAGGGAGAAGGTCAGGATATGAGGGGCTTCCTGGCAAGAGTCTAGCCCCCCCCAAAATGGAGAACTTCAGGTTCAGTGAGAAATTCTATTTCAGAAAAAATGAGACAGAAAAGCAATAGTGGAAGACTTTCAAAGTCTGCTTCTGGCCTCCACATGCATGTGCATCCCCCCCCCACAAACATATACACTGTACACACACATGCAGAGACATTATAATAATAATATAAATAAAAATTTTTAAAAAAAAAAAGCAGGATCCTACAATTTGTTGTCTCCAAGAAACTCACCTTTCTACAAAGGATAGACATTATCTTAGGGTGAAAGGTTGGAAGACGGTGTTTCAAGCAAATGGGCCTAGAAAACAAGCAGGCGTTGCTATCCTAATATCTGACAAGGTAGACTTTAAACTTTATTTTTTTTAAACATTATTTATTTATTTATTTGAGAGCAACAGACACAGAGAGAAAGACAGATAGAGGGAGAGAGAGAGAATGGGCGCGCCAGGGCTTCCAGCCTCTGCAAACGAACTCCAGACACGTGCGCCCCTTGTGCATCTGGCTAACGTGGGACCTGGGGAACCGAGCCTTGAACCGGGGTCCATAGGCTTCCCAGGCAAGCATCTAACTGCTAAACCATCTCTCCAGCCCCAAGGTAGACTTTAGTCCAACGTTAGTCAACAAAGATAAGGAAGGTAACTTTATATTCATTAAGGGCATGCTCCTACTGGAGGACATTACAATCCTAAACATATATGCACCTAACATGGGGGCTCCCAAATTCATCAAACAAACACTATTAGAACTAAGGCCACAGAAAACACCAAACACAGTGGTGGTGGGTGACTTTAACACCCCACTCTCATCGATTGACAGGTCATCCTGTAAAAAATAAACAGAGAGGCATCTGGACTAAATGAGGTCATAGAAGGAATGGACCTAGCAGATATATACAGGACATTTCATCCAAAGGCTGCAGACTATACATTCTTTTCAGCAGCACATGGAATATTCTCTAAAATAGACCATATATTAGGACACAAAGCAAATCTTCACAAATTCAGGAAAATTGAAATAATTCCTTGCATTCTATCTGACCACAATGGAATTAAACTACAAATCAATAGCAAGAAAGGCTATAGAGCATACACAAAATCATGGAAACTAAACAGACAGATGAGAATGGGGAGGAAGGAAGGGAGAGGAGGGAGGGAGGGAGAGAATATGAATATCCTGGACTTTTCAATTTGTAAGAGGTCGAACCTGGGTTTAGGAGGACTGTGGCTCTAGTTTCAAATCCTACAGGAAAAAAAAATGAGTTGAAGGGGGAGACAGAAAGAGAGAACGCAGTATGTTTTTTGCAAGTATGTTTCCAGATAAAGTATGGCTCAGACACTTCCTAGACATTAGAAATGCAAGCATGAAGAAGGGAAATGGGGCTGTGGAGATGGCTTAGCAGTTAAGGTGTTTGTCTATGAAGTCAAAGGACCTAGGTTCGACTCCCCAGTACCCAAGTAAGCCAGATGCACAAGGTGGCGGATGTGTGTGGAGTTCATTTGCAGTGGCTGGAGGCCCTGGCATGCCCATTCTCTTTCTCTCTCTCTCTCTTTCTCCAGTAAATATATAAATCAAATATTTCTTTTAAAGGAAATAAAAATACCCATATAATGCCACAAAAACGAGCTATCTACTCTCAAAAAAACACAAATATTTACATATATTCCTAGAAGAATGTCATAGTTAACATGACACGAGGAGTTAGAAATAATGACTAGAGCCAGGCGTGGTGGCGCACGCCTTTAATCCCAGCACTCGGGAGGCAGAGGTAGGAGGGTTGCCATTGAGTTTGAGGCCACCCTGAGACTCCATAGTGAATTCCAGATCAGCCTGGGCTAGAGCAAGACCTTACCTCGAAAAACAAAACAAAATAAAACAAAAAAAGAAATAATGACTGGAGATTCTTTTTTTCTGACATGTGTATGTGTATGCATGTTTATTTTTTTCATTTGGTTTTTCTGAAGTAAGGTCTCACTGTAGCCCAGGATGACATGGAATTCACTATGTATTCTCAGGCTGGCCTCGAACACACATTGGTCCTCCTACCACAGTCTCCCAAAGTGCTGGGATTAATGGTGTGTGCCACCACACCCAGCTGCATGTTATAATTTTGTGCAAGCATGTGGAGGGTGAGGTGTGCGTATGAATGTTCACATTTGTGTGGGAGCCTGAGGGATAGTGGTAGTGTATGTGTATGTTTCAGAGCTTGATGCTGGGTGTCTTCTTAGGTGGCTTCTCTCTTTATTTGACTGAGTGAGGCAGGATCTTTCACTTGAGCGCACATCTCAGTGATTCAAACTAGTGTAGCCAGCCAGTTTTCCCTAAAGATCCCCTCTCAGCTGCCCAGCATGTATGTGGATGCCAGGGATTAGAACTCCGGTCCTCACACTTGCGTAGTACGTGCCTTGTCTACTGCACCATCTCCCAAACTTCAAGATTCTTATCCTTAAAGCGCTATCTATCAAAAATACTAACATATGTTCTCTAAATACTGAAAAGTCTCTAATCAAAATTTCTTATTGTAAATTATAATTCTCATTCTGCTTTTAAAATGTTATGTTTGAAGTGGCACAGAAGTTGCAGTTGAGAGTGGCATTGTCAGGGAGCTGTTCACGCCGGGGAAGTGCTCTCAGGTAGGTCCTTGCTGGCATGGCTGACCTTGACTCAGGGACCGGCTAGCTTTCAGGGCTACTGAGCAGCTTTCATTGAGTCTTGTTGTTGACTCAGGACAAAGGCCAGATCCAGCTCAGATGATGAAAGACACACTGAGTTGTGTCATGAATTTCAAATCAGAGGGCTCCACAGGAAGGAGGTTTTCCACAAAGCAAAGGAATAGTTCTTGGATATGTTTCTCATGCTGGCTGCCTTATTTTCCTGATGCTGGAAAATTTGTAGCATCACCTGCATCTCCCTGAAGATGAATTTTCTCTTTTCTTCTTTTGCTCTTCTGTAAGCCTCCTGAATATCTTCTTTACCTGTCTCTTGAGTCTGTTCATGGAGTAGATTGATTGGTCTTTAATAACTGAGTGGCATGAGAAAGGGGCTTTCTTTAAATTTCTAAGCATTTTCTAATGGATCTTCACCCAGAGAATGAGAGTTTGAGCAGAGTATTTTTATTTTGCTTGGTAAACAATATTGGGTTGACATCATTTATAAGCACTTGATCCATAGAACCCACTGTCATTAATGTGTGACCTCTGGTTCTACAAATATGTTGAGTACCAACCACAGTGGCTTCTGCTCAGTGACAACTAAAAGAGCCTTTTCCAAAGGTGACCACAGCTGTACTGGACATTGGATACACCAGGTTTATTCTGTTCCTCTGGCCACTGTAAACCTATAGCAAATTGCTTATGTGATCATGAGACTCTGCTCAGTACCTGCTCCCAGGAAGATTCGTCATTTGTTAGCTGTTTACCCAAGATCACAGTTCACATCAAGATCAAGGCTGTTTTCTAGGGTACTCAAGCTTTTGTCCAGTAACCTCTAGGCAACTACCACAGTGATGGATAGGTCCCAAATGGCTTCCAAGTCACTCTGAAGGACAAACTTGTTTCCAAAGTCACTCATTCATTCATCTATAGTTGTGAATGGTATGACTCAGAATTGGCTCTGCCTTTGCTGAGCTGTGTGACATTACTTAGGTTGTATAAACACCGTGTGCCTCAATTTTCTCATTTGTGAAATGGGGTTGATAATGGTACTTGCACATATATGGAACAGTTATGAGGATTAAATTTTTAATATTTGTAAAGTGTGTTAGTCAGGGCTCCATGGAGAAGCAGAACTGATAAGATGAATATGTATTACAAAAGAGGTTCATTAGATTGGTTTACACAATATAAGTTGGATGGTCCAACAATGGCTGTCTTGCCTGTGCCCTGTAGAGGATAAGGACCCACTAGCTGCTCAATATACATGGCTAGATCCCTCAACAGAACCAATTTTATGCAGAAAGCCTAAAAGATTCCTAGAGAGACACTGGTTTTCAGTCCACATTGGGAGGCTAAAGAATCTGGGTTTCAATGTCAGTAAAGATGGCAGCAGGAGCTGGAGAGATTGCTTAGTGGTTAAGGCACTTCCCTGGGAAGCCTAAGGACCAAGGTTTGAATACCCAGAATCCATGTAAGCCAGATAGACATGGTGGCACATGCATCTGGAGTTTGTTTCAGTGGCTAGAGGCCCTGGCATGCCCATTCTCTCTCTTGTTTTCTCTCTCTAATAAATAAATAAAAATAAAATATTAAAAAAGAGGGCAGCAATAGGATTGATGAACTCACCAGTGAGCAGGAAGGGAACCCAGCAAAAGGGTCACTTTTTCCCCAGACTCTTTATATTTAGGCTACCATGGGAAGGACTGTCCATTCTGGGGAAAAACTTTCCTGCCTCCATTAATCCTTCTTGGAAATGCCTTCTTAGATCTGCCTCAAAAGCTTCTCTCATACTTGATTCCTAATTGAATCATGTTGATTATAGAGACTGTTACAAGAAGCAATTAAAATGTTGTGGGCTGGGGAAATAGCTCAGCATTTAAAGTCATTTGTTTGCAAAGCCAGCTGGCCTGTATTTAATTCTCCAGTACCCATGTAAAGCCAGATGCATAAAGTGGTGCATGGATTTGGAGTTTGTTTGCAGTGGCAAAAGACCTCGGCTTGCCATTTTCTCTCTCTTTCTCTCTCTCTGCTCCTCTCTCTCCCCCTTCTCTCTTTTTCTCTCAAATAAATAAGATATTAAAGTTTTTTTAATCATTGGTGTTTAGTAATTGTTGTGCAAATGTAGATAAATATATTCATTTATTCCAATCATTAATCTTGGATTTTTGGCCTGATAAAGTGCTAGATGCTTTTGCTTAGTGGGTTAACCAAGTCAACAGTATTAATGAGTGTCCAATGATCAGGACTCTCAGACAAATCCTCTTTGGACAATGATCTCCAAGTCAGCTCACACTTCTCTCCAAGGGTATAGGTAGTGGGGGTGTGGAGCTTACTGCTTGTGGACTTTAGTTTTAAATTTTACTCAAACATGTCTCCTGACATGTGCTCAAGTTGAGTAAAAGCCAAGAGACTGGGATAGGACTAATGCAACCAATTATTATTCTACAAAATGCTAATTGTTTTGTTGATATGGTTTTATGTAAAATGTTAAAATATATTTACTACTCTCTCCCTCTCTCTTTCTGCCATGAGATATTATACACCACATCTTCCAGAAACAAGGACATCATCAAATAGGCCTTCAACCTTGGACCAGACTGTGAGCCAAAATGAACCTCTTTTCTTTGTAACTTCAAAAAATAGACAGCATTTACTTTAACCTTAAATAATCAAAGCCATATTAATAACATAAAAAAATGTTTGTGGAGGTTGGAGAGATTTCTTACTGGTTAAGGCACCTGCCTGCAAAGCTGAAGGACCCAGGTTTCCACAAGACCCAGGTAAGCCAGATGCACAAGGTGGTGCATGCATCCAGAGTTCATTTGCAGTGGCTAGAAGCCCTGGCACCCTGGCATGCCCATTGTCTCCCTCCCATCTTCTTCTCTCTCTTTGCCACTTTCTCTTTCACATAAATAAATAAATAACTAATATATAAATAAAATTGAAAAAAATTAGGATGGCTTAGTGGTTAAGGTGCTTGTCTGTGAAGCCTAAGGACCCAGGTTAGATTCCCCAGTACTCATGTAAGTCAGACACACAAGGTGGTGCATGCATCTGGAATTTGTTTGCAGTGGCTAGAGGCCCTAGTGTGCCCATTATCTCTTTCTCTCTCTTTCTCTTTCTCTTTCTCTTTCTCTTTCTCTTTCTCTCTCTCTCTCTCAAGCAAATAAATAAAAATTTAGAGAAAATTTAAATATACTAGAAAGATTTTATAAATGTGTGTAGGGCTGGGAAGACAGCTCAGTTAGTAAAATGCTTGCTCACAAACACGAGGATATTCTTTTGATCCTTAGAACCCATATTAAAATGCCAGTGCTAGGGAAGTGAAGATAGGAGAGTCTCCAGGGCTTGCTGGCCAGCCAGTCTAGCCTAATTGGTAAGCTACAGGCCAGTGAGAGATCTCGTCTCATAAAAGGTGAATGGTGTTCCTGAGGATTGACACCCAACTTTGTTCTGTGGCCTCCACATGAGGATTTACCTACACACACATGAACATGTGTAAAAATTTGCTTGAAGGCCGGGTGTGGTGGCGCACGCCTTTAATCCCAGCACTTGGTAGGCAGAGGTAGGAGGATTGCCATGAGTTGGAGGCCATCCTGAGACTACATAATTAATTCCAGGTCAACCTGGACCACACTGAGACCCTACCTTCAAACCTATCACCCCCCAAAAATAAACTTGCTTGTATATTTTTGGAAGGTTGAGGCAGAATAATGTGAGTTCAAAGCTAGTCTGAGATCCTATTTCAAAAATTTTTCCAGAATAAACCAATAATTAGTTCACCCTTAGGGGAAAGGTACCATGCAGACTCTAATTTATGTAGAATGACCTTAAATGTAACTTGATAATAAAGCCAGCATTGAAACATGCTCACTTTCTTTAGTAGTATACTGAAAAGTATACTATACTTTTTGTTTTGTTCAAGACAAAGCCCGATGCAGTACAGAGTAATATCAAACTCACTACATAGCTGAGTATGACCTTGAACTTTTGATACTTCTTCCTCCATCTCCCAAATGCTAGGATAACAGGAGTGCTACACCACACCCAGTTGGTATACCATACTTATCTATTATGTAGAGATAATTGATTGAGAAAGTAAATTCAGAATAAAAATAGCTTAGAGCTATCACCCAAATATGCCCTCTCTCACACCCTTTGGATTTTGTGTGCTATGAGTATTTGCTGTGCTTGCCTCCAAATACTTTGACTTTGCAATTGGCATTGCTGTCCCATGTTACCTACAAGAGGCTAAATGAATTCCAACAATTTGAGGTAATTATTTGTTGCTACACAGAAAAATCACAGTTGTTGGCATGCTCTGTCAACTGCCTTGAGGTACACTTTCATCCTCTGAGGAGAGAAGGGTGCAGCTGGAATGAGGGGTGCTACATACTTGGTAGCTCTTTGCAGCCAGCCTTCCTTATTTGAAAGGGGGTATTACCAATCTTCCTGGCTCACTTTCTATTTCTCTTTTGGATTAATGAGAAAACAGCTATGATAACAATGATAAGAAAAATAAAGAACTGAAAAAGTGGTGTGGTGGATAGAAATACTAGTTTTAAGTGTCAGTTTAGCTGGGCTGGATAGATGATCAAACTTTAGTCAGTGCTTCTGAGAGGATAATTTTGGATGAGATGAACATTTAAAATGGTAGCTGAGGGCTGGAGAGATGGCTTAGTGGTTAAGCGCTTGCCTGTGAAGCCTAAGGACCCCGGTTCGAGGCTCGGTCCCCCAGGTCCCACGTCAGCCAGATGCACAAGGGGGCGCACGCGTCTGGAGTTCGTTTGCAGAGGCTGGAAGCCCTGGCGCGCCCATTCTCTCTCTCTCCCTCTATCTGTCTTTCTCTCTGTGTCTTTCACTCTCAAATAAATAAATAAATTTTTTTAAAAAAATGGTAGCTGAGTAAAGCAGACTGCTCTCCATAACTGAGCAAGTCTCATTTGCTCCATAAAAAGCCTGAAATGGAAAAAGAAAAACTGATTGATTTCTCTCTAACAGGAAGGAATTCAGCCAACAGATGATCTTTGGATTTGAACTGCAGAGTTTAGATTTGTCACAAAATAATCACAAGAGCCAACACCTTACAATCAGTCAGTGAGCCAGTCAATCTATTTGTCTCTGCATCTTTCTCTTTTTTTGTAGTGTGTGTGTGTGTGTGTGTGTTTGTGTGATGTGCATATGGATACTTAGCAGAGATTTCTAAGCAAAATGTTGAAAGCATGGCTTTGGTTCTAGTTGATGATTATAAAATGTGATGAGAAGGAGACATTATAGAAAGAGTGCTTAAAGGGCTGGAAAGATGGATTAGCAGGCAATGTGCTTGCCTACAAGGCCAAAGGACCCAGGTTTGATTCCCCAGGACCCATATAAGTCAGATGCACAAGGTGGTGCATGTTTCTGGAGTTCATTTGTAGTGGCTGGAGGTCCTGGCATGCCAATTATCTCTCCCTCCCTCTCTCAAACAAATAAGTAAATAAATAAAAATGAAATATTAAAAAAAGAATTGTAAAGAACTAGAATTTATAGATTTGGGAAATTCTTGGCATAACAATATGTGGGTTAAACTTTTTGTTATTGTGATGAAATGTCTGTCAGAAACAAATTAAGAGAGGAAGAATAAATTTTGCTCATTGTTTCAGAGATTTCAGTTCATCTTGGTGGAGCACATACAGTAGGGAAGTTGGCATCAGGGTGCCCAAGAAGGAAAGGGAGAAAGTGGCTGAGTTAGTGGCATTTATCCTCACCTATTGATATGCTAAGTGTGCATATGTGGTGAGTATGGAGTGTTATTGAGAGCATCTTGGCTCCTGAATGAACAAGTAACTCAGGAGCTAAGGTGCCAGACAGTCACAGTCACATGGAGCTTACACTGAGTCAATGGCCTTTTGGGTTCTTTTTTTTTTCCTTTTGCAAGGTAGGGTCTCACTCTAGTCCAGGCTGACCTGGAATTCACTATGTAGTCTCAGGGTGGCCTTGAACTCACAGCAATCCTCCTACCTCTGCCTCCCGAGTGCTGGGATTAAAGGCATGTGCCACCACACCCTGAAGTATCTTGAATTTTGATTGACCTTCCCCCCAACCTCACACTGCCTCATGTTCCACAGGCCTAAGTCAGTGGAGATAAGGATATGCACTGAAATCTCTGCAACTATGAGTTGAAATAAATCTTTTCTTTTCTTTTTATAATATTTTCTTTTATTTATTTACAAGCACAGAGAGAGAGAGAAGAGAGGCACACAGAGAGAACAGGCATACTAGGGCCTCCAGCCACTGCAAACAAACTTTGTGCATTTGGCTTTATATGGGTACTGGGGAATTGAACTCGGGTCATCAGCTTTTGCAGGCAAGCACCTTAAGTGCTAAGCCATCCCTCCAGCCCGAAATAAATCTTTTCTTTCTGAAGTTGGTCTCTTGGGTATTTTGGTCTCAGCCATGAAAACATAATTGATACATGAATCTACTCTGATCTACTAGATCTAACATTCTAGAACATTCTAACACAGAGATAAAAAGTGAAGCTTTATTCCTTTAGATTCTTTGTCTTCCTTGGTTTACTAAGATTTTACAAAAATTTGCTAACATACATCTGCAATGCTTTATAGGTTCAATAACATCTCTATTTCTCCTCTTTTGTTTCTTTCTCTCTTTTTTCTTTCTTTTATTTATTTATTTAATTTTTTTGTATTTTGGAGGTAGGGTCTCACTGTAGCCCAGGCTGCTGCAACTCACACTAGTCCCAGGCAGGCCTTGAACTCACAGTGCTCCTACCTCTGCCTCCCGAGTGGTGGGATTAAAGGTGTGTGCCACCACACCTGGAACATCTGTTTCTTACGACTCAGGGGGTTCATGGTTTCTGCCTGTGGCATGAGGCTGACATTTTCATGGCTAGAGCATGAGTGTTGCTTAATGATTTGCATGATAACTTTGGGTGATAGGTTGAGATCTGACACTACTGTTCAAAATAAGGAAGAAAGGGCATTACATAGAAAAAATAAGAAGACAATGATGTTCCAAAAGGAGGTGATCTTAAGTACTGTTTGCTTATCATTGCCAAAAAGATATGGCACTGTGGACTATTTCACGTTGTCTTTTTGATAACTGTTGACTCATTAGAAGGAAGAAAACAACAAAATTTGGAAGTGGTTTAGGCCCAATGGCATTATTTAAAAATAGTTTATTTTCATAACTGATCCTAAATTCTTTAAGATGGCTAAGAAATAAATGTTGAAAGTGTAATCCTCTATAAGTCTTTTTGTTCATTATTATAAAGTCGTCACAAGATAATGTGATGTGAATATTAAGCCTTGGAAAGGGAAAATCCAATCATTTTTGCATGTATATGTGTTTGTAATTGTGGGCATATATGTATGTGCCTGCACATGTGTAAATTAGAAGTCAACAATGAGTGTCTTTCTCAGTTGTTCTTGGAGTCTGCACCTGTATGTCAAGTTGCACTATAAGAGCTGCAGTTTCAAGCCAGGTGTGGTGGTGAACACCTTTAATCTGAGTGCTTGGGAGGCAGAGGTAGGAAGATTGCTTTGATTTCAAGGCCACACTGAAACTACATGGTGAATTCCAGGCCAGCCTGGGTTAGAGTGAGACCCTACCTGGAAAAAAAACCAAACAAACAAAAAAGAAAGAGCTTCAGTTTGAGTAAACTCATGGCCAATTAGCTATGAGCAGAAGAAAGAAATTCAACTTTCAAAATGTGCCAACAGCAAGTGGCATTTTATGCTGATTCTTTATTGTATATGTTTCCAGTAATACATTAGAATGGTTTCTCATTAGAGCCCAAAGGGAACATTTTGAGGACCAGGTCTCTGATTGAGTCTTGGAAAGGGATACTTGGCATGCTTCTGTCCTCACTCCTGAGCCTTTCTTACCAGACTTCTCCCTGAGCAGGTGCTAGCTCTCTGTGTGGTGTCAAGTATTCCTGTCTCTAAGATGATCAATCTGATAATGGCTTTGTGAAGAAATAAGAATCACAGAGATCCTCTCACTTACCATACCACATATAGCTGTATAGGAGTTATTCCCTCCCAACCAGGGGCACATCAGAACTAGTTTTCATTTACCTGCTTATATTTATCTTTATTATCTATCTATCTATCTATCTATCTATCTATCTATCTATCTATAATCTATCATTTATCTGTCTGTCAATCTATCTATCTATCTATCTATCTATCTATCTATCTATCTATCTACTTACCTACCTGCCTATACCGATCCATCCTTCCATCCAGCCAGATCAGCATTTGGGGATTGTTTATCATGACAGAATGACTTCCTCAGAAAGTTCCCCTCCAGCCCATTTATTCCATTGTTTTATGAGCCTAGCATTCTAGGGTTTGCTCCAATACCAAGCATGGACATCTCCTGGATTCATAAGCTGATGTGGACATCATAATCTAGTTTGTAATTAGATAATTATTAACAAGTATGAGATCCGGTCATTTTTTATGTGTGTGTATGTGTGGCATGGTGTATGTTTGTGGATGTACATGTGTAGGGGTGTGCATACATGCTAGAGTGCATGTGGAGACCAGAGGTTGATGTTGGGTCACTTCCTCAATCATTATTTTCATTTTACAAATTCAGGATCTCACTTGAGACCACAGCTTGCTTATTCAGAAAATCTCACTAATTAGTTTTTCCTGGAGATTCTCTGTCTCAGCCGCTTGAGTGCTGGGTTTATAGGCAGCTGCCATGCCCAACTTGCATTGACATGAGTGCTGATCATCTCAATTTTGTTCTTCATGCTTGCATGGCCAGCACTTAAGGAACTGAGTCACCTCCTCAACCCCTGGTCATTTTCACTTTGTTTCCCATACATTTTGATTTGAACCATTGTTGCTAACAAAGGAAATAAAATATATCAAAATGAAGAATATTGTATACCTTGTTGATATTATCACCAACAGATAATGTACACATCACTGGTTCCCAACTAAGGCTGATTTTGCCTGCTATGGGATATTTGACAAGATCTAAATCCATTTATGGATTACATAACTGGGCCTAGTTATACTGGCATTTCATGGTCAGAGAACATTGATAAAAAGCACAGGACAGCTCCCTATGTGTCAATAGTGCTAAAGTTGGAAACTACACATGCATTGAGGATACATTTGCATGTGCATATGTGTCTTTTTAAAATGTGTTTATTTATTTGAGAGAGAGAAAGACAGAGAGAGAGGGAGGGAGGATGGGTGCACCAGGGCATCCATCTACTGCAAACAAACTCCAGATGTGTGCACCTCCTTGTGCATCTGCCTTATGTGGGTCCTGGAGAATAGTGTAAGAATAATACCCCTTGCAGTGGCAAAGTCCCCATCTAGGCTGCACAGCGGAGACTTAAAAACTTGTGCCTGGATCCTACTTTCATAAATTTTACCAGTTGCTCTGGGTATAATCTATGAATTGGGATTTGAAGCACAGCCAGGCCTCAGAGCCTTTGTGTTGGGCACCCATTGCTGACAGGATCCTTGGGGACTTCCTCAGGATGAACATCCAGGCTTTGCCTATAACTTTTTGATTCAATTCATAATCCTCTGTCTTGTGTTCTTGTAGTTAGGCAAATAGTGTTCTCCTTGAAAGTCTACTACAGGTGTATTATTCTTACACTATTGTTATTAACAGATACACTATTAACAGATACCTTATTTTATTTTGGTACATAGGTTTCAGATGTGGAAAAAATACAGCATGATTGGCTGAGGGTGTTCATTCTATGGCCGAAATATGTTCTTACCAAGGACATTTTGTATAATGTAGAAAAATGTTAGCATGAATGCATGTTAGGAAGTCAATATTAACACTGAGTTGACTTAGAATGGGGGCCCTCTGGATTCTCAAGGACTATTTACTGACTGGCTCTGCTGGTAAATCCACAGGTGGGAAAGGTCAGGGATATTGGCAGAGGTGGGAAGCTCTGGATTCTTTTTGGTCCACACCCTCTTCATGTCATAAAAAGGCATCTGCACCAGTTGCAGTGAAATTCCTTTCCACTTCTTGGGACTTGCTCTGCCTACATATGGGCAACGTCTTCTATCTTCTCAGTATCTCATACTCCACCATCTCACACAGGACCAGTCCTTGCAGCTGCACTTCTGCCCATAGGCCCCTTTTAGAGAAAGAGTTGAGCCTGGGAATAGAACAACATTCCAGGAATGTGTGAGGCAGGACAGCCCTGCAGGCCTGAGCTGCTTCAGGGTCAAGAAGTGCCTGGGTGGTCCCTTCCAACTGTGGGGCACATGTTCCCTGGAGCAGCAGGCTAGGAGGCAGCATAGAAACCATCCAATGGCCTTAGGCACTATTCAGAGGCCCCTGTCCTAGTGTCTCTGAGGAAGCTATTGGTTCCAGAGTCTCAGATTCTTAGCAGCAAGCATCAAATAAAACCATAGAAATACATGGCAAATGCCAGGCAGACATTTACAGGTTTCTTAGGTGACTAAGCCTTTAATAACCGGGTTTTCCAGGAGCAGTGTAAATTATTGCATGCTAAAGAACAAGAAAAAAAATTAAAGAACAGTCTTTTTTGGTGCTAGGAAGCACACCAGCATTTCTCAGTGTGTTCTGGAACCTTCCAATCATACTCAGAAACAAAACCGTCAGCTAGAGTTTTAGGTGGCTGGCGAAGTTCATCGTGAGTGAACCCAAGTTAGACCTGGAAGTGTTGACAGCTAACACAAGCAGATGTGCATATTCTTTCTGAATCCTCAGGAAGGACCATCTCACCTTCAGGGACATTTTCAAACTCAGATCTGGGTTATAATTGAAAATACATGGCTCACATTATCATGAATATAATTTTTTCTCTTCAAGTATGAGTCTACTTTATTTCTAAATTCATGTTTTTGAAAATTTCATGTAGTTAGTATATTTTGTCCATACTGCCCCCCCCCCCCCGTTACCCTTGCTCCTCTTCCTCCTCCTGCTGAACTCTTTCTTCTTTACAACTACTCTTCCTCCTTCTTTCCTGTCTTTTTTACCCATTAAGTTTAATTAAGGTTGTTTCCATGATGCACAGATAACTTACCAGTGGCTATATAACTGAAGAAAGGAATCCCTCTTCCCCAAACCATCATTAATTGTCAACAGTTCCTCCAGGAGAGTTGAAGCCTTATGAGTGCCCCTCATTCATGATGGAATGTTGATAGGCCTAATCTTGTGCAGATCATGTGCACATAACCACAGTTGCTTTGAGTTTGTGAGTACAATAGCCATTTCATGTCCAGACATAGTGACAATTTAAGCAATGCCCTAATCTGACATTACACAATCTAACAGAATTGGAAGCATTTAAAAATGTTGGGAAGGGGTAGAACTTCACAGTCCTAACAGAAACTACCAAACTTAGTGAGAATGGCCACTCACTGTCACATCCAGCAGGTGACATGAACTTCCCAGAAAGCATGCCACTGCTTCCCCCTTACCCCCTCCATGAATGAGCTACACATATCACCTGGAGGACACGTGACTTTAGCAACAAGAACTCTTACATCTTGTAATAATTGTTAGTGAGAATGTAAATGCTCTTTCTTTGGGGAGAAGAACATGTTGCTGCTATCCTGCCACAGGTTAAATCAAGGAGAGACGGGCCAGCAGTCAAATCCAGCAATTACTCAGTTCTAAGGATGGCATATAAGCCATTTTGAACCCCAACAAGATTTACAATAAAGAAGGATAACCCACCCTCAGACAATGCCTTTTACTCATTTCCCTTTTGTGTTCAGACCTTCTATTTTGCTCAGGTAACATATATAAACCTACATTCCTGAATACATGTCTACACACAACTCATAGAATCTGTTTGCCTCTCCAGATTATGTCTTATCTATTTATTTGTTTATTGTTTTTCTTTAGAAAGGTAAATATTGACTGGCAGTCTAATTTAATAAAACTGGTTCCATGTTAGCTTTTTAGTTCAGCTGTTATAAATTACCATAAACTTTACTAAATAAAAATAAATTACTTGCCTTATGGTTCTTTATGCAGGATATCTAAACTAGGTTTTCCTGGGCTAAAGCCACAACATTTGCTGACTATATTCTGTCTGGAGAGTAAAGAGTATACTCCTTTGTCTTTCCAGCTTGAAGACATCTCCACATTTCTTAGCTCAGATCCCTTTCTCCTTCCATCTTTGAAGTCAGTAGATGAACTGGATGTGTCTCACACCATATCAATGTGATTCTGAGCCTTTTGTCTCCATGTTCTGGGACAGAGGGACTGTGAGATTACACCAGCCCATCTGGACAATGTGGGACAGTCCTCCTACTTCAAGCTCAGCTGGTTAGGCTCTGCAATTCCATCTACAGCTTTAATTCATTTCCCTTGCCATAAAAGCAACAGATTCACAGGTTCTGGGTATTAAGACATGAATGTCTTTGGGGGAGAGTCATTATCTTTGCTGTCATACCAACAAACATACTGGTATGCTTATAGGCATGCAGGGCATCTTTTAAACAATACAAGTAAATAAAAATGTCAATGTTGTGCAACCACAACTTACAGTGTCTTCAGCAATAGGATATTGCCATTTAGTTCCTCTGGGTAACTAACTGCTTTGGCAATGGCCTGCATTATTTTGGGCCTCATGAGCTTCCCTAACCAACAACTCACTGTGGGAGGGAATCCAATACTGGCACTGTGATTTACAAGCAACAGTCTATGGTTTTAGGATAAAGCTTTCCCCACCCCTGCAGAATGCTTCTGCCCAAACTATCACTCACCCCCTCTTTTTAGAAGAGTTGTATCTTCTAATTAGCTTACAAAGAGGTAGGTTTCTATGGTACGGATTCATGCTGTCATTAGATTCATGTCTGCTCTCTCTTACCCCTCTCCCTCCCAGGCTGTTGCGCCCCTGTATTCTGTTCCATTTGTCTGTCTACTATCCCCTCCTCTGATCCTTCCCTGCTTCTCCTATTTCTGAGCTTCATTCTAGCTTCCTTACCATTACTACTGAAGCTTACTATAACTTATAAAGAAATCAAACTTCCCATGTTAGGATCCACATGTGTGAGAGAACATGGGGCATTTGTCTTTCTGAGCCTAGGTAACCTAATTTAGTATGATTTCTTCCAGGTGCATCCATCTTCTTGCAAATTTCATGATTTCATTTTTCCTTACTGTGGAGTAGAATTCCATTGCGTATATGTATCACATCTTCAGTTACCATTCATTTGTTGATGGGCATCTGGGCTGATTCCATTTCCTAGTTATTGTGAATAGAGTAGCAACAAGCATGGCTGAATAAATATATCTATAATAAAGTGTAAAGAGATGATGCTGAAACTGAGATACAAGCCAGATCACTGCTGGCTAGCTCTCACATTGCTTTAATGAATGTACTATAAGAGCTGCTGGGGGATTAAAGTCACCAACAGTGTCAATAGACGGTGGAATCTACAAGCTACACAATCAACCAGCCAGGCAAGATATGCCCACCACTTAATAGTGGTACATAGGTTATGAGGACAATCAACTGCACTTTAACTGGGTATGAAGCCTATGGTGGAAGGAAATTCATGACTGGTATTGAGAACCAAGTCAGAAGCTATGGCTTATAAATTCATAGACCCTAAAGGCAAACTTTCACTGTACTTTGGCTAAAAGGAGAAGTTTTATCCATCAAAAAGTATCCTTAATGTCTGTTTATCCCCTTTGATCCATGCTGACCTCATTTTTGGCTAGAGAATCTGCTTTTTTGCAGATGGTAGTAAATATTAGGGTGACCCAAGACCCATCAGAATGACAATTTTAAAAAGCCAGATGCCTGGCATAAGACGAGTCATCTCTATTACATCTGCCAGGACCCAGAAATATGAGTCCCGTTCTCACGAGTAGCCTGAGAACATCCTCCAGGGAGATAGAGGTACACACCAAGGAGGCTCAAAACTCATCAAAGCAGAAAATTAGAGGCTTCCAAGAGTGCACCACTAAAAGAGACTTCTAACAATCCCTACAAGGCTCAGTGAACATTGCAAAAGAGGTGGTAGAAATAATGTAAGGGCCACAAGCTGGAAGGCACAGTCCCTCCCCACATAGACTGGTGACTTCATGACACCACAGTGAGTACTGATAACTGCACTAAGGAGGGCCCTCTGTGGAATGGGAATGAGGTCGAGGGAGAGGGGACACAAGAGTATAACCCAGTGGAAATATGACCTGTTTCAATAGGTTTATGTATTAAAGTTCTCAATAAAGGGCTGGAGAGATGGCTTAGCATGTAAGGCACTTGCCTATGAAGCCTCAGGACCAAGGTTTGATTCCCCAATACCCACAAAAGCCATATGCGCAAGGTGGCACATGTGGCTGGAGTTCTTTTTGCAGTGGCTAGAGGCCCTGGTAAGCTTGTTCTCTCTCTCTCTCTCTCTCTCTCTCTCTCTCTCTCTCTCTCTCTCTCTCTTTCTCGTATGTAAAATATTTTTTTAAAGTTCTCAACAAAAAGACAAACCAGGCATGATGGTGCAAACCTTTAATCCCAATACTTGAGAGGCAGACTTAGTTGGATTGTTATGAGTTCAAGGGCACCCTGAGACTACATAGTGAATTCCAGGTCAGTCTGGGTTAGAGTGAGACCTACCTTGAAAAAAAAAAGAGGGTTGGAGAGATGGCTTAGCAGTTAAGGCACTCACCTTCAAAGTCTAAGGATCCAGGTTTGATTTCGCCAGGACCCACGTAAGCCAGATGCACAAGGTGGCACATGCGTCTGGAGTTCATTTGCAGTGGCTACAGGCCCTGGTATGACCATTCTCTCTCTCAGTATATTCCCCTTTCTCTCTCCCCTTCTCTCTCAAATAAATAAATTAATTAATAAAATAATAAATAAAATCCAAAAGATAAAACAAGCAACTTAATCTCTAAGTTCCTCATTTTGCTTGACTTCTATTGCAGTTACCCTCTCATTGCTGACATAAAGCACCAAACCAAAAGCAGCATGTGAAGAAAGAGTTTATTTTGGCTTATGGTCTTGAAGGGAATCTCCATCATAGCAGGGGAAGATGTAGCATGAGCAGAGGTTAGACATCACCTCCTGGCCATCATCAGGTGGACAATAGTGGCAGGAGAGTGTGCCAAACACTGGCATGAGGGAGCTGGCTGTAACACCCATAAGCTCACCCCCAACAACACATCTCCTCCAGCAATTACTAAACTACTTCAATTGCTAAATTGCCATCAGCTGGTAATCAAACATTCAGAATACATGAGTTCATGGGGAATACCTAATTCAAATCACCACAACCTCTTTTAACTATTCAAACTATTCACTTTGTTTGTTGCCATATTGTTTTGTTAAGCGTCATGTCAATTTCTGGGGCTAGGTTGATGGCTCAGTGAGTTATATTGCCTGCCATGTAAACCTGAGGGCCTGGTTCACCCTGAATTCAGTTCCCCGGGATGCATGTAAACAGCTTGACATGGTCATGTATACCTGTAGTCCCAGTCCAGTGGAGAGCTGAGACTGGAGGATTGCTGGGGCAGCAAAGAGAGGTGGCTCAATCTCTAGGATATTCATAGATGAGCCACATAGGATGCCTGGTATGTCCCTTTAGCCTCCATCCACATGTTCATGGGGCATGTGCACACAAATGCATACACCACATACCATACCATACATACTACATATGCAGAAAACTTTCTGTCAATTTCACCTATGCTTAAAAATCATTTCCCCTCTCTTATAAATTAAAGCAATATAAGCTACATATAAGTTTCCATATATGGCTCTCTTCAGGAAAGAGTTTTGTTTATTAGAATCTTAAGCAGCATCCTGGAAGAATGAGAATAACACATAGGTTGTCAGTGTGATGCTTCAGCAAGCAGAAGGAAGATCTTGACTCTGGAGGCCAAAGTAAGGTCCAGGAGTCTCATGTCTGCCTCCATGTGTCTGAATTCTTCAGTGGGCATTCTCAGCTTGTTAGCTAATGCTGAGCTCAGATGGTTTAACTGAATCTGCTAGTGGTACAGGCTGAATTATGACACCTCTTGGGAACAGTAGCCTCTGAGTGCTGCTTCAATTCAGATTACATCCCTAGTGCTTGCTCCTGATACTGGAATAAGTGGCCTATAAAATTTGCCACTACATCACAGGTAGAATGCAGAGCCTGGAATTTTAAGTTCATGAGTTAGAAAAAGAAACCTGGAGGAAACAAGTTGGAAAAGGTGGATACTTTTTACTCCCTGTAATAAGAAGTTAATGGTAGGTATTCTATAATGACTAGTGGAAGAAAAGATCGATCTCTATTAATAAAGGCTGCCGGGTGTGGAGAGATAGTTCAGTGACTAAGGTACTTACCTGTGAAGCCTAACAATCTGGGTTCAATTCCCCAGTACCCACAGAAACCAGATGCATAAAGTGATGCATATGTCTAGAGTTCATTTTCAGTGATTGGAGGCCCTGGTGTGCCCATTCTCTGTCTCACTCTCCTCTATTTACTTGCAAATAAATATAAAGATGTAAAAATAAAGGCTGAAGCTAAATTATGTTCTGAATTCTTGCACAGAGATTTTTCTCTCTAATGCAGTAATCACTCTGTAAAAAGTTTCTAGTTTGGGAATAGACATGTGGCATAAAGCTGGAAAATGATGTAATGTGAAGAAAAAGTGAGAAATCAGAACTGATTTGATGCTTATGGGACAATTTTTATATGCACCAGGAATTAAGTGAGTCCTTTACATAGCTTATTTAAATATTGTATTACTAGCAACAGCAATACAAGTATTAAATGAGAAATATGAGGAACCTGATGTTCAGAGAGATGAAGTCCCTTACCCCAGGCCACATAACAGACAAGGTTGCCACAGATAGTATATGTAAAATTACTATATACATAGTCATAGTCTAAGGTAGCAATGTAAAGCTTGATAGCTTATATACACTGAGATGAAGTGGTTTTGTTTATTTGCTTTGGGGAAGTTTCAAATCACAAGGGTAGTCAGTGTTCCCAAGCCTCCTGAGATTGCTGGCCAGGATGTATAGAACAAGCATGTTTGTTCTTGTCAGACTATAGCTTTAGTTATATTTTTAGAGGGGTCAGTCATTCATGTAACTTTAACACACACTTGTTTAAGAGTCAAAGAAAGATGTAATTGGGGCCTGGTGTGGTGGCATACAACTTTAATCCCAGCACTTGGGAGGCAGAGGTAGAAGGATTGCTGTGAGTTCAAGGCCAGCCTGAGACTACATAGTAAATTCCAAGTCAGCCTGGGCTGGAGTGATATCCTACCTTGAAAAACCAAACAGATAAAAAAGAGATTAAAAGAAAGATCAAGGTACCATGATGACCCTTGTAGTCCTGCTACTTGGGACACTGAAGCAGGGTGACTGCTTGAACCTGGGATTTCAAAGAAAGACTGGGAAGCACAGGGAGATCTCACCAAAAGAAAAACAGGGGCAGGGGCTAAAAGCCACAGAAAGACCAGAGATTATAACTACTTATAACATCAGTTAGTTGACTGGGAAATAAGTAATAGAGATTTCCAGCCACTCTATTTCCTGTTAAGCCCTTTTCCTTTCATGGATAAGACCCAGTTATTGATGAACTGCGCATAGCAAAGAAATATTCAACCAATACAAGAATTTAAACAGGGCAAACATCAAACTCTGTAGTTCCAAGTCCAACAACT
This sequence comes from Jaculus jaculus, assembly GCF_020740685.1. Taxonomy (NCBI): domain Eukaryota; kingdom Metazoa; phylum Chordata; class Mammalia; order Rodentia; family Dipodidae; genus Jaculus; species Jaculus jaculus. The sequence goes on along the minus strand of NC_059107.1, from coordinate 71,682,823 downwards.
CTAGTCAATGACAAATCTCCAAGTCCAATAATTCTATCCAGCAACAAGTTTTGGGAGTTACAATTCTACCCTCCAGCTAGGCTACTCACAGTCCTGGAAAACTTCATCCAGGGCCAGCAGCTCTCATTGGCAGCCATCTTATGGTCCCAGCATCTTCACTGGGTCTCCACTGCAAGCCACGGTTCATCCTCATGGCACCATCAGGTCTCCATGCAGGCATCCAGCAAACCTGCTTTACACTGCCCATGGCCATTTCCAGAACAGAAGACTGTGTTGCAAACACATTGACCCTCTCTTTTCTGCATTTCTTACACTCCATAATACCAGGTGGGGTGCCAATTTGTTCATCATGGGGGAATAAAGCAGACTTTGAAGAACAGGACACTTCTTCAACATTCTGACCCCTTCAAAAGAGTCTACATTCTTCCTGTTGCCCCGATGCAGGTCAGCTGGCCCAATGGCAAAGGTTGTAATCTCTCATACAATTGCAGCTGAACAGGCAGGAGTTTCAGCTCATAGATTTTATTTCTGTGCCATATCCTTCTGCTCATACCAATCCATTTCTACACAATGCGACCCTGCACAAATTCTCAGGACAGAGGCATAACAGCAAGCCTCTCACACAAATTGCTTCTGGCCCAGTCCAGGCAAAGCTCTTTCTCACCCTCATAAGTCAAACCTCACAGTCCATAGTTCTTACTGCATTCAGGTCTGAGTTTGATCAGGATAGTCCATCAAGCTGTACTTAGAGCACTGCACAGTGTCTCTTAGGCCAAGGTTTCAAATCCTTCCACATTCCTCTTGAAAATCAGTTTCAAAAGGCCAAAGCCACACAGACCAGTGTCTAGCAGAAATTAGTACCACTTCTTGTTACCAATATTACTATTGCAGTCAAGTTGGCATTGCTGGCAGAAATTACCCAACTAAGCTGGGTATGGTGGCTCATGCCTTTAATCTCAGCACTTGGGAGGCAGAGGCAGGAAGATCACTATTAGTTTGAGACCACCCTAAGACTACATAGTGAATTCCAGGTCTGTCTGGACTAGAGTGAAACCCTACCTCAAAACAAACAAACAAGCAAAAAAATCCAGGTGTGGTGGTTGCACACCTTTAATCACAACACTTGGGAGGCAGAGGCAGGAGGATGGACATGAGTTCAAGGCCACCTGAGACTACTTAGTGAGTTCCAGGTCAGCGTGGGCTAAAGCAATACCCTACCTGAAAAAAAGAAAATCACCTGACCAAGAGCAGCTTTGGGGACAAAAGAATTTATTTTGGCTTACCGACTTGAGGGGGAGCTCCATGATTGCAGGGGAAACAATGGCACAAGCAGAGGGTGGACATCACCTCCTAGCCAACATAAGGTGGGCAATAGCAACAGGAGAGTGTGCCAAACACTGGCAGTAGGGAATTGGCTATAGTACCCATAAGCCCACTCCCAACAATACACTGCTTCCAAGAGTCATTATCTCCCAAATCTCCATCAGCTGGGAACCTAGCATTCAAAACACCTAAGTTTATGGGGGATATCTGAATCAAACAACCACACATTATAGGCTATTGCCAAGGCTCTTGGTTGCCCACAAGAGATGGATGGTAAGACCCAATTGCTGAAGACTCCACATGTTTGAGCTGCAAGGTCACTGAGAAATCTTGCTGGAGCTGAGCTGCAAACCTCCTCCCTATAGACCAGCTGGCAGAAAACTGAATAAAGCTATGCTGCATGCAGCTTTATGGGAGAGAGAGAAATAATCAGTGGAGATAAACAACAGTGGACACTGCAAACCTTAAGTTTGGCCAGCTAGGCCAAATGAACCAACAGGTGCAATAGTGGCATGTCTGTTATGGAAGGAAACCAACTGTTCTCTAATTGCATTGGAGGCCCACTCCACAGAATATATGCTTGATACTGGAAACCTATAACAGGGGAAGTCAAGAGCTCTAGGGGTGTAACACCTTCTGGTATCTGGCAAAATGCATATATTATGCTCACCAAACTGCCCACTAAGCACTTTCCTTAATGTTCATACTCATATATTAATACTCTCACTTTTGGTTAGAGAAGCTTCTCTTTTCAGATGGCAGTGACCTCTGGGATGACTTGAAAGGCACCATAGTACTGAGAAGTGACAAAGGAGTGCTCAGCACTGAAACATGTCTATAACACCCTCCAAGGTTCAGGATCCATCATGGAAGAGGTGGTAGAAAAAATGTAAGAGCCAAAGGATGGGTAGCATGCTTTACTCTTTCAGAAACAAGATGGCCTGGGAATCTATGACCTCACAGTGCCTGGCACTAGCTACACAAGACCCTCGTAATAGGGAGAGAAGATGATGACATCAAAATAAAAGTGAGAAAAAAAATAAAATAAAAAATAAATAAATAAAAGTGAGACTAATTGGGAATATGATTGACAGGGGAATTCAAAGGAGAAAGTGAGTGGGGAGGGAATTATCATGGTTTATTGTCTATAATTATGGAAGTCGTCAATTAAAAAACTAAATAAAGCCGGGCATGGTGGCACATGCCTTTAATCCCAGCACTCAGGAGGCAGAGGTAGAAGGATTGCTGTGAGTTCGAGGCCACCCTGAGACTACATAGTTAATTCCAGGTCAGCCTCAGCTAGAGTGAGACCCTACCTCAAACCCCCCCCCCAAAAAAAACTAAATAAAAAAATTAAAAATTGCTTTGGAGCTGAGGAGGCTCAGTGGCTAAAGGCACTTGCCCCCTGGCCCAAGTTTGATTCCCCAGTATCTACGTAAAGCCAGATGAACAACATGAAGCATGTATCTGGAGTTTGTTTGCAGCATCAAGAGGCACTGGCATGCCCATTCCCTCTGAGTGGGCTTTCATTGAAACATGTTCAGAATCTTGGGAGTGTGTATATTGTGGTCCTTGATAGGGGAAAGATCCCATTGCACAGTAATCCTAGATTTGTGATCTCTTAAAAATATTTATTTAGTGTGCACATGCACGCACACACATTTGTGTTCATGAGTTCAGGAATGTGCCTGCCACAGCTTCTGGCTTTTACATGGGATCTTGGGATCCAAACTCAGGTACATAGAGTACCACTGCAGGCACTTTATCTACTGAGCCATCTTCCTAGCCCTTGTGATCTCTTGTTTGTGTTGTGGCTTAATGGAATATTTCTAGTCTTCTTAAATCTGATCTATTCCTGGAAATTAGATGGAGTTGAACTTTACCAGGAGTAAATATTTCAAGTGGTCCTTCAGTAATTGGGACAAGCCTAGACTCCTCATACCTATTGGTCCTATAATGACCTCCAAAATTCCAAGGACTGAACCGATTATGACACACATATCAAATAACTTTCTAACATCTCAAAGATGTAATGTTTGTGGTTAAAAAGAAAAAAAAAAGAGGAGGTAAGTAATCCTGAGTGCATGGAAAACGAGAGTGGTTCCACATGGCTAATCAAACATAGCACCTTTTCTGTTAAGGTGTGGGAAGGTTGGTTTGCAACAGCAAACACCACATTCATTCACCACACTGAGCAGCACAGACAAACAAGAGGGAGCAGCCTGGTCAAGGTCCCATGAGGAATGACTCAGCACAACTCTTTATGACTAAGCAGTACCCCTCTCACAGCACTGCACTTTCAGGAAGATTCAACACTGACTGGAGCCATTTGTTTTCTCCTTATTTGCTTTCCCTGTGCAATTTCTATCTCTCACCCTACTGATTCTTTTTCCTGACTGAACTGAGCTTCCCTCAACAGTATCTTCCTGAGGAACATCATTGTAAGAAAGTGTGTCACAGTTTCACCCTGAAAGTGTGGACTTCTGTGACCTCAGCCCCTTTACTAGCTGTGTGATCTCAAATAGGTTACTTTGTATTTCTGGGCCTTAGTCTCCTTATCTATAAAGCTCATCTTGAAGCATTACAGTGAGGATTAGGAATAATTTATTTGAAGGAAAGTATCTGGCACATGCACTATAATAATTACCTGTAATAATTCCTCCTGCCCACACCCTTTTTGTCTCAGAGCACTGGAATAATGTGAGATGTCTAATTAGGGCTCTCATTGTAAACTATTTGATGTTTACAGACATGTAAAAGCTTATAGTTTTCCTACACTATGAAATATATACCTTAAGGGCTATTGTGAAGATGAAAAGAACTTATGTACATAAAATACTTGGAACCCAACTTGGCATGCAACATATATTCAACAAAGGTTAGCTATTATTTTTGCTAATGTTATGCAAATATTTGACTTGCCTACCCCATCATTAAAGGACTTGGGAACAGGTTTGGTATGTCACAACAACTGGGAAAATAGCAATGGCAGGGGGGAGGGCAAGGCCAGGAGTCAAGATCTAGCATCATTCTTTGTCTAGGAATGTGGGCTGGACTCTCTTGACTCCCAGTGCCAATTTCTTTGTTTGTTCTATGATCTTGGCCAGAACTGATGTACACAACATATAGAAAAATCTGCATGCTAGATGAGACTATTTGGATAGACTAGTTAGCATTTAAACTGGGAATATCTGCAAATTACTTTTAGAAATTCATAGTATTCAGAATAAAAAGAACAAATTTATTAATGAGAAATGGGGTACCAAGTGGGGCTGCAGTGGAGCATGCTTAGAAGTGTAGCTCTTAGGAGGCTGAGGCAGGAGGATGGCAAGTTTGCGGCCAGCCTGGGCTATATAGTAAGACCCCATCTTTAACAAAGATTACAACACAGTTGCCAGTTTCTATGATTGTTTAATTATCCCAACTTAACTGAGTTATTAGCATCTACTTGTGGTATTTCACTAGCAACAAGTATGCTCCAAGGGCAGGAAAATTTTTTTTAATTTTTTTAGTCACGGATATCTTCTAAAGAACTCAGAGCTATGCCTATCACACAGCCAGGACTTAATATTTATTCAGTTGAAATTATAAGGTACCAAATCCTCAAAGGGTATACTCCGAGAATTTCACATGCCTTGTTCTCCCAGTCACTGGAGCACAGGCTCTTGGCAGACTTTCACATAAAAAGCTTTAGATTTGAGGAAAGATAGAATTGCTGTTTTCTTAGATATAACAAAGGAATGATAGCTTTGCCCAGTGGGAGTATTGTATCCAGTGAGGTTTATCTGAGGTGTGATTGACTGCTAATTGAAAAGAAGTAATGCTGAGGGATCTCTAGTGAGTGGCAAATAGTTTGGATATACACAGATCATGGTTTTGGAGATGGGGGTAATAGAATCAAGGCAGTGTGGTGAAGTACAAGACAGAAAATAGGTGCATACTCTGGAGACTTCATCTGCAGTTAGGAGAATCCAGGCTTGTCAATTGATTTGGAGAATTCACTCTCAAATCTGTAAAATGCACATTTGAGGAAGGGTCTTCCTATAGCCTGGACTGACTTGGAATTCATGATGTGTCTTCCTTTCTTTCTTTCTTTCTTTTGAGTCAGCATCTCACTGTATAGCTCACTAGGACCTTGAACTCAGGATTCTCCTGCTTCAGTATTCTAAATGGATTACAAATATGCACCATCATACTTGGCTCTACAATGAGATCCTTAAAAAATATGTTTGAAAGCTAGGCATGCTGGTTCATGCCTTTAATCCCAGCACTTGGGAGGTGGAGGTAGAAGGATCGCTGTGAATGGTTCTGGGAGTGGATCTAAGATTTTTTTTTTTTTTTCTTTTTCAAGGTAGGGACTTGCTGTAGCCCAGGCTGACCTGGAATTCACTCTGTAGTCTCAGGGTGGCCTTGAACTCAGTGATCCTCCTACCTCTGCCTCCCGAGTGCTGGGATTAAAGGAGTGTGCCACCACACCCGGCTCAGATTTTTTTATGGTGGAAAAATCATGTCTATCATAACCCTTATAGGTATGCTGTTAATTTTTGGATCCTGTATACTCAATTGCTGTTTTAACATTATCTCTGCTTGTTTACAGTTAGGTCACACTCAAATGGCATGAGACAATCTAATTCCATTTACCCGATTTCCCTTGATGGCTCTCCAAGGCCTAAAAGGCTACAAAAATGGGAACCCTTGCCTGGCATGGTGGTGCATGCCTTTAATCCCAGCCCTTGGGAGGCAGAGGTAGAAGGATCACAATTCAAAACCAGTCTGAGACTACATAGTTCAGCCTGGACTAGAGTGAGACCCCACTGAAGGAGGATAGGAGAAAGCTAGCTTTTTGTTTTAAATATTTTATTTTTATTTATTTGACAGAGAAAGAGGAAGAGAGAGAGAGAGAGAGAATGGGTGCGCCAGGGCTTCCAGCCACTGCAAACGAACTCCAGACGCACATGCCCCCTTGTGCATCTGACTAATGTGGGTCCTGGGGAATAGAACCTCAGTCCTTTGCCTTTGCAGGTAAACACCTTAACTGCTAAGCCATCCCTCCAGCCCGAAAGCTAGCTTTTTAAAGGAAGTTTTAGTTAGGGATTGAGGCTCAAAGAAAACCATGAAATACTACCCAACAGGTCACCACAAAAATGGAACTTTGCTGTCTGATCAAGACTAATCTATGGCACTCCCTGCTGCCCAGTCCAGCAGCTACCTGGACAACCCTGGATGGGCTGGCCCAGGTGTCATCAACCCACCAACCAACTGAGACTCATTTCCCCTTGCCTATGCGGCTCCTGTCTTCCTCTTGCTAACCACCCTGCTCAGCTCAGCTCAGCTCAGATTCTCTTCTCTGCTCGGCCTGCCTACCTCTCTCTTTGTTAGGGCCACAAGGATACACGTGAATCCAGCTTACCCTTCGCCCAGCCTGGTTAGGTGGGGGGTGGGGGGCGGGGGGGGCCGGGGGGGGGGGGCGGGGAGGGAAGGGTGAGAGCATGCAACTGTGTTTTGGTTTGAATGCTTCTCTCTTTCTCTCTCTCTCTCTCTTTTTTTTTTTAGGTAAGGTCTTGCTCTAGCCCAGGCTGACTTGTAATTCATTATGTATTCTCAGGCTGGCTTCAAATTCATGACACTCCTCCTATCTCTGCCATCCCAGTGCTGGGATTAAAGGCATGTGCCACCATACCTGGCTCTTGGATGAATTTTTCTGCTTGTCTCTGCTTTATAGTTTGGGAAAACTTCTCTCTTTAACTATACATGATTTTCCTCTGGTTTCTGAATGTGCCATGTACATATTTTTTACATTCCAGATCTACCACGTGGGTGCTCTCACCAGCTCTAGCCTAGCTACCTGTGTAATTTCTTTAAAACCAGGGTATCCATGAGTGTAACTCTCTTCATTATAATTTCTCCTCTGAATCTCCTAGACTCTGCTTTGATATCTTCCCTCTCATTTATTTTTTCCTTGAACCTCACCATTAGCCTCTTAACTCTCTAAAAACAAATGGCAGATGCCATGTGGGTTCCTCCAAAGTCTCTACACAAGCTCCTAGATTCTACTTTCCACGTATTTGTGGCTCTATTCCAGTTTTTCCACCCGAAACCTCAATTTCTCTTAAATGAACCTTACAAACTATGCAGTGTTTCCACATGACAGCATGTTTCCTACTGCCCACATTTTTATGACTATGTTCTAGATTTACTTCCTAGATCCTAATCTCCCTTAAATAAGCTCCACAATTTATGACTTTTTTTTTCCTTTTGGTTTCTCAAGGTATGGTGTCACTCTAGCCCAGGCTGACCTGGAATTCACTCTGTATTCTATTCTCAGGGTAGCCTCAAGCTCATGGTAATCCTTCAACCTCTGCTTCCTGAGTGTTTGGACTAAAGGCGTGTGCCACCACACCTGGCTACAATTTGTGATTTTTCTCTTCAATAAACTTAATAATTCAAATAAGCTATCCTTTTTGAGTCCCTCTTTATTAATTCGTTATTAAAGGTAGAAAAGAACCCAAAACTTGGGGTTCATAAATTCTGGAAAACCCCTCCTGGATGTCAAAATCCTGCATCATTACCTCAAAAGAAAAGAAAAATGGGAACCCTCAAGCCTCCACTTTGCTGTGTGCCAAGTTCCCTTAACTTCTTGCTTTTGTTCTTTCTCCCCGACATTTTCTTTCAGGATTGTCTTCCTGCACTCCACAGTACACTTTCAGGGTCCCTGACATAGTCCCACTGGAGAAGTTTCCCAATTGCCACACCCAATGACCCCACTCAGCTTGAAGAAGCCAGATCAGTCTCTGCCCCAATTCTTTAATGGCAGTTAGAGTTACTACTTCAGAGGGTAGATTGAGGCAGTTTGGAGTGACTGAGCTCTGCAAGCAAAAAAGCATGAATGTAAGCTGGGTGTGGTGGGGCACACCTTTAATCCCACCACTTGGGAGGCAAAGGCAGGAGGATTGATGTGAATTTGAGACCACCCTGAAACCATAGTGAATTCTAGGTCAGCCTGGACTAGAGCGAGACCCTACCTCAAAGAAAAAAAAAAAAAAAGAAAAAGAAAAAAAGAAAAGAAAAGGAAAAGAAAAAAGAAAAAAAGCACCAACTGCAGTATCAGCTTTGCTAGAGACCAGAGAAGGATCTCTCTTCTTACCTCTTCATTAAAGGAGTCACCTAGACCTGTTTTTCCATAATGACCTGAGTCCTTCCCTAGGAAGAAGTTCCTCATTGTTAGAATTAGGGTCTAAATCTGATTCAGGCATTGTGGTTGGGGTTAAGCTCAGCCCTAAAACTTGGAGTTATGGCTGTCCTCTTCCTAAATCCAGACCAATGATCTCTTTCTCAGAACTCACCTGAGGGAAAAGCCCTCCATAAGGTTATAAATAGATGCTTGCCAGGTGGGATGGACTCTCTCTCTCTCTCTCTCTCTCTCTCTCTCTCTCTCTTTTTTTTTTTTTTTTGGCTTTTTACCTCTCCTGAACATCCAGGATCCTGTTCTGGTAATCCCCACTCATCTCTATCCTACTGGGCTGAAGTGGGAGGAACCCTGTTCCCATGTGGGCTCTCTGTCCCCTCCTGCCTTCCACAGGGCAGGAGCTCTCTGTATTTCCTTTTCTTAATCTAGTAAAGCCTCTCTAAATCTTAAAATATATTATTCTAGTGTGCTTCATTCCTTTTGTAAAAACTAGCATTGTACAGCTATTAGATCATAGTACATTATCTGATTTGTAATGTGCTGTCTTTTAGTTCCTTTCTTTCCCAACACTTTTAGAGCTCACAGCTGTTTTGTTTAAATAGAGATGAAAACAAACCTCAGCCCTTTCATTTGGACCTCACTACTCACAGCATTCAGCCTTAGAAGGAATCCTGACTACACAAACAAGCACAATGTCTTTATATTTAATGGACTCTTTTCTGTATTATTAGTTTTTCAGTTAGCGCACAAAGTAATGAGTTTCATTATGACCTTTGTCTCTCTTTCTCTTTCTTTCTTTCTTTCTTTCTTTCTTTCTTTCCTTCTTTCTTTCCTTCTTTCTTTCCTTCTTTCTTTCTTCCCCTCTTTCTTTCTTTTTTTTTTCAACACAGGGTGCTACTCTAGCCCAGGTTGACCTGGAATTTATTCTGTAGGCCATGGATAGCTTCAAATTCATAGTAATCCTCTTATCTCAGCCTTCTGAGTTCAGGGACCACAGGTATGTGCTACTATTTCTGGTTTTCATTATAACCTTTTAATACATATAAGTCATTATGCTTTCTTCTCATTTGTTCTCCTTCCTCCCTACCCTGCTCCTCTCTGGCTGGTTTCCTTTTTTCTTCAGTTAGTTTCACTTTCTGCTTTTTTACTACATGTGTTCCATACCCTCTCTATTTCCTGCCTCATTTAAGATCTCTTCCTCCCCTCACAATCCTCTTCTTAGTTTCATGACTTGGCCTTACACACACAAATTTAGTAACTTCATTTTTCTTTACTGCTGAGTAGAACGCCATTGTATAAATGTGCCATATTTTCATTAACATCAGTGGAGGGACATCTAGGCTGGTTCCATTTCCCAGCAATTATGAACTGAGTGGCTATTAACATGATTGAGCATGTACTTCTAAGTAAATGGGATGAGTCCTTAGGATATATGCCTAGGACTGCTATAGCTGGGTCATACGGTAGATCAATTTTTAGCTGTCTTAGGAACCTCCACACTGATTTCCACAATGGCTGTACCAGATTGCATTCCCACCAGCAGTGTAGAAGGGTTTCTCTTTTTCCACATCCCCACCAGCATTTATGATCATTTGTTTTCATGATGGTAGCCAATCTGACAGGAGTGAGATGGAATCTCAATGTAGTTTTAATCTGCATTTCCATGATGACTAGGGATGCAGAACATTTTTAGATGCTTATACGCCATCCATATTTCTTCTTTGGAGAACTTTCTATTTAGCTCCATAGCCCATTTTTTTAATTAGCTTGTTTGACTTCTTATTATTTAACTTTTTGAGTTCTTTGTATATCCTAGATATTAATCCTCTATCAGATATATAGCTGGCAAAATTTGTTTCCCATTCTGTAGGTTGCCTCTTTGCTTTATTCATAGTATCCTTTGCAGTACAAACTCTGTAATTTCATGAGGTCTTAGTGGTTAATTTGTGGTTTTATTGCCTGAGCAATTGGGGTTGTATTCAGAAAGTCTTTGCCAAGACCAATATGTTGAAGGGTTTCCCCTACTTTTTCCTCTTGCAATTTCAGAGTTTCAGGTCTGATGTTAAGGTCTTTAGTCCATTTGGATTTAATTCTTGTGCATGGAGAGAGAGAATAATCTATTTTCATCCTTCTACAGATACATATCCAGTTTTCCCAACACCATTTGCTGAAGAGGCTGTCTTTTCTCCAATGAGTATTTTTGACATTTTTATCGACTATCAGGTGCCTAAAGCTACCTGGACTTATATCTGGGTCCTCTATTCTGTTCCATTGATCTACATATCTGCTTTTATGCTGTTTTTGTTAATATGGCTCTGTAGTATAGGTTAAAATCAGGTATGGTGATACCTCCCGACTTATTTTTGTTGCACAATATTATTTTAGATATTTGAGGTTTTTGTGATTCCAACTAATTTTTGGATTGTTTTTTCTTTCTGTGAAGAATGACTTTGAAATTCTGATGGAGATTGCATTAAATGTATAGATTGATTTTGGTAAGATTGCCATTTTCACAATATTGATTCTTCCAATCCAGGAACAAGGGATGTTTTTCCATTTCCTTGTGTCTTCTGCAATTTCCCGCTTGAGTATTTTATAGTTTTCATTGTAGAGATCCTTTACTTCTTTGGTTAGCTTTATTCCAAGGTACTTTATTTTCTTGGATGCAATTGTGAATGGGAGTGATTCTCTGATTTCATCCTCTGTATGTTTGTTGTTAGCATATAGGAATGCTACTGATTTCTGTGTATTTATTTTGTATCCTGCTACATGGCTGTAGGTGTTTATCAGCTCTAACAGTTTGCTGGTAGAGTCTTTAGGGTCCTTTATATATAGAATCATGTCATCTGCAAAAAATGATAACTTGACTTCTTCCTTTCCAATTTGTATCCCTTTTATGTGCATCTCTTGCCTTTTTGCTATGGCTAAGACTTCCAGAAATATATTAAATAAAAGTGGGGACAGTGGACACCCTTGTCTTGTTCCTGATTTTAATGGGAAAGCTTCCACTTTTTCCCCATTCAGTAATATGTTGGCTGTAGGCTTGTCATAAACAGCCTTTATTATATTGAGATATGGTCCTATTCCCAGTGTCTGTAGGACTTTTATCATGAAGGGATGTTGGATTTTGTCAAATGCTTTCTCTGCATCTAATGAGATAATCATATGATTTTTGTCCTTCAGTCCATTTATATAATGTATTATATTTATCAATTTGTATATGTTGAACCATCCCTGCATCTCTGGGATAAAGCCTACTTGGTCAGGGTGAATGATCTTTTTGATATATTCTTGTATTCTGTTTGCCAATATTTTGTTCAGAATTTTTGCATCTATGTGCATGAGGGAGATTGGACTGTAATTTTCTTTTTTTGTTCTATCTTTGCCTGGTTTTGGTATCAGGGTGATGCTGGCTTCATGGAAGGAATTTGGTAGGATTCCTTCTTTTTCTATTTTATGGAACAGCATAAGAAGCAATGGCGTTAGTTCTTTCCTGAAGGTCTGGTAAAATTCAGCAGTGGATCCATCTGGGCCTAGGCATTTTTTTAGTTGGGAGATTATTGATAACTGTTCTGATCTCCAGGCTTGTTATAGGTCTATTTAAGTGATTAATCTCATCTTGATTTAATTTAGGTAGGTCATATAAATCAAGGAAACCATCCATTTCTTTCAGATTTTCATACTTTGTGGAGTATATGCTTTTATAGTATGTCCCTATGATTTTTTGAATTTCTCTGGCATCTGTTGTGATATTACCTTTTTCATCTCTAATTTTATTAATTTGTGTCTCTTCTCTCTTTCTTTTGGTTAGATTTGCTATGGGTTTATCAATCTTGTTTATCCTTTCAAAGAACCAACTCTTTGTTTCATTGACTCTTTGGATTTTTTTTTTTTTTTTTTTTGGTTTCTATTTTATTAATTTCTGCCCTAGTCTTCATTATTTCTTCCCATCTACTGATTTTTGGTTTGCCTTGTTCTTCTTTTTCCAAGGTTTTAAGGTGAAGCTTTAGGTCGTTTACTTTCAACCTTTTGAAGTTCTTAGTATAGGCACTTAAAGCTATAAATTTACCTCTTAGTACTGCCTTCATTGTGTCCCAGAGATTTTGGTATGTTGTGTTCTCATTATTGTTTGACTATATAAATTTTTTTGATTTCCTTCTTGATTTCTTCATTGACCCATTCATCATTTAGTAGTGTATTGTTTAGTTTCCATGATTTTGTGTATGCTCTATAGCCTTTCTTGCTACTGATTTGTAGTTCAATTCCATTGTGGTCAGATAGAATGCAAGGAATTATTTCAATTTTCCTGAATTGGTTAAGATTTGCTTTGTGTCCTAATAGATGGTCTATTTTAGAGAATGTTCCATGTGCTGCTGAAAAGAATGTATATTCTGCAGCCTTTGGATGAAATGTCCTGTAGATATCTGTTAGGTCCATTCCTTCTATGACCTCATTTAGTCCAGATGCCTCTCTGTTTATTTTTTGCTGGGATGACCTGTCAATTGGTGAGAGTGGGGTGTTGAAGTCGCCCATTGCCACTGTGTTTGGTGTTATCTGTGACCTTAGTTCTAATAGTGTTTGTTTTATGAATTTGGGGGCCCCCATGTTACGTGCATATATGTTTCGGATTGTAATGTCCTCCTGTTGGAGGGTGGCTTTAATCAATATATAGTGACCTTCCTTACGTTTCTTAACTAATGTTGGACTGAAGTCTACCTTGTCAGATAGTAGAATAGCAAACCCTGCTTGTTTTCTAGGTCCATTTTCTTGAAACAGCATTTTCCAACCTTTCACCCTAAGATAGTGTCCATTCTTTGTAGAAAGGTGGGTTTCTTGGAGGCAACAAATTGAAGGATCCTGCTTTTTAACCCAGTCTGCGAACCTATGCCTTTTGGTTGGGGCATTGAGTCCATTGATATTAAGAGATAGTATTGAAAGGTGTGTATTAATTTTTGCCATTTTTTTGTAGTTCTTCTGGTTTTACCTTTGCTCTATTGTCTTAAATAGTATTTGAGTATTGTTTGTTTTTCCACGGTTCCTTATATGTGTGCTTTTCTTTTTCTTCAGCATGGAGGATTCTGATTCTTTCAAGTATTTTCTGTAGAGCTGGTTTTGTCTTCAAATACTCCTTTGGCTTGCTTTTTTCATGAAATGTCCTTATTGCTCCTTCTATTTGAATGGATAGTTTTGCAGGAAAAAGTAACCTTAGTTGACAGTTGTTATCTTTCAGGACTTGGAATACATCACTCCATGCCCTTCTGGTTTTTAAAGTTTGTGTTGAGGAATCTGCTGTAATCCTGATAGGCTTGCCTTTGTAGGTAACTTGATTTTTCTCTCTGACTGCTTTCAATATTTTTTCTTTGGTTTGTGTGTTTGGTACTCTGATTATAATATGGTGAGGAGAGGTTCTTTCCAGGTTTTGTCTGGCTGGGGTTCTGAAGGATTCCTGTATCTGCATTGGCTCCTCTTTCCCATTTTGAGGAAAGTTTTCTTCTATGATTTTGTTGAAGACACCTACTATGCCTTTGGAGTGAATTTCTTCTCCTTCTACTATGCCCTGAATTCTTACGTTTGATCTTTTCATAGTGTCCTGAATATCTTGAAATTCTCACTCATACTTTTCTATTAGTTTGCCTTTCTCTTTGTTGGACTGTATTAGATCTGCCACCTGGTCTTCTAGCTTATTCTGTCCTCTCCTTCATCCATTCTACTGGTGAGATTTTTCTACTGAGTTTTTTATTTCATTAACTGTGTTCTTCATTGCTAGTAATTCTGACTTGTTTTTCTTTATTATTTCTATTTCCTTATTTATATCTAGTATTGACCTCTTTATTTCATTAAATTGGTGTCCTGTTTTCTTTGATTCCTTTGATTTCCTCTTTGACTTCTTTGAACATATTTATAATCATTCTTTTTAAATCTTTCTCAGGTATTTACTCTAAATCATTCTCACTGGAGGTCATTTATGATGTATTAATACTTTTTGGTGGATTTATATTGTCTTGATTTTTGGTGTTTCTTGTGTTATAATGTATATATTTTTGCATCCTGGATTATTGAATGATTGGATTTTCTAGTTAGCTGGGTATTATTAGATGTATCAGACAATCTGATGTTATATAACTTTAGGGTAGGAGCTTAAGGCATTAGGTGTGGCTCTCAAGACTCTCAGAGTATTTATCCACGAGTAGGTATTATGACAACGAGATCCTCTAACTGTCCATTAGGGTGTGTGGTGCCTCAACCACACCCTTAATCCTGACAACAAGGAGGTTAAGATTTCTGATCTGTTCAGAGTTCCAAGTCAGCTTGTAACCAGGTGAGACCCTTTCCTGGTATAATCCCAGTTACCTCTCCTCCTGCCTGGGTCTTGCTCTCATTTCAATTTGGTGTGGCCGGGTCCCTGGACCGCTGCTGTGTTCACTGAGCTGAGCACTGGTGGTGGGGGAGGGGAGGCTGCCAATGCTGCTCTAGTTCTCTCACTGTTCCATGTGTTCTTCTACCTTGTGATCTGCTCCTCCGTTGTTCACTGCCGCTCTCCCTTCATGTTTCTTGAGTTTGTGGAGAGCTCATGTGTGAGTGGATGCTCCCTTCGCCTGGCTTTTCCTGTGGCTCC
Organism: Jaculus jaculus; assembly: GCF_020740685.1. NCBI lineage: Eukaryota > Metazoa > Chordata > Mammalia > Rodentia > Dipodidae > Jaculus > Jaculus jaculus. The sequence continues at coordinate 71,667,698 of NC_059107.1, read as the reverse complement.
AGCCGAACCTGGTGGCTTTCTGGTGTGTTGCCACTGTTGCCACGATCATCAGACCTACCAGAGCTGCTTCTGCCAGCCTATGTGGGCTCTGGATGCTCTGGATCTCTCCTACTTCTCCACTGCCATTTCAATTTCCTCTATACCTCACTTTTTAGTAAAACTGTGTATTTTGCTGAGGTTTTTTTTTTTTTTTTTTGGCTTTTTCCCCCCAGGCTGCTTTGGCGTGGTACCTTCGTCACAATCTTAATCAGAAGTCCTATACCATATTTTTCTTATGTACTCAGCTGTTGATGGGCATCTAGGATGATTCTATTTCATGCCTATTGTGAATAGTACAGCAATAAACATGGTTGTGCAAATGTCTCTGATATGTTGACTGAGAATCCTTATGTATACATATTGAAGAATAGGTTGTATAGTAGTTGTATATTTACTTTTATGAAAAAAAAATATATTAATTTCCACAGTGGCTGCACTAGTCTATACATTCCTACCAGTAGTTGTTGGATAAGAGTTGGGGCTGAACCAATTAGAGCAATGTAGAAATGAAGAGAGAGAATATATAACCTGAACAGCAGAAAATTCTTTATTGGAGAGTAAGTGAACAGCAAAAAATGGCCAGCCTTATTCTATGGGTTTGAGTCACCCATGCCCAAAATTATCTGAGTTGGATACTTAAAGAAAGGGGCAAGGAGGGCAGATAATGGGGGAAGGGAGAGGCTAAAGAGATGTAACAGAATCATTACCTTTTTTACTTGTATTTTTTTTTAATTCTTTTTTTTTTTTTTTTGTTTTGTTTTTTGAAGTAGCATCTCACTCTAGCTCAGGCTGACCTGGAATTCACTATGTATTGAACTCATGGTGATTCTCCTACCTCTGCCTCCCTAGTGCTGGGATTAATGGTGTGCACCACCACTCCTGACTAAATTCTTTTTTTTTTTATTGACTTCTTCTATACTTACAGACAATAAACCAGGATAATTCCCTCCCCTTCCCCACTTTACCCATCACAACTCTACTTCCCATAATATTCCCTCCCTCTCACTGTTAGTCTCTCTTTTATTTTGATGTCATCATCCTTTCCTCCTATTATGAGACTCTTGTAAAGGAATTGCTAGGCACTTCAAGGTCATGGACATTGAGGCCAATTTCTGTCTGGACAGTTGCATTGTTAGCAGTCCTACCCTTTCTTTGGTCTTTCATTCTTTCTGCTACCTCTTCCACAATGGACCCTGATCCTTGGAAGGTGTGATAGACATATTTCAGTGCCAAACACTCCTTTGTCTCTTCTTCTCAGCACTGTGGTGCCTTTTGGGTCATCCCAGTAGTCACTGCCATCTGAAAAGAGAAATTTCTCTAACCAAAAGTGAGAGTAGCATTAATATATGGATATGAACATTAAGTGAAGTGCTTACTGGGCAGTTTGGTGAGTATAATATATGCACTTAGCCAGATAGGAGCAGGGATTACACTCCTAAGGTTCATGACCTCCTCCATCATAGGCTTTTGATTTGGTTTTCAGTATCAGACATGTATTCCTTCCTATAGAGCAGGCCTCCAGTCCAATTAGAGAACAGTTGGTTTCCCCCATAACAGAAATGCCACTGTTGCACCTGCTTGGTCATTGGGCCTGGTTGGCCAAACTTGAGTCTTCCAGTGTACACTGTTTTCACTGCTGATGTCTTCTATCTTCCATAGGGCTGCATGCAGTGCAGCTTTTTCCAGTGTTTAATCAGCTGGTCTACAAGGAGGAAGTTTTCAGCTCAGCCCCAGCAGGATTTTTCAGTGACCTTGCCACCCAGGCATGTAGATTCTTCAGCAATAGGGTCTTACCATCTGTTTCTGGTGGAAAAACAAGAGCCTTGGCAATAGCCTATAATGTTTTGGGGCAACAGGGACCTCCCTGGACAACAACTCACTGGAAGGTATCCCATCCCTGGTGCCGAAAATTTTCTAGTAACAATCTATGGCTTCTGCATGTGCCATTATCCAAAAAAGTGGGCTTTTGTATGTCTTATTCACAATATCTTGAATTTTGATTTACTTTCTTTTACTCAGTCTCTTCCCCTGGCCTCACTTAGGCTATTCCACTCCCTGTAATCTGTTCTTCTACTTACATATATACAGTACCATTTGTGGTGGTTTGATTCAGGTATACCCCATAAATTTAGGTGATGGCAATTGGAAATGAAAACATCCTGAAGGTGGTATATTGTTGGGGGTGGGCTTAAGGGTGTTATAGCCAGTTTCCCATGGCAGTGTTTGGCACACTCTCCTCTTGCTATTGTCCACCTGATATTGATCAGGGGGTGATATCCACCCTCTGCTCATGCCATCATTTTCCCTGCCATCATGGAGCTTCCCCCTTGAGCCTGTAAGCCAAAACAAACCTCTTTTTTTCCCACAAGCTGATTTCTACCAGCCATGTGAAACTGACTGCAATACCTTCCCCTTAAGTCCTTCCCTCTCCTCACCTTTACAGCCTTTTTCTAGCTTACTGGGCCTCTGCTAAAAATTTTTGGTTTCATCTTACCCACAAGTCTAAATGTTTGTTGCTAGGATTCAGATATGAGAGAGAACATGTCAAAGCCGGCATGGTGGTGCGTCCTAGGAGGATCGCTGTGAGTTCAAGGCCATTCTGAGACTACATAGTGAATTCCAGGTCAGCCTGAGCTAGAGTGAGACCCTACCTTGAAAAACCAAAGAGAGAGAGAGAGTGGGAGAGAGGAAGAGAACATGTGACGTTTGACTTTCTAATGGGCCTGGGTTACCTCACTTAGTATAATCCTTTCCAGATCCATCCATCTTCTTGCAAATTTCATAATTCATTTGTCTTTACTGCTGAATAGAACTCCATTGTGTAAATATACCACGGCTTTATTATCCTTTCATCTATTGAGGGATATCTAGGTTGTTTCCATTTCCTACCTACTATGAATAGAGCAGCAATAAACATGTTTGTGCAAGTATGTCTAAGATAGTGACAAGAGTGCTTTAGGATATATGACTAGGAGTGCTATAGCTGAGTCATATGGTAAATCTATTTTTAGCTGTCTCAAGAACCTTGACACTGATTTCCACAATGGCTTTACCAGATTGCATTCCCACCAACAGTGTGGAAGGGTTCCTCTTTTTCCGCATCCTCACCAACATTTATTGTCATTTGTTTTCTTTTCTTTTTTCTTTTTTTTTTTTTTTTTTTTGTTTTGTTTTGTTTTTCGAGGTAGGGTCTCACTCTGGTCCAGGCTGACCTGGAATTCACTATGTAGTCTCAGGGTGGCCTTGACCTCATGGCAATCCTTCTACCTCTGCCTCCCAAGTGCTGGGATTAAAAGCATGCTCCACCATGCCCAGATTTCATTTGTTTTCTTGATGATAGCCATTCTGATAGGAGTGGGGTGGAATCTCAAAGTTGTTTTAATCTGCATTTACATGATGGCTAAGGATGTAGAACATTCTTTTAGATGTTTATATGCCATCTGTATTTCTTCTTTTCAGAACTGTATTTAGTCCCATAGCCCATTTTTTTTAATTAGTTATGTACACAGTGTATATGCAGCCATGTTGGTACCATTGATATCCTCCTGCCTATCCACCAAAGGGACCCTCCTTGTTGGGGAATGTGGGCTGTGCATTGTGGAGTTAGCCATCAGTTATGAGGAGGAGGCAAAATTTCTGCATAATGTCCCACATGTCACTCTAACAATCTCTACCCCCTTCCAAAAATTTCCCTGAGTCATGTTGGGTTCCTTTTAGGTCTACTTCAGTGATGAGGTCTTGGGAGCCTCTGTGTTTCTGGATATCTGGTTTGGTAGGAGTTGAGTGTTCTCTGTATCTATCTCCTTCACTCTTGTACTGGTACCAGGTTCACCAAGAAAGCTACACTCTTGCTCATTTCCCCAATTACTCTATGGTTCCAGCTGGGGCCCTGGTGAGGTGCAATGGGCTGATTCTCTCCTCAGATTCTGTGTCCTTCTGAAAAGAGAAGCAAATTCTCCAACGGACAGTCAACTGGGATAACCATTATTATTTTAGAAGGGAATTTAATAGGTGTAGGCCCTCTTGTAGCCCATGATTGATGGGATCTTGATAATGGAGAGCAGGCTCCTTTTTTGGATATAGTTCTGACTTGTTTCCCAGATCCAGCTATGGGCTCTGTTCCACTGAGCAGATCCATTAGCCAAATCAAGAGCAGTTGGTTACCCACCATGGCTGTGTGCCACAATTACACTTGGGTAAGCATCACATCAGAGTGTTTGCTGATGAGAAGTTTAGACCATGAGTTGCTTGGGCAGATGTTGGTTATTTTCCCCCAGTCACCCATGTAGCACCTTCTGGCACTAGATGAGCTAACTGTCTGGGGACTGACTTTCTTCCAGATTCAAGCCAGGTCACTCCATGTTCCATACCAATATCATATGGTGCCTTTGGTAGTAGGGTCTTACCATTAACCTTTGGTGGGTGTTCAAGTACTCTGACAGAAATCTGTCTTCTTTTGGGAAACCTTGTAGGTCTCTCTGATCAACAGGTCATTGTGGATGTTAACCGTATACTGGTACTGGGAGTTATATGCCAGTGCCAAGGAAAAAGAAGGAAGAAAAAGATAGGTAATATAAAAGAGAAGAGGGACACAGAGAGAGAAACAGGAGAAGATTAAAGTTAGTCTTCATAATACCCTCTCCAGGCTCTTGTGATTCAGATGTTCCCTCTAAGGACCTGATGAAGGTTCAACCATTTAAACTTTTAGAATATAGAACTGAATGGTACCTTTGCCATCTGGGTCCAGTTTTGTGTGTCCCCCCCACCTTATCCTCCCTTCCCATTCCACCCTCCGTATAGGTCCTCAAGATGCTTATTAGACATGTCAGCATCTCACCATAGCCCCCACCTTTTTTTTTTGTGTGTGTGTGTTTTGAGGTAGGGTCTCACTCTAGCCCAGGCTGACCTGGAATTCACTATGGAGTCTCAGGGTGGCCTTGAACTCATTACAATCCTCCTACCTCTGCCTCCCGAGTGCTGGGATTAAAGGTGTGTGCCACCATGCCCGACCATAGCCCATTTTTAAACTGGGTTGTTTTATATCTTATTATTTAGTTTTCTGAGTTCTTTGTATACCTTGGATATTAATCCTCTGTCAGTTGTATAGCTGACAAAGATTCTGTCCTATTCTGTAGGTTTTATTTTTGCTACTCACAGTGTCCTTTGCTGTACAAATTTTTGTAATTTCATGAGATCCCAGTGGTTGATTTGTGGTTTTATTTCCTGAGCAACTGGGGTAATATTCAGAAAGTCATTGCATATGCCAATATATTGTAAGGTTTCTCTTACTTTTTCCTCTAGCAGTTTCAGAGTTTCAGGTCTGATATTAAGGTCCCTGATCCATTTGGACTTGATTCTTGTGCATGGAGAGAGACAAGGGTCTATTTTCTTCCTTCTACATATGATATCCAGTTTTCCCAGCACCACTTATCAAAGAGGCTGTCTTTTCTCCAGTTAATGGCAATCCTACCAAAGGCAATTCCAATTAAAATCCCAACAGTGTTCTTCACAGAGATAGAAAAAATGATCTGAAATTTCATATGGAGAGGCAGAAGGCCTCACATATCCAAACATATCCTCAGCAAAAGAAATACATCTGGAGGCATCACCATACCTAATCTAAAGCTATATTACAAAGCCATAGTAATAAAAACAGCATGGTACTGGCCTAAAAACAGGAGTATAGACCAATGGAATAGACTTGAGGACCCGGATTTTGGGTCAAACAACTATAGCTACTTGATATTTGACAAAGGCTGGAAGAAAGAAAGCATCTTCAACAAATGGTGCTGGACAAACTGGATATCCATGAAGGGAATTGAAACTTGATCCACACATTTAGCCATGCTCTACACTCAAGTCCAAATGGAACAAAGACCTCAATATAAGACCAGAAACTCAACTACTACTGGAAGAAAATATAAGAAGTACTTTCCATGATATAGGAATGGAAAAAGACTTCTTGAATAAAACCCCAGTAGCTCATGATCACGATCTTAAATAGTCACTCAACCAATGGGATCACATGAAGCTGAAGAGTTTCTTTACAGACAAGCATACAATAAGCAAAACCAATAGATTACCCACAGAATGGGAGAAAATATTTGTGGGTTATCCAACTGACAGAGGTGTAATCTCTAGAATCTACAAAGAACTCAAAAATCTAAACAGTAAAAAGCCAAACACCCCACTCACAAAATGGGGCAAAGAACTGAACAGGCAGTTCACAGAGGAAGAAATACAAATGGCAAATACACACTTAAGAAAATGTTCATCATCCCTAATCATCAGGGAAATGCAAATTAAAACAACTATGAGATTCTACCTTACCCCAGTAAGGATAGCAAACATCAAAAAATCAAATGAAAATAAATGCTGGCGAGGATGTAGAGAAGTAGTGACACTCATCCACTGTTGGAGGGAATGTAAAATGGTACAACAACTTTGGAAAGCAATATGGAGACTCCTGTAAAAGCTGACTATAGAGATACCAACAGACCCAGTATTCCCTTACTGGGCATCTACCCTAAAGCCTTCAAACCACAGGCCAGAGAGATTTGCTCAGCCATGTTTGTAGCAGTTCAATGGAATCAACCCAGATGTCCATCACTAGAAGAATGGATAACTAAGATGTGGTATATCTACACAATGGAATTCTATACAACAGTAAGAAAAAATGACACAAAGAAATTTGAAGAAAAATGGTTGAACCTGGAACAGATCATTCTCAGTGAACCCTATCACAGAAAAAAAAAATCGCCACATAGTCTCACTCGTCTACATCACCTATCCTGAATATACCCAAGATGCCTTATATCCAGCAAGCATCTCATGGACTAGACAATAGGATGGGTGGGGAGGGAGGAGAGGACAATGGAGGGGGTGGGAAACACAAATCTAGACCCAAATGGCAAAGGTACCATAAAATTCTATATCCAAAAAGGCAGACCAAATGGCTGAACCTTCACCAGGCCCTTTGAGGGAACACCTGAGCCATGAGACACTGGAGAGTGTATGATGAAGACTGACCTTAATCTCTACAGCTTCTCTCCCTCCCTCCCTCCCTCTCTCTCTTCTCTCTAACTCTTTTATATTAGTTATATTTTTCTTCCTTTTCTTAGTGGGCACTGACCTGTAACTCCAAGTACCAGCATGTGGCTATCATCCACAATGAGCTTTTGATCAGACAGACCTACAAGGTTTCCTAAAAGAAAGACAGATTTCTGTTGGAGTACTTGATGACCCACCAAAGGTTAGTGGTAAGACCCTACTGCTGAAGATAGCTTATGTGGTTGACACGTTAAATGGAATGGCATGGCTGGAAGCTGGAAGAGAGTCAGTCCCCAGTCAGTGCGTCTACTGCCAGAAGGTACTACATGGGCGACTGGGGGAAAATGACCAACATCTGTCCAAGCAACTCATGGCCTAACCTACTTAGCAGCAAATAACCTGTCGTTATGCTCATACAAGTGCAATAGTGGTGCACAGCCATCATGGGAAACCAACTGCTCTTAACTTGGCTAACTGATCCCCTCAGTGGAATGGGACCCATAGCTGGAGCTGGGAAACAATTCAGAACAATATCCAGACATAAGCCTGCTCTCCATTATCAAGCTACCACCAATCATGGGCTATAAGAGGGTCTATATCTATTAAATTCTCTATTAAAAAGTAAGGGTTATCTCATTTGTCTGGTGCTAACTTACTCTCTGTTGGAGAATCTGCTTCTCTTTTTCAGATAGATGTAGATCCTAAGGAGAGTGCCACCCCATCATACCTCAAAAGGGCCCCGGCTGAAACTAAGAACAGTTGGTGAAACAAGCAAGGGTGCTGTTTCCTTGGTGAACTGGGTACTAGCACAAGGGTGAAGGAGATCAACACAGAGAAAAATCAACTCCTACCAAATCAGAGACCCAGAGACCCAGAGTCCCCCAACACCTCATCACTGAAGCAGACCAAAAATGAACCCAACATGGCTCAGGGAGATTTTGTGGAAGAGGGGGAAGAAAGATTGTCAGAGCCACATGTTGGGTCATGATTTGCAGAGACATTTATCCTACCCATAACTGTGGGCTGACTCCAGAATGGATGACCCATATTCCCCAACAAGGGGGGGGCCAAGGGGATGGGGTAGGTCATGTATGAACCTAATAATGGTACCAAATTGACTGTATTCTCTCAGTCCAAAACTAATTAATAAAAAAATTAAAAATTTTTTTTGGCATTTTTAGCAAAAATTCAATGGCTGTAGCTGGCTGGATTAACATATGTGTCCTATATTCTATTCCATTATCTACATGTCTGTCTTTGTGTGAGTACCATGCTTTCTTGTGTTACTATGGCTTTGTAATATAGCTTAAAATCAGGTATGGTAGTATCACCAGCCTTATTTTTGTTGCTCAAAATTGTTTTGTCTATTAGGGGTTTTTTGTGCTTCCAAATAAATTTTAGGATTTTTTTCAATTTCCATGAAAAATGCCATTGTTGGAATTTTAATGGGAATTACATTAAAAGATTGCTTTTGGTATGATTGCCATTTTTACAATATTGATTATTCCAATGCAAGAACATGGGATGTCTTTCTATTTCCTAGTGTCATCTGCATTTCTCATGTGAGTGTTTTAGATTTTATTGTTTTAGGGTCCTTTGTGTGTAGAATCATATCATTTGCAAATAAGGATGTTTTGATCTCTTCCTTTCCAAATTGTATCCCTTTTATGAGTGTGTCTTGCCTTATTACTATAGTTATATATCTGTCCAACACCAATATCTGTCCAAGCAATTCCAGTTGCTATATTAAATAAAAGTGGGGACAGCAGGCACCCTTGTCTTGTTCCTAAATTTAGTCGAAAAAGCTTCAAGTTTTTCCCCATTTGGTATTATGTTGGCTATAGGTTTGTCACAAATAGCCTTTGTTATGTTGACATATATTCCTTTTACTCCCAGTTTCTACAGGACTTTTACCATGAAGGGATTTTGGATTTTGTCAAATGCCTTTTCTGCACCTGTTGAGATAATCATGTGATTTTTGTCCTTCAATCCATTTATATAGTGTATTACATTTATTGGTCTGCATATGGTGAACCACCCCTGCATCTCTACGATAAAGCCTACTTGGTCAGGATGAATGATCTTTCTGAGATTTTCTCTTATTCTGATTGCCAATACTTTGTTGAGAGTTTTTGCATGTGTGTTCTTGAGGAAGATTGGTCTGTAATTTTCTTTTTTGTTCTATCTTTGTCTGGTTGTGGTATCAGGGTGATTCTAGCTTCATTGAATGATTTGGATAATATACCTTCCTTTTCTGTTTTATGGAAAAGTTTGAGAAGCATTGGTGTTTGTTCTTCTATGAAGGTCTGGTAAAATTCACCAGTGAATCCATCTGGGCCTGGATTTCTTTTTAGTTAGAAGATTTTGTATAACTGCCTCAATCTCTGTACTTGTTACAGGCCTACTTATTTGGTTTATTTAATCTTGATTTAATTTTCATAGGTCATATAAATCTAGGAAAACATCCATTTCTTTTAGATTTTAAAACTTAGAGTAGTATATATTCTTAAAGTATGTCCTTATGATTTTCTGAATTTTCTTCGGTATCTGTTATAATGGTGACTTTTTCATCTCTAATTTAGTAATTTGTGTCTCTTCTCTCCTTCTTTTGGTCAGGTTTTCTAAGGCTTTATCAATCTTGTTTATCCTTTCAAAGAACCAACTCTTTGGATTTTCTTTTTTTGTTTTCTATCTCATCAATTTGTTCCATAATCATTATTATTTCTTCCCATTTGTTGATTTGTGGTCTACTTTGTTCTTTTTCAAAGGCTGTAATGTGAAGAATTAAGTGTTTTTCTTGCCATCTTTCTTTCCTTCTTTCTTTTTCTTTTCTTTCCTTTTTTTTTTTTTTTTTTTTAATCTAGGGATTCACTGTAGCCCACACAGACATGGAATTCACTATGTCATCTCAGGGTGGCCTCGAACTCACAGTGATCCTCCTACTTCTGCCTCCCAAGTGCTGGAGTTAAAGGTGTGTACCACCATGCCCAGCTATCTTTTTTTTTTTTTTTTTTAATATAGGAACTTAATGCTGTAAATTTTCCTCTTAGGTCTGCCTACATTGTGTCCCAAAAGTTTTGGTATGTTGCATTCTCATTATTATTTGATTCTATGATTGTTTTTTTCTTTTTTGGTTTTTCAAGGTAGGGTCTCACTCTAGTTCAGGCTGACCTGGAATTCATTATGTACTCTCAGGGTGGCCTCAAATTCACAACAATCCTCCTACCTTTGCCTTCTAAGTGCTGGGATTAAAGGCATGCACCACCACACCCAACTTGAATGTTTTTCTTTCCTGTTTGATTTCTTCAATGATTCATTCATCATCAGTAGTGTATTGTTTATTCTTCATGATTTTGCATATCTCCTGTAGTTTTTCTTGTTGCTGATTTATAGTTTAATCCCATTGTGATCAGATAGAGTACAGTGAATTATTTTGATTTTTCTGTATTTGTTGAGATTTGCTTTGTATCCTAATATATGTTCTATTTTAGAGAATCAATGTACTGCTGAAGAAAAATGTGTATTCTGTAGCACTTGGATGAAATGTTCTGTAGATAGCTATTATGTCCATTTGTTCTATGACATCATTTAATCTAGATATATCACCCTTTATTTTTTGCTGGAATGACCTGTCAATAGATGAGAATGAGGTATTGAATTTGTCCACTACAATTGTGTTTGGTGTTGTCTGTGACCTTAAGTTTAATAGTGTTTGATGAAATTGGGAACACCCATGTTAGGTGAAGGTATATCTAGAATTGTAATGTCTTCCTGTTGAATTTTTTTCTTTAATCAATATAAAGTGACTTTCTTTATCTTTCCTCATTAATGTTGGTTTGAAGTTTATCCTGTTAGCTATTAGGATAGCAACATCTGCTTGTTTTCTAGGCCCATTTGCTTGGAATACAATTTTCCATCCTGTAACTCTAAGACAGTGTCTATTTTTTATGGAGAGATGAGTTTTTTGGAGGCAACAAACAGAAGGATCCTCCATTTTAATCCAATCTGCAAGCCTGTGTCTTTTGGTTGGGGCATTGAAGCCATTGATTGCTATTAAGAGTTATTATTGAAAGGTTATTCTGATGTACTTGCATTTTACTATGACTTGCTTTTCCATTATAACTGCTTTCAATATATTTTCTTTGGTTTACCTGTTTGTTTAATTATAACATGGTGAAGAGAAGTTCTTTCCAGGTTTTGTCTGTTTGGTGTTCTAAAAGCTTCCTGTATCTGCATTAGCATCTCTTTCTAAATTTGGGGAAATTTTCTTCTATGATTTTGTTGAAAATCCCTACTATGCCTTTGGTGTAAAATTCTTCTCCTTCTACTACACCCTAGTTTTTTGTTTGATTGTTTTTCAAGGTAGGGTGTCACTTTAACCTGACTTCTAAGCCAGCCTGGCTCAAGATAACAACACAGTTTGCCTTAGTTACTCCTAAAAAAATCATTTCCAAGTGTTATTGATATTAGTGACATAAAATTGTATTAAGACTACTTTCTTTTTAGTAATAGGATTAATCAATTTGGTGTAATTTTTTAATAGCCTTATAATAAAGATGGCTAATGATGAGGTGAGATGAATTGACTGAAGGAACTGGGAAGGAATTTTTCAATGTTAGGACATAGAGTGCTTGTTAAAAATGCCTTTTGAGCTGGGCGTGGTGGCGCACGCCTTTAATCCCAGCACTCGGGAGGCAGAGGTAGGAGGATCGCTGTGAGTTTGAGGCCACCCTGAGACTCCATAGTGAATTCCAGGTCAGCCTGGGCTAGAGTGAGACCTTATCTCGAAAAACCAAAAAAAAAAAAAAAAAAAGCCTGTTGACTGGTGCTTAGATCAAAATGTTAAAGTATGTAGATAAAGATGTGCATATGTAGAAAAAAAATTTCAGGCTAAACCTAAACACCATTCCTAAAATTAGAGGTTTTTAAACTGTTTTTAAACTCTTAGGAAAAAAAAACAACTAATTTTCAGGCTAAAATATGTTGGGATAGCTTGCTTAAGCTTTATCAAATTTAAGTCATGGGTAAAACACAAAATTGTTTATGTTAATAAAAATTTCTGTGGTACATGAAATCAATAGCTATCAAGTTTAAGCCAAAATCATTGGTTGTCAAATAATATTTTTTCTTTCAAAAAGATTTATCAAGGGTTATGTTAATATTTAGCTAGCTGTTTTGGCTCAAAAAAGAACAGATTCTACTCTATTGTATACAACGTAACTGTCTCAATTTTGGCACCTTAAGTCCAGTGCTTATAACAAAATTAACCCTTAAGACATATTCCCTACATTAGGGTACAGCCTCATTCTCAAACAATGGTCCCCATCTAAAAAAAAAAAAAGATTCAAGCTCCATGGTTCTGTTTCTAATGTTCTCTGGGTAATTTGTACCCACACAGACATCTGAACTAATCAAAGATGTTTTCACACAGGTGCTAAGACCTTATACTGTCTTACTTGTCCTTTTCTGATAATTTCTAGGTTAAATTAGTTAAGTTTGTAAATCAACTGGTACTATTTTCAAGACTGGTAACAGGTTCTGCCTATATTTATAAGTGTTAGATATTTAAAATGTGATATGTGCCTACTTCCTATACCTCAGATATATGGCTTATGCTGCCACAGTACAACAAAAAATTTAAAGATGTGACAAAATGATTTTAGAAGCCATTGTGCCATTCTTTAACTAAGTCTATTGCAGTAATTAAATGTGCTCTATATGTATATACATCCAGGCTGGTGTAACTTCCTTTCTAAGTGTGTTAATCACCTATACAAAAGCCAAAGCCAATTGGAATCATCGGAGTAAAGAGTGTCAATATTTTGGCCTGTGCTCCCAGGTCATGAGGCCACTGGAGATGATGGGACACTTCTACACTGGCCCCCTGGTAAGTCACCTGTATTCCTGAGCAGGGAGGATATGGAGACCCCCAAAAAATTGGTGTACAATGTGAAACACAAGAGTCACAATTAAGGAACAATCAGTCCTCCTGACTTCCCAAAGAAGGGAAAACTACTTGGCCAGCATGGCCCTGACTCATCCTAACAGGCAAAAGACACCAGTAAGCTATGGGGCTACTCCTGTGTCCCTTAAGTCTCTTTGGAGAGCCATTAATAACCTCCAAAATTAATCCTTAATTAACTTTTGGCTATCTGAATGGTCTTAAATACTCAGAGAGAAATATATAACCAAAGATAAAAAATACCTTAAATATATAAATGGCCTATTAATTAACACAAGAGCTTTTCAAGAGGAGAAACAAACAAATATTCAGACATATTTTCCCCATAATTCTAATTCTATAATAAAGAAAAACAACTATAGATGTTCAAAGGGTTATTTTCAAATCTAAAATATGTAAATAAGTTCTGAGACCAAAAAATATATTTGTACAGCCTTTAATGGTACCCAATAGCTCTTTATTATCAAGATTAAATGTTGTGCATATGTTTCTGATAACTCTGCTAACATCTAATCTATTTTACAAGACATATTGAATACTACTGTGCCATTTAATGAACAGTTCCAAAAGAAAATCTCAGCCAGCTCATCCTCAGATGGTCCTAAGATGATCCAAGCCTGTCTACCTGGATTCCCTTGACCTCCAAAAAGACCAGTTTGCTGTGTGCTCATTTCCCATTAACTCCTTACTTTTATTCTTTCTCCCTAATGTTCTCTTTCAAGACTATCTTCCTACACTCTGGGGTCCATTAAAATAGCTCCCCTCTCTGGGAGAGACTCTAACTCCAACAAGTCCCCACTGCATGTCCCATTTAGCAGGAAATGGTAAATGATCTGATGTCTTCAACCCAGTCTCCTAAAGCAGTTAGAGTGTCTTCTCATGAGGGGGAGAAATAAAAGGAGAATAGACTGTCTACGCCATACGTTCCTGTGGTCATAAAGTTTGCTTAAAATAAGTTTGTTTAAAGTTCCTCAAATACACATAGCCAATTACAGAGCTTGACTGGAATACCATGCAGATTACCAATGGATCTGCATCACCTCTAAAATTTACAATGCTAGTTATGAAAATTGGGTAAAGGTCAAAATACACTTGGAAAAAATTTGTCACTGTGATAACATTCCATTAGATTTGGTATACATTCAAATATTCTAGCTATAAAGAACAGTCATCTTGATTTTGATGCCACTAAGGCTGCTAATGATTTACTTGCTGCAACTAAGTCTGTGTTGCCTGGTTGGCACTCTCTAAGTTCCTGGATAGGCAGCTTTGCAGCTGTGGGAGTTTGCCTTCTGCTTCTCTTATGCTTATTGCTTATTTTCTTCAAGTGTCTAATAAAGTCTATTGTAAATGTTCGGGCAGAGGTCCGAGCTATGCACTATAGAACACATCCTTGGCTCCCTCAGACTTTATCCTAATTCTCCCTGAATTTTGTATAGCTGATAACCAGATACAGATAAGATCAGAGGAGGAGGCATCCAACCTAAGACAGGGCACATATTAAAGGATAATATGTTTGTCCTATGACAGGTAAGGATGTTCTTCTGCCTCTGACAACCTAAGACAGGCACAGTCGCTTTTAATAAATAAAGATGGGGAAGATGTTGGGAACTGCAGCTGGTCTTGGATCTCCAGGCACAGAGGCCTTATCGTATGGCCTTGATAAAGCAGACTTCAGACACAGAGGCATTAATAGCCTTGGTGGAGCAGATTTCAGACATGAAGGCATTGTTTTGAGAAAGTTTCATTTTCTGTATATAAGCTTGTGTCTGCATGAATAAACTTGAACCTTGATCAGAACTTGTCTTGGCTCCATTCCTTGTGTTTTTGTCTCAGATTCATTCCCACTCCCTCCTTTGGGGTCCATTCCGATTTGTGCCACAGGCTGGCACAGTTCATGAATGTACAGACCCTGCAAGACCACTCTGAGGCAGGAAAAGAGAATTTTATTGGGGTCCGAGCTCCTGGGATGTCTCACAGGAGGAAAGACAGCAGCTGTCATGAGTCTGGATGGTTTAGATTTTTATAGTTTTTTTTTTTTTCTTTTGGGAGGAGATACAGAGGACAAAAGGACTGAAGAATTCAAGGGAGAACTGGGACCAAACAGAGAAAGTAATTAATCAGGGGGACAGGGACCAAACTGAGGAGGTAATCAATCAGAGAATGTATTGCCATCAGAAGAGGAGCCAGGGGCTGGAGAGATTGCTTAGTGGTTAAGGTGCTTGCCTAAGAAGCCTAAGGACTCAGGTTCTATTCCCAAGTACCCACATAATCCAGATGTACAAGGTGGTGCACATATCTAGAGTTTGTTTGCAGTGGTTAGAGGTCCTGGAATGCCCATTCTGTCTCTCATTCATTCTCTTCCTCTCTCTCTGCATTTTTCTCTCTCTCTCAAGTAAATAAATAAAACATTTTTTAAAAAAGAGGAGCCAGGTTGTCTCTAAGATATGATCAGCATAAGACTATCTGAGGGCATTGTTGGTCAGGGGAGTAAGGGTTAGGCCATGTAAACATCTAAAGTTGCATTAATCATGCTGCTGTTGTTCTCTTCCTTCGTCTTGACTCCATCTTGGGACTCTTGGCCTACCTAACATCCAGCTTTTGTTAATGATAAGAGGGCAGAGTTCATTTCTCATTGATGCTTTCTGCTGTGAGGGGGTGTTGATCATGTGTTTCAGGGGATGCTGGTATCAGTGGCTGGTAGGTCCCCTTGGGGCAGGCAATGGGGATTCAAGTCTGAGGAGGCTAGAAGTTGGTATCAAATGAAAGATAGGTTAATAGAAGTTGGTTGAACAAGTGATGTGTAAAATCATGTACCTGGTTTTGGATGCATTTCCAAAGACAGGGGGCTATCAAGAGTAAAAGAAATACCCCATTAATGGCCTGAATAATGGTACTGTCCAAGACCAAATAGTTCCAAAGATACCCTGTGGTCTTGAGAACAAGGGGGCACCAGCCAGAGTTTGGAAGGTTGTTTCTATCTCTAATTCTACTTTACCCAGTTGGTTTATATAATAGCAACATTCCTCATTTAGGAAGAGACAGGTTCCACCTTCTCGGCTGCAGTGAGGTAGAGGGCTCAATGGTTGTGAAGCACTATTGATGCCAATGAGGTGAGATACTGCTATAGAAGGTGAAGGGCTATAGCACTCAATTCTGTGGAAAGCTGATGATAAGAGATCCGGCTGTGTCCCAGCTCCACTGTTACACCTGCAGCTAGCTCTGTTCCTGGTATAGAGGAGGAAAGGCTTATTTCTATTAGTAGAGTACATTGGGCAGGAGGGGAAGAAGATGGTGGAGATGGCGAGGATGGATCAGATGGTGGTAGATTAGGAGGTTGTGAGAAGGAGCAGAAGTAGGTGAGGGCAGATTGTCAATGGTGTCAGGATTGAGAGCTGAAGGTGCAGGAGAATAAGAAGGGGGTGTTGAATTTGGTTTAGTCCCTGAGGCCTTGGATAGAAGAATCTTTTGAGTAGGGCAAGCAGAGCAGAGAGAAAGATGAGCACATAGAGTGAAAAATGTTTGAATATGGGGTATTTTGGACCACTTGCCTGAGCAGTGGTAGAAGTTATCTAAATTAGTAAGAATTTGGAAATCAAGGTCAGGAAAGATGGTTTAGTGGTTAAGGTGCTTGCCTGCAAAGCCTAAGGACTCAGATGTGACTTCCTAGAACCCATGTAAAGCCAGATGCACATGGTGATGCATGCATCTGGAATTTGTTTGCAATGGCTAGAAGCCCAGATATGCACATCCTCTCTGTGTGTCTGCCTCTTTCTTTCAAGTAAACAAAATTTTTTTTTTAAAACCCAAGAATTTGGAAATCAAAAGTACCATTTTCATGCCATCTGGACTCACGGTCCAATTTATACTGAGGCCAGGCTATGTTGCAATAAAAGATTAAATGGTGAAGTTTTATATTATGCTAGAGTCTTAATTTCTTTAGGTTTTGAAGGAGATAAGCCTGGGGACAGTTTTGGAATTCTGATTTCCCATTTCACATGAGAGGAAGGAGAGGGTTTAGGAGGAGGCTGTCATGTGGAGGAAAGGAGGAAAGGAGAGAAATGAGAATGAGAAGGAACAATCAGAGCTCAAGCTGCATTTACATGGAAAAACACCAATATGACCCCCTGGCCTATGAAGGTGAATGGGGTCTAAGTCTCCCACATAGTCAAAGGCTGTTCAGGTTGGGCTGACAGCTGTTTAACCTCTTAGTGAGCAAGGCAGGTGTCCATACTCTCAAAGAGTGAGCATCTGGGAATGAAGGATGAGATTTCAGGAGGAAGACGGAAAGAAGGAAGGCATTCTCCAAAAGGAGTGAGTAATTTGTGGTGAAGGATAAGATCTCAGGAGGAGAAGGGAGAGAAGGAAGGTGGCAAAGCTTTCTTATGGCCTTAGTGCGGTGGCAGTGGTTCCCCAGGAGGCTGGGCTGGGGTGCATAGATCAGAGCAGCTCAGGAGACCAAGCCAGGTACATGCAGGTCAGAGTGGCTCAGAGCCACTCATGCCCAAGGCAGTCAGGAACTCAGAGCCAAGGCTGGTCACAGCACTGAGCCAGAAGCCCTGTGGGACTGTGGTGCAGTGGCAGACATATGCCCCCAGGTGGAGGAAGGAGGAAAGTGTTGTGTCCCCTCCCAAGGTGGCTGAGAAAGCTTGGCAAAAAGGTGGAAGAGGAGGGGAAAGGAGGAAAGTGGAGGAGTGTGTCAGCTCCTGTCTGAGGGCCACTGAGGAAGTTTGGCAGGAAGGAGGAGGAGAGAGGAGGATTTTGTCCTGAAGCCAGCAAACTGAGCCAAAAGGCACCCCTTATGGCTCAGTGAGCCAGAGAGAGAGAGAGAGAGTCCTAAGGTGTTGAGAGTGTGTCTTTCTCGATACTGGGGGGGGGGGGGGCAGAAGTGGGTAAGAGGGGTGTGTCCTAGCATGCCAGCATGACTTAGAAGAGAGAGAGCAAGAGAGTGTATTTCTGAGTGCAGGCCAACCCATGAGAGAAACTTACCAAGGAGAAGAGGATGAAGGAAGGAGGAGTGAAGCCAAATTGTGGTGGGTGGAAGATCCAGCACCAAGCAGATGGTCTGAAGCCTTCAGAGGGTCAGTGTCACTTCAGTGGTCTTGTTGGGGGAAAGGAGATCCAGTCATCTGAGAGGGCAACTGGGAGCCTCCTATCTGAGTCACAGCACCAGATGTAAGGTTTGTGAATGACAAGACCATGCACGACAACTCTGAGGCAGGAAAGGAGCTGTTTATTGGGACCCTGGCTGCTGGGCTGTCTCACAGGAGGAGAGCGAAAGCAGCCAGTATGAGTCTGGATGAGTTGGAGTCCCTGATTTGAAGACATAAGTTGGAGACCTTCTCCTGGAGGAGGATAGGGGGTCCAGAAGGCAAGCAGGCATTCTGAATAGAGGATACTAGGGAAGTCCTCCAAGGACAAAAAAAGGGAGCCAGGTCTGTCTTCCTAGGTACCTTATGATGGATGGAGGCTTATTCATTCCCTCTTAAGGGTAAAGATGAAGTGAATATGGCAAATGGCCTCTCTATGATTGGAGTCAGGGCAGGTGAATTATTCTATCTGGCTTCTGGAGATTTGTTCCAACCACCTGGGAGTTTTGAGAGCCCAGGGGAGTTGGGATTTTCAAGCAATTTATCAGGGTGAAAGGAGAGAGAGAGGATGAGTAGCAGAAACTGCATGGGAATTCAGTTTGGTCCTGGGACAGGCAGCCACCAGGACAGTACCTGTCCTTAGTTTGAATTTTTCTATTTTTTTTTTCTTTTCTTTCCTTCCTTTCCTCCTTCCTTCCTTCCTTCCTTTTTCTTTCTTGGTTTCTTTCTTTCTTGGTTTCTTTCTTTCTTGGTTTCTTTCTCTTTCTCTCCCTTTCTTTCTTTCTTCCTTCCTTCCTTCCTTCCTTCCTTCCTTCCTTCCTTCCTTCCTCCCTCCCTCCCTCCCTCCCTCCCTCCCTCCCTCCCTCCCTCCCTCCCTCTCTCTCTCTCTCTCTCTCTCTCTTTCTTTCTTTCTTTCTTTCTTTCTTTCTTTCTTTCTTTCTTTCTTTCTTTCTTCTTTTTCTATTAGCCATTAGCCACAGGCATGGTCCTCCCTAGGTGCCTGTCTTTTTTTATTTTATCTAGCTGTGAGGCAGTTGCTGGTTTACTGTGATTGTCCACCTCCCCTGCAGATTTTTCTCTGGTGGGAAAGGGGAAAAGCAAGGAGAAAGAAATTAGGTATCCATATGCAGAAGAAGTTTAAGAGGTCCAATAAAGACAAAAGTTCCTTTGGGAGGCAGATGTGGGGCAGTCCAGAAGAATTTGTACCCAATTTGGGGGAATGGCTTGAGTCTGATGAGAGAGGGATAGAGAGGGAAAGAGCCAAGATAATCTCTGGAAAGGAGGCCATCAATGGGGCGAGCCATGGGTTTAGAAGGGAGGGGATTCAGCTGCAGGATCAAACTCAGAAAAGGCAGGCAGTAGATGAAAAGCCCTGGAAGCAGTTGTCTGCCTGGAGAGAGGAGGAGAAGGGAAATCTGGTTAGCAGAGAAGTCTAGACACGCACAAATGGAAAAAGACCTGAAGATAAGGAACCTCAGATCCCTTGGCACTTCATCTTATGAAGTTATCCAAATCAGTAAGGACTTGTAATTTGAAAGTTCCAAACTGGGGTCAGGTGTAGAGAGCCAAATTATAAGTTTGGTTTTGAGGTCAAAGTCAGATTTCAAATTTGATTATAGGTAACCCAAGGATGGAGCACTTAGGGCCCATTTTTATGGATAGGTAAGATGGGTCTCTATCTTGGTATTAAGTCCTCACTTAATAAAGCCAGAAGCTTTAGACCAAGATGGAAATCCCAGGAGTGGAGAATGGCATCCCCAGCCCAGTCTTCACCCTCTGGGGAGCATAAAGCCAAAGGCAAAAGAGCCAGAGGACCCCTGAGGTCCAGAAGGAGGACAGTCTAGGGTGCGTCTAGGCTGAGTCTGGGGCCTTGTCTTAATGAATTTTGATGGAGTGTTGGATGGAGGGAGGATCAAATGGCAAGAGGCCCCTGCTGGAGGTTGATAGGGATAGGAAAGTGAGTAGGGGACCTGGAGAGGGCTAACAGACTGCAGGCTGAGTTTACTCAAAAGCCTCAATAAGACCTCAATTCCAAGGGGCCTGGACTACTTACAAAGACAAACATTGCAAAAGCTGAAGCTTCACGTAGTGCTCTGGCAACTGTTAAGTCTGTGTAGGAAGCATGGCATATGTTTGAGCTATCAGTGGATCCCACTATGAAAGGGAAGGAGGAGGATATAGGAGAGCACAGTCCTGTGGACTACCCAGGAGGGTGGTTGAGCATGGAAATAAAGAGAGTGAATATACAACCTCAACAGCAGGCTGTTCTTTATGGAGAGCAAGTGAACAGCAAAGGATGCCCAGCCCTGACCCTGGGTCTGAGGCTGCTGTGCCCAGAAGCATCTGAGCTGGATATTTAAAGGAAGAGACTGAAATAGCTAAGATGATGCCATCCTGCCCTAACCAGGCACTGACTCCATTTATTGGGGAAATAAAATAGCTAAGCTAACACTTATCTGCTAGGGCACCTTTCAGTTGTAAACTCCCTAACTACCCAGAGAGGCCAAGGCTGAAGTATGCATTGTAAACACTCTCAGGTCTTCCCATGAGCCAAGAGTGGTCCAGGTGTTTAAACTCAAGATAATTCCAGGGGAAAAAAAAAAAAAACGATAATTACAGGATAGGGAGTGAAATGCCGCCAAGCCCAAAGATACCCTGACCTACATCTGGCACTGATGCCCTTGTAATTGTTATGGTCTTTTTCCTTTAAAAATGCTGTACCTCTGAGCTTCTGCACTAAGAGCATTTTCTGGCATGAGCCCCTCTCAGGTGCTTTTATAAAAAGGACTTTCAATTGGCTACACAAGCGTGGTGGTCTGTAATTCTCTCACATGGACTTTAACAAGGACAAGCAGGGCAGAGAGTGGGGAAAGGGATGTAACAGGGCCATTTCCTTTGTTGACTTTCTTTTCTTTTTAAGGTAGGACTTAGGTTTTGACTAGCTCCTTGATGGTAGCAAATTTCCATAGCTCCTGTGCCCTGCATGTGACCTTATCAGGTTATGGTTCATAACCCAAAGAATTTTCTCTGTGGTAGAGCTCGTTCCAGGGCCAGCATGTCCCAGTAATTTCTGTGTAATTGCTGGGACCCCAGACTTATTAACTCTTATGGTAGTGAACAAAGACTTTTCTTTTCTCAGCTGTGGTGGTTTGATTCAGGTGTCCTCCATAAACTTAGGTGTTCTGAATGCTAGGGTCCCAGCTGATGGGGATTAGGGAACTAATGCCTCCTGGAGGGAGTGTATTGTTGGGGGCTGGATTATGGGTGTTAAAGCCAGTTTCCATGCCCGTGTTTGGCACACTCTTCTTCTGCTATTGTCCACCTTATGTTGGCTAGGAGGTGATGTCTACCCTCTGCTCATTGTGGTCATTTCCCCTGCCATCATGAAGCGTCCCCCTGAAGCCTGTAAGCCGAAATAAACCTTTTTTTTTCTGCAAGCTGCTCTTGGTTGGGTGATTTCTACCAGCAATGCAAACCTGACTGCAACACCATTTGCTTTCTTTTTTTTTTTTTTTCAGTGGACCTTCATTCCATTTGCTTTCTTGATGATAATCATTCTGACTGGGTGGGATGGAACTTCAAAGCAATTTTAATTTGTATTTCCCTGATGGCTAAGAATGTTAAACACTTTCTCAAATATTTACTGGCTATTTGCATTTCTTCTTTTGAGAACTTTGGATTAAGATGAGCTTTGTATTAAGTTCACCAGCTCATGTATTGATTGATTACTTTTGTGTTTAATTTTTGCAGTTCTTTGTATGTTCTAGGTCTTAATCCCCTATTGGCAAGGATTTCTTTTTCTCATTCTTAAGTCTGTCTCTTCATTCTGCTAATGGTTTTCTTTACTGCACAGAGTCATTTCAAAGTTTCAGGTCTTATAGTCAGGTCTTTAACCCATTTTGAATTGATTTTTGTGCAGTGTGAGAGATATAAATCGTTTCATTCTTCTATATGTGGAAATTCAATTACTCAGCACCATTTGTTAAATGTGTACACCTTTACCCTAGCACAGCTTGGTGTATGCATAGAAGCAGTGAAATATCTTTATATTGAGAAGACTCATTTCTGACTATTCTCATCAATGTTCACTGAGGAATACTGCGTTCAAAAGTTTTGAGGAACAGAAATAAATGAAGTGAGCTAATCTTAAGAACTATGGTCTCTCTTGTTGTTCACTGAACTGTATCCTTGGCAGCAGTGAATGAGTGTCTTCACTGGAGAGATGCTCACTCAAAAAGAGAAGATTCATGCAGATTATATATCTCCACCCACCCAAAGAGTTATTCAGTTGAATATAATGCCACTGATTAAATAAAATAAACATCATTTGTGCCATCATTTCCCATGTGCATTATTGCACCCTTTTTCAGCATTGCTCTCACCTTTTCCTAGACCTTTCATGTGTCAGTGCACATGCATCTCTCAGCTCAGTCCTTTCTGTTTCTATCAGTAGGGGAATGGAGGAGTCACCATTTATTCCAGGATCTTGTCTCGGGACTCTACAGAGCAATGTTGAGGTAGGACACGAGCTCTGGAGTCTAACAGTCTAACTTGGGTAGAAGGCAGGAAGCTCTTGGGCATATGCTTCTTTTTTTTTCTGCACCATTTTTATAGTCCCCCCCTTAAGCCCAACATTCTTCATCTGCAAGCCAGAGAAAATAAGTCTCCACATCCCTCAGGTTCCTGACTCACCCTCACAGTTACTGTGAGGATTAAATGAGGTAATACAAGAACATTACTGCTTACGAGGTGCTTAGAGAATGTCAAACTTGTCTCTTTATGATGCATTTTGTAAACAGTGTTAGAAAAAAACATTTAAGAGATCATTTTATATTTTGCCTTATAGGTACCATATGCATTGACCATTAGATATAAAATAAAAAATAGGGACTTCCAGTTAAGGTGGTGGCATAGGAACCAAAGCAGTCTATGGGAGAAAAAGCCAAAAAAAAAAAAAAAAAAAACCCAGCAAAATACACTCTTCTACTAAAAAGCAAGGTGTATAAGAACTTAACAATGGCAGCAGAGAAGTAGGAGAGATCCAGAGCATCCAGAGCCCACATAGGCAGGCAGAAGCAGCTCCGGTAGCGGCAGCACCAGGTCCGCGGGGCCACAGCTGCAAGGCTTGGCTTGATCTGCAGAAGAATTCATGTGAGAGGACTTTCCACTCACACCAGAGCTCTTCACAAACTCAAGAAACATGGAGAACCACAGCCAATAATGGAGGAGCAGATCATGAGGTAGAGTATCACATGGACCAGCAGTATAACTAGATCCACCACCCACAGCCTCCTCTCTCCTCCCCCACTGCCAGTGCCAATGCCAGCAAGCACCAGAGACCAGGGGAAGGGAGATCACAGCACCCAGCACCAGCGACCAGAGCAGCAATCCAATGACCAAGCCAGCCTACTTGAACCCACAGTGCACCAAAGAGGGACCCAAGCAGGAGCTTAGCTATAGATGATTGGACTTCTGTGTGAGTGGGAAGAAAACTCATTATCAAAGGCTAGTAAGCTAGAAAAGAGATATAAAGGGAAGAGAAAGGAAGGGAGGAGGAAAACTTAATAGGATGGTATTGTATATATGTAAGTAGAAGAATAGATTAATTAGGGGTGAAAAGGCCCAAAGTGAGGTCAGGGGAAGAGATTGAGTAAAAGAAAGGTGGAGGGAGGGCTAATCAAAATCTAAGAGGATATAAGTAAATCATATGGAAACCTACTTTTTGGACAATGGAACACTCAGGAGCCGTAGATTGTTAATAGAAAATTTTCAGTGCCAAGGATGGGATACCTTCCAGTGAGTTGTTGGCCAGGAAGGTCCCTGACGCCTCCAAAATATTATAGGCCATTGCTGAGGTCCTTTGTTTCCCATCAGAAATATATGGTAAGACCCTATTGCTGAAGACTCCACACATTTGAGCTGCAAGGCCACTGAGAATTCCTGCTGGAACTGGGCTGATAACCTCTTCCATGTATACCAGCTAACAGAAAGCTGGAAGAAGCCATTCTGCGTGCAGTTCAATGAGAGAAAGAGAAATCACCAGTGAAGATACTCAATGGCAGGCACTGCAAGCCTTATATTTGGCCAGCCAGCCCAAATGAGCCAATGGGTGCAATAGTGGCACGTCTGTCATGGTGGAAACCAGCTGCCCTCTAATTGGACTGGAGGCCCACTCCATGGGAGGGAATACATCCCTGATACTGAAAACTTAAAGCAGGGTTAATCATGAGCCCTAGGGGTGTAACATCTGCTGCTGTCTGGCTAAATGTATATACTATGCTTATCAAACTGCCCAGTAAGCACTTCTCTTAATGTTCATACCCATATATTAATGCTACTCTCACTTTTGGTAGAGAATCTTCTCTTTTCAGATGGCAGTGACCTTGGGATGACTCAGAAGGCATCACGTTGCTAGAAAGAAGTGATACAAGTGCTCAGTACTGCAATATCTCTATCACATCTTCCAAGGTTCAGGGTCTAATGTGGAAGAGGTGGCAAAAAGAATGTAGGAGCCAAAGGAAGGACAGGACTCCTTACAATGTGTTTCCCCCAGACACAAAATGGCCTGGATATCCATGACCTCACAGTGCCTGACACTACCTACACAAGACCATCATAATAGGAGGAAAAGATCATGACATTAAAATAAAAGACTGATTGAGAGGTAGAGGGGATATGATGGAGAATGGACTTTCAAAGGGGAAAGTGGGGGGTGGGAGGGCATTACCATAGGGCATTTTTTTCCATAGGGCATTTTTTATAATCATGGAAGTTGTTAAAAAAAATTGAAAAGAAAAATAAATAAATGACACTGATACATGGTCCTCCACTGTCCCCTATCAGTTTGCCAAACACTTTACATCTATGATGTGTTTTCATTTTTTATTTTGAGACAGGGTTACATGGAGCCAATGGTGGCTTCAAAGTCACTATGTATTTGAGGATGACCTTGAACTTCTAATTCTCTTACGTCTACTCCCAAGTGCTGGGATTACAATTGAATGGCTAATAGCCTTCCCTGAAAACTAGAAGAAACTAAAGAGTTAATAACTTACATTAAGATTAGAAGGCCATAAAGAATGGAGAGATCCAGTCCTCTCTAGACAATTCCGCAAAAAAAAGCCTATTCTGAGCAATGTCACAAATAAATTTGATTCCTTATCTACTTCCTTGGACCTGCAGCTGAGTCACTGTGTTTGTCTTAGGATCTGCCTAACAAGTTTGAACCCCAGCCTAACTTAGTGCTTCAGCCTTCATCCCACAGGAAGGCTGCTGCCCCTCACTGCACCTCCCAGAAAACAGTCTGTCTGTAGAAATCAAGTCTGGTGTTCTACTTCATTTTTCTCATATACTTCCCTTACAACAAACATTTGCCCATAGGATTTATATAGTGCTGGGGACCAAACTCAGGGCATGTGCACATAGGCAAGCACTCTACCAACTGGGCTACATCCTCCATCCCCCATTCCCATAACTTGGTATTCTTCCTTTCTACCTATTTGTCATAAGATGGAGTCTAATCTGACCTATACTATATAGGCAGTTCTCATGGAATTGGGCTAAAACAGCTTTGAAATTTAAATTTTCAGTTAATTTTTGGACTTGTTTATTTTTCCATAAGCAGCATCACAAAAAAATGGCTAGGTTCTTGGAACAGCTCACACAGACATTCTACCAGTGATGTAATCAGATTAAAGTGCAAAGAACACCTATGTACTGTGGAACTTCACAGAATTTAAAGAGTACTAATAGTACTGTCAAGTGTCACTGTCTGATTCATGGAGTGAGAGCAAAGATATCTATGTGTACATATGTCAATGGGGAATTCAGGAGAAAGTAGTTGTTATGAAGGACAAGGAGAAGAATATGAAAGGAGAAAACAGGACACAAGGGAAAAGGGAATGAATGGAGCTGTGACTGTATAAAAATAAATGGTGTTTCTGATTGACAATCAGTTCTTCTTTCCCCAGTTAAAACAACAATTCCTTGGAAGCTGGGCATGGTGGCACATGCCTTTAATCCCAGCACGGGGGAGGCAGAGGTAGGAGGATCACTGTGAGTTCAAGGCCACCCTGAGACTACATAGTGAATTCCAGGCCAGCCGGGCTATACCTCAAAAAACCAAAAAAAAAAAAAAAAAAAAAAAAAAAAAAAAAAAAAAAAATTCCTCTGGCTAGCTGAGGTGTAACATTATATTCCATTCAATGTCATACATAATATAGCTTTGTGATATAACAGCTGCCAATGTACATAAGTTGATTAGTGGCATGTCATTAAAATTCTTATTAATCTCTTGTAGGTGCAAACTCCAGATACAGGTGCCACTTGTGCATCTGGCTTTACATGCCAGTAGGCTTTGCAAACAAACATCTTTTTTTTCTCAATTTTTATTAACATTTTCCATGATTATAAGAAGTATCCCATGGTAATATCCTCCTCCCCTCCCTGCACTTTCCCCTTTGAAATTCCATTCTCCATCATATCCTCTCCCCAGCAAACAAACATCTTTAACTGCTGAGCCATCTCTCCTGCCCAGAATGAATTTTTAAATGTATGGTTCATTTTGTTTTAGACTTCATTTTTTATTGTTCATTAAATTAAGGCAGGTAACATTTGAGAAATACCATGATAAACAGTACCAAATATCGGAGTACAAAGTGACAATGATACCTAATACTCTGACATGTTTATGCATTGGTTTCCTAGGGTTCTATAACAAACCAGCCTAAAACTTATAGGTTAAAAAGCAGGAATTTACTGCTCACAGTTTCAGATAGCTTCACTTGTTTTGAGTTTGTTGTTTTTGTTATTGCTGTTTTGAGGCAGGGTCACTCTAGGCCAGACTGATCTGTAGA
The DNA here is from genome assembly GCF_020740685.1 of Jaculus jaculus. Taxonomy (NCBI): domain Eukaryota; kingdom Metazoa; phylum Chordata; class Mammalia; order Rodentia; family Dipodidae; genus Jaculus; species Jaculus jaculus. The sequence goes on along the minus strand of NC_059107.1, from coordinate 71,640,702 downwards.
TCTGTAGCCCAAGGTGGCCTTGAACTCATAGTTATCCTCCAACCTCAGCATCCTGAGTGCTGGGATCATAGATGTGAGCCATGACACCTGGATATTTTGGTTGTTTTCAAAGTGAGACAGACTTGGGTTCCCAGATGATGGTGTGAAGAAATGTGTTATTGTGAGTAGTGCAAGAAATCTGAAAAGGCCTACATCTCCACACAGTGGGGGAAGCCTGCATCTAATCTAGCATATACACTAGTTAAAGCTATCCTTTGGTTTTTACTTCTTGAACCCATAGCTTTTGGTGTTTTATTTTCAAGTAATTTAACTAAATTTTATTTGCTCATGACAACATGTATCAATCATGGTGATCCTCCTACCTCTATCTCCCAAGTGCTGAGATTAAAGGTGTTTGTCACCATGCCCAGCAAATCATGATTTTACATGCCTTTATTTCTCTAGACTTATTGTTTAAAATTATTAAAATTCTGGGTGGCTGGTGATATTGCTTAATGCTTAAAAGTGTTTGCTTGCAAAACCTGATGGCCCAGGTTTGATTCCCCAGGACCCATGTAAAGCCTGATGCAAAGTGCTGCATGTGTCGGGAGTTCATTTGCCCATTCTCTCTGTCTCTATCTGCCTCTTTTTGTCTCTCAAATAAAATTATTAAAATTTTAGAGTTTAAATTTTCTGTTACATATGCATGCATTACATCTATTACATATGCACTCTAGCACTTTTTTGTCTTAAATGTATTTCATTATGTTTGCTGAATGTTGATGCAGAATTCCTCCATTAAGATTTTCAACATGGTGATAACACCACACATAAAAGTGATGTGAATGGGGCTACAGAGACGGCTTAGTGGTTAAGCACTTGCCTGTGAAGCCTAAGGACCCCAGTTCGAGGCTCAATTCCCCATGACCCACATTAGCCAGATGCACAAGGGGGCACATCTGGAGTTCATTTGCAGTGGCTAGAAGCCCTGGCATGCCCATTCTCTCTTTCTCTCTCTGCCTCTTTCAAATAAATAAATAAACATAAAACAACAACAAAAAAAAGTGATGTGAATGATCTAAGGGACAGTCAGCTATGAAAATGGAAACCAACAGAGGCACACCTAAGGGCAAAGCTAACTGGATAGCCTAGAACACTGGGGAGAAGTTAATTTACCAGAGTCCCTTTATGCTCACTTAAGAGTTTGCATACCAGATATGGTGGTGCACATTAGTACTTGGGAGGCAGAGGTAGGAGGATTGCTGTGAGTTCAAGTCCACCCTGAAACTACATAGTGAATTCCAGGTCAGCCTGGGCTACAGTGAGACCCTACCTTGAAAAACCAGAAAAAGAAAAAAAAAAAAAGAGTTTGCAATTTCTCCTTTGCAGACCCCAGGGAGAGGTGTTTCTAAAGCTTTTCAATGAAGGAACAGCTATGATCAGTTGTGCCTATATTATTGGCCAATATGGTTGTGAATCTGGGGTGGATGAATAGAAGAAGGCTTGTCCCAGGTATGGCAACTAGGCTTGTCCACTCTTGTCCTAGGTATGGCAACTGCCAGTCTTTTCTCTAGTAGCCTGTTCCTTCAGTGATCATCTTAAATAGAGCCCCTGCTGACCTACAGCTTGTAATTTTATAACAAAATACCTTAGATTGGGTGCTTAAAAAGAAAACTTGGCAATAGTGGCTGATTGCAGGGCCACACTGCATGTATTAATCTTTTTCAGAAAGCAGAAAGAACCAAGGATAATCAAAATTTATCAATGACAAGGATAGCTGACTCCTTGTTAGCAGATGAACCACTCCTTGCACAGCAGCCAGTGCCCAGGTGAAACTACAGAAACTGGAGCAAGAGTGCTGCTTCCACTATGAGCCTGACACCCTGTGCCAGGGTGAGAGAGACAAACACTGAGGATACTCAAAATGCACCAAAGCAGAAATCTAGAAGCTGCTGAGTGCTCAACACTAAAGTAGACTTAAGACACATCCACCATGGCTCAGGGAATTTTGCAGAAGAGGAGGGCAAAAATAATGTAAGAGCCACAGGGTGGGAGGGAATATCCAGAGACATTGTTCCCCCCACTCCCCCCCACACACAATGACTGCTGCTCTCACAACTCATAACTCACAACTCCATAGTGAATACCAGGAATCCCACTAAGGAGGGTCTTCCGTGGAGGAGGCAAGGATGAGGGAAATGATGATACCAACATATGATGTGTCCATACAAAGTTTCTACTTACTTAAAAAAAAAAATCTTCTCACAATTTTGAGACTGAAAGTTTCCCTTCCTGGCTGGGTTCTGGTGAACACTCTCTTCCTGGCTGGCCAATGGTTGCTTTCTCTGAGCACACACGACTTGTCCTATGTGTACACATGGAGGGAGGTGAAGAGCAGGCTGTCTGCTGTTTCTTCTTACTAACATACTAATCTTATGAGGACCCCACCTTCATGATTTCTTCTAAATACATTCACCTCTCAAAATGTCCATCTCCAGAGACCATCCATTAGGATTTAGGGCTTCAGCTTGTACATGTAGGAAGGATAAAGAAGTTTAGTTACTTTTCCTTAGCACAGAGTATGAAGTAAGATGTATTTTTCATCAATCAATGTTATAGTAACATGCATATAAAGCCCATAAAGCCTACAATGAAAGGAGGCTGAAAAACAAGACTTTTTATCATGACACACTTTGCAGGTAGAAGCTTGGCAGAGTACCCTTGAGATAGCCAAGCTTGCCTTTCTCTGTCATAAGGCATGCACTGATTCTGGTAACTGGATTCCTTTACAATGTAATGGAGAACTGGAAATTTGACTTTTGCTACAGGTATTTTTTCCAGCTTTCCTTTAATAAAGCTCTTGACAGAACCCTTGTACACTTCTGGTGGAATGTGAAATAGTCCAGCCTCTATGGGAATTAGTGTTATGGTCCCTCAAAAACTGCAAATAAGGCTGGAGAGATGGCTTAGCAGCTAAGCGCTTGCCTGTGAAGCCTAAGGACCCTGGTTCAAGGCTTGATTGCCCAGGACCCACGTTAGCCAGATGCATAATGGGGCGCAGGTGTCTGGAGTTCGTTTGCAGTGTCTGGAGGCCCTGGCGTGCCCATTCTCTCCCTCCCCCCCTCTCTCTCTGCCTCTCTCTCCCTCTGTCTGTCAATCTCAAATAAATAAATAAACATAAACAAAAAAAATTTAAAAACTGCAAATAGACCTACCATATGACCTACCCATACCACTCCTCAAAATTTACCCAGAAGATTTTAATTTAACATACCAAAGATACTTGCACCTGTTTATTGCAGCCCTGTACATAATAGCTAGGGTATGGAAACAAAAATATGGCTTAGCTGTACAGTGAACTTTTTTCAGCCATAAAGAATGGAGTTCTGTTTGCAGGAGAATGGTTGCAACAAGAGATAATTATTCTGAGCAAATTAAGCCAGTCTCAGAAAGACAAATATTGCATGTTTCTCTCATTTGTGGATCTTGGATTTTGTACAGCTCACCTAAAAGTAGAAGTGAAACTCTCCAGGAAACAAAGAGGACTACTGGGATATGGAAGTGTCAGAAAGTCTTGAGTATGTTGCATACTTGCATGAAAATGGCCTCAATGTAACCTGTATAATTAAAAAAAGGGGGTGCTTAATGACTTGATTTCCTGGGGACCAGCAGTATGTTCATCCTGGAGAAAAGTATCAGCATGGTTCATGGTGAAACTTGTTCTTGGTCATGTGAAACACACGTGTCTCCAGGATGCCACACCAAGGCAGGCAACTCACAGGCAGAATGGGGAGGAATGGTAATTTGCAATGATATGCAGGGGGTGTAAGATGCTTGGTAGCTCATCATTAGTGACATATCCCTGGCCCATGGTGAGTTGTGATGTTTGTACATTCACAGACATAATCTGTGGGTAAACAATTATTTTTTAATTTTTTTTATTTTTTAGTTTTTCAAAGTATGGTCTCTCTCAAGCTTAGGTTGACCTGGAATTCACTATGTATTGAATTCAAGAAAATACTCCTATCTCTGCCTCCCAAGTGCTGGGATTAGAGGCGCGCACCACCGACCCCCCCCCCCCACAAAGCTGGGTGAACCATTTAAAAGCAGATAGTTCCTGATAAGTGGTCTTGTTTTCCCACACTACCTTTTCCAATTTGACGCTCACAGATAAAGAGGTGTTTCATTTCTGCTTTCCTGTGTTAATTCTTTTTTTGGGGGGGGGGGTCTTTTGAGGTAGGGTTTCACTTTAGCCCAGGCTGATCTGGAATTCACTATGTAGTCTCAGGGTGGCCTTGAAGTCAAGGTGATCCTCTTACCTCTGCCTCCAAGTGCTGGGATTAAAGGTCTGTGCTACCATGCCTGGTCTAATTCTTTTAAAAAGATAATTTATTTATTTATTAGACAGAGAGACAAAGAGGGAGAGAATGGACACGCCATAGCCTCTAGCCACTGCAAACAAACTCCAGTCACTTGTGCCACTTTGTGCACCTGGCTTTATGTGGATACTGGGGAATTAAACCTGGGCTGTCAGGGTTTGCAGACAAGCATGTTAACTGATAACTCATCTCTCCAGCCCTCCTGTGCTAATTCTTATCCTTTGAAGTTAACAAATAAATTAAGTTCTCTATGGCTAAATGTTATTATACCAGGCTCGTTCTGCCTACTTTTTAGTGTGCCAGTTATTAAAATGATGATTTTTTTTATTTTTATGAGGCAAGTCTAACAGACTGGACTTTTTTGTTTTATGTGAGGTGGGGGAGAATTGGCATGCCAAGGCCTCCAGCCACTACAATAAAACTCCAGATGTATGTGCCCCTTATGTGTATGTATGACCATGCACACTTGTGTCACTGTGTGTTTGGCTTATATGGGACCTGAAGAGTTGAACACAGGTCCTTAGGCTTTACAGGCAAGAATCTTAGCTTCTAAGCCATCTCTCCAGCCTGAAATGATGATTGCTTAAAAACATTTTTAAAAATTTATTTTCAAGGAGAGGAGAGGGAGAAGGAGACAGAGAGAGAGGGGGGGGGGGAGTGGGGAGGGAGGGAGGAAGAGAGAGAGAATGAATAAATATGAGTGCAGCTGTAAACAAACTCCAGATACATGTGCCACTTTGTGAATCTGGCTTTATGTGGGTACTGGGAAATCAAATCCAAGCTTTTAGGCTTTCTAAGCAAGCACCTTAAACCACTAAGCTGTCTTTCCAGCCCCTGTGATAAGTTTTTGTAACAAAAGGTAGGGATATTTATTCTGTTATGGGTAAAAAGATGGAAGAACCAAGTCTGAAATCCACCTCACTGACAATAGGATTTGAAAATATTTGGATAAAGAAGATTATTTAAGGCATGGAGAAGGCGATTGGAGGGGAAGTAACCAATGGTCAACACATGGGTAATCATGTTCAGAAATCTGTGGGTTTATCATGATCTCAGGATGGGGTTTTTCACTGCCTAACAAAACTGTTTGACACTTATGCACCCCCAAGGAAAGAGTCAGTGGCCTCAGAAAAAAATAGCCTACAATTCCCTGAAAAGCAAACTAGGCAACTATAATCATCATGACCATATCAAGAAGGGGGGTTATCTATAGAAAAGCTACCAGGAGACTAATAAGACATTGTTCAACTGCATGACCTCTGGAATTATTGCTTTTTAAAATCAACTAAAAGCAAGGAAAGTTAGGGTTTTCAGGTTTCCCTTCAGTTTCACAAGCAATTTAAGAGATGACTGTATTGGCATATCTGTGAAGAATTCCTTGGTATCTGTGGTAGTTTGAGTAGATGGCCCCCAATATATTCAGGGTTTTATTAATTTGTAGCTTGGGTCTGCAGCCACCTGACTGGTGGAGGTGTCACTGGGTGGATCTTAGGGTGTGGTGGTGGGTTTGAAATTCTAATCTAAAGATATGCAAAGTGCCTAGTTCCACTTAGAGATCCTGAAGTGTGCTGTGTCTTTTGGCATTTTGGCTTGTGGTTTCTCTCTTTGCTTGGACCTGTGAAAGCAGGGGCAGCTTCTTCTGCCATTACAGAATTTCCTCTGAATCTGTAAGCTTCAGTAAATATCCCTTTCTTCATAACTGTGCCTGGTTTGGAAGTTAATCTCAGCAAACATGAAGTTCTCTGCTACAGAAATTGATTCCAGAAGTGGGGTGAGTGAATCTAACCATATGGATTTTGGTTTTTAGGAACTTTTGTTTTGGAGTAATGGACATAGACTTGGTACTTGCAACTGAAGATGCCTTCTGAAGCAGTAAGCCAAGTATTACGGACTATTCTGAGAGTTTGAGAATGCTAAGCACAGAGAGGATTGACCTTGGAGGCTTGGCTTATGAGGTTTCTAGGGGGAAGAAAAGGCTGCAGAGGACTCTGTTGCAACTGAGCTACTGGCATAAGGGTTGGGTGCATTCTGCTGCCCAGTCCTAGAGAGTTTGACCAAGGTTAAATTTTTAATGCACTGATGTGCTTGGCTACAGATATTGGACAGAAAGATTTAAGATTTTAAGTTGGAAAACCTCAAGCAAGTTAAAATGACAGGCATTGAGACTGGTTTTAGGTTACTGATGCTGCTATTGCCAAAACATATTAGCAATCTTTTTTTTTTCCTCCCCCAAGGTAGGGTCTCACTCTGATCCAGGCTGACCTGGAATTAACTATGTAGTCTCAGGGTGGCCTGGAACTCACGGTGATCCTCCTACCTCTGCTTTCCAAGTGCTGGGATTAAAGGCATGTGCCACCACACCCAGCTCATATTAACAATCTTAAGGAAGATGGCCCAACTGCTTTACATTAAAACAATGTAGAGGATACCTGAGGAAAGACTGATAGAAATGCAATCTCTTGGAAAGAGGTGACTGGAGAATGTACCTGCTTTTCAAGGTCATGATTTATTTCCCTATATTGAGAATATGGCTGTGTCCTGCACACTTTTTTTTTTGGTTTTTCGAAGTAGGGTTTCACTCTAGCCCAGGCTGACCTAGACCTATGTAGTCTCAGGGTGGCCTTGAACTCACAGTGATCCTCCAGAGTGCTGGGATTAAAGGCAAGCACCATCACGTCTGGCCTGGTATTGGTTTTGGAAGCATGCAAAATGCATGGAGTGGGTCAAGAAGTGCACACATGGTTCCATAAGCCTCTGCTGAGACATGGCATGAAGCAGGGTGTGATGATACTGATAGACTGGCAAAGCCATTGGAAGATGGACTGTAGTTCACAAGGAGACCTGAAGACATTTTGGATATACCAGGACTATGCAAGGGCTACCGTGGAGACAATTGGCTAGAGAATGGAAGTTTTCCCTGGTTATTCAGCCCAGCTGGAGGGGCAGAATTGGAAAATCTGGAGAATGTCAGTCTCTGGTTATACTGGACTCGAACTGCAGAGATTTGATGTTTGCTTGATGGTTGTTAAGTTTGCATTGTTCTAGTCGCTCCTTGTTATGCCTTGTACCAGTTGAAAATGTTTATTCTGTGCCTTTATATGTTGAAAGTATTTAACTTGTTTGATTTTACAGAGCTTACAGCTAAGAGACAATCTTAAATCTCAGATGATACTTGGGACTTTGGAACTATCTTAAGTTGGTAAAGACTGTGGGAACCTTTGAAATTGGACTAACTACAATTTCAAATGTGAGATGGCTTTTAATCTATTGGGGGCCAGGAGCAGAATGTGGTAGTTTGAATAGATGGCCCCCAAAATATTCAGGGTTTTATTAGTTTGTAGTTTGGATCTGCAGCCACCTGGCTGGAGGAGGTGTCACTGAGTGGATCTTTAGGTGTGGTGGTGGGTTTGAAATTCCAATCTAAAGATATGCAAAAGTGCCTAGTTCCACCAGTGTGTTGTGTGGCTTTTGGGCTTGTGGCTTCTCTCTCTCTTTCTGCTTGGACTTGTGAAAGCAGGGTCCACTTCTTCTGCCATTATGAAACTTCCCCTGGATCTGTAACTTTATGTAACTATCCCTTCCTCCACAACTATGCCTGGTTTGAAAGTTCATCTCAGTAAACCTGAAGCTGTCTGCTATAACATCCAATACATTTTGACCAAAAGGAATTTTTTAAAAAGACTTATGTTTGTTTTTTGATAGAGAGAGGGAGAGAGGAAGGGAGGGAGGGAGAATGGGGGTGCCAGGGCATCCAGCCACTGCAAATGAACTCCAGACACATGTGCCACAACGTGCATCTGGCTTTCATGGGACCTGGAGAATTGAACCTTGGTCTTTAGGCTGCATAGGCATGCACCTTAACTCCTAAGCCCTCTCGCTAGCCCCTAAAAGGAATTTTGAGGACAAAATTTTGTTGATGATCATTAATTTCTGTCAATTTGTGTCTCACTTATATGCTCATGTCCTTCTTTGCTGCCATAAGCAATCCTTTAAGAATATGTAGTATTTGATCTGTTTTGTTAGAGAGGGAACCACAGCTTTAAGAAATGAAATGACTTGCTCCAGCTCAAAGAACCTGTCAATTGGAGCTGGAGCATGAACTTGGGTCTCTTCACTCTTCAAAACTGTGGCTATTTGACAATATCTGCCCAGGAAAATAGTAAAAAATATTGAAACCCATCAACTTTTTATTAGTGGGATTTATAAATCCATTCACATTTATTTTCTGGCATCAATGTTAACACATTTTCTCTCTGCCAAAGGTAATCTTTGTTTCTGTTAATTAACAATTATTTTCTGTATAAGCAAATGGACTTCAACTGTGTTGCATAAATCCAGTTAAGATCACATATATTGAGATTTTATACTCTATGTAAAAACTTCTGCCCTTGATGTATATTGTATAAATAAGTGATTGTGTTTATGAGATAGCTAAAAACACATTGGTCCTCAGCCGGGTCTGTTCTGCTTACCACAGCTATATGACCTTGAATAAAAAGCAAGCCTCTTATCTTGGCATCAAAGCAGCAGATTGTTGGGAGAAATTTCGAAATACTAAGTAAAGGACTTTGCAAACATTAATGTTAGACAAAAGTAAGTTATCTTTCTTTCTTTTTTTTTTCGAGGTAGGGTCTCACTCTGGTCCAGGCTGACCTGGAATTAACTCTGTCATCTCAGGGTGGCCTTGAACTCATGGCAATCCTCCTACCTCTGCCTCCCGAGTGCTGGGATTAAAGGCGTGCACCACCACGCCCGGCAAAAGTAAGTTATCTTTCAATTACTGTTTTAGTATTAAGACCCAAGGAATGGATGGCTGCCCAACTAAAACAAAGAATTGACTTATTTTTCCTAAATGCTGGATTAAAAGAAAAAAAAAAAAAAGAGTTCAATCTCAAGCACTCAAAAATACCATCACCACCAAACAGGACTTGTTAAATATTTGGGAAGTGAGGGACATCCCTGACGACTAAGAAGCCATATGTTAACAGTTTTGCAGAAGCTGTTTAGGTTTAAATCGCACTCTGTTGCCAAATAACTGTACAGCAATGAGCTAGTTACTGGCCTTGAAGTGCCTTGATTTCCTTACCCACCTCCTAAATTTGTTGTAGTTTAATGACTGAATTTGGGCCAAGCACTTTGAACAGTACTTGACTCAGTCAGCCCTATGTATGTGACTCTGGGTTACCTTCAGAGTGGTCATACTGATAATGGCTATGTGTCCACTTTTACCTTCTTGAGATTCTGGAGAATGGGGTCTGACAACTGGCTCCTTATTGCATTGTGTGGGACTAGTTGCAGCTCTTTTGCTTTATATCATACTTTTCCTTCTCTGCTCCTGTTTATTCCAGGGATTTAACATATTTGGAACCATCTGTTTCCTAATCTTTGTCCCTAGATATTTCATCCACTATCTTTTGTTTCAAGGTTTGTAGCAGCTGGCCAGCTCTGCTCTTGGCACTGTGCCTAGTCTTGTTCTGGAATTTTGTAAGCCAGGGTATTTCTTCTTTCCCACAGGGAATCCTTTTATTTACATAAAAACTTAATGACTTAATTTTCAGATATGAGTTTTCCATATCTGGAATCATACAGGTAGAATTCTACAACTGACTGAGAGTGTCAGGTTGGAATTGAGAAAGAAATTAAGCTGAAAAAAATCTATTATGCCTGAGTGGTTCATGTGAAATCTGAAAATTCACCCTTTGGAAGAAGGAGGCTTTGAAGAGAAAGCAAAAGATGAGGACAAAAATGTTCAGGAATATTTGCAGTCATGGAAAGACTACTGCAAAAGAAAGTTAGGAAAGAAGAGTGAATCCTAGATATTCAGAACCAGAATAGATGTCATCATGTTACAGAAGAAGAAAGGGTACCTGAGAAATTGTTACATATTTAAGATTAGACGACAGGAATGTTCTCTGAGAAGGAAATAGATGGAACCAGCCAGCAAGGACTGCAGGGACCTGAAGAAAATAGGTGGCTTAAGTAAACAGGCAGGAAAACGAAAGTGGACAAGCAGGCATCTACTCCACCGTGGGGTTCTGTAGGTCAAGGACTTCATGACAATGAGTCAGGGCTGGCCTTGCTCAGGGCAGCTGTTCAGGGCAGAACTTCAGGGGGCCCGTGCCAGGGCAGGCTGCGCACCTGCAGATCGCCATCTGGCTGCAGAGTCCAGAGGAAATTGGGACCCGTCCGGAGACGACGCATTTTCCTCCACGGGACGAGGACGAGCTCGTTTCGTTGTTTTCCCCAGACCCAGGCGGCAGTCCTGGCTGCGAGCTGACGTCCAGTCACGTCAGCCCGGCGCCGCAGCTTCCTCTGCGCCCTCTCGCTGAAGGGGTGGCCCCCGGAGCTAGCCGCGCGGTGCGTGTCCGGCGACATCCAGGTGGCTCGTCTGGAGTCCCTCCTTCACTCGAGAAGGATCAGACCTCCGTGATCCCCAAATCCGGAGGTCTTCTGCCTAAGAGCACCTGAGGCCGTCATCTCCCGCGGCGGGCCTCGTGGGCGCCCTGGAGCCCGGCAGCCCACGCCCGGCGGACATTGCGGAAGTGACGCGCCTGCTCGCGTCCGGCGGCGGAAGTCCCGCCTGCTCTCGGCAGCGGAAGTCCGGTCTGTCGCTCCACGTTTCTTCGGGCATCCCACCGCCGGCATGGCGCACTACAATTTCAAGAAGATTACGGTGGTGCCCTCGGCCAAGGTACGAGGTGCCTGCGGGTGTCCCCGCCTCCCGCCCTTGTCCGTGCCCGGTCACCAGGGGCATCCGGGCCCTGTAGTCGGGGTGGGAGACGCCGTGGGTCCGCCCGTCCCGCGCTGCGTTGCTGAGTTTGTCCTGTCGGGATCCGGGTCCAGGAACCGAGCCCAGCCTCCGAAGCGAGGCCAGCGCCCACCGGTCCAGGGTCCCCGAGCCCCCCGGAGCCCGTGACTCCTGTCGGGCCGCGGAGGCGGGCGGAGGTGGTGACCCCGCGCTGGGAGGGAGGACGCCCCGCGGGGCGTCGGTGGTGAGTCGAGACCCCTCCTACGTCAGGCGCCCGGCTCGGGGACCTAGCTCACTGCAGTCACGCGGCACTACTACTTAATTGGAGAGTAGTTGTCATTTGTCGTTGGTTTTGGAAAATGCGGTTTTCAAGCGTACCAAAAAAACAAAGCCAAGCTAAATTTGTATGGTGTTACTTTGTGCAGCAAAGTACGGTCCGAAAAGTATTGGCTTAGAAAGTGTCAAGTTTTCGGACTGCTATTTTTAAAAAAATATTTTTATTTTTCCATTTGTGTGAGAGAGAAGCCAGATCCTCTAGCCACTGCTGATGGACTCCAGATGCATGCGCCGCCATGTACCTCTGACTTTACGTGTGTCCTGGGGAACCCTGCATCCTTCGCTTTTGCTAGCAAGTGCCTTAACTACTGAGCCACCACTGCCGCCCAGGGCAGGACTGTTTATATATATATAAAATTTTGTTCATTTTTTATTTATTTGAGAGCGACAGACACAGGGAGAAAGACAGATAGAGGGAGAGAGAGAATGGGCGCGCCAGGGCTTCCAGCCTCTGCAAACGAACTCCAGACGCGTGCGCCCCCTTGTGCATCTGGCTAACGTGGGACCTGGGGAACCGAGCCTCGAACCGGGGTCCTTAGGCTTCACAGGCAAGTGCTTAACCGCTAAGCCATCTCTCCAGCCCAGGACTGTTATATCTTTACGTGGAGAACCTTCACTGTCCTTTTTTTGGGGGGGGGCTTTCCGAGGTAGGGTCTCGCTCTAGCCCAGGCTGACCTGGAATTTACAATTTACTATGTAGTCTCACGGTGGCCTTGAATCTTGAATTCAGGGCAATCCTCCTACCTCTGCCTCCCAAATGCTAATATGAAAGCTGTGCGCCACGGCGCTCAGCCACAGTCTTCTTTTCTTTTCTTTCTTTTTTTTTTTTCCGAGGTAGGGTCTCACTTTAGCCCAGGCTGACCTGAAATTCACCATATAGTCTCAGGGTGGCCTCGAACTCACGGTGATCCTCCTACCTCTGCCTCCGAAGTGCTGGGATTAAAGGCATGTGCCACCATGCCTGGCCACAGTCTTACTTTCTTGAAGTACTAAGGATGGAATGAAATTACCTTGAAAAGTTTTGTAAAGTAGTATTTTCTGTCTGTGACACTCAGAATTGTTTCCTCACTTGTCTGCCACTTCTCACTTCTTCCACGTCTTGATAATCATTCTGGTACATCTCACCATATTTCTAGGGTTTATGAAGAAATCATATTTCGAATAATATGGTTTTGGTCCTCATGATATATCTTAATCCTCTCCCAAGTGTGTTCAAGTAATTTGCACACATTTTTAGTATCAACTAAAAAAATTGTATTTATTTATTTGCAAGGAAAAAGTGGGTACATCAAGGCCTTTAGCCACTAAAAACGAACTCCAGATACATGTACTACCTGGCACATTTGGCTTTATGTAGGTACTGGGGAATTGAACCCAGGTCATTAGGCTTTGCAGGCAAGTGCCTTAACCTCTGAGCCCTCTCTCCAGCCAGCTCTTGCTCACATTTTTTATTTTATCTGAAATAGAGATCTTGGGGATCATATGAATACTGTTCATGTAATTAGTTGACTTAAAGATAGTTGTGGAAATCCTTTGGTAGTTGAAGGTAAAAATTCACTTCACAAAAGTATTGGACAGTTTGTCATAGATGCTGTTGAGTCACTGACATGTATAAAAATGCGTAAGATGGGCTGGAGAGATGGCTTAGCGGTTAAGCGCTTGCCTGTGAAGCCTAAGGACCCCGGTTCGAGGCTCGGTTCCCCAGGTCCCACGTTAGCCAGATGCACAAGGGGGTGCACGTGTCTGGAGTCCGTTTGCAGTGGCTGGAAGCCCTGGCGCGCCCATTCTCTCTCTCCCTCTATCTGTCTTTCTCTCTGTGTCTGTTGCTCTCAAATTAAAAAAAAAAAATGCGTAAGATAAAGTACCTGGGTCTTTAGAAGTCATTTCTAGGGTGGTAAGTACAAGCGCTTGTAACCATAGTAGAAATACACAGATTGTTAATGATGGAGGAATGTGCAATGTATTTATCTGTATCCAACTGTAAATTGAACCAACTAGGTATCAAAAACAAGTTTTTGAAAAATGTGTCTGTACTGAACATGTGCAGACTTTAAATTCCCTAAACAGTGTTACAACCATTTACATAATATTTATGTTGTATTAGATGTTATAAGTAATCTAGAGATTAAAGTATATTCCAGATATATGTAGATTCTATACAAGTATATAGTGAACTCAGGGTGGCCTCAAGGAGCAATCCTCCTACCTTTCTGAGTGCTGGGATTAAAGGTTTGTGCCACCACACCCGGCAAGATGTGAGGATTCTTTAGGAGAGTAAAGATATCGTTTATAGGGACAGAAGTATGGCTGTTTGTACCCTGTATTGTGTTTACCTACTTTTCTGTTACTGGATCCTGAGTTTCTTGAAGAATAATTTTTTTGTTCATTATTTTTCTTTAGCACTTGAGTATGCTCTCATTCTTTATAGGAAATGATCACTACTGTTGAGTTTATAGATATGTTTAAGAGTGCAAGTGATCAAGATAGCATGAGGATAGAGTTGCTATTAAAGACAAAGAAGGGAGCTGGAGAGATGGCTTAGCGGTTAAGGTGCTTGCCTGTGAAGTCTAAGGACCAAGGTTCAATTCCCCAGTACCCACATGGTGTCGCATGCATCTGGAGTTTGTTTGCAGTGGCTAGAAGCCCTGGCACATCCATATTCTTTCTCTCTCTCATAAATAAATAAAAACTTAAAAAAACCACAAAGAGGGACATTATTCATTGGAGAATGAATGGACAAATCTTTAAAACCCTCAGATTATTGCCTTCCATATTCATAGGATATTTTAAACAATGGGTTTTAGTTTTACTCCTTTTTTGCATCTTCTTAAATTCAAAGCTATACCTATTGAAATGGAAGGATTTTGTCTTTTTCTGAAGTATTTTTTCCTATTTTCTAATGCTTTAAAAAATTTATTGTGAACCAGGTGTGGTGACACATGCCTTTAATCCCAGCACTCGGGAGACAGAGGTAGGAGGATCAGATCCCTGTGAGTTCTAGGCCACCCAGTGACTGCAGAGTGAATTCCAGGTCAGCCTATGCTAGAGTGAGACCTTACCTTGAAAAAAAAAAAAAAATCAAAAAAAATTTTATTGTGGGCTGGAGAAGATGGCTTAGTGGTTAAGGCATTTGCCTGCAAAGCCAAAGGACCCTGGTTTGATTCCCCAGGTCACATGTAAGCCAGATACACAGGTGGTGCATGCATCTGGAGATCTGGAGTTCGTTGGCTGGAGGCCCTGGCCTACCCATTCTCTCCCCCTCCCCCCCGTCTCTCGAATAAATAAATGTTTCTTAAAAATTAGTTAAAAATTTATTGTGAACTTTATTGTATGAACATATTACATATTAGTCATATTACCACTGGGTTATACTCTTAATGTTTCCTTTCCTCTGACCCATTACACTGAGGGCTGCCCTCAGTGGAGTTACTGGTATTCACTATGGGATCATGATTACACCAGTCAATTTGGGGGGGACCACAGTACCTTAGGATACTCCTCTCCGCCCTGTGGCTCTTAACGTCTTTCAGCCCCCACTTCCACCATGTTCCCTGAGCCTTAGAAGTCAGATTATAGGTCTCCCTTGATGTTACTGTCTGCTTCCTTTGCTTTTCTGCTCTGAGTTTTGGGTCTCCTCATAGGTTACTGCTATCTCCCTGGAGGAGGTTTTCAGGCTAGCAGTGAGAGCAGCACTCAATGTTTAATCCACCTCTTCTTCCATAATGTCTCCTGGGACTTACAGATGTGACAAAAATGGTCTAAAGTATCTTTTTTTTCCCTGACTTACGTGTTTGTTTCAAATATCTGCAGGTATTTGAAGCTAAAATGGTACCAAGAAAGAATGGAGTAAAAGTACATTTCAGCAGCCATTTGGCTAGTATTTCTTATGGCCAGAAACTTAGAATGTCAACTAAGTTGCATGTAAAATATTGAGTTGGAAAAATTAAATTTTATAGTGTAATATTTATTTTTAGTTTTTGGTTTTTCGAGGTGGGGTCTCACTTTAGCTCAGGCTGACCTGGAATTCACTCTGTATTCTCAGGGTGGTCTCAAACTCACGGTGATCCTCCTACCTCTGCCTCCCAAATGCTGGGATTAAAGGCATGCGCCACCACACCTGACAAATTTTGTAGTTTAAAATAAAAATATGTAGTATTATTAGAGGGTAGTGTTTTAAGTGTTAAAGTTAACAAATAAGCTGCTGGAAAGTAAATTTTGAATTGTGTCTTTTTTTATAATTGCAGGACTTTATTGACCTGACATTATCGAAGACTCAACGAAAGACTCCAACGGTTATTCATAAACATTACCAAATTCATCGTATTAGACATTTTTATATGAGAAAAGTCAAATTTACTCAACAGAATTACCATGACAGACTCTCACAGATTCTAACAGATTTTCCGAAATTAGATGTAAGTTATATATATGGTTGTGTAAATAGAAACTTTCAAAGAATCAGTGTTGAGTGTACTCATTGGCAGAAAAAGAAACAAAATAATTGTTTTTCTCAGTTACTCTAATTCAGTGACAAAGCTGGGTTTAGAATCCACGGTTTTTGAATCCTTAGTTTCTCTTGCAGCCTCTGAACTTGCTAAGGCCAGCCCTAGTTTAGATGAAAGCTGTGGAAGCCGGGATTCTTGGATGGCCTGTTAGATTGTCCAGACTTCATCACCTCCCTATAGTTAAGGCTTTTACTCAGAGTTAATGGCTCAAGACCTACCGTGGTTTGTGGTCCTTTTGGTGGTGGTCAGTTCAACACTGATGTTCTCCTTCAGGCATGGGGAGCTGTGAACAAAAGCTGAAAGCTGTAGTTGATAGCACTTGTTTGTTTAGCTTCAGAAATATAGAGTGGAGCTAGGCATGGTGGCTCATACCTTTAATCCCAACACTCGGGAGGCAGAGGTAGAAGGATCATCATGAGTCTGGGGCTATGCTGAGCCTACATGGTGAATTTCAGATCAGCCTATAGGCTAGAGCCAGACCCTACCTCAAAAAACGGGCTGGAGAGATGGTTTAGCGGTTAAGCGTTTGCCTGTGGACTAAGGATCCGGGTTGAAGGCTCGATTCCCCAGGACCCACGTTAGCCATTTGCATAAGGTAGCACATGCATCTGGAGTTTGTTTGCAGTGGCTGGAGGCCCTGGCATGCCCATTCTTTCTAACTGCCTATTTTTCTCTCTCTGTCACTCTCAAATAAATAAATAAACAAAAAATATTAAAACAAAAAACAAAATGCAGAGTGGAAACTGCTTGTCAGCTTGATAAACAGTCTTATGAGTGTCTGTGGGTTATTTGGGGTTGTGATGAATATGAAAATCAGTACAGTCTAAGAGCCTAAATTAGCCATTGCCCCACAATGGTCCCTGAATTTAGGTGAGGCAGAGGGAAAGGGTTGGTTTGCATGATACTTTTGAGGCTTATCATTTTAAAATTGCAGTGGTGTGTAAAATAACAAAGTAAAAATTACTACTAGAGTCTTCTCCAGGGCTTCACACAGTTACTCAAGTCATGTTAAATAAATGAATGATTTCTTGGGAAAAGTCAAGTGTTAGAGAATACCTGAGTGTAAAAAAAAAAAAATTAAGAATGAAATCATTCTAAACAGACTTGATAGGCTAGGAAACATCTGGTTTTAGCAATCTATATTAATGTAATTTATATCAAGTTCTTGTGGCTCCTTGTTAAGTTACTATTTTTTTCATTGTTATTTATACATTAGGGTAGGAGAATTTAGAGGTATAAACATTCTATTACTACTACTCAGTTACTTAGTAACTGTTACCCTCTATTCTGAAATTGTTCTCAGATAAGCATAGTTTTCATTTGTCTGAGGACAGAGTTGTCATTCACTAAACACTTAGGACAAGGTAGGTTTGGTTTCAAGTACTAGGGATACAGTAGTAATAAAAGTTGTTATTCTTTATGGGGCTTGTTGGCACAGGAGATAGAGGTGGGGGGCTCTCAAGTTTGATGCGTAGCTAGATTCTGTCCACATGTAACGTAATCAAAATTAATTAATTTTTAAAATTATATTGAAAAATAGAAATTGGGGGAAAGGGAGAGGAGAAATAAGACTATAGCCTTTTAAAAATTAAATTAAAAAAATAGAAATTAAGAAGCTGGCCGTGATGGTGCACACCTTTAATCCCAGCACTTCGGAGGAAGAGGTAGGATTGCAGTGAGTTCAAGGCCACTTTGAGACTACATAGTGAATTCCAGGTCAGCCTGCGTTAGAGGGAGACTCAACCTCCAACAAACCAGTGGGGAGAAAGTGAAGCAAATATAAAAGTGTATGGTGACTCATAAAAGAAATGAAGTTAAATCAGAGGAGTAGGAATTGTCTAGAGAATGGCGGTTAGGGTAAGTAGAAGTGACCACTGTTGCCACCCTGGGGGTACTTGTATTTCATGTGTTTTTTTTTAATTGTTTTTATTTATTTGAGAGAGAGAGAGAGGTAGGCAGATAGAGAGAAAGGCCATGCCAGGGCCTATAGCCACTGAAAATGAACTGCAGATGCATGTGCTACCTTATGCTTCTGGCTTATGTGGATACTGGGGTATTGAAATGTGTGTCCTTAGACTTTTCTGGGAAGCACTTTAACTGCTGAGCCATCTCTCCAGCAGCCCCCCCCCGCTCCCCCCCTTTTTTTTTTCCTGTGGTAGAATCTCACTGTAGCCCAGGGTGACCTTGAACTCATTCTGTAGTTCCAGGCTAGCCTTGAACTCACAGTGACCTTCCTACTTCTGTCTCCTGAGTTATGGGCTTAAAGGTGTGTGCCACCATGCTCAGTGTTTATATTTCTTTCGAGTAAATTGACAGGGTCATTGGCTGGGAGAGGGTACTGGGCAGACGAAGCTGCATGGAGGTATTCTCCATGTGCTATTCACATTAGCATAAGAAACTGTTGGTGGACCAGAATAATGGCTATGCATTTTGTTTGTTTGTTTGTTATAGGATATCCATCCATTTTATGCTGATTTAATGAATATCCTCTATGACAAGGATCATTACAAATTGGCTCTAGGACAAATAAATATTGCCAAAAATTTGGTGGACAAGTAAGATAATTTCTTATTTTATAATGTCTTAAGTTCTGCTCAAACTCAGGGGTGGAAGCTTACTTGTTAATATTTTTAAGTGTTGCTAAAGACTACGTGCGGCTTATGAAGTATGGCGATTCTCTGTACCGCTGCAAGCAGCTGAAGCGTGCTGCCCTTGGACGGATGTGCACTATCGTCAAGAGACAGAGGCAGAGTTTGGAGTATTTGGAACAAGGTACCTGGTACACATAAGCAGGAATGTATTTCATATTTAGGTCTTGTTCTTGAGATTTTTGTGTTGTTTGTTTTAGAGGTGACAGAATCAATTTTTCTTTTTGGAGCCTGATAACAGAGTCTAGTAGGGTAGCCCATTCTCTCTTTTTTCTATCTCTCAAAAGTGCCTACAATCTAATATTCCTGTTCAGAGAATGTATGTCTTGAGAGTGAGACAGAGAATGGGCACACCAGGGCCTCCTTTAGCCACTGCAAACAAACTCCAGATGTATGTGCCACCTTATGCATCTGGCTTACGTGGGTGCTGGGAGATGAACCTGGGTCCTTAGGCTTTGCAGGCAAGTACCTTAACCGTTAAGCCATATTCTCCACCCCCCCATGACATTTTAAAAATGATACTTTATTTACTGATAGAGGTAGAGATGATAGGTGTACCAGGGCCTCCTGCCAGTGCAAATGAAATCCAGATGTATGCACCACTTTGTGCATCTGGCTTTACATGGATACTGGGTAACTGAACCTGAGCTGCCAGGCTTTGCAAGCAAGTGCTTTTAACCATTGAGCCATTATTCTAGCTCAGCATTTTTATTTAATTAAATTAAAAAAAATTTTTTTTTAACTTGTTTGAGGTAGAGAGAAAGAGGCAGACAGAGCAAGAGAGGGTGTAGATGCACCCAGGCTTCCTGCCACTGCAAATGAACTCCAGGCGCATGTACCACTTTATGCATCTGGCTTTATGAGGGTACTGGAGAACTGAATCCAGGCTGTTAGGCTTTGCAAGCAAGCTCTTTAACTGCTGAGCCCTCTTTCTCTCCAGCCCCCTAATTTTTTTTAAAGAAATACTTTTATTTAATAGGACAGTTTCTGAGTTAATGTTAAGGCATTTGTCTGCAAAGTGTAAGCACCCAGGTTTGATTGCCTAGTACCCACATAAGCCATGTGCCCTAAGTGGTGCATGTGTCTGAAATTTGTTTGCAGTGGCTGGAGGCCCTGTTGTGCTCATTCTCTGTGCCTCCTCTCAAATAAATGAATAAATAAATAAGACATTAAGAAATTATTTGTCTTCATACCTGCATATATTTTTATATAATACAAACATACACACCCCTCCCCAAGGGAGGGGATTGAACTGAGGGTCTTGGGCATGCTAGGCAAATATTCTACCACTCAGCTATATTCTATACTCCAGTTCTAAAAATACTTTTTGAAAGCTGGGCATGGTGGTGAATGTGGTGAATGCCTTTAATCCCAGCACTCAGGAGGCAGAGATAGGAAGAAACTTTTTGACTTGTTTGGCTTTATTCTCTTTGCCTTGAAATGATTTGTTTGTTTGATTTTTGAGATATGGTTCACTCTAGCCCATGCTGACCTGGAATTCACTATGTAGTCTCAGGGTGGCCTCGAACTCACAGCAATCCTCCAACTCTGCCTCTCAAGTGCTGGGATTAAAGGTGTGTGCCACCACACCTGGCTGAAATGATTTTTTTCAAGGCTTATGATAGTAGCTTCTTAAAAATGCTTTTCTACAGATCTGTGGGATCCTCATGATAGCCTGCTGGGTGCTGTACTGGAGTTGTGTTGGTACTACACATGAGGCAACTAAATGGAAATAGTTCACATAGACTGCTACAGCATGCCTACTTTCTTCAAAATAATACTGTTATCCAAACAATTTTGTTTAATGGTAATTATCTGGCCCCTTTCTCATAAATATGGTTTTTGGCCCTACTTTTGACTCATTGAAATAAAGTAGCAGTTTCGTAGGCTTGAATATATGATCTCTTGGTACGGCCATAGTTGGAAAATACTATTGGGTGGATGTGTGCATACTTGAGTCCTTGCCTTTATTCTTTTTTACCCACTTAGGTTTTCTCCATTATATTTTCATTTTAATTAAGAGCTAGGCTGGAGAAATGGCTCAATGGTTAAGGTGCTTGCCTTCAGAGCCTAACAACCCAATTTTGATTCCCCAGCACCCATGTAAAGTCTATGCACAAAGTGGTATATGCATCTGGAGTTAGTTTACAGTGGCTGGAGGCCCTGGTGCCTCTCTTCTACCTCTCTCTGCTTTCAGGTAAATAAATAAATTTTTTAAAAGTTAAGAGTCAACTGGACCTGGTTTTGTATGCCTATAGGCCAGACTACTCAGGAGGCTGAGGCAAGAGGATCTCAAGTTCATGGTCTCAGTGAGCTACAGAGTGAGTTGATTGCTAGCCTTAGTAAGACTGTCTTTTAAAATTGAATAAAAAGAGGACTACCTGTGTAATATGTACAAAGCTTAATAGCCAATGTGCCCCCTTCCTCAAACAAAAGTTGGATAAGGAATTAGGGATATTGTTAATATAACTGTGAGCCTGGAGCATAACTAACTGAAAACATAATTTTGTGCAAATCTTGAATTTTGAGTTTGTTTTTCAATTTACACTTTTCATAGTCCGTCAGCATTTATCCCGCTTGCCAACCATTGATCCAAATACAAGGACTCTGCTTTTATGTGGGTATCCAAATGTTGGGAAATCCAGCTTCATCAATAAGGTATGTCTGTCTTTTAATCAATTTGTGGGATATGGGGTGAACTTGGTATATTTTTGACTGACAACATAGTCCTTTGGTAAACATTAACTTTGTGTTGAAAAAGTCCCTGTTACTTGAGTATGTCCAAGTTCCTCTCGGGAAGGTTTAACTCATTGTCTGAACCTAGATTTATAGAGCTATGACCAGAAGCTCTTACTACAATTTTTTAAGGAATTTGAGAAATTGAATTTTCTGTTCTAAGGTAGGGTCTCGCTGTAGCCCAGGCTGACCTGGAACTCACTGTATAGTCTCAGGGTGGCCTTGAATTCATGGTGCTCCTCCTGCCTCTGCCTCTCGAGTGCTGGGATTAAAGGTGTGTGTCACCACGCCCAGCTGAAATGTATTTTTCAACAAAATGGAGGGCTTTTCAATTCATTCATTTTCATTCTTGTGTGTGTTAGTGCACTCTGAAAATGATTTTGTCAGGTAACACTTAGGGAGCCTCCCAGTGTGAAGCTGCCTGGGTGTTAGTCATACTGGTGGCTATGTTAGCTTTCATAAGAACTGTGATGTCCATTTTAGTAGTGAGTTTTCTGAGTCTATATTTTATTATTGTTGCCTTATGTGGTTTTTGCTGATTTGAAACTGTGCCTCATTGTGTATCCTGGGCTGACCTTGAACCTACTATTCCTTGCCTTCCAAGGGCTGGTATGTACTAGAATTCTTAAGATCCAATTCTAACATTTGAGTAACTCAGTAATTTGGTACTTTAAAAACAATTTGAACTTAAAGAAGCTAAAAGGAGTAAAAATAGCATTTAAGGGGCTGGAGAGATGGTTTAGTGGTTAAGCTACCTGCCTGTAAAGCCTTAGGACCAGGCTCAATTTTTTAGTACCTGCATAAGCCAGATGCTCAAGGTGGTGCATAAGTTTGGAATTTGTTTACAGTGGCTAGAGACACTGGCCTCTTTCTCTATCTGCCTTTCTCTCTCTCTCAGGTAAATAAATAAAATACTTTTTGAAAAAAGCATTTAAGTCAGCTTCCAACTGGTAGTAGCAAAGCTCTCAGGGGTCCTAACTGAAGTTTTAAATGCTTATTGGCATGCTCTGAAATGGCCACAGGTAACTTTTTCAATTGCAGTTTAAGTTAATTTGGCAAATTGAAAAATTTTGTTCTTGAGTCAGCATGAATCACCAATCAAGACTTAGATCCAATTTTAACATTTGAGTAGCTCAGTAAATTGGTACATTAAAGCATTTTGACTCTAAAGAACCTAAAAGGAGTAAAAACAGCATCCAAGGGGTCTGAGAGATGGCTTAGCAGTTAAGGCACTTGTGTGCAAAGCTTAAGGTCCCAGGTTGGATTTTCAGGTACCCACATAAGCCAGGGTGATGCATGAGTCTGGAGTTTGTTTGCAGTGGCTAGAGGTCCTGGTGTGCTCATTCTCATTCATTCTCTCTCCTTCCCCCCTCCTCAGCAGTGAGTGGTTGATGGGCCCTGTAGCAGTCAGTCTCATGTTGTCGGGATGAACATCCAGACCAGATACAGTTTATGGGAAGGAGAGATTTAGTGAAGCTTGTAGATCCAGGGGAAGTTTCCTAATGGCAGAAGGTGATCCCAGCAGAGAGAAAAGCTACCACGAGCACCATAAGCAAACATACTTCAGGAACTCTAGACAAAGCTCCAGCACTTTGTATGTCTTTAGACTGGAATTCTAAATCCATCCCCATACCTTAGAGCTGGACCCTGGGATCCACCACAGTGACACCTCCTCCAGCCAGGCTGCTGAAGATCTATATAACAAGCTTTAATAAAACTCCTGAATCCATTGGGAGGGGCATCTATTCAAACCACCATATTCCGGCGCTGACCCCCAATAGATTTGTGACCATCTCATATTGTAAATTGTATTCAAATTGTATTAATTGTATTCCAAATTTAAAGGTCCTCACAGTTTTGCCAACTTAAGACAGTTCTAAAGTCTCACGTCTCCTTTGAGATTTAAGATCATCTCTGAACTGTGAGTCCTGTAAAATCAAAACAAATTACATATTTTCAACATATAAAGTTACAGAGCCAGGCATGGTGGCATACATCTTTAATCCCAGCACTCAGTGCTGTAAATTCTAGGCCACCCTGAGGCTCTATAGTGAATTCCAGGTCAGCCTGAACTAAAGTGAGCCCCTACCTTGAAAAACCAAAATAAAATAAATAAATAAACATCTCTAACTGCTGTAAGGCATAACAGGGAGAGATTGGAACAATGTAAACTCAACCATGAAGCAAACATCTGCAGTCTCTGGATTTTTAATTCTGTCCCTCTAACTATGCTGAATAGCCAGGGAAAACTTTCATTCTGAGCCAGCAGAGCTCTATGGTAGCCCTTTCACAGTCTGGCTATATCTAAAACATCTTTGGGTCTCCATGTAAACCAGTCTTATCTTCCAATGGCTTTATCAGTCTCATTATAACGGTTATCACACCTTGTCTATATGTCCTGTCCTAGCAGCAGCTTCTGGAACTGTGTGTACTTTATGACCACTGTGTGTGTTTTTCATGTTTTTAAAACCAATACTAGGTGTGCAAGACACAGCCACGTTTTTAATTCAGGGATTTCAGGGATGAAATTGTGACCTGAAAGAGCAGATTCCTTTTTTTTAGATTTTTTTTTTTTTTCCTTTGGTTTTCAAGGAAGAGTCTCATTCTAGCCCAGGCTGACCTGAAATTCCCTATGTAATCTCAGGGGGCCTTGATCCTCCTACCTCTCTGACCCAAATGCTGAGATTAAAGATGTACACCACCACGTCTGGCCAAATCTCTTATTAAAAGAGTGTATTTCTATCATTCAGTCCTTCTAGGGTGAAATCACATCAGATATTCTCTCCATTGTTTTAATGTAAAGCAGTTGAGCCATCTTTTTTTTTTTTTTTTGTTTTTAAATTTTCCACGGTAGGGGTCTCACTAGCTCAGGCTGACCTGGAATTCACTATGCAGTCTCAGGGTGGCCTCGAACTCCCTGTGATCCTCCTGAGTGCTGGGATTAAAGGTGTGTGCCACCACACCGGCTGTTTTTTTTTTGTTTTTGTTTTGTGAAGTAGCATCTCTCTCTAGCCCAGCTGACATGAAATTCACTTTGTAGTCTCAGGCTGGCCTTGAACCTAGGGTGATCATGCTACCTCTGCCTACTGAGTGCTGGGATTAAAGGCGTGCGCCACCATGCCCGGCTGAAAGTTATTGGTTAATAGGTGTGGAGTTTGGGTTTTATAAGATCAAGAGTTATGGAGGGCTGGGGAAATGGCTCAGCAGTTAAAGGCACTTGCTTGCAAAGCCTGCAGCCTGGATTCGTTTCCCCAATACCCATGTGGAGCTAGGCCTACAAAGTTACTCATGCATCAGAGTTTGTTTGCAGTGGCAAGAGAGGTCCTGGTGTGCCCTTGTATACCCCTTGAAATAAGTGAGGGAGAGAACTCAGCCCCCCAAAATCCCTCCTCAGTCCCATCCACCACTTTGCCCTGGCATCCTCTGAGCTCCTTTGACTCTCAGGTCCCATCTCCCCAGGGGCTCTTCTGTCCACCCATGCACCTCTGCAGTCCCTGACCTTGTTGCTCTGAGGCTATACTTCACATGTACCTACCACACTACGACTAACTTTTTTGGTCTCAGCCCTCTCCTGCTCTCCACCGTAGTCCTTGTTGCCATCTGCATCTTGTTGTCTCTCTTCTGTCTCCACGCCTGTCTTTTCCCGCCCTTCTCTGATTCTTATCTTTGCCTCCTCTCTGGTGGTCCCCATTTGTACCCCCTGAAAGCTTTCTCTTCTTTGTGCATGTTTTATCCTTGAAACATCTGTGTATTCCAGTCTCTCTTTCCCCTGTCTCCATCACAGGTTCTAGCCCATTCTCGCCTGCTCTTTGTCTCGTGTAGATACCCTCATCCCCTCTCTGCACCCCCGCCTCATCCCAGGTTCTGTCTCCCATCTTTCTTGAGATTATTAATGTGTTAACAATAGCAGCTTCAGGAACCTAAAACCAGTCTCTGTGCCAGTAAATTTTAAACTTGTTTTAATTTTTCCAATTTTAAGTCTTATATCTCTCAGTCTTATATCTTCAGCCAAGCACATAAGTCCATTACAAATTTAATCTTGATCAGACTGTCTGGTCATGGGCAGTAGAATGCAGCCAGCCATTATGCCAGTAGCCTAGTTCCAATAAAATTCCTTAGAAAAATTCACAAGACAAGTTTCCAAATACAATTTTCTCTGCATTTAGCATTTTCAAATTCTGATCAGAATAGTCCATAATACTTGGCTTACTGCTCCAGAAGTCATCTCCAGTTGCAGATACAAAGTCCTTGTGCATTCCTCAAAAACAAATGTTCCAAAAGACCAAAATTCACAGGGTCAGATCCATCTCAGCAGCTCTACCCTACTCCTGGTACCAATTATGTAATAGCCTTACATATTTGAGTTGAACTGCTAAACCAGACATAGATTATGAAAAGAAGGGACTTTCTGAAGCTTTTAAATAGTAATAGTAAACTTTAAAACGGAAGTTCCAAAATGGCAGAAGTTGGTCCCCCTTCACGGATTCCAGCAGAGAGAAAAGCCACCACCAGCACCATAAACAAACACACTCCAGGAACTCCACACAAAGCTCCAGCGCTTTGTTTGTCTTTATACTGGAATTCTAAATCCACTCCCACACCTTAGGCCTGGACCCTTAAGATATTTCCACAGTGACACTTGCAGCCAGGCTGCTGAAGATCTAAATTACAAGCTGTAACAAAACTCCTAAATCTATTGAGGGACATCCATTCAAATTACTACAGGTCCTATTGGACTGCAGATATAGAGCATTTTCCTTGTCAATGAAGGTGGAGTGAGAGAAAATGAAGGCTGCTGCATAACTGAGGGGTGGTAGGCTCATGGTGCTGGGCAGAATGAGGAGCCAGGAGACATTTCTCAGAAGTTGCTAATACTGGGCTGTAGAGATGGATCAGTGGTTAAGGGGCTTGTCTGCAAAGTTTAACAACTAGGGTTTAATTCCCCAGTACCCACATAAAGCTAGAAACACATTTGTAGCAGCTAGAGGCCCTGGTACACACACTCATTCTCATTCTCTCTTTGTGTTTCTCTGTTCTCTCTGCTTGCAAATAAATATATTTTTTTTTAAAGTTGATAATACCTGTCCTACAAAGTTTAATCATATGAAATCTGTGGAAGTTTCTTTCCCCCCCAAAGTGAAAATTAGTCTTTTTTAAAAAATATATATTTATTTGAGAGAGAGAGAAGGAGGGAGAGAATGGATATGCCAGGGCCTCTAGCCACTGCAAACAAACTCTAGACGCATGTGTAGGAAAAAACCCCCACAGGGGGTCCCCACGCTCTGCCCGGATAAGGCTACACCCCAAATCACTCACTCACGAGAAGCGGTCTTGATGCAAACTGCAAGAGGATTTTATTCCAAGCGCGCTGGGGCCCACAGTCGTACACCGCACAGGGGTAGAGGACTGCAGAGCCCCGAATGCAGGAATGGGGTAGTTTTTACAGGGTTTCTAACAAAGCCTGTGTATTAGACCAATCATTATTTAATATCAGGAGCCCCTGCAGGGTGTTAGCCAGTCAGTTTGTGCCACCCCACAGTTTCTAAGCCAATTAGTTTACTTTGCTCAAGCCCCTCATGGACCAATCACTCTCTTATGACTATGACCTTGGTGGTCAGTGTTTGCGCAGGTCCTTGGGTGGGAGTAGCAGAGTGTGGTATCAGTCTCCTGTGACCTTGGAGGTCAGCACTTGTGCAATTCCTTAGGTGGGGGTAACAGAGTATGGTATCAGCCTCCTATGACCTTGGTGGTCTGAGGCAGGCTGCTACAGCCTATGGTGCGAGTTACTAAGGCTTACAGTGTAGGCTACTAAGGCTTACAGTGTGGGCTATTAAGGCTTATGGTGCAGGCTATTTACAGAAACCAAATAAGTGGTTCACTTCATTACTCATTTCCCATCCTTGAGGGCTATCTCATGCCCTTTTACCTAGTTTTATATTAGGAGTGGGCTCTGATACAATGAGAAGAGGGATTCTTTACTTGCTTCTGACAGAGAGTAAAACCTGGAGTTTGAGGTATGCAGGTGGCCCGCTTAAGCTCCCCTTGGAGCGTGATAGTATTTCTGAGCTTCTGAATTCTTGGGCCTTTCACATGCACCTCCTTGTGCATTTGGCCAGTATGGGTCCTGGGGAATTGAACCAGGGTCTTCAGGCTTCACAGGCAACACCTTAACTGCTAAGCCATTTCCCCAGACCTTTTTTTGTTAAGTGCTAGGGTTTGAGCCCAGGGCCCCTGTACATGCTAGGCAAGCATTCTACCACTGAGTTGAAAACCCTAAGTTGTCCAACGTTGGCCTTGAATGTGCACAGACCTCCTGACCATAGATAGGCATTCAGCATCAAGGATGGACATAAATCAGTCTTGATAATTAATGAGCAGATGCCATTCTTGCATCCATGTGCTTTGGAATTCTTTTTGTTTGCTTGTTTTTCAAGGTTGGATCTTGCTGTAGCACAGGCTGACCTAGAATTCACAATGCAGTCTCAGGGTGGCCTTGAATTCTCTGCCTCCTGAATGCTGGGATTAAAGGCATGCACCACCATACCCGGCTGGAATTCTTGAGATTGTAAAAGTATTCTTTTCTTTGAAGGTGACTAGAGCAGATGTGGATGTTCAGCCCTATGCATTTACGACCAAGTCTTTGTTTGTTGGACACATGGATTATAAGTATCTGCGTTGGCAGGTGAGACTTCTATCTTTAAATATGCCACAAACACCTTGGGATTTGCCTTAATGGAATTTGATGACTTGTAAAGATCTATAGCACATGTTCATTCTATAATGCACTTGTTATACAGTCAGCTGTGAGCAACATCCTCTAGGGAGAATTCTAGGAGGTGGAGAAATAGTTGATCTGATATTGCATAGAACTTCCATCACCATAAAGAAAACTTATCTGAGCTATCAGGATGGGTAGGGACAATTCAGATGTGTGTAAATCAGAAGCAGCAACCAACTTCCTTGTAGCTTTCTGTATTCTGTAGTAGTGATGCCTATAGTTAAATGAAATTCCCTTCGTATTGTTTTAAACTATTGTCACTAGAAATGACATTACTATTTAAAAGCATCAGTCTAGATCCATTGTCAAATCTAAGTTAATAAATGATGAGGAGGCTGGAGAAATGGCTTAGCAGTTAAGGCACTTGCCGGCAAAATCAAAGGACCTGTGTTTGATTCCCCAGGACCCACATAAGCCAGATGTACAAGGTGGTGCATGCATCTGGAATTCGTTTGCAGTGTCTAGAAGCCCTGGCATGCCCATTCTGTCTGTCTCTCTCTTTGCCTATTTCCATCTCTCAAATAAATAAAAATAAAAGATAGATAAATTATGAAGAACATAATCCCTCATGTCTAAGAGTCTGTCATATATTCCAGGCTTTGGCTTTTTTGCAAGGTAGGGTCTTGCTGTAGGCTAGTGTGACCTGGAGTTTACTTTGTAGTCTCAGTCTCATGCTGACCTTAAACTCACAAGTGATCCTCCTACCTCTGCCTCCCAAGGGCTGGGATGAATATAGTATGTCATCACACTTGGCTAGGTATTCCAGTTTTTACATTTTATAATGTTAGTGAGAAAAGAGGGCTTATTTTACACAAGGTCATGAATCTTTAATGAACTCAGTAATTCCCATTGGCCTGAACTCACTATGTATCCCAGACTGGACATAAACTCTAGACAATTGTGTATTATCTTCTCCAGTGCTGGGATTGTAGGTATGGGCCACTACACCCAGTTCTTATTCTTTTACTGTAGAAAGACAGTGTTCTCTCTCACTGCTTTTTTAAAAAAATTATATCATGGCCAGTTTCTGAAAAAAATAAATATATTTTATTTATTTATTTGGGAGAGAGAGAAAATTGGTATGCCAGGGCCTCTAGCCACTGCAGATGATCTCCAGATGCATGTACCTCCCTGTGCTTCTGACTTAACTTGAGTTCTGGAGAGTTGAACTGGGATCCTTTGGCTTTGCAGGCAAATGCCTTAATCGCTAAGCCATTTCTCTAGCCCAGAAATCTATTTATTTACTAGTTTTGTTAGCTCTGGTTAGGATGTGTGAGAATGACAGTTTTTAAATGAATGTAATGAAGCCTGGTTTTAGGTTGTAGATACTCCAGGAATTTTGGATCATCCTTTGGAAGATCGGAACACCATTGAAATGCAGGCCATCACAGCCCTGGCCCACCTTCGTGCTGCAATTCTGTATGTGATGGATTTGTCTGAGCAATGTGGACATGGGTTGAAGGAACAATTAGAACTCTTCCAGAATATCAAACCTCTCTTTATCAACAAGGTAAGTGTTATAACTCATATTTTAATTGGTAGGGCAACACTAGTTCTCCTTTATTTTGGATAACATGCTCAAATACCTGTGGATACCTGATGGACTGAAGGACTTGAACACAAGCAGCGCAGTACCATGACAGCTGATCTGATAATTGATAAGGCTCCTAAGTCACTGCCTGGATGATTGTGTACAACGAGTGAAGAAGCTGAACAAAGGGATGCTCCTGTTGTAGGTAGAATGGAGCACAGGCATGGATACTTAGAATATGCACAACTTAAACTTTTGTGAATTTACTTGTGGAGTTTTCTGTTTAAGTCATGGTTCATCTTAGCTCAGGTAAATGAAATTATAGAAAGCAAGTCTATAAACATGGAGGGGACAGCAGCAGCATTCTGAAATATGAAAGTAATGATTATTTTTCTTTCTTGCCAGCCTCTTATAGTTGTAGCAAACAAATGTGATGTGAAGAGAATATCTGAACTTTCTGAAGATGATCAGGTAAATCACCGTAGGATTTTTTATTTTTTTGGTTTTTCAAGGTAGGGTCTCCCTCTAGCCTAGGCCGGCCTGGGACTCACGGCAATTCTACCTCTTCTCCTGGATTAAAGGCATGTGCCACCATGCCTGGCCACCTTAGTGTTTTGAATACTTTTTACTTATTTTGTATTCTAAGGCAAAGATTAGAAGGAATTTTAGTCATTCTCAACCAGGTTTTTACTTTACAAGTGATTTAATCTCAGTGGATTGGTGACATTTTAAAAACCGGAAACATGGTTTTCCTGATTACTATTCTGTTCTTGACTCTGGAAATATCTGTGTTTGATGGACTGATACATTTAAAAACTTGGAAAACATGGTTTCATAGGGAAGGGCTGCTCTTAAGTTTCTCTTCCAGGAAGCTGTGTGCTTGGATATGTGCTTTATCTCTAGGGCGCATTTTTCAGAATAAGGTATTTTTGTTTTGTTTTGTTTTTCTGTTTTGAGGTAGGGTCTCACTCTAGCCCAGGCTGGCCTGGAATTCACTATGGAGTCTCAGGGTGGCCTCGAAATCATGGCAGTCCTACCTCTGCCTGCCGGGTGCTTGGATTAAAGGTGTGCGCCACCATGCTCAGCAACAAGGTTTTTATTAGGATGGGTGTTACAGGGTTTTGTTAATAATAAAGAGTTCTGTGGTTAAATTAGTTTGGAAGTGAGTGATTAAGTTAAGGAAAATGTAGGTCTATAACTTATAAGATAGCTTTCCAGAACTGTGAATGAAGCATGAGGTGTTTGCTAACATTCTCCACTAAGTGGGTAATATTGGTAGGCTTGATCTTTTCAGAGTAATTTGATCCTGCAATCCTTTTAAGAGGCAGCTTTTAAGATAAGTGCTTTGAGAAACATGCACTAGTCTGCTGTACTCACACTGACTTTAGACCAGCAGCATCTACAATTTTGCCAGGTAACTTGTCAGAAATGCCAATCCTTGGGTACATCAGGCTCTAAGATGTGGCCGCAAGTTGTCCATGTGACAAATGCACAATGGAGTTCTGAGAACCCACTGCATTAGAATGCTGTCTGGTTGTATCTTTGGAGCCTTTTTCATTTGACTGAGTTAAGTAGAAGGTCCTGAGGTACAAGAAGCATGTAGTTTCTTCTTTAGTGTCTGTTTTGTTTGGGAATTTTATGTTTCATGAGGATTAATTTGCCTTCATTAGTCATACTGGTTTTCTCAGGGTGTGATAGTATATTTTTAAAAATTTTAATTATAGCTGGGCGTGGTGGCGCACAACTTTAATCCCAGCACTCGGGAGGTAGAGGTAGGAGGATTGCCGTGAATTCGAGGCCACCCTGAGACTACGTAGTGAATTTCAGGTCAGCCTGGGTTAGAGTGAGACCCTACCTCAAAAAAAAAAAAATTCTAATTATATCAACACTGATGTCAGAAAATACACTTGTCTTTGAAAGAATCCTTAATGTCTTACATATTTGTTGGTATAAAAGGCATTGGAGGGTGGAAAAGAGAGAGTAACAGCAAGAAGGCTTAAGAAGTGAGTTAAGTTGGGCGTGGTGTGCAGTCCTTTAATCCCAGCACTCGGGAGGCAGAGGTAGGAGGATTGCCGAGAGTTCAAGGCCACCCTGAGACTACATAGTTAATTTCAGGTCAGCGTGGACCAGAGTGAGACCCTACCTTGAAACCCCCCCACACACACAAAAAAAAAGTGAGTTAAGAGACCAGCTGTGGTCAGGTATTTATACTTTGGGAGTCAGGCTCAGGTCCAGAGTCTACTTCCCAGCTGTGTGATAGGGAAGTGAGGTCATCCTTCTTAGCTCTGGTTTACTAGTAGAGGTGATGTCTGCATTATTGGTTACTTACCAGCTATGTGGTGGGAAAGTCCCTACATTCTGTTGAGACTTAGGTCTGTCTATTGAAGCAAATACCAGGCTAATTGGCTATTTGGCAGCTGTGTGGTAGGGAAGTAAAGTCACTTTCGATCCTTGGTTTATCTGTCCAGTGGAGGTTGTGCCTGTATCTTTGGTTGTTGACATTTCATGAGATTGGAAAGTAGATTCTACTATTTTTTCAATGCTGATATTTTTAGAGCCTGCTCTTTACTTAGGAGCCCTCCAGCATGACCATTACCTTTTATTTACTTTTTCCAGGTAGGGTTTGACTGTAGCTCCGGCTGACATGGAATTCACTATGTAGTCTTAGGGTGGCCTTGAATTCACAGTGGTCCTCCTACTTCTGTCTTCTGAGGGCTGGGATTAAAGGAGTGCGCCATCATGCCTGGCCATCACCATTATTTTTAGGTGATGGTGACACATGGTAGGTAGGTTCAGTAATTGTTTTGACCAGGGTCATGTGCTGATACATGGGTCGCAGACTTGACTATGTGATACCATTGCTTTGGTGCTTTTTTAAAAAAAATAATATTTATTGATTTATTTGAGAAAGAGAAAGAACAAAGCAGATACAAGAGGGATAATGTGCGTGCCAGGGCCTCTAACCACTGCAATGAACAAATTCCAGATGCATGCTTCCATTTTGTATATCTGGCTTTATGTGGGTACTGAGGAATTGAACCAGAGTCCTTAGGCTTTGCAGGCAAGTGCCTTAACCATGGAGCCATCTTTTCAGCCCCTGCTTTGTTCCTTTGATAATGGAAGTAGATCTTGTTCTTGAGTAGCTTTTTTAAAAAAAGTTTAGGGCTGGAGAGATGGCTTAGCGGTTAAGCGCTTGCCTGTGAAGCCTAAGGACCCCGGTTTGAGGCTCGGTTCCCCAGGTCCCACGTCAGCCAGATGCACAAAGGGGGCGCACGCGTCTGGAGTTCGTTTGCAGAGGGTGGAAGCCCTGGCGCGCCCATTCTCCCTCCCTTTCTCTGTGTCTGTCGCTCATAAATAAAAAAATTAAAAAAAAGAAAAGTTTAAATTTTTGTGTGCATGTGGGTGTGTGGGAGTTCAAGTGGGCACATGCTGTAGCTGGTCAGAACACAAGAACACAACCTTGGGTGTTGGTCCTTACGTTTCACCTTGTTTGGGGCAAGGTTTCTCTTCTTCACTGTGGTTTGCCAGGCTAGTTGGTCCACAGGCTTCTAGGCAATTTGCCTCCCATCTCACCTGGGTGTGCTGGTTTTATGATGCTTGCAGTAGTGCATCTAGCTTCACATGGGCTCTGGAGATCTGAACTTAAGTATTTATGCTTGCTTGACAAGTGCATTATTTACTGAACTATCTCTCGTCTGTGAGCTGCTTTAGTATCATGCATTGATCATCTGTCTCTATAATTTGGATGATATTTATACTTAGATATTAAGATGAGATTGGTTGGACACACACCAATTCCCTTTTAGAGTCTTAGTGATTCATAACTATATAGATTCATAAATGTTTTTTATTTAGGTTTTTCAAAGTAGGGTCTTGCTATAGCCCAGACTGACCTGGAATTCACTATGTAGTCTCAGGGTGGCCTTGAACTCACAGAAATCCTCCTACCTCAGCCTCCTGGGTGCTGGGATTCCCAAGTGCTGGGATTAAAGACATGTGCCACCATGCCTGGCTTTTCTTATGTTTTCTAAAGATTTCTCTTAGGGTGTGATGCCAAAAATTTAAAAAGGAAATAGCATTGAAAACATTTAAAATATTTTTTATTTATTTCCAGGCAGAGAGAAGGAGAAAAGGTGTACCAGGGCCTGTTGTCTCTGCAAATAAATTCTAGATGCATGCACTACTTTGTGCATCTGGATTTACATGGGTATTGGAGAATGGAGCTGAGACTGGCAGACTTTACAAGTACCTTTAACCAATGTGCCATCTCTCTGGCCCTTGAAGACTTTAAAAATTGACCTTGGTCAGGCAATAAATAGTATTACATAACTGTGGTCCCTATATTTGGAGGGCTGAGGCAGGAGGATTGTGAATTTGAGGCTGCATAATGAGTTCCAGACTAGCTTGAACTAAATAACAAGGTCCTGTCTCAAAGCGGGGTGGGGAATCGTGATCTTAGCTAAAGAATATTCTATAGAACTCTGATTTTACTTTGTTGTACATTTGATCCAGTTTTTATGTCTTTCTTTTTCACTTTTTTTTTTTAAGTTGCAGAACATTCTTAAAAAAGAAAAAACTTACAGATGTCTGATTTTCAAGGGTTAAAACATAATCAAAACTGGGGCTGGGGAGATGGCTCAACTGTTAAAGGAGCTTGTTTTCAAAATCTGTTGGCCCAGGATCAATGCCCTGCTGTCCACATAAAGGCAGATGCACAAAGTGTCACATGCATCTGGAGTACATATGTAGCCTGCTAGAGGCCTTGGCCACCCATTCTTTCTCTCCCTCCCTTGTTCTCTAATAGGTAGGTAGATAATAGATTATAGCCTTTCTCCCTCTCCTTGGGTACTCTCTTAAAAGATAAGATTAAAATATTTTTGAAAAATTACAGCTGTCTGAATAGTGTTTGTAACTTCCATTTGCAGAGCAGTAGTTTCTTCTGTAGGGGACTGGAAATGAGTGATATATGATTTACTTTCTTTTGCATTCCCAGAAAATATTTATAGACTTGCATGCTGAGGGATTACCTGTAATTGAGACCAGCACCCTGACTGAGGAAGGTGTTATTAAAGTTAAAACAGAGGTCAGTACTTTTTAATTCAAGTACCATTCTTTTTCTTTCATTTTAGGGAACAGGAAGAATATTTTTCTTTCCAGGAATAATTAGCACTCAAAATATTCACATAGCCAGCCAGGAATAATACACTATGGGGTAGATTTAGAATACTATCAGAACATTGATCCTTGTCCTACTCACATGAATGATGGGTTTTGAAGTGATAAGATTGTCCCCTACTATCTGTCAGGGATTGGCCCCAAGACAACATTCTCTATACCAAAATCTTCAGGTGTTCAAGTCTTTTGTATAAAATTATGTAATATTTTAAAATCACATCTTGAGTTCTTGTAACACCTCATATATTAAAATGATACACACATAGCTGCTGTCGTGCATTGTTTAGAAAATAATGACAAGAAAAATAAGAGCTCAGTTTAGCAGTGTTTTTCTTCTAATTTTGGTTTTTAATTGGTTGATTTCATAGATGTGGAACCCATGGAAGAGGAACAGATGTACCTAACAGTTCCCACAGCTGGAAATACTAATTTAAAATGGCTGCTGACCTTTTAATCTTTAAATAGTCCTATAGCAACTATAGTTAAATGTGATGCTGGGCATGGTGGCATACGCCTTTAATCCCAGCACTCAGGAGGCAGAGGTAGGAGGAGCACTATGAGTTCGAGGCCACCCTGAGACTAAATAGCAAATTCCAGGTCAGCCTGGACTAGAGGGAGACACTACCTCAAAAAAAAAAAAAAAAAAAAAGGGATGTATAAAACCTGTTTAGGAATAGAAGGAAATAAAGTAATCTAAAAAACCAATAGTGTGGGTAAAGCAGTTTCCTGTTTAATTTTCCATGCTATCTTAATTATTTTCTGCTTCAGTATGTTATTTTTCCTCAGAAAGGATTAGTTGCTTAAGTCTCTAATGTCTTAGTCAGGAGCATGGCATCTTTGTAAGGAAAGGCAGGTAAGGGCTCTTGAATCTGTTTACTAGTCACTAAGGAGCAAGGTCTACTTGGGACATGGTGGGGTTTCTTTGGAATTTTGCCTCAGGTTGATCCTTGGCCCAGAAAAAGTTGGCCCAGCCTAGGTACTAGGAAGTTCCAAACCACATTTTCACCCATCAGTGAGTGGGGGACTTAGTTCTTCCTTGGGATATGTGGAGGGGCCTGGTGGTATATGTTTGTGACTTTGCCTTGCTTTTATACTTTTTGTAGGCTTGTGATAGACTTTTGGCTCATCGAGTGGAAACCAAAATGAAGGGAAATAAAGTGAATGATGTGCTGAACAGATTGCATTTAGCTGTACCAAACAAGAGAGATGATAAGGCAAGTGGCTTTTTGTGGGAAGGGAGCCTTGGAGATAAGAGTTCTGGGTTGTTGACACAGTCACTAGATGCTGGGTCATGGATCCATTCCTGGGGGTTGCACATCATTGCATGCACACAGATGGACTTCATGCACAGGCTTCAGTTTGTTACTCATGGTGGGGTTATATGTTTATGTGGGAAAGAATTGCTAAAGTGAAGAAGAGAATCTACAGGGCTTTGTGAACCCTTCTCACTCTACCAGGTTTTGCTGTCAGCTTGTCATTCAGAAATGGTGTTGGAGGAGTTTTTAAGAAGCACATGGAATTTTATTAGCTTTAAATTTCTTATTTTCTTGCATATATTTATACATGTACCTTAATGTTACCACAAATAAATCTGAATTTCAGGAGTGGCATTGAATATATTAGCATTCTTCAAAAATGCCATTTTTGTTGGGCATGGTAGTACATACCTTTAATCCCAGCACTTGAGAGGCAGAGGTAGGTGGATCACTGTGAGTTCAAGGCCACCCTGACACTATATATATAGTAATACATACATACATACATACATACATACATACATACATACATACATACATATATATATATATATATATGGTAAATTCCAGGTCAGCTTGGGCTTGAGGGAGACCCTACCTTGGAAAACCAAAAAAAATAAAAGTAAAAAATATCCTTTTATAGTTTATATTTCAATAACAGTTTGAAAAGCATGTTTCCCCATGTTACCAGCAATGTTGGGTGTTAACTTCTGTCATTTTCATAGTGTAAAGATGGCGTGTTAGTGGTATCTGTTTCTTTAAACACATCCTTTACTAGCTTTTTTTAAAAAATCAATTTGTCTTTTTCTTATTTTTTCTAATTTTTTTTTTCTAAATTTATTTCTTTGAAAGCGACAGACACAGAGAGAAAGACAGATAGAGGGAGAGAGAGAGAATGGGCGCGCCAGGGCTTCCAGCCTCTGAAAACGAACACCAGACGCATGCGCCCCCTTGTGCATCTGGCTAACGTGGGACCTGGGGAACCGAGCCTCGAACCGGGGTCCTTAGGCTTCACAGGCAAGCGCTTAACCGCTAAGCCATCTCTCCAGCCCATTTTTTCTAATTTTTACATAAGGAAATCTGATTCTTTTCATATCTCCTAATAAATGTTTTCTTTTTTTGTCCCTTGATTTCTTTTTATACCCATCAAATTTGATATTCAAACTATTAGCATTTAAAAATTTTTATTTATCCATTTTGACAGAGAGGGAGATAGAGAGTGGGCATACCAGGACATTCAGCCACTGCAAATGAGCTCTAGATGCACACACCCCCTTGTGCATCTGGCTTAGGTGAAAACTGGGCATTCAAACCTGCGTTCTTAGGGTTTGCAGGCAAATGCCTTAACCACTAAGCCATCAACATTTTTTCATGGTTGCTGTATTTTGTGTCCTGTAGAGGAAGGGCTGAGGGCTGCTATCCATTTTCAAATTATTTAGTCTTTTTTTCCATATTTCTGGTGTGTGTGTATTTGATTTTTATTTTTATTTTTTTTTTGAAGCTGGGTCTCACTCTAGCCCAGGCTGACCTGTAACTCACTCTAGCCCAGGTTGGCCTCAACTCACAGCAATCATTCTATTTCAGCCTCCTGAATGCTAGGATTAAGGATGTGCACCACCATGTTTGGCTACTTCTGTGTTTTTGTTTGTTTTTATTTATTTACTTGAGAGTGACAGAGGCAGAGAGAGAATGGGCACGCCAGGGTCTCCAGCCACTACATACGAACTCCAAACATGTGCATCCCCTTGTGCATCTGGCTAACATGGGTCCTGGGGAATGGAGCCTTGAACTGGGCTCCTTCGGCTTTACAGGCAAGCGCTTTATCCGCTAATCCAACTATCCAGCCCTTTTTCTGTGTTTTTGTCTTTCTTATTTATTGTTTTTTTTGGGGGGGGGCAAGCTTAACTGACTGCTTTTTTTTTTTTTAATGGGACAGAGAGAAAAAAAAAAGTTAGTGCACTAGGACCTCCAGTCACTGCAGTCAAACTCCCAGATGTGTGCACCCCCTTGTGCGCCTGTGGGACCTTGCATGCTTGCATCACTGCATCTGGCTTATGTGGGACCTGGAGAGTCGAGCATGAGTCCTTAGGCCTCACAGGCATCTAGACTGCCCTGTCTTTTTTGGGGGGGTGGGGTTCAAGGTAGGCTTTCAATCTAGCCCAGGCTGACCTGGAATTCACTCTGTATTCTCAGGGTGGCCTTGAACTCACGGCGATCTGCCTAGCTCTGCCTCCCGAGTGCTGGGATTAAAGGGGTGTGCCACCACCTTTTTTTTTTATCCTTTTTATATAGAAGTCATCATTTTGTTCTGAAAGACGTGCAGGTTATTAGGAATTCTGTTTTCATATGACATTCATCTCAGAACTGATCATTGAATATCTTTTCATTGAATTTATGTCCAATTAGGTTTATGTCTGTTTCTCATTCATTCATTGATCATACTGTTCTATCTTATGTTATTTTCTTAAAGAATTTTTTTTTACAATACTGTTTTGTTTTGTATTTTTGTTTATTCTTTCTACATGGCTATAGAATCAATTTGTGAGGCCCTCCAGGTTTCTTTGCCCAGTTTGACCTTGAAACCCATTCCACCAGAATAATTGTTTTTGTTTCTTTAACCACTGGTATTTTTTTATTTGAGAGAGAGAGAGAGATGAAGATAGAGTATGGGTAACTCAAGGT
This sequence comes from Jaculus jaculus, assembly GCF_020740685.1. Classification (NCBI taxonomy): domain Eukaryota; kingdom Metazoa; phylum Chordata; class Mammalia; order Rodentia; family Dipodidae; genus Jaculus; species Jaculus jaculus. The sequence goes on along the minus strand of NC_059107.1, from coordinate 71,601,949 downwards.
CTCTTTAACCATTGCAGTCAAACCCCAGATGCATTTGCCACCTTGTACACCTGGCTTACGTGGGTCTTGGAGAATTGAACCTGGGTGCTTAGGCTTCACAGGCCTTACCTACTCCATCTCTCCAGCCCTAGCTATTGTTTTTTTTCCTCTCATATATATATATATATATATATATATATATATATATATTTTTAATTTTTTTATTAACAACTTCCATGATTATAAAAATACCCCATGGTGATACCCTTCCTCCCTCCACCTTACCCCTTTGAAACTCCACTGTCCATCATACCCCCTCCCCATCTCAATCAGTCTCTCTTTTATTTTGATGTCATGATCTTTTCCTCCTCTTATGATGGTCTTGTGTAGGTAGTGTCAGGCACTATGAGGTCATGGATATCCAGGCCATTTTATGTCTGGAGGGAGCACGTTGTAAGGAGTCCTACCCTTCCTTTGGCTCTTATATTCTTTCCACCACCTCTTCCACATTAGACCATGAGCCTTGGAAGGTGTGATTAAGATGTTACTCAGTACTGCAGTCATTTCTTTCCAGCACTATGATACTTCTGAGTCATCCCAAGGTCACTGCCATCTGAAAAGAGAAGATTCTCTACCCAAAGTGAGAATAGTGTTAATATAAGGGTATAAATATTAAGAGAAGTGCTTACAGGGCAGTTTGATAAGCATAGTATAAACATTTTTCTCGACATCAGCAGATGTTATACCCCTAGGGCTCATGACTAACCCTGTTTTAAGTTTTCAGTGTCAGGGATGTGTAGCCATTGGTTTTTAATTAGTATGAGTACAGTTTTATATTTTACTTTGAGAATTTGATTATAGTTCTTTAAGTTTCTTTAAATTTCACATAATATTTTCAATAACATCTTCTTAGGAGAGGCCCCCTTTCATCCCAGAAGGAGTGGTGGCACGCAAGAAGAAAATGGATATTGGGGAGTCTAAGAAGAAAAGGGTAGGTTTCTGTTACTCTGATTCTAGGTTCCTTAAGGAGGAGAAACTGAAAGGCTCCCTGTGTACCAGTGACAATATGAAGGCTTGACAAGGTAGAGCCCTGTAGAATTCTGGGACCCAGCTGCGAATCTTTAAGAAAAGTCCCTAGTCTCATGAAACCTTCACTTGACGTTACATTATAATGAATGAAATATACAGGATATATGATCTACCAAAGGGTAAAATCAGCTTTCTTTGTTGAAATAGAAATAGAACTCCACAAATCTAAAAGGATTGGAGATTATTTCTTTGTGGCCAGGAGGTGACAACACATTTTGGGGGCATAAAAGGTAAAATAAAACTATTATTTTTTTCCATTGCAGGAACGAGATCTCGAGCTGGAAATGGGAGATGAGTATATTTTGGATCTTCAGAGTAAGTACTAGAAGGTAATGGGGAGTTAGTGTTAGCTACATACATGTAAAGTATTTCAGAAAAGTAAGAAAGGGCTTTAATGAATAAACATCTACAGACATATTTGCTGGTTCTTAATTTTTTTAACCTTTTTTTTTTCCCCCAAGGTAGGGTTTTACTCTAGCTCAGTCTGACTTGGAATTCACTATGTAGTCTCAGGGTGGCCTCGAACTCATGGCAGTCCTCCTACCTCTGCCTCCTGAGTGCTGGGATTAAAGGCCTGCACCACCATGCCTGGCCTAAACTTTTTTATTTACTTAATTATTTTGGTTTTTTGAGGTAGGGTCTCGCTGTAGCCCAGGCTCACCTGGAATTCACTATGTAGTCTCAGGGTGGCCTTGAGCTCACAGCAGTCCTCCTACCTCTGCCTCCCAAGTGCTGGGATTAAAGGCGTGCACCACCATGCCTGGCTCTTATATCCTCTCTTTCACAGTGGTCCTGAATCTTGGGGGAGGGAGGGGGGTCTCACTTAGTATGGAATACACTGGCACCTCTCAGCACTTTGATGAGTTTTAAATCTCCCCATTATTATTACACCATCTGAAAAAAGAAGTGTCTGTAACCAAGAGTGAGAGTAGGGCTGGAGAGATCAGTTAGTGGCTAAGGCGCTTGCCTGTAAACCCTAGACCCAGGTTCGACTCCCCAGGACCCATGTAAGCCAGATGTACAAGGTGGCATATTCATCTAGAGTTTGTTTGCAGTGGCTGGAGGCCCTGGCATGCCCATTTTCTCTCTCTTTGCCTCTTTTTAAAGAAAAAAAAAGTGAGAGTAACATTAATATATGGGCATAAATGTAAATATCTGGAGGGCAGTTTAGTGGGGTAATATGTACATTTAACCATGCAACAGCTTTCCCCCAGCTTTTATGACCTCTCCAACCATAGGCCTCTGAATAAGGCTTCAGTACCAAGCTTGAATTCCCTCCCATGAAGTAGGCCTAAAATCCATTCAGAAAGCAGTTGGTTTCCTCCATAACAGATATGCCACCATTGTACCCATTAGCACATTTTTGCCTGGGTGGCCAGCTCTGTAGCTTGCAGCATTCACTGCTGGTTGAGACTATTGCTTACTTATCCCCCTCCCCCCCCCCGCCACCGCCCAGCAAACTGTATAGCTCTTTCCAGCACTGTGATAGCTGGTCAAGCAGGAGGAGGCTTCTTCCAGCTGAGCTCCAGCTTGATTTCTCATTGTCCTGTACCCAACCTGTCTCCTGTTAGAGTCTTGCTGTCTAGTTCTGGTAGGCAAGTAAAAGCAGGTTCTTACTTCTTATAAAGTTGTGCCAGGCATGGTGGTGCATGCCATCTCAGCACTTGGGAGGCAGTGGTAGGAGGATCACTATGAATTCCAGGTTAGCCTGGCCTAGAGTGAAACCCTACATCGAAAAACCAAAAAGCAAAAACAAACCAAAAAAAGATTTAAAGTTGGCATGCTCTTTGAGAGTTCTGTAGAGTGTTTTCCTTCCCGGTTATTTTCTGTTCTTTTTGAGTTAGGGGATTGATTTTATAGCTCTCATATGTGAAAGTTAACCACATTATGTTGGTCATTGTTCATCTTTTTAATAATGTATACAGTGTTGAGCATAACTGCTTTATTGTCTTTGTAGAGGGATACTATGTCACATCAAGAAAAATGTACTTTAGGCACATGGTATGTCAAGATATTAGGAAGTATGATGAATGTAACTTTTCTTTCCTTAAACCTCAGAATACTGGGATTTAATGAATTCGTCTGAGAAATATGATAAGATACCAGAGATTTGGGAAGGCCATAATGTTGCTGATTATATTGATCCTGCTATCATGAAGGTCTGCATTATTTAAATTTTTTTCCTCTTTTTAGCATGATTCTACTAGAAAGTATGGGCACAACTTCTGAAGCATCTTCCTATCCCTGTTCTCCATTTACTTGGAGGCATCACCACCCCTCTACTTCAGATGACACTATGTCGCCTCTGCCCTGTCTGGTTCTGATAATGCCACCTTGGCTGTCATTGCTGCTATTCTGTGGAGACTTATCACAGGCTAGGTCTTCCCTCAGTGACTGACTGAGGTTTTCGTAGCTTTTCAGACCTCCTGCTGTTGTTTCTTTCTGCCGGTGCAGCAGGTGGCATCACATCAAGCAAATTGAGTTATGGGAATTAACTCTGGTCTGTGGTTCCTAATCTGAAAGAGGGTGCTTTTCTTTCTCAAGAGCTTCGTTTCATCACTGACCTCTTTCTCCTGCCTTGGTACCTAGTCCATACCTGTTTTGTTTTTTGTTTTTTTGTAGAATGTAAAATTTTAAGAGTTTTTGTTTGAGGCAAAGTCTTACTTCTAGAATGGGCTGATCTAGAACTTACTCTGTAGTCCAAGCTGGCTTTCATACCCTTGGCAGTCTTCCTATGTTAGCCTCCAGAGTGCTAGCTAGGATTACACCCAGGGCTTTGTGTCTGCATACTACGTCTATACTATGTCACTGAGATACATGTGTATAGTTTTGCATTTTCATTTTGTCTTTGCAGTGAATAAGATTATGTTTAGGGTGTTGTTTATTTCATTTATCTGCTGGGAGCATTCGGTTATGATGGGCTCTGCATTTTTAAAAAATACATACTTTTACTTATTTATTTGAAAAAGAGAAAGAGGCAGATAGAGAATGGGTGTGCCAGTACCTTCAGGTACTGCAAACAAACTCTAGATGTATGCACCACCTTGTGCATCTGACTTACGTCGGTCCTGGGCAATTGAACTTAGGTCCTCTGGCTTTGCAGGCAAGTGCCTTAAGTGCTAAGCCATCTCTATAGCTCATGCATCTTAAATCCTTGAAGTTTGTTATAAAAAAGAAATGTTACAAAAAGAAAAAAAGAAATGCTCATGTTATCTCCATGTTTCTCATAGCACCCCATTCCTATGAGAGAGTAGGTCTGTACATAATTGGGGCCTAGTTGTTATTGTACTGTGGTATTGTCATATCTTCAAAGCTTAAAGAAAATATGATTCCCACATATATGTTGGTGTACCTACTTCCTTGTAAGTTTTCCTTTGTTAATCTTATTTAATGATGACTCTTAAAGAAACTAGAAGAATTAGAAAAGGAAGAAGAGCTAAGAACAGCTGCTGGGGAGTATGACAGTGACTCTGAAAGTGAAGATGAGGAAATGGTGGAAATCCGGCAGCTGGCAAAACAAATTAGAGAAAAAAAGAAGTTGAAAATTCTGCAGTCCAAAGAAAAGAATACCCAAGGACCCAGGATGCCCCGAACTGCTAAGAAGGCAAGTTTTGTATATTCTAGAGAGACAGGGCTGATCTTGCTTACTGGATGTAAATCCTTCTTAGAAACAGCCTTCAACCACTGTGAGATTGATTTATTGGTGTATATTAACCTGCAAGATGTTTTGCATGGAATTATGAGATTCTGATTATTGTTCTTTTCTTGGTGACTTTCTGCTTCAAGTACAACACTACAGTGATCCAAATGTTTTTTTTTTTTTTTTTTTGGCAGTTGTGCAAATTAAAACTGTAACTTGTAGCTGGGTGTAATGGCACAGGCCTTTTTAATCCCAGCACTTGGGAGGCAGAGGTAGGTTGATTGCCCTGACTTTGAGGCCAGCCCGAGACTACATGTTGAATTTCATGTCAACCTGGGCTAGAGTTAGACTCTACCTCAAAACATAAACCACTATATTTTATGCTTATTATAAGTTCTAAGCCATTAGCTAACTGTTTTGAAAAGAAATTGGGGAGGGGAGTTGTGCTTTTTGAGGTAGGGTGTCACTTGAGTCTGGCTGACCTGGAATTCACTATGAGTTTGAGACTACCCTTGAACTCACAGCAGTTCTCTTACCTCTGCCTCCTGAGTGCTGGGATTAAAGGCATGTGCTACCATGCCCAACTGAAAAGTAAGTTTTATTTGGAAGTTTAATTTATGATTGTGTAAATTGGCTGTATTCCCATTGGGCTATACTCTTTTGACCCATTCTCTTATATAGCCATTCTACTGAAGGTCCTCCTCAGTGGGAGTATCAGTAATCAGTGTAGGGTCATGAATATACCAGTTGGTTCCTGTTGGGAGCATAGTGTGCCTTATATTCTTCTTTCCACCTCCACTTCCATGATGTTCCTTAAGCCTTGGAGAGCACGTTAGTGTCTCTAGTATGTCATTTATTATGAGCACAGACATTCTTTTCATACATATATATATTTGGTTTTTCAAGGTAGGGTCTCCCTCTATCCCAGGCTGACCTGTAATTCACTCTTTAGTCTCAGGGTGGCCTTGAACTAACTCATGGTGATCCTCTTACCTCTGCCTCTCGAGTACTGGGATTAAAAGTATGAGCCACCATGCCTGGCTCTCTTTTTTTTATTTTTTTAAAAATATTTTATTTATTTATTAGAGAGGGAGAGAAATTAGGCATTCCAGGGTCTCTAGCCACTGCAAATGAACTCCAGACATATGCACCACCTTGTATATCTGGGGAATTGAGCCTTGAACCAGGGTCCTTAGGCTTCACAGCCAGGCACTTAACCACTAAGCCAACTCTCCAGTCCCCATTCATTCTTTAATCTTAACATTGTCCCATCTTTGGCCATCAAGATTGTTGCCTCTCCTCGCATACATACTTTTCCTCTCTTGTGTCTCCAGTGTTCTTGTGACATGACCATAGTTTTCTTACATAGTTTCTTTGTTTTCACAAGGTTCATCTTAAATGGAAGAACAGTCTGTGAAAGACCAGTGACTTCTAAGACATGTTTTAATTTAGAGATCTTATTGTGCAGCCAACTCATGAGAGCTCAGTCTCCAGGGCTTCTCAGAAGACATTAATACCAAATAATAATGATACCAAATAATACCAAACTGAGCAAGACACAGAAATACGTTTATGGTCAATTAAAATCCACTAATAGTCAGGTGTGGTGGCCCGAGTCTTCAAATCCCAGGACTTGGAAGGCAGAGGTAGGAGGACTGCTGTGAGCTTGAGGCCACTCTGAAAGTACATAGTGAGTTCCATGTCAGCCTGGGCTAGAGTGAGGCCCTACCTCAAAATACCAAAAACAAACAAACAAAAAATACCCCATTAATACATCACCAGTGACTGTAATTGACTGTGGTATAATATGCAGAGTGTACTGTGAAGTTAAAATAATTTGGTATAAGTGTAGAAATAATAAATGAACTAAATAAAGGGAAGAGGGGCAGGGGAAAAGGAAAATAGAGGAGAAGCATGGCTAAAATAAAAGAAATGGGCCTGAGGAGATTGCTCTGTAGGAAAGAGGGTTTGTCATGCAATATGAAGGTCTGATTGGCTCTGGGTTTATTCTCCAACACCCACTTAGACAGCTGGATGTGGCACACACACCTATAACGCCAGTCCTGTGGGAAGTAGAGACTAGAGAATTACTAGGTCCCTGTCTTGCTGGTCAGCCAGTCTGTCTGAAAAATAGTAGCTGAGGGTTCAGTAAAAGATCCATATCAAACACGGTGAGGAGCTATAGAGGAAGATGGCATGTGTTCTCCTCTAGCTTTGACATTTGTTTGTGTGGCGTGCACACATGCATAAATAAATAAATTGTAAACGAGGAATAGGGAAAGTGCAAGAGCATTTAAAACTGCCAGTAATGAAAAATGAATGAACAACTTAGATTAATATAAGAAAGGTTATAAAAACTTTTAAAAATAAAGTCAAAATACTTCTAAAATACAGCAAAAAGGGGGGGGGAGGGTTGTTGAACATAAGGGCACAAAATGAAATGTTGGAGCTATCCCAGAGGACAGAGAACAAGAACAGTTACTAGTTAGAAGTCCCGAAGTCAACCTGCCTCACAGCCCCCAAGCCCCACCCCAGAGGCAGTAGTGGAGAGGTGGAGGGCAGTGTGAGGGCCTGTACCCTTACTCAGGGTTACTATGTATGTATGTTCTGGGGTCTCTACAATTGGAATCTGCAGTGTGGATGTGGAATGTATAATTGGATCCTAGAGAATCTTGGTTTTTTTCTACAGTTTATGTGGTACGAGCATGCGCTCCACAAGTGTCAGGTATCTTCTCAAGCTGTCTTCTTTGATAGCTTTCTTTTTAACTATTTATTTACTTATTTTATTTATTTGACAGAGAGAGAGAGGGATGGAGGGAAAGAGAATGGGCGCACCAGGGCCTCTAGCCACTGCAAACAAACCCCAGACACATGTGCCCCCTTGTGCATCTGGGTAACGTGGGTCCTGGGGAATCAAACCTGGGCCCTTTGGCTTTGCAGGCAAATGCCTTAACCACTAAGCCATCCCTCCAGTCCTGATAGCTTTTTTTTCTGTGTTTGGGTTGCCTCTGCTGGACAGTTAACTCCAAAGTCTGTGACCCAGGTGGGTTCTCCCATCCCTCTGAGAATCCCCTGTTGGTACTCTGTAGGGTGGCCAATTCTATTAGGGGCCATTTCCTTAATGTTTTGGGAGTCAGGGAAGCAAACATTGCTATCCATATAGGTGGACCTGCCTCTACTTTGAAAGCCTGGTAAGTATTAAATACCCTCCTTGAAGGAGTGTGACCATAGACACCAGATAGTCCCCTGGAACTCGAGTTCTCAGTTTGGGCCATTGAACCTTATGGGAAACAGGTGGCTCCAGAGGTTCATCACCCATTGGCCCCAGTTTGGAGCTAGCAGGTTCAGTGATTCTTAGGTGAAGAGGTCAGATCCTGAGCACTGAGTAAGGGTACAGGCCCTCACACTGCCCTCCACCTCTCCACTACTGCCTCTGGGGTGGGGCTTGGGGGGTTGTGAGGCAGGTTGACTTTGGGACTTCTAACTAGTAACTGTTCCTGTTCTCTGTCCTCTGGGATAGCTCATTTGTAAAAGAGTAGGTTCCTTCTCAAAACGGTGCTTATTCACTGCTCTGGAGAGGGCCAAAGGAGTCTCTATCTCACCAAAACCTACAACTGGATTAAGGTTTGAGAGAACTGTGGGCCTGTCCTATGGGTATGATTGTCATTCTCTTCACCTGGCCACCTAGCTTACCTTTCAGAGGAGGCTTCTGTCCCTCCCTCCCTGGGGAGTCATAGCCTTGTGTTTCTTTCTTCCTTTTGCAGAGCTGTCCTATGTGGCCTCACCTCTCAGCTGTGATATCATTGCTTTGTGATGCCAGATGTTCTTTTCCTCTTTGAAACATTGTCTTTTTTTGCTGCCCTGACTCTTAATCACCACATCCCATAATGCACTGTCTATTGTGCCATCCTACCCCAAATTCTGACATGAGCTTTCTTATATAACCAAGTCCATCCTTTCAAAAGTGATCATTTCCATGTCGAACTGCCCTCCCTGTCTACTTCTTCACTATTCTGGAGTACAGGTGTCTGTGTTAGGGGTGGGGAAGGGGGTGGCATAGCTTTTCATTGTGTGGCTTAAAAATATGTACATATGCCGGGTTTGGTGGTGCATGCCTTTAATCCCAGCACTCAGGAGCAGAGGTAGGAGGATCACCATGGGTTCAAGGCCACCCTGAGACTACATAGTGAATTTGAATTCCAGGTCAGTCTGGGCTAGAGTGCAACCTTATCTTGAAAAATCAAATACATATACACATACGTACCTACATACATAATGGCTAGGGGCATAGCTTAGTTGGTAGAGAATACTTGCCTAGTGTACATGAAGTCTTACATTTGATCCTTAATACCAAATAAAACTAGTGCTTTATCCTAGCACTAGAGAAGGCAGAGGGATGTAAGTGTAAGGTCATCCTCAGCCAAATAGTGAGTTCAAGACCAGCCTGGGCTACATGAAACCCTGTCTCAAACATTTTAATTATATCTAAGCTACAAAACTTTTTTTCCTTAGTGGTTCTTTAGTGTAGCCTAGGACTAAGAACAGTGACCTAGAATATTTCTGAAATTCTGTCACATATTCTTCTTTCAAGATCTAGTACTTAATTGATTTCTTTAGATGGGTTCAACTTTTTTGTTTACTTTAACAAGAAAGTATTTGTACAAAACATACATGTTATGTGTTAAAATTGCATAGCTGTTAAAATTTAACACATTTGCTGTTTATTTCACACATTGGAAAACTGACCTTGTAAAACTTACTTCAAGTTTTTATTTTCTGGTATAGTTTCAAATGTTTCATGGCATTTGAATGCTTTAATTGTTGATGAGATTTTGGCAGTTGGACCAGATCTCTCTTGCTCCGATAATTTCACTAACAAGTAAAAATTAAAAAAAAAAAACACAACTTCAATATCCTTAGCTGTAAGGGAAATGCAGATTAAAACTGCTTGAGTCTTTATATCACCCCGTATATAATGGCTATCACCAAGAACACAAATGACAGTATACCATGCTGGCATAAATGTGGGTAAAGAGAGACCCTTACTGCCTTGAACTCATGGCAATCCTCCTACCCCTGCCTCTTGAGTGCTGAGATTAAAGGTGTGAGCCACCACCACACTCATTGAGATTGTAGTTTTAAGTTCTGTGGCAGGTCTTGGGGAAGAGTAATAATAGATTCTTGGAGAAGAAAAAGGAGTGTGTGAAAGGTAAGGACAAGGGTCAGTTGGCGGGGGGAGGGGGGGGGGAGTCACAAAAGAGCTTTTCTAAGACCCAAAGTACCTCCGTTATAACAGAAGACTATTCCTTCACCTCAAGTTGCTTATGGAACCAAGGACTTTTTGAAAGGCCAATGCTTTATATTGCTCTAATCACCTAGGAAATAAAGGCTAGGGAAGATAGGAGCCAGGTGGTGTGGACAAAAACCAAAATATATCATAGCCTATCTTATATGTTTCACCTTTGTGGGTTTTGTGTTTTGTTTATTTCATTTTTAAATTTTAACAAGTATCTTCCCTTCTCCACTTCAGGTTCAGCGAGCAGATTTGGAGAATGAGATGCGTAGTCTTGGTGTTGACATGGATGATAAAGATAAGGTAAGTGTGTAGGGAGGGGTGGTTTCAGATTCAGTTGTCCTTGTGTTGTTTTGAGAGGTCTTGCTCTGTAGCCTGGATTAGATTCAAACCAAGGATTCTCCTGCTGCTTTCTCGAGTGCTAGGATTGCAAACATATGCCAAAGCCCTGCTTAACTTTACTTGATTCTGAGAAATGTGCCAATAAGTGATTTCATCATGTAAATATGTTAACATACACTTAATAAACCTAGGTGGTGTAGCCTACCATATACCTAGGCTATCTGGTATGTATATAAATATATAGACATATACATAGTATTGCAGTCAGTTTTGCATTGCTGGCAGAAAACACCTGACCAAGAGTAGCTTGTGGGAGGAAAGGGTTTATTTTGGCTTGCGGATTCCAGGGGAAGCTCCATCATGGCAGGGGAAATCTATGGCATGAACAGAGGCTGGACATCACCTCCTGGCCAAAATAAGATGGACAATAGCAGCAAGACAATGTGCCAAACACTGGCAAGGGGAAGCTGGCTATAATACCTATAAGCCTACCCCACTGTTTTCAGGAGGCTCCAATTCCCAAGTTGCCACCAGGTAGGGACCTAGCATTCAGAATACCTAAATTTATGGGGGACACATGAATCAAACCCCCTTGAAATGCTGTCCAGTAATAGTTTTCAATGGGAACATGGGCATTGTGACATCAAATAACTTGTGTTATGTGAAGAATATTTCACCACTAATTAATATGAAAATAACTATGTCTGTCTTAAAGATATTTAGCTTGCATGAAAATTGTTATTAAAACCTCAGCTGAGCTAGGTGTGGTGGCTTATTTCCTTTAATCCAGCACGTGGGAGGCAGAGGTAGGAGAATAACCATGAATTCAAGGCCACCCTGAGACTACATAGTGAATTCCAGGTCAGCCTGGGCCAGAGTGAAACCTACCTCGAGAAACCAAACCAACTGGGGTGCTGAGGGCTAAAGTTTGCTCTTTTGTACATTGCAGGCCCATTACGCAGTGCAGGCAAGAAGATCTCGGAGTGTCACCCGGAAAAGAAAGCGGGAAGAATCTGTTGCTGTAGACCGCAGTCGGAGTTGCTCTCGAATGCCACGTGATGTTTCTGGTCTAAGAGATGTCAAGGTAAGTGTCTGATGTGGAACACAAGAACATTAGAAAGAACAATGTTTTATTGTGCAAAGGAGTAAGGGTTGTTGGATTAAGGGATTAACTGTGTGTCTTATTTCCTAATTTCTTGACAACCTTTAATGATGAGCTTGAGCCAGGGAGTGACAATTAGATAGATGCCTGCTGCAGTCAGGTTTGCATTGCTGGCAGAAATCACCTGACCAAGAGCTGCTTGTGGGAAAAAAGGTTTACTTTGGCTTACAGACTCTAGGGGAAGCTCCATGATGGCATGGGAAAATGATAGCATGGGCAGAGGGTGGACATCACTCCCTAGCCAACATAAGATGGGCAATAGCTACAGGGGAGTGTGCTGAACACTGACAAGGGGAAACTGGCTATAACACTCATAAGCCCGCCCCCAACAATACACTGCCCCCAGGAGGCGTTAATTCCCAAATCTTCATCAGCTGGAAACCTAGCATTCAGTACACCTAAGGGACACCTGAATCAAACCACCACAATGCCCCTGGACAGTTACACTAGGTGGACCATCTTGCAATAGTTTCTTGATTTGAAGAATAGACCAAAACAACGTCATACAAGGCTGGAAGTATGAGTTTACATCCCAGCTTGATAGGCCATAGCCTCCTCAGCACCACGGAGGCCTCAGTCCTGGCAGTGCCCTGTGAGGAAGCATCCCATAGGGAATGACTTCACAATCATCAGGTAATCCTGTGTGTCTTCACATTATTAATGGTAACTTTTTGTTCCTCATATTTGTAGTTTGGATTATCATAATTGTGACTTTGCAAAGATGTTTTGTGTCTTCAAAATCAATTTTTTGCTGAATTTTTTGTCTTAAAAACAAAAAAATTTTAGTTTCAGCATTTTGAAAACTCCAGATACAAGAAAAAATCTATTTTAACTGGAAAGCAATCTCTAATAGAAGCTCAAGGCTTTCATTCTCTCATGCCATTTCTTCTGGAAGTTGATTGAGACACAGTTTTACTATGTGTTCTAGGTGGCCCTAAAACTTGCTGTGTAGTCCATACTGACCTCCAGATTCAGTCCTCCCACCTCAGCCTCCCAAATTCTGTGATGACACCACTGAAATAGGGTTTTATTATTGGCATTTGCAGTTATCAGTAGTCTAAGGGTCCAGAGTTTCAGTGTGTTGGTTTGTATAAGTGGTTGAATCAGTGGAATCTCCTAGCTCTGAAATGTCATAGGTATACATGAATAATTACTGAGTTCCTACAGATACATGGTAGGCCTGAGAGTAAACGGTGAATAAGATTTACCAGAACAGGCAGTGGAAATGTAGTGTTCACTAATGTCTCATCTCCACTCGTCCCTTTATAGATGCTAAAGAAAGCCAAGACAATGATGAAGAATGCTCAGAAGAAGATGAATCGCTTGGGAAGGAAGGGGGAGGCAGATAGACATGTGTTTGATATGAAGCCCAAGCACTTACTGTCTGGAAAGAGGAAAGCTGGTAAAAAGGACAGGAGATAGTGTCCTTCTCAGTGGACTTTGCTTGATTAGACTGTTGCTGTTTATTTCTTGGTTTGGTATGATATAGTTTTATAAAATTGAAATCATGTTCTAATAACTGAAAGAAACAAAATGAAAGTGCTTGTTGCTTAGCTGAAAATGGGTTAACTCTATAGAGGTGTGGGGAGTTTTTGTCACTGCGTAATACTACAAATATTTTAAGTACACCGTGTTTCTGCATCGATGGAGTGTTGATTTCTTCATATTGCAGAACTGGGAAGATTTATTGCCACAAGTATGGTGGGTTTTTTGGTGGAGCAGAAACTTTTAAGAAAATCTTGGTTCGTTATACATGAAGAACCCAGTTTTTTGTAAGGAAAGCTTCTCCACTTAGTTGTAGGCAGAAGGCTGCCAGCCCTGTCCTGCAGATTTGAGAGCAAGCACTTGTATGAGTATATCAGAACTGAGTACTTAAAATACTCTCTTAAATTATTCTCTAGACTTTTTGTACACTGTATCATTGTAGCTTGTCTTCAACAATTTTATCCAAAATAAACCTACAAAGGAAAATAGCTTTGATTTACTTAGTTCTGTTTTGGTTTATTATGAATCACTATTACCGGACAAATGCAAAATGAACAAATAATATGAACTGGGTGAGAATAAAATACCCTAGGTACTGCAGCAGTTAAATGTGCCATCTCTTTTTGTAGTAGACCATTGGTGAAAATTGCATATTTAATGAAGCATAACACCCCAGCACCTCCATAAAAGCTATCTCTGTGGAAACTTATTATTATTATTTTGGCTTTTTGAGGTAGGGTCTCACTCTAGTCCAGGCTGACCTGGAATTCACTATGTAGTCTCAGGGTGGCCTTGAACCCACGTGATCCTCCTACCTCTGCCTCCAGAGTGCTGGGATTAAAGGTGTGTGCCACCACAGCCGGCAGCTTATTTTGCCTTTTTTGGTTTTTTGAGGTAGGATCTCAGGCTGACCTGAAATTCACTATGTAGTCTCAGGATGACCTTGAACTCACAGTGATCTCCCACCTCTGCCCCCAGAATGTTGGGATTAAAGGCATGCGTCACCACGCCGCAGACATACTAGACTAAAATATTAAAGATACCACTTCTTGGCTACAAAGGAACACAGGTATACTTCTAACCTTGCATGTAGTTTAAAAAATAGAGATGATCTACTCATTGAGCATTTTATACTCAGGGCATTTTCAAAGTATACCTGTATATTACTACTATAATAGTGTAGTTTTTGTGATACAGAGATTTCCCTCTTAGGGATAGATGTGCTTACATGTATTGCATGCTGAAAACAAAGATCTGCAGGAGGAGTTTATATGAAGAGGTACTCAGAATGATTTCAGGGAAGGTGATACTGTAGAAAGTACCAGGAATCCATCTCTAAACCTTGACAACAGTTAAGGGTAGAGCTCTTAAAACTTGAGTCTATTCAACTAGTAAACTGAAATTAACTTCAATCCATTTCTGCCTTTAGCATAGTAGTCCCTAGCTGCCCCTAAGCCCAAGTCAACTTTCAAAAGCATAAGAATAAGGACTTGAGGGCTTAAGAATAAAGATTTGTGGGCTGGAGAAAGAGCTTAGCAGTTAAGGCACTTGCCTGCAAAGTCTCAGGATTCCATGTTCAACTCTCCAGGTTCAACATAAGCCAGATGCACAAGGTGATGGAAGCTCACAAGGTCGCACATGTGTACAAGGTGGCACATGGGTCGGGGTTCAATTGCAGTGACTAGAGGCCCTGGTGCACCAATTCTCTCTCTCTCTCTAGTAAATAAAATTGTTTTTTTTTTTAAAAAAAGAAAATATGGGAGGTTAAAACAAGATATGTTAAACATAGAGATAGAGATGCAAAAAATTAAGGACAAGAACAAGCACTATAGTGTACATACAGAAACAATAAGATGGCAGAAGTTTCCTTATCAGTGATTACTTTAATTGTAAGTGAATCAGTATTTATAGTCAAAAACAGACTAGTGGAATGGATTTAAAAATGATCCCACCAGGCATATGGTGGTGCAAGCCTTTAATCTCAGCATCTAGAGGCAGAGGTAGGTGGATTGTTGTGAGTGGGAGACCATCCTGATACTACATATTGAATTCCAGGTTAGCCTGGGCTAGAGAGTGAGACACTACCTTGAACTCCCCACCACCCACAGCCAAAAAAAAAAAAAAATTGATCCAATTAGATCCTATCTGTAAAAGAGATCCAAAATAATGAGTAATTGAAAAGATACAAAAAAAATTTTTTTTGAGGTAGGGTCTCACTCTAGCTCAGGCTGAACTGGAATTAACTATGTAGTCTCAGGGTGGCCTTGAACTCACAGTAATCCTCCTACCTCTGCCTCCTGAATGCTGGGATTAAAGGTGTGTGCTACCACAAAATAATTTTATATGTGTAATAAAAATAGTACAAGAATGACTGTTACTAATAACATTAAACCGCCTAGATTATAATAGTTTAAGAAATAATGAAGGGTATTAGTTGTTAATAAAGGTCCAACATAAATTGTATAAACATTTATGCATTATAATAATAGGCTCAAAATACGCCAAGGAAAATACTGAAAATTAAAGGAGAAATAGGTCTACAATAACAATTGGAGTCTTCGATATTTTGCTTTGTGGGTAGAAGGAAATACACTTCTTGAACAGTATAGTACAGTATACTAAAGCACCCTAGACACAAAACACTACCCACTAACATCAGCTGTCCAGGATAGATCCCATCTGCCAGGACAGGCCAAGCATCTTCAACCACATTGGTATGAAGTTAGTTAATAACAGAAGGCATGGTAGAAAGTTAGTAGATAGGTGGAAATTAAACACATCATCAAACAACCAGTCAATTATATAAAGAAATTACAAGGGCTACTTTTGAGACAAATGAAAACAACATGCTAAGGTAAGTTCCCCCACCCCACTTATCTATGGCCATCTCCAATTTAGGGAAAAGAGGCCTTATCAGAAACTATCTGGTACCCTAATCTTGACTTCCCAGCCTTCAGAACTGAGGAAGAATAAATTTCTTCATTTTGATTATCCCAATATGCAATACTTTGTTGTGACAATCTGAGTGCTCAGAGGAAACTTTATAACAGAAATGCTTATATTTATAAAGAGATCAATTTAAAGGTCTAACATAAATTATAACAGACACTATTAAAAATAATTATAGAGCAGAGAAAAACTGAGTGAAATCAAAAGTGGGCTCTTTGAAACAAGAACTGTACATTTAGCTAATGCTGGGTATACATGAGCATTCCAAGTCTCTTACTAAGCCACAAATTAAAGTGGAAATATCACGTAAGTCTATAGACACAAAAGGGCTATGAGAAGTTCCTATGTTTTGGTAAGATGATTAGAAGTTTACTCCATGAGACTTGCATGAAAAGATGGCAATACAGAATAGATTAGCTGGGAGTGGTGGCACTTGCATTTAATCCCAGCATTTGGGAGGCAGAGGTAGGATCACTGTGAGGTCGAGGCCACTTTGGAACTACAGAGACAGTTCTAGGACAGCTTGGGATAGAGTGAGACCCTATCTCAAGAAAAGGGGAAGAAAAAAAAAAACCAAACAAAAACTTGCCACTATAAGATTATGTATTATAAGGAGAGAGAGAGGAACAGGTGACCAAATAGCTAAAAAGCAAGGAGAAACAGGAAGGAAATAAGAAAAAGTTTACAGCTCCAGACTCCAGACTCAGCAAGGGTGAGAGAGACCGTAAGTCACACCACATGGTAAGGCAGGCAGCCCTGGTAAAAACACCCTGGCAGTCCTACCTGTAGGAGAAGCTATAGTTTAACAAAGCATTAAATCTTACAGTGTAAGGAGTGAATGGGATGGTGGCATGTGACAGTGACAAGCTACCCCTGGAGATAAATTGATTGTATCACATTCTTTGTCTTGGAGTGGTATAGACAGGCACCATCTTCAGAGGGAGTGTAATATTTGAAGTTGAATCTGAGGATCTTTAGCAAAGATGTGTGTGGTGGCTTGTGTGTCAGGCAGACTGGGGTATCCTAAATTTGTGTGGGACAGATAGCCTCTAGAGACAGTCATGGAGAGGGAGGGAGTTGGATATGCACCCAGCTGAGAAGTTTAGGTAGCTTTAGAGTGGATGGTGGTCAGCAGCTCTACCTTCTGTGGTGAAGTAAGATCCAAGCTCCCATTGCCAGTTGGTTACTAGGGACATCTAAGAGCTCATAGTCATGGGTTAGGTTAACTTTAAGACCTGCTTCCTTGCCTTGTGTGTATTGCTCCTGAATAGGTCTGAGATGGGAGACCAGCTCCAGCAGATCACAGTATTTTTGCTGTCTTCTCCATCCCACAGGGAAGGGTGAGGAAACATCGAGACCATCAGGTAGAATACCCTGCTTCAGTGTGTAGAACTCAGTACTGTTTGCTTTCTTGCATTTCAGTGTGCTTGCATGTTTGTTACTGGGTGCAGACTGAGGTGCCTCTGGAGTGAGTGGGAATCTGCCTGGCCATCAGTGAGCTACCAGCAGCTCCCTGTGTGTAAAGAAAGTAAACTTCTACAGTTAATGCACCCCTGAGAGACAACATATCCTACAGGCAATAGCATAGACCCGAATGTTGAAGATAAAGGGGACTACACTAGACTGCAGCTGTAACCCACTACCCACCCGCCCGCCCCCCCCCAAAAAAAAAAGTCTGACAGAGTCCATCATTAAAGGACTTGGAGAGAAGCTTCTGTACTGCTTTGCTTTTCAAAAATCAGTGTCACCCTTCCTGTCTCCCTCAACCTCTCTATATCCATCTCATGTATCCCAGGCTCATTTCAAACTCACAGTGTAGCTGAAGTGAGTTTAATCTTCAGATTTTCTTACTTTCTAAATGCTGGATTGCATGCATGAACCACCACACCCAGTTTATGTGGTTCTGGGGATTAAACCAGTGGTTTATGCATGCTACAAAAGCACTCTGCCTGGCACAGTCCTTACATTTTTTTTCTTTGATTATATTTATTAGTTTTGCTTTCGTTTTGCTTTGTATTTATTATTTTTAATTCTTTTATATAATTTTATTTGCATATTTTTATTTGGTAATCAGATTTTGAAAAAATTATTTCAGAGAGAGAGAGAGAAAGAGGCATAGAAATGGGCATGCCAGAGCCTCTAGTCATTACAAACAAACTCCAGATACATGCACCACCTTGTGCATCTTTCTTATGTGGGTCCTGAGGAATCAAACTTGGGTCCTTAGAATTTATAGGGCAATCTCCTTAACCTCTAAAGTAACTCCAACCCCTTGTAATCAGATTTTTATTTGTTATTTAATTCTTCCAAACGTTCTTTTTTCTTTTTTTTGCATGTGTATGGGTGTTGTGTGCATGTCTGTGTTTGTGTTCTTATGTGTGTGGGCACACATTTTAGATCATAGAGCATGTTCTAAGAAGTACAAAAATCTGAGCCAGGCGTGGTCGCGCATGCTTTTAATCCCAGCACTCGGGAGGCATAGGTAGGAGGATAACCATGAGTTTGAGGCCACCCTGAGACTACATAGAGGATTCCAGGTCAGCCTGAGCTAAAGTGAGACCCTACCCTAAAACCAAAAAAAAAAAAAAGTACAAAAATCTGGAGCTGGAGAGATTACTCAGTGGTTAAAGGCTCTTGCTTGTAAAGCCTGAAGGCCTGCATAAAGCCAGATGTACAAAGTGGTGCATGTGTCTGGAGTTTGTTTGCAGTGGCTTGGTATGTTCATTCTCTCTCATGTATGTACATAAATATTTTTCTAAAGAACTTACTTTTTGTATCTTATTTTCTTGTATCTTATGAAATCATAATGGACTAAAAAAAATTAGTAACAAGAGAAACTACAAAAATATTATATAAACACATGGAGATTACATAGTATGTTTGGAGATGATTAGTAGGTGTGGTAGTCTGAATGGATGACACCCAATAAATTCAGTTTTATGAAAGCTGCTTGAATTTCCAGCTGCCTGGCTAGAAGAGGTGTCATTGTGGGTGGATCCTAGGGTCCAGCTCTAAGGCTTGTTTGGGGGTGGGTCTGGAATTTCAGTCTAAATTATGCAGAGTACTTGAGCTCTGACTGGGGTTCCTGGAGTGTTTGCTTATGGTGCTGGTGGGGGTGCTTTTTCCTCTGCATGGATCTGTGGAAAGGGCCAACTTCTTCCACCATTATGGAACTAAACTTCTCTTGGATCTGTTAAGTTTTAATAAATCTCTTCCCATTTACTGTGCCTGGTTTAGAAGTTCATCCCAGAAACATAGAGCTGACTATGAGAGTAGATCATTGGAGACATCAGCAGGGATGGGATTACAAATTCCTAGAGTCAAATATAAATGAAAAGCCTTCATAAGAACCTCTGGAATGCAATAAAAGCAGTTCTAAGAAACCTATAGCTGTGTCTACATTTAATCAGATCAGAAACCAAATTTTAGAAAATCATGAACAAGAAACATGGAAATAAGTAAAGATCAGGATAGAAAGTAATAAAGTGGGGACGAAACAAAAGATTAATGAAATAAAATTTGTTACTTTGACACATACCTCTAATCCCAGCACTCAGGAGGCAGAGGTAGGAGGGTCATCATGAGTTCGAGGCCACCCTGAGACTACATAGAGAATTCCAGGTCAACCTAGACTAGAGTGAAACCCTACCTTAAAAAAAAAAAAAGCTGGTGGGGACGTACAGTTAAGATGGCCACTTAAGGGCTGGAGAGATGGCTTAGCGGTTAAGCGCTTGCCTGTGACGCCTAAGGACCCCGGTTCGAGGCTAGGTTCCCCAGGTCCCACGTTAGCCAGATGCACAAGGGGGCGCACGCATCTGGAGTTCGTTTGCAGAGGCTGGAAGCCCTGGCACGCCCATTCCCTCTTTCTCCCTCTATCTGTCTTTCTCTCTGTGTCTGTCGCTCTCAAATTAAAAAAAAATAAAATAAAATAAAAAATAAAAAAAAGATGGCCACTTAAGAACCATGCCAAAGTAGCCTAGGGGAGAAAAGCCAAAAAAAAAAAAAAAAAAAGCAAAATACACTCTTCTACTAAAAAGTGAGGTGTGTAAGAAATTAACAAAAGTAGCAGAGAAGTAAGAGAGATCCAGAGCATCTAGAGCCCACATAGGCAGGCATAAGCAGCTCCAGCAGTGGTGGCGGCAGGTCCGTGGGGCTACAGCTGCAAAGCTTAGCTTGAACCTCAAGAAAAGCCAGGTGAGGGGATTTGCCACTCACACCAGACATTGCAAACTCAAGAAATGCGAAGGGAGGGCCATAGCAACCAATGGAGGAGCAGATCACGAAGTAGAGGACCACGTAAACCAGCGGGAGAACTAGACCACCATCCACAGCCTCCCCTCCCCCACTGCCAGTGCAAGCACCAGCAAGCATAAGAGTCCTGGGGAAGGGAGATCACAGCACCCAGCCAGCCTTCTTGAACCCACAGTGCACCAGAGAGAGACCCAAGCAGGAGTGCAGCATAACTGAGACCAAAATCATCCCAAAAGGTAACTGGGATTACACCAGGTCAGTATCCACCAAGTAAGCCTGGTATATAGGCTTGAATCGGAAGTGCTAATTGCACCTTCCATATCAGGATAAATTATATGTTAAATCTGATGGATGGTCGGATTTGCCATTCTTAAATAAGCTATATTTTGGGCTTGTTATTTGTTGCTTCCTGATTTATAGTGGCTTTGTTTTCTTTTGTTGTTCATTAGGGAAGGGTCTCACTTGGTCACAAGCTGACTTGGAACCCTCTACAGACCAGAAATCTTAACCTCTTATTGATAGGATTAAGGGTGTGGGTCACACGCACCCTAAGGGACTTTGTTAGAGGATCTGGTTGTCATAATGCCTACTCTTGCATAAATACTCTGCTGTTTTTCATTAAATATGTACATTGCTTAGTTAAATTTTAGAATCTGCCTGTATTTTATTCCACTCAGCCTACTTGAATATTCTCACAGCAGGCAAACCCAACATCAAGGATCACTTTTGTAGATACTCTTGAGTATCTTAAGAGCCATACCTAGCACCTTAAGCTCCAACCCTGAAGATATACAACATCAGATTGACTGATATATCTAATACTACAGCTAACTAGAAAATGCAAGCACTAAATTAATCCAAGATGCAAAAATATGTACATTATAACACAAGAAACACTAAAAATCAAGACAGCATAAATCCACCAAAAAGTATTAATGCATCAGAAATGACTTCTAGTAATAATGAATTAGAAGAAATGCCTGAGAAAGATTTCAAAAGAATGATTATAAATATGCACAAAGAAATCAAAGGAATCAAAGAAGACACAGGAAACCAATTTAATGAACTAGGTCCATATAAGACATAAATAAGGCAATAGAAATGTGGTGGTTTGAATAGAATAGATAGCCCCCAATATATTCAGTTGTTTATTTGTTTGTAGTTTGCATCTGTAGCCACCTGGCTGGAGGCAGTGTCACTGGGTGATCTTAAGGTGTGGTGGTGGGTTTCAGATTTCAATCTAAAGATATGCAAAGTGTGCCTAGCTGGAGTTCCTGAAGTGTGCTGTGTGGCTTTTGGATTTTGGCTTTTTGGCTTGTGCTTTTCTCTCTGTGTGTGGTCCTGTGAAGGCAGGCCAGCTTCTTCTGCCATTATGGAACTTCCTCTGGATCTCTAAGCTTCAATAAGTATCCCTTCTTCCATAACTGCCTGGTCTGGAAGTTTATCTCAGTGAACCTGAATCTGTCTGCTACAAGAAATAATAAAAACTGTCCAAATTACTAGCAATGAAGAGCAAAGTCAATGAAATAAAAAGCTCCCTAGAAAATCTCACCAGTACAATGGATGAAGGAAAGGACACAATATCTAAACTAGACCAGGTGGCATGTATAATATAGTCCAACAAAGAGAAAGACAAACTAATTGGAAAGTATGAATGGGAATTTCAAGATATTTGGGACACTATGAAAAGATCAAACATAAGAATTCAGGGTATAGTAGAAGGAGAGGAATTTCAGTCCATAGGCATAGTAGGTATTTTCAACAAAATCATAGAAGGAAACTTCCCCCAAGTTGGGAAAGAGATGCCAATGCAGACACAGTAATCCTTTAGAACGCCAAACAGACAAAACCTGGAAAGAACCTCTCCTTGCCATATTATAATTAAACTGCCAAACATACAAACCAAGAAAAATATATTGAAAGCAGTTAGAGAGAAAAATCAAGTTACCTACAAAGGCAAGCCCATCAAGATCACAGCAGATTACTCAACACAAACTTTAAAAGCCAGAAGGGCTTGGACTGATGTATTCAAGTTCTGAGAGATACCAACTGTCAACCAAGATTACTTTATCCTGCAGAGCTATCCATTCAAATACAGAAATAAGTACATTCCACAACAAAAGCAGGCTAAAGAGAGAGACATTTGAAAACAAAACCAGCTCTACAGAAAATACTTGAAAGAATCCTCCATGCTGAAGAGAAAGAAAAGCACACATATAAGGATCCTAGAAAAAACAAACCATACTCAAATACTAGTTTACACAAGAGAGCAAAGCTAAAGCCAAAAGAACTACAAAAAAAAAAATGGCAAAAATACATACATACCTTTCAATAATATCTCTTAATATCAACAGCCTCAATGCCCCATAAAAAGCAGGATCCTACAATTTATTGCCTCCAAGAAACTCACCTTTCTACAAGGGATGGACACTATCTTAGGGTGAAAGGTTGGAAAACGTTGTTTCAAGCAAATGGGCCTAGAAAACAAGCAGGGGTTGCTATCCTAATACCTGACAAGGTAGACTTCAGTCCAACGTTAGTCAAAAAAGATAAGGAAGGTCACCTTATATTGATTAAAGGCACACTCCAACAGGAGAACATTACAATCATAAACATATATGCACCTAACATGGGGGGTCCCAACTTCATCAAACAAATGCTATTACAACTAAGGTCACTGATACCACCAAACACAGTGGTAGTGGGTGACTTCAATAAACCACTCTCATCAATTGACAGTTCATCCCAGGAAAAAATAAACAGAGAGGCATCTGGATTAAATGAGGTCACAGAAGAAATGGACCTAACAAATATATATACAGGGCATTTAATCCAAATTGTGCAGAATATATGTTCTTTTCAGTGGCAGAACTTTCTCTAAAGGAGACCATATATTAGGACACAAAGCAAATCTTAACAAATACAGGAAAATTGAAATAATTCCTTGTATTCTCTCTGACTACAATGGAATTAAACTACAAATCAATAAAGCAAGAAAAGCTATAGAGCATACACAAAATCATGGAAACTAAACAATACACTCCTAAATGATGAATGGATCAGTGAAGAAATCAAGAAGGAAACCAAAAAATTCATAGAGTCAAATCATAAGGAGAACAAAACATACCAAATCCGTTGGGACACAATGAAGGCAGTCCTGAGAGGTAAGTTTATAGCTTTAAATGCCTATATTAAGAAATTAGGAAGGTCTCAAGTAAACAACACAATGGTTTGCCTTAAAGCCTTGGAAAAAAGAAGAACAAGGCAAACCGAAAATCAGTAGATGGGAAGAAATAATAAAGATTAGGGCAGAAATTAATGAAATAGAAACAAAAAACCCACAAAAATCCAAACAATCAATGAAACAAAGAGTTGGTTATTTGAAAGGATAAACAGGATTGATAAACCCTTAACAAATCTGACTAAAAGAAATAGAGAAGAGACAAAAATTAATACAATTAGAAAAGGAAAAGGCAGCATCACAACAGATACCAGAGAAATTTAAAAAAAAAAATCATAGGGCCATACTATAAAAACATACTTCACTAAGTATGAAAATCTGAAGAAATGGATGATTTCCTTGATTTATATGACCTGCCTAAATTAAATCAACATGAGATTAATCACTTAAATAGACCTATAACAAGTATGGAGATCCAAGCAGTTATCAAAAATCTCCCAACTGAAAAGGCCTAGGCCCAGATGGATTCACTGGTGAATTTTACCACATCTTCAGGAAAGAACTAATACCATTGCTTCTTAAACTTTTCCATAAAATAGAAAAAGAAAGTATCTTACCAAACTCTTTCTATGAAGCCAGCATCCCCCTGATACGAAAACCAGACAAAGATAGAACAAAAAAAGAAAATTGCAGACCAATCTCCCTTATGAACATAGATGCAAAAATTCTCATGAAAATAATGGCAAACAATACAATAATATATCAGAAATATCATTCATCCTGACCAAGTAGGCTTTATGCCATAGATGCAGGGATGGTTCAACATATGCAAATTGATAAATGCAATACATTATATAAATGGACTGAAGGACAAAAAAATCACATGATCATCTCATTAGATGCAGAGGAAGCATTTGACAAAATCCAACATCCCTTCATGATAAAAGATCCTACAGTGACTGAGAATATAAGGAACATATTGCAATATAATAAAGGCTACTTATGACAAGCCTACACCCAA
Organism: Jaculus jaculus; assembly: GCF_020740685.1. Lineage (NCBI taxonomy): Eukaryota > Metazoa > Chordata > Mammalia > Rodentia > Dipodidae > Jaculus > Jaculus jaculus. Next base: position 71,577,557 of record NC_059107.1, on the reverse strand, counting down.
CATATTACCAAAAGGGGAAAAACTGGAAACTTCCCAACTAAAATCAGTAACAAGACAAGTGTGTCCACTGTCCCCACTTTTATTTAATATAGTACAGGAAGTCTTAGCCATAGCAATAAGGCAAGAGATATACATGAAAGGGATACAAATTGGAAAGGAAGTGATCAAATTATCATGATTTGCAGATGACATGATTCTATACATAAAAGACTGTAAAGACTCTACCAGCAAACTGTGCTGATAAACACCTTTAGCCACGTAGCAGGATACAAAATAAACACACAGAAATTAGTACCCTTCCTATATGATAACAAACACAGAGGATAAAATCAGAGAAGCACTCCCATTAACAATTGTATTTAAAAAAAAAAAAAAGTACCTTGGAATAAACCTAGCCAAGGAAGTAAAGGATCTCTACAATGAAAAACTTTAAAACACTCAAGTGGGAAATTGCAGAAGACACTAGGAAATGGAAAGGCTCCCTTGTTCCTGGATTGGAAGAATCTGTATTGTGAAAATCGCAATCTTACCAAAAGCAATCTACACATTTAATGCAATCCCCATCAAAATTTCAATGGCATTCTTAATGGAAATAGAAAAACAATCCAAAAATTTATTTGGAAGCACAAAAAATCTAAAACAAAAATAAGGCTGGTGGTATCACCATACCTGATTTTAACCTATACTACAGAGCCATAATAACTAAAACAGCATGGTACTGGCACAAAAGCAGAGATGTAGATTAATGGAACAGAATAGAGGACCCAGATGTAAGTCTAGGTAGCTATAGCCACCTGATAGTTGACAAAAATGCCAAAAATACTCACTGGAGAAAAGACAGCCTCTTCAGCAAATGGTGATAGGACAACTGGATATCTTTCTGTAGAAGGATGAAAATAGATTCTTCTCTGTGTCCATGCACAAGAGTTAAATCCACATGGATTAAAGACCTTAACATCAGACTTGAAACTCTAAAACTGCTAGAGGAAAAAGGGTCCATTGTGGAAAAGGTGGTGGAAAGAATGTAAGAGCCAAAGGAATGGTAGGACTCCTTACAACGTGCTCCTCCAGACACAAAATGGCCTGGATATCAATGACCTCACAGTGCCTGACACTACCTACACAAGACCATCATAATAGGAGGAAAAGATCATGACATCAAAATAAGAGAAACTGATTGAGAGGGGGAGGGGATATGATGGAGAATGCAGTTTCAAAGGGAAAAGTGGGGGGAGGAAGGGCATTACCATGGGATATTGTTTACAATCATGGAAGTTGTTAATAAAAAATCAATTAAAATAATTATTACTTTTATGCTTAGCAAACTAAATAGAGGACCCAAATTAATAAAATTAGAGTAAAAGGTGGCTTTTACAAACATGTCATTGAAATCTAGAAGATTGGAGTGGAGGGATTGCTCAGTAGTTGTTGTGGGTATAGATGCCTGTAAAGCCTGCTGGCCTGGGTTCAATTCTCCAGTACTTATGTAAAGTCATGCATACGTAGTTAATTTGCAGTGGCAAGAGGCCTCATTCATTCTTCCTGCCCCCCCGTGAATGAACATTAAAAAACAAAACAAGAAAGCTGGGTTGGAGGCACATGCCTATAATCCCAGCACTGGGAAAGCAGAGGTAGGAGGGTCGCTGAGTTCAAGGTCACTCTGATATTACATAGTGAATTCCAGGTCAGCCTGAGCTGCAGTGAAACCCTACCTCCAACAACCAAAAACAGGAAAAGAAATCCAGGGCTGGAGAAATGGCTTAGCAGTTAAGACTTGCCTGTGAAGCCTGAGGACCCAGGTTCAATTCCCCAGCACCCACATAAGCCAGATGCACATGGTGGTACATGCATCTGTAGTTTGTTTGCAGTGGCTAGAGGCCCTGGCATGCCCATTGTCTCTCTCTCTTTCTCTCATCAATCAATCAATAAAATATTAAAAAAAGAAATCCAGCAGACATGGTGGTGCATACTTTTAATCCCAGCATTTAGGAGGCAGAGGTAGGAGGATTGCCATGAGTTCAAGGACAGCCTGAGACTACTTAGTGAATTCCAGGTCAGCCTGGGCTACAGCAAAACCCTACCTTGATAAAATGAAACAAAAAAGGAAAGAAATCCAGAATATTATTGCAGACTTTATTTTGAAAATTTGTATTGCAATAAACTAGAAAATCTAGAGGAAATGGATGCATTTACTTATGAACCAAGAAATGATTTTTTAAAAAAAAAAGCAGATGTTTTTATACTGAACTGTGATAGTTTGAATGGAAAATGATCCTCATAGCCACCTGTGCTTGAATACCCATCTGGTGGCACTGTATAGAAAGGTTGTGGAACCTTTAGGTGAAGCCTTGCTGGAGGAAGTGTGTCACTGCAGCAGACCTTGAAGTGTTAGAACCCAGCCTTGCTTGCTATCTTTCTCTACTCTTTCCCTGCTGATGTGACAACGTGATTCCGATCATGCTTCCCCACCATGATGGAATCTACCTGCAAAACTGTAAGCTAACAGCAAAGCCTGTTTCTTTAAGCTGTTTCTGGTCAGATATTTTGTTCCAGCAATGAGAAAGTAACTGATTCCAAAACTTGGTATCTAGAGTGGAATTGCAGCTACAATGAACTGGCCATGTGTTTCTTAGGATTTTTAGAACTGGTTTTCAGGAGTATTATGGATTTGGTACTGTAAGCAGAGCTCAGTGGGCCATTCTGGTGGGAGTTTGAAAGACCAGGAGGCTGAGTGAAATACAGACTATGGAGGTTCAACTCATAGGTTCCATATGGGAAAAAGACTTGGAGTTTCATGTGATATTCTGATATTCTGTCCATGTCCTCCTAAGAGTTTAAAGTTGTATGTGATATTCTGGCATCCTGTTCATGTCTTCCTAAGAAGTTAAAGTTGTATTTAAAAGTAGTGAGGCTTAAATCTGGGTCCTCTATTCTGTTCCATTGATCTACATGTCTGTTTTTGTGCCAGTACCATGCTGTTTTGGTTACTATGGCTCTGTAGTATAGGTTAAAATCAGGTATGGTGATACCACCAGCCTTATTTTTGTTGCTCAGTATTATTTTAGATACTTGAGGTTTTTTGTGATTCCAAATGAATTTTTGGATTGTTTTTTCTATTTCCATGAAGAAAGACTTTGGAATTTTGATAGGGATTGCATTAAATGTGTAGAATGCTTTAGGTAAGATTGCCATTTTCACAATATTGATTCTTCCAATCCAGGAACAAGGGATGTTTCTCCACTTTCTAGTGTCTTCTGCAATTTCTCGCTTTAGTGTTTTAAAGTTCTCATTGTAGAGATTCTTTACTTCCTTGGTTAGGTTTATTCTAAGGTACTTTATTTTTTTGATGCAACTGTGAATGGGAGTGATTCTCTGATTTCATCCTCTGTGTGTTTGTTGTTAGCATATATGAAGGCTACTGATTTCTGTGTATTTATTTTGTATCCTGCTACATTGTGGTAGGTTTTGATCAGCTCTAACAGTTTGCTAGTAGAGTCTTTAGGGTCCTTTATGTATAGAATCATGTCATCTGCAAATAATGATAACTTGATCTCTTCCTTTCCAATTTGTATCCCTTTTATGTGTGTCTCTTGCATTATTGCTATGGCTAAGACTTCCAAAACTATATTAAATAAAAGTGGGGACAGTGGACACCCTTGTCTTGTTCCTGATTTTAGTGGAAAAGCTTCCAGTTTTTCCCCATTTAGTAATATGTTGGCTGTAGGCTTGTCATAAATAGCCTTTATTATATTGAGATATGTTCCTTATATTCCCAGTGTCTGTAGGACTTTTATCATGAAGGGATGTTGGATTTTGTCAAATGCTTTCTCTGCATCTAAGGAAATGATCATATCATTTTTGTCCTTCAACCCGTTTATGTAAAGTATTACATTTATAGGTTTGCGTATGTTGAACCATCCCTGCATCTCTGGGATAAAGCCTACTTGGTCAGGGTGAATGATCTTTTTGATATACTCTTGTATTCTGTTTGCCAATATTTTGTTGAGAATTTTTGCATCTATGTTCATGAGAGAGATTGGTCTGTAATTTTCTTTTTTTGTTCTATCTTTGCCTGGTTTTGGTATCAGGGTGATGCTGGCCTCATAGAAGGAGTTTGGAAGAATTCCTTCTTTTTCTCTTTCATGGAAAAGCTTAAGAAGCAATGGTGTTAGCTCTTCCTTAAAGGTCTGGTAAAATTCAGCAGTGAATCCATCTGGGCCTGGGCTTTTTTTAGTTGGGAGATTATTGATAACTGTTCGGATCTCCATGTTTGTCATAGACCTATTTAAGTGATTAATCTCATTTTGATTTAATTTAGGTAGATCATATAAATCAAGGCAATCATCCATTTCTTTCATATTTTCATACTTTGTGGAGTATATGCTTTTATAGTATGTCCCTATGATTTTTTGAATTTCTCTGGAATCTGTTGTGATGTTACCTTGTTGATCTCTGATTTTATTAATTTGTGTCTCTTCTCTCTTTCTTTTGGTCATATTTGCTAAGGGTTTATAGGTTGATTTTAACCTATACTACAGAGCCAAAATAACTAAAACAGCATGGTACTGGCACAAAAACAGACATGTAGATCAGTGGAACAGAATAAAGGACCCAGATGTAAGCCCAAGTAGCTATAGCCACCTGATAGTTAATAAAAATGCCAAAAATACTCAATGGAGAAGAGACAGCCTCTTCAGCAAATGGTGTTTTGAAAACTGGATATATATCTGCGGAAGGATGAAAATAGATTCTTCTCTCTTGCCATGCACAAGAATTAAGTCCAAGTGGATTAAAGATCTTAACATCAGACCTGAAACTCTGAAACTGCTAGAGGAAAAAGTAGGGGAAACCCTTCAACATATTGGTCTTTGCAAAGACTTTCTGAATACAACCCCAAATGCTCAGGCAATAAAACCACAGATTAATCACTGGGACCTCATGAAATTACAAAGATTTTGCACTGCAAAGGACACAGTGAAAAAAGCAAAAAGGCAACCTACAGAATGGGAAAAAAAATCTTCGCCAGCTATATATCTGATAGAGGATTAATATCTAGGATATACAAATAACTCAAAAAGTTAAATAATAAGGAATCAAACAAGCCAATCAAAAAATGGGCTATGGAGCTAAATAGAGATTTCTCAAAGGAAGAAATACGAATGGCATATAAGCATCTAAAAAAATGTTCTACGTCACTAGTCATCAGGGAAATGCAGATTAAAACTACATTGGGATTCCATCTCACTCCTGTCAGATTGGCCACCCTCATGAAAACAAATGATCATAAATGTTGTTAAGGATGTTGAAAAAGAGGAACCCTTCAACACTGCTGGTGGGAATGCAATCTGGTCCAGCCATTGTGGAAAACAGTGTGGATATTCCTAAAACAGCTAAAGATTGATCTACCATATAACCCAGCTATAGCACTCCTAGGCATATATCCAAAGGACTTATCTCACTTCCTTAGAAGTACATGTTCTACCATGTTTATTGCTGCTCAATTTTTAATAGCTGGGAAATGGAACCAGCGTAGATGTCCCTCAACAGATGAGTGGATAATGAAGATGTGGCACATTTATACAATGGAGTTCTACTCAGCAGTAAAGAAAAATGAAGTTATGAAATTTGCAGAAAAATGGATGGACCTGGAAAGGATTATAGTAAGTGAGGTAACCCAGGCCCAGAAAGCCATGTGCCACATGTTCTCTCTCATATGTGGATCCTAGCTACAGATGATTGGGCTTCTGCGTGAGAAGGAAAATACTTGGTAGCAGAGGCCAGTAAGTTAAAAAGGAGACATAAAGGGAAGAGAAAGGAAGGGAGGATGATACTTATTAGGTTGATATTGTATATATGTAAGTACAGTGATTGTAATGAGGAGGTAATATGATGGAGAATGGAATTTCAAAGGGGAAAGTGTGGGGGTGAGGAGGGAGGGAATTACCATGGGATTTTTTTTATAATCTTAGAAAATGTTAATAAAAATTTAACAATTTAAAAAATAAATAAATAAATAAAAGTAGTGAGGGGCTGGAGAGATTGCTCAGTGGTTAAGGCACTTACCTGTAGAGCCTAATGACCCAAGTTTGATTCCCCAGTACTCATGTAAAGCCAGATGCACAAAGCCTCTCGAGTTTGTTTGCAGTGGGGAGACCCTAACATACCCATTCTGTCTGTCTGTCTCTCCTCTATCTGCTTGCAAATTAATAAATAAAGATACATAAAAAGCTGGGCATGGTAGTGCATGCCTTTAATTCCAGCACTCAGGAAGCAGAGGTAGGACTCCAGCCTGGGACTACATATTGAATTCCTGTTAAGCTAGTGAGTTCCCTGCTTCTGGGTTCCCTATCTGTACCTGTACCTGCAAACTGTCCTGCCTTCCTAATCATACCACCCAATACCACTGCTGGTGAGTGGCCTCACCTGTCATAATTCATGATCTGCATCCATGCCAGCAAACTATCCTCATCCTCCTAGTATTTTCACATTGCTGTGGGTGAGTACTTTGCCCCCTGACACCATTCCCAACTCATATCCAAACCCATGAGCCCTTCCTGCCCTTGTCGTTATGTCACTCTGTGCCTCGCTACTGTCAGTGAGTGCTCTACTCCCCAGTTCTCTCTCACCATGCCTGGGATTCCCTAATCATCACCCCCATACTGCCTGCCTAGTTGTGGTATTTTGCTGCCAGTGAACCCTGCTCCCCAGTACCCTCCTCCTCTCTTGGGCCCTGCCCACTCATTCATGTGTACCACCACACTGTCACTACATGGACAGTGTCCTGTGCTGCTTGCTCTTATCCTACCTGCCCTGAGTAAAGCCATATTGTCCCACTCCACATGCTTTTACAATGCCCACCATGCTGCAGTGCCTTTTGTAACTCTAAATCTTCATTCTTACTCCATGTGTGAACCCATCCAACCTAATGTGCTCTTCCTCTGACCTTGCTGGTGCCTTGTGTGAGACCCAGCATCTCAACAAAGAATATTTCCAGATGGGCAAATTCCAACAAAACAAGTAGCATGGAAAACCAGGGCTTGGGAGATGGCTCAGCAGTTAAATAAAGGCACTTGTTTGGATCGCCTGCTGGCCTGGGTTCAATTTTCCAGAATCAACATTAAGCCAGGTACACAAAATGGGGAATTTGTAGCAGCAAGAGACTGTGGTGTCCTCATTCTCTCCCTTTCTGTCTCTCTCCTTCCTCTGCTTGCAAATGAATAAATAATAAATATTTTTGTAAAACCAAGGCATGGGCTGGAAGAGATGGCTCAACAGCTAAAGGCACTTGATTGTAAAGCCTGTCACCCTGGGTTCAATTCCCCAGTACACATGTAAAGCCAGACACAAAAAGTGGTGCATGTACCTGGTGTTCATTTGCAGCTGAAAGGGGCTCTGGCATGTCCTCTTTGTGTATGTAAATAAATAAGTAAATAATAAAATAAATAAGTGAAATTTAAAACCAAGGCAATATATTCCCGTCAAGACTGTCTGTTCCCATAGTAGAGGCCTCCTAGGAGAGCTACTTAGAGGCAATTTCAAACACAGAATCCAAAAGCACAATTATGATAAATATATACAATAAACTTAAGGAGTTCATGAATAAATATCTGAGTGAAATATAAGAACACAACCAACTGAAATAATTCAATAAATACCTGAATGAATAAAAAGAGGAAAACAGCTAATATCCGAATGAACTTTAATAGGACACAATTAAGTGAACTTAACAACTTAAGCCAAAAATGAGAATGGAACCCAATAACAAGACAGAAATGCTAAAGACAAGCCAGACAGAAATAAAAAACTGTAATAAGTAAAAAAACAAAAAAAAAAACACCTTCCAGTTCTTTCATATGAAGATGGCAACATACTAGCCACACCACAGCAGCCTAGGGAGGAAATAAACAGAAACACAGCAAAAGACACTTCTCCTGAAAAGTGAGGTGTTAAGTTATTATCAACTACAGCAGAGAAGCAGGAGGGACCAAGCTCTTTGAGAAAGGAAGAAACTGGCCAGAATCCCACTGAGGTGCTAGGAGCCCTGATACGTGAACCTGTCTATCCTGCAGCACAAAGCGACAGGAGCAGAAACAAAGGGGATTTTCTACTCACCTCAGCCTCCTCCAAAGGGCAAGAAATATACCAGAGACCAGTAGAGCAACTGATAAAGAAGATGCTTATTAGACCAGCTGAGCAGCTCTGGTGTGACTCCAGGAACTCTGCAAAGTCTCCCATCTCCCAACTGTCAGGGCAATAAAATTCCTGAGAAATCATTCATCCCTCACCACCTAGCACCCAGCACCAACAGGGACTAAGGTGGGCACTCAGAGTTGGTGAGATCGGAAACCATCCAAAAAGGTAATAAGGCCTACTTAAACAAAGCCAGGTACATAGGCCTGCACTGGAAGTGTTAATCTCTCTTTCCATGTCAGGAAAGGTTTGCATTACATTTGACTGATAGATTCTTGGTTGCCTTTACCCTTCTCAAATAAACTGTATTTTGGTGTTGACTATTACTGCTTTTGACATTTCCTGATTTTTAGGGCCTCTCCCTTTTTCTTAAATTACTATTGTGGGCAGAGACTGACTGGCTCCAGGCTCATTTGGAACCAGTTTCAGACTAGAAATCTCAATCTCCAGGTTGACACAGTTAAGAATGTGGGACAACGCACACCCTTAGGGACTTTGGCTTTACCAGATTATCTGTTTAGTTTAATCCCCACACTTGTATTAAATACTCTGTACTGGTTTTGATTGAATGTCTATACTGCTTAGTTGAATTTTAGAATTTGCCAGTAATTTGCTTCACCCAGTCTACTACAACACTTGAATAGAAGGCAAACTCAACACCTAGAGTCACTTCTGCTGTTTCTGTTGGAGTATAAAAGCTACACCTGACACCATAAATTCTTACAATGAAGATATATAAAGTTGGATTTATATGTCTAAGAACATTGCAGATAATTAGAAAACAGAAAGCATCAAATTAACGCAAGATGCAAAAATCTTTTCATTATAATACAAGAAACAAAAAAAATCAAGACAATACAATCCCACCAAAAATTGTAAATCCATCAGAAATGACCTCCCGTGAGACTGTTTTAGATGAAATTCCTGACAATGATTACAAAAAAGTAATGATATCTCTCCTCAAAGAAATCAAAGTAGAAATCAAAGTTATCAAAGAAGAGGACCAACTCCTGAAGGAATCCTAAGAGAACATAGGAAACTAACTTAATGAAATAAGTAGATCAATACAACATGAGTGAGGAAATATAAATAATGAAAAAATACTAATCAGAAATACTAGAAATGAAAAACAGAACAAGTCAAATGGAAAACTCTGTAGAAAATCTCACCAGTAGAATAGATCCAGGAGAGGACAGAATATTTAAATTAGAAGACCAGGTGGCAGATGTAATACAGTCCTACTAAGAGAAGGACAAGCTAATATAAAGGCATGAATGCAAATTTCAAAACATTCAGGCACTATGAAGAGATCAAGCATAAGGGCATAGTACAAGGAGAAGAAATTCACTCCAAAGGCATAACAGATATCTTCAACAAAATCATAGAAGAAAACTTCCCCCAAGGAGGGAAAGTGATGCCATTACAGATATAGGAAGCATATTGAACACCAAACAGACAAAATCATGAAAGCATGTAACTAAACTACAAAACACACAAATCAAAGAAAATATATTAAAAGAAGTTAGAAAAAATAAAGTCACATAAAAAGGCAAGCCATCAGGATCACAGCAGATTACTCAACACAAACCTGAAAAGCCAGATGGGCTTGGAATGATGTATTCCAAGTTCTGAAAGATAAGAACTCTCATCCAAGATAATTTTATCCTGTAAAGTTATCCCTACAAGAGCATATCAGGACCTTCAGCCACTGTAAACAAACTCCAGATGTATGCACCACCTTGTGCATCTGGCTTACATGGGTGCTGGGGAATCAAATCTGGGTCCTTTGGCTTCACAGGCAAATGCCTTACTGGCTAAGTCATCTCTCCAGCCCAGCAGTGACATTTTAAAACATTAATCCTTTAAAGAGGCACTTTGAGGATCAAGAGATGGTGTTTGCACTGTTCCAAAATCACCCTGGGAATATAAGGTATGAGATAGTACAAAAACAGATTTTCCATTTACACATATACAATAAGTAAAAGAACATAATACTGGGGGTGAAATGTCTTAAGTGAGATGAGGGGATGAGATTGAGTAAAGGAAAGGTTGGGGAAGGGTTAATCAATATCTAAGAGTGTATGAATAAGTCATATGGAAATACTTTTTTTGGACACTTTTTTGATGTACCCAGAAGCATAGATTATTACTAAAAAATTTTCATTGTTAGAGATGGGATACCTTCCAGTGAGTTTTCATCCAATGTCTCTGAGGTCCCCTAAAACATTACAGGCCACTCCTCAGGATCTTAGTTTCCCACCAGGAAAAGGTGTTTAGACACTATTGCTGTAACTCCACATGCTTGGGATGCAAGGTCACTGAGAAATTCTGCTGGAGCTGAGCTAAAAAACTCCTCCATTTAGACCAGGTGACAGAAAGCTGGAGAAAAAAAAACAAAAAACAAAAACCTATGCTTCATGCAGCTCCATGGAAAAGAGAGAATTCACCAGTGGAGATAAACAACAGCAGACATTGAAAGCCTTAAATTTGGTCATCCAGGCCAAATGAGCCAATGGGTGCAAGAGTGGCATGTCTATTATGGGGGAAACCAACCCTGTCTAATTGGATTGGAAGCCTACTCCATGAGAGGGAATATATGCCTGATGCTGAAAACCTAAGACAGGGGAGGGCATGAGCCCTAGGGGTAGAACATCTGGTATCTGCCTAACTGTACGTACTATGCTCACCAAACTGCTTGGTAAGCTCTTCTCATCATATTCATACCCATATATTAATGCTACTCTCACTTTTGGTTAGAGAAGCTTCTCTTTTAAGATGGCAGTGGCCTTGGAATGATGCAGAGGGCATGATAATGCTGAGAAGAAGTGACAGAGGAGTATTCCGCCCTGAAACTTCTCTATCACACCTTCCAAGGCTCAGGGTCCATTGTGGAAGAGGTGGTGGAAAGAATATAATAGCCAAAAGAAGATTGGGATTCCTTACAATGTGCTCTTCCAGACAGAAAATGGACTGAATATCCATGACCTCAAAGTGTTTCACATTACCTACTATTGCAGTTAGGTTTGCATTGCTAGCAGAAATCAGCTAACCAAGAGCAGGTTGTAGGATAAAGGGTTTATTATGGCTTACAGACTTGAGGGGAAGCTACATGACAGCAGAGGAAAATGAAGGCATGAGTAGAGGGTGGACTTAACACCCTGGCCAACATCAGGTGGACAACAGCAACAGGAGAGTGTGCCACACACTGGCAAGGGAAACTGGCTATAATAATCATAAGCCCACCCCCAAGAATACACTGCTTCCAGGAGGCTTTAATTCCCAAATCTCCATCAGTTGGGAACTTAGCATTCAGATTACTTAAGTTTATGAGGGACACCTGAATCAAGTGACAACATTTCACCTCTGGGCCCCATAAACTGATCACCATACATGGTATAAAATACAATAAATTCAGTACAACTTGAAAAGTTCCCATATTTTCATCAATCCTAATGATGTTTAAACTTCTCCATAATCCAAGCTCTTTTAACTGAGCCATAATACCAAAAAATCCTACCCCCCAAAAAAAACCCATAATGGCACAGAATAAACACTTACACTGCAAAAGATGGCATTGGGCATAGAAATAATAATAATAATAATAATAATAATTATTATTATTATTATTATTATAATTATTATTATTATATTCAACCAATACAAAGTTTAAAACAACTAGGACAAACATCAAACTCTATAGCTCCAAGTCCAGTGAATCTAATCAGTGACAAACCTCTAAGTCCAATAATTCTAACCACTGACAAGACTCTGGAGTTCTAATTCCACCCCTCCAGCTGGGCTGCTCACAGTCCTGGAAAACTTCATTCAGGGCCAGCAGCTCTCCTTATCAGCCATCTCATGGTCCTGGCATCTCCACTGGGTATTCACTGCACCCCACGATCCATTCTCACAGCTCCATTGGGTCTCCATGAAGGCATCCAGTAAACCTGCTTCACACTGCTCATGGCCATTTCCAAAACACAAACCATGTTGCAAATTCAATGACCCTCTCTTTCCTTTCTTATACTCCATAATACCAGGTGTGTGCCAATTTGTTAATCCAGAGGGGAATAAAGCAGACTTTTAAAAACAGGACAGTCTTTTAGCATTCAGCCCCCTTCAAAAGACAGTATTTTTTTTTTTTTTTTTTTTTTTTGGTTTTTTGAGGTAGGGTCTCACTCTGGGCCAGGCTGACCTGGAATTAACTCTGTCATCTCAGGGTGGCCTTGAACTCATGGCAATCCTACCTCTGCCTCCCGAGTGCTGGGATTAAAGGCGTGTGCCACCATGCCTGGCTGAGACAGTATTCTTTCTGCAGCACCAATGCAGGTCAGCTGGCACAGTCTCAATGGTTGTCATCTCTCATACAATTGCACTGAATGGGCAGAAGTTTTGGCCCACGGATTTCATTTTTTCCCTGCTCATACCAGTCCATTCCTATGCAATGGAACCCTGTACAAGTTCTCAGGACATGGGCATAACAACAAGCCTTTCACACAACTGCTTCTAGCTCAGTCCATTCTTTCTCACCCGCATAACCCAACCCTCACAGTCCATAGTTGTTGCTACATTCAGGTCTTTCAACTCTGACCAGAATAGTTCATCAAGCTGTACTTACAGCACTACAAGGCATCTCTTGGGTTAAAGTTTCAAATCCTTCCACATTACTCCTGAAAATCAGCTCTAAAAGGCCAAAGCCACACAGTCAAGTGCTAGCAGCAACCCCACTCTGGGTGCCAACTTTACTGTTGCAGTCAGATTCTCATTGCTAGCAGAAATCACCTGACCAAGAGCAGCTTGTGGGAAAAAATGGTTTATTTTTCCTTACAGACTCAAGGGGAAGCTCCATAATTGCAGGGAAAATGACAACATGAGCTGAGGGTGAATATAACCCCCATATCACCCCATAAGGTGGACTATAGCAACAGTAGACTGTGCCAAACACTTGCTATAACACCCACAAGCCTGCCCCCAACAATATACTGCCTCTGGGAGGCGTTAATTCCCAAATCTCCATCAGCTGGGAACCTAGCATTCAGAACACCTAAGTTTATGGGGGACACCTGAATCAAACCACCACAGTAAACTTCAGACCAACCGTGGGTAGGAAAGATAAAGAAGGTCACTTTACGGCTAGAGAGATGGCTTAGTGGTTAAGCACTTGCCTGTGAAGCCTAAGGACCCTGGTTCAAGGCTCAATTCCCCAGGACCCATATAAGCCAGATGCACAAGGATGTGCATGCATCTGGAGTTCATTTGCAGTGGCTGCAGGCCCTGGCACGCCCACTCTCTCTCTCTCTCTCTATTTGCCTCTTTCTCTCTGTGTCTGCTGTTCTCAAATAAATAAATAAAAATAATAAAATTTTAAAAAAAAGAAGGTCACTTTAGATTGATTAAAGGAACACTACAACAGGAGGACTTTACAATCCTAAACATATATGCATCTCACATGGGGGCTCCCAATTTCGTCAAACAAACACTATTAGAACTAAGGCCACAGATAACACCAAACACAGTTGTAGTGGGTGACATCAACATCCTACTCTCATCAATTGACAGGTCATCCTGGCAAAGAAATAAACAGAGAGATATCTGGATTAAATGACATCATAGAACAAATGGACCTCACAGATATCTATAGAATATTTCACCCAAATGCTGGAAAATACACATTCTTTTCAGCAGCACATGAAAGATCCTCCAAAATAGACCATATGTTAGGGTACAAAGCAAATCTTAACAAACACAAGAAAATTGAAATCATTTATTGCAAGAAAAGCTATAGATCATACAAAAAAACATGGAAACTAAACAATACATTACTAAATGGTGAATGTGTCAATAAAGACATCAAGAAGGAAATAAAAAATTCATAGAATCAAATGATGAGAACACAACATACCACACCTTTGGGACACAGTGAAGGCAGTCCTAAGAGGGAAATTTATATTTTAATTGCACACATTAAAAAATAAGAAAGGTTGCAAGTAAACAACTTAATGCTTTACCTTAAGGCCTTAGAAAAAGAAGAACAGGGCAAACCAAAATTCAGTAGATGGGAAGAAATAATAAAGATTAAGGGAGAAATTAATGAAATAGAAACAAAAAATGAACAAAACAATCCAAAGAATCAATAAAAGAAAGACTTGGTTCTTTGAAAGGATAAAGAAGACTGATAAACCCTTAGTAAATCTGACCAAAAGAAATAGAGAGGAGACAAAAATTAATAAAAGTAGAGATGAAAAAGGCATCATCACAACAGATACTAGAGAATTTTAAAAATTCATAGGGACATACTATAAGAATATACATTCTACTAAGTTTGAAGATCTGAAAGAAATGGATGATTTCCTTGATTTACATGACCTACCTAAATTAAAACAAGGTGAGATTAACAACTTAAATATGCCTATAATAAGTTTGGAGATCCAAGCAGCTATCAAAAATCTCTGAGCTAAAAAAAATCCAGGCCCAGATGGATTCATTGGTGAATTTTACCAGACCTTCATGTAAGAACTAACACCAATGTTTCTCAAACTTTTCCATAAAATAGACAAGGAAGGAATCCTACTAAACTCCTTCTATGAAGCCAGCACCCCCCTGATACCAAAACCAGACAAAAACAGAACAAAAAACAAAAATTACAGACCAATCTCCCTCATGAACATAGATGTAAAAATTCTTAACAAAATATTGGAAAATAGAATACAAGAATATGTCAGAAAGACCAGTCACCCCGGCCCAGTAGGCTTTATCCTAGAGATGCAGGGTGGTTAAACATATGCAAATTGGTTAATAAACCATATAAGTGTACTAAAGGACAAAAATCACATCTTCATCTCAATAGATACAGAAAAAGCATTTGACAAAATCTAACATCCCTTCATGATAAAGTCCTACAGAAACTGGGAATACAGTGAACATATCTCAAAATAATAAAGACTATTTGTGACAAACCTACAGCAAACATAATACTAAGTGGTGAAAATCTTGAAGCTTTCCATGAATATCGGGGACAATGCAAAGGTGTCCACTGTCCCCACTTTTATTTAATATAGTACTGAAAGTCTTAGCCATAGCAATAAGGCAAGAGATACACATAAAAGGGATATAAATTGGAAAGGAAGAAATCAAATTATCATTATTGGTAGATGAAATGATTCTATACACAGGGACGCTAAAGACTCTACCAGCAAACTTTTAGAGCTGATAAACAAGTTTAGCAATGTAGCAGGATACAACACACAGAAATTGGTAGTTTTCCTGCATGCTAACAACAAACAGAGGATGAAATCACAGAATCACTCCCATTCACATCTGTATCATAAGCCGGGCGTGGTGGCTCATGCCTTTAATCCCGCACTTGGGAGGCAGAAGAAGGTGGATCACCATAAATTCAAGGTCATCCTAAGATTACATAGTTAATTCCAGGTCAGCCTGGGCTAGAGTGAGACCTTACCTTGAAAAAACAAAAAACAAAGTAGTACCTTGGAATACACCTAACCAAGGAAGTAAAGGATATCTACAATGAAAACATTAAAACACTCAAAACAGAAATTGCCAAAGACACTAAGAAATGGAAAGACATCCCATGTTCCTGGAATAGAATAATCAATATTGTGAAAATGGCAATCTTACCAAAATCAATCTGCACATTTAATGCAATCTCCATCAAAATAATAAAGGAATTCTTTATGGAAAGAAATAAAAACCCAAAAAATCATTTGGAAGCACAAAAAATCTTGAATATCTAAAACAATTTTGAGCAACAAAAATGAGGCCAGTGGTATCACTATACCAGATTTTAACCTATTCAGAGCCATAGTAACAAAAACAGCACAATACTGGCACAAAGACAGACATGTAGAACAATGGACTTGAATAGAGGACCCAGATGTAAGTCCAGATAGCTACAGCCACCTGATCTTTGACAAAAATGCCAAAAATACTTATTGGAGAAAAGGCAGCCTCTTCAACAAATGGTGCTGGGAAAACTGGATACACACACACACACACACACACACACACACACACACACACACATACATACATATATACATACACACACACACACACACACACACACACACACACACACATATCCTTATTTCTCTCTATGCACAAAAATTAAGTCTAAATGGATTAAAGACCTTAATATCAGACATGAAACTCTGAAACTGCTAGAAGAAAAATTAGGGGAAACCCTTCAAAATATTGGCATAGTCAAAGACTTTCTGAATATAATCCCAGTTGCTCAGGAAATAAAACCACTGATCAATTTCTGGGACCTCATGAAATTGCAAAACTTTTGTACAGCAAAGGACACTGAATACAGCCAAGAGACAACCTACACAATGGGAGAAAATCTTTGCCAGTTCTTCATCTGGCAGAGGATTAATATCCAGGATCTGCAAAGAACTTAAAAAAATTAAATAATAAGAAATCAAACAACCCACTTAAAAATAGGCTATGGAACTAAATAGAGAGTTCTTAAAAGAAGAAATACAAATGGCATATAACCATCTAATACAATGTTCTATATCCCTAGCCATCAGGGAAATACAGATTAAAACTATGTTGACATTCCATCTCACTCCTGTCAGAATGGCTACCATCATGAAAACAAATGACAATAATTGCCGGCAAGAATGTGGAAAAAGACGAACCCTTCTACACTGTTAGTGGGAATACAATCTGGTCTAGCCATTGTGGAAATCAGTATTAATGTTCCTGAGAAAGCTAAAAATAGATCTACCATATGATCCAGCTATACTACTCCGAGGCATATATCCTAAGGACTCGTCTTACTACCTTAGAGATACTTGCTCAACCATGTTTATTGCTGCTCTATTCACAATAGCTAGGAAATGGAGCCAGCCTAGATGTCCCTCAACTGATGAGTGGATAATGACCATGTGGCACATTTACACAATGGGGTTCTACTCAGTGGCAAAGAAAAATGAAATTATGAAATTTGTAGGAAAATGGATGGATCTGGAAAGAATTATACTTAGTGAGGTAACAGGCCCAGAAAGCCAAATGTCACATGTTCTTTCTCATATGTGGATCCTAGCTACAAATGATTGGACTTCTATGTGAGTAGGAATAAAACTCAGTAACAGAGCCAGACGTGGTGGCACATGCCTTTAATCCCAGTACTCAGGAGGCAGAGGTAGGAGGATTGCTGTGAGTTTGAGGCCACTCTGAGACTACATAGTGAGTTCCAGGTCAACCTGACCTAGAGTGAGACACTACATCAGAAAAACAAAAACATAAGCAAAACCCTCAGAGGCCAGTCAGCTAGAAAAGGGATATAAAGGGAACAGAAAGTATGAGGGGGGAGCATAATAGGATGATATTGCACAAATTCAAGTAGAAGAACAGATTAATGGAGGTGGAAAGGCCTAAGTGAGGACAGGAGAAGAGATTGAGTAAAGGAAAGGTGGGGAGAAGGATAATCTAAATCTAAGAGGGTATGAATAAGTCATATGGAAACCTACTTTTTTGGACAATAGAAAACCCAGAAGCCATAGATTGTTACTAGAACATTTTCAGTGCCAGGGATGCGATGCCTCCAGTGAGTTGTTGGCCAGGGAGGTCTCTGATATCCCCAAAACATTACAGGCAATTACCAAGGCTCTTCGTTTCCTACCAGGAATAGATGGTCATACCCTATTGCTGAAGGCTCCACATACTTGGGCTGCAAGGTCACTGAGAAATCTTGCTGGATCTGAGCTGAAAACCTCCTCCATGTAGACCAGCTGACAGAAAGCTGGAAAAAGCTACATTTAATGCAGACCAAGGGGAGAGAGAGAAATTGCCAGTGGAGATACTCAACAATGTATATTTCAAGCCTTAAATTTGGCCAGCCAGGACAAATGAGCCAATGGGTGCAATAGTAGCATGTCTGTTGTGGGGGAAACTAACCACTCTCTAATTGTATTGGAGGCCTACTTCATGGGAGGGAATACATGCCTTATGCTGAAATCCTATGATGGGGTAGTCATAAGCCCTAGAGGTATAACATCTGCTGCTGTCTGGCTAAATGTATATAGCATGCTCACCAAACTGCCTGGTAAGCATGTCTCTTAATGTTCATACTCACTTATTAATGCTACTCTCACTTATGGCTACAGAACCTTCTCTTTTCAGATGGTGGTAACCTTAGGATGACTCAGAAGGCACCATAGTTCTGAGAAGTAGTGACAGGAGTTCTGAGACTAAAATATCTGTCACACCTTCCAAGGCTCAGGGTCTATTGCAGAAGAGGTGGCAGAAAGAATGTAAGAGCCAAAGGAAGGGTAGAGCTCCTTATAACATGCTCCTCCAGACACAAAATGGCCTAGATATCCATGACCTCACAATACCTGACACTAAGACCATACCTAAAACAATACCTGATACATAAGACTATCATAATAGGAGGAAAAGATGATGACATAAAAATAAAATACAGGTTGATTGAGAAGGGGAAGGGTTATGATAAAGGGTGGACTTTCAAAGGGGAAAGTGAAGGGAGGGAGGGAATTACCATGGGTTATTGTCTATAATCATGGAAGTTGTCAATACAAAGTAAATTAAAAACCTTCCATCTGGGTATGGTGGCACATGCCTTTAATCCCTGCACTTGGGAGGCAGAGGTAGGAGGATCACTGTGAGTCTGAAGTCAGCCTGAGACTACATACTGAATTCCAGGCCAGCCTGAGGTACAGCAAGACCCTAGCTAAAAGAAAAAGGAAAAGAAAGAAGAAAAAGCCTTAAGAAGAGAATAGAACCATGTAGAGGACAGAACACCATCAGGTTTGAGGACAAAGTAGAAGAAATTGATCAGGTAGTCAAAATCAATGACAAAAATCAGTAGTACATAGTATTTGGGACAGCATGAAAAGACTAATCCTACAAACATTAGGCATAGAAGAAAAGGAAGAGCTTTGGGCCAAAGGAATAGAAAATATTTCAATAAAATTATAGAATAAAAAAATGTCCAAATTTAGGGAAAAACATGGCTATCCAAGCACAAGAGGAATATAGAGCACCAAATAGACAAGACCTGAGAAGAAACCCCTCAATTAGCTTATAGTCAAAACATTAAAGGACAAAGAAGGGATACTGAAAGTTAAAAGAGAAAAGTCACATACAAAGAGAAGCCCATCAGAATAATACCCAAGTTTTCAATGGACAGTCTAAGAGCCAAAAGAATGTGGCATTATGTACTCCAAATACTAAGAAAACAAAGCTGCCAGTCAAAACTGTTCTACCTAGCAAAATTATCTCATGATAGAGAAAAAAAAATTTCTATGATTAAAAGCAGACTGAGGTTGGAGAAAGAGCTCAGTGGTTAAAGGCACATATTTTTGCAAAGCCAATGGCCTGGGTTTGATTCCTTAGTACCTATAGAAGCCAGATACACAAAGAGGTGCATGTATCTGGAGTTTGTTTGCTGTGTCAGGGGGCTCTCATGCACCCATCCTCATTCTCATTCTCTCTCTTGCACACACAAAAGAATAGAAATATTTGTAAAAAAAAAAAAAAATAGACTGCAAGAATTTATGACCACTACCTAGCTCTACAGAGGATACTAGAAGGAATAACTGAGACTGAAAAGAATAAACACATTCAAGAGGTTAGAAGGAAAAACAATAATCAATTCTAGAATAGTTGTCAAGCAAATGAAGGTCAAAGAAAGCACCAAACACCAAAAAAAAAAAAAAAAAAATCAACATGGTAGGAATTAACTCACACCTTTTAATAATAACCCTGAATATAAAAGGTATCAATTTTGTTAATCCCAAGGCATAGACTCTCAGACTGGATCAGTAAACAGAATTCATATTTTTACTGCCTTCAGAAATACATGTCACTTCAAAGACAGACACTATCTTAAAATGAAAGGATGGAAAAAAGTATTCTAAGCAAATAAAACCAAGAGAAAAGAAAAGATGGTGTTGCTATTCTAATATCTGATAAAATAGATTTCAAACCAAAACTAGTCAGAAAAGGTAAACATGGACATTTCCTACTGATTAAAGGGACAATCAATGAAGACGACATTAAAATCTTAAATATGAACTGAAAATAAGGGTATCTAATGTCATAACATAAGTACTAGTATACATGAAGTCATATATTAACCCTACCATATTTCTAGTTGGTGACTTCAGTTCACCTATATTTCTTATAGATCAACTAGATGAAAACAAGCAGAGAAACACTGGAACCAAGTGATATCACAGAGCAAATGGACCTAGCAAATATTTACATAACATTCTACCCCAAACTATAGAATAAACATGCTTCAACAGTCCATCAGACTTACTCTAAAGCAGACCACTTCTCAGGCCACAAAGAAACTCTCAAACATCTTAGGAAAACTAGAAAAAACTTGTATTTTATCTAATCAATGCAATAAAGCTAGAAATCTACAAGAAAAACTACAGAAAACACACAAACTCCTGGAGATGAAATAATATATTACTGAATAAAAATGGTCAGTGAAGGGGCTGGAGAGATTGCTTAGTGGTTAAGGCATTTGCCTGTGGAAACTAAGGAACCAGTTTCAATTCCCCAGTACCCATGTAAGCCAGATGCACAAGGTATGGCACATGCATCTGGAGTTCATTTGCAGTAGCTGGAGGCCCTGGTGTTCCCATTTTATTTCTCTCTCTCTCTCTCTCTCTCTCTCTCTCTCTCTCTCTCTCTCTCTCTCTCCCCTCTCTAAATACATAAATGATTTTTTCTTATTTATTTTTAATTTATTTACTAAAGGCAGAGATGGAGAGAGAGTGTGTGTGTGTGAGAGAGAGAGAATGGGCACACCAGAGCATCTAACCACTGCAAATGAATTCCAGATGCATGCTCCACCATATGCATTTGGCTTATGTGGGACCTAGAGAATCGACTGGCTCCTTAGGCTTTGCGGTCATGTACCTTAACCACTAAGCAATCTCTTCAGCCCAATAAATAAAAATTTTCCTTAGCTGGGCATGGTGGTGCATGCCTTTAATCCCAGCACTCGGGAAGCAGAGGTAGGAGGATTGTTCAAGGCCACCCAGAGATGACAGAGTTAATTCCAGGTCAGCCTGGACCAGAGTGAGACCCTACCTTGAAAAACCGAAAAAAAAAAAATTTCCTTTATTGTGAATTTAGAAACATTTTTCCCTGTTTGTTTTTGTAGGGAGTATAGTCTGAGGTTTGTTCTGAGGTACAGTCTCATTCTAGCCCAAGCTGACCTGGAATTCATTGTGTGCAACTTTAGGCCAGCCTTGGATTCATAGCAATCCTCCTATCTCTGCTTCCCAAGTACTGGGATTAAAGGCATGTTCCACCACACCTGGCTTCCTTTTCTTTCTATTCTATGGGATAGGTTGAAGAGAATTGGTGTGAGTTATTCTTTAACTTTCTGGTAGGGGGCTAGGGAAATCACTCAGTAGCTAAAGGCATTTGCTTAGAAAGCCTGCCAGCCTGGGTTCAATTCCCCAAACACCCATGTGAAGCCAGATGGACATTTATTTGCAGCACACACACACAGTGTCAGGCAGAATTCAGCAATGAATGCATACAGTCCTAGTCTTTCCTTTGTTGGAAAATTTTAATGTTCTGTTATTGCAGGTGTATCAGTTACTTTCTCCTTGCTGGGACAAAATCCATGACCAGAACTGCTGATGGAAGGAAATAGTTTACTGGTATATTACAGTTTGGGGGGTAGAATTTACCATGGCTAGGCATGGTGGCACATGCCTATAATCTCAGCACTCAGGAGGCAGAGATAGGAAGATTACTGTGATTTCAAGGTCAGCCGGAGACTACAGAGTGAAATCCAGGTCAGCCTGTGCTAGAGTGAAATCCTACCTCAAAAAAAAAATTTATATATATATATATATATATATATATATATATATATATATATATATATATATATGTTAAAATCCTATGATTGAAAAGGCATGATAAGGGTCACATGGTCACTTCATCAGGGAAGAAGTAGGGAGAGGAGAGTCTGAGTGCAAGCAGGGCTGAGATATAACACCTTGTTATGGTTAAGTTGTGTCAACTTGATCTATTTAGGAATCCACAGACATTTCTCATAAGTGGGTCTCTGAGGTTGTTTCCAGGAAGGATTAATTAAAGGAGGAATCCTTCCCCAAGGGTGAGCCCTTCCCCCAGAGTGGGTGGCCCCTGTTGGAAGGGAGGTTTTGTAAAAAGAAACTCTGGGAAGAAAAGTATTCTCCTACCCTGAAAGTATATAAAGTTGGATATAGATAAGAACTCTGCATAATTAGAAAAATCAAGCATCAAATAAACTCATAGTGCAAAACTCTCTACATTGTAATACAAGAAACACAAAGAATCATGACAATACAATTCCACCAAAAATTATAAATCCATCAGAAACAAGCCCCAGGTGAGGCTGCTTTAGATGAAATGCCTGACAAAGATTTCAGAAAATATGATTTTTATCTATAATCAAAGACATCAAAGAAGAAAAAAAAAAAAAAACTCCTGAAGAACACAGGAAATCAATTTAATGAAATAAGGAGGTCAATACAAGACGTGACTAAGGAAATAGAAATACTGAAGAAAAACCAGGCAGAAATACTAGCAAGGAAAAACACAGTAAGTCAAATAAAAAATTCAGTAGAGTGGATGAAGGAAAGAACAGAATATCTAAACTAGAAATCAGGTGACAGACTTAATACAGTCTAACAAAGAGAAAGACAAGCTAATAAAAAGGCATGATTGGGAATTTCAACATGTTAGGACACTATGAAAAGATGAAATGTAAGGATTCAGGATCTAAACATCAGATAAACTTTTAAGTGGAAAAAAAAATAGAATTCAGGGTGTAACAGAAGAAGAATTTTACTCCAAGGCATAGTAGGCATGTTCAACAGAATCATAGAAGACAGATTTCCCCAAATTGGGAAAGAAATGCTAATGCAGATAAAGGAGGCCTTAGAATACCAAACAGAAAATCTGGGAAGAACCCCCCACTCACCATGTTATAATTAAACTACCAAACATTCAAACTAAAGAAAATATATTGAGGGCTGGAGAGATGGCTTAGCGGTTAAGCACTTGCCTGTGAAGCCTAAGGACCCCGGTTCGAGGCTCGGTTCCCCATGTCCCATGTTAGCCAGATGCACAAGGGGGCGCACGTGTCTGGAGTTCGTTAGCGGAGGCTTGAAGCCCTGGCGTGCCCATTCTCTCTCTCTCCCTCTATCTGTCTTTCTCTCTGTGTCTGTCGTTCTCAAACAAATAAATAAAAAAATTTTAAAAAAAATGAAAAAAAAAGAAAATATATTGAAAGCACTTAGAGAGATAAAGCAAGTCACATACAAAGGCAAGCCCATCAGGATCACAGCAGATTACTCAACACAAACTTTAAAAGCCAGAAGAGCTTGGAATGATGTATTCCAAGTTCTAAAAGATAACAGCTGTCAACCAAGATTACTTTACCCAGCAAAGATATCCACCCAAATTGATGGAGAAATAAGGACATTCTAAAACAAAAACAAGCTAAAGGAATATATGACAACTAAACCAGATTTACAGAAAATACTTGAAGGAATCATTCATGCTGAAGAGAAAGCAAAGCACACACATAAGCAAACATGATAAAATAAACCATACTCAAATAACAATTAATACACGATAGTAAAGGGAAAACAAGAATCACTACAAAACAAGATGAATGGCAAGAATGAATGCATACCTTTCAATAATAACTTAATATCAATAGTCTCAATACCCCAACTATAAGACATAAGCTTGCAGATTGGATTAAAAGGCAGTATCCTTCTGTTTGTTCCCTCAGAGAAACTCACTCTTCAATAAAAGATAGACACTGTCTTAGGGTGAGAGGATGAAAAATGGTATGTCAAGCAAAAGGGTCTAGGAAACAAGCAGGTGCTGCTATCCTAATATCTGACAGGATAGACTTCAAACAAGAAAGATAAAGAAGGTTGCTTTATGCTGATTAAAGGAAAAATCCAACAGGAGGACATTACACTTCTAAACATATATGCACCTAACATGGGTGCTCCAAATTTCATCAAACACTATTAAACTTAAGGTCACAGATAACACCAAAACATAATTGTAGTGGGTAACTTCAACACCCCACTTTCATCAGTTTACATGTCATCCTGGCAAAAAATAAACACAGACAATGTGTATTAAATGATATCATGGATGGGCTGGAGAGATGGCTTAGCAGGTAGGTGCTTGTCCAGGAAGCCTAAGGACCCTGGTTCGAGGCTCAATTCCCCAGGACCCACGTTAGCCAGATGCACAAGGGGGCACATGCATCTGGAGTTCGTTTGCAGTGGCTGAAAGCACTGGCATGCCCATTCTTCCTCTCTATCTGCCTCTTTCTCTCTCTGTCTGTTGCTCTCAAATAAATTTTAAAAAATGATATCATGGAACAAATGGACCTAACAGATATCTACATAACATTCCATCCAAATGCTACAGAATACATATATTCTTAGCTGCATATTGACTCTCTAAAATAGACCATATATTAGGACACAAAGCAAATCTTAACAAATATAGGAAAATTGAAATAATTCCTTGTACTCTATCTGATCACAATGGGATTAAATTACAAATCAATAGCAAGAAAAGCTATACAGCATACACAAAATCATGGAAACTGAACAATATACTACTAAATGCTGAATGGGTCAATGAAGAAATCAAGAAGGAAATCAATAAATTCATAGAATCAAATGATAATGAAAATATAACATATCAAAACCTTTGGGACATAATAAAGGCAGTCCTTAGAGGGAACATTATAGCTTTAAGTGCTTATATTAAGAAATTTGATGGGCTGGAGAGATGGCTTAGTGGTTAAGCGCTTGCATGTGAAGCCTAAGGACCCTGGTTCGAGGCTCGATTCCCCAGGACCCACGTTAGCCAGATGCACAAGGTGGTGTACGCGTCTGGAGTTCGTTAGCAGTGGCTGGAAGCCCTGGTGCGCCCATTCTCTCTCTCTCTGTCTCTCTGTCTCTTTCTCTGTCTGTCACACTCAAATAAATAAATAAAAATGATCAAAAAATTTTAAAAAATTAAAAAAAAAGAAATTTGAAAGGTCACAAGTAAACAATGTAATGCTTCACCTTAAGGCCTTGGAAAAAGAAAATCAAGGCAAACTGAAGATCAGTAGATGGGAAGAAATAATAAAAATTAAGGCAGAGATTAAGGAAATAGAAAAAAAAAAAAAAAAAAAAGGAAGGCCAGGCATGGTGGTGCATGCCTTTAATCCCAGCACTAGGGAGGCAGAGATAGGAGGATGACCAAGAGTTTGGGGCCACTCTGAGACTACAAAGTAAATTCCAGTACAGCCTGAACTGGAGTGAGACCTTACCTTGAAAAACCAAAACAAAACAATCCAAAGAATCAATGAAACAAAGAGTTGATTCTTTGAAAGGCTGAACAAGATTGATAAACCCTTAGAAAACCTGACCAAAAGAATAGAGAAGAGACAGAAATCAATAAAATTAGAGATTAAAAAGGCATCATTACAACAGATACTAGAGAAATTCAGAAAATTATATGGACATACTATAAGAAGATACACTTCAGTAAGTTTGAAAATCTGAAAGAAATTGATTTTTATGACCTACCAAAATTAAATCAACATGAGATTAACCACTTAAATAGACCTATAACAAGTATGGAGATCCAAGCAGTTATCAAAAAGTCTCACAACTAAAAACGTCCAGGCCCAGATAAATTCACTGGTGAATTTTACCAGACCTTTATGGAAGAACTAACACCAATGTTTCTCAAACTTTTCCATAAAATAGAAAAGGAAGAAATTCAACCAAACTCCTTCCATGAAGCCAGCATCACCCTGATACCAAAACCAGACAATGATAGAACAAAAAAAGAAAATTACAGACCAATCTTTCTCATGAACATAGATGCAAAAGTTCTCAACAAAATATTGGCAAACAGAATACAAGAACATATCAGAAATTTCATTCACCCTGACCAAGTAGGCTTTATCCCAGAGATGCAGGGTGGCTAAACATATGCTAACCAATAAATTTAATACATTATATAAACAGAGCAAAGGATAAAAGTCACATGATTATCTCATTAGATTCAGAAAAAGCATTTGACAAAAATCCAACATCCCTTCATGATAAAAGTTCTACAGAGACTGGGAATAGAAGTAACATATCTCAACATAATAGATAGAAATAAGTCAAGAGACACACATAAAAGGGATACAAATTGGAAAGGAAGACATGAAATATCATTATTTGCAGATGATATGATTTTATACATAAAGAACCCTAAAGACTCTACCAGCAAACATGTTGGAGCTGATAAACACGTATAGCCATGTAGCAGAATACATAATAAACACTCAGAAATCAGTATCCTTCCTATATGCTAACAACAAACACACAGAGGATGAAATCAGAGAATCACTCCCATTCACAATTGCATAAAAAGTAGTACCTTGGAATCAACCAAACCAAAGAAGTGAAGGACCTCTACAATGAAAATTTTAAAACACTCAAGTGAGATATTGCAGAAGACATTAGGAAATGGAAGGACATCCATTTTCTTGGGTTGTAAGAACCAATATTGTGAAAATGTCAGTCTTACCAGAATACATTATATAAATAGACTGAAGGACAAAAGTTACATGATCATCTCATTAGATACAGAAAAAGCCTTTGACAAAAATCCAACATCCCTTCATGATAAAAGTCCTACAAAGACTGGGAATAGAAATAACATACCTTAACATAATAAAGGCTATGACAAACCTACAGCCAACATAATAGATAAAAAATTGAAAATTTTCCACTCAAATCAGGAACAAGATAAGGGTGTCCACTGTCCCCACTTTTCTATGTAATCTATGCATTGAACACAATTCCATTAAAATTACCATGGCATTCTTCACAGAAATAGAAAAAAAAATCCTAAAATTCATTGGAAGCACAACAAACTTCAAGTATCCAAAACAATTTTGAGCAACAAATGTAAGGCTGGCAGTATTACTGTACCTGATTTTAAGCTATATTACAAAGCCATGGTAACAACAACAACAACAAAAGCATGGTACTGGCACAAAGACAGAAATGTAGATCAATGGAACAGAACAGAGAAGCCAGATATAAACCCAGGTTGCTACAACCATTTGATTTTCAACAAAAATGCCATAACATGCATTGGAGAAAAGTGAGCCTGTTTAACAAACAATGCTGGGAAAACTGGATATCTGTATGTAGAAGAATGAAAATAGACCCTTTCCTCTCTCCATGCACAAGAATTAAGTCTAAATGGATTAAAAACCTTAATAGCAGACCTGAAACTGTGAAACTGCTAGAGGAAAAAGTAGGGGAAACACTTCAACATATTGGTATAGGCAATGACTTTCTGAATATAACCCTAGTTGCTCAGGAAATTAAACCACCAATGGGACCTCATGAAATTACAAAGCTTTTTTACAGCAAAAGACACTATGAATAGAGAAAAGAGACAAACTACAGAATGGGAGAAAAACCTTTGCCAGTTATACATCTGACAGAGAATTAATAACCGGGATATACAAAGAACTCAGAAAACTAAATAATAAGAAATTAAATAACTCAATTAAGAATGGGTAAAGGAACTAATTAAGAGAGTTCTCAAAAGAAGAAATACAGATTGCATATAATTATCTAACAATATTCTACATCCTTAGCCATCAGGGAAATGCAAATTAACACTACTTTGAGATTCCATCTCCTGTCAGAATGGCTATCATCAAGAAAACAAATGACAATAAATGTTGGCCAAGATGTGGGAAAAGATGATCCCTTTTACATTGTTAGTGGGAATGTAATCTCATGCAGCCATTGTGGGAATCAGTGTGGAGGTTTCTGAGACAGCTAAAAATAGATTTACCATATGACTCAGCTATACCTGTCCAAAGTATTTATCCTAAGGACTCTGCTCACTATCTTAGAGATACTTGCATAACTATGTTTATTGTTGCTCTATTCACAATAGCTAGGAAAAGGAACCAGCCTAGATGTCCCTCAACTGATGAATGGATAATGAAGATGTACATTTATACAATGGAGTTCTATTCAGTGGTAAAGAAGACTGAAATTATTGACTTCCAGTTAAAATGGCGGCATAGGTACCACGCCAAAGCAGCCTAGGGGGGAAAAAGACCAAAAAAACTCAGCAAAATACACACTTTTACTAAAAAGTGAGGTGTATAGGAAATTGAAGCAGCAGTGGAGAAGTAGAAGAGATCCAGAGCATCCAGAGCATGCACAGGCCGGCAAAAGTGGCTCCGGCAGCTCCGCCAACCGCGGCGGCAGCAGCGCAACAGAAAGTAGCCAGACTCGGCTCCAGCCACAGGAATAGCCAGGTGCGAGAGCTTCCCCTCCCACCACAGCTCTCCGCAACTCAGGAAACTTGAAGGGAGAGCGGCAGTGAGCAATGGAGGAGCAGACCGCGAGGTAGAAGAACATGTGGAACAGCAAGAGAACCAGAGCAGCTGTGGCTCCCTCCCCTCCCCCACCACCTGAGCCCAGCTCTGGTGAACAGAGCAGCAGTCCCGGGACCCGGCCACACCAACTTGAGCCAACAGCGGGACCCAAGCAGGAGCAGAGTTCGGCAGCAACATCAGTGGCTCCGGCACCGGTAACAGCAGCCCCAGAAGTAGCAGCTCCAGTCGCGGCAGCAGCGGCAGACCCAGCAGCAGCAGACCCAGAAGTGGCAGCAGCGGCAGATCCCACAGAAGCAGCTTCAGTGGCAGCAGTGGCAGTGGACACAGCAGCAGCAGCTTCAGCAGCAGTGGTGGCTCCAGCAGTGGCAGCTACAGCAGCAGCAGAGGCAGCAGCAGCGGTGGGTCCAGCAGCAGCAGCTTCAGCAGCAGTGGCTACAGACCCAGCAGCGGCAGCTTGAGCAGCAGTTCCAGCAGCAGGGGTGCTGATCTGCAGGGCCACACTTTCCAGGCTCAGTTTGCCCTGCAGGAAAAGCCAGTGCCCAGCTCCAGAAATCAGAACAGCAGCCCGACAACCCAGGCAGCAACTTGACTGAGACCCAAATCATCCAAGGTAACTGGGATTGCACCAGGGAAGGGTCTCACTTGGTCGCAAGCTGACTTGGATCCCTCAACAGACCAGAAATCTTAACCTCTTTGTTGATAGAGGATCTGGTCGTTATAATAACTACTCTTGCATACATACTTGGGGCTGTTTTTGATTGAATGTGTACAGTGTTTAGTTAAATTTTAGAATATACCTTTATTTTATTCTACTCAGCCTGCTTGACTACTCCCATAGCAGGGAAACTCATCCCTTAGGAACACCTTTGTAGATACTCTGAGAGTCTTAGGAGCCACACCTAACACCTTAAGCTCCTACCCTGAAA
Source organism: Jaculus jaculus (assembly GCF_020740685.1). Lineage (NCBI taxonomy): Eukaryota > Metazoa > Chordata > Mammalia > Rodentia > Dipodidae > Jaculus > Jaculus jaculus. The sequence continues at coordinate 71,547,968 of NC_059107.1, read as the reverse complement.
ATATATAACATCAAATCAATTGATACAGCTAAGAATACCCAGCTAGCTAGAAAATCCAAGCATTAACTTAATCCAAGATGCAAAAATATATACATTATAACACAAGAGACACTAAAAAGCAAGATGATATAAATCCACCTAAAAGTATTAATGCATCAGAAATGACCTCCAGTGAGAACGAGTTAGAGGAAATGCCTGAGAAAGAGTTCAAAAGAATGATTATAAATATGTTCAAAGAGGTCAAATCAAAGAATCAAATCAAAACAAATCAAAAAATCAAAGAAAAAATCAAAGAGGAAATCAAAGAATGAAATTATTAAATTTGCAAGGAAATGGATGGATGTGGAAAGGATTATACTAAGAGAGGTAACCCAGGCCCTGAAAGCCAAGCATCACATGTTCTCTCCTATATGTGCATTTTAGTTATAAATGTTCAGAGTTGTGTGCTTGGAGTAAAAGTCGGTGGGAGGGGCTAGTAAACTAGAAAGGGTAAATGGGAAGGAGCAGAGGGGTGGACTTAAGTGTATGATATTGTATATATGTAAGCAAATGAACAGATTATTGCAAGTGTAATGGTCTAAGCAAGGTCAGGGGAAGAGATTGAGTAAAAGAAGTGTAGGGGGAGGGTTAATCCAAAGTCAGGATATTGGGTATAAGCCATATCATAACCTACATTTTTGGATAATGGCACACCCAGAAGCCATAGATCTACTAGAAAATTTTCAGTTGCATGGATGGGACATTCCAGTGAGTTGTTGGCCAGGGATGTTCCTGATACCTCCAAAACATTATAGGCTATTGCCACTTGATTTCCCACTGGGAATAGATAAGACCTTATTGCTGAAAACTCCACATGCCTGGGCTGCAAGATAACTGAGAAATAAAACTGGGGCTGAACTGAAAACCTTCTCCCTGAAGAATAGTTGACAGAAAGCTTGAAAAAGCTGAACTGCTTATAGCTCTATGAGACAGAAGCCATCAGTTGTGAAAACAGTGGATTCTGCAAGTACTAAGTTTGCCAGCCAGGCAAAATGAGCCAACTGGTGTAATAGTGGCATGTCTGTTATAGGGGAAACCAGTTGCTCTCTAATTTGACTGGATGCCCGCTCTATGGGAGGGAATACAAACCTGGTATTGAAAACCTAATCAAAAGCTTATGATGGGGGAAGTCATGAACATTAGGAGTGTAACGCCTGCTCTTGTCTAGCTAAATGCACATATTATGCTCACTAAACTGCCCTGTTCATACCCATATTTTCATGATACTCTTGCTTTTGGTTAGAGAAGCTTCTCTTTTCAGATGGTGGTGACCACTGGCATGACCCAAAAGGCACCATAGTGTTGAGAAGATATAACAGTGGAGTGTTCAGCACTGAAACATATCTATCACATTTTCCAAGGCTCAGGGTCTATTGTGGAATAGGTGGAGGAAAGAATGTCATAGCCAAAGGAAGGATAGGACTCCTTACAATGCAATTGTCCAGACAGAAATTGGCCCTGATATTCATGACCTTGCACGGCCTATCACTACCTTCACAAGACCCTCATGATAGGAGGAAAAGATGATGACATCAAAATAAAAGAGAAACAAATGGAGATAGGGAGGGGATATGATGGAGTGTGGATTTGTGAATGAGAAAGTGGGGGAGGAGGGAATTATCATGGCTTATTGTCTGCAGTATGGAAGCTTTCAATAAAAAATGTAAGGATTTCAAAAAAAGTATAAGGAGGGCTTGAGCAGTAGCTTAGTGACTAAGGCACTTGCCTGCAAAGCCAAAGGATAAAGGTTCAATTCCCCAAGACCCATGCCAACCAGATGCACAAGGCTACACATGCATCTGGAGTTCCTTTGTAGTGGCTGGAGTCCCTGATGTACCCATTCTCTTCCTTCCTGCTTCTCTCTCCCTCTCTCTTCTGCTTCCTTGCTCTCTCAAATACATAAATACAAATAAAAGCTCTTTAAAAAAACTGTTAGGATTACAGACAATTATAAAAACCAAAAATTATTTCAGCAAAGTGGCAGGATACAAATTCAATGCAAAAATTCAGTTGTGTTTCTACATACCCACAAAACAAGATAGATCCATGACACAAATTAAGAAAACCTACTTCTAAGAAAGAATGTAATACTTATGAAGAAATTTAACCCAAACGTAAAACACTGGTGTACTGAAACTACAAAGCATTGATGAAAAGAAGTCAAAAAAGATTAAAAAAGGAAACCATACCCCATGTTTATGGATTGAAAGACAGTATTGTCACAATGTCTGTACTACCTAAACATGTTATCAATTCAATGCAACATCAGAATCCCAATGACATTTTCTTTACACACACACATATAAAAATACCCATGCTAAAATTCACATGGAACCTATGAAGATTCTAAATAGCCCCAAAAATCTTGTTACATAATAAAATATTAGGGCTTCAGAGATGGCTTAGTGGGTAAAGCACTTGCCTGCAAGGCACCCAGGTTCAATTCCCCAGTACCCACATAAAATCAGATGCACAAGGGGGCACATGCATCTGGAGTTTATTTGCAGTGAGTAGGGGCTCTGGCGCACCATTCCCTCTCTTTCTGTCTCTCTCTCTCTCAAATAAACACATATATTTTTATGAGACAGAGAGAGAATAAGTGAGCAAGAGAGAGAGAGAGTGAGAGAGAGAATTGGCAAGCCAGGGCCTGCAGCCACTGCAATGGAACTCCATACAGGTGGGCTATCTTGGTTACATGTGTGACCTTGCATACTTGCATCACCTTGTGCATCTGGCTTATGTGGGATCTTGAAAGTCAAACATGAATCCTTAAGATTCACAGGCAAGCACCTTAACCAGTAAGCCATCTCTCCAGCTCTAAATCCATATTTTTGAAAAACAAAGAAAACATTGGAGGACTCATTTATTCTGGTTTTAAACATACCACAAATCAATAACACATCATGATACTGTCATGTATGTAGTCATGTAGTATGTTGGAACAAATAGAGAAGCCAGAAACAAACCCTTCTACATATATCAAATGATCATCAACAAGGGGATCAACACTAAACAGTGAGGGAAAGAATAGGTTCTCTAACAACCTCTTTAGGAAAAAGTTGATATTTAGGGAGAAGAATGAAGTTGGACTCCCACCTTATATCACATTACAAATGTGTGCCTGTAGAAGGTTGAATGTGAAATGTCCCCCATTAGCCTCATGTGTTTGTGATTAAGCCTCATACTTGGTCACCAGTTGGTGGCGGCTTTCAGATGTGGAGCCTTGCTGGAGGAGATGTGTCACTGGGGTCAGGCCTTGGAATTTTATTTTATTTTAATTTTTGGTTTTAATTTTGCCTTGGGGTTTTTAAAGCTAGTACCACTTGTCAGTGCTGTTTTGCTCACTCTTGCTGCCTCCTCCAAGCTGATGTGACAAGATGTGATACCCTGAGGTAACATACTTGCCATGCTTTCCTTGCCATTATAAACCTCCACTCAAAACTAAAAGCTGAAATAAACTCTTACCCTTCATAAATTGCTTCTAGTCAGGTATTTAGCCCCAGAAACAAGAATATAATTGCTACAGGACTCAGGAAAGGTTAAAAATCTAACTATAGCACCCAAAAATATAAAACTTTAAAAAATGTAAGTTATAGCATGTTATATTCTGATCCCCTCCCCTAGCTCCTATTTCCCTGGGGGCCCTTGTCAGCAGGGTTATTGGATTGACTGGGGAGTCATGAAGGCCTCAGTTTGTTCCTGTGGAGTTTTGGGGAACCTAAATTCTGTGGCTCTTACAATCTTTCTGCCCTCTCTTCTGCAATGTTCTATGAGCCATGACAGGTTTGTTGGCAGTCTGATCTAGTGTTGTATGAGACTTTTAAAAACGGGTAAAACCTTCCTAATATAGGATTTTACAACTTCTTGGATATGACACTAAAAATACAAGAAATAAAAACAGATAAATAGGAGTACATCAAAGTTAAGAGCTTTTTGCATAAAAAAGTATTATCAACAGTGAGAAGACAGCTAACCTACAGAATGGGAGAAAATATTTACAAATTTCATGTTTGATAAAGGATGGGTAACAGTAATACATAACTTCTAAAACTGACTTATGAGCTGAAGAAATGGCTTAGTGGTTAAGACATTTGGCTGTGAAGCCTAAGGACCCAGGTTTGATTCCCCAGTATCTACGTAAGCCAGATGCACAAGGTGGTGAATGCATCTGGAGTTAATTTGCAGTGGCTGGAGGCCCTGGTTCACCCATTCTTTCTTCCTCTCCCTCTCTCACTCACTCACTCTCTCTCTCTCAAGATCACTGAGAAACCTTGCTGGAGCTGAGCTGAAAACCTTCTCCCTGTAGACCAGCTAACAGAAAGTTAGGAAAAACTCTGCTGCATGTCTCCATGGGAGAGAGAGAAGTCATCAGTGGAGACAAATAATAGTGGACACTGCAAGTCTTAAGTTTGGCCAGCCAGGTTAAATGAGCCAACAGGTTCAATAGTGGCATGGCTGTTCTGAGGGAAACCAACCACTCTCTAATTGGTCTAGAGGCTCACTTCATGGTAGGAAATACATGTCTGATATTGCAAACCTAAGATGGCAAAGGTCATGAGCCCTAGGGTTGTAATGTCTGCTGGTGTCTGGCTAAATGCATATATTATGCTCACCAAACTGCCCAGTAAGCACTTTTCTTAAAATCCATACACATATATTAATGTTACTCTCACTTTTGGTTAGAGAACCTTCTCTTTGCAGATGGCAGTGACCTATGGGATGACTCAATGGCACCATAGTGCTGAGACGTGACAGAGGAGTGCTTAGTACTGAAACATCTCTGTCACATCTTTTAAGGCTCAGGGTTCATTGCAGAAGAGGTGGTGGGAAGAATGTAAGAGCCAAAGGAAGAATATGACTCTTTACAATACACTCTTCCAGACACAAAATGGCCTGGATATCCTCGAAGTTCCTGGCACTACCTACACAAGACCAGTACAATAGGAGGAAACGATGATGACATCAAAAAATAAAAGAGAGACTGATTGACAGGGTGGTAGATATGGTGGAGAGTGGAGTTGCAAAGGGAAAGTGTGTGTGTGGGGGCAATTATCATGGTTTATTGTCTATAGTTATGGTAGTTGTTAATAATAAAAATTAAAAATAATTAATAATAATAAAAAGAATCCCATGCTGTGAGTAAGAAAAGGCCCAAACAAACATGGTGCCAGTCAAAGAGGAAAAGAGAGAAAGGGATCTTACACAGTGCTGACAACTTGTCACATTACCTTGCAGAAGAGATGGGCAGGATCTCATCCATGGACCAGGACTGCTTAGTTATGCATACCCGAGGCTCTCTACTTCAGCCCAAGCCTCATGTCAGGACCAAAAGATGAACTTGGAGCTTGTTGCAGTCTGGCTCGCATTGCTGTTAGAAATCACCCAACCAAGAGCAGCTTCTGGGAAAAAGAGATTTATTTTGGCTTACAGGCTCGAGGGGAAGCTCCACGATGGCAGGGGAAAACGATGGCATGAGCAGAGGGTGGACATCACCCCCTGGCCAACATAAGGTGGGACACAGCAACAGGAGGGTGTGCCAAACAATGGCAAGGGGAAACGGGCTATAAAGCCCATAAGCCCGCCCCCAACAATACACTCCCTCCAGGAGGCATTAATTCCCAAATATCCATCAGCTGGGAATCCTAGCATTCAGAACACTTAAGTTTATGGGGGACACCTGTATCAAACCACCACAGAGCTCCAGAATCTGTCTCTTTTCCAACGTGGTCATATTGAATAAATCTTTTTGCCTTTCACTATTAAGAAAAAAGGTGGTACAAGCATCTGGTGATTATTTGCAGTGGCAAGAGGCCCTGGTGTGCCTGTCAAATAAAATAAAAATAAATATAGATACAAAATAAATATAGATACAAAAGCTCAGTGGTAGAGTGTTCACTTAACATACACAAGGCCCTGAGTGTGATCTCCAGAGAGGGGGAGAAAAAGCAGGGGGAGAGACACAGGGACAGAGAGACAGAGAGGTTTCTGCGTTGCCCAGGTTAGTCACAAACTTTAAAACTCAAGCATTCTACCACCTTCTGAGTAGCTTGGACACCACTGCCCACATTGTGCTGGGCTTCCTCAATGCCTTTGCATCATCTTTAATTTTGTCTTTTAATATAAGATCATATATTCTATTACAAACCTTTTAACCCCTTTCTTCTTCTCTTACTTGATATTGGCAGATGTGGTTGTTTAAATCAGGAGTCCCCCATAAACTTAGGTGTTCTGAGTGCTAGGTTCCAAGCTGATGGAGATTCAGAATTAACGCCTCTGGAACAGTGTATTGTTAGGTGTGGGCTTATGGGTATTATAGCCCGTGGGTATTATAGCCCGTTTCCCCTTGCCAGTGTTTGGCACACTCTTCTGTTCCTGTTGTTCACCTAATGTTGGGCAGGCAGTGATGTCCACCCTCTGCTCATGCCATCGTTTTCCCTTGCCATGATGGAGCTTCCCTTGAATCTGTAAGCCAAAATAACCCTCCTTTTATCCCCAAACTGCTCTTGGTTGGGTGATTTCTACCAGCAATGCAGCCTGACTGCAACATTTGATCATTCCAATTTGACAAGTTCCTTATTTCAAGAAAATTATTGGCTATATTTTTAAAAGGTATATGCCCTTTTTTTTTTTTAAAAAAATTGTTTTCTCTGGGGATTCCTCTGAGAATTTAGGGAAGCTGTTGAGGTCTAGGAAAGACTCTACAATTCTTCCAGAGATTTCTAGGAAAAAGTCATTAACTAAACTTTGCAGGAACAGGGGAACTGATGGAAGCTATCCTGGGATTCTAATGCCAGGATTCTTCCACTGTAACTGAGTCAGTGCCACTGAAAACTCTACCTGGTGAGTGTAAGAATCATGACCCTAGGACATTAGGCCAAGGAATTCTCAAAGGATTAGGAACTTTCCAATTGATTTTTAAAATTTATTTTTAAGACAATAACCCAGTACATGAACAAATAGCAAAGGATTTAACAAGCAATGAGATAAAAGTAATTTTCTAATTGATCAAAACAACATAGAGAAATTAGTGAATTAAAATGGCACATTTTCAAACTTTCTGATGATTCAAGATTTTGCATTTTAGCATAATTTACATATGAAGATTTTGAATTACAGTTGTTTTAAAATGGAAAATAAACATTTTTGATAAGTGTGTGCATGATAACATTTTACCAGAAAGTTTCACCCCTGCTCTGTTGTAAGGGAAAGTAAACTGTTTAATTTTGTCACCATATATATATATATGTATATGTATACACACACACATACATACATATGTACATATACATATATATTACACACACACAAATATACATACGTACATATACATATATATATATAGTGACCATATATATATATATATACATATATATATATACACACACACACACACACACACACACACACACATATATCTCCTATGTTTTGTGTTGTAGGTAATTATAGGCTAATGCAAAAAAGAAAGAAAGAAGCAATTGTAATTATGCTGTTTTGCTCCACAAATAGTAGTTTTTGTGAAATTTGTGAACCTGGTCAAAAGTAACAAAGTTTCTTTGTTGTTCATACATCTTAATATCATGTAGAACATGTATGTAAATGGAGAAGCTCTCAAAGACAATGATGAAAGCACCAACAGAGGTGTCCTGGAGAGCAGTGATTGTTGTGGGAGCCTGTCTACATCTGGATCTATGGAAGGACAGTGTAACTACCAGGGGGATGTTTTAGGAGAAAAAATACATTTTCTGTAGATGGCCGTTGGAAATTTTAAGAAGCCAGGTGTGTGGTTCACGCCTTTAATCACAGCACTTGGGAGGCAGAGGTAGGAGGATTGCTGTGAGTTTGAGGCCACCCTGAGACTACATAGTGAGTTCCAGGTTAGCCTGGGCTAGAGTGAAATCCTACCTCGAAAAACTGAAAAATAAAATAAAATGAAAAAGAAAAATTTAAGCCATGGAGAAATAAAAGGTTAGCATTAGGATAAAATTGGCAGGTTGAATCTTAGTGTAGTAGAAGACATTATAGGATTTCAATTCCCCACTTCTTTTTTTCTTTTTTTGGTTGGTTGAAATAGGGTCTCATTCTAGCTCAGGCTGGGCTGGAATTCACTATGTAGTCTCAGGCTGGCCTCGAACTCATGGCAATCCTCCTACCTCTGCCTCCTGAGTGCTGGGATTAAAGGCTTGCAGCCCCCATGCCTGGCTCAATTCCCCATTTATATATTTACACCTTCACCCTCCTCATGTAGGCCATTTTAACCTGGGGTATAGATCAACCCCTGCTTTGCAAGCAAGCTCCTTTAACTGCTGAGCTATCTCCCCAACTCCAAAATCAAAAATCCCTTAGACTAAGGGGGCATAGCCTACTTTGAGACTTACTTTCCCACACTACCTCACAGTCCATATATTTTGTTAGGTTCCATGAATGGGGAGGTGTCCTCCAAATACGGCAACCAATGGAACAGGAAGTCTTCTACAATGGTCCTGAACCATGGAGTGACCTCCTGACCACAGGCTGCCTGTCCAGGAGCTCCACCAGTTCCTCCAAGCTCATGAAGCAGTGTCCTTTGATTTCTGTGGGGTCTGGGTTCACTGTGTGGTCTCTCCTCACAAACAGAAGAGAGCCAACTTCATGTTCTCTCCAGATGGCATACTACTGATACTTGTGGTACTTCTGGGACACAAAAATTATGTCTTGTATGAAAATCTATGTTAAAATTGATACAGTGTCAATTCAATAATAGGGAATAAGATTTTATTTTGAAAATCATTTAGCTCCTCATTAAAAACAAGACAAAACAAAATGCCAGGTATGGTGGCACACACCTTTAATGGCAGCACTTGGGAGGCAGAGGTAGAAGGATCACCGTGGGTTCAAGGCCACCCTGAGACTACGTAGTGAATTCCAGGTCATCCTGGGCCAGAGCAAAACCTTACCTCAAAAAACAAAAACAAAACAAACAAACAAACAAAATGTACATCATACCCACTGAATGTCATACAGTATTTAATTAAACACTGGAAATTTTGGTTAGTTCATAAAAAAGAGGTCAAAATTTCTGGCCATGATTATTTCATGTGTGAACATGGAACATGAGAAAGCTGAACATAGTTCTGTGGAGCTATACTGGTTCCATGTCTGAATGTTTTACTTTTCAGAATGGTGACAAGTATGGTGCCTTGTTGCACAGCCTTCCCATTGGCAGGCTTGCTATTGTTCCACATGAAGAAGGTAGAGCAGTGGAATTATGATATCATGGAAGTATAATAGCAAGAATTGGAAAACAAATCCATGAGGGCATCTAGAGATTCATGTGAGTCCCACATTTCTGTCTTTCTGGGGGTCACTGTGTACCTGTTCCTGGGGATGCCCAGCTCAGCCTGCAGGTGTCTCAGGGCCATCCTCCTCATTCCTATGGCATTGTTCTCTTCCAGTTCTTCAGGATTGTATAGAGGATTACTAGAACATGAGTCAGTAAAATGCCCTGAAAAAATGTGGGTATTTTTGTATTGTGTGTTTGGATAATTTAATTTGTTAAGTATATAGCCAGGTAAATATCTTTCAGAAAATGATTTATTCAAGGCTGGAGAGATAGCTTAGTGGTCAAGGCACTTGTCTGCAAAGCCAAAGGATTTGGATTTGATTCCCCAGAACCCACATAAAGCCAGATGCGCCACATACATGCCTGGAGTTTATCTGCAATGGCTGAAGGCCCCGGAGCACCCATTCTCTCTCTCTCTCTACCTGCTCCTTTCTCTCTCTCAAATCAACCAATAATAAAAAAATTAAAAATAAATTTTTAAAAAATGGGGCCAGAGAGCTGGCTTCACGGTTGAGGCACTTGTCTGCAAAGCCTAACAACCCAGGTTCAATTCTCCAGGTTCCACTTAAGCCAGATGCACATGGTGGTACATGTACCTGTAGTTTGTTTGCAGTGGCTAGAGGCCCTGGCAGGCCCATTCTCATTCTTTCTCTCTGTCCCTCTCTTTGTCTCTAATAAATAAATAAATAAGTAAAAGTAAATTAGAAAACAAATTTAAAAAAAGAAAATGATTTATTTAGAATCAACTTTGCTTATGAAAAAAATGTGCAAAGTGCTGCTTTACTGGAAGATCCCCTTTACTAAATAGGAGGAAATTTCCTTCCTAGCCATTATTACTTATTGAATAAAATAGATTTAATTCTGACTTACTTCCACAGCATCAATTCATCTTCTATTGGACAAATGTTGATATATAAGATTCCTGGACTCAATTCCAGCTGTGAAATGCTATTAAGTTGATGCACTTCCATCTTTAGTTGGAATGGGACTGATTAACACAGAGAGCTTTGATGGATTTGCTCACTAGCTCTCCACCTATGTGAACTTGATGCTTTTAGATTTCAGCTGAGTGGGCTCACCAGGAAAAGTGTACTTGGTGTCTACTACCTGCTGGATCAAAAGCTGTCTTTTTATGTTAAGAGGATGCCACTGAAACCTTGGTGCATCAGCCCAGTGAAATGCATGGGCGTTAGTACGAAATCAAGGTCTAGGTGGAGTCTGTAAAAATGGCCCCTTCTCCTCTAAAGGGTCTTTACTCTCATACAGCTCATGAAAGTGGCACCAACAGCAGTTGGTGACCCTTGCTGGAAAGTTCTCTATACAAGACACTTAACACTGGGGCATTCAAGTACTTAATTACGCTCAGCATCACCAGCAATGACTCTTGCAACTGCTGTCCATTGGTAAACAGAAAACTAGAAAGTCAGGAGTGATTTGAGGATTTGGACCTGGTCCTGTCCCTTCTACTGTAACTGTTGCCACAATGCCCAGGCAGATGGATAAACAGAGGGACAAAGTGACTTCTGCTCTACAGCCTGTTGTTACATTGGAAGCCCTGGATGGGTTCATAATAATGTGAATATCATTGCTGTGTTTCTTCTAAATCTTTCAAAGATAGTAGCAGCATGTGGACCATCTTTTCTCAGGTTCATTTGTTCTTTCCCTTTATTGCTTCCTTCCTTCCTTCCTTCCTTCCTTCCTTCCTTCCTTCCTTCCTTCCTTCCTTCCTTTCTTTCTTTCTTTCTTTCTTCCTTTCTTTTTGTGTATATTTCAAGGTAGTGTCTCAGTCTAGATGAGGCTGACCTGGAATTCTCTATGTGGCCTTGAACTCATAGTGACCCTCCTACCTTTGCCTCCCAAGTGCTGGGATCAAAGGCATGTGCCACCACTTCTGGCTTCCTTCCTTCCTTTTCTCTCCCTCTTTCTTTCTTAATTTATTTGTGTCCAAGTATGTGTATTCATTTGTGTGTGAGCATGTGTATATAGGTACACTAGGGCTTCTTGTTGCTGCAAAGAAACAAATGCCTGACCCTTGCCCTACTTTTTGCATCCCCCTTCCATGGATGGCTTGGAAACTGAAACCTGGCCCAGCAGACTTTGCAAGCAAGTACCTTAATAACTGCTGAACCATCTTTCCAGCCCCCATGAAGTTTGTTTTCTAAACACTGTCAGAGAGTAGCTGATGGTACAGGTCTGCACACACATGGGACCTTCCAGCTCACCCTTCTCTATGTTTTCCATTAGGCAGCATCTCCCCTTGGTTTCCCCTCCAATGACCCAATCCTGCTTGTCAATGATGATGCACATCTCCTCCACTTTGTCTGGAGTTCATTAAGGTGAGTTGTACTTACCTGGGACATACCTGCAAAACACAGATTGACTCCACTCCCATAAGTACAAAGCAGAGGGAAGAGGAAGCTAAATGCCATCCATGTTAACAATGCAAGTTATTTCACCAGTGCTGAGACAGTTCATAGACAAAGTTCAACAGCTTTAGTCTTTAGAAAATGTTCTCATTGTAGCTTTTATTGTCCAACAGGTATCTTGTTTGTCGGGAGCCATTTTGGCTGCACTTGTATCCATAGCCCTGGGCTTCTGTAGGAAAAAAAAAAAAACCCCGCAGGGGGCCCCCCACGCTCTGCCCGGATAAGGCGACACCCCAAATCACTCACGAGAAGCGCTCTTGATGCAAACTGCAAGAGGATTTTATTCCAAGCGCGCTGGGGCCCACAGTCGTACACCTCACAGGAGTAGAGGACTGCAGAGCCCCGAATGCAGGAACAGGACAGTTTTTATAGGGTTTCTAACAAAGCCTGTGCATTAGACCAATCATTTTCTAATATTAGGAGCCCCGCAGGGTGTTAGCCAGTCAGTTTGTGCCACCCCATAGTTTCTAAGCCAATTAGTTTATGACCTTGGTGGTCAGCATTTGTGCAGGTCCTTGGGTGGGAGTAGCAGAGTGTGGTACCAGTCTCCTATGACCTTGGAGGCCAGCCTTTGTGCAATTCCTTAGGTGGGGGTAGCAGAGTATGGTATCAGCCTCCTGTGACCTTGGTGGTCTGAGGCAGGCTGTTACAGCTTATGGTGCGAGCTACTAAGGCTAACAGTGTGGGCTATTAAGGCTTATAGTGTGAGGCTTATAGTGCAGGCTATTTACAGAAACCAAATAAGTGGTTCACTTCATTACTCATTTCCCATCCTTGAGGGCTATCTCGTGCCCTTTTACCTAGTTTTATATTAGGAGTGGGCTCTGATATAATGAGAAGAGGGAGTCTTTACTTGCTTCCAACAGAGAGTAAAGCCTGGAGTTTGAGGTATGCAGGGAGCCCTCTTAAGCTCCCCTTGGAGCATGATAGTATTTCTGAGCTTCTGAATTCTTGGGCCTTTCACTTCTTGCTGCAAGACATTACCAAAACTATAGCAGCCTTCCTGCAAGTAAGATTGTGTATCTTCAGTGTTGGGAAGCCATCTGGCAGCAAGACATTAGCATAACCATAGCAGCCTACCTGTAAGCAAGATTAGGTATCTTCAGCCATTTGGCTGGCCCTTTGTACTGAGAAATGATTGAAATGCAAAATCTCTGTAATGGGAAGGTTTTTTGATAAGGAACTTGTAAAGCTCATAAAATCTTTGTCCATGGAAAAACTGTTTGTAAAAAGATATAAAAAGGAATGCTGTTAAAAAAAAAAAAAAAAAAGGAATGCTGTGAAATAAACCATGTCTTCAGTCCTGGCTTGAGGCCTTGCTTCAGCCCTGGACTGGGGTCCATGCTTTCAGTCTTTCTTCTGTCTTTCCTTAATCCTCACTCCCCATCAGGCTTGAAGCCTTTCAGCCAGCAGGCTCCAGCTTTTAAATAAAACTCCTACTCCTACATAAAAAGAAATGAAGCTAGGCATGGTGGCACACACCTTTAATCCCAGCACTCAGAAGGCAAAGGCAGGAGGAGTGCTATGAGTTTGAGGTCAATCTGAGACTACATAGTGAAGTCCAGGTCAGCCTAGGCTAGAGTGAGACCCTAACTCAAACAAACAAACAAAAAAAGAGGGCTGAGGAGATAGCTCAGCAGTTTAAGATGCTTGCTTACTTACTAGCTTCTCAACCTGAGTTTGATTCTGAAAGGCCCAAGAATTCAGAAGCCCAGAAATACTATCACACTCCAAAGGGAGCTTAAGCAGGCCCCTGCATACCTCAAACGCCAAGCTTTACTCTCTGTTGAAAGCAAGTAAAGAATCCCTCTTCTCATTATATCAGAGCCTGCTCCTAATATAAAACTAGGTAAAAAGGACATGAGATAGCCCTCAAGGATGGGAAATGAGTAATAAAGTGAACCACTTATTTGGTTTCTGTAAATAGCCTGCACCATAAGCCTTAATAGCCCACACTGTAAGCCTTGGTAGCCTGCACCATAAGCTGTAGCAGCCTGCCTCAGACCACCAAGGTCATAGGAGACTGATACCACACTCTGCTACTCCCACCCAAGGACCTGCACAAATGCTGACCACCAAGGTCATAAGAGACTGATTGGTCCACGAGGGGCTTGAACAAATTAAACTAATTGGCTTAGAAACTATGGAGTGGCACAAACTGACTGGCTCGCACCCTGTGGGCTCCTGATATTAAAAAAATGATTGGTCTAATGCACAGGCTTTGTTAGAAACCATATAAAAACTGTCCCATTCCTGCATTCAGGGCTCTGCAGTCCTCTACCCCTGTGAGGTGTACGACTGTGGGCCCCAGCGCGCTTGGAATAAAATCCTCTTGCAGTTTGCATCAAGACTGCTTCTCGTGAGTGATCTGGGGTGTCGCCATATCTGGGCAGAGCATGGGGTCCTCGTTTTGGGGGTCTTACAATTCTCCCTACTACCCACAGTAGGCCAGGCACCAAGACACTAGGCACACATCTGTGGTCCCAACAAATCCCAACGTGCCTATAGCAATAGCATTTGGAACTGGAGAATACCAAATATTGGAGGCCAGCTCAACTGGTACATATAATAGTGGTAAACCACATGGAGACCTTGACTCAAAAGCAAGTGACAGGAGACAACAGATACATTAAGGTTGGCCTGTCTAGCCAAACTTGCTTCCAGTGTCCACTGTTTTCACCACTGATGACTTCCGTCTCCCATAAGGCTGCACACAGTGCAGTTTTTTTTCCATCTTTCAGTTGTATGGGCCACAGGGAGAAGGTTTTCTACCTCAGCACCATCTTAATTTCTCAGTGACTTTGCTGCTCAGGCATGTGAGGTCTTCAGCAATAGGGTCTTACCACCTCTTTCTCACAGGAAGCCAAGGGCCTTGGAAATAGCCTATAATGTTGTGGAGTCAACAGGGACCTCCCTTTTACCACATCATCACCAACATTTATTGTCATCTGTTGTTTATGGCAGCCATTCTGACAGGACAGAGATGGAATCTCAAGATAGTTTTAATTTGATTTCCCTGGTGGCTAAGGATGTAGAACACTCTTTTTAGATGTTTATGTGCCATCTTTATTTCTTCTGGTGAGAACTCTCTATTTAGTTCTATAGCCCATTTTATATTTGGGTTGTTTGATTTCTTATTGTTCTTTTTTGTTAAATTTTTATTAACATTTTCCATGATTATAAAAAAATCCCATGGTACTTCCCTCCCTCCCCACTACACTTTCCCTTTGAAATTCCATTCTCCATCATATTACCTCCCCATCTCAATCATTGTACTTACATATATACAATAACATCCTATTAATTATCCTCCTCCCTTCCTTTCTCTTCCCTTTATATCTCCGTTTCAACATACTGGCCTCTACTATTTTCCTTCTCACGCAGAAGCCCAATCATCTGTAGCTAATGGCACAGAATAAATATTCACACTGCAAAAGATGGCATTGGGCATAGCAAAGAAACATTCAACCAATACAAGATTTAAAACAACCAGGGCAAACATCAAACTCTGTAGCTTCAAGTCCAGCAACTCTAGCCAGTGACAAATCTTCAAGTCCGATAATTCTAACCAGCAACAAGTCTCTGGCATTCCAATTCCGCCCCTCCAGCTAGGCTACTCACAGTCCTGGAAAACTTCATCTGGGCCGGCAGCTCCTTGGCAGCCATCTCATGGTCCCAGCATCTCCACTGGGTCTCCACTGCAAGCCACGTTCATCCTACTGGCCCCATGGGGTCTCTATGCAGGCAACCAGCAAACCCGCTTCACACTGCCCATGGCCATTTCCAAAACACAAGACCGTGTTGCAAACTCAATGACCCTCTTTCCAGCATTTCTTATACTCCACGATACCAGGTAGGGTGCCAATTTGTTAATCCAGGGGGGAATAAAGTAGACTTTGAAGAACAGGACACTCCTTGAGCACTCAGGCCCTTTCAAAAGAGTCTACATTTTTCTCGTTGCCCCAGCGCAGGTCAGCTAGCCCAGTCTCAAATGTTGTCATCTCTCAGTTGCAGCTGAATGGGCAACAGTTCACCCAAAGATTTTTCTTTCTGTGCCATATCCCTCTGCTCACACCAGTTTATTTCTACGCAAAGCAACCCTGCACAACTTCTCAGGACATGGGCACAAGAGCAAGCTTCTCACACAAACTGCTAGCCCAGCCCAGGCAAAGCTTTTTCTCACCCCCATAAGCCAAACCTCACAGTCCATAGTTCTGACCAGAATAGTCCATCAAGCTGTACTTACAGCACTGCAAGGCATCTCTTAGGCCAAGGTTTCAAATCCTCCCACAGTCCTCTTGAAAATCAGCTCCAAAAGGCCGAATCCACACAGTCAGGTGTCCAGCAGCAATCCCACTCCTCAGTACCACTTTACTGTTGCAGTCCGGTTCGCATTGCTGTTAGAAATCACCCAACCAAGACCAGCTTCTGGGAAAAAGAGATTTATTTTGGCTTACAGGCTCGAGGGGAAGCTTCATGACGGCAGGGGAAAACGATGGCATGAGCAGAGGGTGGACATCACTCCCTGGCCAACATAAGGTGGACTACAGCAACAGGAGGGTGTGCCAAACACTGGTAAGGGGAAACTGGCTTTAATACCCATAAGCCCGCCCCCAACAATACACTCCCTCCAGGAGGCCTTAATTCCCAAATATCCATCAGCTGGGAACCTAGCATTCAGAACACCTAAGTTTATGGGGGACATCTGAATCAAACCACCACAATCAGGGTGAATGATTTTTTTGATATACTCTTGGATTCTGTTTGCCAATATTTTGTTGAGAATTTTTGCATCTATGTTCATGAGAGAGATTGGTTTGTAATTTTCGTTTTTGTTCTATCTTTGCCTGGTTTTGGTATCAGGGTGATGCTGGCCTCATAGAAGGAGTTTGGTAGAATTCCTTCTTTTTCTATTTCATGGAAAAGCTTAAGAAGCAATGGTGTTAGCTGTTCCTTAAAGGTCTGGTAAAATTCAGCAGTGAATCCATCTGGGCCTGGGCTTTTTTTAGTTGGGAGATTATTGATAAATGTTTGGATCTCCATGTTTGTTATAGGTCTACTTAAGTGATTAATCTCATTTTGATTTAATTTAGGTAGGTCATATAAATCAAGGAAATCATCTATTTCTTTCAGATTTTCATACTTTGTGGAGTATATGCTTTTATAGTATGTCCCTATGATTTTTTGAATTTCTCTGGAATCTGTTGTGATGTTACCTTGTTCATCTCTGATTTTATTAATTTGTGTCTCTTCTCTCTTTCTTTTGGTCAGATTTGATAAGGGTTTGTCAATCTTGTTTATCCTTTCAAAGAACCAACTCTTTGTTTCATTAATTCTTTGGATTTTTTTAATTCTATTTCATTAATTTCTGCCTTAATCTTTATTATTTCTTCCGGTCTACTGATTTTTGGTTTGCCTTGTTCTTCTTTTTCCAAGGCTTTAAGGTGAAGCATTAGGTCATTTACTTACAACCTTTCTAATTTCTTAATATAGGCACTTAAGGTTATAAATTTACCTCTGAGAACTGCTTTCATTGTGTCCCAGAGATTTTGATATGATGTGTTCTCATTATCATTTAACTCTATAAGTTTTTTTTAAAATATTTTTTGTTCATTTTTATTTATTTATTTAAGAGACAGAGAGAGAGATAGAGAGAGATTGAGAATGGGCATGTCAGGGCCTCCAGCCACTGCAAACTAACTCCAGATGCATGCTCCACCTTGTGCATCTGGTTAACGTGGGTCCTGGAGAATCGAGCCTCAAACCGGGGTCCTTAGGCTTCACAGACAAGCGCTTAACCGCTAAGCCATCTCTCCAGCCCCTAACTCTGTAGATTTTTTGATTGATTTATTCATTGACCCATTCATCATTTAGTACTGCATTGTTTAGTTTCCATGATTTTGTGTATGCTCTATTGCCTTTCTTGCTACTGATTTGTAGTTTAATTCCATTGTGTTCAGATAGAATGCAAGGGATTATTTCAATTTTCCTGAATTTGTTAAGATGTACTTTGTGTCCTAATAGATGGTCTATTTTAGAGAATGTTCCATGTGCTGCTGAAAAGAATGTATATTCTGCAGCCTTTGGATGAAATGACCTGTATATATCTGTTAGGTCCATTCCTTCTATAACCTCATTTAGTCCAGATGCTTCTCTGTTTATTTTTTCCTGGGATGACCTGTCAATTGATGAGAGTGGGGTGTTAAAGTCACCCACTACCACTGTGTTTGGTATTATCTGTGACCTTAGTTCTAATAGTGTTTGTTTGATGAAGTTGGGAGCCCCCATGTTAGGTGCATATATGTTCAGGATTGTAATGTCCTCCTGTTGGAGTGTGCCCTTAATCAATATAAAGTGGCCTTCCTTATATTTCTTGACTAATGTTGGACTAAAGTCTACCTTATCAGATATTAGGATAGCAACCCCTGCTTGTTTTCTAGGCCCATTTTCTTGAAACACTGTCTTCCAACCTTTCACCCTAAGATAATGTCTATCCTTTATAGAAAGGTGAGTTGCTTGGAGACAACAAATTGTAGGATCCTGGATCCTGGTTTTTAACCCAGTCTGCAAACCTATGTCTTTTCTTTGGGGCATTGAGGCTGTTGATATTAAGAGATATTATTGAAAGGTGTGTATTTATGTTTGTCTTTTCGTGTGTGTGTGTGGTTTCGGTTCTACTTGTGCTCTCTTGTGTTAACTAGTATTTGAGTATTGCTTGTTTTTTCTGGGTTCCTTATATGTGTGCTTTTCCTTTTCGTCAGCATGGAAGATTCTATCAAGTATTTTCTGTAGAGCTGGTTTTGTCCTCAAATACTTCTTTAACCTGCTTTTGTCATGGAATGTCCTTATTTCTTTGTCTATTTGAATGGATAACTTTTCAGGATAAGGTAACCTTGGTTGACAGTTGTTATCTTTCAGAACTAGGAATACATCACTCCAAGCCCTTCTGGCTTTTAAAATTTGTGTTGAATAATCTTCTGTAATCCTGATGTGCTTGCCTTTGTAGGTAACTTGATTTTGCCCTCTAACTGCCCTCTGCTGGGTCTGTTGCCGCTCCTGCTGAAGCTGCTGCTTCTGGGTCCACCATTGCTGCTGCCTCTGCTGCTGCTGCTGTAGCTGCCACTGTTGGAGCCACCCTGCTGCTGAAGCTGCTGCTGCTGGGTCCACTGCCACTGCTGCCACTGAGGCTGCTGCTGCTGGATCTGCTGCTGCTGCTGCCACTACTGGATCTGCTCCTGCTGGGGCTGCTGTTACTGGTGCTGGAGCCACTGATGTTGCTGCCGGACTCTGCTCCTGCTTGGGTCCTGCTGTCAGCTCAAGTTGGCATGGCTGTGTCCTGGGACTGCTGCTCTGTTCTCTGGAGCTGAGCTCAGGCGGTGGGGAGGGGAGGGAGCCACAGCTGCTCTGGTTCTCTCGCTGTTCCATGTATTCTTCTACCTTGTGGTCTGCTCCTCCGTTGCTCACTGCTGCTCTCCCTTCGTGTTTTTTGAGTTACGGAGAGCTCTGGTGTGAGTGGAAGCTCCCTCACCTTGTTTTTCCTGTGGCTTGAGCCGAGCCTTGCAGCTTTGTGGTGCGCTGCCGCTGCCGCCGCAGCAGTTGGTGGAGCTTCTGGGGCCGCTTTTGCCAACCTGTGAGGGCTCTGGATGCTCTGGATCTCTTCTACTTATCCGCTACCACTTCAATTTCCTATACACCTCACTTTTTAGTAAAAGTGTGTATTTTGCTGAGTATTTTTTTGGTCTTTTTCCCCCCTAGGCTGCTTTGGAATGGTACCTACGCCGCCATCTTAACCCTTGTTCTGTTTTTTGATATCTTTGTATATTCTGGATATTAGTCCCTTGTTAGATGTATAGCTGGCAAAGATTTTCTCCCATTCTGTAGGTTGTCTCTTTACTCTATTCACAGGGTCCTTTGCTGTACAAAAGATGTGTAATTTCATGAGATCCCAGTGTTTGATTAGTGGCTTTATTTTTTGAGCAATTGGGGTTATATTCAGAAAATCATTCCCTTTGCCAATATGTTGAAGGGTTTCCCCTACCTTTTCCTCTAGCAATTTCAGAGTTTCAGGTCTGATATTAAGGTCTCCTGATCCTTGTGCTTGGAGAAAGAGAAGGATCTATTTTCACCTTTCTACATATAGTTAACCAGCTTTCCCAGCACCACTTGTTGAAGAGTCTGTCTTTTCTCCAATGAAGATTTTTGACATTTTTGTCAAAAATCAGGGGGCTTGGTACTGGAGAGATGGCTTATTGTTTAAGCACTTGCTTGTGAAGCCTAAGGACCCTGGTTTGAGGCTCAATTCTCCTGCACCCACATAAGCCAGATGCACAAGGGGGCACATGCAACTGGAGCTCATTTTCAGTGGCTGGAGGCCCTGGCACACTCATTCTCTCTCTCTCTTGCTCTCAAATAAATAAATAAAAATAAACAAACAAAATTTAAAAAACAATCAGAGGGCTTTAGCTGCCTAGATTAAATCTGGGTCCTCTATTCTGTTCCATTCATCTACATGTCTGTCTTTGTGCCAGTACCATGCTGTTTTTGTTACTGTGGCTTTGTAATATAGCTTAAAATCAGGAATGGTGATACCACCAGCCTTATTTTTGTTGCTCAAAATCATTTTGGCTATTCAAATTTTTTTGTGCTTTCAAATAAATTTTAGGATTTTTTTTCTATTTCTGTGAAGAATGCCATTGGAATTTTAATGGAGATTGCATTAAATGTGTAGATTTCTTTTGGTAAGATTGCCATTTTCACAATATTGAATCTTCCAATCCAAGAACATGGGATGTCTTTCCATTTCCTTGTGTCTTCTGCAATTTCTTGCTTGAGTGTCCAGGGTGTGCAATCCACCTTTATGCACTTTCAGGATATGAGTTTAAGGTGCCAGGTACAGCTCTTCTTCCCTTATCCAGCTTCAGAAGTAATCCTAGGTGTTGCATTAGCTTGCTAAGCAAGCTTTCTAGTGGACTGGGTGGAACAATTTACTGGCAAATTCTAAACTTCAACTGAGAAATATATACATTTAATAAAAATCATCACAAAGTATGCAATTGTGGAGATTAAAATAAACAGATAGTCTTATAAAGCCAAAATCCCTAAAGGTGTTTGTTGTTTTACCCTTAATCTTTTCTGCTGGGAGGTAGAGATTTCTGTTCTCAATTGAGTTCCAGGAGCCGCCTCGGGTGCAGGATGGCCGCAGAGTCAGGCAGAGCTGGCTCACAGCTCACAGAGCCAGCTCTCTGGCCCAAGACATGGCCCGAGGTCCCGGCCAGCTAGGCCAGCCTCACCCCAGCACAGTTGCCATGACTAAGAGAGGAAAGCAACTGAAGTTCCGGGCCCACGACACCTGCTCAGGTCGAGTGACTGTGACGGATTATGCCAACTCGGATCCAGTGGTTGTGAGGTCTGGACATGTCAAGAAAGCAGTCGCCAATGCTATTCAGCAGGAAGTCAAATCTCTTTGTGGCTTGGAAGCATCCCAGGTTCCTTCAGAAGAAGCTCTTTCTGTGGTGGGTGATCCCTGTGATACCATTGATAGCAGTGATGAGATGGATATCCAGGAGGAAACCATCCAGGAAAGAACCATCTCCCGAAAAAAGAAAAACAAGAGACACAAAGACTTGGATGGGGCTGGAGGAGAAGAATATCCCATGGATATTTGGCTATTGCTGGCCTCCTACATCCGTCCTGAGGACATTGTGAATTTTTCCTTGATTTGTGAGAATGCCTGGATTGTCACTTGCACTGCTGCCTTTTGGACCAGGTTGTACTGAAGGCATCACACTCTGGATGCTTCTCTGCCTTTGCGCCTATGTCCAGAGTCAATGGAGAAGCTGCGCTGTCTCTGGGCTTGTGTGATCCGATCTCTGTACCATATGTATAAACCATTTGCTGCTTGAATCTCCAAGAATCCAGCCATTCCATAAAGTTATCCCAGCACACTAAGGAATTCCATATGCTTGCTTTTCTGGGGCAGAAAGATTGTTGGGAACAGACAGGAACCAATGTGGGAGTTCAACTTCAGGTTTAAAAAACAGTCTCCTAGATTAAAGAGCAAGTGTATGGAATGGTTGCAGCCTCCCATTCAGTATGAAGATGTTCCTACCAACCCGGACCAGACTGCTGCTTACTGCAGGTTACCACTCTCAAGTTCATCTTTATACCAATTGTCATGGCAATTATATTTACTCTGTTTACTATTAATGTGAGTATGGACATGCGGCATCATTGAGTGAGATTGATGTTCCAAGATTCTCCTGTTCATGGTGGTCAGAACCTGCACAGTGAACAGGGTGTGCAAGTCATCCTGGACCCAGTGCACAGCGTTCGACTGTTTGACTGGTGGCATCCACAGTATCCATTCTCTCTGAGAGCATAGTTACTGCTTCCCACTCCTTCCCATGCCCCAACCCTGGGGTAGCTTTGAGTGTAGTCCATTAGTGATTAGATATGGTTTGGAAGGAGTAGCTGGATCATATGTCTGATTAGTATTGCAATTGCTGCTTGGGTTCCTGAGACTCTACCACAAGAGTAAAAAGATTAAATCAAGAGAAAAATTTAACATCAAACATGACATATAAGTATCAATGTAAAAATTTCCACTTGAAAAAAGAAAACCGACCCTGCGTTCCGTGTTAAACCCCATTTGGTGCTATTCAGTGTTTTTCTTTATTCTTTTATCCCAGCAGAATGGATGATCTTGTTCTAGGGAAAATTAAACGTTTAAATTTTCAAGCAAGGAAGTTTTCCCTTTTGGATCAGAGGAACCTAGAGGCCTAAAATTATTGCTACTCTTACTTCCTATGTAGCTGCTCCTCAAATTCAAGTGATTATTTTTCTTTTCCCTTTACTCTTCTCCGGAATAAAGCAGGTGACAGGGTTTTCAGAATGTGACAAGAAAAAAATAAAATAAATTGGGTTCCAGGTCAGCCTGGATTTGGATCAGACCTTAACCCCAATAATGACAGAAGTAAAAGACAAAGGTCACACAAGTATGAAAGCATCAATGGCAGAAATATTCCACCCCCGAATCCAGCTTATTTGACAATGCTAAAGCCAACCAAGAATATGTAACCCATAACCTGCCCTGAGAAGGAAAGAGAGATTAGTTCTTTCAATGCAGGCCTAATGTACCTGTTTGTTTGTTTGTTTATTTATTTATTTATTGTTTTTTTGTCAGTCAGCCTTGTTACCACTTGGGGTGGCTTTCACTCTCACCAATACTAAGTGCCCACATCAATCCCTCCATGTTGTGCTGTGGAGCTGGAGCTCAGATCAGCTATGCTGGCTGCACTGCCACTGGGGGCTGAATGCTGGGAGGTTCATGGTTCTGATGGTGGGGCATGGGAGAGTTCAGACTTCTGGATTTGCTCATTCAGTTCCACCTGTTCCACATTCCTTTCAGAAGCTCCTTAGTTGATCTTCAGATTGCTTTTTCTTTTTCTTTTCTTTTTTTTTTGTTTTTAGAGATAGGATTTCACTCTAGCCCAGGCTGACCTGGAATTCACTCTGTAGTCTCAGGGAGGCCTCAAACTCACAGCAACCCTCCTACCTCTGCCTCCCAAGTGCTGAGATTAAAGGTGTGTGCCACCACGCCCAGCTCTGATCTTCAGATTTCTTAACTTTGCAAGAAGGCTGATGAAGTTTAAAAATACCCTTGTTTGGTCTCTGCTGCTGCCACTGATTGGTGCGCCTTGTGAGTCAGTGCTGGGCAGGTGCATGAAGCAGATGGATCAGTGGGCCACAAGCGCCTCATTGGGATTCTGGCCATTTTCTTCCTTTCTGTTGGATGTTGGTCTTTCTGGCTTCTCTGCTGTGTCTAAGAATAACCTATATTCCTTCACTTTTCAGGAGAAGAGTGTATTTTGTTGTGGTTTTTGCTTAAATACCTCCCCCGGCTGGTTTGGTAAGTCTACTATGCTGCCATCTTACCCAGAAGTCCCCTATTTTCAATAGCAACAATAAATAAATAAATAAAACATCTTGGAATAACACTAACTAAGGATGTGAAAGACTTATATAATGAAAACACAAGAACACTCAAGAAAGAAATTGACGAGGACTTGAGAAGACAGAAAGACCTCCTATGCTCCTGGATAGGCAAAATTAACTTTGTGAAAATGGAAATCCTACCAAAAGCAATATACATATTTAATGCAATGCTAATAAACTCCAGAATTATTCTTCACAGAGATAGAAAAAGCGATCTCAAAATTCATATGGAATTTTAGCAAGACTTGGATAACCAAGAATATCCTCAGCAAAAGAAACATATCTGGAGGCATTACCATACCTGATATAAAGCTATATTACAAAGTCATAGTAATAAAAACAACATGGTACCTGCATATAAACAGGATTATAGACCAACTGAACAGAATTGAAGATCCAGACTTTAGAAGAAGAAACTACAGCTAGTTGATCTTTGACAAAGGTCCTAATAATGTGGACTGGAGAAAAGACAGCATCTTCAATAAATGGTGCTGAACAAACTGCATATGCAGAAAAATGACTCTAGACCCACACATCTCACTAGCCACAAAAATCAAGTCCAAATGGATCAAAGACCTCAATATAAAACCAGAAACTCTGCTACTTCTGCAAGAAAAAAAAATGAGGAACTTTCCATGACATAGGAGTGGGAAAAGACTTCCTTAACAAAACCCCAGTAGCCCAGCAAGTTAAACAATCACTCAATCATTGGGATTTCATGAAGCTGAAAAGCTTCTTCACAGACAAAAATTCCATAAGAAGAGCCAATACACTACCCACAGAATGGGAGAAAATTTTTGCCAGCTATAAAACTGACAGAGGCCTAGTTTCTAGAATCTACAAAAAACTCAAAAACATAAACAATAAAAAAATCACACAACCCTCTCACAAAATGGGGCAGAGAACTGAATAGGGAGTTCTCAGAGGAAGAAATACAAATGGCAAACACAAACTTAAGAAAGTGTTTGACATCCTTAACTATCAGTGAAATGCAAATTGAAACAACTATGATAGTCCAACTTACCCCAGTAAGGATAGCAAGCATTGAAAATCAAATGAAAACAAATCTTGGTGAGGATGTGGAGAAATAGGAACTCTCATTTGCTGTTGGTGGGAATGTAAGATGGTACAACCACTATTGAAAGCAATATGGAGACTCATAAAAAGGTTGACTATAGAGTTACCAACAGACCTAGTGTTGCAGTCAGGTTCACATTGTTGGAAGAAATTACCCAACAAAAAGCAGCTTGTGGGAAAAAAGAGGGGGAAGCTCCATGTTGGCAGGGAAAATGATGGCATGAGCAGAGGGTGGACATCACCCCCTGACCCACATAAGGTGGACAATAGCAACAGGAGAGTGTGCCAAACACTGGCAAAGCGAAACTTGCTGTAACACGCATAATCCTGCCCCCAAGAATACACTGCCTCCAGGAGGCATTAATTTCTAAATATCCATTTCCTTAACACTGAGTGGATCCATTAGCCAATCCAAGAGCAGTTGGTTTTCTATCATGGCTGTGTGCCACTATTGCACTGTGTGAGCACCACCTCATGTTGTTTGCTTCTGAATAGCTTAGATTTTGAATTCTTTAGACAGATGTTGGCCACTTTTCCCCAATAGCTCTAGGTGGACTGTCTTGGGACTGGCTGTGTTCTGGATTACAACCAGTTCTCTCCATGTCCAATGCCAACAACATTTGAAGTCTTCAGCAGTACAGTCTTACAATGGTGGGTAATCAAGTGCTCTTACAGAAGTCTGTCTTGTTTGTTTTGGGAGACCTTGTAGGTATCTCCAATCAACAGCTTATTGTGGATGTTAACTGCATCCCAAGGGAAAAGAAAAAAGAAAAAGACAGAAAAAAATAGAAACAGGAGAAATTAAGGTTAGGCTTCATCTCACTGTCTCCAGGGCCCTTCAAGTCAGGGGCTCCCCCTAAGGTCCTGCTGAGGGTTCAACCTTTTAGTCTAACTTCCAGGATGTAGGATTCGATAGTACCAGTTCAATTTGAATTCAAATTTCTGTCCACCTCCTGTAACCTTCCCCTTCCCCAAAGCCCTACCCTCCCTATTGTTCAACCTCAAGTTGTCCTTTAGGTTTGTCAGCAATGTGGGATGATCCACAGATGAGTGAGACCATGCAACTATTATCTTTCTGTGATTGTATGAGTTTGCTTAGTATGATCTGTTCCGAGTTTGACCATTTTTCTACAAATTTCATTTTGTCACTTTTTCATTTTGCTGAGTAGAATTCCATTATGTAGATATACCACATCTTGGTTATCCATTCATCCAATGATGATATAGATTCCAGTTCTTAGCTGTTATGAATTGAGCAGGTATAATCATGATTGAGCAAATATCTCTGAACTGAGGATTGGAGCTTTTAGGGTAAATGTCCAG
Source organism: Jaculus jaculus (assembly GCF_020740685.1). Taxonomy (NCBI): domain Eukaryota; kingdom Metazoa; phylum Chordata; class Mammalia; order Rodentia; family Dipodidae; genus Jaculus; species Jaculus jaculus. Next base: position 71,521,790 of record NC_059107.1, on the reverse strand, counting down.
TAAGGGAATAACTTGGTCTGTTGGTAACTCTATAGTCAACCTTTTTAGGAGCCTCCATATTGCTTTCCATAGTGGTTGTACCATCCCACAGTCCTGTATCATAGAGTGTGCCTTCTATTTTTTCTTCCAGTGGTTGATGATATTCAGATCTTACATTGAGTTATTTAATCCATTTGTACTTAATTTTTGTGTCTGGAGAGATGAGTGGGTCTAATTTCATTTTTCTATATATGGTAATCCAATTTGTCCAACACCGTTTGTTGAAGACGCTGTCTTTTCTCCAGTCTACATCATTGGCAACTTTGTCAAAGATCAAGTAGCTGTAGTTACTTGACCTAAGAACTGGGTCTTCAATTCTGTTCCATGGGTCTATGTTTCTGTTTTATTCCAGTACTATGCTATTTTTGTTAGTATAGCTTTGTAATATAGCTTTAGATAAGTTATGGTATACCTCTAGAGGTGTCTTTTTACTGAGGATATGTTTGGATATCTGAAGCGTGTTGCCATTCCATATGGATTGTGAGATCATTCTTTCAATCTCTGTGAAGAATGATGTTTTTATTGGCATTGCATTAAATCTGTATATTGCTTTTGGTAGAATTACCATTTTCACAACATGAATTCTACCTATCCAGGAGCATGGGAGGTCTTTCCATCTTCTCAAGTCCTCCTCAACTTCTATCTTTAGGTTTTTTATGTTTTATTTATATGGGTCTTTCACATCCTTGGTTAGTGTTATTACAAGGTATTTAATTTTTTTGTTACTATTGAAAATGGGACAGCCTCACTGATTTCTTTCTCTGCTCATTTGTCCTTTGCATATAAAAAAGCTACTGATCTTTGTGCATTGATTTTGTATCCTGCCACTTTACTGAAGAAATTAATCACCTTTAGAAGTTTTGAGATGGAGATTTTTGAGTCATAGGATCATGCCATCTGCAAATAGGGCTAACTTGACTTCTTCCTTTCCAATATGAATCCCTTTTATTTCTTTCTCTTGTCTTAATGCTTGATCTAGTACTTCTATTATTATATTGAAGAGCAGTGGTGAAAGTGGGCACCCCTGTCTTTTTCCCAATCTCAGTGGGAACTCCTTGAGTCCCCATTATGTATTATTTGGGTTTTAGATGTTTTATATATAGCCTTTATTGTGTTGAGACATAAACCTTCCGTGCCTATTCTTTCCAGCATTTTGATCATGAAGTGGTGTTGTATTTTGTAAAAGGTCTCTGCATCAATTGAGATGATCACATGGTTGTTATGGTTAAGTTTATTTATGTGGTGCATTACATAACTGATTTCTGTATGTTGAACCATCCCTGCATTCCTGGATGAAGGCTACTTGTTCAAGGTGGATAATGCTTTTGATATGTTGTTGAATTCAGTTTCCAAAGATTTTGTTCAGGATCTTTGCTTCTAAATTCATTAGGAACATAGGCCTATAGTTTTCTTTTCTTGTTGGGTCTCTGTCTGGTTTGGGTATTACAGTGATGCTAGCTTCATAAAAGTAGTTGGAGAGGGTTCCCTGGTCTCCCATTATGTGAAACGGTTTGAGAAAAATTGGTTTCGGTTCTTCAATGAAGGTTTGAGAGAGTTCAGCTGAGAAGCCATCTGGTCATGGACTTTTCTTTTTGGAGAGGTCTTTGATTACCTTTTCAATATCCATGGATATGATAGGATTACTCAGGAGATTCAGCTGACCTGGAATTAGTTTTGGTAGGTGGTATGTTTCTAGGAATTCATCCATTTCTTCCAGATTATTCAATTTTGTGGAGTAGAGGTTTTGGAAGTATGCCCTGATAATTCTTCCAATTTCATTGATGTTTGCTATGATTTCTCCTTTTTCCTTTCTAATTTTATTGAGAATTTTTTTTAAAGTTTTTTCGTTCATATTTATTTATTTATTTATTTGAGAGTGACAGAGAAAGAGAGAGAGAGAAAGATAAAGAGAGAGATAATGGGAGCACCAGGGCTTCCAGCTACTGCAAACGAACTCCAGACGCGTGCACCCCCTTGTGCATCTGGCTAATGTGGGTCCTGGGGAATCGAGCCTCGAACCAGGGTCCTTAGGCTTCACAGGCAAGCACTTAACCACTAAGCCATCTCTCCAGCCCAAGACGACGACGACGACGACGACTACTACTACTACTACTACTTCTCCTTCTCCTCCTCCTCCTCCTCCTCCTTCTTCTTCTTTTTTGCTTGATCAAATTGGCCAGGGGTTTGTTATTCTTGTTTATTTTTTCCGAGAACCAGCTCTTCGTTTCATCAAGTTTAAAAAATTCTTTTCTTAGTTTCCAATTCATTAATTTTTTTTCTCAATATTTGATTATTTCTTTCCATCTAGAGCTTTTCAGGTTGGATTCTTATTGGTTTTTCAATGCCTTTAGGTGGACAGTTAGGTGATTAATTTGGGATCTCTCTGTCTTTGTGATGAAGGTATTTAGCACTATGAATTTTCACCTTAGGTCTGCCTTCATTGTGTCCCATAAGTTTTCATTGGTTGTGTTTCATTATCATTAAATTCTTGGAATTTTATATGTTTTTAAAAATATTTTATTTATTTATTTTAGAGAGAGAGAGATAAAGAGGTATATAGAGAGAAAGAGAGAATGGGCATGCCAGGGCCTGTAGCCACTGAAAACGAACTCCAGAGGCATGTGCATCCTTGTGCATCTGGCTTATGTGGGTCCTGGGGAATTGAACCAGGATCCTTAGGCTTCTCAGGCAAGCACCTTAATTGCTAAGCCATTTCCCAAGCCCTACAATATATTTTTTGATTTCTTCTATGACCCATTCATTGTTCAGAAATTTGTTACTTAGTCTCCAGGATCTGGTGCATTTCTTGATGTATCTCTTATTAATTTCTAGCTTTAAAGCATTGTGATCTGACTTGATGCAGGAAATTAATTCAATTTTCCTGACTTTATGGCCTAATACATGGTTAATTTTGGAGAAGGTTCCATGGTCTGCTGAGAAGAATGTATATCCTATAGAGTTGGGGTGGAAAGTTTTGTAGATGTCTGTTAGGTCTACTTGATCTATGATGTTACTGAGCTCTATTATTTCCCTGTTGATTTTCTGCTGGGATGATCTGTATATTAGTGACAGTGGATTATTGAAGTCTCTGACTATTATGGTGTTGGTATTTATTTCTGTTTTTTCTTTAATATTTTTATTTATTTATTTATTTGACAGAGAAAGATGGAAAGGGGGGGGAGCACAGACATGTGTGCCCCCTTGTGCATCTGGCTAATGTGGGTCCTGGTGAATCAAACCTGGGTCCTTTGGCTTTGTAGGCAAGTGCCTTAACCACTAAGCAATTCCTTCAGCCTTTTATTTCTGTTTTACTGTCAATTAGGTTTTGTTTTATAAACTGTGGTACACCTGTGTTTGGCACACATATATTTATGACTGTGATGAACTCATGTTGGATCATTCCCTTGATGAGTAAGAAGTGGCCTTCTTTGTCCTTTTTGATTACTTTTGGTTTGAAGCCTATTTTTATCAGATATTAATATAGCAACACCTGCTTGTTTCTTATTTCCATTTGCTTGGAATATCATTTTCCATCCTTTCACCCTAAGAGGTATCTATCTTTAATGGTGAGGTAGGTTTCCTGAAGGCAGCAGATAAAGGGTCTAGTTTTTTGATTCCCCCTGATAACCTGTGTCATTTGATGGGTGAGTTAAGACCATTAATATTTAAGGTTATTACTGTGAGGTTTGAATTAATCCCTGCCATGATGAGGTGATTTAGGGCATTTGGTGCTTTCTTGTGTTTTGTACTATGTTGAGCCTGGTCTATTTTTGGTTATTGTGATCTTCTTGTTGGCTCTTGAGAATGGTTGGTTGACTGGTCTGTGTGGAATATTCCCTCAAGTATTCTCTGTAGGTTTTGTGTTCATATGATCATACAGTTGACTTTTTCATGAAAAGTTTTCCTTTTACCATCTATTATGTGGGATACTTTTGCTGGGTAGAGTAGCTTGGGTTTGAAGTCATAGTTTTTGAAACTTTGAAGTATTCCATTCTGGGCCCTTCTGGCTTTCATGGTTTCCATTGAGAAATCTGACATAATTTTGATGGGAATCCCTTTGTATGTTGTGAATTGCTTCTCCTTTCCTGCTTTTATCACTCTTTCTTTGTTTTCATTGTTCAGATGATTTGCTTTTGAGAGTTTCTTCTTTGGTCCTGTCTGTTTGGTGTTCTGTGGGCTTCTTGTATCTGGATGGGCCTCTCTTTTCAGAGTTTGGGGAATTTTTCTTCAATAATTTTGTTGAATATGTTCTCTGTGCCTCTGGCCTTGATTTCCTCCCCTTCTGATATATTCATGATCTGGATGTTTGGTCATTTTAGAGTATCCCACAGTTCCTTTGTATTCTTTTCATTTGATATTTTTGAATTTAGCAGTTTTGGCCCTTCCAATAAATTTCTTTTGTCTTGTCTTCCAGGGCATAGGTTCTGTCTTCCACATGAGTAACTCTGTTGATGAGGGGTTCTAGAGAGGTTTTTATAATTTGTATTTGATTTTTTTTTTCTGTTGTGTTATTTTGCATCACATCCTTTGTTTTTGGTTTTTGTTTTTTTTGATGTGCCATTTCAATTTGAGTTCTGATTTTCTTGATGCTTTCTGGAGTTCATTCTTTCATTTTATCAAGTCTTCATTAAGCTCAATCAACCAGTTGTTCAGATCTTCTATTTCTTTTGTTTTTAATTTTTTTTGTTTATTTTTATTTATTTATTTGAGAGTGACAGTCAGAGAAAGAAAGAGAGAGAGAGAGAGAATGGGCACACCAGGGCCTCCAGCCACTGTAAATGAACTCCAGACATGTGCACCCCCTTGTGCATCTGGCTAATGTAGGTCCTGGGGAATTGAGCCTCGAACCAGGGTCCTTAGTCTTCACAGACAAATGCTTAACCACTAAGCCATCTCTCTAGCACTGAGATCTTCTATTTCTTGACTTTAATTCATTCATACATCTTTTGAGGTTTCTAATGTTTTTTCAAACAGGTTAAGCTTACTATCAAAAGATTAATGCTCTAAGAGATGATAATGTTCAATTTCATTGATACAATTGCTATTTCTTTGATGGTTTGCTTCAAGGTCAGTGATTATTTTGATCAGGGTCTCATTGGTTACTGCATTTTCATTTTGGGAATGAATGTCTGTTGATTTCTCTATGATTTCATTGGAGGCTTCCATTGTAGGACTAGGCATAATTGATGGAGATCTCTGCTTTCTGACTTTCACTGGCTTTTTTGCATCATTGTCTACACATTTTAGGGAAACTCTTTATTGAGGAGGAAGCAGTTTTGTTGCCCTTTGGCCCATGCACCCTCTGAGTCAGGTGAACAGTGATGGTGGTACCCACTGGATTGTCAGGATACCAGAGCAAAAGGCCTGTTTCCAAAGCCCACACAGGGACCAGACCTCAACCAAGCAAGACATGATGGGGCCTATCAGGACCAGAGAACTGGAAGAAGCTAGGGAACAGAGATCTGGCCTATTCACTCCTTGCATTGTCTTTCCATAATCCTCCTGCACAAGGGTAACTGGGGCAGGGAGCTGGAGGAGCCTGAAACAGGGCTCTGCCTGCCTGCACATAGTTTACAGGGAACCCAGATCAGGCAGCTGGAAGATGCCAGGAAATAGGGGTCTGTCCTCCTCACTCTGTGCCAGGGAATCTGGACCAGGGAGGGAGCTGGGAGGAGCGAGGAAACAGGAGTCTGGCCTGTTCACTCCACTCAGCTGTGCCCACCTGCACAGTCTGGAGCAGGGAGCCAGGACCAGGCTTTTTCTTTTTCTTTTCTTTTTTTTGTTTTGATCAGAACCAAGCAAAGTGCTTTATTATTGCAAGGAAATTGATATGCAGTGAAATTGCCCTCAAAGAAACTAGAACATAAGAAGACTTCCCAGCAGATCAAAACAGGCCCCATCTGCTCGCTCTTGCACTGAACACATATGGTGTACATAGCCACTAGGCCACAAAATACATATTTTTTTTGAGGTAGGATCTCTCTAGTCCAACTTGACCTAGAACTCACTCTGTAGCCCTAGGCTGGCCTTGAACTCACAGTGGTCATACCTTTGCCTCCCAAGCACTGGGATGAAAAGCATGGACCACTATGCCTATGTCTCAAAGGCACAATTTGAAGGCTATTTTCTTTCCTATCCACAATGAAACTTGGAACTTGATGGCAAGCCTAAAAGGAGAAAAGACTATAAAGGCATTTTGTTTGTTTGTTTGTTTTTGTCTTTTGAGGTAGAGCGGGTGCCCAGTGCAGGTGTAGACCGTCTCCTCTGCCACCTTCCCAAAGGCCATATTCGTACTCTGCAAGATGTCCAGAGCCCTTCGCATGTCTCCACTGGACAGAGTGACAAGGGCCTTCATTCTATCTTAAGTTATATCAACTTTCTCTTCCTCTATGACATACTCCAGGCGGGGAACCATGAGTTCTGGTGTCAGGGGACCAAACTGGAACCTCATGCATCGCCACTGCAGGGCGGGGATAATCTTGGACAGATAGTTACAGATGAGGCAAAACCTGATATTTTCTGTGAACTTCTCAATCACTCGTCTCAGGGCGTTCTGGATTGGTCCCCGAACGATGTCAAGCGTTGAGCTCCAAGACCATGCAGCCGAATTCTTTATCTTTGTATAGTTGCTTAGTGCAGGCGAGGATAGTGGACGTCTTTCCTGTCCCTGGAGGGTTGTAGAGAAGCAGGTGCAGTAGGTGGTCTTCGCTGATAAATTTCTGAATGGTGCTCAGAATATCCTGATGAGAAATGAGATCGTTCAGGGTCTGCAGCCGGTACTTCTCAACCCAGGGCAGGCTCCTGATCTTGGCAGCCGTGGGCTGCTGCTGCTGCTTGGGTGCTGACGTCTCCATGATGACAAGGCGAAGGTGGCTGGGGCACCGTGTCCCCTCAAAACCCCAGCAACTTAATGCCAGCTACACGACGTGACCTCCAGGACCTTACCAGGACCAGGCTTTTTCAATACTTCAAATTTTTTATTTTTTTATTTGAGAGAGAGAGAGAAAGAAAGAAAGAGAGACAGAGAAAATTGGTGTGCCATGGTCTCTAGCCTGCAAGTGAGCTCCAGGCACATGTGCCACCTTGTGTATCTGGATTATGTTGGTCCTTGAGAATGGAAACTGGGTCCTTTGGCCTTGTAGCTAAGCACCTTAACCACTAAACCATCCCTTCAGCCACTCCATTTGTTTTTGAGAGCTAAACAACATAAAGGGTGAAGTCCTTACAGATGGAAATATCTTTTTAAATAGTTTAGTTCAAAACTTTATTTTTTGACTTTTGGTTAAGATGGCAGCGTAGGTACCATGCCAAAGCAGCCTAGGGGGGCAAAGACCAAAAAAACTCAGCAAAATGTACACTTTTACTAAAAAGTGAGGTGTATAGGTGTATTGAAGCGGCAGTGGAGAAGTAGAAGAGATCCAGAGCATCCAGAGCCCGCACAGGCTGGCAAAAGCGGCTCTGTCAGCTTGGCCAACTGCGGCGGCGAACCAGAAAGCCGCCAGGCTCGGCTTCAGCCGCAGGAAAAGCCAGGTGTGGGAGGTTCCCCTCAGACTGGCACTCTTTGCAACTCAGGAAACCTGAAGGGAGAGCAGCAGTGAGCAACGGAGGAGCAGAACAGTGAGGTAGAAGAACATGAGGAGCAGTGAGAGAACCAGAGCAGCTGTGGCTCCCTCCCCTCCCCCACTGCCTGAACCCAGCTCCGGTGAACAGAGCAGCGATCCTGGGACCCGGCCATGCCAACTTAAGCTGACAGCAGGACCCAAGCAGGAGCAGAGTTCAGCAGCAACATCAGTGGCTCCGGCACCGGTAACAGCGGCCCCAGCAGTAGCAGCTCCAGTCGCAGCAGAAGCAGACCCAGCAGCAGCAGACCCAGGAGCGGCAGCAGCGGCAGACGCAGCAGCAGCAGCTTCTGTGTGAGCAGTGGCAGTGGACACAGCAGCAGCAGCTTCAGCAGCAGTGTGACTCCAGCAGTGGCAGCTACAGCAGCAGCAGAGGCAGCAGCAGCGGTGGGTCCAGCAGAAGCAGCTTCAGCAGCAGCGGCTACAGACCCAGCAGCAGCAGCTTGAGCAGCAGTTCCAGCAGCAGGGGTGCTGATTTGCAGGGCCACACTTGCCAGGCTCGGTTTGCCCCGCAGGAAAAGCCAGTGCCCAGCTCCAGAAATCAGAACAGCAGCCCGACGACACAGGCAGGAACTTGACTGAGACCCAAATCATCCAAGGTAACTGGGATTGCACCAGGGAAGGGTCTCACTTGGTCGCAAACTGACTTGGATCCCTCAACAGACCAGAAATATTAACCTTTTTGTTGATAGAGGATCTGGTCGTTATAATAACTACTCTTGCATACATACTTGGAGCTGTTTTTAATTGAATGTGTACAGTGTTTAGTTAAATTTTAGAATCTACCTGTATTTTATTCCACTCAGCCTGCTTGAATACTCCTATAGCAAGGAAACTAAACCCCTAAGAACATCTTTGTAGATACTCTGAGAGTCTTAAGTGTAGGGAGCTAATGCAGACGCCATTACAAGATGGCGCTGGCTTCCTGCCAGTCTTGAGGTAACCAATTCCTTATTTAGGCAGTGCCTTGGCGCCAACCTCGCTTGAGGTTGCGCATGCGCTTGACGCACCTTGTCCCAAGCCTATCCCATGGCTCCTGTGGGCGGGTGAGCCTATGGCAGCCAATCAGCAGGCGCCCCGTAGTATTCTGCCCTATAAAAGCAGCTACACTCCTGCGCCCCTCGCCCCTTGCCATCAGCTTTCCTGTTAACCAAGAGGCTCTCCAATAAAGTGTGATCAAGAAGGATCTTCGTCTGGTGGTCGTTCTTCTCCTGCAGGACAGGGGGCTCGCCCCAAAGTGGTGCTGAAATCCCGGGACGCTGGGTGCTTTGTGGTCACCGGGCGAGGGGCCGAAGAGGATCCAGAACTTGACACACAGAGAGGAAGACGTCTGAACAGGATTCCCCTCATTGGGCTCCAGCCCGGCTGGTGAGGACAGTCAAGCGATCTCCAGAGGAGGGTCCAGAAGACAGTAAGGTACATCAGGGCGGAGATGATAAAGGTCTTGTGGATAATCTTCCTCCTGTGCCTGGAATCCATTAAAGGAGAGCCACGTTGGGGTATTCTGTCAACCTTTCCCAAACCTATGCTGGTGCTCCATTCTGCCACAGTCTTCCCTCGCTTCTTTACAACTCCATTTTCAAAGTGGATTTTATGTGGGACAAATGGCAGCTGCACGGACTTTACACCCTTTGTACTGTTACAAGGAGGACTTGTAGCTTGCAATAATGTGTCCGGGACCCTCCATACAGAGAATCAAGTGGAAGAGGAAGAGACACAAGATGAAGGGGCATTTTGGAAGCGCCTCAGTACATCTGTGGGTGTTAATGACATTGGACATGGCTGTGGGAAGAATACTTCCTTTGCCCCTACACCGGCGTGTGTTCATCCACCATTTCTGTTCGTTCTTAGTAACTTCTCTTTCAGTAATTGTACCAATGCTTCCTGTTACTTGTCTCAATGCTGGAATGCCAAGGTATTCAAGAATGCTATGGTCCTTAGGGTGCCCTGGTGGGTCCCCGTGCCTGTAGAGGCCCCAAGCACGCTATTGCTATTCAGACAAAAAAGAGATTTTGGTATCATGGCAGCAGTGATAGCAGCTGTGGCCGCAATAGCAGCTGCTGCCACAGCAGCCGGTGTGGCCATGGCCACTTCGGTACAGACTGCTGAAACTTTGAATAGTTTGGTCTCCTCCACTACCGTGGCCCTGGAGACTCAGACAGCCCTAAATTCCCATCTAAAGAGTGTTCTCTTATTTTAAGGAATGGGTAGGAGTGGGAATGTTCCTGGTGTGCTGCCTGGGAGGATGCGTACTTTGCCTCTGGTTGATTTGCCGCCTGTGAACCCAGACCAAGAGAGACAAGATGGTCATTTCTCAAGTGCTCGCTGCCTTGGAAAGTGGTTCCTCCCCCCAAATTTGGCTGTCAGCTTTAAAAGGCAAATAGCTCCCCTGGCCCTTGCATCCTCAGGGTCTCAGAGTACCCATTGCACGAGGATGGGCAGGGATCTGGTAGCTTTCGTTTGACTGCCGCCTTTGCACTCTCAGGGGATCTGTCCCATTGCACTGAGGAAGGGGAGGTTGAACTTCTTCCCTTGATCGGTCAACACATCATGAGGTGCGGACCTGATCGGGAAGGTGGCTATTTTTCCTGAGCTATGCCATAAGTTAATAAAAAAGGGGGAACTGTAGGGAGCTAATGCAGACGCCATTACAAGATGGCCCTGGCTTCCTGCCAGTCTTGAGGTAAACAATTCCTTATTTAGGCAGCGCCTTGGTGCCAACCTCGCTTGAGGTTGCACATGCGCTTGACGCACCTTGCCCCGAGCCTATCCCGTGGCTCCTGTGGGCGGGTGAGCCTATGGCAGCCAATCAGCAGGCGCCCCGTAGTATTCTGCCCTATAAAAGCAGCTACACTCCTGCGCCCCTCGCCCCTCGGCATCAGCTTTCCTGTTAACCAAGAGGCTCTCCAATAAAGTGTGATCAAGAAGGATCTTCATCTGGTGGTCGTTCTTCTCCTGCAGGACAGGGGGCTTGCCCCACTTAAGAGCCACACCTAACACCTTAAGCTCCTACCCTGAAAATATATTACATCAAATCAATTGATACAGCTAAGAATACCCGTCTAGCTAGAAAATCCAAGTATTAAATTAATCCAAGATGCAAAAATATATACATTATAACACAAGAAACACTAAAAAGCAAGACGATATAAATCCACCTAAAAGTAATAATGCATCAGAAATGTCCTCCAGCGAGAACAAGTTAGAGGAAATGCCTGAGAAAGAATTCAAAAGAATGGACCCAGCTATAGCACTCCTAGGCATATATCCAAAAGACTCATCACATTTCCTTAGAAGTACATGCTCAACCATGTTTATTGCTGCTCAATTTATAATAGCCGGGAAATGGAACCAGCCTAGATGTCCATCAACAGATGAGTGGATAATGAAGATGTGGCACATTTATACAATGGAGTTCTACACAGTGGTAAAGAAAAATGAAGTTATGAAATTTGCAGAAAAATGGATGGACCTGGAAAGTATTATACTAAGTGAGGTAACCCAGACCCAGAAAGCCAAGTGCCACATGTTCTCTCTCATATGTGGATCCTAGCTACAGATGACTGGGCTTCTGCGTGAGAATGAAAATACTTAGTAGCAGAGGCCAGTAAGTTAAAAAGGAGACATAAAGGGTAGAGAAAGGAAGGGGGGAGGATACTTAATAGGTTGATATTGTATATATGTAATTACAATGATTGTAATGGGGAGGTAATATGATAGAGAATGTAATTTCAAATGGGAAAGTGTGGGGGTGGGGAGGGAGGGAATTACCATGGGATATATTTTATAATCATGGAAAAAGTTAATAAAAATTTTAAAAATAAATAAATAAATAAAAGAATTCAAAAGAATGATTATAAATAAGTTGAAGGAGGTCAAAGAAAAAAATAAAAAGGAACAAAGAAGAAATCAAAGGAATCAAAGAAGATGCAGGACACCAATTTAATGAAATAAAGAAGGCAATACAAGACAAAAATAAGGAAATAGAAATAATTTTAAAAAAAGTCAGAATTACTAGCAATGAAGAACACAGTTAACGAAATAAAAAACTCTGCAGAAAATTTCACCAGTAGGATGGATGAGGGAGAGGACAGAATATCTAAGCTAGAAGACCAGGTGGCAGATCTAGTACAGTCCAACAAAGAGAAAGACAAACTTATAGAAAAGTATGAGTGGGAATTTCAAGATATTCGGGACACTATGAAAAGATCCAATATAAGAATTCAGGGCATAGTAGAAGGAAAAGAAATCCACTCCAAAGGCATAGTAGGCATCTTCAACAAAATCATACAAGAAAATATCCCTCAAATTGGGAAAGAGGTGCCAATGCAGATACAGGAAGCCTTTAGAACCCCAGCCAGACAAAACCTGGAAAGAACCTCTCCATGCCATATTATAATCAAACTTCCAAACACACACACCAAAGAAAAAATATTGAAAGCAGTTAGAGAGAAAAATCAAGTTACCTACAAAAGTAAGCCCATCAAGATTATAGTAGATTATTCAACACAAACTTTTAAAGCCAGAAGGGCTTGGAGTGATATATTCCAAGTTCTGAAAGATAACAACTGTCAACCAAGGTTACTTTATCCTGCAAAGTTATCCATTCAAATAGACGGAGAAATAAGGACATTCCATGACAAAAGCAGATTAAAGGAGTATTTGAAGACAAAACCAGCTCTACAGAAAATACTTGATAGAATCCTCTATGCTGAAGAAAAGGAAAAGCACACATATAAGGAACCTAGAAAAAACTAGAAATACTCAAATACTAGTTAACTGAAGACAGCACAGGTAGAACCGAAACCACAAAAAAAAAAAAAAAGGCAAACATAAATACACACCTTTCAATAATATCTCTTAATATCAATGGCCTCAATGCCACAACAAAAAGAAATATATTTGCAGACTGTGTTAAAAAGCAGGATCCTACAATTTGTTGTCTCCAAGAAACTCACCTTTCTACAAAGGATAGATATTAACTTAGGGTGAAAGGTTGGAAGACGGTGTTTCAAGCAAATGGGCCTAGAAAACAAGCAAGGGTTGCTATCCTAATACCAGACAAGGTAGACTTTAGTCCAATGGAAGTCAAGAAAGATAAGGAAGGTCACTTTATATTGATTAAGGGCACACTCCAACAGGAGGGCATTACAATCCTAAACATACATGCACCTCACATGGGGGATCCAAAATTCATCAAACAAACACTATTGGAACTAAGGTCACAGATAACACCAAACACAGTGGTGGTGGGTGACTTTAACACCCCACTCTCATCAATTGACAGGTCATCCCGGGGAAAAATAAAAAGAGAAGCAACTGGACTAAATGAGGTCATAGAAGGAATGGACTTAACAGATATATATACAGGACATTTCATCTAAAGGCTGCAGACAATACATTCTTTTCAGCAGCACATGGAACATTCTCTAAAATAGACCATATATTAGGACACAAAGCAAATCTTAACCAATTCAGGAAAATTGAAATAATTCCTTGCATTCTATCTGACCACAATGGAATTGAACTACAAATCAGTAGCAAGAAAGGCTATAGAGCATACACAAAATCATGGAAACCAAACAATACACTACTAAATGATGAATGGGTCAATGAGAAATCAAGAAGGAAATCAAAAAATTTATAGAGTCAAATGATAATGAGAACACAACATACCAAAATCTCTGCGACACAATGAAGGCAGTTCTAAGAGGTAAATTTATAGCCTTAAGTGCCTATATTAAGAAATTAGAACGGCCGCAAGTAAACGATCTAATGCTTCATCTTAAAGCCTCGGAAAAAGAAGAACAAGGCAAACCAAAAATCAGTAGACGGGAAGAAATAATAAAGATTAGGGCAGAAATTAATGAAATAGAAACAAAAAGAACAATCCAAAGACTTAATGAAACAAAGAGTTGGTTCTTTGAAAGGATAAACAAGATTGATAAACCCTTAGCAAATCTGACCAAAAGAAAGAGAGAAGAGACACAAATTAATAAAATCAGAGATGAACAAGGTAACATCACAACAGATTCCAGAGAAATTCAAAAAATCATAGGGACATACTATAAAAGCATATACTCCACAAAGTATCAAAGTCTGAAAGAAATAGATGATTTCCTTGATCTATATGACCTACCTAAATTAAATCAGGATGAGATTAATCACTTAAATAGACCTATAACAAACATGGAGATCCAAACAGTTATCAATAATCTCCCAACTAAAAAAAGCCCAGGCTGGATGGATTCACTGCTGAATTTTACCAGACTTTTAAGGAAGAGCTAACACCATTGCTTGTTAAGCTTTTCCAGGAAATAGAAAAAGAGGGAATTCTATCAAACTCCTTCTATGAGGCCAGCAAAACCCTGATACCAAAACCAGGCAAACATAGAACAAAAAAAGAAAATTCAGACCAATCTCCCTCATGAACATAGATGCAAAAATTCTCAACAAAATATTGGCAAACAGAATATAAGAGTATATCAAAAAGATCATTCACCCTGACCAAGTAGGCTTTATCCCAGAGATGCAGGGATGGTTCAACATATGCAAATCTATAAATGTAATACATTACATAAACAGGTTGAAGGACAAAAATCACATGATCATCTCATTAGGCGCAGAGAAAGCATTTGACAAAATCCATGATCCCTTCATGATAAAAGTCCTACAGAGACTGGGAATAGAAGGAACATAGCTCTTTTTCTTTTTCTTTTATTTTTTTTTTTTTTGGTTTTTCGAGGTAGGGTCTCACTCTGGTCCAGGCTCACCTGGAATTAACTCTGTCATCTCAGGGTGACCTTGAACTCATGGCAATCCTCCTACCTCTGCCTCCCGAGTGCTGGGATTAAAGGTGTGCGCCACCACGCCCGGCTCAGGAACATATCTCAATATAATAAAGGCTATTTATGACAAGCCTACAGCCAACATATTACTAAATAGGGAAAAACTGAAAGCTTTCCTACTAAAATCAGGAACAAGACAAGGGTGTCCACTGTCCCCACTTCTATTTAATATAGTTTTGGAAGTCTTAGCCATAGCCATAACAATAAGGCAAGAGACACACATAAAAGGGATACAAATTGGAAAGGAAGAGATCACGTTATCATTATTTGCAGATGACATGATTCTATACATAAAGGACCCTAAAGACTCTACTAGCAAACTGTTAGAGCTGATCAAAACCTACATCAATGTAGCAGGATACACAATAAATACACAGAAATCAGTAGCCTTCATATATGTTAACAACAAACACACAGAGGATGAAATCAGATAATCACTCCCATTCACAGTTGCATCAAAAAAAATAAAGTACCTTAGAATAAACCTAACCAAGGAAGTAAAGAATCTCTACAATGAGAACTTTAAAACACTAAAGCGAGAAATTGCAGAAGACACTAGAAAGTGGAGAAACATCCCTTGTTCCTGGATTGGAAGAATCAATATTGTGAAAATGGCAATCTTACCTAAAGCAATCTACACATTTAATGCAATCCCTATCAAAATTCCAAAGTCTTTCTTCATGGAAATAGAAAAAACAATCCAAAAATTCATTTGGAATCACAAAAAACCTCAAGTATCTAAAATAATACTGAGCAACAAAAATAAGGCTGGTGGTATCACCATACCTGATTTTAACCTATACTACAGAGCCATAGTAACCAAAACAGCATGGTACTGGCACAAAAACAGACATGTAGATCAGTGGAACAGAATAGAGGACCCAGATGTAAGCCCAAGTAACTATAGCCACCTGATATTCGATAAAAAATGCCAAAAATACTCATTGGAGAAAAGACAGCCTCTTCAGCAGATGGTGTTTTCAAAACTGGATATATATCTGCAGAAGGATGAAAATAGATTCTTCTCTCTCGCCATGCACAAGAATTAAGTCCAAATGGATTAAAGACCTTAACATCAGACCTGAAACTCTGAAACTGCTAGAGGAAAAAGTAGGGGAAACCCTTCAACATATTGGTCTTGGTAAAGACTTTCTGAATACAATCCCAATTGCTCAGGCAATAAAACCACAGATTAATCACCGGGACCTCATGAAATTACAAAGATTTTGCACTGCAAAGGACACAGTGAAAAAAGCAAAGAGGCAACCTACAGAATGGGAAAAAATCTTCGCCAGCTATATATCTGATAGAGGATTAATATCTAGGATATACAACGAACTCAAAAAGTTAAATAATAAGGAATCAAACAAGCCAATCAAAAAATGGACTATGGAGCTAAATAGAGCATTCTCAAAGGAAGAAATACGAATGGCATATAAGCATCTAAAAAAATGTTCTACGTCACTAGTCATCAGGGAAATGCAGATTAAAACTACCTTGAGATTCCATCTCACTCCTGTCAGATTGGCCACCATTATGAAAACAAATGATCATAATTGTTGGCGGGGATGTGGAAAAAAAGGAACCCTTCTACACTGTTGGTGGGAATGCAATCTGGTCCAGCCATTGTGGAAAACAGTGTGGAGGTTCCTAAAACAGCTAGAGATTGATCTACCATATGACCATATGACCCAGCTATAGCACTCCTAGGCATATATCCAAAGGACTCATCTCATTTCCTTAGAAGTACGTGCTCAACCATGTTTATTGCTGCTCAATTTATAATAGCCGGGAAATGGAACCAGCCTAGATGTCCCTCAACTGATGAGTGGTTAATGAAGATGTGGCACATTTATACAATGGAGTTCTACTCAGCGGTAAAGAAAAATGAAGTTATGAAATTTGCAGAAAAATGGATGGACCTGGAAAGGATTATACTAAGTGAGGTAA
Source organism: Jaculus jaculus (assembly GCF_020740685.1). Lineage (NCBI taxonomy): Eukaryota > Metazoa > Chordata > Mammalia > Rodentia > Dipodidae > Jaculus > Jaculus jaculus. The sequence continues at coordinate 71,505,334 of NC_059107.1, read as the reverse complement.
CCCAGGCCCAGAAAGCCAAGCACCACATGTTCTCCCTCATATGTGGATCCTAGCTACAGATGTTTGGGCTTCTGTGTGAGAATGAAAATACTTAGTAACAGAGGCCAGTAAGTTGAAAAGGAGACATAAAGGGAAGAGAAAGGAAGGGAGGAGGATATTTAATAGGTTGATATTGTATATATGTAATTACAATGATTGTAATGGGGAGGTAATATGATGGAGAATGGAATTTCAATTGGGAAAGTGTGGGGTTGGGGAGGGAGGGAATTACCATGGGATATATTTTGTAATCATGGAAAATGTTAATAAAATTTTTTAAAAAACTATTTTTTATTGAGTTCATTTATTTTTCCTTTGAAAGATATAGAATTTTTGGGTTCAGGAGAATCTTCCAGAATTCATGAATCCCTGAAACTGAAACTGCCTAAGAAAAGCTAGCTTTCTCCTATCCTTCAATAGGGACTCTTTTAAGCACCCAGTTTTTTTTTTTATTTTTATTTATTTATTTATTTGAGAGCGACAGACACATAGAGAAAGACAGATAGAGGGAGAGAGAGAGAATGGGCGCGCCAGGGCTTCCAGCCTCTGCAAACGAACTCCAGATGCGTGCGCCCCCTTGTGCATCTGGCTAAAGTGGGATCTGGGGAACCGAGCCTCGAACCAGGGTCCTTAGGCTTCACAGGCAAGCGCTTAACCACTTAGCCATCTCTCCAGCCCGAGAATACAGATTTAAAGATTTATCACGCTCATATCAATCAGGGAATGATTAGAAGAAAGACATTTTTTTAAAAATTCAGAATATTCCGCTATAAGAGTGGCTATAAGAGTGGTGTTTTCTGTTGCTCTCTCGAGGTTAGGAGAGTGGTTAGAATATCTTGGGAATCAGCTTGTATGTGATATTCCACCAGAAAAGCCATACATGCACTGTAGAAAGAAGTAAGTAAAATTATCCAACCCATGTTTCAAAGAAAAAGAGAGATTGCTATTTGCTATGGCACAGTTAAAGAGGGTTTGGTCACTTCCTTGGGCCCAGGCAAGGTGGTGGGTGGTCCTGTTTAATGGGAAGAGAAGGATCCCCACTCCAACACACACACATAGGAGGACCTGGGTCTGGAAAAAGAACTGACAGAGAGGGGGTGACATTGGAATTCTCCCTTTTCCTAAGCCCATCTGTCTCCACCAGAGCCCACAATCCCAGATAAATTGTGCCATTGTCAGGGTGCCAAAAATTGCTATCAACTATTGTCTGTAATAGCTTCAGGAAGTATTACTCTGAGGATTTTTTTAAAATGTTGAAACATTCTAATATAGTCTTTCTGTTCTGTTGAAAATTATTCCTCCATGTTACCCTGACTGTCTCACTCCCTGTGAACAGGAAGAAAATTCACCACTACTTATAGTTCTGCTGGAGAGCTCCCCTTTATTTTATTTATTATTTCCTTATTTCTGGTAGCTTGGGTCCACTTGGCCTGCAGTTAGTGCAGGAGGGACCTCCTGCTGGTACTGCAGCCAGGACAGCTGCTTGAGGAGATTGGGGGATTGGTGGGCTACCCGAGAGTGTGAGAATTGTCGAGAGCCATTTGCCTGGACATTTGTTTATGATCAGTGTACACTTATACAGTGGGCAAGAGAAAAGCAGAATGTTTTGCCAAGCATGAGATTAGATATCAGCTGAGGTTCTGGGAATTCAGAAAGAAGTAAGATTTTGAACTGGAGGCTAAGATTTGACTGTTCTTTGACCAATGTAAGGGGATGTGGCTTTCTCAAGAGATGTATATATTATTTAAATATGTATGTATATGTTAGCATTGTATGTATATATTAGCTATGTAGGTATGTATATATTAGCATTTTTCTGCTTGCATTCTTGTGCTCTGAGAAGAAGTATAAAATAGCTGAACTAAATAAAGTTGGGGCTTCAGTATTCACTGACAGCCCTCCGGAGTTCATCTTTTGTCTTTCATCCTTTTTTCCGAATCCTCACTCCCCCTTCAGGTACTGCTCAACTCTGCTGGAGCCCGCTGGCAGAGAATCAGAGGAATTCCTTTTTTGCTCTTCCACACCCTCCCACTGGAAGCCTACCAGAATCAGCAACCCCCTAAAAAACCAAAAAACAAAACAAAAAAAACCCCTGAACCTTAAGGGTCTTGCCTTTCCTTCCCTGTGAGGTGAGGCGAGGTTAGGCAGATGGCATCTTGACCAGATTGATTCCAATTTGTAATTTAGATCTGCAACCACCTAGGTGCAGGAGGTGTCATTGGGTAGATCCTAGGGCCCAGCCCTAAGGTGTGGATGGATTTGAAATTGTAGTCTAAAGATATGCAAAGCACCTGAGATCCTCCTGGAGTTCCTGAAGTGTGCTATGTGGTGTGGTTTTGGAGTTTTGGCTTATGGCTTTTTCTCTCTCTTTTCAGTCCTTTAAGAAGGGGCCAACTTCTTCTTCCATTATGGAAATGTAGCAAGTCCCAGACCAGAAATCAAATTCAAGATTACCCAAATAAGGATCTTAAAAGGAGAGTCTTTATTAGCCAGCCAGTGACTGTCCCCTCAGAGCAAACTGTCATTGAGTTTATAAGGCAAAAACACCACATTCTTTTACAATGATGGGGGGGTCACATTCATTTACGATGGTCTGGAAAGTCCCCAGCACTCCCCCATAACCCTATTTTGCAATGCAAGCAAGCATGACTACAAAAAGTAGAATTTTGCAGTTAATACAAGATGTGAAACAAATAACAGTTATTTTAATGGAGACCACATCCTCATTTTTGTTATATAGCTCTGTGTTGAATTTAACCTAGGTGAGGCTTTCTTTTATTATTATGAATATGGATGGTTATCTTAAGATGCCTTGCCTTAGGTTAAGCTATCTGGGTGTTTCATTCCCCACTGATTTTTAATAAGTACATCAAATCTTAGACTCATCAGTCACCATAGGCTCGTACCTAGTCCTAAGGACTGTTAATTTGAGGAAACTCTCTGTTGAATGAACTTGATCAGGGCATTTAAAATACAGAGACCTATAATTAATCCCAGGAGTAATAAGATTAGGGGCCCTCAAATGGCAGTAATCAAAGTGGTGAATCAGGGTGACTAAGAAAACAAATTCTCATAATTCTCATACCAATTACCTGAGTTTTTATGGAGTTCCTCTCTGTCTTTTAAAAGTTTTCTAACTATAAGCATGCTCTCTGGCATCACTACAGAGTAGTTTGTATAAAATACCAGGTCTCCTCTATGGCAATACAAAGTCTTCCTTTTTTTTTTTTTTTTCTTTTGAGGTAGGGTCTTGCTCTAACCCAGGCTGACCTGAAATTCACTATGTAGTCTCAGGGTGGCCTTGAACTCATGGCAATCCTTCTACCTCTGCTTCCTGAGTGCTAGGATTAAAAGGAAAGTCCTCCTTGTTTTAGGAAGAGTATGTCTAACCCTCACCTATTTTGTAACACCACTTCTGCCAGAGAATCTATGGAGGTCTCCAGGAGACTAACAGAGGATTCTAATTCTTTCAAATCAGCACCAGCCTGTTAGATTAAGGTTTTAAATTTTTTATCTCCAGTAACTAAAGCAGAGGTTCTTATGGCCACTGAGTCTGCTATTCCTGAGCCTACTAATAAGGGTACCAAAATGGGGGTTCCTCTCTTATGCCGATAATTAAGGGAAGGGGAAGAATACCCAGATATTCTCTGCCCACACCTCCATCATATAAATAAACCTGGGGGACTATGTGGACTAATACACAAAGTTTTTTCCATTCCTGATAAACAAAGAGGAGGGAGTTGAGGCAGGAGGTACCAGGAAATAGTCTTGGTGATCCCCATCAACCTGGAATTAGTCTCAGGGTGGTCTTGAACTCTTGGCAATTCTCCTACCCCTGACTCCTAATTCTTTGACTTTTAATTTAAAAAAAAATTGTGCTAATTTCAGCTGTAGACATAGGTTCTAAACATAACAAAAATGCCAAACCTTAATTGTATTTCTTAAAAACAATTTCCTGGGGGACTTCCGGTTAAGATGGCAGCATAGGTACCACACCAAAGAATCCTAGGGGGAAAAAAGACCAAAAAAACTCAGCAAAATACACACTTTTACTAAAAAGTGAGGTGTATAGGAAATTGAAGCAGCAGCGGAGAAGTAGAAGAGATCCAGAGCATCCAGAGCCCGCACAGGCCGGCAAAAGCAGCCCGGCAGCTCCGCCAACCGCAGCGGCAGCAGCGGCACACCAGAAAGCCACAAGGCTCAGCTCCGGCCACAGGAAAAGCCAGGTGTGGGAGCTTCCACTCACACCGTGCTCTCCACAACTCAAGAAATGTGAAGGGAGAGCGGCAGTGAGCAACGAAGGAGCAGACCACGAGGTAGAAGAACACATGGATCAGTGACAGAACCAGAGCAATGGCGGCTCCCTCCCCTCCCCCACCGCCTGAGCCCAGCTCCAGTGAAGAGAGCAGCGGTCCTGGGATCTCTCTGTCTTTGTTATGAAGGCATTGAGTGCTATGAATTTTCCCCTGAGGACCGCCTTCATTGTGTCCCATAAGTTTTGGTATGAGGTGTTCTCATCATCATTCATTTCTAGAAATTTTGAAATCTCATTTTTTATTTCATCCACTATCCATTTATTGTGTAAAAGTGTGCTGGTCAGTTTCCAGGTGCCAGTGGGATTCTTGGTGGGTCTTTTGTTTTTAATTTCTAGCAATATAGCATTGTGATCTGATCTCATGCAAGGAATTATGTCAATCTTCCTAAATATGTGGAGGCAGGCTCTGTGACCCAATACATGATCTATTTTACAGAATGTTCCATGGGCTACTGAGAAGAATGTGTAGTCTGTGGTTTTGGGATGGAAAGTTCTGTAGATGTCTGTTAGGTCTTAGTGATCTATAGTTGTGTTGAGCTCTCTTACTTCACTGTTGAGTTTCTGTTTGGATGATCTGTCTATTACTGATAATGGTGTTTTGAAGTCCCCAACTATGATGGTGTTGGTGGTTATTTCTGTTTTATTGTCAAGTAGGTTTTGTTTTATGAACTGTGGTGCCCCTGTGTTTGGTGCATACAGATTTATGATTGTAATATCCTCTTGATGGATCGTTCCCTTGATAAGTCTTTTTTGATTATTTTTGGTTTGAAGTCAATTTTGTCTGATATTAATATAGCCACACTTGCTTGTGTCTTATTCCTGTTTGCTTGGAATATTGTTTCCCACCCTTTCACCCTGAGGAGGTGTCTGTCTTTAGTGGTGAAGTGGATTTCTTGAAGACAACAGATTTAGGGGTCTAATTTTTTGATCCATCCTGTTAGCTTGTGTCTCTTGATGGGTGAATTAAGGCCATTAATATTTAGGGTAATGACTATGGGATTTGATTTAATCCCTGCCATATTGTGATAGTATATGTGGTTTGGTGTTTTCATGGACCTTGCAGTTTTTTGCACCTTCTCTGAGCTTGGTTATTGTGATCAGCTTCTTGTAGGCATTTGAGTTTGATTATTTGATTCTTCTCTGTGAAGAATTTCCTGAAATACTCTCTGTAGGTTTGGCTTTGTGTTCATATAATTGTAAAGTTGAGTTTTGTCATGGAAAGTTTTTCGTTCACCATCTATTATGAGGGATACTTTTGCTGGGTACAGTAGTTTGGGTTGGAAGCCATAGGTTCTTAGACTTTGCAGTGTTTCATTCCAGGCCCTTCTAGTGTTCAGGGTTTCCATTGAGAAGTCTGGAGTAATTCTGATGGGGTTACCTTTAAAAGTGATGTGCTGTTTTTTCCTGGCTGCTTTTTAGTGTCAATGTTTAGAGTCTTAATGACAATATGTCTTGGAGAGTTTCTCCTTTGGTCTAGTGTGTTTGGAGTTCTGCTAGCTTCTTGTATCTTGATGGGCCTTTCTTTTGAGAGACTGGGGAAGTTTTCTTCAATTATTTTGTTCAATAAGTTCTCCATCCCTTTGGTCTGAATTTCATCTCCTTTTGGTATTCCAATGATCCTAATATTAGGACGTTTAAGGGTATCCCACAATTCCCTCATGTTCTGTTCACAGAAACTTTTGAACTTACTGAAACTTTTGAACTCTTGAACTGTTTCTTCTATCTTGTCTTCCAGATCAGAGTTTCTATCCGCCACATGGCTGACTCTATTCTTGAGAGTTTCTAGAGTGTTTTGGACCTCTTCAATTAGATTTATATTTTCTACTACTTTTCTATATTTAGTTTCCATCCCTCTGTCAAGTTCCCTTTTCACAGCATTTTTTGATTTTCTTGATGCTTCTTGGAATTCATCCTTGCATTTCTTTATGTATTCATTTAGCATCACCAGCTGATTTTTGAGGTCCTCTTTTTTAACAGTCTCCTTCATATCTCTTAACTGTCTGAATTCCTTCCATTTTCTTATCTATTTGGTCTAATCTAGTGATGGCAGCATCCACATGATTATTTGTCCTTTGTTGCTTTTCTACAAGTTCTATAAGTAGCTTGGTCAGGGTTACATTGCTCATAGCTTCATTTTGGTGTTCTGATCCTAATGACTCTTCTATGTTTTGATTAGAGGTGTTCATTGTAGGACTGGATGATCTAACTGGATTTTCTTGCATTTGATTTCTCATGTTATTTCTTTTGCACTGTGGTATGCCCATCACAGTGTATGGGCATGTAGGTGGGTGGATCAGCCTGGGCTCAAGCACAGTGGGAAGCTGAAACAGCAGTTAGGTGGTCACCATCTTGGCCAGAAGTGGAGTTGGGCTTTTCTTTATCACTTGGTCTGCTGCCTGATTCCCCAGAGCTTCTGGGTGACTCCCTCTTTGGTGGCCCTGGCAATGGATAATAGCTACTCTTTAAGGGAGCAAAATGGCCTTAAACAGGGCCAATATCTCCTGAGTATTTTTAAGTTGTTTACCCTCCAATGTAATCATTCCCTGTTCTCAGTAAAGGGCTCCATGAACATTCACTGTGGCAAAGGCATAACAGCTGTCAGTGTACCCATTTATATTCTTGTCTTTTCCATTAGCCTTAATCAATCTATTAGTTTGGCCTTTTGAGCAGAGGTCTCATGACCAAGAGCTTGAGCCCATACTGTCTTTTCCAATATTACCACTGCCAACCCCCCATGCCTGTCTCTGTTGGAAATGAAACTGGAACCATCAATGAAAAAGTACCTCATCTGTGGTATCTCATAGAATGTCTATGAGATCAGGTTGGAGGCCCTGGATAGGTTCAAGGCTTTCATGGCAGTTTTGAATTGGTTCCTCAGGATTATCATCAACCAGGAGGGTGGCTGGATTGAGAGCAGTTGTCTTCCTTAGTTGGTCTAAAAGCAGGGCTTGATAACTGGTTTGTCCCCCATTTTTAGTGTGACCCTGGACTCCAGAGGGGCTGGGGATCCTTATCAGTCCTGTACACTCAACTGTAAAATCTTAGGGGCTCTTTCCTATCACTTTGGGCACTCGTTCTTCCACTTGTTCTTCCAATGTCCTTTCTTTTCACAGTAAGCAAACTGATCTTTATCTAATTGTAGTATTTTTCCTGGAAAAGTCCCTCTCTGAATTTTTTTTTTTTTCTCCTCATGGTGGTCTGTAGGATGGCTCCTGAAGAGCTGCCACCATGATTCTGGTAATCTTCTTAGCCTGTTTATCCTCAAGTCTGTCTCTGTTAGCATAGCATAGTATAGCTATCTCCACTAATTCTGATGATAACTTTCCCTCAAATCCTTCCTGCTTTTGAAATTTCTTTCTAATGTCTGGAGCCAACTGAGAAACCAGCAATATTCAGAGCTCTCTTATTTTCAGGAGCTTCAATATCTATAGGAGTGTATGTCTTGTATGCCTCCAGAGATGTCCTAGGAATGCTGCAGGGGACTCATCAGGTCCCTCCATAACCTCATTCACCTTGGACCAATTTGTGTTTCTGTGCTGCAGCTTGGCCTCCCATCAATAGAAGCTTGTAATTGTCAAGAGCCTCCTTACCACGATGTGAATTGTGGTCCCAGTTTTGGCGGGTGATGGGGAAGGCCCTTTCCAGACAGACAGGGTACCATGACATGTTTTAGAACTCTCGTCCGGATTCAGTCCCACTCCTCTGCCATGAAGACAGCCTGCACAAGTTTCTGACAATCATCCCAAATTAGCTGGTGGGTATAAAATATAGCCTCAAGGAAAGAAATAAGACATTCAGGTTTTTCAGAGAAGGAGGGGTTCTGCTGTTTCCAATTATAGAAATTGCTGATAGAAAAGGGGACATAGACTATGAAGGGGGCTCCAGCACCAGGAGCCTGATGCAAGGGTAGGAGTTGAGGCTGAGGGTGTCTCAGGAGATCGGTAAGAGGACCCACTCCTGATGTGTAACAGGCTTAGAAGTGAATCAGGGCCAGAAGGGGGATGGCTTGGATAAGAAGAGGAAAAGGAGAGGGGTATTTGTTGTCAGGTGAATCCTCCTGCAGGACTGGCTTAGAGGACTCCTTTGAGGAGGGGGGAGATTTCTGGCTTTTAGGTTTAACAGAGAGCAGTATTTTAGAGCTCGGTCTAGGAAGTTTTATTTATTTATTTATTTTTAGCACGTTTCTGAAACCAAGTAGGCTTTTCAGTAACAATCTCAATCCAGGGCAAAATATAGGGAACCTGATCAGGATGTTCAGGTTGCCCAAGAATGACCTATTTCATTCAATATGCAGTTGGGAGGCCAAATGTTCTTTCTTGTGGCCACCATACATCAAAAGATAGCTAATCTAATTCCCAGAATTTATTGAGGGAGAAGGCATCACAGGTGGTACCCAAGTCAGAGACTCTGTGTTGGGAAAATGAAAAGTTAGTTAAGAAACATGTTAAAGGACTAGACATGTAATTTGCCTGTCCCATGGTGGAGTTGTCAATTTCCATAGGTGGCCTCCTGGGGAAAAAAAAGTTAGACACAGAATGACAAAACAAACACAGAACAAAAGGACAAAGACATGTGGCCATACTGAACCGAAGCAGACAGATAAGGGGTTGGATGACCTCTCGTCACTGCCCAGGATTGGGAACTAGTGCTGTGTCCGGCCTTCCACTGAATCCCCCTTATCTCTGGAGGCTGTTCAGACTAGATGACTCTCCATTTTCAGTGTTCATCTCTTATGACTACCACTCCTTCTTGCTGGGGCCTGGAGAAAGACCCAGAGGCTGAAGAACGTCTCTCAGCAGCTGCCCCCAGGGCCTCCACCCTGCAGTTGGAGTAGAGTCCTAAGTGACCAAGACTCTGTGAGATCAGACTCAGGGGTCAGCTTAGTTCCTCCAAAATGCAGTGAGTCCAAGACCAGAAATCAAGTTCAACACCACTCAAATACGGATTTTAAAAGGAGAGCCTTTACTAGCTGACCAGTGCCTGTCCCCTCACAGCAAACTGCTGAGGAGGAGAGCAGCCCCATCTTAACTTATCATTGAGTTTATAAGGAAAAAAACAAAACAAAACAAAACAAAACAAAAAAAAAACCTTTTACAATGGTCAGGGAAAAAAATCACATTCTTTTTTTTTTTTAATTTTTTTTTTTGCTCATTTTTATTTATTTACTTGAGAGTGACAGAGAGAGAAAGAGGCAGATAGAGAGAGAGAGAGAGAGAGAGAGAATGGGCGCGCCAGGGCTTCCAGCCTCTGCAAACGAACTCCAGATGCGTGCGCCCCCTTGTGCATCTGGCTAATATGGGTCCTGGGGAACCGAGCCTTGAACCAGGGTCCTTAGGCTTCACAGGCAAGCACTTAACCACTAAGCCATCTCTCCAGCCCAAAAGCACATTCTTTTACAATGGTGTAGAAAGTCCCCAGCACCCACTCCCATAATTCTATTTTGCAATGCAAGCAAGCATGATTACAAAAAGCAGAATTTTTTCAGTTAGGACAAGTTGTGCAACAAATACCAGCTATCTTAATGGAGACTACATCCTCATTTTTGTTTATATGGCTTTGTTGCAGTCAGATTCACATGGCTGGCAGAAAAGACACCACCAAGAGCACCTTTTGGGGAAAAAATAGGTTTAGTTTGGCTTACAGACTCAAAGGGAAGTTCCGTGATGGCAGGGGAAAATGGTGACATGAGCAGAGGATGAACATCATGTGGACAACAGGAACAGGAGAGTGTGCCAAATACTAGCAAGAGGAAGCTGACTATAACACCCATAAGCTGGTCCCCACAATACACTGCCTCCAGGAGGCATAATTCCCAAATTACCATCATCTGGGAACATAGCATTCAGAATACCTAAGTTTATAGGGGACACCTGAATCAAATCATCACATCCTGCCTCCTGGTCCCCATAATCTGATAACCATACATGATTTAAAATGAAATGTATTTGTTGCACTTTAAAAGTACCTATAGTTTTTAATCAGTTCCAATGATATTCAAATATCCTCATAGTCTAAGGTCTTTTAACTGAACCATAATACAAAAAAACTCCATAATGGCACAGAATAAACATTCATGTTGCAAAAGATAGCATTAGGCATAGCAAAGAATATTCAAACAATACAAGATTCAAACAGGGCAAATATCAAACTTCGCAGCTCCAAGTCCAACAACTCTAGTCAGTGACAAGTCTCAAAATCCAACAATTCTAACCAGTGATGAGTCTCTACAGTTCCAATTCCACTCCTCCAGCTAGACTACTCACAGTGCCAGAAAACTTCATCTGGTGCCAGAAGCTCTCCTTCTCACCCATCCCATTATCTTGGTATCTCCACCGGATCTCCACTGCAGCCCATGTGTTGCAGTCAGGTTTGCATTGCTGATATAAATCACCCAATCAAGAGCAGTTTATGGGGAAAAGAAGAGGTTTATTTTGGCTTACAGACTCAAGGGGAAGCTTCATGATGGCAGGGGAAAATGATGGCATGAGCAGAGGGTGGACATTACCACCTTGTCAGAATTGTTAAGTTCATGACTGAGGCTGACAAGTTGCACTTGATCCTAGTGGAAGACAGGAAGGGTTATAGTATTGAGGCAGGGTATAGAACAAAGCCAGCTCTAGATGGTTGGTACCTCTTGCTGTGAGGAAACTTTCAGGTGTGATGCTTAACTTTATTGCAAGACTGCTGCACACTATACCCTCTTCATAATTTTCTATGGATTTGTTGGCATCATTATTTGGGACCCTGTGATTCATCTTTGACAATTCAATTTAATTGTCACTCTTAGTACACAGATGAACTTTGAGTGGCTGAAATCTGCAAAACTCAGTGTAATATGGGGTGTTTCTTGCAGGGAAGGAAAGGGGTTCAGGGGTTGCAGGTCCTATCAGACCTCCAGTGGGAGGTCATGGAGGAGAAAAATAGGGAATCTGCTAATTCCCATGCTCTTGGTTATCCCACCAGTGCCCCAGACCCCTTAAACACCCATCCCAGCTGCCACACCAGCTGCTGTGCTGTGGACAAAGTTCACTCCTGCACTACCTGCAGGCTAAGAGGACCCAGGCCAGTCACCTGCATTACTTCCTCCCTCTTCCCACCACTGGGACCACCATCCCAGCCAGCACCTCTATCCCAGCTTCTGCCTGGCAGTGCTGTGGACCAGGGTCCTCCTGCACTACCAGCAGGTAACATGGATTCAGGCCAGCATTCCTCCCTCCCTCTTCCTGCCACGGAGACTGCACTCCCAGCTGCTACCCCACAATGCTATCCCATTCAACCTTCCATTGCCATATCACCAGACCCACAGCAGTCCCATCTCCCTCCCACTTTGCTGCAGCAGATCCTGCAGTCTCATCCTCTTGTCCTGCCTCATCACCAGACCACAGAGTTCCACCCTCTATGCCACCCCTTGGTCCACAGAATCCCCAGTCTACATTACCCCTTCCTCCAGCCCCACTGGGCCACCTGATGACACAGTCACATAACCCAACCAATGAGCCCTTCCACCAGGTCTTCAGGTCCCCACCAGAGCTGAGCAGATTTTTCCTACCTGAGCAGACAGGACCACTTGCCATCAGAAGCCTAATCTAGTTAAATGTAAAAGGGTAACAATCACTGAAGACACACCAAGGGTAAACTACAGGTTCCTCCTGAATTAAATAAGATTCCCCACACTGTGATGGGCAGACCAGAGTGGAAAGGAATAACATAAAAAATAAAATGGAAGTAAATCCAACAAGGTTTCCCAATAGCACAATGGAAGTCTCTAATCAAAACATAGAAGAAACAATACTATCAGAACCCCAAAATGAAGGCACAAGCTATGTGACTCTGGCCAAGCAATTAGCAGAAATTTCAGAAAATCAACAAAGAACCAACAATTGTATGATTGCTAGATTATACATAATAGAAAAAAAAGGATGTCTTCAAAGGACAGTTACCTCATCTAAAGGAGAGCAGAAAAAGAGGATCTCAATAATCAGCTGACTAAGCTCAATGAAGACATAAATAAATGTGAGGATGAATTCCAAGACGCATTAACAAAATCAGAAAATGACATGAAAAGGAAACTTGACAGAGGGTTGGATACTATACATAAAAAGCAATAGAAAATATGAACCAAACTGAGCAAGTCCAAACCTCAACAGAAGCTCTTAAGAACAGAGTCAGTCACATGGAAGACAACACCTCAGAACTGGACGACAAGACAGAAGAACAGTTTGGGAGTTCAGAAGTTTCAATAAGTTCAAAAATTTCTGTGAACAGAACATGTGGGCTACCCTTAAATGTCCTAACATCCAGATCATGGGAATACCAGGATGGGAAGAAATTTAGACCAAAGGCATAGAGAACTTATTTAACAAAATAATCAAAGAAAACTTTCCCACTATCTCAAAAGAAAGTCCCATCAAGATACAAGAAGCTTACAGAACTCCAAACAGATTGGACCAAAGGATAAACTCTCTAAGACATATTATCATTAAGACTGTAAACATTGACCCCCAAAGAGAAATTCCTAAAAGCAGCTAGGGGAAAACAGCACATCACTTTTAAAGGTAACCCCATCAGAATTCCTTCAGACTTCTCAATGAAAACCCTGAAAGGCAGAAGGGCCTGGAATGGAACACTGTGAAGTCTAAGAACCAATGGCTTCCAACCCAAACTACTTTACCCAGCAAAAGTATCACTCATAATAGATGGTAAAAGAAAACCTTTCCATGATGAAAGTCAGCTCTACAACTATATAAACACAAAACCAAACCTACAGGGAGTACATCAGGGAATTCTCCACACAGAAGAGTCAAACAACCAACCTCAAGTGTGTACAAGAAGCAGATCACAACCACCAAACTCAGAGAAGGTGCAAAAAACTACAAAGTACAAGAAAGTACCAAACTACCACAATATGGCAGGGATTAAATCAAGCCTTACAGTTATTACCCTAAATATTTTTTAAAAAATTTTTTATTTATTTATTTGAGAGCGACAGACACAGAGAGAAAGACAGATAGAGGAAGAGAGAGAGAATGGGTGCGCCAGGGCTTCCAGCCTCTGCAAACGAACTCCAGACGCGTACGCCCCCTTGTGCATCTGGCTAACGTGGGACCTGGGGAACCGAGCCTCGAACCGGGGTCCTTAGGCGTCACAGGCAAGTGCTTAACCGCTAAGCCATCTCTCCAGCCCTATTACCCTAAATATTAATGGCCTTAATTCACCCATCAAGAGATAAAAGATAAGAGGGTGGATCAGAAAAATGGACCCCTTGATGTGCTGTCTTCAAAAAACCCACATAATAGACCACCCTGAGATTACATAATGAATTCCAGGTCATCCTGCGCCAGAGACCCTACCTCGAAAAACAAAACAAAGAAACAAACAACAAAAAACAAAACAAAACAAAAACCCCACATAACCACTAAAGACAGACATCTCCTCAGGATGAAAGGGTGGAAAAATGAAAATCCAAGCAAGCAGAAATAAGAAACAAGTAGACATTGCTATACTAATATTGGATAAAATAGACTTTAAACCAAAAGTAATCAAAAAAGACAAAGAAGGTCATATCTTACTCATCAAGGGAATGATCCAACAAGAGGATATCACAATCATCAGTCTTTATGCATCAAATACAGGGGCACCACAAGTCATAAAATAAAACCCACTTGACAACAAAACAAAAATAAACACCAACACCATCATAGTTGGGGACTTCAATACTCCACTACAGCAAAAAATAGATCATCCAAACAGAAATTGTTCAGGAAAGTAAGAGAGATCAATAACATCATAGATCAACTAGACCAAATGGACATCTACAGAACATTCTACCCAAAATCTACAGAATACACGTTCTTCTCAGCAGCCCATGGAACCTTCTCTAAACTAGGTAAAATATTGGGCCATAAAGTCTGCCTCCATATATTTAGGAATATTGACATAATTTCATGCATGATATTAGATCAAAATGCTGTAATTAGAAATTAACAACCTGGTTAAGATGGTGGCATAGATGCCAAACCAGCCTAGGGAGGGATTTAAGGAAAACTCCAGCAAAATACACTCTTCTTCTGAAAAGTGAAGAAGTATAGGTCACTCTTTCACACAGTGGAGAAGCTGGAGAGACCAAGATTGACCAGAAAGGAGAAAAACAGCCTGATCTGCATGATCTGCACACCTGCCTGGCACTGCCCTGCCACATGTGCCAAGCAGCAACAGCAGCAGAGACCAAACAAGGGGCTTTTTCAATTTCATCAGCCTCCTTGCAATGTTAAGAAAACAGAAGTAAAGACAGCTTGATCAACCAAAGATCTAATGAAAGGGAACCAGGTGGAACTGTGTGAGCAAATGAGAAGTCTGAACTACCCCATCCCCCACCATCAGAACCAGAAACCTCTGGCATTCAGCCCCCAGTGGCAATGCAGCCAGCACAGCTGATCAGAGGTCCAGGTCCAGAGCACAACAAGCAGGGATGGAGGTGGACACTCAGCTTTGGTGAGATTGGAAGCCACCTCAAAGGTTAACAAGGCCAACTGACAAAAAACCAACCAACCAACCAACAGGTACATAGGCCTGCATTGGAAGAGCTAATCTCTCTTTTCTTATCAGGGCAGGTTATGGGTTATATATTCTTGGTTGGTTTTACCATTTTCAAATAAGCTGTATTTGGGGGTTGAATATTTTTGCCTTTGATGCTTGCATATTTTTAGGGCCCTTGTCTTTTGATTCTGTCATTATTGGGGTCAAGGTGTGATGCAGATCCAGGTGGACCTGGAACCCAATTCAGAACAGAACTCTCTACCTCCCAGCTGACAAGATTAAGGTTGTAGAACAACACACACCCTTAGGCAATTTGGCACTATAAGACTAATTGTTTGTTTTAATCCCCATAATTGCATACTTTGTGCTGGTTTTTATTGATTGTGTATGTTGCTCAGCTGAAGTTTAGAATTGGCCAGTGAATTGTTCCACCAAGTCCACCAGAATACTTGCTTAGCAAGTAAACTCAACACATAGGATTACTTCTGAGGCTGGATTAGGGGACAAGAGCTATACCTGGCACCTTGAACTCATGTCCTGAGGGTATATAGAGGTGGACTGCCACATCTAGAACACTGCAGATAAGCAGAAAACCCAAGCATTAAACCAATTCAGAATGCAAAAGTTGCTACATTATAATACAAGAAACTCAAAGAATCAAGACAATACAGTCCCACCTAGCTCTGGAGAATACAGTCAGTGTGGTGGTTTGATTCAGGTGTCCCCCATAAACTTAGTTGTTCTGAATGCTAGGTTCCCAGCTGATGGATATTTGGGAATTAATGCCTCCTGGAGGGAGTGTATTGTTGGGGGCGGGCTTATGGGCTTTATAGCCAGTTTCTCCTTGCCAGTGTTTGGCACACCCTCCTGTTGCTGTAGTCCACCTTATGTTGGCCAGGGAGTGATGTCCACCCTCTGCTCATGCCATTGTTTCCCCTTGCCATCATGGAGCTTCCCCTCAAGCCTGTAAGCCAAAATAAATCTCTTTTTCCCAGAAGCTGTTCTTGGTTGGGTGATTTCTACCAGCAATGCGAACCGGACTGCAACAGTAAAGTGGTACCGAGGAGTGGGGTTGCTGCTAGACACCTGACTATGTGGTTTCGGCCTTTTGGAGCTGATTTTCAAGAGGAATGTGGAAGGAGTTGAAGCCTTGGCCTAAGAGACGCCTTGCAGTGCGGTAAGTACAGCTTGATGGACTATTCTGGTCAGAGCTGTAAGACCTGAATGCAGTAAGAACTATACACTGTGAGGTTTGGCTTATGAGGGTGAGAAAAAGCTTTGCCTGGACTGGGCTAGCAGATTTGTGTGAGAAGCTTGCTCTTGTGTCCATGTCCTGAGAAGTTGTGCAGGATTGCTTTGCGTAGAAATGAACTGGTGTGTGCAGAGGGATATGGCACAGAAAGAAAAATCTTTGGGTGAACTGTTGCCCATTCAGCTGCAACTGAGAGATTACAACCTATGAGACTGGGCTAACTGACCTGCGCTGGGGCAACAAGAATAATGTCAACTCTTTTGAAGGAGCCTGAGTGCTCAAGGAGTGTCCTGTTCTTCAAAGTCTGCTCTATTCCCCCCTGGATTAACAAATTGGCACCTACCTGGTATCATGGAGTATAAAATGCTGGAAAGAGGGTCATTGAGTTTGCAACACGGTCTTGTGTTTTGGAAATGGCCATGGGCAGTGTGAAGCAGGTTTGTTGGTTGCCTGCATAGAGACCCCATGGAGCCATGAGGATGAACCGTGGCTTGCAGTGGAGACCCAGTGGAGATGCCGGGACCATGAGATGGCTGCCGAGGAGCTGCCGGCCCAGATGAAGTTTTCCAGGAGTGTGAGTAGCCTAGCTGGAGGGGCAGAATTGGAATGCCAGAGACTTGTTGCTGTTTAGAATTATCGGACTTGAAGATTTGTCACTGGCTAGAGTTGCTATACTTGAAGCTACAGAGTTTGATGTTTGCCCTGGTTGTTTTAAATCTTGTATTGGTTGAATGTTTCTTTGCTATGCCCAATGCCATCTTTTGCAGTGTGAATATTTATTCTGTGCCATTATGGGTTTTTTGAGGTTATATTTTGGTATTATGTCTCAGTTAAAAGATCTTGAACTATGGGGATGTATGAACATCATTGGGATTGATAAAAAACTATGGGGACTTTTAAAGTCAGACTGAATGCATTACATTTTACATCATCCATGGATATCAGTTTATAGGGGCCAGGGGTGGAATGTGGTGGTTTGATTCAGGTGTCCCCCATAAACTTAGGTGTTCTGAATGCTAGGTTCCCAGCTGATTGATATTTGGGAATTAATGCCTCCTGGAGGGAGTGTATTGTTGGGGGCGGGCTTATGGGCTTTATAGCCAGTTTCCCCTTGCCAGTGTTTAGCACACCCTCCTGTTGCTGTAGTCCACCTTATGTTGGCCAGGGAGTGATGTCCACCCTCTGCTCATGCCATCGTTTTCCCTTGCCATCATGGAGCTTCCCCTCAAGCCTGTAAGCCAAAATAAATCTCTTTTTCCCAGAAGCTGCTCTTGGTTGGGTGATTTCTACCAGCAATGCAAACCGTACTGCAACAGTCAGTGAAATAAAACCTCTGTGCAAAATATCACCAGTAGAAGGGATGAAGGAGAGAACAGAATATTTAAACTAGAAGACCAGGTGGCAGACCTCATACATTCCAAAAAAGAGAAAGACAAGCTAATAGCAAGCATGAATGGGAATTTCAAGATATCAGGGACAGTGTGAAAGATCAAACATAAGAATATAGGGTATAATAATAGAAGGAGAGGAATTTCAATCCAGAGGCTTAGTAGGTGATCTCAACAAAATTATAGAAGAAAAATTTCCCTAAATTGGGAAAGAAATGCCAATGCAGATACAAGAAGCTTTTAGAACACCAAACAGACAAAATCTGGAAAGAACCTCTCCTCGCCATGTTATAAATAATAAGCACACAAACCAGAGAATATATACTGAAAGAAGTTAGGGAGAAAAAGCAAGTCACTTACAAAGGCAAACCCATCAGAATAACTGCAGATTACTCACCACAAACTTTAAAAGCCAGAAGGGCTTGGAATGATGTATTGCAAGTTCTGAAAGATAACACCTGTCAACCAAGATTACTTTATCCTGCAAAGCTATCTACCCAAATTAATGGAGAAATAAGAACATTCCATAACAAAAACAGGCTGAAGGAATCTATTACAACTAATGCCAATCTACAGAAAATACTTGAAGGAATTCGTAATGCTAAAGAGAAAGCAAAGCACACACAGAAGGAAATAGGAAAAAATAAATGATTCTCAAATAACAGATAAAAAATGAGTAAAAGGAAACAGGAAACACTACAAAATAAGAATAATGGTGAGAATAAATGCATGCCTTTCAATAATAATTCTTCATATCAATTGCTTCAATATACCAACTAAAAGACATAGGCTTGCAGACTGGATTAAAAGGCAGGAGTCATTTGTTGTCTGTAGGAAACTCATCTCTCAATAAAAGATAGACACTGTTTTAGTGTGAAAGGATGGAAAATGGTATTTCAAGCAAATGGGCCTAGGAAACAAGCAGGGATTGCTATTCTAATATCTAATAGGATAGACTTCAAACCAACATTAGTGAGGAAAGATAAAGAAGGTCATTTTGGCCCATGACACAGACAACAGTCATGGTTTGGTACAAGCCACTCTGCAATGTCAGGAGCCTAAGCAGCATAAGCATGGGCAGTATCCACCAGCAAAGCCAGGATAGATGGGAAGCTTAAGTGTTTTGTGATGTGGATGAAAATCGCAGGTTAAAGCATAAATTGGCAAGAAAAGTAATAGCTCACCCAGGAAGCTGTAATGAAAGAAAAAGTGCTACAGGTTGCCTAGAATTGACTGGCTTACAAAGCCATACTGTTGAAGAAAGAAATAATGAGTATGATGCAAACCCAAATAATAGTTCTTCTGGTAACAGTTGTGAAGCAAGTAAAGACAGTGACACTGAAGAAAAGATTGAAATGAGAGCAATATCTGGAGCCACAAGCAGAAAGGAAAATGGAAGAAAGAACCATCATGATAGACATCCCTTTATGTTCTCAAGAAGCAGCTTGAGTAGCACCTTCTGGCACTAGACACGCTGACTGTCTGGGGACTGACTCTCTCCTGGCTTCCAGCCATGCCATTCCATTTTACGTGTCAGCTGTGTATGAAATCTTCAGCAATAGGGTCTTACCACTGGCCTTTGGTGGGTCATCAAGTACTCTGACAGAAGTCTGTCATTGTTTTGGGAAACCTTGTAGGTTTCTCTGATCAAAAGCTCATAGTGGATGGTACCCCCAAGCTGGTAGTGGGGGTTACAGGTCGGTGCCCACTAAGAAATTGAAGAAAAACATAACTAATATACAAGAGTTAGAGAGGAGGGGGGGAGAGGGGGAGAGTGAGGGAGGGAAGATGTAAAAGATTTAGGTTAGTGTTGATCCTACCCTCTCCAGTGTCTTGTGGTTCAGGTGTTTTCTGTAAGGGTCTAGTGAAGGTTCAGCCATTTGGTCTGTCTTTTAAGAAGTAGAATTTTATGGTACCATTGCCGTTTGGGTCCAGATTACTGTTTTCCACCAAAAAAAAAAAAAGAACCCAACATGGCTCAGGGAAATTTTGCGGAAGAGGGGGTGGAAAGAATGTCAGAGTCATATGTTGGGTCATGATATGCAGAGACATTTATCGTACCAATAACTGTGGGCTAACTCCACAATGCACGACCCATTTATATCAACAAGAAGGGTCCATTGGGAGGGGGTAGATCATGGATGAGCCTAAACAATGGTACCAAACTGCCTGTATTTGCTGAAAAGAAAACTAATAAATTAAATTAAAAAAAAAAAAGAAGCAGCTTGAGGATGGTTGCTACTACATTAACAGGAGGAAATGGTTAGTGAAGCTTCCACACTAGATCAACATCATCACTATTTTGGAGTTCTCTGTGAAGCATTTCAGCCAATGAAAGGCCTTGTCACCATCACAGTTTGGTGCACACCCACATGTATGTGCATTATATTCCAGCTGAAGAGAATGTTGATCTTTGTAAGAAGATGGTGGATGGATTAAGAATAACCTTTGATTATACTCTCCCACTGGTTTTGCTTTACCCACATGAGCAAGCTCAGTATAGAAAGGTGACTTCATCCAAATTTTTTCTTCCAATTAAGGAAAGTGCCACCAACACTAATAGGAGTCAGGAGGAGCTGTCTCCCAGACCACCTTTGTTGAATCCATCCACACCTCAGTCCACACAGAGTCAGCCTACTACTGGGGAACCAGTCACTCCCAAGAGACGCAAAGCTGAACCAGAAGCGTAGCAGTCCCTGTGGCATTCCTCACATCACAGCAACTGTGACAGGTGGTCTGAGAGCAGCACATCACCTCAGCCCAAGTGCCAGCAGCAGGACACATCCACTGCCATGCTCCGACTCTTCCTGCGCTTGGAAAAGAAGACACCTGTGCACAGCGGATCATCTTCCCCCGTTCCTCTTACTCAAGTAGGGAAGAGAGCACTGTGTTTGCTGGCTTTGAAGGGAGAAGAACTATCAAAATTAATGAGGCCCTCTCCTGGAAACTTGTGCCCACTGATTATCCCCCAGGAGACCAGCCACCTGCTCTCTCTTATATTTATGGGCACAATATTTGTTGCAATTGCTTGTAAAACTTCCAGGCATCCTTTGAAAGATGCTCTTACCTGAGAAGAGTTTGAAGGCTTTACTGAAGCATTTGGATCTCTTTCTAAGGTTTTTATCAGAATATCATGATGACTTCTTCCCGGAGTCAGTATATGCAGCTGCTTCTGAGGCACACTACAGCACCAAGAAACACAGGGCAATGTATTAAAGTTTTGCTGGTGCTACAAGAGTAGATGTTTTGTTTTTGTGTTTGGGGATCCAGGTTCCAGGTGAACCAATGAGATGATGGTCTTCTCTTCAGGCACACACTGGGGAGCTCCAACAGGCAGGCAGGCTCAGTTTGAGTTTTTCACATTTTGTAGTTATTTCTGTTATGAGTTAATTCTTCAGCTGGATGTGGTAAATTATGCTTTTTAATCCCAGCATCAGGGAGGATCATGAGTTCTAGGCCAGTGTAGGCTTCATAGTGACACCCTGCCTACAAAGTGGAGAGTAAATATAAGTTAAAATACTATTTACTTCCAGAGTGCCTAGATGTGTTCTCATATAATTCTGCTTAGGCCATCTGTTTTAACATGACAAAGAAAAGCTGTAGCTGTGCTCATAGTGAAACATTTATGAAAATATACACAGGACAGGCTATTTTGGTAGATAATTGTAGTTGGTTGTCAGCAAGAACCATGTTGCTTACTTATGTTAACATTAAACAAATGTTCTTGAAAATTGTTTTCATGCATAGGGCAAATTTAGTTTGAGGGGTAGGGTGGTAATTTTTTTAGTTTGTACTAGGAAAGTATTTAAGAGGAAATTGATATTGATGGTGAAAGAGATTGCTTATAACAGTTCCCTCTCCATGAACTACAATTTTGGGTCATATAAATAACATATTGCCTTTCTTATTTGAAATTTTACAGTTACATTTGGCTGTATAATGTTACAGTTCCTCTTCTATGAAATGTTATTTTGGGTCACCTAAGTAAAGCATTGTCTTGTTTGAAAGAAAAAAATAAGGTCATTTTATACTAATTAAAGGAACAGAAAGACATTACAATCCTAAACATATATGCACCTAACATGGGGGCTCCCAGTCTCATCAAACAAACACTTTTAGACTAAAGGTCACAGATAACATCAAACACAAATGTTGTAAATGACTTAAATACCCCACCTTCATCAATTTACAGGTCATCTTGGCAAAAAATAAATAAATAAAGCCGGGCGTGGTGGCACATGCCTTTAATCCCAGCACTCAGGAGGCAGAGGTAGGAGGATCTCTGAGAATTCGAGGCCACCCTGAGACTACATAGTGAATTCCAGGTCAGCCTGAGCCAGAGTGAGACCCTACCTCAAAAAACCAAAATAAATAAATAAATAAATAAACAAACAGAGACAACTGAATTAAATGATGTCATAGAACAAAAGGACCTAACAGATATCTTCAGAACATTTCATCCAAATGCTGCAGAATATACATTTTTCTCAGCAGCACATGGAACATTCTCTAAAGTAGATCATATACTAGGACACAAAACAAATCTCAACAAATACAGGAAAATTAAAATAATCCCTTGCACTCTATCTGACCACAATGGGATTAAACTGCAAATCAGCAACAAGAAAAGCTATAGAGCATAAAAAGTTGATGGAGACTAAACAATACATGATTGAATGATCAATGGGTCATTGAAGAAATCAAAAAGGTAATCAATAAATTCATAGACTCAAATGATGATGATAATACAACATACAAAAAGCTTTGGGACACATGAAGGCAGTCTTAAGAAGGAAATTTATAGCTATAAGTGCCTATATTAAGAAATTAGAGAGTTCACAAATAAACAACTTAATGTTTCACCTTAAGGCCTTGGAAAAAGAACAAGGCAAACCAAAAATCAGTAATGTGAGGAAATAATAAAGATTTGGGCAGAAATTAATGAAATAGAAACAAAAAAAAATCCAAAGAATCAATGAAACAAATGGTTTTTTGAAAGGATAAGCAAGATTGATAAACCCTTAGCAAATTTGACCAGAAGAAAGAGAGAAGAAACAAAATTAATAGGATTAGAGATGAAGAGGGCACCATTATAACAGACACAAAAGAAATTCAGACAACTAAAAGGACATACTTTAAGAATATATATGCCTCTAAGTTTGAAAATCTGAAAGAAATAAATGATTTCCTTGATTCATATGACCTACCAAAATTAAATCAAGATGAGATAAACCATTTAAATAGACCTATAGCAAGTACAGAGATCCAAGCAGTTATAAAAAGTCTCCCAACTAAAAACAATTCCAGGCCCAGATGGATTCACTGGTGACTTTTACCAAACATTCATGGAAGAACTAACACCACTGCTTCTCAAACTTTTCCATAAAATAGAAAAGGAAGGAATTCTACCAAACTCCTTCTATGAAGCCAGCATCACCAATGTGGGGCTCCTTCCCACTCAGGTAGTGCCAAGGGAAGGACCAGGCCTGCAAGTTCCTCCCTAGGGGTTGAGGAGGATGATGAGCGTCGGACGACTCAGAAACCTCTCTTGGCCACCGGAGAAAAACCACACTGAGTCGGGAGTCTTTTCCATGCAGAAACAATTTGCTTTATTACTCTGAGCAGTTGCCTATATCATGTTGGGGATGAAGGCGGGGATTTTAGGATGGGGGAAGAGGTAAGGGCCAATAGTAAACTTTAATTATTGAAATGGTAATTATAATTGCCACATGGAGGTAGCAGGCCAGAAGCCATTAGGTGTCTTGCTGAGTCATAGCTGGCCAGAGACAGGTCACCAAACTTTAGCTAGGCTCAGGAAGTTCCACTAGGCCTCATACCTGGGCCTTTTAGGGCCCAACACACCATCATACAAACATCGGACAAAGAAGCCGGGCGTGGTGGCGCATGCCTTTAATCCCAGCACTTGGGAGGTAGAGGTAGGAGGATTGCCATGAGTTCGAGGCCACCCTGAGACTCTATAGTGAATTCCAGGTCAGCCTGGGCTAGTGTGAGACCCTACTTTGAAAAACAAAAACAAACAAACAAACAAACAAAAAAATCAGACAAAGACAGAACAAAAAAAAGTTAGAGACCAATGTCCCTCATGAGCATAGATACAAAAATTCTGAAAGGGCTGGAGAGATGGCTTAGCAGTTAAGCGCTTGCCAGTGAAGCCTGTGGACCCCAGTTTGAGGCTCGATTCCCCAGGACCCACGTTAGCCAGATGCACAAACCGGTGCACACGTCTGGAGTTCGTTTGCAGTGGCTGGAAGCTTTGGCATGCCCATTCTCTTTCTTTCTATGCCCACCTGCCTTTCTCAATCTCTCTCTCTCTCAAATAAATAAATAAAAATAAACAAAAAAATCCTGAACAAAATATTGGCAAACAGAATACAAGAATATATCAAAAAGATTATTCACCCCCATCAAATTGGCTTTATCCCCAGAATGCAGGGATGGTTCAACATACAAAAATCAATAAATATAATATAAATGGTCTGGTAGGCAAAAATCACATGGTCATCTCAATAGATGCAGAAAAGGCATTTGACAAAATCCAACATCCTTTCATGGCAAAACTATTACAGAAACTGGGAATAGAAGAAACATATCTCAAAATAATAAAGCTATTTATGACAAACCTACAACCAACATAATGCTAAATGGAAAAAAACCTTGAAGCTTTTCCATTAAATTCAGGAACAAAACAAGGGTGTCCACTGGCCCCACTTTTGTTTACTATAGTACTGGAGGTCTTGCCTGTAGCAAGAGACACTCATAAAAGAGATACAAATTGGAATCTGGGTGTGGTGGCGCACACCTTTAATCCCAGCACTTGGGATGCAGAGGTAGAAGGATCGCCAGGAGTTCCAGACCACCTGAGACTACATAGTGAATTCCAGGTCAGCCTGGGCCAGAGCGAGACCCTACCTCAAAAAAAAAAAAAAAAAAAAAAAAAAAAAAAAAAAAAAAGAGATACAGATTGGAAAGGAAGAGGTCAAATTATCACTACTTACAAATGACATAATTCTATACTGAAAGGCACTAAAGACTGAACCAGCAAACTGTTAAAGCTGATAAACACTTTTAGCAACATAGCAGGATACAAAATAAGTATACAGAAATCAGTAGCTTTCCTATATACAAACAACAAACATGTGGAGGATGAAATCAGGGGATCTCTCCCACACACATTTGCCTCAATAAATAAATAAAGTACCTTGGGATAAACTTAACCAAGGAAGTGAGGGATCTCTACAATGAAGACTTTAAAACACTCAAGTGAGAAATAACAGAACACACAAGGAAATGGAAAGACATTTCATGTTCTTGGATTGGAAGAATGGATCTTATGAAAATGTCATTCTTACCAAAAGCAATTTACACAATTAATGCACTTCCCATTAAAATTCCCATGTCATTCTTCACAGAAATAGAAAAAAATTCCTAAAATTCATTTGGAAGCACAAAAGACCTGAATAGCTAAAACGAATTTGAGCAGCAAAAATAAGGCTGGTGGTATCACCATACCAATTTTAAGCTATATTACAAATCCATAGTAACAAAAACACCATGGTATTTGCACAAAGACAGAAATTTAGATTAATGGAACATAATAGAGGATCCAGATGTTAATGCAGGCAGCTACAACCATTTGATTTTTGACAAAAATGCCAAAAATATTTATTGGAGAAAAGACAGCCTCTTGAACAAGTGGTGCTGGGAAAACTGCATATCTATATGTAGAAAGAAAAATGAAAATATATTCTTGTCTTTCTCCATGCACAAGAATCAAATCCAAGTGGATCAGGGACCTTATTATAAGACTTGAAACTCTGAAATTGCTACAGGAAAAGGTAGAGGAAACCCTTCAACATATTGGCATAAGTAATGACTTTCTGCATATAACCCCAAATGCTCAGAAAATAAAACCAGTAATCAACCACTGGGATCTCACAAAATTACAAGGCTTTTGTACAGCAAAGGACACTGAAAATACAGCAAAGAGATAACCTACAGAATGGAATCAGCTAGACATCTGAGAGGGGATTAATATCCAGAATATATAAAGAACTTAAAAAACAGAACAATAAGAAATCAAACAACCCTATTAAAAAAAAATGGCCTATGGAACTAAATAAAGAGTTCTCATGGGAAGAAATACAGATAGCATATAAACATCTAAAAAAGTGTTCTACACACTTAGCCATCAGGGAAATGCAAATTAAAACTACCTTGAGATTCCATATCTCGCCTCTCAGAATGGCTACCATCAAGAAAACAAATGACAATAAATGTTGGTGAGGATGCAGTAAAAGGGGAACCCTTCTACATTGTTGGTGGGAATGTAATGTGGTATAGCCATTGTGAAGTGAGTGTGGAGGTTCTTGAGACCCCTAAAAATAGATCTACCTTATGATGCACGTATAGCACTCCTAGGCATATATCCTAATGACTCTTCTCACTACCTTAGAGATACTTGCACAACCATATTTATTGTTTCTCTATTCACAATAGCTAGTTAATGAAACCAGCATAGATGTCCATCCACAGATGAATGGATAATAAAGATATTCTACATCTATACAATGGAGTTCCATTCAGTGGTAAAGAAAAAAGGAAATTATGAAATTCACAGGGAAATGGGTGGATCTGGAAAGGATTATACCAAGTGAGGTAACCTAGGCCCAGAAAGCCAAACATCGCATGTCTCTCTCATATGTGAATTCTAGCTACAAATGTATAGACTGTGCCTGAGCTGGAACCAAAATTCAGTATCAGAGGCCCATAAGCTAGAAAAAGACTATAAGGGAGGGAGTATAAGGAAGATCTTAAGGGGATAGTAGTGTATATATGTAAGTAGAACAGATTACAGGGAGGGCAAAGGCCTAAGCTAGGTCAGGGGAAGAGTTTGTATAGAATAAGGGTTGGGGGGAGGGTCAATCAAAATTCAAGACATTCTGAATAAGATATATGAAAATCTACTTTCTTGAATAATAGCTTGTCCAGAAGCCATTGATTGTTACTAGGAAATTTTCAGTGCCAAGAATGGGATACCTTCCAGTGATTTGTTGGCCAGGCAGGTCCCTGTTGCCTTCAAAACATTATAGGCTATTGCCAAGTCCCTTGGTTTCCTTTGAGAAAGAGATGCTAAGACCCTATTGATGAAGACTTCACATGCCTGAGTGGCAAAGTCACTGAGAAATCAACTGGTATTGAGCAGAATACCCTTTGCCTGTAGCCCATCCAACTGAAAGATGGAGAAAGCTGTGCTGTATGCAGCCTTATGGGGACAGAAGTCATCAGTGATGAAACCAGTGGACACTGGAAGCCTCAAGCTTGGCCAGACAGGCCAAATGACTGAACAAGTGTAATAATGGCATGTCTGCTCTGGGGGAAACCAACTGTTCTCTAATTGGACTGAAGGCCCACTCTATGGGAGGGAATACATGCCTGGTACTGAAAACTTAATCAAAAGCCTATGGAAGGAGAGGTCATGAGCCTTAGGGGTATAAAGCCTGCTCTTGTCTGGGTGAATGCATATGTTACTCTCACCAAACTGCTCTCAAAACACTACACTTAATGTTCATATTCATATATTAATGCTAATCTCACTTCTGGTTAGAGAAGCTTCTGTTTTCAGATGGCAATGACCAGTGGGATGACCCAAAAGGCAACATAGGGGCTGGAGAGATGGTTTAGTGGTTAAGCATTTCCCTGTGAAGCCTAAGGACCCCGGTTCGAGGCTCCATTCTCCAAGACCCATGTTAGCCAGATACACAAGGGAGCACATACATCTGGAGCTCGTTTGCAGTGGCTGGAGGCCCTGGCGCGCCCATTCTTTCTCTCTCTCTACCTGCCTCTTTCTCTGTCACTTTTAAATAAGTAAATAAAAATAAACAAAAGAAATTTAAAAAAACAAAAGGCAACATAGTGCTGAGAAGAAGGGACAGAGGAGTGTCCTGCACTGAAACATCTCACACCCACCAAGGTTCAGTGTCCATTGCCAAAGAGGTGGTGGAAAGAATGTAAGAGCCAAAGGAAGGGTACCACTCCTTACATAAAACTGTCTAGAAATAAATTGGCCTCAATACCCAAGACTTTGCAGTGCTTAGCAATATCTACACAAGACCCTCATAATAGGAGAAAAAGATGACAATATCAAATTAAAAGAGAGACTAATGGAGAGAGGGAGGGGATATGGTGGAGATCAGAGTTATGAAGGGGAAAGTGGTGGAGGGAGGAAAATACCATGTTTTGTTGTCTGTAAGTATTGAAGTTGTCAATAATCTATCTATCTATCTATCTATCTATCTATCTATCTATCTATCTACATATACACACATATATACATATATATATATATATATATATATATATATATATATATATACACACACTTATATACATATATATATATATTTAAAAAAATTAAGTGATTAACAACAAGAGATGCACCAGGAACTCCATCAGCTCCTGTAGACTGAACAACACACTTTTAAATAATAAATGGGTAGTGGATGAAATAAAAAATGAAGTTGAAATGTTCTAGAATTGAATGAAAAATGAGAACACAGCACACCATGACATGGAGCATAGTGAATGCAATCCTTAGGGAAAAATTCATACCACTAACTGCCTCCATAATAAATACAAAGAGATCCCAAATCAATATCCTACCCACCCAAATAATGACATGGACAAACAAGAAGGAACCAACCCTAAAAGCTCCAAATGAAAAGAAGTAATCAAGATCAGAGCAGAAAGTAATGAATTGGAAACTAAGAAAACAATTAAGAAAATTTATGAAACAAAGAGCTGGTTCTTTGTAAAAAATAAACAAGATTGATAAACCCCTGGCCAATTTGATCAAGCAAAAAAAAAAAAGATACACTTCAAATTACAAAATTAGAAATGAAAAAGGAGAGATCACAACAGACATAAGTGAAATTGGAAGAATCATTAAGACTTATTTCCAAAACCTATACTTCACAAAATTGGATAATATGGAGGAAATGAATGAATTCCTAGACATGTACCACCTACCAAAGCTAAACTCAGAGCAAGTAAATCTCCTAAATAAACCTATCACACCCATTGAGATTGAAAGGCAATCAAAAACCTCAAAGAAGGTCCAGGACCAGATGACTTCTCAGTAGAATTCCATCAAACATTCATGGAAGTACTGTAACCAATATTTCTCAAACTGTGCCACACAATTGGAGAACAGGAAAAGCTCCCAACTCCTTTTATGAAGCTAGTATCACCCTAATACCAAAACCAGACAGAGATACAACAACAAAAACAAAAACAAATCTATAGGCCTAAGTCCCTGATGAACTTAGATGCAAAGATCTTGAACAAAATTCTTGCAAACCAAATTCATGAAAACATGAAAAGCATTATCCACTTTGATCAAGTAGGCTTTATCCCAGGAATGCAGGGTTGGTTCAACATGTGGAAATCTGTCACTATAATACACCACATAAATAAGCTTAAGCACAAAAAGCACATGATCATTTCAATAGATGCAGAAAAGGACTTTGACAAATACAATATCACTTCATGATCAAAATATTGGAGACAATAGGCATGGACAGTGTATATTTCAACATAATAAGGCTGTATATAAAGTGCCTAAAGCCCAAATAATACTTAGTGGGGAGAGACTTAAGGAATTCCCATTGAAATCAGGAACATGACAGGAGTGCCCACTGTCACCTCTGCTCTTCAACATAATACTAGATGTCCTAGCCCAAGCAATAAGACTGGAGAAAAAAATGAAAGAGATACAAATTTGAAAGAAAGAAATTAAGGTAGCCCTATTTGCAGACAACATGATTCTGTACATAAGTGACCAGAGAACCTCCATCTCAAAACTTTTGAAAGTGATTAACTCCTATAGCAAAGTAGCAGGATACAAAATCAATGCACAAAAATCAATAGCCTTTCTATATGCAAATGACAAAGATACAGAGAAAGAAATTAGCGACATTGTCCCATTTTCAATAGCAACAACAACAAAAAAATAAAATACCTTGGCATAACACTAACCAAGGATGGGAAAGACTTACATAATGAAAACATAAAAACACTCAAGAAGAAATTGAGGAAGACTTGCGAAAATAGAAAAATCTCCAATTCTTCTGGATAGGCAGAGTTAACATTGTGAAAATGGCAATCTTACCAAAAGCATTGTACAGATTTAATGCAATACCAATAAAAATCCCAGCATTTTTCTTCACAAAGATAGAAAAAATTATCTCAAAATTTATATGGCATAGCAGCAGGCCTCAGATACCCAAACATATCCTCAGCAAAAGAAACAACTCTTGCCAGGTGTGGTGGCACACGCATTTAAACCCAGTACTCAGGTGGCAGAGGTAGGAGGAACATCATGAGTTTGAGGCCACCCTGAGACTACAGAAAATGCCCAATATCCCTAACCATTAGAGAAAGGCAAATTAAAACAACTATGAGATTCCACCTTAGCCCAAAAAGGATAGCCAACATTAAAATATCAAATGGAAACAAATGTTGGCAAGGATGTAGAGAACTAGGAACCCTCATTCACTGTTAGTGGGAATGTAAGCTGGTACAACTACTATGGAAAGCAATATGGAGTATCCTAAAAAGGTTGACGATAGAGTTACCAACAGACCCAGTTATTCCCTTACTAGGCATTTACCCTAAAAGCTCCAAGCTTAGTTCAGAGATATTTGCTCAAGTATGTTTATAGTTGCTCAATTCATAATAGCTAAGAACTGGAATCAACCCAGATGTCCCTCATTGGACCAATGGATAGCCAAGATCTGGTATTTCTACATGATGGAATTCTACTCAGTATTTAGATAAAAATGACAATGAAATTGGTAGAATAAGTGGTCATACTTGGAACAGATCATTCTCATTGAACTCACCCAATCACAGAAAGACAATGATTGCATGGTCTCACTCATCTGTGGTTCCTAAGCTAGATCAGCCTGGATTCCAACATACCTAATAGGCATCTCAAGGACTGGACAATAGGGAGGGTGGTACAGGAGAGGAAGGTAAGGGTGGGGATGATACAAAACTGGACCCAAATTGAAATTGTACCATAAAATCCTAGATTCCTGGAAGACAGACTCAAAGGTTGAACCCTCATCAGGACCCTAGAGGAAACACATGAATCAAAGGGCCCTGGAGAGGGTAAGAAGAAGACTAACCTTAATTTTCTCCTGTTTCTCATTCTCTCTCTTTTTCTTCTTTCTCTTTGATATTATCTTTCTCTTCCTTCTTTCTCCCTTGTGCTGGCCTGTAACTCCCAGTAAATGGATGCACTTAATATCCACAATGAACAACAAGGTTTACCAAAAGAAGACAGACTTCTGTCAGAGTACTTGATTACTCATCAAGGTTAGTGGTAAGACCCTACTGCTGAAGACACCATATGCTGTCGATATGGAACATGGAGAGACCTTGCTGGAATCTGGAAGAGAGCCAATCTCCAGACCATTAGTTCATCTAGTGCCAGAAGTTGCTACAGAAGCTCCTGGGGGAAAATGGCCAACATCTGTCCAAGAAACTGGAGGTCTAAGCTACTCAGAAGCAAACAACCTGACATGATGCTCACACAAGTGAAATAGTGGCACAAAGCCATGGTGGGTAACCAACTGCTCTTGGATTGGCTAACAGATCCACTCAGTGGAAAGAAACCCATAGCTGAAACTGGAAAACAAATCAGAATCCTATCCAAATAAAGAGTTTGCTCTCCAATATCAAGCTCTTGGGCTGCAGGAGGACCTACACTTATTAAATTCTCTCTAATAAACCAACATTGTTTATCCCATTTAACTGGTACCGACTTTACTCTCTATTGGAGAATCTGCTTCTCTTTTTCATATGGGCACAGAACCTGAGGAGAGTATCAGCCCATCACACTTCACCAGGGCCCCAGATGAAACCATAGAGTAAGTGGGGAAATGAGGAAGCATGCTGCTTTCTTGGTGAACCTGTTATCAACACACGGGTGAAGGAGATACACACAGAGAACACTCAACTCATGCCAAATCAGATATCCAGAGACACAGAGGCTCCCAAGGGCCCATCAGTGAGTAGACCTAAAATGAACCCAAGTTGGCTCAGGAAAATTCAAAGAAAGAAGGCAGAAAGATTGTTAGAGCCACAAGTTGGGACATTATACACAGCGACACTGCCTCTTCTCCATAACTGATGGCTACTCCCACAATGCAGAACCTACAATCCCTATGGAGAAAACCAGCATCTCCAACAAGGAGGGCTCCTTTGGAGGGGGGAGAAGGATGAGGGTAAGAATGGGACCAACATGTGCTGTTTGCACACTGAGTATGTCCGTAACTAAAAATATGTATGTAATAATAAAAATTAAATTAAATTAAATAATTTATTATATTGGGCTGGAGAGTGGCTTAGTGGTTAAGGGCTTGACTGCAAAGCCTATCAAACCAGGTTTGATTTCCCAGTAACCACATAAAGCCAGATGCTCAAAGTTGCATAATGTGTCTGGAATTCTTTTACAGTGGTAGGAGGCCCTGGCATGCCCATACTCACTGCCTCTCTCTTAAGTAAATAAATAAATATTTTAAAAAGACTATAGCAAGTTTTGACAAATATGGGGGTGAAGCAAGCCTTTTTTGTGGTTTGTTTTTCAAGGTGGTGTCTCCCTAGCTCAGGCTGACCTAGAATTAAGAAAATCTTTTATATACTCCTATCATAAGCATAACACGGAAGAATTTAGAAACAGATATATACATTCCATTTACCTGTAGCTCAAGAACAGACTAACTACTCCATATTGACTATGGATCCATAGAAAAATTATAAAGAAAAACAGAGACAATAACCATAGAAATCAAGGAGGAGTCACTTATGTATGTACTTGATACTTGTTAAATTACACAGCTTGTATTTTATGCACTTTTCAATATGTCTTAATTCAAAATAAATCAAGATCAAAAGAACAAACCTGTGTACATAGCACACACGAGTAATCAGTTCATTGGCCCCTATAGTTACCTTCCTGTCCATCATGCCCATAGGGTTCAGGTGTTTGTTCCACTGTTTAGAGTCCAGTCTAACATTCCATCTTCATATTACAGATCAATAGGTTTAGGAGTTTTTATCCTCTAAGAATCAAACAAGATAGGGCTGGAGAGATTGCTCCGTGGTTAAGGGGCTTGCCTGCAAAGCCTAAGGACCCATGTTTGACTCTCCAGATCCCATGTAAGCCAGACACACAATGTGACACATGCACAAGGTTGCACATGTGCTCAAAGTGAAATACATGTCTGGAATTTAATTGTAGTGGCTGGAGGCCCTGGTTTGCCAATTCTCTCTCCTCTCTCTCTTTCATAAAAAAATGATAATAAAAATCAAACCAGATAATTCTACCTCTAAATTATTACTTTCAATATTTACATTCCCAGTGTCTCCTCAAGAGAAAGTCAAGTTAGAGTTAATTGTTAAGACTATCCCCTGGAAGAAAGAGAAATCACCAGTGTAGGTATTCAACAGTGAACACTACAAGCCTTATATTTGGCCAGCCAGGCCAAATGAACCAATGGGTGCAATAGCGTCATGTCTGTTATGGGGGAAAACAACTTCCCTCTAATTGGACTGGAGGTCTGCTCCATGGGGGGGATTACATCCCTGATACTTAAAACTTAAAACAGGGGTAGTCATAGGCCCTAGGGGTGTAACGTCTGCTGTTGTCTGGCTAAATGTATATACTATGCTTATCAAACTGCCCAGTAAGAACTTCTGTTAATGTTCATACCCGTATATTAATGCTACTCTTACTTTTGGTAGAGAATCTTCTTTTTTCAGATGGCAGTGACCTTGGGACAACTCAGAAGGTGATGGAAAGAAATGACCGCAGTGCTCAGTACTGCAATATCTCTATCACACCGTCTGAGACTCAGGGTCTAATGCGGAAGAGGTGGTGGGAAGAATGTAAGAGCCAAAGGAAGGGTAGGACTCCATACAACATGCTCCCTCCAGACACAAAATGGCCTGAATATCCATGATCTCACAGTGCCTGACACTACCTGCACAAGACCGTCATAAGAGGAGGAAAAGATCATGACATCAAATTGAAAAGAGAGACTGATTGAGATGGGGAGTGGTTATGATAGAGAATGGAGTTTCAAAGAGGAAAGTAGGGGGAGGGAGGGTATTACCATGGGGTATTTTTTATAATCATGGAAGTTGTTAATAAAAATTTGGAAGAAAAATAAGACTGTCCCCTGGGAGTTCAGGACAGATCTTCTTTGTTTTTATGACTAACTACAAAAATCCCAGGGCAAGCTTTCCTTGAAACCATAAATGTGCATGCAAAGCATCATATTATGCTTACTATTTCCCTGACCAACCACTTACTGTAACATTTCCTTCCAGGTAAGTCTCCTGCTCAGTAGATTTCTATCTAGTCACTGATGTGGAAATACTTTGTCCATCTAGAAATCAAGATAAAGGTAATATCAGTGTAGTTTGAAGTTGCCCAAATGTGGGTGGAGAGGATAAGAGAACCTATTGTTGATGCAAATCATGCTTACCAAAAACAGGATTTACTTTGCAGCAGAGTATTTCTGCAAAGTAAACATAGGGAGCTGAAGCACACAGGTAGCACTTTAGCTAGGATAAATAGAATCTTTGTTAAGCAGCATATGAAGTATTTGTCAAAATGGTACCACCATAAGCCACCACAGGCATTGGTTTCAACTAGTATTATTAAATAAGTCAGCCGTATCTATTGGTGACACTGGATTTTCACATCATGGGTTGGAGGTAAAAATATCCAAAGAAGAGCCAGGCATGGTGGTCCACGCCTTTAATCCTAGCACATGGGAGGCAGAGATAGGAGGATCACCATGAGTTCAAGGCTACCCTGAGATTACATAGTAAATTCCACGTTAGGCTGGGCTAGAGGGAGACCCCATGTTGAAAAAAAAATTGGCTTGAAGAGATGGCTTATTAGTTAAAGCATTTGCCTGCAAAGCCGAAGGACTCAGGCTCAATTCCCCAGGAACCACGTAAAGCCAGGTGCACAAGGTGGCACATGCATCTGGAATTTGTTTACAGTGGCTGGCACCCTGGCATGTCCATTCTCTATCTCTCTCTCCCCTCCTCTCTCCCTGCCTCTTTCTCCCTCTTTCAAATAAAAAATAAAAATAATTAAATTTTTTTTCCAAAACGTTTCAGTTTTATTTCCACTGTATCTCTCATTGTAGCAGATGGTAAGTACCCACCAGTATACAAGTAGTGGAATGACATTTTCCCCAAAGGAGTCTCATGCTGAGAATCTCTCTTTCTCTTTCCCTTCATCTACCCCCTTTTCCCTCCCTCCCTTCCTTCTTTTTTGCCAGAGATCAAACCCAGGACCTAAGGCCTGCTAAGTAATTTACTGTACCACAGAGCTACACTAAACAGAATGAAAATAACCACTAAAAGTTTTCCTTTTCCATGTCAGAGCATCTTACCTGTTATTTGCCTACTTACAAAGCAACTTGGAATATAAGGTTGTCTTGCTGGGCATGGTGGCACATGCCTTTGTTCCCAGCACTCAGGAGGCAGAGGTTGGTGGCTCATCATGAGTTTGAAGCCACCTTGAGACTTGAATTCCAGGTTAGCCTGGGATAGAGCAGGACCCTACCTCAATCCCCCCCGCCCCCACCCAGCAAGCCTTTCCATTGCAAAATAAAAGATGGGGGCGAGGAGTAAAGATTGAAGCTGGGTGTGGTGTCATACACTCACAACACTTGGGAGGCTGAAGCAGGAAGATTATGAGTTCCAGGTCAGGATGGGCTACACAGGAAGACCCTGTCTCAAAAAAAAAAAAAAAAAAAAAGTAAAACTAGGGAAGAAAAACCATCAATGGTATTAACCAGCAGTGGACCTTGCAAGCTTTATAGTTGGCCAACCATGCCAAATGTACCTGTTGGTGCAATGGTGGCATGTTGGCTATGGGGGGGAAAACAAGTGCTATTTGATTACATTTGAGACCCTCTCCAGGAGAGATAATTCATGTCTAGTACTGAAAACCTAATAAAAACCCTATGAGGTCAGGTGTGGTGGTACATGCCTTTAATCCTAACAATTGGGAAGCTGAGGTAGGTGGATCACTGTGAGTTTGAGGCCAGCCTGAGACTAATTCCAGGTCAGCATGGGCTGGAGCGAGACCCTACATCAGAAAAAAAAAAAAAAAAAAAAAAAAAAGCCTATGGCTTAGGAGGTCATAAGCCATAGGAGGCCACTATTACTGTTGTCTGGCTAAATAGATATATTATGCCCATCAAACTACTCTCTAAATACTTATATTTATGCCCATCTATATACTACTCTCAGTTTTAGTTCAAGAAGAATTTGTTCAGATGGCAATAATCACTAATGTGACTTAAAACTCACCCAAGTGGTGCTGGAAACATGGCTTAGTGGTTAAAATATCTGCCTATGAAGTCAAAGGACCCTGGTTCAATTACCTAAGACCACATAAGCCTGATGCACAAAGTAGTGCATGCATCTGCTGTTCATTTACAGAGGCTGAAAGCCCTGGCATGCCCATTCTGTCTGTCTGTCTGTCTGTCTCTCTGACAAATAAAATGAATAAAAGTAAATTTAAAAATTTTATTTAAAGCTCACCA
Source organism: Jaculus jaculus (assembly GCF_020740685.1). Classification (NCBI taxonomy): domain Eukaryota; kingdom Metazoa; phylum Chordata; class Mammalia; order Rodentia; family Dipodidae; genus Jaculus; species Jaculus jaculus. The sequence goes on along the minus strand of NC_059107.1, from coordinate 71,469,145 downwards.
AAGTACTTAGAAGTGAGAGTGGAGTGTTCAACACTGAAACATTTTTATCACACCCTCCAAGGCTCAGGGACCATTGCAAGAGGGATGGCAGAAAGAATGTAAGAGCCAAAGGAAGGGGAAGAGCGCTGACAATGTTGTTTTCCAGATACAAAGTGGCCTTGACATTCATGACCTCATAGATGACACTCCCTACACATGACCATAATAGTAGGGAAAAATGATGGCATCAAAATAGAAGAGAGACTAGTTGGAAAGAGGAATTCAGTGAAAGGGGGATTTGGGAGAAGGAGAAAGGGAGAGTAGTTGGATGGGATCACGATTATGCTATACAGTTTATATTTATGGAAATTGTCAATAAAATTTTTAAAAAGTGAAAACGTCAAAATAGAAGAGAGGGGCTGGAGTGATGGCTTAGCAGTTAAGGCATTTGCCTGCAAAGCCAAAGGATCCAGGTTTGACTTTCCAGGACCCACATAAGTCAGATGCACAAGGGGGCACATGCATCTGGAGTTTGTTTACAGTGGCTGAAGGCCCTGGTGTGACCTTTCTCTCTTTCTCTCCCTCCCTCCCTCCTTCTCTCTCTTTTTCTCTCCCTCCCTCTTTCTCTCTCTCTCCCTCATAAATAAATAAATTAATAAATTAATTAATTAATTAATTAATTTAAAATAGAAGAGGGACTGGGTAGAAAAAAGATTCATTGGGAGGGTAAGGAAGGGAGAAAGGAAAGATTGTGGGAGGGGATTATGGTATATTATTTATATTTATGGATGTTGTCAATAAAAAAGTTTGAAAGAGTGAGCCTGGGTTGCACATGCCTATAATTCCAGCACTTAGTTGACTAAGAAAGGAGGGTGGTGAGCTTCAAGTCAGCTTGAGTTACACAGCAAGACTGTCTCGAAAGCTAAAAAAAAGAACTAAACTGATCAAATAGATAATTGAAAACTGTCTCAGTGTATGAATGGTGCTAATATCAATGGGAACAAGAGCAGAGCCACCATGTATCACTGTGCACTCATCAGTGAAGGGCTTTATGTAATGAAACTCATCTGCTGTAACAACACACCTCGGATTTCTACTGCTACTCAGCTTAGAGTGGAGGAGAAGGAAGCACAGTCTCAGCAACATGCTCAAGGCTACATAGTTGTTGGTGTCATCTTTTACATTTTTATTCATTCATTTGCACAAGTGTGTGCATGTATACGCACTCATTCACCAGGGTCTCTTACTACCACAAAAAAATGTTTGTCCAGTTTTACATGGGTGGCTGGGGAATTGAACCCAGGCTGGAAGGCTTTGTAAGCAAGTGCCTTTAACCATTATGCCAACTCCCTAGCAAGATCATCATGGATCTTTGTTTAGCTCCCTGCCCAAGTACATATGCTTTGCATAACATCAAAATTGGCTTTGGCTCTTTATACTTAGGTCAGGAAGATGTGAGGCAATGCAGTTTAGAAGTCCACATCTGAACATACAGCAGCATTGTTCAAGTATTTCTAGAAGGAAAATATTTAGCAATCACATTTAGCAGAAAATAGATGCTTCCTTATATAGCCACACAAAACACAATAAAAAAAAGTTGTGGAGCAGATTTGTCTTTCCCTAGGGTTAATGACAGCCCACTCTGATTCTCATGGCCAAGTTCCACTTCACAGCCTTTGGACTGTGCAATGCTCCAGCTACATACAGATGGCAATGCTCCTCCACAAACCAGTCATCCTTCAGTCTTCCTACCTAGCCTTGAGCTTCCTAGGATGTCATTCACACATCATTCCATTCCATACCAGGTGCCTGATTTACTCCCCGATATCTGACTTATTTTTTCTTCTCTTTTGGTGTTTCAAGGTAAGGTCTCACTCAAACCCAGGCTCTCCTGGAATTCATTTGGTAGTCTTCGAGTGGCCTTGAACTCACAGCAGTCCTACTTCTGCTTCCAGAGTGCTGGGATTAAAGATGTATGCCACCATGCCCAGTCAAGATCTGACTTCTTAAAAGTGGTGTCTAGGGATGGAGAGATGGCTTAGTGGTTAAGCGCTTGCCTGTGAAGCCTAAGGACCCTGGTTCGAGGCTCGAGTCCCCAGGACCCATGTTAGCCAGATGCACAAGGGGGTGCACGCATCTGGAGTTCATTTGCAGTGGCTAGAAGCCCTGGCGTGCCCATTCTCTCTCTTCTCTCCCTTTCCCTGTCTGTCTGCCTCTTTCTCTCTTTCTGTCACTCTCAAATAAATAAATAAAATATTTTTTAAAAATTAAAAAATTTTTAAAAGTGGTGTCTAAGCAATTAGCCCATCTGATGCTGGAAGGTGCTACATGAGCTACTGGGGGAAAGTGGCGAGCATCTGTACAAGCAACTCAAAGTCTAACCAACTCAGAAGCAAACAACCTGACATAATGCTGACACAAATGCAATAGTGGCACACAGCCATGGTGGGAAACCAATTGCTCTTGATTTGGCTAACTGATCTGCTCAGTGGAAGGGAACCCATATCTGGAGCTGGGAATCAAGTAAGAACCATATCCAAGAATGAACCCATTCTCCATTATCAAGCTCCCACCAATTGTGGGCTACAAGGGGCCCTAAACCTATTCAATTTTCTCTTAAAAAAAAATGGTTATCCCATTTATCTGGTGCTAACTTCACTCTCCATTGGAGAATTTGCTTCTTTTTTTCAGATAGATGCACATCCTAAGGAGAGAACCACCCCCAATCATACCTCAAAAGGGTCCCAGCTGAAACCAAGAATAAGTGGGGAAACAAGCAAGAGTGCTGTTTTCATGGTGAACCTGGTACCAGCAGAAGGGTGAAGGAGATAGAAACAGAGAACAATCAACTCCTACCAAACCAGATATTCAGAGACACAGAAGCTCCCAAGATCTTGTCACTGAAGCAGACCTGAAATGAACCCAACATGGCTCAGGGAAATTTGTGAAAGAGGGGTAAGAAAGAATGTCAGAGTCACACATTGGGTCATGATACACAGAGACATTGCTTCCCACCCATAACTGATGGCTAACCCCACAATTCATGACCCATATTCCCTGACTAGGAGGGTCCCTGCAGAGCGGGGAGGACAGGGAGGAGGCTAACAATGGTACCAACATGACTGTATTCACTGAGAACAAAACTAAAAACAAAAACAGCTTGAGTCTAGGGGCTGGAGAGATGGCTCAAAAATTAATGAGGTTAAGGCATTTTCCAAAGCCTAATGACCCAGTTTTGATACCCCAGTACCCATGTAAAGTGAGATGCACAAAGTGGCACATGCATATGGAATTTTTTTGCAGCGGCTACAGGCACTGGCATGCCCATTCATTCATTCATTCATTCATTCTCTCTCTCTCTCTCTTTCTATGCTTGCAAATAAATTTTTTTTTAAAAAATAGGGGCTGAGGAGATGGCTTGGCAGTTAAGGCACTTGCCTGCAGAGCCTAGTGACCAGAGTTTGGTTCCCCAGTACCCAGATAAAGCTAGATATAAAAGGGGCATGTGCACCTAGAGTTTGCTTGCAGTGGCTGGAAGCTATAGAGTGCCCATCCTCTCTGTCTGTCTCTCTTCTATCTCTTTCTGCTTGCAAATAAATAAAACTATTCAAAAGAAAAATACATCTTTAAAAACTTGAGGCTGGGTGTGTTGGTGTGAGCCTTTAGTTCTAGCACTACAGCCCCAGGTACTTACACCCCTGTTCCCTGATGCTGTAAGCCATACTTTGTTACATTTGAAGCTGGGCTTTTGGCAGAGGTGTGGGGTCTAAACACTATTTTCAAGCCAGCTATCCCTGTGTCCTTGTTCAATACTTATTTGGGGGCAGTAATTTTGTCTTTCTGTTGTTCCTTAGCCTAATCTTGCCTTCAGTTCAATATTTCAACCCTTCTCAACTGATTCCTTCCATTTTTGTATCTCAATTCCCAGAAAATTCTTTTGTCTCAGAATAAGCGTATGTTTCTGTCCCTCTCTCCCCACTTATACAGATACCTGAACTCTTTTGGGTCATTTCTGTGCCCATTGACTCTGAATACAACTTCATGTTAGCACCTTTTTGCCTACTATAATCACTTATGTATCAATAGCCAGCAAATTCCCTTACCAAGTATACCCTGAGCATCCCAGAGCAAGAATAACAAAACTGCCACACCCCTAGCCAATGGATCACTTTCTGAAACCAGTCAGCAAACAAAGAAGCTAACTTAGGGAAAATATCATTTTCACTGCAGTTTTCCAATAGAATATTTTCCTTACTACATGTTGATTTTTCCTTATTGTATAAACTTATAACAAATACATACTTTGTACACAGGCTGTTGATACTATCTTTAGCAAATACAGCCATCTTTTGGTATCCATGGGGAATGGTGCCAGGACCCTGTAAAAAAGCCTGAGGATGTTCAAATCAAAGTCCTGTATATAAAATGACATAGGATTTGCATAGAACTTATGTATAGCCACTTGTATGATTTGAATCATCTCTAGATTACTTACACTATGTAATGTAATGTAATGAGTTGTTTTATAGTCTTGTCTGGGAACAATGACAGGGATAAAGCGTTGATATTTATTCATCAAAGATGTATTTTTTTTTCAAAGTAGGATTTTACTCCAGGCTAACTTGGAATTCACTATGTAGTCTCAGGCTTCAAACTCACAACAAACTTACCTCTGCCTCCCAAGTGCTGGGATTAAAGGTGTGTGCCACCATGCCCTGCAAAGATGTAATTTTTTGTGGGTGGGTAGTGCTGGGGATTAAGCCTGTGGTTTTACATATGTTAAGGACTTGCTCTTCCACTGAGCAACCTCTCCCAGCTTATAATTTTCTTATCAATGTAATATTTTCAGACAAGTACATATGTTAAGAAGTTTGTATGCCATGGTCAAATTGTAAAATCCATAAATTTTTTTTTGTTTATTGAGGTAAAATCCAGAAATTTTAATGATGTATATTGTTGGCCAGAAGCATAAAATCCAAAGAGTTTCAATAAAAAAATTATTTTCAGCCAGGCGTGGTGGCACACGCCTTTAATCCCAGCATTCAGGAGGCAGAGGTAGGAGGATTGCCGTGAGTTAGAGGCCATCCTGAGACTCCATAATGAATTCCAGGTCAGCCTGGGCTAGAGTGAGACCCTACCTCGAAAAACCAAAATATATATATATATATATATATATATATATATGTGTGTGTGTGTGTATATGTATATGTATATGTATGTATATAATATAAAATAAATATATAAATAAAATATATATAATATATATATATTTTTTTCAAGTTTGATGGAATGGGTCTATAAACTCTCCCTCTCTTGTTTCTGAAGGTAACTTAGAAGCTGTGTGAAACACTGTTTATAATGACACTGGAAAGCGTTGTTATAGATGGGAGCAGAAAAAGAAACATCCTAGCCCAAAGCAAGGCTCTCCAGGTCTGAAGTATCTCTATCTCCTTGGCAAACAGGCCATATACATAGCAATCTGCCTTTCTTTCTCCTTACCTTCCATTAACAAGCAATTTTTGAGCTCTTAATGTGCTAATGGGCATCATTCTAGAAAGTCTGTGATTAGAAACAATCAGTTTGAGACTTCAGAAGTGATTTCATTCTTTTTTAAGTTTATTTTTATTTATTTGAGGTGGGGGCAAAGAAAGAGAGAGAGAATGGTCTTGCCAGGGCCTCCAGCCTCTGGCAAAGAACTCCAGACATGTATGCCACCTTGTTTATCTGGCTTACATGGGTCCTGGGAAATCAAACCTGGGTCCCTTGGCTTTTCAGGCAAGTGCCTTAACTACTAAGCCATCTCTCCAGCCCCTCAGCAATGATTTCTGCCAGTGCCATGGACGTCAGGCACATATTTTCTGTCCATTTGGCTCTTTTTAAGTAATGCTCAATTTCCTTCATAATTCTCAATCGTCTTTGATGTCCTTGAGGATACTCAGCTTTATATATTTTTGTGTGTGTTTGCATATGTGTGTGTATGTACATGTGTGTAGATGGATGTATGGAGACAGAGTACAACCTTGGGAGCCATCCTCAAGACTACTGTCTTATTTTTTTTAATTTATTTTTTATTTTTTTAGGTAAGGTCTCACGCTAGCTCAGGCTGACCTGGAATTTACTATGTAGACTCACATTGGCCTCGAATTCATGGCAATTGTCCTACCTCTGCCTCCCAAGTGCTAGGATGAAAGGTGTGTGCCACCACACCCTGCTAGGACTGCTGTCTTTTAATGAGACAGTTTCTTATTGACCTAGAGCTCCCTAATTAGACTAGACTGTATGGCCAATGAGCTCCAGGGTTCAACCTGTCTCCACCTCCCCCCCTGGGATTACAGGTGTAAGCCACCATACCTGGCATTAACATGAGTTCTGGAGATCAAACTCAGGTTCTGCATGTGAGGCAGCACTTGACCCACTGAGCTGTCTACCCATTCCCTCGGCTTTATACTTCAACGTGTGTGTGTGTGTGTGTGTGTGTGTGTGTGTGTATGCCTAATACTGATCTGTGCTCTGGAACTTTGCTATTAATTGCTTTTATTTTCTTGGTACCATTCACATTAGCTTGTCACCTCATCTAATCCTACTGCATCCTGTATACTGTATATGAAAAAGAAGAGCCAGAGAGGTAATTTGGGAGTCTATGATGAGTTCTTCAGATGATTTTCTTTTTGTCTTTGTTTTTTTTTTTTCCAAAGTAGGATCTCGCTCTAGTCCAGGCTAACCTGGAACTCACTATGTAGTCTCAGGCTGGCCTCAAACTCACAGTGATCCTCTTACCTCTGCTTCCCAAGTGCTGGGATTAAAGGAATGCACCATCATGCCTGAGTCTTTTATTGATTTATTATTTATTTGCAAACAGAGAAGCCAAGAGAGACAGAAGATACACACACACACACACACACACACACACACACAGAGAGAGAGAGAGAGAGAGAGAGAGAGAGAGAGAGAGAGAGAGAGAGAGAGAGACGGAGAGGGAGAGGGAGAGGGAGAGGGAGAGGGAGAGGGAGAGGGAGAGGGAGAGGGAGAGGGAGAGGGAGAGGGAGAGGGAGAGGGAGAGGGAGAGGGAGAGGGAGAGGGAGAGAGAAAAGGGGTGAATGGGTATCTAGCCACTGCAAAAACTCCAGACTCATGTATCACTTTGTGCATCTGGCTTTACATGGGTACTGGGGAATCAAACTTGGGTCATTAGGACTTGCAGGCAAACATCTTAACCATGGAGCCATCTCTCCAGCACCTCAGATAATTTTTTTCAGATGATTTTTAAAAGATAATTTCAGGCTGGACCTAAATAAGCCTATTCTTGGCTTACTCTACAATTTAAAGCCCAGGGATTTCAAACTCATGTCACCACTTGCAGTAGGCTCTACTGCACTTCTCAGCCTTCCTGTTCCTTTCCTTGAATTGGGCAATGCTTCATGGGAAAGGCAATCCGGATTTTCTTCTCTGGTATTTTGGCCCAGCGGTTTTTAGGGCTGCTCATTCTCTGATATATGTTCTTGACTGGTGGGGTTCTGTGCTATTATTTTGCCTGTCATGACATGAAGTGAAGCACCAACAACCTTGAACATAAAAATTCTGATTTCTTGTAGTACAATGTCAGTATTCAAGAGGTGAGGCCTCAAAAGATGCATAGGTATATGCTTAAAATTTCTTCTATGAATGCATGTGTCCATCCCACCAAAAGTTATCAAACTCCACTTTGTGGAGAACAGAATGACTCACATCTATTTATAATTAAGGTTACTGAATCCTGGAATGATTATTTGTGATTACACTGAAGATATGGCACATTTATACAATGGAGTTCTACTCAGCAGTAAAGAAAACTGAAGTAATGAAATTTGCAGGAAAATGGATGGATCTGGAAAGGATTATACTAAGTGAGGTAACCCAGGTCCAGAAAGCCAAGCATTGCATGTTCTCTCTCATAAGTGAATCCTAGCTACAGATAACTGGGCTTCTGTGTGAGAAGGAAAAAACTCAGTAGCAGAGGCCAGTAAGCTAGAAAACAGATTGAAAGGGAAGAGAAAGGAAGGGAGGGGGCACTTAATAGGATGGTATTGTATATATGTAAGTAGAAGAATACATTAATGGGGGTGAAAAGGCCCAAAATGAGGTCTGGGGAAAAGCTTGAGTAAAGGAAAGGTGGAGGGACAGCTAATCAAAATCTAATAGGATATAAATAAAACATATGTAATCCTACTTTTTTGGACAATGGAACACTCAGGAGCTGTAGATTATTGCTAGAAAATTTTCAGTGCCAGGGATGGGATATCTTCCAGTAAGCTGTTGGCCAGGGAGATCCCTGATGCCCCCAAAACATTATAGGCCATTGCTGAGGGCCTTGGTTTCCCACCAGGAATAGATGGTAAGACCCTATTGCTGAAGACTCCATATTCTTGGGCTGCAAGGACAATGAGAAATCTTGCTGGAACTGAGCTGATAACCTCCTTCATGTAGACCAGCTGACAGAAAGCTGGAAGAAGCTATTCTGCATGCAGTTCAATGGGAGAAAGAGAAATCACCAGTGAAGATATTCATCAGCGGACACTGCAAGCCTTATAATTGGACAGCCAGGCAAAATGAGCTAACAGGTACAATAGTGGCATGTCTGTTATGGGGGAAACAACTGCCCTCTAATTGGACTGGAGGCCTGCTCCATGCCAAGGTAATATATCCCTGATACTGAAAACTTAAAACAGGGGTAGTCATAGGCCCTAGGGGTGTAACGTCTGCTGTTGTCTGGCCAAATGTATATACTATGCTCATCAAACTGCCCAGTAAGCACTTCTGTTAATGTTCATACCCGTATATTAATGCTACTTTCACTTTTGGTTGAGAATCTTCTCTTTTCAGATGGCAGTGACCTTGGGACAACTCAGAAGGTATCATGGTGATGGAAAGAAATGACTGCAGTGCTCAGTACTGCAATCTCTACCACACTTTCCAAGGCTCAGGGTCTAATGCAGAAGAGGTGGCGGAAAGAATGTAAGAGCCAAAGGAAGCGCAGGACTCCATACAACATGCTCCCTCCAGACACAAAATGGCTATCCATGGCCTCACTATGCCAGATACTACCTGCATAAGACCACCATAAGAGGAAGAAAAGATAAAGACATAAAAAGTAAATAGAGACTGATTGAGATAGGGAGGGGTTATGATGGAGGATGGAGTTTCAAAGGGGTAAGTGGGGAGAGGGAGGGTATCACCATGGGGTATTTTTTAGAAGTTGTTAATAAAAAAATGAAAAAAAATCTAAAAAAAAAAAGTTTGTCAAATTAGCCAGGTGCAGACTCTGGGAATGCACATTCTGGGTAGATGGAAGAGAATGTGAAAATGCCTAGATGAAAAAGTTTAGCACTCAAAACCAAGTGAGGGCTAGAGGGATGGCTTAGTGGTTAAGGTGCTTGCCTGCAAAGCCAAAGGACCCAGGTTCAATTCCCCAGGACCCATGTAAGCCAGATGCACAAGGGGGCGAATGCACCTGGAGTTTGTTTGCAATGCTGGGGGCCCTGGCATGAGCATTCTTTCTGTGTTTCTTTCTCTCCCTCTCTCTGACTCTCTCAAATAAATAAAACTTTAAAAAAATGATAGCATCCTTCCCTCCTTATTACCTGGAGCGGGCACTTTTCCCTATTTCAACTCAGTGTGCCCTCCTTTGTTCTGAAAAAATAAAATAAAATAAATAAATAAAACAGAACTCATCAGGATGGCACCTGGCCAGACCCACTGCTCTCCCTGTCCCTTGTGGGGTGGGGCTGGCTGGTTTACTATAACATGAAAGACATTTGTGCTGGGAGGTGCCTTTGGCCATGGGAACTGATGGGAGCTAACCATGCAGATTGCTTTTCTATATCAATGAAAAGTTGCTCCACCAAGGGCCTGGCTCAGACACCGAGAAACAGTGGGCAGAAGTGCTCAGATTTCTACTTTTGATGGTCAGCCACTGTTGTCCTGTCTTGACATTCATTCCACATTCTTTCAGTTATAATGATCAACCACATACAGTGAACAAATCTTCAGGTTCATTTAGTTCTTACATATATGTTCACCGGTGTAGCCAAGACCAATTAAGACAATTTGCAAAATCTCAAAAGGTTCTCTGTTCCCCCTTAAGTCACTAACTTCATGAAAGTACTTTTTTTTTTTTTTTTTTAAATGTAGGGTTTCACTCTAGCCCCAGGCTGACCTGGAGTTCACTATGTAGTCTCAGGCTGGCCTTGAACTCATAGCAATCCTCCTACCTCTTCCTCCCAAGTGCTGAGATTAAAGGTGTGCCACCATATGGCCAGCTGAAAGTAACCTCTTATTCTAGCCTACCTCTTTAGTTGCTATTGAACTTCATTTCATTGGAATCACATAATTTAAACTTTCTGTTTTATTCTTTTTTAAGATTGATTCTAGGGCTGGAGTGATGGCTTAGCAGTTACAGTGCTTGCCTGTGAAGTCCAAGCACTCAGATTCAATTCTCCAGTGTCCATGTGTTGCAATCAGGTTCACATTGCTGTCATAAAACACTTGACCAAGAGCAGTTTGTGGGCAGGGCGGGGGTGTTATTTTGTCTTATAGACTCAAGTGGATGTTCCACAATGGCAGGGAAAATGATGGTATGAGGAGAGGGTGGACATCATGGGCAACATCAGATGGACAATAGCAACAGGAGAGTGTGCCAAACAGTAGCAAGAGGAAGCTGGCTGCAATATCCATAAGCCTGCCCCCAAAATACACTTCCTCCAGGAGGCATTAATTCCCAAATCTCCACCAGTTGGAAACCTAGCATTGAGAACACCTAAGTTTATGGGGACACCTGAGTCAAGCCACCACACCATGTAAGCCAGATGCACAAGTTGGCACATGCCTCTGGAGTTTGTTTATGGTGGCTTGGGCCCCTGTTGCATCCATTCTCACTATCTGTCTTAAGCAAATAAATTAGAAATTAATAAATAGATTGATTTGGGCTGGAGAGATGGCTTAGTGGTTAAGGTGCTTGCCTGCAAAGCCAAAGGACCTTGGTTTGATTCCCCAGGACCCATGTAAGCCAGATGCACAAGGTGGCACATGCATCTGGAGTTCATTTGCAGTGGCTGGAGGCCCTTATGCACCCATTCTCTCTCTCTCTCATTGTCTTCCTCTTCCTTGTTCTCTCTCTCAATAAATAAAAATAAAATATTTTTTAAAAAAGATTGGCTCTATAAGCCAGGCATGACCACACATGCCTGTAACCCTGGAACTGAAGCCAGTAGAGATAAGAGGATCACTTGGACTTCCAGATCACCCAGTCAAACTGAAAAACAGAGAGCTCCAGATTCAGTTATAGACTCTGTCTCAGGGAAGTCAGGTAGAAGAGCAATATAGGACACCTGGCAGTCTACTCTGGCCTCTACCTGTGTGTGCACAGGGCATATGCATCCACACATATGTGCATACCACACATATATGGCACACATCCAAAAGGCTGAGTCTGTAAAACTTATTCATATTATACTGACTTCATATTCATATTACAATGGCTACATTGGAGCTGTTCTGCTGGGACTACCCTGGGCTAACAGGCAAGAAAGCGTTCTTTGAAGGAGAACACATAATTCACATTGCAGCACCTATTTGAAAGTTGTGTGAAATGGGGCTGGAGGGATGACTTAGTGGTTAAGGTGCTTGCCTGCAAAGGACCAAAAGACCCAGGTTCGATTCCTTAGGACCCATGTAAACCAGATGCACAAGGGGGCGCATGCATCTGGAGTTCATCTGCAGTGGCTGGAGGCCCTGGTGTGCCCATTCTCTTTCCCTCTTTCTCTGTCAAATAAATAAATAAATAAATAAATAAATAAATAAATAAAAATAAGATTTTTTTTCTTTAAGTTGTGTGAAAATCTAAGAAACATCCAGCTTCTCAAAGTGATGATGGATATATTAATGATCTCCTGGCTCAAGAACAAAGCCAATGGGTGTGCTAAATGAGGCCACAGTATCCGACCCCCCATTTATTTATTGTTTAAATGCCTTTTTTGGTTTATTTTTTCTGAGATAGGGTCTTACTCAAGCTCAAGCTAACCTGGAATTCACTATGTAGTCTCAGGGTGGCCTCAAACTCATGGTGATCCTCTTACCTCTGCCTCCTGAGTGCTGGGATTAAAGGCATGCACTGCCACACCTGACACACACACACACACACACACACACACACACACACACGCACACACACACACACACAGAATGGGCACACAAGGCCCTGAACCTGCAAGCAAACTCCAGATGCATGTGCCACTTTGTGCATTTGGCTTTACATTGGTACTGGGGGATCAAACTGGGGTTGTTAGGCTTTAGCTCAGGCTGACCTGGAATTCATTATGTAGTCTCAGGGTGACCTCGAACTCACAGCGATCCTCTTACCTCTTCCTCCCTAGTGCTGGGATTAAAGGTGTGCACCACCACACCTGGGTCTATCTTCTATTTTTTTTCTTTTTTTTTTAAATTTTTATTAACATTTTCCATGATTATAAAAAAAATATCCCATGGTAATTCCCTCCCTCCCCACCCCTACCTTCTCTTTTGATGTCATATTTTTTTCCTCTTAATATGCAGGTCTTGTTGCAGGTAGTACTAGCCACTGTGAAGTCATGAATATCAAGAGGCCACAGTCTTAATGAACCAAGGTTAACAGAGGGAAACCAAATCAAAAGAATCATCCAGTATGCCGCTCGTCAGGTAGAAGTCATTTGATAGTAGATAGTAAAATGTCTTCCACAGTATAACAAATCTGCAATCTCCCCAATCTCAGGGTAGTGCAACAACTTGGTAACATCAGTCCTTTAAATTCTGATTTTAATTTGCATTTGCCCAGTGATTAATGGGTTTGGGCTTACTATTATATTCTTAATGCCAGATTCAGGGGTTTTTTTTGTTTGTTTGTTTTGTTTTTTTGAGGTAGGGTCTCACTCTGGTCCAGGCTGACCTGGAATTAACTCTGTAGTCTTAAGGTGGCCTTGAACACATGTCGATAGTTTTTTTTTAATAACTTTATTCTTTAGACCAGTTCAGATTAATGGCAAAACTGAGTGGAAGGTGGAGTGGCACAGCTACCCCCATTACCAACACTCCATGACCAGAGTAGCATAGGCTAAAAGAGCACTCACTTAAGGGGAAGGAAGTATAATTGATATAAAAGCTGAACAAAATAAAACCCAGGGCTAGAGGAAAGCTCAGTTGTTAAAATGTTTGAGTTTTGAGGATGAAGACCTGTATTTGATCCTTAGGGCATATATAAAAATGTTGGGCATGGTCATGAGTGCCTGTAATCTCAGCACTGGGTAGGCAGTTAGGAGAATCTCTGGGCATGTTGGATAACCAGTGTCATTGGTGAGGTGCAGACCAATGAGAAACTATTTCAAAGTAGGTGAATGGCTTTCCTGAAGTTTTCCTCTGGTCTCCACATGCACCCACAAACATGTGCACACTCACAAAATAAGCATCCACAAACATTTTAAAAGGTGGAGTGGGAGAGGTACTACATGTGGCTGAATCTCTGGTCATGATGCCTGGTGATACTGGCTGTATGTGACACTCCACATGAGACCAAGAATACTGTACACAAAGATTCTTAATGTGCATGGGGTTGGAGAAATGGCTCAATGGTTAAAGGCTCTTGTTTGCAACGCCTGGTTTGATTCTCCAATATCCACGTAATGTCAGATGCACAAAGTGGGGCATGCATCTGGAGTTCTTTTGCAATGACAGAAGGCCCTGGCATGACCATTTTCTCTCTCAAATAAATAAATATATAAGATAGTATTTGAAGAAAAAGTGGGAAGAATTAGAAAAATTCCTAGAGATGCATAGGCCATCATGGAAAGGTAGAATCATGTTTCTGAATGTCTTATTACTTTGAGAAAAAAAGGTACTTTACTGTCTGAGCACATTTGTTATTTATTTTTTTGAGGTAGGGAATTTACTATGTAGCCTCAGGGCAGCTTTTAACTCATGGCGATCCTACCTCTACCTCCTGCATGCTGGAATTAAAGGTGTGCGCCACCACACTCACCAGCCCTATTTTTTAAATTTTTATTTTTTGGTTTTTCAAGGGAGGGTCTCACTCGGGCTCAGGCTGACCTGGAATTCACTATGTAGTCTCAGGGTGGCCTCAAACTCACGGTGATCCTCCTACCTCTGCCTCCTGAGTGCTGGTCACCAGCCCTATTTTAAGCAATATTTGTATTGACCTTTTTATTGTTTTCATGGTCTCTTCATTTTATCACTTCATTTATTCTGGTTTTTAAAAAATTTTTTTTGGTTTATTGTTATTATTTGAAAGCGACACAAAGAGAGAATGGGCGCGCCAGGGCTTCCAGCCACTGCAAACGAACTCCAGACACGTGCGGCCCCTTGTGCATCTGGGTAACGTGGGTCCTGGAGAATGGAGCCTCCAACCGGGGTCCTTAGGCTCCACAGGCAAGCGCTTAACCGCTAAGCCCTCTCTCCAGCCCTGTTTGTTTAAGGTAGGATTTCACTCTAGCCCAGGCTGACCTGGCACTTAGTCCTAGGCTGGTCTTGAACTCATGGTAATCCTACCTCTGCCTCCTAAATACTAGGATTAACGGTGGGCACCACCATGCTAGGCCGTCATTGTTATTCTCTTTAAAAACATGTATTACAACAAACACACAGAGGATGAAATCAGAGAATCACTCCCATTCACAATTGCATCAAAAAAAATAAAATACCTTGGAATAAACCTAACCAAGGAAGTAAAGAATCTATACAATGAGAACTTTAAAACACTCAGGCGAGAAATTGCAGAAGACACTAGAAAGTGGAGAAACATCCCTTGTTCCTGGATTGGAAGAATCAATATTGTGAAAATGGCAATCTTACCTAAAGCAATCTACACATTTAATGCAATCCCTATCAAAATTCCAAAGGCTTTCTTCATGGAAATAGAAAAAACAATCCAAAAATTCATTTGGAATCACAAAAAACCTCGAGTATCTAAAATAATACTGAGCAACAAAAAAGAGGCTGGTGGTATCACCATACCTGATTTTACCCTATACTACAGAGCCATAGTAACAAAAACAGCATGGTACTGGCACAAAAACAGACATGTAGATCAGTGGAACAGAATAGAGGACCCAGATGTAAGCCCAAGTAGCTATAGCCACCTGATAGTCGATAAAAATGCCAAAAATACTCATTGGAGAAGAGACAGCCTCTTCAGCAAATGGTGTTTTGAAAACTGGATAAATATCTGCAGAAGGATGAAAATAGATTCTTCTCTCTCGCCATGCACAAGAATTAAGTCCAAATGGATTAAAGACCTTAACATCAGACCGGAAACTTTGAAACTGCTAGAGGAAAAAGTAGGGGAAACCCTTCAACATATTGGTCTTGGCAAAGACTTTCTGAATACAACCCCAATTGCTCAGGCAATAAAACCACAGATTAACCACTGGGACCTAATGAAATTACAAAGATTTTGCACCGCAAAGGACACAGTGAAAAAAGCAAAGAGGCAACCTACAGAATGGGAAAAAATCTTCGCCAGCTATATATCTGATAGAGGATTAATATCTAGGATATACAAAGAACTCAAAAAGTTAAATAATAAGGAATCAAACAAGCCAATCAAAAAATGGGCTATGGAGCTAAATAGAGAGTTCTCAAAGGAAGAAATACGAATGGCATATAAGCATCTTAAAAAATGTTCTACGTCACTAGTCATCAGGGAAATGCAGATTAAAACTACATTGAGATTCCATCTCACTCCTGTCAGATTGGCCACCATCATGAAAACAAATGATCATAAATGTTGGCGGGGATGTGGAAAAAAAGGAACCCTTCTGCACTGCTGGTGGGAATGCAATCTGGTCCAGCCATTGTGGAAAACAGTGTGGAGGTTCCTAAAGCAGCTAGAGATTGATCTACCATATGACCCAGCTATAGCGCTCCTAGGCATATATCCAAAGGACTCATCTCATTTCCTTAGAAGTACATGCTCAACCA
Organism: Jaculus jaculus; assembly: GCF_020740685.1. Classification (NCBI taxonomy): domain Eukaryota; kingdom Metazoa; phylum Chordata; class Mammalia; order Rodentia; family Dipodidae; genus Jaculus; species Jaculus jaculus. The sequence goes on along the minus strand of NC_059107.1, from coordinate 71,453,167 downwards.
TGTTTATTGCTGCTCAATTTATAATAGCTGGGAAATGGAACCAGCCTAGATGTCCCTCAACAGATGAGTGGATAATGAAGATGTGGTACATTTATACAATGGAGTTCTACTCAGCGGTAAAGAAAAATGAAGTTATGAAATTTGCAGAAAAATGGATGGACCTGGAAAGTATTACACTAAGTCAGGTAACCCAGGCCCAGAAAGCCAAGCGCCACATGTTCTCTCTCATATGTGGATCCTAGCTACAGATGACTGGGCTTCTGCGTGAGAATGAAAATACTTAGTAGCAGAGGCCAGTAAGTTGAAAAGGAGACATAAAGGGTGGAGAAAGGAAGGGAGGAGGATACTTAATAGGTTGATATTGTATATATGTAATTACAATGATTGTAATGGGGAGGTAATATGATGGAGAATGGAATTTCAAACAGGAAAGTGTGGGGGTGGGGAGGGAGGGAATTACCATGGGATATATTTTATAATCTTGGAAAATGTTAATAAAAATTAAAAAAAAAACAAACAAACATGTATTGAAAATCAACTGGGCCTGCCTGGGCGGCAGTGGCTACAGCTCCGCCAGAGCTGCTGGCACTCCACGTGCCCTGGAAGTGGCTTCCCCGAGGAGCCTCCGCCGCTCTGGACTCCGCAATGGGGCGGCTGAGATTGACAAAAGGTCTTGACAAGAGCAGTTGACGCAATAGTTTACTGAATTTGCAAAGACCTAAGTAAAAAGTGACTTGCCATACTTGACATTGTTTCTAGACCCGAAAAATAAGGAAAAGCTATTTTGACAATAAGTAACTATAGTTACTACAGAACCCCCAGTGGGGATTTTATAGGGTATAGTAATAGGTGAAATATTTTCTGTACATGTTTTTTAGTGAAGATACACTAGTCTTACAGAAAGGAGCCTGGCAGTTGTACAAATAGATGGGAAGCACATCTATCTTCCTTTGTCAAATCTTTGCACTGATAAAGTTTGTGGAATATGCAGTGAATATAATTTTATATAACTAGTATTAAAATATTTTCTAGTATATCTAGCGATTCAGCTGAACAAATTGATGACTTGAATATTCATGCAAAATTACCATGTGGGAGACTTTCTGAAAGCTGATGTTCTAAAAGAACTTTGTAAATTGAACTCATGAGAGTTTCAACTTGGGAAGCATTTTAACTTTTGATATTTGATGTCTGTTGGACTGCTATGGCAATCAAAACAATGGGAAGTGGGTGCCTGCCCCTCCTAAGATAAAAGGAAAAGAATGTATTTTATGATCAGTTTATTGATTTTAATTACTTTGAGGGAATTTTTGATATTACTTTAGACCTGTAGTTCTCATACTCACAGCACTTTTAAGTCTTCACATGAGCCCAGACATTTCATTTAAGCCTCTGGAAGTGGGCCTTACATGTTGATGCTTTACACACCAGTCCTGTCCTTGGTTTCTCTAATGTGCAGACAGGGTTGAGAGCCACTAGACCACTTAAAGATGAAGACTAATTTGAGCTGATTAATGCCTGTTTATTACTTTTGTCCTTGTTTTGCTCAGCTGATTTGTTACTGTTACTATTTTGCTGTTAAAAAATAAAGTAACAATTTGTGTTTGAAAAAAAGAAAATTAACTATATAGTAAATTTGATTTAATATTTGCAAGATTTATATTGTTAGGTGGTTGAAAAAGCTTTTCAATTTGTTTGCATTCTGGAGCTGTGTAGATGGTTCAGTGGTTAAAGGTGTTTGCTTGCATAGCCTGTTAGCTCAGGTTTAATTCCCCAGTACTCATGTAAATCCAGGTTTACATTGTGTTACATACATCCTGATTATGCAGCAAGAGGCCCTAATGTATCTGTACAAACATACATACAAATAAATACATGAAATATTTTAAAAAATAGGAAGTTTGCATTCTGGCCTTTAACTTTTAATTTTATGGATCAACCTAACATAACTTTGAGATAATTTCTTTAAAAACAAAAACAAGGGGATGGGGAGATAGCTCTCTGGTTAAAGACAGACAGACATTCCTTTTTATGGGCAGGGCACACACATGTAAATAAAAAAAAAGAGAGAAAGTGAGTTTCTAAGGTTATGTGACATATATAGCCTGGCTTACCTTCCACACATCGTAAGTCATGTGGATATACTTTCAAGAGGAATCATCAAACATCACTGCTTCTAATATATGCACGTGGCAAGTTCTCAGAAGTACAAGGCAACAAGTTGGCAAGTGTAGTGGTTTGAGTCAGATGTCCCACATAAACTTACTGCTTGCTCCCCAGCTGGTGGCAATTTGGGAAATGGAGACTGGGGTGGGCCTTGAGAGATGAACTCCCAGTTTGCCCTTGTTAGTTCAGCTCACTCTCCTGCTGCTGTTTTCACCGTCTATGGTAAGGAATAGTGGCCAGCCTCCGCTCTACCATCTTTTCCCTGCTACCGTGGAGCTTCCTATCAAGACGGAAGGCCAAAATAAACAACTTTCTTCCCAGCAGCTACTTTTTGGTTGGTTGCTTTGTTCCAGAAAGTTAACTACCATCAATAAGCTTAAGGTTAAACAAAAATACTACTTACAGGTATCAACCACCCCCCAAAACAAAAACAAACAAACAAAATAACCACAAAAGAATTGCTAGAGATGGCTTGGTGGTTAAGACGCTTGCCTGCAAAGCCAAAAGAACCAGGTCCAATTCCCTAGGATCCATGTAAGCCTGATGCACAAGGTGGCACATGTGTCTGGAGTTCCTTCCTTTGCAGTGACTAGAGGCCCTGGCACACCCATTATCTCTACTTGCCTTTCTCTTGCTCTCTCTCAAATAAATAAAATAGGAGTTCTTAAAAAAACAAAATCTTCAAGGCACTTAGGCCACTTCATCCCACAAGAACTCCTATTCCATGGTAAATAAATGTCTAACTAAGGGAATACTTCACAGAAATGGAGAAAACTTTTACCCAAGATCTATATTAGGCATGGCCCAGTTGCCTAATGCATCTGCAAAAACCACTGTTCCTATCTCCATCTGCACCTGCTACAGTCCTGGAAGGAATTCCCTTTCCTCCCATCTGAATAATACACACTCTCATTAAAAAGGAAAAAAAAAAAAAAAATAGCTGGGTGTGTTGGTGTATCCCAGCACTCAGGAGGCAGAGGCAGGAGGATCATTGGTGAGTTCAAGGCCACCCAGAGATTCCATAGACAACTCCAGATCTGCCTGGGCTAGAGGGAGACCCTACCTCAAAAAGACAAAAAAAAAAAAAAAAAAGCAAAAAAAATTTAAATGATGCTATGGGCAGATTAACCTATTATATCAAATCTTCAGTAAGTCAAACAATACTAAAATGTAATTTTTAAACTTTTCAATAAATACTTTCTATATAGCCATACCTAAAATATAAATCAGCTGTTCAGAGTTAACAATGAGATTTATAAAACATTTAATTTCCTAAGAAAATTTTATTTTATTCATTACACAGCAGTTAAGAATAAACCTGCCTTAAGATTTCAAACTTGACAAACATGTGGCAAGTTTTATAAAGTACCCAACCAATATATAATTTTACATATAAAGAGATACTTATTCCATAAAAATTTTCTCATTGTTATTCACTCACTTCTGCCTGTAAAATAAACCCTGACCACAGTGGTTCTCTACTAGGGGTGACTTTGTCCTCTAGGAGGCATTTGGTATTGTTACAATCTTGGTTGTCATAGCAGGAAGGGGTGCTACATGGCATTTAATGTGTAGAGGGCAGACACTATCAAACATTCAACTCAGAGGATGGCCCCACAACGAAGAATCCAGACCAAATGCTGACAGAGCCAAATGTTTTAACTTCTGTAGAGGACTCAATCCCATCTTATGAGTAGCATCTCTTCCCATATACTTCTAAAAAAAAAGTTGGCTACTAAATGGCAAACAGAATTTAAAAGTCAACTAATTATCATTACCAAAAGTAACAGTTAACTTTATGTAGCAATGTGATTCTCAGGATAGTTAAAGTACAATAACAACTTAGAATGATGGAACATAGGGCATATAGTTGGCCCTCCACATCTAAGAGTTCAGCCAACATGTATTAAAAATATTTAAAAATTTTTGCATCTTTTCCTTACCCTTATCTCTTAGCACAGGGTAACAACCATTCACACTGTATTAGGTATTGTAAGTACTCTAGAGAGGACAGGAAGTATAAGGAAGGATGTGTGAAGCAATATGAAAAGACTGTCATAGTAGAGAAGAAATTGGGAGAAGTCACAGATATTTTTGTTTTTGTTTTGTTATGAAGGGACTCCTGAAATCAGTCAGGTGTGAAGACGGAGGATGCTGACTGGATACCACTTACTTTCCTCTCATCCTGCTCTGCCTTTTTTCCTTTCTGGGGGGAAGTGGGGGCACTAGGGCCATTCAACCTCATGCCTGCTAGGCAATCACACTATCGCTGAGCTACGTATAGAGCCCTGCTCTGACAGTTTAATCAGAGAATGAGGACTGTTTTGTGAACTGTTTCCTTTGGTCATTTTCTAGGCTATGATAAAACTTAATAATATATAAAGCACCTGGAAAATGGCAGTGTCTGAAAATGTCAAAATGTAAATAGTTTTACTTATTTCTTCAAGTTTGTCATATCAATTAATTTTCTACTGTTTAAATTGTTTTATTTGCTGTATCCATTTTACAATAGCCTCGCATAAATGTTGTACAAACAGCAGAGCACATGTAAGAGTTAGTACAAAATTGTAAGTCAGTTGTTTTCTTTTCTCACCCACACAAATTCTCACTGAAAAGTATCTGTATCATAAGAGGGAGCCCAATTTAAAAAAAAAAAAAAAATCCCATTCTCCCATTCTTACTAGGTAAAGAAATTGTTCAGTAATCATTCACTTATGCACTCACATCCTATGTATTTTCTCATGGTCAACAAACTGATTTAAATGGTTCAAGTTATCCCACCATTTAAAGAGAAAAGTATCTACAATAATTTTAAACCATGGAGTTAACTTAATTTCACCATTGGCTGCTTTTTTCATAATTTCTTTCAGTTCTTCCTTTGACACATAACAATAGCTTTTGATCTCATTGGGATCTGGATTCAAGGTTACATTCTTCCTCAAAAATAAAATATAATCAATTTCATGTTCACCCCAGATACCATCTGATTGTGCCTTATAGTAAATTCGCGTTAAGTACTTCATGTCATCTGGATGAACCTAAGGCATAAAAAGAAAATTAAAACATCAATGACAAAAAATTTAAAAAATCAGGGCTAGAGAGATGGCTTAACAGTTAAGATGCTTGCCTGCAAAGCCTAAGGACCCAGGTTTGATCCCCTAGTCCCCATGTAAAGCTAGATGCACATGGTGAGTATGTGTCTGGAGTTTGTTTGCAGTGGGCAGAGGCCCTGGCACATCCATTCTCTCTCTGCCTCTTTCTCAAACAAACAGGTCTGGAGAGATGGCTTAGCGGTTAAGGCACTTGCCTGCAAAGCCTAAGAACCCATGTCTCACTTGTCAAGGTTCAATGTAAGCCAGATACACAAGGTAATGCAAGTGCACAAGGTGGGCCCTATGTCTGGAGTTTGATTGCAGTGGCTGGAGGTTCTGGAATTCTAGCTCATAAAAAAAAAAAAAAAAGGCCAGTCTGTAGGGCTTACCTCAAGAAAAAAAATCTAAAATTAACTTACCACATTTTAACAGTATCTTGGATGATAACAGTATAGTGAATTATTACATGGTTTTGAATGTCTTAATTTTTTTGTACCTTAGGGCCAAATGTTAAGTTAATTGTTGCCAACTCCTGGTGCATCAGAAGAGTGAGTTGGCCAGAGCTCCCGAAGGTGGAGAGACCCAAGTAGATAAACCACCCTCACACTTCAGCCACGGCCCAGGTGAAACCAACTGGGGAGATGAGCTCAAGTACTGCTTCCACGGTGAGCCTGACAATCAGTGTCAGGGTGAACAGATGCTGAAGAGACAGATGCTAAGCATATTCAGCGCATACCAGAGCATAGATCCAGAGGCTCCTGAGAGATTATCACGGAAAGAGACTCAACACACACTCATCTTGGCTCAGGGAATTTTGCAGAAGAGGGGGAGGAAAAATTGTTAGAGCCACAAGTTGGGTGGTCATAATCAGAGGAGGTGCCTTCCCCCAATAACTGACTGCTACTCCCACAACACATAGCCCACAATCCCATGGAAAATCCTTGCAACCCCACTGAGGAGGGCCCCCAGGGGAATGGGAACAGGGAGGAGGGAAAAGAGGGCACTAGCACATGAAGAACCCAAACAAAGCATGTTCTTCATTAAAAATAAATAAAAGTGGGCTGGAGAGATGGCTTAGCGGTTAAGCGCTTGCCTGTGAAGCCTAAGGACCCCGGTTCGAGGCTTGGTTCCCCAGGTCCCACGTTAGCCAGATGCACAAGAGGGCGCACGCGTCTGGAGTTCGTTTGCAGAGGCTGGAAGCCCTGGCGCGCCCATTCTCTCTCTGTCCCTCTATCTGTCTTTCTCTCTGTGTCTGTCGCTGTCAAATAAATAAATAAAAATTTTTAAAAAATTAAATAAATAAATAAATAAAAGTTACTCAAAGTAAGTGTAGCATTCATTTTCTCAAATTATATTATGACATGAAAAACATGTACCATTTCAACTACTACCATGCTAGGAGGATGGCTTTGAGTTTAAGGCCACCTTGAAGCTACAAAGTGAATGCTAGGTCAGCCTGGGCTAGAGCAAGACCCTATCTCGAGAAAACCAAAAACCACAAAAAAAAAAAAAAAGAAAAGAAAGAAAAAAGAAAAATTTAGCAGTTTAAAATATACATAATTCCAGCTAAGACAGGGGGTTTGTGCACCTAACACCAATATGGACTACATAACGAGACTCTCTCATAAAACAACAAAAAAGCTGGGTGTGGTTGTGCAGGCCTTTAATCCCAGCACTTGGGAGGCAGAGGTAGGAGGATCACCATGAGTTCAAGGACATCCTGAAACTACATAGTGAATTCCAGGTCAGCCTGGGCTAGAGACTCTACCCTGAAAAACCAAAACCCAAACAACAACAAAATTTAAAAGCTATTCCTTATTTAGGATGGTTAATGAGCTAATTCATAAATCCAAAGGTTATAAAGCAGTAATCTTACACCTGAATTTAAAATTTTACCAGGGCCAGAGCCAAGTATGATGGTTTGCTTCTATAATCCCAGCACTCTGGAGGCTAAAGCAAAAGAATCAGAAGTTTGAGGTCAGCATGGGCTACATGAGACTCAATTTCAAAAATACAAAATATTTTTATTAGGCTGAAGTATATTTCAATGTCAGACTACTCCGTGCCTAGCATGTGCAAGGCTGAGGGCCACCCTCAGTATTGATAGCAAGGTTTTTTAAAAAAATATTTTTAGGGCTGGAGAGATGGCTTGGCAGTTAAGCGCTTGCCTGTGAAGCCTAAGGACCCCGGTTCGAGGCTCGGTTCCCCAGGTCCCACGTTAGCCAGATGCACAAGGGGGCGCACGCGTCTGGAGTTCGTTTGCAGAGGCTGGAAGCCCTGGCACGCCCATTCTCTCTCTGTCCCTCTATCTGTCTTTCTCTCTGTGTCTGTCGCTCTCAAATAAATAAATAAATAATTTAAAAATAAAAATTTAAAAAAAAATATTTTTAGTCTTATATATTTATGTGAGTAGAGGCCTCTAGCACTGCAAATGAACTCCAGATCCTTGTGCATCTGGCTTATGTGCATTCTGGAAAACTGAACCTGGGTCCTTTGGCTTTATAGGAAAGCACCTTAATTGCTAAATTATCTTTCCAGCCCACAAAGTCTTTTTTATGTTTTTTTAAAAATTTTTTAATCTAAGGTAGGGTCTCACTTTAGCCCAGGATGACCTGGAATTCACTATGTAGTTTCAGGCTGGCCTTGAACTCACAATGATCCCCAAGTGCTGGGATTAAAGGTGTGCATCAACATACCTGGCTAATTTTTTTTTTTTTTTTTAATATTTTAACTTCATTTGAGAGAGAAACGGGCAGACAGAGAGACAAGACCTCGATCCACTGTAAATGATCTCCAGATGTATGTGCCACATTGTACATCTGGCATTTCATGGGTACTGGGGAATCAAACTCAGGTCCTTAAGCTTTGCAGGCAAGCAGCTTCAGTGCTGAGCCATGTCTCCAGCCCAAATATATTTTATTTGTTAATATGCATGAAGAAAGAGACAGACATTTTTTCTCTCTCTGCCTCTTTGTCTGTCTCTCTCAAATAAATTAAATAATTTAAAGAGAGCGAGGAAGGGAGGGAGAGGGAGAATGAATGGGCATGTTAGGACCTCCAGCCACTGCAAACAAACTCCAGATGCATGTGTAACTTTGTGCTTTATGTGGGTATTGGGGAATCAAACCCAAGCCATCAAGGTTTGCAAGCAAGCACCTTTAAGCACTGAGCCATCTTTTCAGCCCTGAAATTATGGTTTTAATATGTTTAGACTTCACTTGTATGGCTCTCTAATAAGATGGGTTACCTCTTCCAAGGGTATTCCCAGTTCAGCTTTTAAACGCCTCTGTGCTGCTCGTCTTATGCCAATGGCATTGTTTTCTTCAAGCTCGCCTGGATTACTTAATGGATGACTACAGCAACTGTTGGTAAAACAACCTGGAAAACATTAAAAATGTTCTTCAAAGTAGGTCTGAAATATCAAAGAAAAGCTTTGTAAGTAATAGGTTAATCCAATCCCAGTGTTTAGAACATAAAGGCAGGAAAATCAGGAGTTCAAGGTCTACTTAGGTTACCTAAATTTAGGCTAATCTGGTATGTGAGACCCTGTCAAAAGAATAAAATATCGGGCTGGAGAGATGGCTTAGCGGTTAAGCGCTTGCCTGTGAAGCCTAAGGACCCCGGTTCAAGGCTCGGTTCCCCAGGTCCCACGTTAGCCAGATGCACAAGGGGGCGCACGCGTCTGGAGTTCGTTTGCAGTGGCTGGAAGCCCTGGCGTGCCCATTCTATCTCTCTCCCTCTATCTGTCTTTCTCCCTGTGTCTGTCGCTCTCAAATAAATAAATAAAAAATGAACAAAAAAAAAATTTAAAAGAATAAAATATCAAATTAAATTAGTCTCCCCCCCGAAAGGCACCTTTTACATTAAGTAAACTCACCTGGAAAGGTAATTTTAGCATCTGATCTCTGCTGTAGCAAAAGCTTATTTTCAGTGTTAAATAAAAAGACGCTAAAAGCTCGATGTAATAATCCTAAGAGCAAAAGAAGTATGATTATAGTCAGAAAATGTCAGTTATTTGTCCAATGCTTTCTTTTGGTGCTTGTGTATGCAGAGGTGCATACTCCATGTACATGCACAAGGAAGCTAGAGGACAACATTAGGTGTCTTTTCTTATTTTGGCACAGCCTCAAGGAGCCTGGAGTCCCGTTTTTCAGTTTGACTGGCTGGCAGAGACCCCCTGCCCCTGCCCCTGCCCCCAGAGCACCAGGGTTGTAGGAATATGGGAGCTCACCTGGCTTTTAACATGGCTGCTGAGGATAAAACTCAGGCCTCCTGCTTGCACAGCAAATGCTCTTACCTGCTGAGCCACCTCCCCAGCCCCTTCCAATTCGTCCCTTGAAGTTGAAAATACAACTAGCAATTTGCTGACATGTTTGCTTTTTTCCATGATCTTGTATCTGGAGTGTCTACACAGATATGAGGGAAGAGTTCTAGCAAACTGGCAAGTAGCTCAGGTGCTGAGTGAAAGAAAAGGGAACCATGGCTGCTTTGATACTGGTGAAATGCTCTTTTTAGGGGCATCTAACCCAGGCCTTTCATTAGGCTTTTCTAGAGAGTACTTGTTTCCCTTTATGATGACTATCCCTCTATTCATCAGCAAAACTTACAGGCTTGAGAATCATGTTAGGATAGTTCTTGAGGGATAGGATAGTCTATTTTGTTTTTTTGGTAACCAGAATTCTGAAGAGGCTCAGTAAAGACATAAAGGGGAGGAAGCTGGAGAGAAGGATCAGTGATTAAGGTGTTTGCAAAATTTAAATGACCCAGGTTCAATTCCCCAGTACCCACGTAAAACCAGATAGGCATTCATTTGTGGTGGCAAGATAGAATGCTTACACATACACATACTCGCAAGCACAAATAAATAAAAACAAACAAAAGAAAATGAAGTGTCTTACTCATAATACTTTTCTCTCAGCTAACTGGCAATATCTAGACAACAAACAATATTTTAAAACACTACCTTTGTCAATGTTTTCATTTAGATGACAATTCTTCTTGGTGTCAGCCCCAATTTTATTGTCATTTTCATCAATAAGTATACACATCTCTGCCAGAAGTTGAACTTGTTGCTCATCAAGATGGTTGGTATTTATTTCAGGCATTGTGACAAAATGTCTGATCTGTCCTACAATACTAACATTGAGAAAGAAAGGTCATTATAGCATTTTTCTGAATTCCATATAAACATAGTGGAGAAGTTACTCTAGATATAAGCCAAGCAATTCAGCTATTTCAAAGGTTAGAAGTGCTGCATGTTTCCCATGTGTAGTCTCACTATTCCATCCTCTTGGGCTTTCCCAAGAACACTTCTACCTTAAGTGAGCCTTATCTTGGCCACCATTTATTCTCTAGGCAATCACAACTGGCCTTTTACACAACTTAGTGGCTCCAAACTGTCAAACTCTAGCTGGAGAGATGGTCCAGAGGTTAAGGTGCTTGCCGGTAGAGTCTAAGGACCCAAGTTTGAATCCCCAGTACCCACAAAAAGCCACATGCACAAAGTAGCACATGCATCTGGAGTCCGTTTGCAGACGCTGGAGGCCCTGGCATCCATTCTCTGTTTCTCTTCTATCTTTCTCTGCTTGACAATAAATAAACCCATAAGTAAGTACTTAAACTGTCAAACTTGACATCCTACTCAAATTCGCGACCCAACATCTCTTTTAACATCTGAAAGTCAATCATTCACTATTCATGTACTTTTCTTCTTCATTACAATAGCATCTGGATTCTCCCTGTCATTCCAAGTTTACTTTATTTTATTGCCACTCTCAGCTTCAACATAATTGCTCAAGCATGTCACACAGAAATTTTTGTTGTAATTCATTTTTAAAGGTCTAATTCATGTGCCAAACATTCAATAACCCTTTTATCACTGTCACAATAAGATTTAATCATTTTTCTCAACCTGGGCTCCTCACTAGAAAAAAGATGTGGGTAACTATTATGTCATTTCTCCAGAGGGCAGAAATAAATTATATTCTAGATAAACAGGAATTCTTGACAAGTTGTTTTGATAGTGGTTTACATGAGTTCAAGGCCACCCAGTGGCTTCAGAGAGGGTCACCTTGGGCTAGAATAATACCCTACCTTGAAACCCACCCCCCCACACACACACAAAAAATACAAACAAAAATTTATTTTTGCTTTTTCTAAAAAAAAAAAAAATCAAGGGCTCTGGTTAAAGGTGCCTGCTCGCAAAACCTGATGGGCCCTGGTTCAATTCCCCAGTACCTATGTAATGCCAGGTGCACAAAGTACTGCATGCAGCTGAAGTTCATTTGCAGCGTCAGGATGGTGGCCCTATAGTCTCCTCCTTTCTCTCAAATAATTTTAAAAAACAATCAATATTTAAAATGAATTGTTAGGTCAGCGTTGGCCCATTGGTCATAGTCCATTCATGCTTACTCCAGTACGAGGCGGCTTAATTTTCTGAATTTTTTTCCCCCCTGAAATAGGGTCTTTCTCTAGCCCAGGCAAATCTAGAATGCAGTCTCAGGCTAGCCTCGAAATCAGTGATCCTCCTACTTATGCCTCCCAAGTGCTGGGATTAAAGGCATGCACCACGACAGGTAACTTTCTGAATTTTAATCCCTCCTACATAATTTAGACGTCAACTACTTTATTTCGCACATGGGTGTCCAGCAGTTTCTATTCTAATCTTTGTATTCTTCAGCGTACCTTACAATATAATCTTCAGGTTTAGTGAATAAATTTTTCCACACAACGTATTTTGAAAACCGCGATTTTCTTTGAAATACATCAACTACTAGAGTTGAAGAAGAATACTAAAGAATGTATACAAACATTGGTAAAAGAGTGACCAATGATATTGAGACCCAAAAAATTCAATACCAGGTTGGGCATGGTGGCGCACCCTTTTAATCCCAGCACTTGGGAGGCAGAGATAGGAGGATCACTGTGAGTTCGAGGACAGCCTGAGACTGCACAGTAACTTCTACATCCGCCTGGGCTAGAACTAGACCCTATCTCAGGAAAAAAAAATCTTAATGATTACATCGGAGGCAAATACTATGTAAAGTAAAAATGGACTTCCAAGTTAATCTCATTTTTCCGGAGGGTGTTCATGGGCTACTTTTAAATTTATTAAACTCTAAGGTAAATTTCATTCCTGCTGAGTTATTATACTTTTGGGTATGATAACGTTTTAAGTTACTCTTTCAGGATATTAATAATGAAGTTCAAGATGAAAGGACACAACAGTGAAATTCATGTGCCCACTTAAAAGTAACGCGTAGAAGCGGAAACTCATCATACACCCAAGACCTCGTATCATAACGACACGCTCCCCATGTCTTTTACCAACCACAGAACCTTCAAGTCTTAAAACAGAGGCAGGGAGAGAATTAACCTACGCATGGTCGGAGACGAGTGAAGCGCTCCACCCTGCTGAGGCGCTACCCGGGTCCTCGCCGCGACGCTCTGCGTCGCCCCGAGGGTCGGCTCAGCAGCCTCACGCAGACAGACCGGTCCACACGTTCCCGTCCCTTCATTCCATCCCCGGCGCCCCCGGAAGCAGCTTACCCGCACGTCCGGCGCGAGACGCAGGCGGGCTGGGGAGCGCTCCACACTTGAGCGTGGACCGCGGCGAGCCCCGTCCCCTGGGCCCGCCCCCCGGCCGCCCGTCCAACCATCCGCACGAGCGCCCGTCCGCGCCACATGCTCTCGGCCAATCGTCGCCGGCGTGTGCCTGACGTCACGGTCGCGCGGTGGCACCACCTTCCTGGCCCGCGACTCTCGGGAAGACGTGCTGCAGGCTGCGAGGCGTGATTGGGACATTGCGTCGCGAGCCCGCGTCCTAATGGTCCCGGGAGGGAGGCTGACGATATCAGCACGCCCTTCTTCCTTAAGAAGCCTCTCAAAAGAAAGAGGGAGGCGGCCTGGATGAGCGCGCGGCGGGGCTCGTTCCGCCGCCCGCCAATTTGCCCTTCAGGCTGACAAGGCGCGCCAATCAGGCACGGCCAGAATGACGAGGCGCTGCGTGATGACGTCAGACGTTTTGAAACCCTGTCCCTGGTGAAGTCCGCACAGAGACTGCTAGGCGACTTAATCCTGACCTCCTGGGGAGGTTCCCAGATGTTGGGGAAGACTGTTAAGATTGCCAGAACGGGACTTCTATCTACCTGGGTTTAATGGAAATTCAATTAATGTTAGTGTTATGTTGAAAGGTTTGTCTTTTCCACAAGTTATCCCACTCCTTGATTACATATGAAATTTGTAAATTTTTTACTAGAGAATGTCGTTCACGTTAAAATTTTATTTTCATCTGTTATGCCCATGAAGCTTAAAATACTGAATATGGGATATGTAGCTTAGTACGTACAATGCTTGCATAGCATACATGAGTCCCTGAGTTCAGTCCCAGCCACCACAAAGAGGACATGGTGGTGTACAGCTGTAATCACATCACTCAGAGAACCACAGGTTCAACTGTCATCCTTGGATATACAGTGGGTTTGAAGCCAACTTGGCCACAGAGACTCTGTCTCAAAAAATAAACCCATGGGCTGAAGAGATGACTTGGCAGTTAAAGCTCTTGCTTGCTTTCAAAACCTAAGGACCCAGTTTTGATTCCCCTGGGCCTACATAAGCCAGATGCACAAGGTGGCTCATGTGTCTGGAGTTCATTTGCAGTAGCTAGAGGCCCTGGCACACCCACTGTATCCCTCTCCCCCCCCCCCCCCCCCCCACACACACACATACACTCTTTAATAAATAAATTCAAAAAAAAATACATCTGGTAAACTGGCCCTCAAAACTCAATTTCTGGGCTGGAGAGATGGCTTGGCAATTAAAGTGATTGCCTGCAAAGCAAAAAGAGCCAGGTTCAATTCCCAAATACTCAGGTAAAGCCAGATGTACAAGGTGGCACATGCATCTGGAGTTCATACGTGTGGCTAGAGGCCCTGGCACACCCCATCTCTGGACACTTTGGATTTTATTGAGGACCCAATAAACTTTTTCTTACTGTTGTGCTATTTATATTAGAAATTTGAACTGACATACTAAAATATTAACTCAAAAGTAACTACACGGACTGTATGGTATTGTATAACTGGAGACAGTGGCAAGATCAGGCCTTCAAGGTCAACCTGGACTATAGAGACTGCCTCAAAAATAAAAATAAGGGGCTAGAGAGATGGCTTAGCGGTTAAGCACTTGCCTGTGAAGGCTAAGGACCCCAGTTCGAGGCTCGATTCCCTAGGACCCACGTTAGACAGATGCACAAGGGGGCACAGGTGTCTAGAGTTCGTTTGCAGTGGCTGGAAGCCCTGGCGTGCCCATTCTCACTCTATCTATCTGTGTCTGTCTGTGTCACATAAATAAATAAATAAATATTAAAAAATAAAAATTAATAACAAGGGATGGGGAAATGGCTTAGTGGTTAAGGCATTTGCCTATGAAGCCTAAGGACACCAGTTTGATTCCCCAGGACCCAAGTAAACCAGGTGCACAAGGGGGTGTATGTGTCTGGAGTTCATTTGCAGTGGCTGGAGGCTGCCAGTTCTTTCTTTCTCTCTACTTCTTCCTCTCTCTCCCCTCTCTCAAATAAATAAATAAATATATTTTAAAAACTTTAAAAAATAAATATCAAAATACTACATATCTAACATTTTATTTTTTCATTCATCTTTTTTTATTAGATATGGGCATATTTTTATGTAAGCAACACATGTTGGTACCATCCTTTCCCTCCTTCTCCCCCTTTTCTGAAGAGGCCTTCCTACTTGGGGATGCAGGTCAGCCCCATTGGGGTTGTGGGTCATACATTATGGGGGAGGGAGAGGCAATGTCTGTGTGCAAAATGTCCCAACTTGTGACTCTAATAATCTTTCCACCTCCTCTTCCACAAAATTCCCTGAGCCATTCTGGGAGCATTTTAAGTCTACTTCAGTAATGGATACTTAGGGACCTCTAGATCTCTGGTTTCCTAGGTGTTGAGTGTCCTCAGTATCGTTCTCCATCACTCTTGTGCTGATATCAGATTCACTAAGAAAGCAGCACTCTTGCTCATTTCCCCAATTCCTTTGTGGTTTCAGCTGTGGCCAGGTTGGAGTGCGCTGGGTCATTTATCTCCTCAGTTCCAGCTCCAGCTGATTAAATGGGATAACCATTATTAATTTAGAGAGAATTAAAAGGTTATAGACACTCTTACAGTCTAAGGTTAATGGGAGCTTGACAATGGAAAGTAGAATCATTATCTGGATATAATTCTGACTTGTTTCCCAGTTCCAGATATGGTTTTCTTTCCTCTGAGTGGATCTGTTAGCCAATCCAAGAACAGTTACTTACCCACCATGGCTGTGTGCCACTTTTGCACTTGTGTGTGCATCACATCAAGAGTTTGCTTCTCAGTCACTTAGACTTTGGACAGATGTTGGCCACTTTCTCCCGGTAGCTCATGTAGCACCTTCCAGCACTAGATGGGGACTAGATGGGGATTGTTGGGGACTGGCTCTCCTCCGGATTCCAACCAGGTCTCTCTATGGTTTGCACAAACAGCATTTGGTGTCTTCAGCAGTAGGGTTCACCATTAACCTATGGTGAGTAATCAAGTGCTCTGAGAGAAGTCTGTCTTATTTGTTTTGGGAGATCTAGTAGGTCTCTCTGATTAATAATAGCTCATTGTGAATGCAGACCACATCCTAGTACAGGGAATTATAGGTCAGTGCCAAGGGAAAAGAAAAAAGAAAAAGCTGGAGAAGAAAGAGAAACAGGAGAAATTTGAGGTTAGGTTTCATCTCACTCTCTCCAGGGCCCTTAGATTCAGGTGGTTCATCTAAGGTCCTCTTGAGGGTTCCACCTTTTAGTCTGACGTCCAGGATATAGGATTCTATGGTGCCAGCTCATTTTGGGTTCAGTTTTGTGCCCCTTTCCCCTTTCCCCAGGCATACCTTCCCTATTATCCAAGCCTCAAGATACTATTCAGATATGTCAGCAACTTGGGCTGATCCTTTTTAGGAAGTGCAGATGAGGGAGATCATGCAACAGTTGTCCTTCTGTGATTGTGTTAGTTAAATTAGAATGATCTGTGCCAAGTTCAACAATTTTTCTTCAAATTTCAATGTGTCATTTTATTTTTCTTACTGCTGAGTAGAATTCTATTGGGTAGATATACCACATCTTGTTTATCCATTCATCCAATGATGGGCACCTGGGTTGATTCCAGTTTTTAGCTATTATGAATTGAGCAGCTATAAATATGGTTGCACAAATATCTCTGAACTGAGATAGGAACTTTTAGGGTAAATGCCCAGTAATGGAATAATAGGGACTGCTGGTAACTCTCTATTCATCCTTTCCAAGAGTCTCCATAATGATTTCCACAGTGGTTGTACCAGCTTACACTTCCAGCAACAGTATTCCTATTTCTCCACAGCCTCACCAACACTTGTTTTCATTTGATTTTTTACTGTTTGTTATCCCTACTGGGGTAAGGTGTAACCTCATAGTTGTTTTAATTTGCATTTCCATAATGGTTAGGGACATTGAACATTTTGTTAAATGTTTGTTAGCCCTATGTAATTCTTTCTCTGAGTACTCCCTATTTAGTTCTCTGCCCCATTTTTGGAGTGGGTTGTTTGATTTTTTTTATATTGTTTAGTTTTTTGAGTTCTTTGTAGAGTCTAGATATTAAGCTTCTGTCAGTGGTATAGCTAGCAAATATTTTCTCCCATTCAGTGGGTAATCTCTTCACTCTGCTTATAGTATGTTTGTCTGTGCAAAAGCTTTTTAGCTTCATGAGATCCCATTGGTTGAATACTGTTTAATTTCCTGGGCTACTAGGGTTTTGTTCAGGAAGTCTTTTCCCAGTCCTATATTATGGAGTGTGCCTCCTGATTTTTCTTCCAGTAGTTGAAGAGTTTCAGGTCTTACACAGAGGTCTTTAATCCATTTGGACTTGAGTTTCTCTATGGTGAAATGAGTGGGTCTAACTTCACTTTTTTACATATGGTCATCCAATCTGTCCAAGACCATTTCTTGAAGATGCTGTCTTTTCTTCAGTCTATGTTATTGTCACCTTTATCACAGATCAAGCAGCTGTAGTTGCTTGCCCTAAGGTCTGTTCCATTGGACTATGTTTCTGTTTTGATTCCAGTACCATGCTGTTTTTGTCACTACAGCTTTACAGAAGTTATGGTGATACCACCAGAGGTGTTTATTTTACTGAGGTTATGTTTGTATATCTGAGGCCTTCTGCCATTCCATATGAATTTTGAGATCACTTTTTCAATCTCTGTGAAGAATGATGCCAGCAATTTTATTGGAAATGTATTAAATATGTAGATTGCTTTTGGTAGAATTGCTATTTTAACAATATTAATTATACCTATCCAGGGGTATGAGAGGACTTTCCATCTTCTCAAGCCCTCTTCTATTTCTTTCTAACGTGTTTTTATGTTTTCATTATACAGTTCTTTCACATCATTTGTTAGTGTTATGCTAAGATATTTAATTTTTTTTTTTTGAGATTGGGTCTCACTTTAGCCCAGGCTGACCTGGAATTCACTATGGAGTCTCAGGGTGGCCTTGAACTCACAGAGATCCTCCTATCTCTACCTCCCGAGTGCTGGGATTAAAGGCGTGTGCCACCACACCTGGCTCAAGATATTTAATTTTTTATTGCTATTGAAGATGGGACAGCTTCACTGATTTCTTTCTCTGTATATTTATCCTTTGCATATAGAAAAGCTACTGATTTTTGTGTGTTGACTTTGTATACTGCTACTTTGCTGAAGGAATTTATCACCTTTAGAAGTTTTAAGATGGAAACTTTTGGGTCACTTATAGATAGGATCATGTCATCTGCAAACAGAGCTAACTTGAGTTCTTCCTTTTCAATTTAAATCCTTTTTATTTCTTTCTCCTGTCTTATTGCTTGGTCTAGTACGTCTATTACTATGTTGAAGAGCAGTGGTGAGAGTGGACACCTTTGTCTTATTCACGATCTCAGTGGGAACTCCTTGACTTTTTCTCCATGAAGTATTATTTGAGCTTTATATATAGCCTTTATTGTGTTGAGATATAAACAGCCATCCAGCCCTGGACTTTTTTGGGGTGGGGGAGGTGTTTGATTACCTTTTCTAATCTCCATGGATGTGATAGGTTTGTTTAGGAGAATAACTTGCTTTTAGTTTAGTTTTGGTAGGTGGCATGTGTCTAGGAATTCATCTATTTCTTCCAGATTATTTGATTTTGTGGAGTAGAGGTTTTAGAAGTATGTCTTGGTGATTCTTCCAATTTCATTGATGTCTGTTGTAGTCTCTTCTTTTTCATTTCTGATTTTGTTAATTTGAGAGTTCTCTCTCTTGTGTTTTCTTTTTTTTTTTCTTTGCTTGATCAGTTTAGCCAGGGGTTTGTCAATCTTGTTTATTTCTTCAAAGAACAGGCTCCTTGTTTCATCAATTTTTAAAATTGTTTTCTTAGTTTCTAATTCATTAATTTCTGCTCTAATCTTGATTATTATTTCCATCTGGAGCTCTTTGGGTTGGATTCTGCTTGTTTTTCCAGCACCTTTAAGTGGAAAGTAGGTTATTAATTTGGGATCTCTCCATCTTTTTTTTTTTTGGTCTTTCGAGATAGGGTCTCACCCTAGTTCAGGCTGACCTGGAATTCACTATTACTCTTAGGGTGGCCTCGAACTCACAGTGATCCTATCTCTGCCTCCCGAGTGCTGGGATTAAAGGCATGCACCATCATGCCCAGCGCTCTGTCTTTCTAATGAAGGCATTTATGGATATGAACTTTCCCCTTAGGACTGCCTTCATTGAATCCCGTAAGTTTTGGTAGGTTGTGTTTTCATTAACATTTAATTCTAGGAATTTTACAATTTCCTTTTTGATTTCGTCCACCACCCATTTATTGTTTAAAAGTGTGTTGTTTAATCTCCAGGAGCTGGTGGAGTTCTTGATGTGTCTCATATTAATTTCCAGCTTTAAAACATTGTGATCTGAAGCCGGGCATGGTGGCGCACACCTTAAACCCAGCACTCGGGAGGCAGAGGCAGGAGGATCACCATGAGTTTCAGGCTACCCTGAGACTACCTAGTGAATTCCAGGAGAGCCTGAGCTAGAGTGAAACCCTACCTTGAAAAACAACAATAACAACAACAAAAGTGATCTGACATGATGCAGGAAGTTAGGTAAACTTTCCTGACTTTATGAAGGCATGCATTATAGCCTAATATATGGTCAATTTTAGAGAAGATTCAGAGGGCTGCTGAAAAGAACTTGTATTCTGTAGTGTTGGAAAGAAAAGTTCTGTAGATGTCTGTTAGGTCTACTTGATCTATGATACTGTTGAGATCTATTATTTCTCTGTTGATTTTCTGCTTGGATGATATGTCTATTGATAGTGAAGTAGTGAAGTCTTCAACTATGATAGTGTTGATGTTTATTTCTGTTTTATTGTTGATTAGATTTTGTTTTATAAACTGTGGTGCCCCAGTATTTGGCACATATGTATTTATGATTGTGATGTGCTCCTGTTGGATCATTCCCTTGATGAATAAAAAATGGCCTTCCTTGTCCTTTTTGATAGTTGTTGTTTGAATTCTATTTTATCAGATGTTAACATAGCAACAACTGTTTGGTTTATACTTCCATTTGCTTGGAGTATGATTTTCCACACTTTCAACCTGAGGAGGTGACTATCTTTAGTGGTAAGGTGGGTTTCTTGAAGACAGCAAATAGAAGGGTCCAGTTTTTTATTATTTATTTATTTTTATTGACAACTTCCATAATTGTAGACAATATCACATAGTAATTCCCTCCCTTCCTCAATTTTCCACATTGAAACACCACTCTCCATCATCTGCCCTCCCCCTCTCAATCAGTTTCTCTTTTATTTTGATGTCATGATCTTTTCCTCCTATTATTATGGTCTTGTGTAGGTAGTGTCAGGCACTGTGAGGTCATGTATATCCATGCCATTTTGTGTCTGGTGGAGCATGTTGTAAAGAGTCCTACCCTCCCTTTGGCTCTTCCATTCTTTCCACCACTTCTTCCACAATGGATCCAGAGCCTTGGATATTTTAGTACTGAGCACACTTCTGTCACTTCTCAACACCATGGTGCCTTCTGAGTCACCTGAAGGTCACAGCCATCTGAAACGAGAAGCTTCCCTAACCAAATGTGATAGTAGCATTAATATATATGGGTATGAACATTAAGAGAAATGCTAACTGGGCAGTTTGGTGAGCATAGTACATACATTTTGCCAGACAGCAGCAGACGTTATACCCCTAGGGCTCATGACTACCCCTGTTTTAGGTTTTCAGTATCAGGGATGTATTCTCTTGTCGGGAGCCATAGAGCAAAAGCCTCTCCATCTTGCCTGGGCCTGCTCATAAGCTGACTCATTACTCAGAAAGTTGGTCCATCCAGCTTTCTGTTTGGTACTTCTGGAATGTTGGTCAGCAGGCTGCTTACAGAATCTTATCTTTTGAAAAAGGCCAGTTTATGGTCAGGATGTGAAACCTGGTGCAGTCAGTATGTTAAGCCAGTGAGGCAAGATTAGATGAACATCTAATTACATCCCTTCTAGGTTTCCTGACAACTCCTTGCCCTGGCCACGTCTCCTTCCCCCTACAACTCCTTACCCTGACCACGTACCCTTCCCCCTACCACCCTATATAAACCTACATGTAAGAATAAACTCTCAAGGCCTTGACAAACATCTAGCATGGTCTCCTTCTTGTGTCTGTTTGCCTTCTTTCATTCAGGTTAATTTTCCCCTCGTTTCCTTGTTCGACTCCCCGCTGGCCGGGGCATTCTATCCCAAGGAATGGAACTCCAGGCCAATTAGAGAATGGTTGGTTTTTCCCCATAACACATTTGCCCCTGTTAGCTCATTTGACCTGGCTGGCCAAATTGAAGGCTTGTAGTGTCCACTGTTCAGTATCTTCACTGATGATTTCTCTCTGTTCCATTGAATTGCATATAGCATGCTTTTTTCTGCTTTCTTTTAGCTGGTCTATATTGTGGAGGTTTTCAGCTCAGCTCCAGCAGGACTTCTCAGTGACCTTGCAGCCCAAGTATGTGGAGTCTTCAGCAATAGGGTCTTAACATTTTACCATGGTGGGAAACCAAGGGTCTCAGTAATGGATTGTAATGTTTTGGAGGAATCAGGGACCTTCCTGGCAAACAACTCACTGAAAGGTATCCTATCCCTGGCATAGAAAATTTTCTAGTAACAGTCTATTCCTTTTGAGTGTTCCATTGTCTAGAAAAGTAGGTTTCCATATGACTTATTTATATCCTCTTAGATTTTGATTAACCCTCCTTCCACCTTTCCTTTACTCAATGTCTTCCTCTGAGTGACGTAGGGTTTTTACCCCCACAAATCTGTTCTTCTACTTACATATATGGATAATACCATCCTATTAAGTCCCCCTTCCTTTCTTTGCTATTCCCTTTACATCCCCTTTCTATCTTATTAGCCTATGCTACTGAGTTTTATTCCTATTCACATAGAAGTCCAATCATTTTTAGCAAGGATCCATATATGAGAGAGAACATATGATGTTTGGCTTTCTGGGCCTGGGCTACCTCAAAAATTATAATTCTTTCCAGATCCATCCATTTTCCTGCAAATTTCATAACTTCAGTTTTTCTATACCACTGAGCAGAACTCCATTGTGTAACTATGCCACATCTTCATTATCTACTCATCAGTTGAGGAACATCTAGCCTGATTCCATTTCCTAGCTATTGTGAATAGAGTGGCAATAAACATGGTTGAGCAAGAATCTCTAAGGTAGTGAGATATGTCCTTAGGATATATGCCTAGGAGTAGTATAGCTGGGTCATCTGTAGATCTATTTTTAGTTGTCTCAGGAACCTCCTCACTGATTTTGATGATGGCTGGACCAGATTGCATTCCTACTGACAGTGAGGAAGGTTTCCACTTTTTCAACATCTTTGCCAGCATTTATGGTCATTTGTTTTCATGATGGCAGCCAATCTGACAGGAGTGAAATGGAACCTCAATGCATCATCTGCAAATAATGATAATGTGATCCCTTAGTTTCCAATCTGTATCCCTTTTATGTGTGTATCTTGCCTTATTGCTATGGCTAAGCCTTCCATTACTATGTTAAATAGAAGTAGAGACAGTGGACACCCTTGTCTTTTACTGAATTTAGTGGAAAAGCTTCAAGTTTTTCTCCATTCAGAATTATGTTGTCTGTAGGCTTGTCATAAATAGCCTTTATTATGTTGAGCTATGTTCCTTCTATTCTCAGTATCTGTAGGACTTTTATCATGAAGGGATGTTGGATTTTGTCAAATGCTTTCTCTGCATCTAATGAAATGATCATGTCATTTTTGTCCTTCAGTCCATTTACATAATGTACTACATTTATCTATTTGTGTATGTTGAACCTTCCCTGAACATCTGGGATAAAGACTAGTTGGTTGGGGTGAATGATCTTTCTGACATATTCTTGTATTGTTTGCCAATATTTTGCTGAGAATTTTTGCATCTATGTTCATGAGGGAGATTGATCTGTAATTTTCTTTTTTTGTTCTGTATTTGTCTAGTTTTGGTATCCATGTGATGCTGGTTTCCTAGAAGGAGTTTGGTAAGATTCCTTTCTTTTCTATTTTATGGAAAAGTTTACGAATCATTAGTGTTATTTCATCCATGAAGATCTTGTAAAATTCACCAGTAAATCCATCAGGGCCTGGACTTTTTTTAGTTGGGAGATGTTTTTTTATAACTGCTTGGATCTCCATAGTTGCTATAGGTCTACTTAAGTGGTTAATCTCACCATGATTTAATTTAGGTAGGCAATATAAACCAAGAAAATCACCCATTTCTTTCATATTTTAAAATTTAGTGAGGTATGTGTTCTTATTGTATGTCCCTATGAGTTTTTTAATTTCTCCAGTATCTGTTGTGATAGTGCTTTTTTCACCTCTAACTCTATTAATTTCTATCTCTTTCTCTTTCTTTTGTCAGATTTGCAAAGGTATTATCAATCTTATTTATCCTTTCAAAGAACCAACTCTTTCTTTTATTGATTTTTTTTTAGATTTTTTTTTCGGGTTACTGTTTCATTAATTTCTTACCTAATCTTTATTATTTCTTCCCATCTACTGATTTTTGCCTTGCCTTGTTTTGTCTCCCCCCCCCCCCCCCCGGGCCTTAAGGTAAAGCATTAAGTTGATTACTTGAGACCTTTCTAATTTATTTTACTATAATATTTATTTATTTTATGTGGGGGTAGAGAGAGAGAGAGAGAGAGCAAGTGAGAGCATGCCAGGACCTCCAGCCACTGAAAAACAAACTCTGGATATGTGTGCCCTCTTGTGCATCTGGATAAGGTGGGTCCTGGGGAATTGAACCTGGGTCCTTTAGCTTTGGCAAACACCTTAACTAAGCCATCACTCCAGGCCTCTAATTTCTTAATATAGGCACTTCAAGCTATAAATTTCCCATTTAGGACTGCTTTCATTATGTCCCAAAGGTTTTGGTATGTTGTGTTCTCATTATCCTATGACTCTATGTATTTTTTGAAATCCTTCTTGATTTCTTCATTGACCCATTCATGATTTAGTACTGTCTTGTTTAGTTTCCATGATTTTGTATATGCCTTGTAACTTTTCTTTTTGTGTGTGTGCGTGCATATGTAAGGTCAGTTTTAATTTTTATTCAGATTTTTTCCTTTTTTAAAATTCGTGACATTATTTTTTTCTATTTTTTATACTTTAATTAAATAGTTTTGTATTCAGTAAATACAATCAGTATGGTACCACTAGTAGGCTCATCTGTGACCTACCCCCTCCCCTTGGCCCCTCCCTGTGCAACTGTGGCCCCAGCCACAGCAGATACAGCAAGCAGCTTCAGCAGCAGCAACAGTGGCTCCAGCAGCAGCATCAGCTTCAGAGGTTAGCAGGAGCAGCAGCAGCAGTGGTGGATCCAGCAGCAGAAGCTTCAGCAGCAGCAGTAGTGGTTCCAGCAGTGGGGGTGCTGATCTGCAGAGCCACAGTTGCCAGGCTCAGTTTGCCCTGCAGGAAAAGCCAGTGCCCAGCTCCAGAAATCAGAACAGTGGCTCAACGACCCAGCCACCAATTTGCCTGAAACCAAAATCATCAAAAAAGGAATCTGGGATTGCACCAGGGGAGGGTCTCACTTGGTCACAAGCTGACTTGGATCCCTCAACGGACCAGATCTTTGTGGATAGAGGATCTGGTTGTTATAATACCTAATCTAACATAAATACTCAGTGCTGTTTTTGATTGAATGTATACAATGTTTAGTTAAGTTTTAGTATCTACCTGTATTTTATTCTACTCAGCCTACTTGAATACTCCAATAGCAGGCAAACTCAAAGCCTAGGAACACCTTTGTAGATACTCACATATAAGGAACCTAGAATAAACAAGCAATATTCCAATACTAGTTAACACAAGAGAGCAAAGGTAGAACCGGATCCACAAAAAAACAAAGGCAAACATAAATACATACCTTTCAATAATATCTCTTATATCAACGGCCTCAATGCCTCAACCAAAAGACATAGGTTCACAGACTGGGTTAAAAAGCAGGATCCTTCAATTTGTAGCCTCCAAGAAACCCACCTTTCTACAAAGGATGGGCATTATCTTAGGGTGAAAGGTTGGAAAATGGTGTTTCAAGCAAATGGGCCTAGAAAACAAGCAGGGGTTTCTATCCTAATATCTGAAGGTAGACTTCAGTCCAACGTTAGTCAGTCAAGAAAGATAAGGACGGGCACTTTATATTGATTAAGGGCACACTCCATATAAACATATATGCACCTAACATGGGGGTTCCCAAATTCATCAAACAAACACTATTAGAACTAAGGTCACAGATAACACCAAACATAGTGGTGGTGGGTGACTTTAACATTCCACTCTCATCAATTGGTAGGTCATCCTGGTTAAAAATAAACATAGAGGCATCTGGACTAAATGAAGTCATAGTAGGAATGGACCTAACAGATATCTATAGGACATTTCATCCAAATGCTGCAGGATATACATTCTTTTCAGCAGCACATGGAACATACTCTAAAATAGACCATATATTAGGACACAAAGCAAATCTTAACAAATTTAGGAAAATTGAAATAATTCCTTGCATTCTATCTGACCACAATGGAATTATACTACAAATCAATAGCAAGAAAGGCTATAGAGCATACTCAAAATCATGGAAAGTAAACAACACAGTACTAAATGATGAATGGGTCAATGAAGAAATCAAAAAGGAAATCAAAAAATTTATAGAGTTAAATGATAATGAGCACACAACATACCAAAATCTGTGGGACACAATGAAGGCAGTTCTAAGAGGTAAATTTATAGCTTTAAGTGCCTATATAAAGAAATTAGAAAACTCGCAAGTAAACAACCTATTGCTTCACCTTAAAGCCTTGGAGAAAGAAGAACAAGGCAAACCAAAAATCAGTAGATGGGTAGAAATAATAAAGATTAGGGCAGAAATTAATAAAATAGAAACAAAAAACAATCCAAAGAATTAATGAAACAATGAGTTGGTTCTTTGAAAGGATAAATAAGATTGATAAACCCTTAGCAAATCTGACCAAAAGAAAGAGAGAAGAGACACAAATTAATAAAATTAGAGATGAAAAAGGTAACATCACAACACAGTCCAGAGAAATTCAAAGAATCATAGGGACATACTATAAAAGCACCTACTCCACAAAGTATGAAAATCTGAAAGAAATGGATGATTTCCTTGATATATATGACCTACCTAAATTAAATCAAGATGAGGTTAATCACTGAAATAGACCTCTAACAAGCATGGAGATCCGAACAGTTATCAATAATCTCCCAACTAAAAAAGCCCAAGCCTAGATGGATTCACTGCTGAATTTTACCAGACTTTTAAGGAAGAGCTAACACCATTGCTTCTTAAGCTTTTCCAAGAAATAGAAAAAGAAGGAACTCTACCAAATTCCTTCTATGAAGCCAGCATCACCATGATACCAAAACCAGGCAAAGATAGAACAAAAAAAGAAAATTACAGACCAATCCATCTCATGAACATAGATGCAAAAATTCTCAACAAAATATTGGCAAACAGAATACAAGAATATATCAGAAAGATCATTCATCCTGACCAAGTAAGCTTTATCGCAGAGAGCAGGGATGGTTCAATATACACAAATCTATAAATGTAATACATTATATAAGTGGTTAAAAGACAAAAATCACATGATCATGTCATTAAATGCAGAGAAAGCGTTCGATAAAATCCAATATTCATGATAAAAGTCCTTCAGAGACTGGGAATAGGAGGAACATATCTCAATATCATAAAAGCTACTTATGACAAGCCTATGCCAACATACTACTAAATGGGGAAAAACTGGAAACTTTTCCACTAAAATCAGGATCAAGACAAGGGTGCCCTTTGTCTCCACTTTTATTTAATATAGTTCTGGAAGTCTTAGACATAGTCCATTTTCAATAACAACAAACACAAAAAATAAAATACCTTGGAATAACATCAACCAAGGAAGTGAAAGATCTCTACAACAAAAACATAAAAACACTTAAAAAAGAAAATGAGAAGGACTTGAGAAAATGGAAAGACCTCCCATTCTTTTGGATAGGCCGAATTAACATTGTGAAGATAATCCTACCAAAGGCAATGTACAGATTTAATGCAATTCCAATTAAAATCCCTACATTGTTCTTCACAGAAATAGAAAAAATGATCTCAAATTTCATATGAAAAGGCAGAAGGCCTCGCATATCCAAACATATCCTCAGCAAATAAATACTGCTGGAGGTATCACCATACCTGATATAAAGTTATATTACAAAGTCATAGTAGTAAAAACAGCATGGTACTGGCATTAAAAACAGGAGTATAGACTAATGGAATATACTGGAGTACCCAGACCTTGGGTCAAGCAACTATAGCTACTTGATATTCGACAAAGGCCCGAACAATATAGGCTGGAAAAAAGACAGCATCTTCAACAAATGGTGCTGGACAAACTGGATAACCATATGCAGGAAACTGAAACTTGATCCACACGTTTTTTTCTTTTTTCTAAATCTTTTCACGATTTTTATTAACATTTCCCATGATTATAAAAAATATCCCATGGTAATACCCTCACCCTCCCCTGCACTTTCCCCTTTGAAATTCCATTCTCCATCATATTACCTCCCCATCTCAATCATTCTACTTACATATATACAATACCAGCCTATTAAGTACACTCCTCCCTTCCTTTCTCTTCCCTTTATTTCTCCTTTTTAACTTACTGGCCTCTGCTATTGAGTTTTTTCCTTCTCACACAGAAGCCCAATCATCTGTAGCTAGGATCCACATATGAGGAAGAACATGCGGTGCTTGGCTTTCTGGGCCTGGGTTACTTTACTTAGTATAATCCTTTCCAGATCCATCCATTTTCCTGCAAATTTCATAACTTCATTTTTCTTTTAAAAGTTTTTTCCTTTTCACAATTTTTTTTTTTTTTTTTTTTTTTTTTTGAGGTAGGGTCTCACTCTGGCTCAGGCTGACCTGGAATTCACTATGTAGTCTCAGGATGGCCTTGAACTCTTGGCTATCCTCCTACCTCTGCCTCCCGAGTGCTGGGATTAAAGGCGTGCGCCACCACGCCCGGCTCCTTTTCACAATTTTTATTAACATTTTCCATGGTTATAAAAATATCCTATGGTAATCCCCTTCCTCCCCCCAGCCCCCGGCCTTTCTTTTAAGAGACTGAGGAAGTGTTCTTCATATATTTTGTTAAATAAGTTCTCCATGCCTTTGGTCTGAAATTCTTCTCCTTCTGGTATTCCAATGATTCTGATATTCATACATTTAAGTGTATCCCACTATTCCCTCATGTTCTGTTCTCAGGAACTTTTGAACTTAAGTTTTTGAGCTCTCAAACTGTTTCTTCCATCTTGTCTTCCAGATCAGAGTTTCTATCGTTCACTTCACTGACTCTATTCTTGACAGCCTCTAGAGAGTTTTGGACTTGTTCAATTAAGTTTGCATTTTCTACTACTTTTCTATGTATCATTTCCATCGCTCTGTCAAGCTCCCTTTTCACGTCATTTTCTGATTTTCTTCATGATTCTTGGAATTCATCCTTGCCTTTCTTTATATCTTCATTTAGTATGGCCAGCTGATTTTTAAGGTCCTCTTTTTTTTTTTTTTTTCACCTCCCTCAATCTATTGACTCTCTTTGAACTCCTTCTAATCTCTTATCAATTTTTTCTAGCTTAGTGATTATTGCATCCACACGATTATCAGTCCTTTTCTGCTTTCCTGCAAGTTCTACCAGTAGGTTGGTCAGGGTTGCATTTCTCATAGCTTCAATTTGATGTTCTGATCCTAATGACTCTTGTATGTTTTGGTTAGATGTATTCATTGTAGGACTGGGTGAACTAACTGGATTTTCTTGCATTTGATTTTTCATGTTATTTCTTTTGCACTGTGGTCTGCCCATGACTGTGTATGGGCAGGTAGGTGGGTAGATCAGCCTGGGCTCTTGCACAATGGGAATCTGAGGCAGCCTGGGGCAGTTGCCAAGCAGCCTGGACTTTGGCTCCCACTTGTCAAAGCCACCTATCTACTGCCTGAGAGGGGTGCCAAAATTGCCTGAATTCTCAAGTGGTAATGTGCCAAAGCTGCCTGCGTTTGAGCTTGGAGGGGGACTGAGGTACCAAGCCCTGAAGCAGCCCAAATTCTGGCTGGGAACACTGGGACCCAGAAACAGTCTGGGTTCCCCCACCACAGGAGAATGGGGGATGGCTGGTGTGGCAGACAGGTAGGGGATGGCACCTGAGCTGGCACAAGCGAGAGACACAGTCTGGGCTTGTGTGGCAGTTTCCATGTGACTGGGCTCACTGAACATGCAGCAGTGGCAGTAATGTGGGCAAGTGTGCAAAGCAGTTTAAGCTTCCACTCGCAGGGATTGATCAGTGTGTGAGTGTCGCATGATCGTCATGTGATTGTCACATGATCAGCACTCAATCGGAGCACAGCAGCAGTGGCGGTGGGTGCTGTGGCCGCGGTGGCTGGGCATGGTGGCTATTTAGTGGGAGGAGTGGTTTACCCGCCTGTGAGGGGGTCCGTGATTCCCTGTCCTCCCCCACTCTGTGCCCTCCCACTGACAAGAAGGCCTAGAAAACCCTTAATGTCTTGTCTTTCTTTTCCCGGGATTTGCAGCACAACTAGGCAGTCGCCAACATGGCCAGAAGCTCCCCTCCTCTCTAACTTTTTATATTAGTTATCATTTTCTTCCTTCTCCTAGTAGGCACTGACCTGTAACTCCCAGTACCAGCAGGTGGCTATCATCCATAATGAGCTTTTGATTAGAGAGACCTACAAGGTTTCCTAAAAGAATGACAGATTTCTGTAAGAGTACTTGCTGACTCACCAAAGGTTAGTGGTAAGATCCTACTGCTGAAGACACCATATGCAGTTTACACATAACATGGAGTGATATGGCTGGAAGCTGGAAGAGAGTCAGTCCCCAGACAGTCAGTGCATCTACTGCCAGAAGGTGCTACATGGGTGACTGGGGGAAAATGACCAATATCTGTCCAAGCAATTCATGGTCTAACATACTTAGCAGCAAATAACCTGTCAGGAAGACCACACAAGTGCAATACTGGTCCACAGACATGATGGTAAACCAACTGCTCTTGATTTGACTAACTGATCCATTCAGTAGAATGGGACCTATAGCTGGAGCTGGGAAACATGTCAGAACCATTTCCAAACATGATCCTGCTCTCCATTATCAAGCTGCCACAAATTGTGGGCTACAAAAGGCCTACACTTATTAACTTCTCTATTAACAAATAATGGTTATCCCATTTATCTGGTGCTAACTTTACTCTCCATTGGAGAATCTGCTTCTCTTTTTCAGATAGATGCAGTTCCTGAGGAGAGAACCACCCCATCATATCTCAAAAGGGCCCCAGCTGAAACTAAGAATAATTGGCAAAACAAGCAAAGGTGCTGTTTTCTTGTCAACCTGGTACCAGCGCAAGGGTGAAGGAGTTTGACACAGAGAACAATCAACTCCTACCACATCAAATATCCAGAGACACAGAAGCTCCCAACATTCATCACTGAAGCCGACTCAAAATGAACCCAACATGGCTCAGGGAAATTTTGCGGAAGAGGGGGAAGAAAGAATGTAAGAGCCACATGTTGGGCCATGATACCCAGAGACTTTTCTTCCTACCCATAACTATGGGATAACTCCACAATGCATAACCAATATATCTCATCAAGGAGGGGGGAGGACATGGATGAGGCTAACAATGCTACCACCCTGACTATATTCACTGAGTACAAAACTCATTAATAAAGAAAAAATCCACATTTCTGGGCTCCCCCAGCAGGTAGTGTTGAGGAAGGACCAGGCCCGCTGGTTCCTCCCAAGGGGTTGAGGAGGAGGGTGGGTGTTGATGGCCAGGAACAAACCACCGAGCCGGGAGTCTTGTCAAAGCAGGAACTCACTTGATTGTAACAGGCAGGTGCTTATATAGCTTTGAGAACTAGCGTGGGGATTTTAGGATGGGGTGAGATGTAAGGGCCAATAGCATACTGTGACTTTTGAGATGATTGGTTCTAAGCGCATGAGAGAGAACTCCAACTTCTTACGCAGGAGTAGCAGGCCTAAGGCCATTAGGCATCCTGCTGAGTCATAGCTGGTCAGAGACAGGTTTCCAAACTTTAGCTAGGCTCACGAAGTTCCACTAGGCCTCATGTCAGGCCTTTCAAGGCCAAACATCTCCCCCTTTTGTTTTTGTAAGAGCATTAGTCACCATGGCCCCTGTCTAAGGTTGTTCCCCTCTGGGGATCTTACCCGTCACTGGGTACCATGTGTTTAGCTCACTGATAACCCACTCCATGGCCTGCCTTAGGTTGAATCAGTCAGTCTGAGATCTTACCCATCATCAGTCACCTGGAGGGCAGAGGAGGTGGCAGTGGGTCATCTGAGGAACTTAATTCCTGAGTTGCCATCCTGTGGTAATGTATCTCAGCCTGATAGAGTTTTATTGCCTCTAGCCACTGGTGAATGAATTGTGTAATTTTGTTAATTACACAAGGCCCAACAGTGAGGAGAAGGAGAAGGAGAAGGAGAAGAAGCGGTCCAATTAGAGGTTGGAGGTAGGGTAAGAAGCTATGCAGGTCCATCCACAGTGGGTTGTCCCGGAGGTCCCACCATCTCTTCTCCAGGTCCTCTTGAAGTCTTTTGATCTTGTCCTTAATGATTCCTGATCTATTGGCATAGAAACAGCATTTTTTCCTGCAAAAACAAGTATATGCCTCCCTTTTCGGCAGTTAATAGGTCTAGTCTCCTCCTGTTTTGTAGGACTACCTCAGCCAGGGAATCTAGCTGTTGTTGGAGATCAAGGATAGTACTGGACACGGCTTTCATGTCACTGATCAACTGGAGAGAGAGTTTTTTCTATAGATAGGCCACCATAGCCATCCTGGCTCTCCCAGTGGCCATGCCCATGGTTATTCCCAACCCAATGAATAAAGGTATCATTTGTACAGCTCTCTTATGTCTCCCTCTAATATAATCAAAAGAGGATATAGGGAGGGCTTCATCTCCAGGAATAATATCTACATCTGGGATTATGGTGGCTGGGGCACAAAGGCCCGTCCAATTGGTAGGCCATCCTGTCTCCGAAAACATAAACCATTCCAGAAGGCAGGCAGAAAAGTACAGAAGGAAGGATGAATGTATCCCATAATTCTATACTGGAGTTATTAGGGGAAGGTGGGGCCCAAGTGCAAGTTCCAGGCGACATTGGGAAAAGGTGGACGGGGATGGGGAAGGTGGCCAAGCAAATTTTTAGGGTCTTATGGGCAATTGTACTTGTATCATTGGTGATTACTGCAAGCAGCTGGGGAGGCCCACATCAGAGGCAAAGCCAGCAACCCTCCACAAGGGAGAGAGTTGCTTGGTTTAGTAGGGTAAAGACCATTTTAGGAACAGTCCTCAGGGGTGGGACATTCCCTGGAGAAGTGATTGTCAGTGTCCCCTTGTTGGGACAAATATTTTAGGTCCCTTGCTCATATCCAAATGGGTCTTTTTGCATCTTGAGGGAAGACACATCCAAACCCTCTCCCTGCTGTGAGGAGTGGGTCTGGTCCTCTCCAAGCCCCAGTCAATGGGTCTCTTCATTTGATCTTGACAGAGCTGTATGTGACAGAGGATGACCAATGTTTTTGAAATGGAGACATTTTTTCATTTCTAAAAAATTTAAAATATTTAAGGTGAATAATGCTTTCTTTTGCTGGTCATGAGGGGGTAGTGATTCCCCCTTTTGTTTTTATAATTGTGATTTAAATGTTTGGTTATATCTTTCATCAATAGCTTGGCCTAGAGGGTTATATGGAATGCCTGTGGCATGTGTAATTTGCCATGCCTGGAGGAAACTTGTAAAGTTTTGACTTACAAAGCAGGGGTCCATTATCTGGTTTTACTTCATCGGGCAGCCCCAAATGGCAAAACATTGAAGCATATGACTAATGGCATGTTTAGATTTCTCCCTGGCATGTGCAGATGTCCAACAGGCACAGGAGAAAGTATCAACTGATAAGAAAATATATTTAAGTTTTCCAAAGGGGGAATAATTAGTAACATCTATTTGCCAAAGATGGTTGGGGCGAAGGCCCCGAGGGTTACTCTCAGAAGTTTGGGGGGGGGGGGACCTGGATGAAGGGTTAGCAAGACTTGCAGATTCTAATAATCTTTTTTAAGATCTTTATTTGGTATTTGGGGGAATTGTTGTGTAAGGCCTCTCCAGTTGGTGTGGGTTCGTGAATGAAATTGGATAGCCTCTGAGACAGTGTGACAGTGTGCCACAGAGGCCAATTGATCAGCAAAGCTGTTTCCTTTGGACAGGAAACCTGGTAAATTTTGATGTCCTTGAAGGTGTTGTATGAAGTTAGGGTGGACTCTCTGTTTGAGTAGAGTGAGAGCCTGGATCATTAAGGGGGATATAGGGTTGGAATCAAGTCCAATGTGAGCTTCAGTGAGATTGGGAAATAGATATACCACATACAGGCAGTCAGAAAATAAGTTGAATGGCTCTTGAATGGTATTCAGGGCCAGAACACTGCAAAAAGCTCTTTGTACTGTCCTGATCCCTCTATTTCCTGAGAGATAGACTTGACGGGCTCAGGTTTGACCCCCAACTTAAAGGGAGAATACACAACCAGGGAAGCCCCCAGGTGTTCCCCATCTGTAGCTAGGATCAACATATGAGGGAGAACATGCAGCGCTTGGCTTTCTAGGCCTGGATTACCTTACTTAGTATAATCCTTTCCAGATCCATCCATTTTCCTGCAAATTTCATAACTTCATTTTTCTTAACCGCTGAGTAGAAGTCCATTGTATAAATGTGCCACATCTTCAGTATCCACGCATCAGTTGAGGGACATCTAGGCTCGTTCCATTTCCCAGCTATTATGAATTGAGCAGCAATAAACATGGTTGAGCATGTACTTCTAAGGAAATGGGATGAGTCCTTAGGATATATGCCTAGGCATGCTATAGCTGGGTCATATGGTAGATCAAGTTTTAGCTGTCTTAGGAACTTCCACACTGATTTCCACAATGGCTGGATCAGATTTCATTCCCACCAACAGTGTACAAGAGTTGCTCTTTTTCCACATCCCCACCAACATTTATGATCATTTGTTTTCGTGATGGTAGCCAATCTGACTAATTAATTAGTGATTAATTAGTGATTAATCTGTGGTTTTATTGCCTGAGCAATTGGGGTTATATTCAGAAAGTCTTTGCCAAGACCAATATGTTGAAGGGTTTTCCCTACTTTTTCCTCTAGCAATTTCAGAGTTTCAGGTCTGATGTTAATGTCTTTAGTCCATTTGGATTTAATTCTTGTGCATGGAGAGAGAGAAGAATGTATTTTCATCCTTCTACAGATATATATCCAGTTTTCCCAACACCATTTGCTGAAGAGGCTGTCTTTTCTCCAATGAGTATTTTTGGCATTTTTATTGACTATCAGGTGGCTATAGCTACCTGGACTTATATCTGGGTCCTCTATTCTGTTCTATTGATCTACATATCTGCTTTTGTGCCAGTACCATGCTGTTTTTGTTACTATGGCTTTGTAGTGTAGGTTAAAATCAGGTAAGGTGATACTTCCTGACTTATTTTGTTGCTCACTATTATTTTAGATATTCGAGGTTTTTTGTGATTCCAAATGAATTTTTGGATTCTTTTTTCTATTTCCCTGAAGAATGCCTTTGGAATTTTGATGTGGATTGCATTAAATGTGTAGATTGCTTTTGGTAAGATTGCCATTTTCATAATATTGATTCTTCCAATCCAGGTACAAGGGATGTTTTTCCATTTCCTAATGTCTTCTGCAATTTCTTGCTTGAGTGTTTTAAAGTTCTCATTGTAGAGATTACTTCCTTGGTTAGGTTTATTCCAAGGTACTTTATTTATTTATTTATTTTTGAAGCAATTGTGAATGGGAGTGATTCTATGATTTCATCTCTCTAATTGGGTAGGAGTTGATTTTTCTCTGTGTTGTTCTCCTTCCCCCTTGTGCTGGTATCCGTTTCATCAGGAAAACAGCACCCTTGCTTGTTTCACTAATTTTCCTTATTTTCGGCTGCGGCCCTTTTGAGGTATGATGGGGTGGCTCTCTCCTTAGGATCTGCATCTATCTGAAAAAGAGAAGCAGATTCTCCATCGGAGACTAAGTTAGCACCAGACAAATGAGATAACCCTTACTTTTTTAAATAGAGAGTTTAATAGATGTAGGCCCTCTTGTAGCCCATAATTGATGGTAGCTTGATAGTGGAGAGTGGGCTTATGTTTGGATATGGTTCTGACTTGTTTCCCCGCTCCAGCTATGGGTCCCATACCACTGAGGGGATCAGGGTCACGCTGTTGGTTGAAGTTGGTGTGACTGAGTCCCTGGACCAGTGCTCTGTTCATTGAAGCTGGGCACTGGTGGTGGGGGTGGAGGGGAGGCTGCTGATGCTGCTCTAGTTCTCTCGCTGTTCCATGTGTTCTGCTCCTCTGTTTTCACTGCTACTCTCCCTTCATGTTTTTTGAGTTTTCGGAGAGCTCCAGAGTGAGTGGAAGCTCCCCTCATCTGGCTTTTCCTGCAGGTCAAGCTGAGCCTGGTGGCTTTCTGGTGTGCTGCTGCCACTGCCGCAGTTGGTGGACCTGCTGGAGCTGCTTCTGCCAGCCTGTGCAGGCTCTGGATGCTCTGGATCTCTCCTACTTCTCCGCTGCCATTTCAATTTCGTATACACCTCACTTCTTAGTAAAAGTCTGTATTTTGCTGAGTTTTGTTTGGGGGGGGGGGTCTTTTTCTCCCCTTAGATGCTTTGGCATGGTACCTCCGCTGCCATCTTAACTGGAAGTCCAATTCTTGACTTACCTTCAACTTATTCATATATTTTTGGAGGGTTCTAATGTTTCCTTTAATCAAATTAAGCCTACTATCAAAAGCTGAATGCTCTAGGAGACAATTCTGCTCAATTTCATTGTTACAGCTGTTGGTTCTTTGATAGTTTGTTTCATCCTCAGATATATATTTTTTTTTAATCAGGGTCTTATTGGTTGTTATGTTTTCATTTTGGGAATGAATTTGTGTTGATTTCTCTATGATTTCATTGGAGGCTTCCATAGTAGGACTAGGCATCCTTGGAGGAGATCTCACTGTAGGTCAGGCTGACTGGTATTCACTATGTAGTCTCAGGGTGGCCTCAAACTCACAGGGATCCTCCTACCTCTGCCTCCCGAGTGCTGGGATTAAAGGCATGCACCACCATACCTGAGTAAAAGAAGTATTTTTTAATTATTTATTTGAATGAGAGTCAGACAGAGAGAAAAGGGCCAGGGTCTCTAGCCATTGCAAACAAACTCCAGACACATGTGACACCTATGCATCTGGCTTTACGTGGGCACTGGGGAATTGAATCTGAGACCTTAGGCTTTGTAAGCAAGCACCTCAACCACTGAGCCATCTCTCCAGTCAGATATATAATCTTTGTCTCCACAGGATTCTGATCTGGTTTCCAATTCCAGATATGGGTTTCTTTTACACTGAGCAGATCTTTTAGCCAATCAGAAAGGCATTGGTTACCTACCAAGGCTGTGTGCCACTATTGCACTGGCATTAACATGATGTCAGGGTTTTTGTTTCTGAGTAGCTTAGACCTCTGTTTGCTCAGATCATTCTTGGCCATTTTTGCCCTATAGCTCCTGTAGTGCTTTCCAACATTAGACAGGCTAACTGTCTGGGGCTTGGCTTTCCTCTGAATTCCAGCCAGTATATGGTGTCTTCAGCAATAGAGTCTTAGCTTTTGTCTCAGGTGGGTAATGAAGTGCTTTGACAGAAAGCTGTCTTTATTTGGGTCCTCATGGGTCTCTTTGATCAATAGCTCAATGTGGGAAGCAACCAATCGCTGGTACTTGGACTTACAGGCCAGAGACAGAAAAAAATCTTTTAAGTTTAGGCTTCATCCCACTCTCACCAGAGCCTACTTTTCAGCTGATCCTCCCTTACTCCGGTTGAAGGTTTTATCTTTTAGGCTATCTCCAAGGATAAAGGTTTCTATGGTATCATCTCATTTTGGATTAAACTGTGTGTTTGTTTTCCCCTTTCCCTTCCCCTGCCCCCAAACCCTTCCATCCATATTGTCTGGGCCTTGAGTTGCCTGTTAGGTATGTCAGCAACTCAAGTAGGTCCAGGTTAGGAACTGCAGATAAGTGACAACATGCAGATTTGTCTTTCTGTGATAGTATGAGTTGGTTAAGTACAGTCTGTTCTAAGTCTGTTTTTCTACAAATTTCATTATGTTGTTTTTCTTTACTGCTGAGCAGCATCCATATGTGTAAATTTACCACAAATTCATTATCCATTTATCCAATGATTGGTATCTGGGTTGATTCCAGTTCTTAGCTATAATGAATTAAGGAGCTATAAACATGGTTGAGCAAATATCTCTGTAGTGATGCATGGAATACTTAGGATAAATGCCCAGTAAGGGAATAACGGGGTCTATTGGTTTTGCTCTATGTTTATCCTTTTTAGGAATCTCCATATTGATTTCCATAGTGTTTCTAAAAGTATACATTTCCACCAACAATGGGTGAGGGTTTCTCTTTCTCCCCATCCTTGCCAACATTTGTCATTGTTAGATTTTTTAAAAAATGATTGCTATCCTTACTGGAGTAAAGTAGAATCTCATGGTTGTTTTAATTTGCATTTCCCTAGTGGTTAGGGATGTTGAGCATTTTCTTAAGTATGTGTTAGCCATTTGTAATTCTTCCACTGAGAACTCCCTATTCAGTTCTCTGCCTCATTTTTGGAGTGGATTGTTTGATTTTATATTGTTAAGTTTTTTGAGTTCTCTGTAGATTCTAGATATTAGGCTTTTGTCAGTGATATAGCTGGCAAAGATTTTCTCCCATTCCATGGGTAATCTATTGGCTCTGCCTATGGTCTATTTGTCTGTACAAAAGCTTTTTAGTTTCAGGTCTTATATTGGGGTCTTTAGTCCATGTGGAGTTGATTTTTGTGTATGGTGAGATGAGTGGGCCTATTTCATTTTTCTACATATCATTATCCAATTTGTCTAGCACCATCTGTTAAAGATGCCATCTTTTCTCCAATCTACGTTAATGGCAATTTTGTCAAAGATTAAGTAGGTGTAGTTACTTGACCTTAGGTCTGGGTCTTCAATTCTGTTCCATTGGTGTATGTATCATGCTCTTTTGTTACTCTAACTTTGTAAAATAGCTTTAGATCAGATATAGGAATACCTCCAGAGGTGATTCTTTTGCTGAGGATATGTTTGGATATCTGAGACCTGTTGCCATTCCATATGAATTTTGAGATAATTTTTTCTATCTCAGTGAAGAATGATGTTGGAATTTTTACTGGTATCACATCATATCTGCCTATTGCTTTTGGTAGAATTGCCATTTTCACAATATTAATCCTACCTATCCAGGAGCATAGGAAGTTTTTCCATCTTCTGAAGTCTTCCTTGATTTCTTCCTTGAGGTTTTTTTTTTATTATTATATTATATAGGTGTTTCACATACTTTGTTAGTGTTATTTCAAGGTTTTTTTTTGTTGTTGCTATTGAAAATGGGACAGCCTCACTGATTTCTTTCTCTGTATATTAGTCTTTTGCATATAGAAAGGCTACTGAATTTTTTGCATTGATTTTGTATCTTGCCACTTTATTGAAGGAATTAATCACCTTTAGAAGTTTTGAGATAAAGACTTTTGGGTCACTAATATATAGGATCATGTCATCTACAAATAGCACTAACTTGGCATCTTCCTTTCCAATTTGTATACCTTTTATTTCTTTCTCCTGTCTTATTGCTTGGGCTAGTACTTCTATTACTACATTGAAGAGCAGTGGTGAAAAGACACCCCATCTTATTCCTAGTCTAAATGGGAACTTCTTGAGTCTTTCCCCATTAAGTATTATTTTGGTTTTAGGTGCTTTATATATAGCCTTTATTGTGTTGAGATATGCCTATTCTTTCCAGTACTTTGATCATGAAGTAGTGTTGTATTTTGTCAACATTCTTCTTTGCATCAGTTGAAATGATCATATGATTCTTATGGTTACGTTTATTTATGTGGTATATTACATTGACTGATTCTATATGTTCAACCAACCCTGCATCCCTGGGATGAAGCCTACTCGATCAAGGTGGATAATGCTTTTGATAAGTCATTGAATTTGCTTTGTGAGGATTTAATTCAGAATCTTTGCATATAAATTCATTAGGGATATAGGCCTATAGCATTATTTTCTTGTATCTCTGTCTAGTTTGAGTATTAGGGTAATGCTAGCTTCATAAAAGGAGTTGGGAAGATTCTCTGCTCTCTGATTATATGAAATGGTTTGAGAAAAATTGGTTTCAATTCTTTAATGAAGGCTTGATAGAATTTGTCTAAGAACCCATCTGGTCCTGGACTTTTCTTTGGGGGAAGTTTTTGATTACCTTTTCAATCTCCATGGATGAGATAGGTTTGTTTAGAAGATTAATCATCTCTGAGTTTAGTTTTGGTAGGTGGTATGTAGCTAGGAATTCATTAATTTCTTCCAGATTATCCAATTTTGTGGAATAGAGGTTTTTAAAGTATGCCTTGAGGATTCTTCCAATTTCATTGATGTCTGTTGTGACCTCTCCTTTTTTATTTCTGATTTTATTAATTTGAGACTTCTCTCTTTTTTATTTTGCTTGATCAAATTGGCCAGGGATTTAAAAATTTTGTTTATTTTTTTCAAAGAAACAGCTCTCTATTTCATTGGTTTTAAAAAATTGTTTTCTTAGTTTCCAATTCATTATTTTCTGCTCTTACCTTGATTATTTCTTTCCATCTGGAGCTCTTAGGGTTGGATTCTTCTTTTTCCAATGCCTTTAAGTGGGTGGTTAGGTTATTAATTTGGGATCTCTCTCATCTCTCTTTGTTATAACTGCATTTAGCACTATGAATTTTCCCCTTATACTGCCTTCATTGTGTCCCATAAGTTTCATTATCATTCAATTTTTGGAATTTAAAATTTTCTTTTTTGGTTTCTTCCACAATTCATTCATTGTTTAAAAGTGTATTGTTCAGGCTCCAGGCGCTGGTGGAATTCCTGATGTGTCTCTTGTTGTTAACTTCTAGCTTTAAAATATTGTGATATGATATGATGCAGGAAGTTAATTCAATTATCTTGAAAATATGAAGGCACACTTTATGGGCTAATATATGGTCTGTTTTGGAGAAGGTTCTGTGGGCTGCTGAGAAGAATGTAGAGTTGGAGTGGAAATTTCTGTTGATGCCCCTTAGCTCTAGTTGATCTATGGTATTGTTAAGCTTTATTAT
Source organism: Jaculus jaculus (assembly GCF_020740685.1). Classification (NCBI taxonomy): domain Eukaryota; kingdom Metazoa; phylum Chordata; class Mammalia; order Rodentia; family Dipodidae; genus Jaculus; species Jaculus jaculus. The sequence goes on along the minus strand of NC_059107.1, from coordinate 71,412,987 downwards.
TTCCCTGCTGATTTTCTGCTTGGATAATCTGTCTATTGGTGATAGTGAAGTATTGAATTCTCTGACTATAATGGTATTGATTTCTGATTTGTTGTCAAGTAGGTTTTATCTTATAAACTGTGGTACACCTGTGTTTGGTGCATATAAATTTATGATTGTGATTTTCTCATGTTGGATCATTCCCTTGATGAGTAAGAAGTGGCCTTCTTTGTCCTTTTTTATTACTTTTGGTTTGAAGTCTATTTTATCAGATTGCTATAGTAACACCTGCTTGTTTCTTATTTCAATTTGCTTAGAATATCATTTTCCATCCTTTCACCCTGAGGAGGGTGTCTGTCTTTTGTGGCGAGGTGGGTTTCTTTTTTGTTTTTTAAATTTTTTGTTATTTATTTGAGAGTGACAGACAGAGAAAGAAAGAGGCAGATAGATAGATAGAGAATGGGCATGCCAGGGCCTCTGGCCACTGCAAAGGACCTCCAGATTCATGCGCCCCTTGTGCATTTGGCTAACGTAGGTCCTAGAGAATTGAGTCTCGAACCGGGGTCCTTAGGCTTGACAGGCAAGCGCTTAACCGCTAAGCCATCTGTCCAGCCTGAGGTGGATTTCTTGAAGACAGCATATAGAAGGGTATATTTTTCTGATCCCTGTTAACTTGTGTCTTTTGATGGTTGACTGTCAATATTAAAGTTTATTACTGTGAGGTTTTAATTAAACCCTGCCATACTAAGGTGTTTTACGGGGTTTGGTGCTTTGTTATGTTTTGTATTTTTAGGCCTGTTCTATTTTTTGTTATTGTGATCTTCTTTTGGTAGGCTCTTGAGATTGGTTGTTTGGCTCTACTGTGTGGAGTATTCCCTCAAGTATTCTCTGAAGGTTTGGCTTTGTGTTCATATAATCATAAAGTTGACTTTTTCCATGAAAAGTTTTTCTTTCACCATCCATTATGAGGGATACTTTCACTGGGTATAGTAGTTTGGGTCATGGCTTTTTAGAATTTGAAGTGTTCCATTCTAGGACTTTCTGGCTTTCCACTGAGAAATCTTACATAATTCTGATGGGATTACCTTTGTATGTAGTGAGTTGTTTCTCTCTTGTTGCTTTTAGCACTCTTTCTTTGTTTCCATTGTTAAGAATTTTAACTATGATATGCCTTGGAGAGTTTCTTCTCTGGTCCTGTCTGTTTGGTGTTCTGTGGGCTTCTTGTATCTGGACAGGCCTCTCTTTTGAGAGATTGGGAAAATTTCAATAATTTTACTGAGTATGTTCTCTATGCCTCTGGCTTGGATTTCTTCTTCTGGTATACTCATGATCCAGATATTAGGTCATTTTAGGGTGTCCCACAGTTCCCTTGTATTCTGTTCGTTTCAGTTGTTGAACTTAGCAAAGGTTTTGACCTCCTGATCATTTTCCTCTGTCTTGTCTTCCAGGTCAGAGGTTCTGTCTGCTACATGAGTAACTCATGGGGGGTTCTAGAAAGGTTTTTATAAGCTCTATTCTGAGTGATACTAGCATATGCAGTGTAATAGTTCTTTTATTATTGTTCTGTGGGTGAGATACTGAGAAACATTGCTGCCCTAATCCTCCTTTCTTCTTTTTTGGTTTGATTTTGTGAGATAGGATCTTACTTTAGCCTAGGTTGACCTGACATTCATACATAGTCTCAAGCTGGCCTTGAACTCACAGCAATCCTCCTACCTCTGCCTCCTAAGTGCTGGGATTACATGCAGACTATCCTTTTGCCATATGATGACATGGTGTTTTTCCTTCTAGAGGGTGGTGCTCATGGTGCTATCTTGGAAACAGAAAGACCTGGCCCTGACCAGGCAGTGCCTATCCTTAGACTTTCCTTAGATACTATCCTTATCTTCCAGAACTGAAAGAAATAAATTTGTTCTGTTTATAAATTACCTGCTCTTGAGGTATATTGCTGTAGCAGGCAGAATGGACCTAGATACTTTATATTTTTCCATTCATTCTACTTTTAGTAACTGTTTAAGACTATCTTCCTTCCTTCCTTCCTTCCTTCCTTCCTTCCTTCCTTCCTTCCTTCCTTCCTTCCTTCCTTCCTTCCTTCCTTCCTTCCTTTGGTTTTCTGAGGTAGAGTTTTACTTTAGCCCAGGCTGACCTGGAACTCACTATGTAGTCTCAGAGTGGCCTTGAACTCACAGTGATCCTCTTACCTCTGCCTCCTGAATGCTGGAATTAAAGGTATACACCACAATGCCTGGCTCTAATGGCTATTTTCCTCACTGACCATTGTATGATCTGGAAAGGCAGTTTATCCAGACAAGATATGATACATATTTTAATTTTACACATTTATCAGGTTTCAGAATAAGAATCTTTAAATCTTTTTCTTTTCTTTTTGGTGGTAGGGTCTCATTCTAGCCCAGGCTGACCTGGTATTCACTCTTCAGGCTGGCCTCAATTTCACAGTGATTCTCCTACCTCTGCCTTCCAACTTCTGGGATTAAAGCATACACCACCATACCCAGTGCCTTTCAGTCTTTGAAGGTACAATAATTTTGTATCGTTGTGTGAAAAGTAACCTCCAACTACTGCCTTACATACACTTAATTATTGTTTCATAGTTCTCAAGGTCAGAAGTCCAGGTGGGCTGGAATATACTCTCCATTTAGTGTCTCACATGACTGAAGTGTAGGTTTTAAAGTCCAGATACTAGGTCATTTTAGGGTGTAAGCTGGACCCTTATCTGCAAGCTTTATTAAAGAAAAATCTGCTCCTAAGATCATGTGAATTGATAGGGATTGAGATCACCATTCTGTGTTATTAGCTATGGTCCTCACCTGATCTCTTTTGCCATCTGCTGGAGACAATTATTTTTTCTTTAAAAAAATTTAGTGGGGTATGGTGGTGTATGCCTTTAATCCTAGCACTTGTGAGACAGATAGGAATATCACCGTGAATTCGAGGCCACCCTGAGACTACATAGTGAATTCCAGGCCAGCCTTGGATAGAGTAAAACCTTACTTCAAAAAAACCAAAACAATATTTATTTCCAAGAAGAGATTGAGAATGAGAATGGGCCTTCTGGGGCCTCTAGCCACAGCAAATGAACTTCAGGTACCTGTGCCACTTAGTGCATCTGACTTTATGTGGGTACTGAGAAATCAAACTATGGTTGTTAGGCTTTGCAGGCAAGTGCCCTAACTGCTGAGCCATCTTTCTAGCCCCTAAGTGTGTTTTTACATCATGAGACAGTAATAAGTCTATGGGGGCCAGAGACAGAATGTGGCAGTTTGAATCAGGTGTTCCCCATAAACTCATGTGTTTTGAATGGTTGGCCCCTAGATGGTGGCAATTTGAGAGGTACAGCCTTGATGGAAGAAGTGTGTCTCTGGAGGGAGACTTTGAGGTTTCTTAGCTCCCAGATTGCCACTACTAGCTCAGCTCATGCTCTTGCTGTTGCTTTCCACCTGCCTTGGTAGTAGGTGATATTCCTCCTTTGCCTGTGCCATGCTTTCTCCTACCACCAAGAAGCTTCCCCTGAGACTGTAAGCCAAAAGTAAATCCAGATGCAAAACATAAAACCAGATGCACAAGGTGGTATATGTGTCTAAAGTTTGCTTGCAGTGGCTAGAGGCCCTGCCATGCCCATTCTATCTGTGTCTCTTTCTCTCAAGTAAAAAAATAAATAAATAAAATAAATTCAGTCAAACTTTAAAAGTCCCAAAAGCTTTAATCAATTCCAAAACTGTTCTAACATCCTAACAGTCCAAAGTCTCTTACCTGTGAGCCTGAAAAATCAAAAAAGCTACACATAATTGCACAGAGTAAACATATACACTGTAAAAGATATCAAAAGGGGCAGGAGAGAGGGTGCAGTGGTTAGGTGCCTACAAAGTAACAACTCGGATTTGATTTCCCAGTACCCACATAATGCCGTATACACAAAGTAGTGTTTGCATCTGGATTTTGCAGTGGTTGGAGTCCCTGATGTGCCCATTCTGTCTGCTGTCTCTCTTCTCTCTCTGTTTTTCTTTGCTTGCATATATATATATATATATATATATATATATATATATATATATATATATATATATATATACACACACACACACACACACACACACACATACATACACACACACACATATATATATTATGTTTAAAAGATGGCATAGTAAGATCCAAAACAAGTAGGGACAAATTCAACTTCTATAGCTACATGTCAGGCATCTATGATCTGTGATGAAGTCCAACCCATTTCCACTGGAGCCAGCCCAACCCACACTCAGGAGGGGCACATGTATGTATCTAACTTGGGGCCTCAGAAACCTTCATTTCTTTCTGTGCCACATCCTTCTACTCATACCAGTCCATTTCTTCTAAAGTCAAGTTCTCAGGACATAGGAAGAACGCATCCAGCTTCTCACACAAATTACCTCTAGCTGAATCTGGACAGGGCTCTTTTTCTCCTCAAAAGCCAAGCCTCACAGTCCACAGTTCTTTCTGTATTTAGGTCTTTCAACTCTCACAAGAATCCATCAAGCTCTATTTACAGCACTGCAAGGTGTCTATTAGTTCTTGGTTTCAAATCTCTCTACATTCTTATAGAAAATCAGTTCCAAAAGCAACATCTTTAGGCTTCTAGCAGCAAAGACCCCAATGCTCTGTTAGCATGTGATCTCTGGTTTTGTTGTAGGTATCTCCATGTTTCTGGGACAAAATATCCAAACAAAAGCAGTTGAAGGGGGCTGGAGAAATGGGTCAGTGGTTAAGGTTTGATTTCCCAGGACCCATGTAAGCTAGATTCACATCTGCAGTGGCTAGAGGCCTTGGAGTCCTGATTCTATCTGCCTCTCTCTTTCTCTGTCTCTTAAATAAATAAATATTTAAAAAAATTTTAAAAAAGCAGTTGAAGGAATGAAAGGGTTTACTTTGGCTTATAGTATCAAGTGTCATGATGATAGAGGAAAGTATAGCACAAGAGACTAGACATTACTTCCACATCAGCAGCTGGAAAACAATAGAAAAAGAGTGGGCTGAGTTAGCAGTAGCAATCTGTAGGCCAAAAAGTCTCAAAGTCTGCCCCCAGTGACACACTTCCTCCAGCAAGGCTCCACCTCCCAAACTGCCACTAGCTAGTGACGAAGCACTGAAAACACATGAACTTATGGGGGTCCTTGGATTCAAATTACCATAGGTTTCCTACATTACCACTGCTACATAACACTTATGGAAAGCCATTGTTTTTGAGGATTGTACTTTTTTTCTTTTCTTTTTTTTTTTTTGAGGTAGGGTTTCATGCTAGCCCAGGCTGACCTGGAATCCTGGAATTCACAATGTAGTCTCAGAGTGGCCTCAAAGTCACAGCAATTCTCCTACCTCAGCATCCTTGATGCTGGGATTAAAGGCATGTGCCACCACATCCAGGAGAGGTGGGGGGGGGGGTGGAGAATGCATGACTGCATCAGGGCCTCTAGCTGCTGCAAAGAAACTCAAGACACATATTCCACTTTGTACTTTTGGCTTTATGTGGGTACTGCTGAATCAAACGCAGGTCAAGTGAACTCCAGATGCATGTGCCAACTTGTGTATCTGGCTTTATGTCAGTACTGCAGAATTGAACCTGGATCCTTTGGCTTTGTAGACAAGTGCCTTAACCACTAAGTCATTTATCCAGCCCCATTTTACTTTATTTATTTTATTTTATTATTAATTTGTATGGATACATCGTGTGTTGGTACTGTCTTTTCCTTCCTTCCTGCCTCCATTTCACTGAGGGTCCTTCTCAGTGAGGTTGCTGGTATTCCTCATGGGGTTGTGGGTTATGTGTTGTGAGAGCAGCACTTGGTTATGGTGGTGGTGGGGTGGAACAATGCCTCTGGTTGTGATGTCCTAACCTGTGGCTCTTACAGTCTTTCCAACTCCCTTCCACAAAATTCCCTGAGCTGTGGTGGGTGTATTTTAAATCTACTTCAGTGATGAGCTCTCAGGAGCCTCCAGATCTCTGTGTTGAGTAACCTCAGCATCTGTCTCCTTCATCTTGGTGCTGATTGTCAGGCTCATGGTGGAAGCAGCACACTTGCTCACCTCCTCAATTCCTTTGTGGCTTCATCTGAGCCTTGACTGAAGTGTGAGGAATGGTTTATCTCTTCGGGTCTCGCTGCCTTCTGAAAGAAAAAAAAATTCTCCAATGGAGAATGAAGTCAGCATAGGTTACAGGTGATAAACATTATTAATGTAGGGGTATTTTAATGAATGTGGCCCCTCTTTTAGCTAAAGACTAGAGGGAACTTGTCATTGGAAACTGTTGCAGTAAGGTTTGCATTGCTGGTGGATATCACTCAACCAAGAACAGCTTGTGGGAGAAAGAGAGGTTTATTTTGGCTTACAGGCTTGAGGGGAAGCTCCATCATGGCAGGGAAAACGATGGCATGAGCAGAGGGTGGACATCACCCCCTGGCCAACATAAGGTGGACAATAGTAATAGGAGAGTGTGCCAAACACTGACAAGGGACACTGGCTAAAATACCCATAAGCCCGCCCCCAACAATACACTGCCTTCAAGAACTCATAATTCCCAAATCTCTATCATCTGGGAACCTAGCATTCAGAATACCTAAGCTTATGGGGGACACCTGAATCAAACCACCACATTCTGCCTCTGGCCCCATAAACTGATAACCTATATTCTGTAAAATGCAATGCATTCAGTCCAGCCTTAAAGTCCCCAAAGTTTTTGTTGATCTTAATGATGTTCACACAGCACCATAATCCAAGGTCTTTTAACTGAGCCATAATACCAAAACATTCCCTCCCAAGCCCATAATGGCACAGAATACAATCACACTGAAAAAGATGACATTGGGCATAACAAAGAAATATTCAACCAAAACGAGATTTAAAACAACCAGGGAAAAATTCAAACTCTGTAACTCTAAGTCCAACTCTAGTCAGTAACAAATCTCCAAGTCTGATCATTCTACTCAGCAACAAGTCTCTGGAATTACAATTCCATCCCTCCAGCTAAGCTACTCACTCACAGTCCTGGAAAACTTCGTCTAGGGCTGGCAATTTTCCTTAGCAGCCATCTCATGGTCCTGCCATCTCCACTGGGTCTCCACTGCAACCCATGGTGCATTCTCATGGCTCCATTGGGTCTCCATGCAGGCATTCAGCAAACCTGCTACACACTGCCCATAGCCATTTCCAAAACACAAGACCATGTTGCAAATTCAATAACCCTCTCTTTCTTGAATTTCTTATATTCCATAACACCAGGTAGGGTGCTAATTTGCTAATCCAGGGGGTAATAAAGCAGACTTTGAAGAACAGGACACTCCTTGAGCATTAAGGTCCTTTCAAAAGAGTCTACATTCTTCCAATTACTCCAATGCATGTCAGATGGCCCAATCTCAATGATTGTAATCTCTCATATAATTGCAGGTAAATGGGTAGCAGTTTCAGCCCAAATATTTCTTTCTGTGCCATGTCTCTGTGCACACACCAGTCCATTTCAATGCACTGCAACCCTGCACAAACTCTCAGGACATGGGCATAACAGCAACCATCTCACACAAACTACTTCTAGCCCAGTCCAAGTAAAGCACTTTCTCACCCTCATAAGCTAAACCTCACAGTCCATAGTTCTTACTACTTCAAGTCATTTAACTCTGACCAGAATAGTCCCTCAAGCTATACTTATAGCACTGCAGGGCATCTCTTAGGTTTCAAATCCTTTCACATTCCTATTGAAAATCAGTTCCAAAAGGCCAAAGTCACACAGTCATGTGTCTAGCAACAACACCACTCTCAGTACCACATTACTGTTGCAGTCAGGTTCACATTGCTGGCAGAAATCACCCAACCAAGAGAAGCTTGTAGGGAAAAAAAGAGGTTTATTTTTGTTTGCAGGAGAAGCTCCATCATGACAGGGAAAAACAATGGCATGACTAGAGGTGGATATCACCCTCCGGCCAACACAATGTGGACAATAGTAACAGGAGAGTGTGCCAAACTCTGGCAAAGGGACACTGGCTATAATACCTATAAGCCCGCCCAACAATACACTGCCTCCAAGAGGTGTTAATTCTGAAATCTTCATTAGCTGGGACCTTAGCATTCAGAACACCTAAGTTTATGGCAGACACCTGAATCAAACCACCACAGAGACCATAATCTTGGTCTCTATAAGATTCTGACCTGGTTCCCAGTTTCAGATATGGTTTCCTTTCCACTGAGTGGATCTCTTAGTCAATCAGAAGGGCATTGGTTACCAACCAAGGCTGTGTGCCACCATTGCTGCATCTTGTCATGCTGGTTGCTTCTAAGTAGCTTAGACCCCTGCTTGCTCACACCATTGTTGGCCACTCATCCCCAGTAGCTCATGCAGCACTTTCATTAAGAATTTTTTTAATGTATAATTTTTAATAATTGTATTATTACTGAGTTTCCATTGTGATCCAAGGCCATGGGTTTTATGGGTTCATACAGATTAAGAAACCATAAGATGGCAGATGACTGATGCTGGAAGGTGTGTGGACTTTATGCTGTCTAGCACAGGTTTGGTTGACTTCTTGCTACCTGTAACAGAAAATACAAGTTGCTCAGCTTGGTTGCTGTGTAGAACCTTTTGTTCTCAGCCTATTGAGTCTCCTTACACAGTTATAGGAGGATGCATGGTGTACTGGCAAGAGTGTAGGCCATAGAGCTGTGTGTAGGTTAGGTCCTGGTGGTGTCAGGTTAGTAACTTGTTGTCCTTTGATGAGTTATTTCCCTGTCCAAGTCTCTCTTTCCTTAGTTCCATATATGGGTAAAGGACTAATTATAGTTCTGTTTTCTGTTATGTTCTCTATAACTAGTTCCATTCCTGTTTAAGTCCCCTCCAACATAATTCTGTAATTCCTATTCATTTTTCAGACCTTTCTGGACATTTAAATCTTTGTTACACATAAGCCTCTTGTGAAGATTGTGTGATGTCACATACCAGTAGTTAAATATTATTATGAAGGAAGTTATGATGAACAGTCACATGGATGTGCAACTGCCCTGCTTAAGACCCTGATTGTAACATTTTCACAGGGTCATAAGATATTACCTTACTCTCTTAACCTCCCTTCTCTTTCCCTCCCTTTCTTTTATTTGTAATATTATTTATTTATTTATCTATGAGAGAGGGAGAGAATGAGAGTGAGAATTGGAGCACCAGCGTCTCCTGCCACTGCAAACAAACTCTAGACACATGCACCACTTTGTGCATCTAGAGTTGTGAGTGCTGGAGAATTTAACCCAGGTGGTCAGACTTTTTAAGCTAGTGCCTTTTACTGCTGAGCCATCTCTCCAGCCTCATTTACTTATTTTTTTATTCCTTTGATTTAGGGTCTTGCTCTAGCTCACACTGACCTCGAATTCACTATGGCCTCGAACTCACAGCAATTCTCATACCTCTGCCTCCTGAGTGCTGGGTTTAAAAGCACATACCATAATGCCTGGCTTTCTTTTTAGTTTTTTGAGGTAGGGTTTCACTCTAGCTCAGGCTGACCTGGAATTCACTATGTAGTCTCAGGGTGGCCTCGTACTCATGGAAATCCTCCTACATCTGTCTTCTGAGTGCTGGGATTAAAGGTGTGTGCCACCACGCCTGCAACTGGCTTCTTTTTTTAAAAAAAAATAAAAAAAAAACCAAGGTCACATGTTGTTCAGGCTGGTCCCCAACTTGCTATATAACTGAGGATAACTTGAACTCCAAGATCATCCTGCCTCTACCTCCTGAATGCTGACTTTACATTCAGGCTTTTGCCAACATCCCCAGTTTATGCAGTGCTGGGGATTAAAGCCAGGGATTCCTGCATGCTAAGCAAGTACTCTCCCAACATTCCCAGCCCTGAGATTTAATTTTTGCAATAATCAATGGAATGGTGGCTGGGGATATTGGAAACTTAACATTGTGATCTTGCCTTTTAGAATATTTTTTCATGTCTTTTTAAAAAAATTTTTTTTTGGTTTATTTTTATTTATTTATTTGAGAGTGACAGACAGAGAACGAGGCAGAGAGAGAGAGAGAGAATGGGCGCGCCAGGGCTTCCAGCCACTGCAGATGAATTCCAGATGCATGCGCTCCTTGTGCACCTGGCTAACGTGGGTCCTGGGGAATCGAGCCTTGAACCAGGGTCATTAGGCTTCACAGGCAAACGCTTAACTGCTAAGCCATCTCTCCAGCCCTTCATGTCTTTGTTTTGACAGTACTGACTTACAACTTTTTTTTTTTTCATTTTTGCATGTGGATATGTGTGGCATGCATCTATGTTTGTATTACATGTATGTGGAGACCAGGAGTTGATGTAAGATGTCTTTCCCTTTCATTCTCCACTTTATTTATTATGGCAGGCTCTCTCACATGGGACCCAGGGCTTACTGATTGAGCTAGTCTTCTAGCCAGTTTGTGCATGGAATCCTTTATTTCTGCCTCCCAAGTGTTGGGTATGCAAATGAGATGTTATACCTACCCAACATTTATGTGGGCGATAGAGATCCAAATCAAGTCCTCATCTTTTTGTGGGAAGCACTTCATCTCTTGAGACATATTGAACACAATCTTTGTCTTCATAGTATTCTGACCTGGTTCCCAGTTGCAGATATGGGTCCTTTCCATTGAGCAGATCTCTTAGCCAATCAGAAAGCCATTGGTTACGCACCAAGGCTGTGTGCCACCATTGCACTCTTGTGTACTTCTTGTCAAGCTGGTTGTTTCTGAGCAGGTTAGACCCTTGGTTTCTTAGACCGTTGTTGGCCACTTCCCCCAGTAACTCATTTAGTACTTTCCAGCACTAGAAGGGCTGTCTGGGGATGGGGTCTCTTCTGGATTCAAATTTCTCCACATTCTGTGTTGGCAGCATATTGTGTCTTCAGCAATAGGGTCTTAACTTTTGCCTCAGGCAGGTAATCAAGTGTTTTGACAGAGCCTGTCTTGTTTTGGGACCTTGTAAAAACTGAGAATTATGGGCCAGAGGAAAACCTTTTTAAGGTTAGGCTTCATTCCAGCCTCTCAAGGGCCCTGAATTTATGGAGGTATGCTTTATGGCCAAATATATTTTGGAGAAAGTTCTGTATGCTGCTGAGAAGAATGTGTATTCTGTAGTATTGGGGTGGAATGTTCTGTAGATGTCCATTAGTTCTAGTTGATCTATGGTGTTGTTGAGCTCTACAGTTTCCCTGTTAATTTTCTGCTTGGATAATATGTCTATTTATGATAGTGGAGTATTGAATTTCCAACTATGATGGTATTGGTGTTTATTTCTGTTTTAGTGTCAAGTAGGTTGTGTTTTATAAACTGTGGTACACCTGCGTTTGGTGCATGTAGATTTATGATTGTGATGTTATCATGTTGGATCATTCCCTTGATGAGTAAGAAGTGGCCTTCTTTGTCCTTTTTGATTATTTTCAGTTTGAAGTCTATTTTTAAAATTTATGTTTGTTTCGAGAGAGAGACAGAGACAGAGACAGAGACAGAGAGAGAGAGAGAGAGAGAGAGAGAGAGAAAGAAGAGACGAGAAGAGAAGAGAAGAGAAGAGAAGAAAAGAGAAGAGAAGAGAAGAGAAGAGAAGAGAAGAGAAGAGAAGAGAAGAGAAGAGAAGAGAAAGAGAATGGGTGTTCCAGGACCTTCAGCCTGCTGTGAATGAACTCCAGATGCATTCACCACCTTGTGCACATGTGCGACATTGTGTGCTTGTGTCACTGTACATCTGGCTATGTGGGACCTGGAGATTTGAACCACTTTCTGCATGTGGTTTTATGTGTTTGGAAATTGAACCCTGGGCCATCATGCTTTGCAATCAAGTGACTATAACCACTGAGCAATCTCCCAAGATCATTACAGAATCTCAAAACAAAACTTTAGCAGTTGCTTTCTAGTTGCAGATCTACCCATGCCAGAGTGAGCAGTTTTCCTTAGCAGCCTGGCATCTTCCAAATCCTGTGGTCTCTATTGCAACTCATGCTTCATCTTCACAGGTCTGTATCATGGCCTCACAGAGCCTTCACATAGAGACTTCAACCTTGCCCTTACTGCACAGTGGCCATCTCCATAACCATATGACTTCCTGACCCCTCTTTACTATATACATCCAAAACCAATGCCAGGTGGGCTACCAAATTTGTTAATCCTTGGGGAATAAAGCTAACTTTGAAGACCACACAACTTCTACATTCTTCTTTCAGACCTCCTCATCACATATCCTCTCATCCCAATGCAGAGCAGCTGGCCAATCTTCAATGGTGGTAACCTTTTTACAACTATATGCTCTTACTCTCTTTCATTGGAAAAAAAAAGACCAGTCTATTGGGCTTTCCCCAAACACAAAATTAAAAAAAAAAATAGGCTGAAGAGATGGCTTAGTGGTTAAGGCATTTTCCTTCAAAGCCTAAGGACTCATGTTCGAGACTCCCCAGATCCCACTTAAGCTAGATTCAGAAGGTGATGCATGAGCAAGGTCACACATGTGCACAGGTGGCACATGTGTCTGGAGTTCAATTACAGTGGCTGGAGGCCCTGGAATGCCAATTTTCTCTTTATCACATGCTTGCTCACATACACACACTCTTGTTTTCTCTCATTAAAAACAAACAAACTGGGCTAGAGAGATGGCTTAGTGGTTAAGGCGTATGCCTGTGAAGCCAAAGGACCCAGGTTCAATTTCCCAGTACCCATGTAAACCAGATGCACAAGGGGGCACATACATCTGGAGTTCATTTGCACTGGCTAGAGGACCTACCACACCAATTCTCTGTCTGTCTCTTTCTATCTGCTTGCAAATCAACAAAACAAAACAAAACAAAACAAACAAACAAACAAAAACATTTGTAGCTGAAGCTGTTGTAGTCTCCGTGCCTAGAATCTGAACCTTCTCACATTTCCTGCACCAAGCACACCAGTCCATTACTTGTAAATTCAACTTTTCTCAAGTTTTCAGGATGGAGCAGAACACAGCCAGAGTATCACATGAATTGCCTGTGTTCTGCTGTGGCAATGTACTTTCTTTCTCCTCTGAAACCTCATAAGTAGATCCTCCACATCTCACAGTTCTTTCTTCAATTAGGTTATGGTGGAGAAAGAATGGCAGACCAGATGCTGGGCATCACATCTTGTCACATCAGCTAGGAGGTAGGAGCATGAATGAGTGAGCTAGTGAACACCCAGTAGACAAACCACAGGGTTTGCCCCAGAGGCACATCTCCTCCTAAAAGGCTCCATTTCCAAGAGGCTTCTCCAGCTAGACTGAGTATAAGCCTTACTCACAAGCACATAATGCTATGGGGATAGACTCCATATTCAAATTACCACAAAAGCCAATTACATATTTAAGACAAATGTGTTGTAATGTATACTTTTTGAGTCCATCATGGTAGAGAAAGCTGGTTCACTCCATCATACATCCACACCAGAGAGGCAGGAATAAAAGCCAGCAAGCAGAATGGAATTTCAAAGGGGAAAGTGTGTGTGTGGGTGAGGGAATTACCATGGAATATTTTTTTATAATCATGGAACATGCTAATAAAAATTAAAAAATAAAAGCCAGCAAGCATGAACAGACAGAGCTCATACTGGCTCTCAAGATACCTATTAAGGCTGAACGCAAGATCTTCCCCTAGTGACATACCTCCTCTAGAAGTGCTCTACCTGCTGAACACTTAGTAGGAAGCTAAATCAAAAAATACCTAAGGCTATGGGGCACATACATTTGCATTCAAACCACTACATCCCAATCTCTTAGTAAATAGCTACAGTCCTTAGTAAAAGGGGCAAAAAGGAGGACACCTATTTGCTCTTTAAATGGCCTTGTTTTCACTCTGATTTTGTTACTGACAGCAAAATTAGACTGACATAATGGTATATCAGGGACATATACCTATAATTATTAATTCTGACTGCCAACTTGATTGTATTGAACAATTCCTAGAGGATTAGTGAAACACACCTCTGAGTGCATATGATTCAGTTTTCAGAGACAAATCACATAGGCTCTGACAAAATCAATGTCTTAATATATTGATGGATTTAAAACATGATGACACTGGGTGTGACGGTGTACACCTTTACTCTCAGCACTTGGGAGGCAGAGGTAGGAGGATTGTCTTGAGTTTGAACCCACTCTGACACTACATAGTGAATTCCAAGTCAGCCTGGGCTAGAATGAAACCCTACCTCACAAAAAATAAATAAATAAGAAAACATATGGCATTAGTAGGTAGGAGGTATGGCCTACTCCGAGGAAGTAGGTCACTGGGGCCATATCCTTGGAACTACATCTTTTTCTGGCTCATTTTTATTAAATATTTTGTTTTATTTGCAAGCAGAGAGGAATAAAGAGAGGCAGAGAGAAAATGAGCATACCAGGGCCCCCAGCCACTGCCAATGAACTCAGTATGCACATGACACTTTATGCATCAAGCTTTTAATTGGGTACTGGGAAATTGAGTCAGGATTGTTAGGCTTTGCAGGCAAGCATCTTAATTGCTGAACCATCTCTGCAGCCCTGATAGTGCCTTATTTTATGCTTCCTGGTCTGTCACGAAATGAACAGCTCCTCTCTACTACATGCTCCTAGCACAGGCTTTGTCACAAGTTTGTTTGCCCAGCCTACTATGAACAGAGAGAACCAAACCAGGAGCCGAAACAGATTCATTCTTCCTTATTTCTGCCTAGATTTTGGTTACAGACTATGGTGGTTTGATTCAGGTATCCCCCATAGACTTAGGTGTTCTGAATGCTATGTCCCCAGCTGATGGGGTAATTTGGGAAGTAAAGCCTCCTGGAGGCAGTGTATTGTTGGGGGCAGGTTAAAGGGTGTTATACCCAGCTTCCTCTTGCCAGTGTTTGGCACACTCTCTTGTTGCTGTTGGTAATCTGATGTTGGCCAGGAAATGATGCACATCCTCTGCTCATGTCATGGTTCTCCCCTGCCATAATGGTGCTTCCCCTCAAGTCTGTAAGCCAAAATAAAACCTCACCTGCTACCCCCAAAACCTGTCCTTGGTCAGGTATTTTCTGCCAGAAATGAAAACCTGATTGTAACACAGACATACAGGGCTAATAAACAAACACTACACACAACCCCCTTTATTTGTTTTCTCAAGGTAGGTTTTTGCTCTAGCCCAGGCTGACCTGGAATTCACAGTGATCCTCCTACCACAGTCTCCAGAGTTGTGGGTTTAAAAGTGTGCACAACCATGTCTGTCCCCTTTTCCTGCCACACCTTTTTGAGATAAGCTCTCATTTTCTAGCTCTGCCTGGAACTCACTGTGCAGCATCCCAGGTTGGCCTTAAACTCCTGGTGACTCTTTTGCCTCAGTTCCCAGAGTGATGGAATTTCAGTCACATGCCATTATACTCAATAATCATGTGGTTCTAAAGCCTGGGAAGCCATTTTGCAGGATAAATTTGAAGTAGGCTAGGATAATGAAGATACTGTATATATACACAATGAAATTCTACTCAGCAGTAAAGAAACATGATGCAATGAAATTTGTAAGAAAATGGACTTGGATCAGATAATACTATGAACTCACACAAGCACAGAAAGACAAATGCCACATGTTCTCCCTCATCTGTGATTCCTAACCTGGAACACCTTGAGTTATAGGCATACCTGACAGGCAACTCAAGCATCAGATAATAGAGATGGAAGTTTGTCTGGGAAGGGCAATGGGAGGGTGGAAGAAATACATACAAAACTAAATCCAAAATGAATTCATTTCATAGAAAGCTTTCTTCTGGATAGCATACTAAATGATGCAACCCTCAACAGGAGTAGGCAGGGTTTGTAAGGTAAGAAGGTCCCAGAAAAGGGTGAAAAGAAACCTAGCCCTAAAACATTTGGCATTGGCTTCATAACTACAAGTACCAGAAGTTGGATACAATCCACATTGAGCTGTTGATTGGAGAGACCTACGAGGTCTCCAAAAACAAGACAGGCTTGTGTCAAAGCACTTGATTACCTGCCTGAGGTAAAAGGTAAGACCCTATTGCTGAAGACACAGAACATGGAGCAATCATGTGGGAATCTAGAAAGAAGCTGGTTCCCAGATGGTCTTGCCCATGTAGTGCTGGAAAGTGATACATTAGCTGCTATGGAAAAATGGTCAACAATCTTGTGTGCTAACAGGACACATTGCTATACCAAAGCAATCAGCTTGACACGATGTGCTGTGAGCTTCCTGACCAGCAAGATAAGAACGACCAGCAAACAAAGATCCTTCTCGATCACACTTTATTGGAGAGCCTCTTGGTTAACAGAAAAGTTGATGGCGAGGGGCCGGGGCGCAGGAGTGTAGCTGCTTTTATAGGGTGTAATACTACAAGTCACCTACGGATTGGCCGCCCCCTGCTCACCCACCACCCAGGGCCACGGGATAGGCCCAGGATGCATTACATCATGTGCACGTGCAGCATCAAGCAAGACTGTCGCCAGGATATGACCAAGTAGGGGGTTGTTCGTCACCACTCTCAGCAGGAAGTCAGCGCCATCTTGTAATGGCGTCTGTAGCCGCTCCCTGCAGCTCCTCCTTTTTTGTTTAATAAAATGGCCAAGTGTAAATAGAAAACATGCCTTCCCGATCAGGTCCGCACCTCATGATGTGTTGACCGATCAAGGGAAGAAGTCCAACCTCCCCTTCCTCAGTGCAATGGGACAGGTCCCCTGAGAGTGCAAAGGCGGCGGTCAAACGAAAGCTACCATATTCCTGCCCATCCTCGTGCAATGGGTACTCTGAGACCCCGAGGGTGCAAGGGCCAGGGAAGCTATTTGTCTTTTAAAGCTGCCAGCCAGATTTGGGGAGAGGAGCCACATTCTAAGGCAGCGAGCGCTTGTGAAATGACCATTTTATCTCTCCTAGTTTGGGTTCGCAGGCGACAGACCAACCATAGGCAAAGCACACACCCTCCTAAGCAGCATACCAGAAACATTCCAGTTCCTACCCATTCCTTGAAATAGGAGAATGCAGATGATATCCAAGAAGTAAAGCCTTCTGCCAAGCTAAGATCCACTCATGTGGAATTAATATGTACTATAGCTTGTCTTAATTCCTCCAATTCCCTACCAAATTCCTTAGACCAATTTTGCGAGAGGGCTAGCGACAAACTACAAGACAGATTAGCAGCTCTGGTGAAGTTTTCATAAGGGACACTAGTAACACACAATGCATTATACTTCCATTCACATCCCAGCTGAGCTAGCTGCCAAAGGACATCAACCTGTTCTTGGACTAAATCTATTCTTTGGTTTAAAATTTGGATACCACCCTTTAAGTGAGAATTTAAAGCTGTCTCAGTGTCTAAGGCCTCTGAGGTAGAAGTAGCCAAGTTATTCAAAGTTTCAGCCGTCTGTACTGAGGAAGCTATGGCCACACCCGCCGCAGTAGCGGCAGCAGCTATCGCAGCCACGGCTGCTATAACTGCTGCTGTGATGCCAAAATCCCTTTTTTTCCTAAATAAAGTCAGCGTGCTGGGAGCTTCCACAGGCACAGGGACCCAACGAGGGACCCTAAGGACCATAGCATTCTTAAACTTTGGAGTATCCCAGCATTGGGACAAGAGGCAGGAGGTATTGGAGCAGCTACTAAAGGAGGAATTACTGAGGACAAACATAAACGGTGGGTGAATGCAAACTGGTGCCGGGGAGAAAGTAGCATTTCTTGCGTTAGTTTGGCACCCATGTCCAATGCTCATAATTCCCACTGTGGTGTTGATAGTTTTGTATAAAGCATCCCAGTTCTCATCAGCTTCCTCCACCACCTGCTCCTTCTCACTAAAGACTGCAGTCACATTATTACAAGCAACTTGTCCTCCCTGTAATAACACAAAAGGTGTGAAATCAGTACAGCTTTCATTTGTTCCACACAAAATCCACTTTGAAAATGGATTATACCTTCTATCTTGTCTGAAAAATCCCCCAGTCCATAAGGCCGGATAGGGATGGGGACCCCTCATGTCCGGGGAGAAATTAAAGAGTTTTCCCTTACTCGTCCAGCCAACACTGGTAGACTGACAGTCAGACCACGGCCAGGTTTCCCCTTCATCACTTCCCCAACAATGAGGAGCAAGTCGTGGTTGGTATGCTTTGTCTGATATGTTTACACCAACCAGAAATGTTCCATTAAGCCAGATTGCCAATTCAGTATAGGTATAGTTACCAAATTTATATTGGGAAGTCTTATTCTCTGGACCATACCAATCATTACGTCTCTGTTGGTCATTTGTTTCCCAAATCATGTCCCTGTGGAACCAAGCAAAGGCTTGTTTCTTTAAGACCATATAGTCCTCATAAGTCGGATCAAGCGTAAAGCACAATGTCCCCGATGCCTGGAAACTCTGCTGTTCTCCGATAGAAACGGAAGAGGTGTCTTTCCTCACCATGGGAAGACCCAGTTCCTTCTCTGTTGTAAAGAAACGGGGAAAAAACCACAGCAGAGTGGTATACTGGCATGGGTTTGGGAAATGCAGACATAATGCCCCAACGCTGTTCTCCCCTACATTCCAGGCACAGGATGAGGATCATCAATAAGGCTCTCCTTTTCTCCATCCTTCTCTCCATCCTGGTAGGTATCTCTGTCTCCAGGAGCCTCCTGTTGGGGTCGGATAATTGTTTTCACCAAGCGAGCCGGAACCCAATGCGGAGAATCTTGGTCCTGTGGAAAAACACAAACAGCTCCCCTGGATCTTAATATCACAAGATCCGGTCCTTTCCGTTTATTATCCAAGACGTCTTTCCACATCACCATTTCTTTTGGCACAGAAGTTAGAGATTTTCCATGTCTATCAGCTGCGCTGTCACCATGGAAATCCAAAATTAAAAAATTGAGTGTAAAAAGAGCTAAAGATATTCTTTCCTTGGGAGTAGCGTCCTCGGCTATCCCTCTTTTTTGTTTAAATAAAAGAGCTTTTAAGGTCTTATTAGTTCTTTCTACTATTCCCTGGCCCTGTGGGTTATAAGGAAGGCCAGTGGTGTGGGTTACCTGCATTTGAGCACAAAAGGCTCGAAAACCAGCAGATGTGTATGCTGGGCCATTATCAGTTTTTAAATGGCGTGGCTTTCCCCAAGCAGCCCAGGCCCCTAGGCAGTGAGTCTTTACATGAGAGGCCTTTTCGCCTGCCAATGGTGAGGCGAAAATAATACCGGAGCATGTGTCCACTGAAACATGTAGGTATTTTAATCTTCCAAACTCTGGAAGATGTGTTACATCCATTTGCCAAAGGTCTCCAGGACGCAGGCCCCGAGGGTTGACGCCCACATGTGGGGAAGGCAAAAAGGTAACACAAGATTGACAAGACTTTACAATGTTTCGAGCCTCGTTTCTGGAAATGAGAAATTTGAGTCTTAAAGTATTTGCAGGCACATGATATAATCTATGAAATTCTATAGCTGAAGCCTTAGGATCTCCTAAGGAAACCATGGCCAGCCTGGTAGCCCAATCTACCAGGTCATTAGCCTGTGACAGGGGTCCAGGTAGCAAGGAATGGGCTTGGATATGAGAAACATAAAATGGGCAAGTTCGCTGCAGAATTAAAGATTGAAGTTGTAATAGAATATTAGACACTAAACTAGAGGAGCGAACTGAAGCTGCGATCTCTAAATTAGCCACTGCATTGGCCACATACAAGGAATCTGTAAACAAATTAAAGGAAGTGGGGAATGTCTGAAATACCTCCAAGACTATTAAGCATTCAACAATCTGAGGAGAGTCAGGTCTGAACATTCTTACTATAGGCTCCGATCCCTGTACCAGGTAGGCCCCACGACCAGACTTTGAGCCATCAGTAAAGATGGCAGGGGCTGATGTAATAGGCTCCTGAACAGTGATTTTAGGAAAGTAAACCAAATTGTTTTTAACAAAAGACAAAATAGGGCTCTTTGGGTAATGATTATCTATGACATTTGGAAAGGCACACATAAGAATGCTCCAATCATCCACTGTGCCACACAAAATTTGGACTTGTTCCTTAGTGTAGGGAATGATAAGTTTATCAGGCAATTTTGCAAAATGTACTAAGCAATACTTAAGCCCCAAACAGGCCTGCTGAGCTACCAACTGTGGGAAAGTACTGAAGAGTGCGGGCTCCCAAAGAGTTTCTTTTCTTTTTTTTTTTTTGAAGCCATAATAGAAGCCCCTCCTAGCGGAGGCCAGCCGCAACCAGGTTTTTGTTTTAATGAAGCGGCATGTGTCCCCAGGGGAGTTATAGGGTGGGGGTGCGGAAGGCTCTATCGACTGTAAAGGACCACACCCTTGGCCTTGAGGCCCCTTTGTCCGCTCCCTTTTATAACAGGCGGTGGCCTCCTTTAGTCCTTCCTCTTCCCCTTTAAATAATTCTTCTTCTTCCTCCTCTGCAGAATCGGAGTTAGCCTCCTTATCTGTGTCAAGTACATTTACATGTGTAAGCTCCTCAATGGGAGGATAGAGCCTGTTAAAGGCTCCTCTTTTCCCCTGGGGGGGGGCAATTAAAGCGGTATGTGTCTCTAGCAGAGTTATAGGGGGGAGGTGCAGACGGCTCTTTCAAATGCAGAGAACCATCTCCTTGGGCCTGTTTTCCTTTTGTTAGTAGGGGGCGCCTAGGCAGAGATGAATAGTGCCCTTTTGTGACTTCCTTGATTCCTTCCCCCCCCTTTTGTAATGGTTCTTCCTCCTTCTCCTCCTCTAGGTCTGAGTTGGAGGTGATTTCCTCATCTGTCTCAAAAACACTTAAACATACAAGCTCTTCAATAGGGGGATACAGCCTGGTAAAGGCCCCTTTAGTCCCTTTCTCAGGCAAGTGATGACTTATTTCCCCTATCTCTTCAAGCTCCTCCTGCAGGCTTTTATCTTTATCTTGTATATGTTTCTCCTTCTTTATATCTCCTTTTTTCTTAGGCCTAACTTTTGACTCCCCTGAATCAGACTCAGAAAGACTATCCTGATGTCTTGCTAGAGCTTCTCGTCCCCTTTTAATAATTTCTATGTGGTTTCCTTTACTTAAACAAGAATGGATAAGGCGCCAGAATGGCATCGTGCCATTTCCTATTCTATCCTCCTCCTTTGCCCGTTCTAAATCGCGACCTAGCTTCTCCCACGTAAGGAGGGAAAGATCACCCGACACCGCGAACCATGGCGCGATCTCATCTAGGTTTTTGACTATTTTCTTAATGGTCGTGGATGAGATCTTAATGTCCCTCTGCTTAAGCAATTCTTTTATGGGTTGGACAAAATTATCGGGTGCAAAGTTTGTACTCTGAGAATTGCCCATGGCGCACGCTGTTATCTACCAGCGATTTATCCGCCTAACAAAAGAAGCAATACAGTGAGTGACAGATCGAAAAACCTTGTTATCTACCAAGGTCTTTTATTTTCGATTCCGTGCTGCGAGGTTAGTCCTCACCTAAGCAGTGACACTCTCCTCAGGTTCACAGCAACAGCAACACAAAACAAGAAGGAGAAACCACACAAGAAGCCAAATGGCAAGAATAAAATACGGGTCCGTCAATAGATCTAGCATGACTAGGGTAACTTACCGCGGTCTTCCTCTCCGTGTGTCAAGTTCTGGATCCTCTTCGGCCACTCGCCCGATGTCCTTCTGGCACCCGGCGTCCCGGGTTTCTCGGCACCACTTTGCTGTGAGCTTCCTGACCAGCAGGATAAGAATGACCAGCAAACAAAGATCCTTCTCGATCACACTTTATTGGAGAGCCTCTTGGTTAACAGAAAAGTTGATGGTGAGGGGCCGGGGCGCAGGAGTGTAGCTGCTTTTATAGGGTGTAATACTACAAGTCACCTACGGATTGGCCGCCCCCTGCTCACCCACCACCCAGGGCCACGGGATAGGCCCAGGATGCATTACATCATGTGCACGCGCAGCATCAAGCAAGACTGTCGCTAGGATATGACCAAGTAGGGGGTTGTTCGTCACCACTCTCAGCAGGAAGTCAGCGCCATCTTGTAATGGCATCTGTAGCCGCTCCCTGCAAAGATGGACATACCTGTGCAATAGTGGTATCCAGCCTAGGTGGGTAACCAACAGCTCTCTGATAGGCTAAGAGATCTGCTTAATGGAAAGGAACCCTTAGCTAGAACTGGGAACCCAGTCAAAATCCTAAGGAGACCAAAATCATCAACTCCAATAAGAAGCTCCCACTATTCTTTAGTAAAAAAAGAGGCTACACCTACCTAAATCTTTCCTCATTAATAATGCTTATCCCATTGAACCCATGCCCTCAATCTCCTTTGGAAAATCTCTTTTTCTTTTTCAGAAGACAGCTACAACAAGAAGATAAATCACCCTTTGCACATAAGCCAGGGCCCAGGTGAAACCACAGAGTGAGGTGAGATGATCAAGAGTGTTGCTTCAATAATGAGCCTGTCAACAAACATCAGGGTCGTGGAGATGCACAGAGAATACTCAAAACACACCAAAGCAGAAGTCCAGAACCTGATGAAAGGACAATACTGATGTGGATTTAAAACAAACTGACCATGGCTCAGGGAAGTTTGTGGAAGAGGGGATGAAGAGAAGAGCTACACAGAGTGGAAGGGAATATCCAGAGACACTTGCCCACTGTCCCCCCAAACAATGACTAACTGATGCTCTCACATCTATATCCCACAAACCTAGGGGGAGTACCAGCAATCCCACTGAGGAGGGCTCTCAACAGAATGGGGGAAGGGAGAATGGAAATGATGGTACTAACATGTGTCCATACAACTTTCTACTTAACAAAATTAAACAAATAACCAGGCGTGGTGATGCACACCTTTAATCCCAGCACTCAGAAGGCAGAGGTAGGAAGATCACTGTGAATTCGAGGACACTCTGAGACTACATAATGAATTCCAGGTCTAGAGTCAGACCCTACTTTGACCCCCCCAATAAATAAAATAAACAAACAAATAAATAAACAAACTAGGCATAGTGGTGCATGCTTATAAGTTTATACGATGGGTAGGCATGATGATCTGGAGTTTAAAGCCACCCAGGGTTACATGAGACCCCATCTCATGCACTTTGCACTGAGGCTATAGGAATGATGCCTTGAGGACATGCCAGGAATTGGCTAGACATCACTTATCATCTCATTATGGTGTAAAATTACAAACTCACTTGAAAAACATTCCCATGAGAAAAGATCATTGCTGGGTCACCCCATAGACATGGGACTCCTAGGGAAGTACGTTTTTAAGGCTCAGTTGCCCATGTCTTCAGCAGCAGCTGCAGTCCAAGGGGTCTGGCTACTGCTTGACCTGACATGAAGCTTGGCATTATTTTTTTTGTGTGTGTTTATTGATGCTGGGTTTTCAGGATGCAACAGTAATTGGGTCATGGAAGCTTGAACAAGCATAGGAAGGCCTCAGAGGTCAGTCATTATGTAGCAGGGTAGGATTTCTTGCAGGCAGCCTCTGCAAGGATAGTATATATATAAGCTGCAGTGGAATTCCTCGGATCTTGGAGATGTTAGAATTGTCAAATATCCGCTGAAGAAAGTTATAACTGGAACCAATACAAGACAGAGGCATGTGGACTACAAATAGTAGGGTCATATGGGTGAGAATGTACTAGTCTTGTGAAGCTCACTTCATGCTGCCATGTGTCTCAGATAACAGACATGGAATTACAGGATTTAATGTTTCTCCTGCTGAATTTTGTTTTGCTTTAGTTCACTCTAAATTCAGGATTCTGAAATCACAATAAAAGTCTGTTATGTATGTATAGCCCTACTTATGTAATTCAGAGTTATATAGCTATTTCTGTATGGGTAATATACAAAGAGATGAGATGGGAGTATCACCTTGGAATTGTTTCTCTATTCTTTTTTTGTTTTTGTTTTTGTTTTTATTTTTGGAGATAGGGTTTCACTGTAGCCCAGGCAGACCAGGAATTCCTCAAGGTGGCCTGGAACTCATGGTGATCCACCTACCTCTGCCTCTCAAGTGCTGGGATTAAAAGCATGCACCACCATGCCTGGCACTATTCATCCTTTTTATATTTTATTTGACAGAGAACGAAAGAGAGAGAATGAATGGGTTAGCCAGGACCTCTAGCTGCTGCATATGAACTCAAGACTCATGGCCCACCTTGTGCATCTAGCTTTATGTGGGTACTGAGGAACTGAACCTGGGTCCCTAGGCTTTGTAAGTAAATGTCTTAACTGCCTGGCCATCTCTCTAGCCCCTATTCATCCTTTTTGCAATGGCAATGTGTACTCTGAGCTCTTGTATGCTGGTAGCATGCAACTTGTTGAATTTTTTTAGATGCTTACTTCTCAGTTTGCCTGAGTATAAAAAGAAATTTTGGACTTGTCTTTGGAACAATGTTGGAACTGTTAAGAATTTTGGGACTCTTGAAGATAGACTAAACACTTTGCACTATGAGATGGTAATGAGTCTTTAGGGGTCCAAGAACAGAATGTTATAGTTTGAATATGAGATGTTGCCTATGGGCTTGTGTTCTGAGTGCTTGTTGCATAGATGGTGGCACTATTTTGGGAAATTCTTGAAACTTTAGGAGGTGGGCCTAGCTGGAGGAAGTAGTAAACTGAAAGTAGGGCCTTGGGAGTATATTGCTCCTGGTTTATTCCTGCCTGTTCCAAGCTTCTTTTCTGAAATGAGGTGAGGAATTCCCCCTGCCATAT
Source organism: Jaculus jaculus (assembly GCF_020740685.1). Classification (NCBI taxonomy): domain Eukaryota; kingdom Metazoa; phylum Chordata; class Mammalia; order Rodentia; family Dipodidae; genus Jaculus; species Jaculus jaculus. Next base: position 71,388,373 of record NC_059107.1, on the reverse strand, counting down.
GCTCCCACCACCATGATGTCCTACCTAAGTGCATGGAACCAAGTGCCCATACACAAACTCTTCTGAAACTTTGAGCCAAAAGAAACTATTGCTTCATTGTTTCTGTCAGGTATCTTGGTCACAGTAATGAGGAACTAACATAGTATCACAATATTTGCATTTCAATACTCCATTTTGAAGATTCTATTATTCAAATTTGGGGGATCATCTCCACAGTGATATCTTTATAAATAATCTAGATATGGAAAAATACAGGATTCTAAATATACAATAGATATCTATTATTCATTCAGACAAACCTCATTGTGCACTTAGCTGTTCCTGTATGTCAACTATTACACCAAGAAAAGTTTACCTTCTGCCTCTTTCTCTGTTAGCCCAGGCTGTTTATTAAATACTTTGAAGCTCCCTTTCCCTAAAAAGAACATGACACTAACCACTCAATAGCTGAGTACTGTAACTTTTAATAATTTAAACTTAAGTATTTAATAATTTAAATGCTTGTGTTACATGTAGTTTATCAAGTATGTGGCTTAGAGAGCAGTATATGAGATTATTCATTTTATTTATTTATGAGAGAGAGAGAGAGAGAGAGAGAGAGAGAGAGAGAGAGTGTGTGTGTGTGTTCCAGGGCCTCCAGCCACTGCAAATGAATTCCAGATGCACGGACCCTCTTGTGCATTTGGCTTATGTGGGTCCTGGGCATCAAACCAGGGTCCTTTGGTTTTACAGGTAAATGCCTTAACCACTAAGCAATCTCTCCAGCTCCATAGTATCTTTTCCAGCAAACACCTTTAACCACTGAGCAATCTCTTAAGCCTCACAGTATCTTTTCATTTATAAGTGCTCTTGAGGCAGTTTAAGGGCTAACTGGGCTCCTGAAAGTAAACTAAAAGTGGCCAAAGATGAGAAATATCCTTGAGCCTATAAAGGGAAATCAGACTTTAAAAAAAACAAAAAACAAAAAACAAAAACAAAAACAAGAAAAATCAAAACACTTAGAACCTTGCATGGTGGTGAATACCTTTAGTCCTAGTACACAGATAGCAGAGGTAGGAAGACTGATGTAAATCCAAAGCCAGCTTGGAACTACAGAGTGCATTCCAGACCAGCCTGGGCTAGAGTGACAGCCTATCTAGAAAAAAACACAACAACAACAAAAAAACTTGGATCAAAGTCACCAGGCAGGTTACTTTCCCAGGATTCCTCCTGTTTTATAGCTTTGCCTTCTTTTCTTTCCTTCTCTTAAGCTCTATAATACTGTATAGTAAGATCCTTCTAAACCTCAACTTCTGTGGTCTGCAGATTTAATTCTTGAATTTATAAGATAAGAATCAGTGGGAGTTTTGTGTGACAGTGATTGTTTGGTCCCCTAAATCCTGGGTTAAAGGCCAACTAAGAGCTGAAAATGGCTCTGTTGGTCTCAAATGCACTCCAAATTTTCCTAGTTTCCTGCCAAGGAACAGACTTACAGAAATGCTTGATTAATTTAGGAAAGCTTCTGAACATTTTTTCCCTATGTAGTTAGAATAGTTGTCCCCTTTGATTGTCACATTGTATGTATGCCAACTCATAAGTTCTATTCAAAAATCTAATAGAGAAGCTGGGAATAGTGGTACATGTTTATTATCTCAGCCCTTGGGAGGCATGAGGATTAGGACTTGAAGGCCAGCCTGGCTACATGACAGTGTCTCAAAAAGATCAAATGACAAAAACAAACAAAACACAGAAAAACATACGTACATGCCAGGTGGAACTTGACATAGACAATGTAATAATATTTTTCAAGGTAAGGTTTTGGCAGCATTTTCTCATTAGCACTTCTCCTACTATCATAGAGGCTCAGCTGACTGAGTTCAGCAAGTTGGTGCTTACTGATGATAAGGGACATACACATGGAAAGATGCCATGTGAGGACAGAAATTGTACTTCTACAATCAAGGAACACCTATAATTTTTTGCAAACTCCAGAAAATTAGTGCAAGATCCAGTCTTCCTCACAAGTGTAAAAAGAAAACAACCACATTTTCAACCTCCAGAACTATAAATAGATTTGTGTTTGTCACTTATTTTGCAATAATTTGCCACTGCAGCCCTACTACAGCTACATGTAGTTTGTTAAAAATATATAGTAGAGGGCTTAGCAGTTAAGGCACTTGCCTGTGAAGACTAAGCACTCAGGTTCAATTCCTCAGAACTTAGAAAAGCCAGATGCACAAGGCGGTGCATGCATTTGGAGTTTGCTTGCAATCGTTTGAGGTCCTAGTGTACCCATTCTCTCTATATAATAAACAAAAATAGTAGAAATATGGACTCTTGACATGATTTTGCATGTAATCTTTTTTGTTTCTTTTTTTTGGGACAAGAGTCTTAAGTAGTTTAAGATAGCTTGAAACTTGTTATGTAGTTGAAGCTGGCCTTGAATTCCTGATCCTCTTGCCTATATTTGAGGTTACAATGTTGTTTCCACCAGGCTGAGTCTTTCAAATTTTTAAATGAGTCATTAAAACATATTTATACATAACTAAAATACAATTTAGAATAATAACTTCTTTATTGTTTTGGAGAAAGTGAACTCCAGATGCAGTTTACATTTGGTAAACTGGCCCTCAAAACTCAATTTTTGGGCTGGAGAGATGGCTTGGCAGTTGAGGTGATTGCCTGCAAAGCAAAGAGCCAGGTTCGATTCCCAAGTACCCAGGTAAAGCCAGATGCACAAGGTGGCACATGTATTTGGAGTTCATATGCAGTGGCTAGAGGCCCTGGGACACCCCTTCTTTCTGTCTCTGCCTTTCTCTCTCTTAAATAAATAAAAAAAAACTTGACTTCTAAGTCATTTTGAGTGACTTTAGTAGAATCCTGAGTATTCAAAGAAAAGTTATTCTTATCTTAGGTGTCATTGAAACTGTGGGTACTATGTTGCAAAATAGGTTACCTAGTGGGATGTGAGTTAGTTGAATAAGGTGTTGTGTTTTATAACTTTTTTTTTTATCTGTTACCATGTTCAACAGAATGTCTCATGTATTATTTGTTGCTAAATAAAATGGTGTCACTTAAATGTTCCAACTTCCAATTTTGAAAATGACTTCTTCAGTCTTTGCCTTAGGTCATTTTACATAACTGTTTCTTATAGTACTAACTTATAACAGTATATTCAATGCACTAATCTCACATTTTATTGAACACAATTTTTGGTCATTTGAATCTTCAAATACATGACATCTCTTTCTTGTGAAACAATTCACTACTGCTGCTGCTGCTTCTTTTTTTTTTTTTTTTTTTCCCCAAGGTAGTGTCTCACTGTAGTCCGGGCTGACCTGGAATGCACTATGTAGTCTCAGGGTGTCCTCGAACTCGCAGCAATCCTCCTACCTCTGCCTTCCGAGTGCTGGGATTAAACGCCTGCGCCACCACGCCCAGCACCACTGCTTAATTCTGAATCTTGAGTTTTATTTTATTTATTTATTTATTTTTAACTTTTTTTTTTTAAAATTTATTTATTTGAGAGCGACAGACACAGAGAGAAAGACAGATAGAGGGAGAGAGAGAGAATGGGCGCGCCAGGGCTTCCAGCCTCTGCAAACGAACTCCAGACGCGTGTGCCCCCTTGTGCATCTGGCTAACGTGGGACCTGGGGAACCGAGCCTCGAACCGGGGTCCTTAGGCTTCACATTTTTACAGGTAGGAAATGGTGAGCAATATAGAAGGAAAATATGGGTTCATGCTTTTCATTTGTTTTAGGTGAGTTTTAAAGGCTCACAGTTGTCTGTAAAGGGAGTTGTTTAAGGTAACAGCCCTGGTCTATTATGTAGGTTTTTCCAACCTAGATAAAAAAAAAAAAAAAGAGCTCAAGTCCCACCTTTTGCAGTGAACAGCTGATTCTGTTTTCTGTTTTCAGCCAATGGAGATCAGATATTTCAGAAGGAAACTGGGTGAGTCATCCTCTGCAGATAAGCTGAAATATTAATAGTTCCACCTCCATCAGGCTCTCCTGCAAGCAAATAGCAAGAGCCCAGCCAGAGAAGCTTTCTAGCAAGCCAGCCGGTTTGGATTTGAAAGGTTCTGAAATTTATTAACAGTTATAAAGTTTATTTGACCTTGCATTTTAACACTGTTTTCCTTTCTTTCTCCAGTTCTTAGGGTTGGGGCGAGTTTTTAGGACAAATGGATTTAAAACCTGCTTGACCATGGACCCCTGACAGAAACCCCTGCAGCGGTGAGTAAATAGGATCCGAGACGCCGCGCACGGGTTTGCACACGTTCCCCAGCTTCAGGGTCATGGCAGGCGGTTTCCCTAACGAGCCCGAGAACTGTATCTGGGGGAACAGGGCCGGGGTCTAGCGGGGGCCTGTCGCTGGCCACCAGGGGGCGCAGAGCACGCCCTCCTCCCGAGGTCACGCTTCTTCCTCGCTCAGAACCGAGTCCGGGCCAGCCCCGGCCGCCAAGAAGGCGCCCTGAGACGCGAAAGCACAGACACCCCGCGCCGGGCCGTAGAGCTGTGCGGCGGAAGCCAGGACAGGACTTCCGGTGGCTACTGGGCGTGGGGCGAGGATCGGGGCGGGACTTCCGCAGTCAACGGAAGTGCGGGCGCGCCAGGTTGGGGTTGTCGGGTCGTATTAGTGCGGAGGCCGTCGGTGTCCGGTCAGTCTGTGGGTCTGTCCTGGGCTCTACTTCGAGGAGACGAACGGGTTGTATACGACCAGGGCTGGTCCCTGACGGCGGCGAGTGCAGCGGCTCTCTGACAGGTGAGTGCCGCCATCTTCCCAAGCGGTCGGGCTGCGCGTCCTTCCTAGGATGCTGGGGGAGAGTCGGGGTGATGTGGGGACGCGGAGGGCGAGGGACCGGGATGCAGGAGGGGTCGGGGTGATGTGGTGACGGGGAGGACTAGGGACCGGGGTGCAGGAGGGGTCGGTATGATGTGGGGACGCGGAGGGCGAGGGACCGGGGTGCAGGAGGGGTCGGGGTGATGTGGGGACGTGGAGGGCCAGTGACCGGGATTCAGTAGGGGTCGGTGTGATGTGGTGACGGGGAGGGCGAGGGACGGGGTGCAGGAGGGGTGGGGTGATGTGGGGACGCGGAGGGCGAGGGACCGGGGTGCAGGAGGGGTGGGGTGATGTGGTGACGGGGAGGACGAGGGACCGGGGTGCAGGAGGGGTCGGGGTGATGTGGGGACGCGGAGGGCGAGGGACCGGGATGCAGGAGGGGTCGGGGTGATGTGGGGACGCGGCGGGCGAGGGACTGGGTGCAGGAGGGGTCGGTGTGATGTGGGGACGCGGAGGGCGAGGGACCGGGATGCAGGAGGGGTCGGGGTGATGTGGGGACGCGACGGGCGAGGGACCGGGGTGCGGGAGGGGTCGGGGTGATGTGGGGACGTGGAGGGCCAAGGGACCGGGGTGCGGGAGGGGTGGGGTGATGTGGTGACGGGGAGGGCGAGGGACCGGGGTGCAGGAGGGGTCGGGGTGTTGTGGGGTCGCAGAGGGCGAGGGACCGGGGTGCGGGAGGGGTCGGGGTGATGTGGGGACGTGGAGGGCCAAGGGACCGGGGTGCGGGAGGGGTGGGGTGATGTGGTGACGGGGAGGGCGAGGGACCGGGGTGCGGGAGGGGTGGGGTGATGTGGTGACGGGGAGGGCGAGGGACCGGGGTGCAGGAGGGGTCGGGGTGTTGTGGGGTCGCAGAGGGCGAGGGACCGGGATGCAGGAGGGGTCCGGGTGATGTGGGGGACGTGGAGGCCCAGGGACCGGGATGCAGGTGGGGTTGGGGTGATGTGGGGACGCGGAGGGCGAGGGACCGGGGTGCAGGAGGGGTCGGGGTGATGTGAGGACGTGGAGGGCCAGGGACCGGGATGCAGGAGGGGTCAGGGTGATGTGGGATGCGGAGGGCGAGTGACGGGGTGCAGGAGAGGTCGGGGTGATGTGAGGTCGCGTAGGGCGAGAGACCGGTGTGCAGGATTGGTTGGGATGCTGGGACTTGGTAGGCCAGGTACCGGGGTGCAGGAGGGGTCGGGGTGAATGGGGACGTGGAAGGCCAGGGACCGGGGTGCAGGAGTGGTCGAGGTGATGTGGAGGGGAAGGGACTGGGGTGCAGGAGAGGTCAGGTTGGTCCAGGATACTGGGTGACAGAGGGTTGGCTACATGGTGGTGGAGGTTTCGAGATTGAGGAGGGTACTTGGGTTGGTCCCGCGGGCTCTCTTTTTCTTCTCTGGGTCCCAAAGTGGTATCTAGTCTGGCTGTTTGTGCCTTGGGGGAAGCTCTTTTCAAAGACCTTACCTTCATGTCATCCAAAGAGGGGTTATGGCTGGTCTGCGAGGGAGGAGGGAAGTGAGAGGGGCCAGGAGAGCTAAACTTGCTCACTCTGCTGTACTCTGGTTCCTCTTCTGACTTCTCCCTGGCTGTTGTCACCACTGAGGATAAACATTAAGTTTTAGATACCACAATGCACCTGTTTTATTAAATACAGGTGCATAATAAACCATCCAAGCTTATGAGCAGACATAATCTTATGGCCACCAGGCTCTTAGATATTTTATCATCCAGCATGAATTCTACAACATAACATTACATAGGCTTATGTAGATCCGTTGACTAGGATCATAGTCTTCTATGAGTGCCAGTTTAAAATTTAAGTATTTAATACTAATTAATTAAATTAATTAATTATTTAATTTTGGCCCATGAATTACTTCTTCAAAGTATTCAGAAATTATTTTGTGCCTCCAAGAACCTTTTTCTTTTCTTTTTATTTATTTCTTTTTTGAGGTAGGGTCTCACTCTAGCTCAGGCTGATCTGGAATTCACTATGTCGTCTCAGGGTGGCCTTGTGAACTGATGGCAATATTCCTACCTCTGCCTCCCAAGTACTGGGATTAAAGGCCTGCACAACCATGCCCGTCAAAGATTCTTTTTTCTTAACTGTTACACTGAACTGTTCACCTTGCTGTTTGATTACTTCTATGATCAAATTTGAGTGTTCCCAGATGCCTTTTGAAATAGGGTTCTTATACTTCAACAGTGTGTAAATAGTGGAATACATGGAATGGTTTTCATATCCCTTTGTTTTGTGTACTGCCTTTCTAGTAATGTTGACCTCATGAGATAGTATTGCATGGCTCCTGTGACCTTGTGGCAAAGAACTTCCTAAGTCTATTTCCTGTTCACCGGTCTCATTTTGTTATTGGGAAGATTATGTTTGCCAAACCTTGGAAAGGGCTGGACATATCTTCAGTAGGAATATTTCCTAATTGTTCTCTCACCTGCTTTTAATGCTTGATTTTGAATGGCTGTGCTAGAGTATTAACTTACTTTGCACTTGCCTTGAGCTAAAAATCCTTTGGTCCTTCCTTCTGAGGTCCTTAAAGGAGGGAAGGACACTTGTGACTTGTAAACAGAAGGGGAGAGGATACTGGGAGAGGAGCAAGTTGATGGGGGAGAAGTGCTGGAGGTAGTACAAGAACCAACAAAAAAAACTGTATTTGACCAAGAATGAATAACTAAATCTCTGAATGCCAATTAAAAATAACAAGTTTCCTTAATTTTCTTGTCTTGATTTTTCTAAGGCAAATATTTTCTTTTAAGTTTCATTCTAGATTTGAGTTTCTTCTTTTAGCTGTTGAGATTGTTAAAAACATTTTGGTGATGGTCTATCCAATTAATGATGTCTTTTAACTATCACCCCAGCATTTGTTCTGTACCTTCATCTCATCATTGAGGAAAGTTTTTTAGCAGGTTAGTAATACTGGCCACAGATTTCCAGATTGCTATGGAGACCATTCTCGACTGATACTTCTCAAAAGTTGCTTGTGTCTTCAGGCTTCAAGGAGTTTACCTAAAAGTAATAGTACAATAAAAAGTTACTAGAAACTTTTATTGACCTTTTAGAGATTCACTGGCTTTTATAGGTTTTAATAACCACCTGCAAATTGTGTTCTTTTAAAAAAATATTTGAAAATTATTTATTTATTTATTTTGTGTGTGTATGGAAGTTCTAAGGTCTCCTGCCACTGCAAACAAATGCTGGACACATGGGCCACTTTTTGTGTCTTGCTTTATATGGGTTCTGGGGAATTGAACTCAGATGGGCAGGCTTTGCAAGCAAGTACCTTAAACCACTGAGCCATCTCCCCAGTCTGCAAATTGTACTTTAGCTGTTATTTTGCATATGATTAACATTGGTGGAAATAATTTAAGGAAATGTTTTTCTTCTTGTTGACAGAAAAATTAAGATTTTACAGTATAAGAAAGAGTAATGTTTTGTATTATTTCAAATGAACGCATACATTAAGAACTTGTATTGCTTTTTAAAACTTTTGGTCATCTGCCTTTTTGAAGTTACATATACTATAAATCTGATAACTTTATATAGTGACAAGTTAATATTGAACATACTAATACAGTATGTCTGAAAAGAGTAGAAAGTTAAGTATTCATGTATTGGTATTTAATATAGCATTTGCGAAGGTGGTGAATTCAGCATGCCATGTTTTGGGTCTCATTAATTCATTAAATATTTCTGTGCCTGTTCTGTACACAGTGGGTCTGTGTATGTCCTGCCTTGTTTACATGGCATAGGGAAGATAATATACATGTGGCAGCAGATAATGACAGATGAGTTTGACAGGCCATAATCAGTTAAGAATTCAGAAGGTTCAGCTTTTATTGGGTATGTGAAAAAGTAAAGAATCACTTGTTAACTTGCCCAAACAATGCACATTTCCTAGTTTATGTCAGTAATCAGCAATAAAGAAATCCCCCAAAATGCGTCTAAGAACAAAAAAAAAAAAAAAAAAAAAAGAATTCAGAAGGAAGGCGTACAATAAATCTTATTTACGGTCTGGAGAGATGGCTTAGAGGTTAAGCGCTTGCCTGTGAAGCCTAAGGACCCCGGTTCAAGGCTCGATTCCCCAGGACCCACATTAGCCAGATGCACAAGGGGGCGTACACATCTGGAGTTCGTTTGCAGTGGCTGGAGGCCCTGGCGCGCCCATTCTCTCTTTCTCTCTGCCTCTTTCTCTGCCTGTCACTCTCAAATAAATAAATAATAAACAAAAAATTAAAAAAAATCTTATTTACATAAGCTTTCCATTTAATATGATAATCCGTCCTGTTAAGTTGGATAGATGAATATTTTGAAGGAAAGCAGTTGAAGAAATATCAGGTTTCTTGTTTGCATTTCAGTGAAGTAGCCATCGTAAAGTAGATTTAAAAACTTTTTGTGGACCTGGAATTGAACCCAGGGTCTCAGTCATGCATGGTAAGCTGCATCTTGTAGGCCTTGCTTATTTTCAGATTGAAGTAGTTTTCTTTGTCCTTTTAGTTGTGTGAATGATTTACTATACTGTTTGTTAAATATCACTGAACCACTAATTTAATTTGGAAGCTTTACTTGACAGTGATATTGTGAGGTTTAGTGACTCTTACAATTTTTGATCTGTTTATATCTCATAAGCAATCCTTTGTAGTAGTTCAGTTCACCCTCACTTTGACCTGTCAACCACTGAGTTTCTCCACTAACACTCAATGACTTCTCTCTTTCTCTCTCTCTTTTAAAATTTATTTGAGAGAGAAAGAGACAAAGAGAGAGAGAAAGAAAGAATGGGTGCGTCAGGGCCTTCAGCCGCTGTAAATGATCTCCCTTGTGCGCATGTGCGACATTGCCTGCTTGTGTCACTGTGTGTCGGGTTTACATGGGACCTGGAGATTTGAACATGAGTTTTTAGGCTTCACAGGTAAGCATCTTAATTGCTAAGCCATCTCTCTGGCCCTCAATTACTTCTTTCTGATTTTATTTCTTGCCTAGCTTAGATTCCATAGTACATCCTTTCAAGATTTCTTTTACAAATGCTTACAACCCCATTTCCCTTCTTTGCATGATTCCAGTTAATCTCCAAGCGTGATATTGGATCAGTTAATTACTTTTTTTTGAGGCAGATTTTATGTAGTGCAGGCTGGCCTCAAACTCCTGATCCTCCTGCCTTCACTTCCCTAAGTTATCATTTTACTAGTACTGGCATATCTTGGATATAGATGACAATGTCTGTATTCCTTTTTTTTTTTTTTTTTTTAAATCTATCTATCTATCTCTCTATATATGTCCATATATGTATGTATGTATATATATGGATATATATCCATATATATATATACACACATATGTCCATATATGTATATGTGTATATATATATGTATATCTCTCTCTCTCTCTATATATTTATATATGGATAGACACACACACACACACACACACACACACACACGGGTCAACTTTCATAATTGTAAACAATACCCCATGGTAATTTCCTCCCTCCCCCCACTTTCTCCTGTGGAACTCCACTCTCCATCATATCCCCTCTCCCTCTCAATCAGTCTCTCTCTTATTTTGACGTCATGATCTTTTCTTCCGATTATGATGGTCTTGTGTAGGTAGTGTCAGGCACTGTTAGGTCATGGATATCCAGGCCATTTTGTGTCTGGAGGAGCACGTTGTAAGGAGTTCTACCCTTCTTTTGGCTCTTACATTCTTTCTGCCACCTCTTCTGCAATGGACCCTGAGCCATGGAAGCTGTGATTGAGATATTTCAGTGCTTAGCACTCCTCTGTCACTTCTTAGCACCATGGTGCCTTCTGAGTCATCCCAAGGTCACTGCCATCTGAAAAGAGAAGGTTCTCTAACTCAAAGTGAGAGTAGCATTAATATATGGGTATGAACATTAAAAAAAGTGCTTACTGGGCAGTTTGATGAGCATAATATATACTTTCAGCCAGATAGCAGCAGATGTTACACTCCTGGGGCTCATGACTACCCCTGTTGTAGGTTTGCAGTATCAGAGATATATTCCTTCCCATGAAGTGGGCCTCCAGTCAAATTAGAGGCCAGTTGGTTTCCCCCATAACAGACGTGCCACTATTGCACCAGTTGGTTTATTTGGCCTGGCTGGCCAAATAAAGGCTTGCAGTGTCCATGGTTGAGTATCTTCACTAGTGATTTCTTTCTCTCCCATTGAACTGCATGTAGCATGGCTTTTTCCAGCTTTGTGTCAGCTGATCTACATGGAAGAGGTTTTCAGCTTAGCTCCAGCAGGGTTTTCCAGTGTCTTTGCAGCCCAAGTATGTGGAATCTTCAGCAATAGGGTCTTACCATCTATTCCTGGTGGGAAACCAGGGCCACAGCAATGGCCTGTAATATTTTGGGTGCATCAGGGACCTCCCTGGCCAACAACTCACTGGAAGGTATTCCATCCCTGGCACTGAAAATTTTCTAGTAACAATCTATGGCTCCTGAGTGTTCCATTGTCCAAAAAGGTAGGTTTCCATATGACTTATTTATATCCTCCTAGATTTTAGTTAGCCCTCACTCCACCTTTCCTTATTTAGTCTCTTTCCCCTGACCTCACTTAATTGCCTGTATTCATAAGATACTTAAATTTTTGCACCAGGGACTTATTCTCCATAGCAGATCTGGTATGCATGGAAGAAAGTAGTGATAAGAGCTGTATTAATCACTTTTTAATTTTTTTGTCACAGGGACAAAATGCCTAACAAAAGACAACTTAAGGGAGGAACACAGTCCACTCTCTGACAGAGGCATGGCAGTAGTATATGGCAGTAGCATCAGCTTGTCCATTGTGCCAGTCAGAAAGCAGAGAAAGGGAAATGCTGGCATCTGTTAATTTTTCATTTTTTTCCTTTTCATTAACTCTGGGACCCCTTCCTAGGAGATGGTATGGTATACACACTCAGGTAATCTTCTTTGGAAAAGTCCTGACAAGCATGCTGTGTCTCATCAGTGGTCTGTGTGAGTCTTAATTCATTCAAGCTGACAATCAAAATTAGCCATTACAGGACCAGTACTGATTGCTAGGGAAAAGATGGAGGATGTGAATGCAGAGGGACAAGTAAAACTAGAGAGAAGTTGCAGGAATAATTGTGACAGAGAAAGACTAGCAAGAGGCTGCAAGTTACTCTAGGACATGTATGCCTGGTGTGGAAGCTGTGGGTACAGAGAGTACTTGGTTGTGGATATGTGTTCCATGGTTTCAGTGCTGGTCTAGATCATCACATTAGTCTCTTCCTCTCCTTCCCTTCGCCACTCCAGGTCCTGCTCCACCAAGTAGAATATGTTTTTTCTTTTTCTTTCATGTAACAGCTTATGCATCTGGTTTATGTGTGTTCTGGGGAATTGTCTTAAAACTGTTAAGCCATTTCTAGTTTTCTAAAATATGCTTTTTTTAAGGCTATTAACAAGCATTGTTTTATGTCAGTAGCTGTCAAAGGAAGTGACTGTAGTAATGGTCACACAGAAAAACTGTGCCTGACAAATTATTGAATTCTAGCCTAGTGACTTATATGTTTAAGATAACTGAAAATATTGGCTGTGTGATGAGTAGAATGATAGCTCACAACTTGTCCCAGGTACAGAGGGTATGTTAAGAAACAGCTAATTGAACATTCATATATGGCTATGAGTTTCCTGTGGACATACTGTGTCAAAGAATTGTTTCTCCAGTCTACATGGAATGCTGAAATGATGCATTGTTTGTATTATTATTATTTTGTTTTCAAGGTAGGGTCTTACTCTAGTCCAGGCTGTCCTGAAATTTACTCTGTGGTCTCAGGGTGGCCTCAAACTCAAGGCAATCCTCCTACCTCTGCTTCCCAAGTGCTGTGATTAAAGTCGTATGCCACCATGCCTGGCTTGTATGATTTTTAAAAAATTTGATACTTTATTCATTTACTTGAGAGAGAGAGAGACAGACAGACAGACAGGGAGGGAGGCAGATAGAACAGGGGCTTCAGGGCCTGTAGCCACTGCAAATGAACTCCAGATGCATGTGCCACCTTGTGCATCTGGCTTATGTGGGTACTGGGGAATTGAACCTGGGTCCATAGGCTTCCCAGGCAAACGCCTTAATTGCTGAGCCATCTTTCTAGCCCCTGAGTGTGATTTTTAATTGGTGCAGTTGAATAATAAGGCTCTCAGGTGTATAAATATATAAATAGGCTAAGGGATTGTTGTGGAAGAGGGGCCAGGAAGATTGTAAGAGCCACAAGGTGGGTAGAAATATCCTGAGGTACAGCACCCCAGAAGCTAACAGAGGCCCTAATTACCCCACAGTGAGCACTGAGGACCCTGCTAAGGAGGACCCTCAGGGTAATAGAGACTGGGGATGAGGGGGTACAAGACTATAACCTATGTAAAAAAAAAAAAAAAAAATTATAGGGCTGGAGAGATGGCTCAGAGATTGAGGCACTTGCCTGCAAAGTTTAATGACCTGGCTTTGATTCCCCAGTACCCATGTAAAGCCAGATGCAACAAGTGGCACATGCATTTGGATTCATCTCTCTCTTTCTGCTTACAAATAATAAATAATAAAAATAGTGAAGAAGAAATTTGATAGGACGTTTGAACACATGGTGGAAACTGCAGTTACATTCCTATTTTCTGTTAATTGAGTTCAAATCTTCAGCCACTAAAGGTATCGTTAATACTGGAAATGCTGAATTAAAGATTGTTAAGGAAAGATTGACACCTTCTTGTTCTACCAGAGAAATATTAAACATTGTTGTTTACCAAATCAAGGATGTCATGTGTTTGTGTGTTTGGTATCAACAAACCAATATTATAGAGACCCTGGATTAAGAAAAGAAACCTCTTCCACTTCTAGTGCAACTTTATATAAACAAAAATAGTGCTTTTTGGGCTGGAGAGATGGCATAGTGGTTAAGGCGCTTGCCTGTAAAACCTCAGGACCCATGTTCAACTCTCTAGGTTCCACGTAAGCCAGATCACAAGGTGATGCACACATGCAAGGTGGCACATGCACACAAGATGGCACATGCTTCTGGAGATCTATTGCAGTGGTTGGAGGCCCTGATGTGCCAATTCTCTCTCTCGTTCTCTCATTAAAACATAAAAAATACAAAAAGGACATGTGCCATCATGCCTAAAAAATAGTGCTTTTGGAAAAACAGAAAAGTAATTAAAAATACTTTATTTATCTGTCTGTAGGGGGGAAACAGAGAGGGGGAGAGAATAAATGGATGTGCCATGGCTTCCTGCCACTACAAACAAACTCCAGATACATGCACAAATTGTGTATCTGGGTTTACTTGGAAAAAATGAACCCAGGCAATCAGGCTTTGCAAGCAAGTGTCTTTAACTGCTTCCCTATCTTGCCCAGCCCAATAATTTTTTTTTGTTATTTTATTTTATTTTTTTTGAGGTAGGGTCTGTCTGGCTCAGGATGGCCTGGAATTTACTCATGGCAGTGTCTCCCAAATGCTGGGATTAAAGGCATGTACTACCATGCCTGGTTCCAATAACTTTTTTAAAGTCGTCTCACTCTAGCCCAGGCTGTAGCCTGGCTGCACTCAAACACATGGTGATCCTCCTAATTTAGCCTCCCTAGTGCTGGGATTAAAGGTATGTGCTAATAATTTTTAAAAGTTCAGAAAAATAGGAAACTGTAGCACTAATTTTGGAAAACATAGGTAGGTTGACGAGAACTTAAAAAATTATAGATGGAGGGATCAGAACACTAGATTCACAGTGTAACAGAGAGGGTTCGAGGTGGCACTCAGCATTGGTGAGATCGGAAGCCATCCCAGAAAGAACAGGGCTTACATACACAAAGGCAGGTATATGGACCTGCACTGAAAGTGCTAATCTCTGTTTCCTTGTCAGGGCAGGTTATGTGTTATATATTCTTGGTTGGCTTTACTTTTCTCAATTAAGCTGTATTTTGGTTTTGACTATTGTTGCCTTTGATATTCCCTGATTCATAGAGCCTTAGTCTTTTTTTTTTTCCCGTCATTATTGGGGATAAGGTCTGAGTTGGACCTAGGCTGACCTGGAACCCATTTTAGACCAGAAATCTCAGCCTTCCAGTTGACAGGATTAAGGGTGTAGGTCAACACACACCCTTACGGACTTTGGCTTTATTAGGTTATCTGTTTTAATCCCCATGAATATTCTGTGCTGGTTTGGATTGAATGTGTATATTGTTGAGTTGAATTTTAGAATCTGCCAGTAAATTGCTCTACCCAGTATACTAGAATACTTGCATAGCAGGCAAACTCAACACCTACGGTCACTTCTGCTGTTTTTTGGGAGTATAAGAGCTATACTTGGTGCCTTAAATTCCTACTGTGAAGATAAATAAATTTGGATTTACATGGCTAAGAACACTGCAGATAATCAGAAAACCCAAGAATCAAATTAACTTGATGCAAAAATCTTTATATTGTAATACAAGAAACACAGAAAATTAAGATGATACAATCCCACCAAAATACTAAATCCATCAGAAATGAACAGTGAGACTATTTTAGAAGAAATGCCTGACAACGATTTCAGTCTATACTCAAGGAACTCAAAGGAATCAAAGAAGAAAACACCTCCTGAAGGAGAACATAGGAAACCAACTTAATGAAATAAGGAGGTCCATATAAGATATCAGTAAGGAAATAGAAATAATGAAAAAATACAAATCAGAAATATTAGAAATGTAAAACAGAGTAATTCAAATAAAAAATTCTTTAGGAAGTCTCACCAGTAGAATGAATCATGGAGAGGACAGTATATCTCAAGTAGAAGACCAGGTAGATGTAATGCAGTCCAAAAGGAGAAAGACAAGCTGATAGGAAGGCATGAATGGGAATTTTAAGGCATTCAGTACACTATGAAGAGCTGAAACATAAGAATTCAGGGCATAGTAGAAGGAGAAGTAATTCACTCCAAAGGCATAGCAGGTATTTTCACCAAAATCATAGAAGAAAACTTCCCCCAAAGAGGGAAAGTGATGCCAGTTCAGATTCAGGAAGCTATAGAATGCCAAACAGACAAAATCAGTAAAGAACCTGTAACCATCATATTATAATTAAGTTACAAAACACAAAAACAAAAGAAAATATATTGAAAGCAGTTAGAAAAATCAAGTCACATGCAAAGGCAAGCACACCAGGATAATAGCTGATTACTCAACACAAACTTTAAAAGGCAGAAGGGCTTGGAATGATGTATTCCAAGTTCTGAAGATAGCAGTTGTCATCCAAGCTTATGTTATCCTGTAAAGCTATCTATCCAAACAGATGGAGAAATAAGGACATTTGACAACAAAACAGGCTCAAGGAATATATGAACACTGAACTATAGAAAATATTTGATAGGATCCTCAATGTGGAAGAGAAAGAAAAGCATGCATATAAGGAATGATGAAAAAATAAACCATACCCAAATAATAGTTAATACAAGAGAGTAAAGGGAAAAAAAGGAAGAGCCACAAAACAAGAATGGCAAGAATAAATCACACCTTTCAATAATAACTCTTATTATCAAAGCTCTCAATGCCCCAACCAAAAGACAGGTTTGCAGACTGGTTTGAAAAGCAGGATCATTCTGTTTGTTACCTCCAAGAAATACCTTTCCCCAAAAGATGGACACTATTTTAGGGTATAAGGTTGGAAAATGGTGTTTCAAACAAATAGGCTTAGAAAACAAGCAGGCTTTGCTATCCTAACATCTGACAGGGTAGACTTCAAGCCAACATTAGTTATGAAAGATAAGGAAGGCCACTTTATATTGATTAAAGGCACACTCCAACAGGAGGACATTACAATCCTAAACATATATGCACCTAACATGGGGTCTCCAAATTTCATCAAATAATATTAGAACTAGGGTCACAGATAACATCAAAATGTAGTGGGTGACTTCCATACCTCACACTCATCAATTGACAGGTCATCCTGGGAAAAAATAAACAGAGAAGCATCTAGATTAAATGAGGCCATAGAACAAATGGACCTGACAGATATCAACAGAGCATTCCATCCAAATCCTGCAGAATACACTTCCTTTTCAGCAGCACATGGATCACTAAAATAGACCATAGGTTAGGACACAAAACAAACCTTAACAAATACAGGAAAATTGAAATAATTCCTTACATTATATCAGATAACAATGGGATTAAAGTATAAATCAATAACAAGAAAAGCTGTAGAGTATGCACAAAATCATGAGAACTAAAGAATACACTACTAAATGATGAATGGGTCAATGAAGAAATCAAGAAGGAAATCAAAAAATTAATAGATTCAAATGATAATGAGACCACAATATACCAAAACCTTTGGGATGTATGAAGGCAGTCCTAAGAGGGAAATTTATAGCTTTAAGTGCTTATATTAAGAAATCAGGTCACAAGTAAACAACTTAATGCTTCACCTTAAGGCTTTGGAAAAAGAAAAACATGGCAAACCTAAAATCAATAGATGGGGAGAAAAAATAAAGATTGGGGCAGAAATTAATGAATTAGGAACCAATAAAACACTACAAAAAATCAGTGAAACAAAGAGTTGGTTCATTGAAAGGATAAACACACTGATAAACCCTTAGCAAATTTGACCAAAAGAAAGAAGATCAACATGACCCCTGCACAAGGATGACATACGAATTCATGAAGCATTCCATATTTTTAAAAAATTCCAATGACATTCTTAATGGAAATAGAAAAAAAATCCTAAAATTCATTTGGGAATTCAAAAACCCTCAAATATTCAAAACAATTTTGAACAACAAAAATAAGGTTGGTGGTATCACCATACCTGACTTTATGTTACAGAGGCATAGTAACAAAAACAGTATGGTATTGGCATAAAAACAGACATGTAGATCAGTGGAACAGAATAGAGGACCCCGATGTCAGTCCAGGTACTAATACCTACCTGATGGGGGGAGGGAGGAGGGAGGAAGAGGGAGGAGGGGGGGAGAGATATTATCAGTGGGCACAAACAACAGTGGACAATGCAACCCTTAAGTTTGGCCAGCAATAATGGCATGTCTGTTATGGGGGAAACCAACTACTCTCTTAAGTGGACTGGAGGCTTGCTCCGCAAAAGGGAATAAATGCCTGATACTAAAAGCCTATGATGGGGGAAGTCATGAACCCTAGTGGTTTAGTGCCTCTTAGTATCTGGTTAGATGCATATGTTATGCTCACAAAATTGTCTGGTAAGCATTTTTCTTAATGTTTGTACCAATATATTAATGCTACTCTGACTTTTGGTTAGAGAGCCTTCTCTTTCCAGATGGCATTGGCTGCTAGGATGATTCAAAAGGCAATACAGTGCTGAGAAGAAGTGACAGAGGAGTGCTTAGCACTGAGGCATCTCTATCACACCTTTCCAAGTCTCAGGATCCATTGCAGAAAAGATGGCAGAAAGAATGTAGGTCAAAAGAAGGATATGACTTCTTAAAATGCACTGTTCCAGACATTAAATGGCCTGGATATCCATGACCTTGCAGTACATGGCACTACCTACAGAAGACCAGTACAATGGGAGGAAAAGATGATGACATCAAAATGAAAGAGGGACTGATTGAGAGGGACAGGGCATATGATGGAGAGTGGAGTTGTGAAGTAGATAGTGGGACGGGGAGAGAATTATCGAGGTTTATTGTCTATAATTATTGAAGTTGCCAGTAATAATAATAAAAGAAATTATAGGAAGAGGTGGGCATGGTGGGACACCCCTTTAATCCCAGCATTTGGGAGGCAGAGGTAGGAGGTTTGCTATGAGTTCAAGACTACCTTGACACTGCACAGTGTATTCCAGGTCAGTCTGGACTTGAACAAGACACTACATTGAAAAACCAAAACCAAACAAACAAAAAAAAAAACCACAAAGAACTTTACTTAGCCAAATCTCTTAGTGTTAATGGTGCACTGTATGGCATGGACATTGTGAATTCCTCTGAAAATTACTGAAAGTTCAAATTAATGCTCCCCACAAGTTGACTCCAATATGAACATCTTTACTTGGTATCAGGTTTTGAGGATAGTAACTGAAATGTATTTGTTTGAAAGTTGACCAGTGAAAAAAGATTGCCTTTGAGAAGTGACAAAAAAAGTGAGACAACATCATGGGGTTCATAGGAAAAGTAGATTGTGGAGAGTTTATAGTTAGTGTTTTAAAAATATTTTTTATTTATTAAGTTGAGAGGGAGAGAAAGAAGCAGAGAGAGAGGGGTCACATAGAGAATTAGTGTGCCAGGGCCTCCAGCCACTGCAAATGAATCCCAGATGCATGTACTACCTTGTGCATCTGGCTTATGTGGGTCCTAGGGAATTGAACCTAGGTTCTTTGGCTTTGCAGGCAAGTACCTTAACCACTAAGCCATCTTTCCAGCCCACATGGTTAGTTTTTTATTAATGAGAGAGAGGTAAAGAGGGAGGGGATGGGGGGGGAGGGAGGGAGGGGAAGGGAGGGAGGGAGAGGGGAAGGATATGAATGAATGAGAAATGGTGTGTCAGAGCCTCCAGCCATTGCAGTTGAACTCCAGATGCATGTGCCACTTTGTGCACATGTTTCACCTTGTGTGTCTGGCTTATGTATGGGATCTGTGGAGTCGAACATGGTTCCTTAGGCTTCACAGGCAAGCACTTTAACTTCTAAACCATCTCTCTAGCCCTTTATAGTTACTTTTGATGAAGATGGCTTATTTCCCAGTGAAAATACGAGGTCTAAAAAAATCTGGTGGTCAGGAATAGATGGTAAGACCCTATTGCTGAAGACTCCACATACTTGAGGTGCAAGGACAATGAAAGAACCTGCTGGAACTGAGCTGATAACCTCCTCCATGTAGACCAGCTGACAGAAAGCTAGAAGAAGCCATTCTGCATGCAGTTCAATGGGGGAGAGAGAAATCACCAGTGAACATACCTAACAGTGTATACTGCAAGCCTTATATTTGGCCAGCTGGGCCAAATGAGCCAATGGGTGCAATAGTGGCACGTTTGTCATGTTGGAATTAATTTGATTTAATGTCTAATAGTTTTGGCTTTATAAAATTTGATGTACCAGTGTTTGGTGCATATATGTTTATGATTGTAATATCTTCTTTTTGCATATATGTTTATGACTGTAATATCCTCTTTTTGAATTGTCCCCTGGACCCTTGGCCATCTACTCAATGCTTGGAGCTGAGGAGTATGACCAGCTCTGGTATCCCTACTCATAGAAGTGCAGGTTGGCAGTCTGGGGAGTGCAATCAGTGCCAAATGGGCCTAATCCATTGTTGCAGCATGCTGTGGGGGACTGGATAGGGGAAGGGGTAGAGCACTCACCTGTACCCTGGGTGGCCTGCTCTGTGTCTGGGGTTGGGGAATGTGATTAGCCGTCTTTCATTTTAATTTTCAAATTTATGTGTGTGTGTTTGCATGCATGTGCAACAGGTTTTATTTTGCTGCTGTAAATAAATGCCTGTCTGGGTTGCTATGAAATCAAGCCTGGGCCAGCAGGCTTTGCAAGTAAGTGCCTTAACTGCTGAGCTGTCTCCCCAGTACTTCCACATCTGTTTTAATATTCCTTTATGCTTTAGTAAAGTATTTTTCTTCTCTCAAAGTTTGCTTAAACAGAAAAGATAGAGGTGGTGATCTTAAAATACTGTAGGAAATCACTTACTGCAGAGTATGAAGATATATGATTACTGAGTAAGCAAGGGCCATTTTAGAAGGAAAGGGTTCTGGGGATTCAGGGATTCTATCAGCCATCATGTTCGCAGGAGTTAAGAAGGTTGGTCATACATGGGGTACATATATCTTATGCAGTCACTTAAGTCATGTTTTAGATGCTTGTTTGGAGTATGAATGCTTATATAGTCATTATTATTATTTTTAAAGGTCAGCGCATTTTCTCATCAAGCCAATACATTTATTTAGTACAACCATTCCCCAATGTTGGGACTTTGTTCCATTTTCCTTTCTAAATCAAGATTACAATGGGCATGTTGGTTTTTCACAATTCATGGATGAGTCCTGTTTTGCCTTAAACAATATTGGGGGAAACAACATTCTATTAAATTGAATCTCAGTGCTCTTTTTTTGGCACTTAGTGAGCTGACATAGTCATAGATTTATTTTCTGAGAAGAAGGGATATTATTAGCAGAATTAAGCAGGTTATTATTTAAAGGACAAATATGTATCGAAGGATTATAAAGTATGTAAACATTACTTAAATATTTAGATGTTGATGTGAGTGTAGTGATAGGAAGAGTGAATAACAGTAGTGTATGGGAAATGGCCAAATATTTGAATAAATTATGTGACTAGTCTGAATTGATGTACTGCAAATGTAAAATATATACTGGTATGAAGAAGTAATTATCAAAATAACATAAAATTAATGTTTTTCATGTTGACAAATAATTTTATGTCTAAAATTAGTTTAAATCATTAAAAGTAAATATACATGATTTTACTTTAAAAAGTGTGACCATTAGAAAATTCAGTTACATGTTTAGCTTGCATTGTGTGTCTGTGGAGGCCATTTTTGTAGAATCTACCCTAATTGAATCACAGTTGGTCTGGGGACTGAGCCTGAGGGAAGTTGGGTTGAGAAGTTTGATTTTTATTTTAAGATCTTTGCTGTTTGATACTTTGAAAAAATGTTGGTATACATTGATAAAAATTACTTTTCATGGAGGTTCTCTGTCTTAGTAATCTTCATCTGTCAGATTCTAAATTATATAGTTGATATCAACTCTACTAAGGAAGTTTTCAAACAGAAAAAAAAAAATCTTTGGCTGCTTTTTCTTTATTTCAATTTGCTTAACCAGAAATGAAGTACTTGTTTTTCCTGCTGCTGTTTAGCTCATTGCAGGAGTGACCAGGACACTACCTTCTAGAAGTAATGCCCACAGAAAGCGGAAGTTGTTCAACTGCTCGTCAAGCAAAACAAAAACGCAAGTCACATAGCCTTTCTATACGAAGAACTAACAGTTCAGAACAAGAGAGGACAGGACTCCCGAGAGAAATGTTAGAAGGACAAGTAAGTTCGTAGTGGTCACTACCTATTTTACTGGATCTTGTTAGAACTGTGTGGGTTATCTCATGCCTGGGACTTCTAGGATATAAATTCTTCAAGGACAGTTATATGCACCTAAACCAACAGTTGTATAGTATTTGCATATAATTTTTAAAAAATATATTTTATTTGTTTATTTGAGAGAGAGAAAGAGAAAGAGCTCGTGAGCACGAGCAAGCATGCAAGTGTGCGTGTGCGCGCCAGGGCCTCCAGCCACTGCAAACGAACTCCAGACGCATGCACCCCCTTGTGCATCTGGCTAACGTGGGCCCTGGAGAGTCAAACCGGGATCCTTTGGCTTTGCAGGCAGATACCTTAACCACTAAGCAATCTCTCCAGCTCCAGTATTTGCATATAATATTTTCGTATCTCTTTGTATACTTTAAGTGTCTGTTTATTTAATAATATAATGTAGAGCTAGGTAAAAATAGCTGTTATTCTGTCTTCGGGAAGTGATGATGAAGAAAAGCAGTCTGTGCATGTTCCATAGAGGTTTCCTGTTTTTACCCAAGTATTTTTTTCTTCTTCTTTTTAAGTTTATTTTGTTTTATGTATGGTGGGGGAAGAGAATGGGTGAGCCATGGCCTTTGGCCACTGTAAACAAACTCCAGACACATGGGCCACCTTTGCATCTGGCTTATATGGGTACTAGGGAATTGAACCTGGGTCCTTAGACTTCACAGGCAAGCACCTCAACCAGTAAGCCATCTCTCCAGCCCCACCCAATGTTTTTTATTTTAAAAACTTGTTTATAGGGCTGGAGAGATGGCTTAGTGGTTAAGTGCTTACCTGTGAAGCCTAAGGACCCTGGTTTGAAACTTGATTCCCTAGGACCCATGTTAGCCAGATGCACAAAGGGGCACACGCATCTGGAGTTCATTTGCAGTGGCTGGAGGCCTTTGTGCGCCCATTCTCTCTCTCTCTCTCTGCCTCTTTCTCTGTCATTCTCAAATAAATAAATACAAAAGTATATTAAAAAATTAAAAAATATTGCTTAAAAATTGTTTATAAGCAGATGTATGTATCCACAGACACATACATATATACAGACATACATACAAACATGCATGCATGCATGGAAAGAGAGAATGAGAATAGGTGTCAGAGTCTCTTGCCCCTGCAAACAAACTTCAGATGCATGCACCGCTTTGTGCGTCTAGACTTGCATGGGTACTGAGGAACTGAACCTGTGTCATTAGGCTATGCATGCACCACTTGTGTAACCAACCTTATGTGGGTCTGAGGAACTGAGCCTGAGTTGTTAGGCTTTGTCAGTAGGTGCTTTAACCACTGAGTACCTTCCTCAGCCCATGTTATTATTTGTTTGTTTGTTTGTTTATTTATGAGAGAGAGAGAAAGAGAGAGAGACAGACAGACAGAATGTGCTGGGCTCCGCCGGTGGGGGCAGGTAGTGCTGAGGAAAGGACCAGGCCTGCTGTTTCCTCCCAAGGGGTTAAGGAGGAAGATGAGTGTAAGACCACTCAGACCTTTCCTAGCCTCCAGAGTAAAACCACACTGAGCAGAAGTCTTGTGGAAGCAGGAACTCACAGGAACTCTCATTATTGATATGAGCAGTTGCCTATATATTGTTGGGGATGAAGGCAGGGATTTTAGGACGGGGGGGGAAGAGGTAAGGGCCAATAGTAAGCTGTAACTATTGAAATGGTAATTTCAACTGCCACGTGGACTTGGCAGGCAAGAAGCCATTAGATGTCTTGCTGATTCCTAGCTGGCCAGAGACAGGTCACCAAACTTTAGCTAGGCTCAGGAAGTTCCACTAGGCCTCACGCCTAGGCCTTTCAGGGCCCAACATCTCCCCCCCACCCCCCCTTTTTTTTTTTGGTTTTTCAAGGTAGGGTCTCACTCTGGCTCAGGCTGACCTGAAATTCACTCTGTAGTCTCAGGGTGGGCTCAAATTCTCAGCGATCCTCCTACCTCTGCCTCCCGAGTGCTGGGATTAAAGGCGTGTGCCACCACGCCCGGCTTTACCCCCTTTTGTTTTTGTAAGAGTGTTAGTCATCATTGCCCCTGTCTTAGGTTGTCACCCTCTGGGGATCTTACCTGTCTCTAGGTACCATGTGTTTAGCTTGCTGAGAACCCACTCCATGGCCTGTCTTAGGTTGTCTCAGTCAGTCTGAGATCTTACACCTCATTGGTCAAATGGAGGGCAGGGGAGGTGGCAGTGGGTCATCTGAGGAACTTAATTCCTGAGTTGCCAGCCTGTGATAATGTATCTCGACCTGATGCAGTTTTATTGCCTCTAGCCACTGGTGAATAAACTGTAATTTTGTTAATTACATAAGGCCTGACACTGAGGATAAGGAGAAGGAGGGGGAGGGGTCCAGGTAGAGGGAGAAGATAGGGTAAGAAGTCATGTAAGCCTGTCCTCAGCAGGTTGTTCTGGAGGTCCCATCGCCCCTCCAAGTCTTCCTGGAGCCTCTTCTACTTGTCCTGGACAATTCCCGATTTATTGGTGTAAAAGCGGCATTTTTCCTGTAAAAACAAACATACGCCTCCCTTTTCGGCCGTTAGTAGGTCTAGTCCTCTCCTGTTTTTTTTGTAGGACTATCTCAGCCAGGGAATCTAGCTTCCAGGAATTATATCTACATCTGGGATTAAGGAGGCTGGGGCACAAAGGCCCATCCAGTTGGTGGGCAGAAAGGTATAAGCCATCCCGCTCCACAAACATAAACCATTCCAGAAGGCGGGCAGTGCTGAACATTGGGCTCAGTTATGTTAAAAGTACAGAAGGAAGGATGAATGTATCCCACATCTATACTGGAATTATTAGGGGAAGGGGGCCCCAAATGCAAGTTCCAGAGGAAACACTGGGAAAAGCTGGACTGGGTTGGGGAAGGTGGCTGAGCAGATTTTTTTGTTTGTTTGTTTATTTTTATTTATTTATTTGAGAGAGAAAGAGGCAGATAGAAAGAGAGAGAGAGAATAGGCACACCAGGGCCTCCAGCCACTGCAAAAAAACTCCAGACGCATGTGCCCTCTTGTGCATCTGGCTTATGTGGGTCCTGGGGAATTGAGCCTCGAACCAGGGTCCTTAGGCTTCACAGGCAAGCACTTAACCTCTAAGCCATCTCTCCAGCCCTGAGCAGTTTTTTAAGGTCGTATGGGCAACTGTATTGCAAGCAGCCAGAGAGGCCCAGATAGGAGGCAAAGCTAGCAATCCTCCGTAAGGGAGGGAGTTACTTAGTTTAGCAGGGTGAAGGGCCATTTTAGAAACAGTCCTCGGGTGGGACTCTCCCTAGAGAAGTGATTGTCAGTGTCCCCTTGTTGGGACAAATATTTTAGGTCTCTCGCTGGTAACCAAATGGGTCTTTTTTCTTTTTACAAAGTTTTTCCATGGACAAAAATTCCATGAGCTTCACATAAGTTTCTATCTAAAAACTTCTTTCTGTTACAGAGTTTTTATACTTTAATTACTTCTCAGTACAAAGGTTGGGAAACAAACAAACCCTTTGGTCTCAGCAATATAAACATAAATATTAAGGAATGGCCAGCTGTAACACTGAATGTGTATAATCTTGCTTACATGTAGGTGCTAAAGTCTTGCTGTCAAATGGCCCAGAGCTATGGCCAGCCAAATGGCTCTAGACAATTATTTTTTCTTTTTTCTTTTTTATGAACTGGGCCCTTCTGGGCCTTGGTGCAGAAAGACTGTGTCTGTCTTAGGTTGTCCTCTACGATATTTAGGCCTTACCCGTCATTGGTACATGAATTTTATCATTCATGTCCTTTCTTAGGTTGACCTAACTCGAGAGAATCTTACCTGCCTTTGACTACCAGCCTCTGTAGGGGCTTTAAAATAATGTCTCAGGAAGCCGGGGTTGGGTTGTATCTGTAGTCCATGTACTTCTGTACAGATATCCATAAATGATCTTAAAAGGCATTTAATGAATATGGGCATCAGACACAGAATGAGCAAAAGACAAACACTTGTAGTAGCAAAGCTTCCTGTCCAAGAAATGAGAGAATTCCATTAGGTAAGGCAGACTTTAAAGCAGATATTAAGTCATCAGCAGCTTTAGCTGCATCAAAAATAAGATGATTATTTTGCAAAGACAAAATCTCTGAATGTAACTGAATCAGATCTAAGGAAATATTATCATTGTGCCAAATATCTCTTAAATGCATTTTCCCAATGCTGTTGACTGTTATTATAGTTTTTAGAAGTAACACAAATCCATTAAAAATCTACATGACACTCCAAACGAGTTTTAACTTTCAACCCTAGTATATAGAGCGTCTAACAGGTGAAACTGTATCTAGAGTAAGGATCAAGCCCAAGATCTTAAAGGGAGGTACAGTTTCAACTTTCTCAGGAGCTACTTTAAAGCTGTGAGTATGAAGGATAGTTAGACATTAAAAGTACAAGCCTAAAGCCAAATGTCACATCACACTTGAGGAACTCCTGCTAGGCACACTTTGTATATCTTTAGATTGAAATCTGAAACCGACCAGCATACCTTAAGAAAAACAATTGAATATATTGGGGGCCATTTATTTAAATTACCACATTTCGCCCCTGGCTCCCAATAGATTTATAACTATAACACATTATAAATTGTTAGAAAAATTTAGAATATTTAGGGTAAATAATGCAATAATGTCTTTTTTTAGTTGGTCGTGTGGGAGTAAGATTCCCCCCCTTTTTTAAAAATATATTTTATTTTTAAAGTTTTTATTTATTTGTTTGATAGCAACAGATAGAGAAAGAGGGAGAGAGAGAGAGTGAGAATGAGAATGGGCATGCCAGGGCTTCCAGCCACTGCAAACAAACTCCAGATGCATGTGCCCCCTTGTCATCTGGCTAACGTGGGTCCTGGGGAATCGAGCCTTGAACCAGGGTCCTTAGACTTCACAGGCAAGCACTTAACCACTAAGCCATCTATCCAGCCCTGTTTTTGTAATTGAGACTTGAGAGTTTGATTATATCTTACAATGGTAGCCTGGCCCTGGGGGTTGTATGGAATGCCTGTGGAATGTGAGATTTTCCAGGTCTGGAGAAAATCTACAAAGGCCTTGCTTACGAAGTAGGGGCCATTATCTGTTTTAATTTGATCAGGTAGCCCAAGAGTGGCAAAACATTGAAGCATATTACGAATGGCATGTTTAGATTTTTTCCTGGCATGTGCCGATGCCCAGTAGGCATGGGAAAAGGTCAGTGAGCCCAGTCACCATGAGAGGGCGGACTTCTCCCCTGTCCCCACCTGGATTAGTCCAATGGGCCACGGACAGTCTCCCAGGAGGTGGATTGCCTGCCAATTTCCAGTAGGGGAGGGTCGGGCACACGCTGTCAGGAGGGGGGCCATCTATTTAAATTACCAAGTTTCACCCCTGGCTCCCAATAGATTTATAACTATCATATATTATAAATTGTACTCGGTTTTATTTTAAAGGTCTCCACAGTCTTGACCAATTTAAGATATTAAGACCTGTAAAATTAAACAAGATAAACACTTCTACCATATAAAGGCACAGAGTAAACATTTTTAACTGGTATAAGGCATAGCAAGGAGAGATTAAAACAATGTATATTGAACCATCATAACCTAAAATTAGTCTCAGTGGCTGTAATTTTAACTTGCTTGAGGTTTTCTAGCTTAAAATCTTAAGTCTCAGCCGGGTGTGGTGGTGCACGCCTTTAATCCCAGCACTCGGGAGGCAGAGGTAGGAGGATTACCATGAGTTTTAGGCCACCCTGAGACTCCATAGGGAATTCTAGGTCAGCCTGGGCTAGAGTGAAACCCTACCTCGAGAAACAAAAACAGCAGCAACAACAAAACCAAATCTTAAATCTTTTAATTCAGTATCTCTAGCTAAGCATATCAGTCTATTACAAATTTAACCTTGATTAAACTCTCTGGGCCTGGGCAGCAGGACGCAGCCAGCCCTTATGCCAGTAGCCCAGTTCCAACAAAGTCCCCTGCAGTCTTTCCTTCCCCTTAGAAAGCTCATAAGCCAAGCCTTGAAGTTTAATGCTGTCTGCACTTAGTATTTTTAAACTTTTATCTGAATAGTCCATAAAATTTGGCTTACCACTCCAGAATACACCTTTCATTGTAAGCACCAAGTCCATGCCTATTTCTCCAAAACAAAGGTTTTAAAAGATTAACATCCACATGGTCAGGTTTATTTTAGTTTATTCCTCGGTAAATATGAAGACTGCCTTATAACTTATGAGTGTACGTTCACCCACACATGTACACCGATTACCTCCTCAATGAATGCCTCTCTTGGGGCACTAATCTGCCGGACTCCGAGAGCCCCATGTTGGGCACCAGATGCCAGGCTCTGCTGGCGGGGTCAGGTAGTGCTGAGGGAAGGACCAGGCCTGCTGGTTCCTCTCCAGGAGTTAAGGAGGAAGATGAGCAGATGACGACTCAGACCTCGCCTAGCCACCAGAGTAAAACCACACTGAGTCGGGAGTCTTGTGGAAGCAGGAACTCACAGGAACTCTCTTTATTGCTATGCGCAGTTGCCTATATAATGTTGGGGACGAAGGCAGGGATTTTAGTATGGGGGGAGGGAAGAGGTAAGGGCCAATAGTAAACTGTAACTATTGAAATGGTAATTTCAACTGCCATGCAGAGGTGGCAGGTAAGAAGCCATTAGGCGTCTTGCTGAGTCCTTGCTGGCCACAGACAGGTCGCCAAACTTTAGCTAGGCTCAGGAAGTTCCACTAGGCCTCACGCCTGGGCCTTTTAGGACCCAACAAGAATGGGCACTGCAGGACTTCAGCCATTGCAAATGAACTTCAGATGCATCTTGTGCATCTGGCTTATGTGGGTGGGTCCTGGGGAATTGAACCTGGGTCCTGTGGCTTTGCAGGCAAGTACCTTAAACCCTAAGGCATGTCTCCAGCCTGTTTTCTTTTCTTCTTGCTTAGTTTCAGGGTGACCTGAATTCACTATGTAGTCTCAGGGTGGCCTTGAATACATGGTGGTCCTCCTACCTCTGCTTCCCAAGTACTGAGATTAAAGGTGTTTGCCACCATGCCTGGCCCTTTTAGTGTTTTTTAGTTTTTCGAGGTAGGATCTCACTCTAGCCCAGGCTGGCCTGGATTTAACTATGTAGTCTCAGGGTGGCCTCTAACTCATGGCGATCATCCTGCCTTCATGTCTGGCTTCTTTTTTTTTTTTTTTTTTTTTTGAGGTAGGGTTTTTCTCTAGTCCAGGCTTTTCAGTTTTTTTAAGATCAGGTCTTGCTGTGTAGCCCATGCTGACCTTAAACTTGTGATTCTCCTGCCTGAGCCTCCCAACTCCTTGGATTACAAGCATGTACTGTCTCACCCAACTTTTTCTCAAAACCCCCCCCACTATATGTAGTGTGTGTGTGTGTGTGTATAATTTGTAATTTATAATAATATAAATTGTTTTTTGAGGTAGGGGTCTCTAGCCCAGGCTGACCTTGAATTCACTGTAGTGTCAGGGTGTCCTCGAATTCTCAGTAGTCCTCCTACCTCTGCCTCCGAGTGCTGTGATTAAAGGCAGGTGCTACTATGTCTGGCTCTCAAATATTTTTGATTTGCAGTTGATTAAATCTATAGGGGCAGAATTGTGGATATAAGGTGTCAACTGTGCCTTGATTTACTTTCAATGAAAGAGACTGCATTTTAATTATAAAAATAGCTTTGATGTTCTTAGTGTTTACTTTTGTTGGGGTTGCTATAATAGTACCACAAATTGAGTGGCTTAAAGATCAGGAATTTATTTTTTCACCATTTTGGAGTTGAAATTTAAGAGCTAGATATGGAAAAGTTATTTTCTCTTTGGGCCTCTACCTTGTAGGTGACTGCTTTCTGTGTCCTCATGGTCTTTGCCTGTTTTATTTTCTTATTCTAAGAACATCAGTTATAAAGGATCATTATGAGTACATTTTACATTAATTACCTCAGTAAAGATCCTTACTTATAGTTACATTCTGAGGTATCCACCAGTGGGACTTGAACATAGGAGTTTGTGGGGTAGGCACAATTTATCCATTTGAGAGTAATGTTGGAGCTTTGTGGTAGACTTCTGTGATGATGGAAATGTTCTTTTTGTGCTCTCTGATGAGGGAGTCCCAAGGTGAACATGACTGAGTAGTTGAAATGTGGTCGGTATGACTTAGAATTTGAAGTTCAAAGTTAAAAAATTAGCTATATTAAAATTTAAATAGTGGCATGTAGCTGGTGGCTATTATATTGGCCAATGGATAGAAAAAAAGCACTTAAAAGATTTTATATATTTACTTACATTTCTCCTAGTAAAACTTCTATAATCTGTTTTGCTGTCACATTCTAGACATGTCTCTTTTTCCTTATTTTTTTATTCCAACTTCCATAGTTATAGACAATAAACCATGGTAATTTCCTCCCTCCCCCTACTTTCCCCTTTGCAACTGCACTGTCCATCATATGTTTTCTCCTCTCAATCAAAGTCTATTTTGATGTCATCATCTTTTCCTCCTTTATTATGGTCTTGTGTAGGTAGTGTCAGGCACTGCAAGGTCATGGATATCCAGGCCATTTTGTGTCTAGAGGAGCTCATTGTAAGAAGTCCTAACCTTCCTTAGATTTATATCTTACTCACGGTAAATTTGTCTGTCTTTGGGTCTTTCTGAGTACTTGTCTCCCATTGTGATGTACTATAAGGAGCTAATTGCTTCTCATAGTAACTTACAAATATAATTCACAGTTCTCTGAGCTGAACAGCCTAGACTAAAGTATTGCTCTGTGTTTCCCACATTAGCTCTCAGTGTATTTTTTTTAGGTTTTGATAGGGTTTCACTGTAGTTCAAGCTGACCTGCAATTTACTATGTAGTCTCAGGGTGGCCTCAAACTCATGATTAGCCTCCTACCTCTGCCTCCTGAGTGCTAGGATTAAAGGCGTGTGCCACCATGCCTGGCTTTAGTGTTTTTTAAAAAAACATTTATTGGGGGAAGGAGGGAGTAAGAAAGAATGGGCATGCCATGGCCTCTACCCTCTGCAAAGAAACTCCAGACGCATGTGCTACCTTGTGCATCTGGCTTACATGGGACCTGGAGAATCAAACCTGGATCTCTAGGCTTCACAGGCAAGTGCCTTAACTGCTATGCCATCTATCCAGCCCAGTGTTTGTTTTTTGAATGAGTAAAGTTATTTGGAGTAGGACCAACTAGCATGGTCTTTGAGTGTCCAGTGTGAGGTGACCTTGCCTTCCATTATACATGAGGGAAGAGAATGATAAGTGTAGCTGTTTGCATGGTATGTATAATTAGAGTTTTATATGATAATCTGGGGTTGTTAATTGTTTGAATTACAGGAGTAGTTATTTTCCAGTAGTGCTCTTTCAGTTGTTAGTAAACTAAAAAAAAGAAAATTAGTCTCAATGATGTTGTGTTAGGTTGAGCTTTCTATATCATAGTCTCAAACATCAAGATGTTTAGAGGGATGTTGGGGTTACCAGTTATACCAGATTTAGTTTTATTTTTCTTCATTTAGTTTTTAAATATTTATTTATTTGAGAGAGAGAGAGAGAGAGGGAGGGAGGGAGGAAGAGGTAGTTAGAGAGAAACAGAATGGGCGCACCAGGGCCTCCAGCCACTGCAAAGGAACTCCAGATGCATGCGACCCCTTGTACATCTGGCTTACATGGGTCCTGGGGAATCAAACATGGGGCCTTAGCCTTCCCAGACAAAAGTCTTAACTGTTAAGCCATTTCCCCAGCTCTGTTTTTATTTTTTAAAAATATTTTTATTTGTTTATGAGAGTGTAAGAGAGAGAGAGAGAGAGAGAGAGAGAGAGAGAGAGAGAGAGAGAACAAGTGTGAACACACACATGCATGGGTGTGCCAGAACCTCTCGCTGCAAACAAACTGTAGACATATGTGCCACTTTGTGCGTTTGTCTTTATGTGGTTACTTGGGAATTGAATCTAGATTGGCAGACTTTGCAAGCAAGTGCCTTTAACCACTGAGCCGTCTCCTCAGCCCCAAGATTCAGTCTTATTTTTTAAGATACTTTTATTTATTTGCAAGGAGATAGAGGGAGGAAAGGAAGGAGGGACGGAGAGAGGGAGAGAGAGAGAGAGAATGGGCCTCTTGCCATTGCAAATGAACTCCAGATGCCTGCACCCCTTTGTGCATCTAGCTTTACATGGGTACTGGGGAATTGAACCCAGGTCATTAGGCATTGCAGGCAAGTGCCTTAACTACTAAGATATCTCTCCAGCCCCCAGATTCGATTTTAAACTAGCAGTTCCACATGTATATATTTTAAGTAGTTCACAAAATTTATGAAAAAACTACATGATTAAAAATATTTTTATTTATTAATTTGCAAGCAGAGAAAGATAGAAGAAACAGACAGAGAATAAGCATGCCAGAGCCTCCAGCTGAACTCCAGATGCATGTACCACTTTGTGCATCTGGCTTTACATGGGTACTGGGGATTGAACCCAGGTTGTAAGCCTTTTGCAATCAAGCACTGTAACCACTTAGCCATCTCTCCAGCCCCAAATACATGATTTTTATAAAACTTAAATTACCACAATATTACTTGCTCCCTAAAATTTGTCTTCTTAAGATGTTAAGCTGAGAAGTAATTTAATAAACATTGTGTGTGTATGTTAAATTTGCAACTCATCAAATTTAAAATTGTGTTTATGTAAATTTCAAAAGTCACTTAGAAAATTACACAGACTCAGGTATTGGAATATTAATTTTGAAATATTTGCCACAAATTGTTTTGAAAATAATCTTAGTACTGGGGTTCGCATTGCTGATAGAAATCACCTGACCAAGTGTAGCTTGTGGGAAAAAGAGGTTTATTTTGGCTTACAGGCTTGAGGGGAAGATCTACGATAGCAGGGAAAAATGATGGCATGAGCAGAGGGTGGACATCACCCCCTGACCAACATAAGATGGATGATAGCAATAGGAGAGTGTGCCAAACATTTGCTTGGGTCAACTGGCGATAACACCCATGAGCCCGTCCCCAACAATACACGCCCTCCAGCAGGCATTAATTCCCAAATTTCCATCAGCTAGGAACTTACCATTCAGAACAACTAAGTTTATGGGGGACACTGAATCAAACCACCACAGACATACACATACATATGTAGGCTGTGCCTTCAGAGAGATTTGAATAGAATGTAAAGGTATGTCTAGCAGTCTCTTACTTATTAGCAGTTCAGAAAAAGTATTTTGTAGACTTAACCTCAGGTACTGCTTACTCATTTGACTGTACTTAAAAATTTAACTGAGGGGCTCTTTCTTCCCATTGCTTTCCCTTGACCTTTTACTATTTTATTTATTTGTTTATTGGAGAGAGAGCGAGCGAGTGTGTGTGCACATGCATGTGCTTGTCAGGCCTCCAGCCACTTCAGGCACATATGCCACTCTGTGCATCTGGATTGTGTGGGTCCTTGAGAATCAAACTCGGGTCCTTAGGTTCTCAGGCCAGTGCCCTAACCACTAAGCCATCTCTCCAGCCCTTCCTTGTCCTTTTAGACAGGACTGGAGGTATGAGAGATGTGTAACGAAGAATGTAGCCTAACTGGGAACCTAAAAATTGAGGTAGTCAGTTAATAGGCATTTTGCTTTTATTGGTTAGGTTTTCTTTTTTCTCTCTTCATAATAGTTACAGAATAATAGGAAGTATCTGGCTCATTTTGTTTTAAGCAAAGTCAATGTAATTAGGTGATAAGACACATCTTTTGTTAGTATATTACCACATATATTTAGCATAAAGGTTATTTACAACAATTTTGCCTAGGGGAATGACCTTGCTTCTCTACACATTGAAAATTTTGAATAGTTTAAGATAAATGATAATTGACTTTGTTATTGGGTATTAGAGTAATTAACTAATTAATTTATCCATTATAAACAGAATCTTTCTCTTGTACAGGATTCTAAACTGCCTTCTGCAGTTCGCAGTACACTTCTGGAACTTTTTGGTCAAATAGAAAGAGAATTTGAAAATCTGTATATTGAAAACTTAGAATGTGAGTACTCCCTATCCTAATATATTTTAAAACCTTATCCCCTATTCATAGAAATCTTTGAGAATAAAATTTGTGGGTTAAGAGTCTTATCATTGTCAGCCGGGCATGGTGGCGCACGCCTTTAATCCCAGCACTCGGGAGGCAGAGGTAGGAGGATAGCCATGAGCTCAAGGCCACCCTGAGACTCCATAGTGAATTCCAGGTCAGCCTGGGCTAGAGTGAGACCCTACCTCGAAAAACCAAAAAAAAAAAAAAAAGAGTCTTACTATTTTGTCTGTTCTGCTACAAACTTAGTGGCTTAAAATAAAACATGTTTTCTTCTTGTGGTTCTGTGGGCCTGGCATAATTCTCACCAAGCTAAAATTAAGTCTTGGCAAAGTTGTGCTCCTTTCTGCAGTCTCTATGAGCAAACATTTCCTGGTGACAGAATGTAATTAGCTTGTGCTAGCTGATACATGGTTTGGGGTGTCTCCTCCCTTGGTGATAGATCCTCTTGTTATTTCTCTTACCTGCCTGTCTGCTTTTGCTCCAGTCCTGAGAATGCTTGTATTGTATTGAGCCCTCTGGAGTATCCAGGGTAATCTCCCTGTAACTTGTGGGGCAACATATTAAGAGATCATAGAGCACAGGGCCTGGGAATTGTTAAGGGAGTACCATACTGATCAAATGGTAACTTATACAAAATTAAAATATCTTATTTTTCCTGTATCAAGTATACCATAAATTATGAATATTTTTTTTCCTGTATCAAGTATACCATAAATTATGAAAGCTGTGATTCATGTTTTTCTTTATAACATATCATTTGAAATTTTTATCTAATGTATACTATCAAAGGTAAATGAAAAGAATTTTGGGGCTGGACTGATGGATCAGTGGCTAAAGTGCTTGCCAGCAAAGCCAAAGGAACCAGGTTTGACACATGTATCTGGAGTTTTTTTTTGCAGTGTCTAGAGGCCGTGGTGCATGCTCTTATTCTCTCTCTCTCAATAAATAAATAAGTAAATAAATAAGTAATTTTATAAAACAACAATTTCACTTCATGTTTTTAGTTGTTTATTTTTATATGTGCTTAGAAAATCAGACATAAATAGAAAAAAGTATTTACCATTGTTTTTGGCTCAATTGCACTCTTCAGTGACAGTATTTTTTGCATTAGTTCTTCTGGTGATTATTTAGGTAAACATTGATCTTCCAGTTTAATTTTACTTATTTATTTATTTTAAACTTTATTATATTGTACTTATATTTTTAATTTAAAAATTTTTTTTTATTAATTAGTTTTGTATTCAGCACATACAGTCAGTTTGGTACCATTATTAGGCTCATCTGTGATCTATCCCCTCCCCATTGGCCCTTCCTTGTTGAGGTATATGGGTCGTGCATTGTGGAGTTAGCCCACAGTTATGGGTAGGATAAATGTCTCTGCATGTTATGACCCAACATGTGGCTCTGACATTCTTTCCACCTCCATCTTCTACAAAATTTCCCTGAGCTATGTTGGGTTCATTTTTGGTCTGCTTCAGTGATGATATGTTGGGGGCCTCTTGGTCTCTGGCTCTCTGGTTTGGTAGGAGTTGATTTTTCTCTGTGTTGATCTCCTTCACCCTTGTGCTGGTACCCAGTTCACCAGGAAAACAGCACCCTTGATTGTTTCGCCAATTTTTCTTAGTTTCAGCTGGGGCCCTTTTGAGGTATGATGGGGTGGCTCTCTCCTTAGGGTCTACATCTGTCTGAAAAAGAGAAGCAGATTCTCCAATGGAGAGTAAGTTGGCACCAGGACAAAAGAGATAACCCTTACTTTTTATAGAGAATTTAATAGGTGTAGGCCCTCTTTGTAGCCCATGATTGATGGTAGCTTGATAATGGAGAGTGGGGTTATGTTTGGATATGATTCTGACTTATTTCTGAGCTCCAGCTATGGGTCCATACCACGGATGGGATCAGCCGAATCAAGAGCAGTTGGTTCCCCACCATGGCTGCGTGCCACTATTGCACTTGTGTGGGCATCACAACAGGTTATTTGCTGCCAAGTAGGTTAGACCATGAGTTGCTTGGACAGATATTGGTGATTTTCCCCCAGTCGCCCATGTAGCACCTTCTGGCACTAGACACACTGACTGTCTGGGGACTGACTCTCTTCCAGCTTCCAGCCATGCCATTCCATTTTACATGTCAACCATATAAGGTGTCTTCAGCAATAGGGTCTTACCACTAACCTTTAGTGGGTCATCAAGTACTCAGACAGAAATCTGTCTTTTTTGAGGAAACCTGTAGGTCTGTCTGATCAAAAGCTCATTGTGGATGATAGCCAAATGGTGGTACTGGGAGTTATGGGTCAGTGCCCATTAAGAAAAGGAAGATAAAGATAACTAATATAAAAGAGTTAGAGAGAAGAGAGAGAGAAAAAGAGAGGGAGGGAGGGAGGAAAGGAGGGAAGGAAGCTGTAGATTAAAGTCAGTCTTCATCATATTCTCTCTAGTGTCTTGTGGTTCAGGTGTTCCCTGTAAGGGCCTAGTGAAGGTTCAGCCATATGGTCTGCATTTTAGGAAATAGAATTTTATGTTACCATTGGCATTTGGGTCTAGATTTGTGTTTCCCACACCCTCCATTGTCCTCCCCTCCTTCCCCACCCATCCTATTGTCTAGTCCATGAGATGCTTGCTGTAAGACATCTTGGATAGATTCAGGTTAGGTGCTGTAGATGAGTGAGACTATGTGGCAATTTTTTTTTTTTTTTTTTTTTTGTGATTGGTTAAGTTCACTGAGAATGATTTGTTCCAGGTTCAACCATTTTTCCTCAAATTTCATTGTATCATTTTTATTTAATTGCTGTATAGAATTACATTGTGTACCACATATATATATATGCCGCATCTTAGTTATCCATTCTTCAAGTGATGGACATCTGCATTGCTTCCAGCTTTTAGCTGTTACAAATTGAGCCATTACAAACATGGTTGAGCAAATCTCTCTGGCCTGTGGTTTGAAGGTTTTAGGGTAGATGCCCAGTAAGGGAATAACTGGGGTGTTGTTATCTCTATAGTCAGCTTTTTTAGGAGTCTCCATATTGGTTTCTAAGGTGGTTGTACCATCTTACATTCCCAGGAATAGTGGATGAGTGTTCCTGCTTCTCCACATCCTCGCCAGCATTTATTTTCATTTGATTTTTTGATGTTTGCTATCCTTACTGGGGTAAGGTAGAATCTCATAGTTGTTTTAATTTGCGTTTCCCTGATGATTAGGGAAGATGAACATTTTCTTAAGTGTGTGTTTGCCATTTGTATTTCTTCCTCTGTGAACTGCCTGTTCAGCTCTTTGCCCCATTTTGTGAGTGGGGTGTTTGTCTTCTTATTGTTTAGATTATTGAGTTCTTTGTATATTCTAGAGATTAGGCCTCTGTCAGTTGGATAACCCACACATATTTTCTCCCATTCTGTGGGTAATCTTTTGGCTTTGCTTATTGTATGCTTGTCTGTAAAGAAACTCTTCAGCTTCATGTGATCCCATTGGTTGAGTGACTGTTTAAGATTGTGAGCTACTGGGGTTTTGTTCAGGAAGTCTTTTTCCATTCCTATATCATGGAAAGTACTTCCTAAATTTTCTTGCAGTAGTAGTCGAGTTTCTGGTTGAGGTCTTTGATCCATTTGGATTTGAGTGTAGTGCATGGTGAAATGTGTGGATCAAGTTTTAGTTTCCTGCATTTGGTTATCTAGTTTGTCCAGCACCATTTGTTGAAGATGCTGTCTTTTTTCCAGCCTGTATTGTTCGGGCCTTTGTCGAATATCAAGTAGCTATAGTTGCTTGACCCAAAGTTCCTGTCCTCAAGTCTATTCTATTGATCTATACTCCTGTTTTTATGCCAGTATCATGCTGTTTTTATTACTATGGCTTTGTAATGTAGCTTTAGATTAGGTATGGTGATGCATCCAGAAGTATTTCTTTTGCTGAGGATATGTGAGGCTTTCTGCCATACGAAATTTGAGGTCATTTTTTCTATGTCTGTGAAGAACAATGTAGGGATTTTAATTGGAATTGCATTAAATCTATATATTGTCTTTGGTAGGATTGCCATTTTCATGATGTTAATTCTGCCTATCCATGATCATGGGATGTCTTTCCATTTTGTCAAGTCCTCCTCATTTTCTTTTTTGAATGTTTTTATGTTTTTGTTGAGATCTTTCACTTCCTTGGTTAACGTTATTCCAAGGTATATTTTGTTATTTTGTTGCTATTGAAAATGAGACCATGTCCCTCATTTCTTTCTCTCTATCTTTGTCATTTGCATATAAAAAGGATTTTTATGCATGGATTTTTTATCCTGCTACTTGGCTATAGGAGTTAATCACCTTCAGGAGGTTTGGGATGGAGTCTCTCGGGTCTTTTACATATACAATCATGTTATCAGTGAATAGAGCTAATTTAACTACTTCCTTTCCAAATTATGTCCCTTTTATTTCCTTCTCCTGTGTAATTGCTTGAGCTAGGACATCCAGTACTATATTGAAAAGCAGAGGTGAGAGTAGACAACCCTGTCTTGTTCTTCATTTCAATGGGAATTCCTCCAGTCTCTTTCTATTAAGTATTATTTGGGCCTTTGTATATTATTATAATATTATTTGGAGCTTTGTACATTGCCTTAATTATGTTAAGATATAAACCAACCATGCCAATTCTCTTCAATGTTTTGATCATGAACTGATGCTGTATCTTGTTAAAGGCCTTTTCTGCATCTATTGAAATGATCATGTGGTTTTTAAGTTTAACCTTGTTTATGTGGTGTATTACATTGACAGATTTCTGTATGTTGAACCACCCCTGTTTTCCTGGGATGAATCCCATTTGGTCAAGGTGGATAATGCTTTTGATGTGGTGTTGGATTTGGTTTGCAAGGATTTTGTTCAGGATCTTTGCATCTAAGTTCATCAGGGAAATAGGCCGGTAGTTTTCTTTTCTTGTGGCATCTCTGCCTGGTTTTGGAATTAGGGTGATACTAGCTTCATAAAAGGAGTTGGGTAGCTTTCCCTGTTCTCCAATTGTGTGGCACAGTTTGAGGAAGATTGGTTTGAATTCTTCCATGAAGGTTTGATAGAATGTAGCTGAGAAGCCATCTGGTCCTGGACTTTTCTTTTTGAGGAGGATTTTTTTATTACTTTTTCAATCTCTGTGAGTGTGATGGGTTCATTGAGGAGATAATGTGCTCTGAGTTTAGCTTTGATTGATGGTATGTGTCCAGGAATTTATCCATCTCCTCCACATTATTATAATTTTGTGG
Organism: Jaculus jaculus; assembly: GCF_020740685.1. Classification (NCBI taxonomy): domain Eukaryota; kingdom Metazoa; phylum Chordata; class Mammalia; order Rodentia; family Dipodidae; genus Jaculus; species Jaculus jaculus. The sequence continues at coordinate 71,349,252 of NC_059107.1, read as the reverse complement.
AGTAGAGGTTTTTGAAATATGTCCTGATGATTCTCCCAATTTCACTTATGTCTGTTGTGATCTCTCCTTTTTCATTTTGAAGTTTGTTAATTTGAAGGTTCTCTCTTTTTTTTTTTTCCTTGATCAAATTGGCCAGGGCTTTGTCAATCCTGTTTTTTTTTTCAAAGAACCAGCTCTTTGTTTTGTCAGTTGTCTTATCTTTTCCAATTCATTAATTTCTGCTCTGATTTTAATTAATTCTTTCCTTCTGGAGCTCTTTGGGTTAGATTTTTCTTGCTTTTCCATTGCCTTTAGGTAGATGGTTAGGTTATTGATTTGTGATCTCTCTGACTTTTTTATGAAGGCACTGAGTGCTATGTATTTTCACCCAAGGACCACCTTCATTGTGTCCCTTAAGTTTTGGTACGATGTGTTCTCATTGTCATTCAATTCTAGAAATTTTGCAATTTTTGTTTTTATTTCATCCACTATCCATTTATTGTTTAAAAGTGTGCTGTTCAGTTTCCAGATGCCATTGGGATTCTTTTGTTCTTTTTGTTTTCCATGCCTTTGGTCTGAATTTCTTCTCCTTCTGGTATTCCAGAATCTATGGGAGATTTCTCTTCCCTAAAAGACCCAGTGAACCCTTAATGTCTTGTCCTTCTTTCTCTGGGATCTCCAGGGCAGCTAGGCAGTTGCCATCTTGCCCGGAAGTCTTGCTTATCTTCCAGTTTTAAATTGGTCCTTATCCAGTATTGCTTCACCATTAGGACGTGAACATGACTTATTGTCTTTGCTCTTCCATTACTTGCCAATCTTCATTTTTATTTTTATTTATTTATTTACTTTTTTTTGTTTTTTGAGGTAGGGTCTCATTCTAGCCCAGGCTGACCTGGAATTCACTATGGAATCTCAGGGTGGCCTTGAACTCATGGCGATCCTCCTACCTCTGCCTCCCCAGTGCTGGGATTAAAGGCGTGCACCACCATGCCTGGCCTTATTTATTTATTTATTTATTTATTTTTAAAATTTTTTATTTATTTATTTGAGAGCGACAGACACAGAGAGAAAGACAGATAGAGGGAGAGAGAGAGAATGGGCGCGCCAGGGCTTCCAGCCTCTGCAAACGAACTCCAGACGCGTGCGCCCCCTTGTGCATCTGGCTAACGTGGGACCTGGGGAACCGAGCCTCGAACCGGGGTCCTTAGGCTTCACAGGCAAGCGCTTAACCGCTAAGCCATCTCTCCAGCCCATATTTTTTTTTTTTTAATTTTTTTAAATTTTTATTTATTTATTTATTTGAGAGTGACAGACACAGAGAGAAGGACAGATAGAGGGAGAGAGAGAGAATGGGCGCGCCAGGGCTTCCAGCCTCTGCAAACGAACTCCAGACGCGTGCGCCCCCTTGTGCATCTGGCTAACGTGGGACCTGGGGAACCGAGCCTTGAACCAGGGTCCTTAGGCTTCACAGGCAAGCGCTTAACCGCTAAGCCATCTCTCCAGCCCTCCAGCCCATATTTTTTAAAAAACATTTTATCTATTATTTGAAAGGGGGGCCAGAGAAAGGAAGAAGGAAATAGAGAAGAGTGGGTGTATCAGGGTCTGTAGCTGTGCAAATGAACTCCAGACGCATGCTGTACTTTGTGTATCTGGCTATACATGGGAACTGGAGAATTGAACCAGGGCCCTATGGCTATGTAGGCAAGTGCCTTAATTGCTAAGCCATCTCTCCAGCCTGCCAGTTTTTAATTTTTTGCTTGTAAAATTTCTGCAATTCAGATAAGCTGTAGTTAAACTTTACTTGCTTTATCTTCAGGTTGATTCCTGAAATTGAAAATTTGGATTATTAGCAGCTAAATTTTGAATTATCAACATTTGAATTATTACCCACTTTTGAACCTCATAACTATTGTAGTTAAACAGTAGTGAAGAAAATACAATCTTTTGTTATTTAAACTTTGCTTTTGGAAAATGTAATATTTCAGCATTGGATTCTTCACATCCCCTTATATCTGTCTTGAAAATTCAGAGAAAGAGCCTGGCTTGGATAAGGTGGCTACTTGGGTGGAGGAGTGAGCTGACCATCCGCGAGGGAATCAGTGATTCTCTGTTTTTCTGTGGCAAGTCTCATGGTGGGCAGTCAGTTACCTTTTTATCTTCTTGTCCGTGGAGTTTGACTCTCCTCTTTTTTCTCTGACATCTGTAAAATAAAGCAGATTCTCCAGCCAAGAGTGAGAGCAGCTTGGGCTAAAGGGAGTATGCAAAATTATTTGAGAGGTTTTTGGGGTGCATGTCCACTCTTCTTCTCCAGATAGCAGTGGGAGCTTCTCTATGTAAAATGAGTTTACTGACTATGGAAATGTGATTTGATTGCCAGTATTTTGTATGAATTCTCTCTCACTGAGTGGGTCTCATCTCCAATCAGAGAATGATGGGTTACCCACAGAGGCTGTTGTGCCACTATTGTACAAGTGTATACTTCTTTTTTTTAATTAAAAAAATTCTATTTATTTAAAAGAGCGAGAGAATGAGGGAGAGGGAATGGGTACACCAGGGCCTCCAGCCACTGCAGATGAACTCTAGACACATGCGCCACCTTGTGCATCTGACTTACGGTGGGTCCTAGGGAATCAAACCTGGGTGCCAACTTTTTTACAAAGTAAAAATAAGGTATGTCATATTAAGAATTTTTTTATTAAGAACATATTTTGGATAGATACATCATGTGTTGGTACCGTCTTTTCCCTCCTCTCTTGTTCCCATTTCGCTGAGGGTCCTTCTCAGTAAGATTGCTGGTATATACTATGTGGTATCAGGCTGGCCTCCAACTCACAGCAATCCTTCCATTTCTGCCTCCCGAGTGCTGGGATTAAAAGCATGTGCCACCACACCTTTTTTTTTTTTTTTTTTTTTAAGACAGGGTTACATGTAGCCCAGAATGGCCCCTAACTTGCTATATAACTTTGAACTTCAAGATCATCTTGCCTCTGCTTCCTGAATGCTGAGGTTATAGGTTTTGCCACCATACCCAGTTTATGCCGTGCTGGGGATTTGACTCAGGGATTCCTGCGTGCTAAGCAAGTACTCTCCCAACATCCCCAGACCCGAAATTTTATTTTTGCAATGACCGCTGGAATGGTGGCTGGGGTTTTTGGAAGCTTAACATTGTGATCTTGCCTTTTACAATATTTTTCAAGTCTTTGTTTTGATGATCCTTACAACTTTTTCATTTGTGCATGTGGATGTGTGTGGCATGCATGTATGTTTATATTACTTGTATGTGGAGACCAGGAGTTGCTGTAAGATGTCTTTCCCGTCCGTCATTCACATTATTTACTGTGGTAGGGTCTCTCACATGGACCTAGGGCTTATTGTTTTAGCTAACCAGTTTGTGCAGGAAATCCCTTATTCCTGCTTCCCATGTGCTGGGACTACAGGTGGGATGCTATGCCTTCCCAACATTTATGAAAGTGCTGGAGATCCAGTGTCAAGTCCTCATGCTTTTGTGGTAAGCACTTTATCTATTGAGCCATCTCATCATCTTGTATGTAACATTTAAAAAAATTATTTGAGAGAGAGAAAGAAGCAGCAAGAGAGAATGAATGAATTAATGAATATGAGTGTGCCAGGGCCTCCTGTCCCTGCACATGAACTTCAGATACTTGCACCACTTTGTGCGTCTGGCTTTGTGTGGGTATTAGAGCATTGTACCCTGACTATCAAGCTTTGCAATAAAGTGCCTTTTAACTGCTGAGCCGTATCTCCAGCCACATGTATAACATTTTTATATGTGCTAGTTTTAGAATTGCTGAATATATTAAAATATAAAATTATCTTTTACATTTTTGAAAAAAACTTTATTTCCAGTGCGTAGAGAAATTGATACTCTTAATGATCGCTTGGCTGCCGAAGGACAAGCAATTGATGGGGCGGAATTGAGTAAGGGCCAACTGAAAACAAAAGGTAGGTGAATGCTTGGATGGTACAGATTATTTATCAAGGTAAATTTAAATTTAATGAAGGACCCTGACTCATTTGCTCTTGGCTGGTAGCTGGACTTGAAATGCATAATTATGGTGTGGGTCTAGATGAGAAAAGAGCCTGGGGACTGAATCCTTGTTGCATGTCATGGTGGGCAATCAGATCTTCTGGGTTTTACTTTCTTCCTGTATCAGACAAAGCTGAGCATTGTGATGCTGAGGTGCTTTGGGTAACTGGTATTTCATTGTCAGCTTTCTGTCTCTGCAGCCAGTCACAGTACCAGTCAGCTTTCTCAGAAACTAAAGACAACCTACAAGGCCTCCACCAGCAAGGTATGCAGGGCAATGGCTCTGGAGCCAGTCATGTGGTGTTTAAGATGTGCAGATGTGTACTTTAAGTTGCATATTTTCCAATTGGAAATGTATAATAGAAAAAGGAAAATGTCTGGTTTCTAGAAAAACTTAATTTTTGAAAAGTACCATGCTGTATGTTAAACAGCTACAGCATATAGATACTTAGATGATAACCTTCCCTAATAATCAGCAAGATCAATACGTTGTGTATTGATGAAAATATTTGCAAATACTTTTAGGGAGCCTATTTCATAGAGGAGAAATTAATAAGCACATTAGAATAAATATATATTTTATATTGTTAATTGGATTGATGTGAAGGGTCTGAATTTAAAGAAAACTAATAAATCAACATAAGGGAGCAAAAATTAAGTCTGGGCTAAGTTATGTTTTAGCTCTTCTTTTTTTCAATTTAAAAAGTATGATGAACTAGGCATGTTGGCACATACTTTTAATCTCAGTATTTGGGAGGCAGAAGTGGGATTGCTGGGAGTTTGAGGCTGCCCTGAGATTACATAGTGAATTCCAGGTCAGCTTGAGCTAGAGTGAGACCCTACCTCGAAAATCAAAAAATAAAAGAAAAAGTATAATGAGGAAATGAAGGTCTATTTCTGAGGTAAATCAGGACAGTCATGGACTTTTACTTCTAAAGAAATACCTTGTGGTAACTTTAAGTGGTGAGGGATTTAATTGTTTGGGGAATCATTATGTGAGGAAGTACTATTTTGAAGTAATGTGTGCACCTCTAGTTTGCAGTTTTTGAATATGAATAAGAAATACTAATAAGTAAACCTTAGTGAATGTACCCTCCTTTGGTCAAATGTGAGGAAAAAGTTAAAATTTGCATCAAATTTACTATGGTTGCATAAACACATATTTTGCATAAATATTAATTTTTTTCCACTTTGTACAGTGAGATTAATTGCAATTAATAGGACAAATGTAGTCTTTCTGCCAGTTCTCATTTGAAAGTCTGTGGCAATTACTTAAAGTAAATATATGAACACTGCTGATATTTTCTGTTTACTTTGATAGCATTTATAGTATAAGTTGCTAATTTATTTGATTTTTCTTTCTTATAAAATTTAGAATATTTAGCCCATGCTAGTTCTAAAATTGTAATAACATTAACTTTGTATTTTTTCCTCCAAATGAAGTGTGAAATTATGTTCTTCTTTATTTAATTTCTTACTATTCTGCTTATTCTGGTGCTTACAATTTTTGTATACAGTGTGTGATCATAGGATTCCAAAACTTTCTCATTGTTTCTGAAGTAGAGGAAGAAATGCTTATTTATAGATATCTTTTACCATGAGCTATAAAACAAGGTTTTGACAAAGGTAAGGACATATACAATAATACCTTGCTTTAAAAATACATTAGAAATATTTAAAGCCCCAGTCATTTTAGTATTAGAATTTGCTAAAAGGCTATTACTAATCTTTGTAGCATTTTACACACTATGTGTACTAATCTTATAAAAAACAAAACATTTGAAAATTAAAAATAATTTGGTAACAGAATATATTCTGATTTGTACTGCAGCATGGATTCTTTGTATTAAAACTAAGCTTTTTAGTGCAACAAGAAAAATGCTGCACTGTAGATTCATTCCTTTCCCTCCTTCTGACTCAGACCTATGAAAGGCAAGTGGCATGTTTGGTGAGATAGTGGGAACACAGAAGTGTATAAGTAAACCCAGAAGAGGTTGCCCTGGTCCTGGGTGGCTAATGACTTATATCCAATGCTGTCAGGAGGGAGGTAAGACAGTCTGACCTGCAAATTGCTTTAAAGGAACTTATGAGAATATTTGCAAATACTCTTAGGGAGCATCTTTTGTGAGAAAGCCATTTCTAATTGGTTTTAAAAGTTCTTTTGCTTGTATTACAGTTGAAATAATTTAGGATGATAGGTGTACGTATCATTTAGTTGCTTCATTCTTCTGCTTTTCTGTCTGAACATTCCTTCTAAGCAATTCCACTGGTTTTGTTGGGTGTCTTTGTAAAAATAGTGACTATAAGTCAATGACTTTGTCTTTGTGTGTACTCTATCCCAGGCTGACCTAAAACTTATTCTGAAGTTCAGACTGGTTCTCCCCATGGCAGTTCTCCTACCTCAGGCTTCCTGAGTGGTAGGATTAGAAGTTGACACCACCATACTGCCTTTAAGTTAATGGATTTAAGCTTTAAATATATGCTCAAAGTATAGTGGATATTTTGGAAGCAGCATGTGAGACTACATGTTATAGTATTCATAAATAGCATATTATTTTCTGTTTATAAAATGACACCAGAAATACAGTTCTGTTTTTGCAACAGTAGCTCTTCTTACCCCATGAATGGGGTAGGTGAAAACTGTGGTTCCAGTCTTATAATAATGTTTCATACATTAAAAATGATGAGAAACATGGAAAATGAAATTTACTTCAATTTATTATGGGAGAAAGTTTTACATGGTCTGTAAATTCACTCCCTCTTAAAATACAAATCATATTGTTTGACATCTGAATAGCACTTTCTATAAGTAAATTCTCACATATATTGTCCTGTTGTAGAGGTACATTTTGCTGTTTTTAATGGTTGGATAACTTTCAGAAAGCAAAGAAGATAATAATGATGGGTTTGAGATTGAACAAGTCCTTTTATATTCTGTAAAATTAAAACCAAATAGAATTGGTTTATATCACTTGTAAAAGTGTTCATTTCTTCATTATGCATTTTGTTTGTCTTTCACTGTATTGGGGGTAGTTTGAATTCACATATGTAATTGATGTAACAGGGGATCACACCTAAATGGAAGACCAAACTAAGATACATTTTCAGGGCTTTGCTGAATTATTTTTTAAAGCAAGCTGTATGAAACTGCTAAATTTTGCTTTTTACTTGATTTTATGGTTTTATTATTCTTTATCTATATTTTTGTGTTTTACTTACAGTTGAAAACGTTTTCTCTTAGTTGAGAATTTTAAGGCCAAAATCGAAATAAATCTTTGTGCTTAGCTTCTTCCTTACTTTGTATTTTTCATTATAGGAGAACATGAGATCTGTTTATTGTGTATGTCATAATATGGGACAACTCATTACTTTGTGTATTCCTCATTGTTTGTACCATTTTCATGTCTGTCTTGCATTAGAATGTGAGCTCCCCAAAGCCCAGAGCTCTGTGTATAATTTTGTCTCCCTCCATTTAGTGCAGCATGTGGCTTCCAGCAAGTGCTCAATAAATAATCTTGAATAAACTTGTTCGTCTGTTACAAGTGTCGTCTTTTTGATTCTTCCCTTTTAATAATAATGTGATTGGCATAAATGATCAGAATGTTAAAAAAATGAAAAGAAAGTTCTCCCAGTGAGCACACTGATGGGTGTATTTACACTGATTTTTTTTTTTTTTTTTTTTGAGGTAGGGTCTCACTCTAGCTCAGGCTGACCTAGAATTAATTCACTTTGTAGTCTCAGGGTGGCCTTGAACTCACAGCAGTCCTCCCACCTCTGCCTCCCAAGTGCTGGTATTAAAGACGTGCACCACCATGCCTGGCTCTACACTGATGTTTTTGAAGGGTATTCTTCCTGACATTATCGTGTCTGGATGATTAGCTAGCTCGTTGGTTTTTTTTTTTTTTTTTTTGTAATTTTCTTTTTAGCTTTTATTTTTATTTGAGTGAGCGGGGGTGGGGGAGGGAAGGAAAAGAATGGGCATGCCAGGGCCTCCAGCAACTGCAATGTCCAGATGCATGTACCACCTTGCACATCTGTTTTATTTGGGTCCTGGAGAATCGAACCTTAGTCCTTTGGCTTTACAGGCAAGCAACTTTATTGCTAAGTCATCTCCAGTCCTTTTGATTTGTTTTCTAAGGATATGAAAATTATGTCTGAGATTTGTGGAAGAGTGACTTGAAATGCCTGCCTGTACTTTTCTTGTGCAGTAAGATGGTCCTTGTGTGATTCTTGTCAAGCCATGCATAGTGGAGTTTGTCTGGAAGCTTCTGGAAGAACTTCATTCTCTGTCATTCTGAACTAAATGAGACTAGGCTTACTGTGCAAGGCATTCTGGCCATACTTGTACTAGGATCTTTCAGTGTTTCCAGTGCTCTGCTAAATGACCTATTTTTCAAGACATCTTACTGTTGTACCTTTTGTAACTTAAAAAATTCACTTCATTAAATGGTTAAAAGTATTTCTTCTTGATTTAGATTGTCTCCAGCTTTAAAACCACCACATCAAGGGCCATCTGTCAGCTCGTGAAGGAATACATTGGTCACAGGGATGGTATCTGGGATGTCAGTGTTGCAAGGACACAGCCAGTAGTGCTTGGGACAGCGTCTGCTGGTGAGTCAGACACTGGTGCACCTGGTTTGTTTATTTATTTATTTATTTGTTTTTTTTTTGAGAGAGGGTCTCACTCTAGCCCAGGCTGACCTGGAATTCACTATGGAGTCTCAGGGTGGCCTCGAACTCATGGCAATCCTCCTACCTCTGCCTCTCGAGTGCTGGGATTAAAGGTGTGCACCACCACACCCGGCTTGCACCTGGTTTATTAAAGGGCTTTGAATGGTAAGTGGTAGAAGTATTGGTACATGTCTGTAATCCCATCACTGGGGAGGTAGAGGCAGTAGGAGTTTTGGTTCCAGGCCATTATGGACTATGATATGAATCCCTGTCTCATTGTCTCCAAAAGGAGAGAGAGGGAGAGTGAGAGAGACAGAAAGAGAAGAGAGAAGAAGAAGGGAGGAAGGAAGGAAGGAAAGAAAAGAACTAAAGCTTTTGCTTTGATGTAATAGCTGCTTCTCCTGAGACATGAAGTCCTTCCTTTCTAGGAGTCCTGTGGGTAGGTCTCATAGCCAACTGTGGACTTCAGTTTTTGAAGAAGGTGACAGTTGGATTGGATTTACTTGTGTTTCATAATATAATCAATACTTAGATGGTAGGACACAAGCCAAATGGAATATATTTTAAACTTTAGGTAGGTTTTACTTGTCTTAGTTCTTGTTCATGGTCAGGTGCTTCTGATTTGGAGATATACTTGTTAACTAAGCAAGTGTTCAGATGATAACTGGCAAATGCATGTTCTACAGGCAGCTTAGTTGTCAGAGGAGACTGGTGTGTCTGCTTTCAGGAGTCATGGGCAGGGTCTTACCACTAGCAGGATAGTTTATGAAAGCTAAGATTAATAGGGCATAATACCTCTTCAAATTAAAAATTTCAAAGTTAAAAATACTATTTAAGGGCCTGGGAAGATGGCTCAGTAGTTACAGGTGCTGGCTTGCAGAGCTTACCTGCCTGGGTTCAAGTCCCAAGCCACCCATATAAGCTGGGTGCAAAAAGTGGTGCAAGTTTTGGTGTTCATTTGCAGTAGCAAGAGGCCCTAGCATGTGTGTATATACACACATACACACACATGTGCAAATAAGTAAAAAAAAAAATTTAAATGGTACTTGTTTAAAATGACCTTTTGACTTCTCACTAGATTCTACTTTTTTAAAAAAGTACCTTTTCTCTTTAAAAAAATTTTTATTTATTGGGGTGTGTCTAAGGCTTCCTGACACTGCAAAAAAACTCAAGATGCATGTGCCACTTAGTGCAGCTGGCTTTATGTGGGTACTGGGAAATTGAACTCGGGTCCTTAGGCTTTGCAGCCAAGTGCCTTAACTGCTGAGACATCTCTCTAGCTCCCTAGTGTCTATATTTTTTTATTTGTACATTTTTAATGTGATTTGATTCTGACATTTTTGTGCATAATTTTTATTTTTTTCTTTAAAAATTTTTTTTATTAGTTTTCTATTCAGCAAATACAGGCAGTTTGGTACCATTATTAGGCTCATCTGTGACCTACCCCCTCCCCATTGGCCCCTCCTTGTTGATGTATATGGGTCGTGCATTGTGGAGTTAGCCCACAGTTATTGGTACGATAAACGTCTCTGTATATCATGACACAACATGTGGCTCTGGCATACTTTCCGCCCCCTCTTCCACAAAATTTCCCTGAGCTATGTTGGGTTCATTTTTGGTCTGCTTCAGTGATGAGGTGTTGGGGGCCTCTCTGATTTGGTAGGCGTTGATTTTTCTCTGTGTTGTTTTCCTTCCCCCTTGTGCTAGTATCCGGTTCATCGGGAAAACAGCACCTTTGCTTGTTTCACCAATTTTCCTTAGTTTCACTTGGGGCCTTTTTGAGGTATGATGGGCTGGCTCTCTCCTTAGGATCTACATCTACTTGGAAAAGAGAAGCAGAATCTCCAACGGAGAGTAGGTTAGCACCAGGACAAATGAGATAACCCTTACTTTTTAAATAGAGAGTTTAATAGGTGTAGGCCCTCTTGTACCCTATGATTGATGGTAGCTTGATATTGGAGAGTGGGCTTATGTTTGGATATGGTTTTGACTTGTTTCCCAGCTCCAGCTATGGGTCCTGCACCACTGAGGGGATCAGTTAGCCAAATGAAGAGCAGTTGGTTCCCCACCATGGCTGTGTGCCACTATTGCACTTGTGTGGTCATCACAAGAGGTTATTTGTTGCTAAGTAGGTTAGTCCATGAGTTACTTGGACGGATATTAGTCATTTCCCCCAGTCGCCCATGTAGCACCTTCTGGCACTAGACATGCTGACTATCTGGGGACTGACTCTCTCCTGGCCTCCAGCCATGCCGTTCCATTTTTCGTTTCAGCTGCATATGGAGTCTTCAGCAATAGGGTCTTACCACTGATCTTTGGTGGGTCATCAAGTACTCTGACAGAAATCTGTCATTCTTTTAGGAAACCTTGTAGGTTTCTCTGATCAAAAGCTCATTGTGGATGTTAGCCCCATACTGGTACTGGGAGTTACAGGTCAGAGCCCACTAAGAAAATGAGGAAAAAGATAACTAATATACAAGAGTTAGGGAGGAGTGGGGGGAGAGGGAGGGAGGGAAGATGTAGAAGATTTAGGTTAGACTTGATCCTACCCTCTCCAGTGTCTTGTGGTTTAGGTGTTTCCTGTAAGGGCCTGGTGAAGGTTCAGCCATGTAGTCTACCTTTTAGGAAGTAGAATTTTACGGTACCATTGCCGTTTTGGTCTAGATTAGTGTTTCCCACCCCTTTGATGCCCTTCCCTCCCTCTCCCTCCATCCTAGTGTCTAGTCCTTGAAATGCTTGCTGTGTATGTAAGTTATCTTGGGTAGATTCAGGTTAGGTGATGTAGATGAGTGAGACTATGTGGCGAGTTTTTTTCTTTGATTGGGTTAAGTTCACTAAGAATGATCTGTTGAGCTTAGTGTCTACATTTTAAAGGTAAAAACTAAAGTATTGAAGATAGTTCTTTGACTTGTTTGGAATTTTGTTCATACATGACCACCTTGGGTTGCTTTGGAGATCTCACAAGTGTAGGAAGATCTTTTCTTTATTTCTGAAATTTCTTTGGGATAATTGCCATGTATTTCTTAGATTTTTCTTCGAATCTACTCCCCCCATACCTGTAAGAGGAAAAGCTCAAGGAATATTTGTCATTTCACAAAATTTAACTGGATTTGGTTGCTAATTGAATTTGGATATTGTAAAATGTTCTGGAAGGTTCTAATACTTCAGTAAAAGAATGATACAAATGACTTCTATATATGTTTCATGCATGAAGCATTCAGTGTAATTGTGCATTAGAAAGTCAACTCCTACTTGCCCGTTTCTAATTTCATGGTCAAGTACAGCTCCTTTAATTTTGGAAATATTTTCTTAAAGTAGTTGAATTTTACAGAACATTAGAGTGAAAGTTGCAAGAAATATTTGGGGTATTATGACTTTTCATTTTTAAAGTATTTATTTCATTAAAGAGACTAAAATTGATATAGCTACATGTGGCTTCTTTATTTTGATCCTGTAGATCACACAGCTTTGCTATGGAGCATAGAGACTGGAAAGTGCCTTGTTAAATATGCAGGACATGTGGGCTCAGGTAAGCATTTACCTAAAAGAGCACAATAATCCGAATCTATTTCCTTTGGTTTCTTTTAAAAATCTTTCATGATAAAGTCAACCATATTGATAGTTTTTTACTTGATAGAAAGTTTGACTGTTTTGGGCTGGAGAGATCACTTAGCTGTTAAGGTGCTTGCCTGCAAAGCCTAAGGACCCAGGTTTGACTCCCCAGAACCTACATAAGCCAGATGCACAAAGTGACGTATGTGCATAGGATACACAGGTGCACAAGGTGGTGCAAAAGGCTGGAGTTTGCTTGCACTGGCTAAGGCTCTGTTGTGCCATTTCTTTTTCTTTTTCTTTCTTTTCCTTTTCCTTTTCCTTTTCCTTTTCCTTTTCCTTTTCCTTTTCCTTTTCCTTTTCCTTTTCTTTTCTTTTCTTTCTTTTTTTTTTTCAAGATAGAGTCTTGCTCTAGGTCATGCTGACCTGGAACTTACTATGTAGTCTCAGGGTGGCCTTGAAGTCATGGTGGTCATCCTACCTCTGCCTCCCAAGTGCTGGGATTAAAGATGTGCATCACCAGGCATGACTGTTGTGCCATTTTTCTCTCTCACATTAAAAACAAAAGCAAAAACAAAAACAAAAAAACCCTGACTATTTTGATTGTCTGGAAAAAGAGATATATTCAGACACTAGAATAAACTGACTTAATAAAAGGAAGAAGCTTTAAGCAATATACAAATTGTTAATCTATACTTTAAAATTTTGTATAAACCATGTGCAAGAAATTTCACTGAAATATTCACATTGTGTAAGATACTTATCTTATTTATTTAGTTTTAGCTTTGTGTGCCAGGAGTCTTCCTTCTTCCCTTCCCTTCCCTCCCCTCCTCTCCCCTCCCCTCCAACTCACACTGCTTCTTCTACTGCTGCCTCCTGAGTGCTGGGATTAAAGGCGTGTGCCACCATGCTCGGCTTGCACCCTTATCTTTGAGAGATAGTCTTGCCACTGTGCACTTAGGATCATAAGCCCATTGCCTTAGTTTTCTTGTATTTCTTTTGAAAAAAAATATTTTTATTTATTTATTTGCAAGCAGAGAGAGATAGAGAGGAAGGAGAGAGAGAATGGGCATGCCAGGGTTTCCAACCACTGCAAACAAACTCCAAATACATGTACCACCTTGTGCATCTGGCTATATGTAATACTGGGGAATCAAACCAGGGTCCTAGGCTTTGCAGGCAAGTACCATATCCACTGAGCCACCTCTGCCTCTCCAGCCCGACCCCCTTCTTTTTGCATTTCAAAATAAGTACAGAAAGAAACCTTGGCAGAGGAAAATGGAGTTTTTATAGTTTGGCAGATGGAGGATATATATGTATATGTTTAATTTTCTCCCTACTGAGCCTATGGCCATCTTAAAGTTTATAGAAATTCATGAGATAAAGGCTGCTAGAACACACTGCTAGAACAGTTTAGCTGTGAGACAGGTTAACAGGTCCTTTTGTAGGGGAAAGAGACTTGGGTTTCAGGTTGCTTCCATTCTGTCACAGAGACAGCTTTTATTCAAGTTGAGGAAAATGGGGTGTTAGAGGTCCTCCATTTTTGAAAGAGAAAAGAATCCAGGTTATTCTTATTTATTTAAAAATACTTATTTATGAGGGAGGAGAGGGAATGAATATGGACATGCCAGGACATTCTGCCACTGCAAATGACCTCCAAATGTGTGTGCCATTTTGTACATCTGTTTTTGCATGAGCACTGGGGAATCTAACCTGGGCTTTCAGTCTTTGCAAGCAAGTGCCTTTAACCACTGAGTCATCTGTCTTGCTATTTTTTTTAAACTTTTCATTGACAACTTGCATAAGTATAGACAATAAACCATGATAATTCCCACCCTTACCTCTATTTTTCCCCCCTCTCAAATCCGCTCTCCATTGAATCCCTTCTTTTCAATTAGTCTCTCTTCTATTTTTAAAATATTTTTACTTATTTATTTGTTTGGAGAGAGAGAGGGAAAATGAGAATGAGAATAAGCACACCAGCGCCTCTAGCTCGTGCAAACAAACTCCAAATGCATGTACCACTTTGTGTATCTAGCTATATGTAGGTACTGGGGAAATTAATCTGGGTCTATAGGTTTTGCAGGCATGTACTTTAATTGGTGATCCCTCTCTCCAGCTCTGTCTCTCTTCTATTTTGACATCATCATTTCGTGTCAGGCACTGTGAAGTCATACATATTAAGACCATTTTGTGTCTGGAAGACACCATTGTAAGCAGCACTATCTTTCCTTTGACCCTGACAGCTGTTCTGCTACCTCTTCTCAGGACCCTGAGTCTTGAAGGGTATGATAGAGATGTCTCACTTAGTGCTGAACATTCCACTGTTACTTCTTCTCAGCAGTATGGTGACCTTTGAGTCACCCAGTGGTCATTGCCATCTGAAAAGAGAAGCCTGTCTAACAAAAAGTGAGAGTAGCTTTAAAAAATAGACGTCAACATAAAAAATTATTTAGAGGGTAGTTTGGTGGACATAATATATGCATTTAGCCAGACAGTAGCAGGCATTACTCTCTTAGGGCTCATGACCTCCCCCGCCATAGGCTTTTGAGTAGGTTTTCAGTACCAGGCATGGAGTAGGCCTTCAGTCCAATCAGAGAGTAGTTGATTTATCCTACAACAGACATGCCACTACTGCACCAGTTAGTACATTTGGCCTGGTTGGCCAGCTATAAGGCTTGCATGATCCACTGCTGTTAAACACTGCTTATGATTTCTCTCTCCCAAACAGCTTCATGCTATCTAACTTTTTCCAGCATCATGACAGCTAGTCAACAGGGAGGTTTCCAGCTTAGCTTCAGTTTGATTTCTCAGTGTCCTGTAACCCAAGCATGTGGAGTCTTCAGCCATAGTGTCTTACCATCTAGTTCTGGTGGGAAACCAAGAGCCTTGGCAATGGCCTCTAATGTTTTGGGGGCATCAGGGACCTCCCTGGCAATCACCTCACTGGAAGATATCCCACCCAGGCACTGAAATTTTTCTTATAACAATCTATGGCTTTTGGGTACACCATTATCCATGTCCATAGGATACTTCTGTCCATTCATTCTCTTTCTCTCTTTTTAAAGATGTTTTTATTTATTTATGTGTATGTATGAGAGAGAGATGCAGATAAAAAGAGAGAGAATGGGCATGCCAGGGCCTCTATCCACTGCAAACAAACTTCAGATGCATGTGCTACCTTGTGCATCTGGCTTTATGTGAATACTAGGGAATTGAACCTGGGTCCTTTTGCTTTGCCAGCAAGCACCTTAATTTCTTTTTTTTTTCAGGAGGGGCATATCTTTTTTTAAATTTTTATTTATTTTTTAAATTTTTATTAACATTTTCCATGATTACAAAATATATCCCATGGTAATTCCCTCCCTCCCCACCCCCACACTTTCCCATTTGAAATTCCATTCTCCATCATATTACCTCCCCATTACAATCATTGTAATTACATATATACAATATCAACCTATTAAGTATCCTCCTCCCTTCAATTTTTTTTGATTTATTCTTTCGCTTTTCATGGGATATAAGATCTCTACTCAATCTGTGCTTCCCATAGCTTGTCCCTTGGTCCATTCCTTTGATAGGTGTACATACTCTTCTATTTTTGGAAGTCAGCTTCAGCTGGACTCGTACATGCTTGTTGAAACACACTAATTGTATAAACGAAAAAACAGTGCTAGTTTTATAGTCTAATGGGAGGGCCCAAGTGTCTCTATCCTCTTCCACCAGGTCTTCAGCATAGGTTCATAGTTACAGACTCAGTTAGCATCACCTTTGGCTTGTATAGAGTTAAATACTTGAGAGAATGACTCCTCATTTATCTCAGCACCTTTAGGCCCATCTCTGGTCTCTTTCCAGCCTAGGACTCTATGTGAGTTTCATGCCCTGTTTACTTAGCACCTTCTGTCCTTCAGCTATTTCTGGTGGCATCTGTGTCTTATGACTCTCTCCCGCCATGAGCTTACTGTATAAACAAGCATGCACCTTCTCTACATACTGCTTTCTTTCTTACCTATTTTATTTTCCACCTCAAATCACAGATTTTTTTTTTTTTTGTGCTTTTGCATTGCCTGTAGTAACAGTTCTCCAAAAATATTACTAGGGCCTCAAAAATAAACAAAATTTTGTAGAATGAGTACTACATTCTCTATGTCCTTACCTTACATTTATTCTTTAAATAAATTTACTTATTGTGGGCCTTTTTACTTTAATAGGTGACTACAGTTTTTACCAGATCTTCCTAAAGTTATCTGTATTTTTAATGCTAATAGTAAAATATCTTCTACCATTTTTCATTTGGTTCCTCTGAAAAATATCATTCTAGTGGCATAGCTAACAGTATTTCATTAAAAGAAATAATTGATAGGTCTGGAGAGATGGCTCAGTGGTTAAAAGTGCTTGCTTGCAAAGCCTGTTGGCCTGGGTTCAATTCCCCAGTACCCATGTAATGTCAGACACAAAGTGGTGAGAGTGTCTGGAGTTTCTTTGTAGTGGAAGAGGCCCTGGAGTACCTATGCTAGCTGTCTGTCTTTCTCCTCAAATGAACAAAATTATACTTAAAAAAATAAATTGGGCTGGAGAGATGGTTTAGTGGTTAAGGCACTCAAAGCAAAGGGACCCAGGTTTGAATCCCCAGGACTCACATAAGCCAGATGCGCAAGGTAGCACATCTATCTTATCTGCCTCTCTCAAGTAGATAAATAAATAAAATAATTTTTTGATTATTTATTTAATTTAATTTTTCTTAACATTTTCCATGATTATAAAAAAAATCCCACGGTAATACCCTCCCTCCCCTCCCCACACTTTCCCCTTTGAAATTCCATTCTCCATCATATTAAAATAATTTTTTTTAAAAAAAGAAATAAGTAAATTGTGGTATGGTAAAATTCCCACTACATTGTGTGTAAGGGATATACATTTTCTTTATGAGAGAGAGGGAGAGAAAGAAATAGAAATGAATGAATGAATATGGGTGTGCCAGGGTCTCCAGCCACTGCAAATGAACTCCAGACCCATGTGCCACCTTGTGCATTTGGTTTACGTGGGTCCTGGGGAATCCAACCTGGGTCCTTTGGCTTTGCAGGCAATGCCTTAATCACTAAGCCATGTCTTCATTCTAGAATTGTCTTTCCAAGGCATGGGAGTGAAGATTGGCTCTATCCAGAGCAACTTAAGTTCAACTACTTTGTCAGAGTGAATGACAGTGGTTTATTCCATTCTAAGATGTAGGATTTACTTGAGGCAAATTCCTGATGGATAGGTAGGCTCAGGATTTGGTTAGTATGTGTCTAGTCCCATTGACCTGGTCTTTTTCCATTAGTGTGCAGGCTTATGGGCTCATGTTTGATTTCTTACTAAACATCCATTAAGATAGCACTTCTATATTTAAGGAAGGAAAGAGGAAAGGGAAGTGAAGTTACTGGGGATTCTTTTTCTCTGGTTTTAGCTTCTTTATTAAGAAAAATGAAAGCTTCCTAAGAAAACTTTCACCAAGCTTCCCTTTTGAGCTCTTAATCTTCACTCATCCCCTAAAGCTGGTGGAATTCACTCTTGGGGTCTCAACTCACAGAATAGATTAGTGTTCTGTAAGCTGGGGAGCAAAGCTGAATAATATGGTCTGAGTAAGCAGTGTCTCCATGCTGTAGCTTGCTTTTGCCTCTTCATAACAACACTTACTTAATTTATTTTATTTATATATTTTATTTCATAGAGAGCAAATATGAAAGAAAGAATTGCCAGGGCCTCAGCCAGGGCAGTCGAACTCCAGCCGCTTGTACCACCTAGTGGGCATGGGCGACCTTGCACTTGCCTCACCTTTGTTCATCTGGCTTATGTAGGATCTGGAGAGTCAAAAATGAGTCCTTAGGCTTTGCAAGCAAGCACCTGAACTGATAAGCTATCTGTCCAGCATCACTTTCTTTTTTTTTTTTTCTTTTTTCTGGGGGTGGGGTGATTCCAGGTAAGGGACTCACTAGCTGAGGCTGACCTGGAATTCACTATGTAGTCTCAAGGTGGCCTCAAACTCACAGTGTTTCTCGTACCTCTGCCTCCCAAGTGCTGGGATTAAAGGCGTGTGCCACCGTACCCATCCCCACTTTCTTTTTTTAATGTTGATTTATTTTTTAGCTCTAAATGACTGTTTATGAAAGTAGACTGTTAATATTATTGTATTGTATGTCCTGTCATTTAGTAATGTGGTTCATAACTTTATTTATTATTGTGCCTCTGTCTTAATTATACATTTATTCATAGTTGAATCAAAAGGAAGGATATAGTATTGAGCTATCATAGTTCCTTTAATATTAAATTCTAACTTTGCAATACATATAATAGCTAATATTAATAACATGCTTTTTTTATTTTAAACTCATTTTCCTAATATTTTTATTTTGCAGTAAATTCTATAAAATTTCATCCCTCAGAGCAGTTGGCTCTCACTGGTATGTTAATTCTTTTTTTATTGAATGAAATTATTGATAATCTTAAAACAGTTATAAGCATTCTTTTGTCAGTAGCATAAGAGTTATCCATGACTTTTATGAAAGTTAGACAATCTATAGTATATATTTATGAATGAATGGAAAGTTTGAAAAATATCTAGAATTGTAGTTCTCAGAATAGTACACCAACAATTGGATAATTTGAATATATTGTGATATTAAAAGAAATTTATAATGTTCTTTGAACTTGTTATGAAATACTTTATTATTGTCTTTGATGATTCATTTATAGTTGATTGTGACACACTTCTTTGAAGCTCTGTGATAACTGCTGTTTCCTAATTATTTCTGTATCTGAAGTAAAGAAATGAAGAAAATATAATACCACATGTACTATAATATACAGCAACTTTTCAGAGTCTGTATTTATAAATATAAATTTATTTATAAATATAAATTTATAACCACTTTCTAGATAATTTACCTAAGATGTGAAACTTTGGGTTTGTCACATTGTAGACAGTGGTTTTAGAAACTACTGTTGCTTTCACAACAACTGTAGAGCCCTGCATTTTGGCCCATGACTGATAAACTTGAAGGAGGTACTGGCTTTTAATAGACCAGACAAAGGTGAGCAAGATTTCTGTAACAGACCAGATAGTAAGTATTTTCATATTTGATAGAGACCATGTAGTCTGTCACAGCTTCTCATTTGTAGCATGGAAATTTCTCTTTAGTAGAGAGGATATGAAGGGACATAGCAGTTTATTTACAGAAATGGGGAACTTTCTTGATTTGGCCTATGGACCAGATTTTTCTTACCTTTGGATAAAGAAGTAAAGTTGACATGACAGGGTGCTTCATGAAGGAAGAATTGTTTAAAAAGGAAACTGAGCACAAAATGCTTTTGAGGTAGGACAGGGGTTATGTTTTGAGGTAAGATCTTGTTCTGGCCCAGGCTGACCTGGAATTAGTCTCAGTCTGGCCTTGAACTCATAGTGATTCTCCTACCTCAGCCTCCTCAGTGTTTCAATTAAAGGCAAGTGCCATAATGCTCAGCAAAACTACTTTTTTTTTTTTTACATGAAAAAAATTATTATTTTTTGATTGTTTTGAGGTACGGTTTTACTCTAGCTCAGGCAGACCAGGAATTCACTATGTACTCTCAGGGTGTCCTTGATTAAACTCATGGTGATTCTCCTACCTCTGCCTCCCGAATGCCACCACACCTGATTTATTTTTTATTTTGAGAGAGAGAGGGTGAGAGAGAATGGGCATACCAGGACCTTCAGACTGCTGTGAATGAACTCCAGACATGTGCGCCCCCTTGTGTGCATATTCAACATTGTGCTCTTACATTACTGTGTCTGGCTGTGTGGGACCTAGAGATTTGAACATGAGTTCTTAAGCGTTGCAGGCAAGCATCTTAACTTAACTGCTAAGCCATCTCTCCAGCCCTTTTTTTAATGACCTTTTTTTTCTTTTTGAGAGAGATAGGTTGAGAACAAATGCTTTTAATGTGTGACATGCAGTGATCATTTGGTTGGTCAGAGAATTTTTATATGCGAAAAGACTATGGTGGGAAGGTCATTTCTCCAGGCCCAGATGTTCATGGATAATTAATACCTTAATGTATGTTTCAGGAGTAAATCAGACAAGAGATTTAAACCTTATTCCATTGATGGTTTGCTGTATGTTGGGGAAAGGAGAAGAATGCAAGGAGACTAGTTGCAGTTGAATACGTCTAGATATAATTGAAAGGTTTAGAAAGGAGCAGTGAGAACAGAGAAGATAGCTTAATGGGTATAGTACTGAGCAAACATGAGGACCTAAGTATGATCCTCAGTATGTATTCACATAACAATGCTGAGTATGGTGTTATGCACCTGTAATCCTAAGACTGAATATGTGGAGACAGGCAGATAATGGAAGCTTGCTGGCCAGCAGTCTAGCCTAATTAGTGGCTCTAGGCCAGTGAGAGACCCTATCTCCAAGGAAGTAGATGGTATTCCTGAGAAATGACACCTGACATTGTTCTCTGGCCTCCACATGCATGCACACATATGTGCACTTGCACACATATGTGCACACATGCACATTTAAAAAGAAGGAAGGGGTGAAACCAAGTGATAGTTTAAAAAGGAACTTAGAAACGTTGAAGCAGATAAAGTAATGGAGAGAGAGAGAAGAGAATTAGGCTGCAGTTTATATGCTGTTGATTAGAAGGGAAATCAGCAAGTCTGGACAGCAATTGATTTCTGCCATTCACTATTGTCAGCACATGGTGATATCTTATAAGTAGGCTTTGCAGCAGTGAAGAGAAGATGGAAGCCAGACTGCTTTGGTGAGGGATGAGATAGGACCATTCTGGTGTGTATCTGAGTGTCTGCTATGCCTTGTTGCTTTGTACTCTGGCCTCCACATCCTAAGTTAAAGCATTTACTTACAAATTCCAGCTGGTTTTTGAAAGAGTAATAGGAAAGCAATACAAGTAAGTAGGACTGACAGGTGCCTGGCTTACTGGAAAGTCTTGTCACTGATAAATGGATGAAAAGGAGTATGACTCAATTTCTGTAAGCATCTCATAATCCGTTGAAGTCACATTTATAGTATAATAGAATTTTTACTTAGATAGATTGAAAATAAAGTCTGTCTATACATTTTTTCCCCCAGAACCTCCACAACTTTATATTCTAAAATGAAGGGGAAATGTTTTTATAAATAATTGTAATTACAGTTTTGTAAAAAGGTCTTATTCTTAATATTTGTGTAGTCTCTGACACTGTTATTTAAATAACATATACTCATTATAGTAAATGGTCACTAATTTAGAAACACCTCACTAATGTTTAACTACTGCATAGTAAAGATTATCACATTGTAAATATGGTGTGCACAATAGGTAATCTTCCTCCAATTTTTTTCTCTTCAGCTTCAGGAGATCAGACTGCTCACATTTGGAGATATGTAGTACAGCTGCCGACTCCTCAGCCTGTTGCTGACACTAGTGTAAGCATGTTTAGTTACTCTGACAGTTTCAGCCTGGACTCTGGGTGTGTTCAAATTTTAGAATACATTTAGAGTGTCTGGTATGGACTGAATGTTTGCTTCCCCTATTGATATGTTAAAGCCCTAATCCCCAAAAGTGACTATATTTAGACATAGGACCACTGAAGAACTGGTCAAGGTTTAAGTGAGGTCTTAAGCATGGTGTTCTTATAAGAATGTACATCAAAGAACAATGTGTGTTCATATGCTTTCTTGCTCTGACACTACTCTCTCTTCTCCCTATCATGTGAGTATAGAATGATAGAAGCCATGTGCAAGCCAGAATAGAGAGCCCTCACCAACAACCAAATTGGCAGGAAGGAACCTGGATCTTAGATTTCTGGCTTTCAAAACTGAGATTGAGAAAATTCATTTGTATTGTACACATACTGGTGATTCATATGCCAGCTGGAACTAAGACTTTGGTGCCAAAGAGGGATGGTGTCATAAGAAATACCTAAAAACATGGAAGTGGTTTTGAACCAGGAATGGGTAGAGTTAAGAGGTATTTTGAATTATATATTGCCATGAAAGGGATTATTGGCAGATTCTGAAAAGGGCGCAGGAAGAAAAGAGGAGAGTTGAAATGGAAATTTAGGTTCTTCATTATTTTATTTATTTATATATATTTTTTATTTGGGGGGGAGGGAGAGAGAATGGGTGCTCCAGGTCCTTTAACTACTGCAAATGAGCTCCAGACATGTGCCACCTTGTGCACCTGTCTTATGTGGGTACTAGGGAATTGAACCTGGGTCCTTAAGTTTTGTAGGGAAGTGCCTTAACCGCTAAGTCATCTCTCCAGCCCTTTATTTATTTTTTGATAATTTCATCCATGCATATAATGTCCCTGCCCCATTTCTGGCAACCCCTTACCTCTTCCCAGCTAGTTCCCCCTTCTACTTTCTTTTTAAAAGTTTGTTTTATTTATTGACTTTTTTTTTTTTTTTTTTGGTTTTTCAAGGTAGGGTCTCATTCTAGCCCAGGCTGACCTGGAATTCACTATGGAGTCTCAGGGTGGCCTCGAACTCATGGCAATCCTCCTGCCTCTGCCTCCCGAGTGCTGGGATTAAAGGCATGTGCCACCATGCCTGGCTTATTGACAATTTTTATACCTGTGTAAATAACTTACTTTGGTCAAAATCCCCTTCCATTACCTTTTGTTGTCTCTCTCCTGCTGAGCCCTTTCTTCCCAACTAGTCCCATTTCTTCTTTGATGTTTTAATTTTCTTTTGTGTGTGACCCAGTGAATTAAAGTTGCTTGATTGAGCATAGATGGGCGGTTATTTACTGGAGCAAGGGCAACTTATCAATGCCTATACCACTGAAGAAAATGTCTCCCCTCCTCTAGCAGTGATTAACTTCCAATAACTCCTCAGGGAGGGATAGGGGCCTCAGGAGCTACTCCACCATCTATAACATGATGTTGATGGGCCCAGCGGCTGTGAGCTCGTGAAGTCAACAGTTAAGTCATGCCTGGAAGACAGCATTCCATTGCACTCCTCCCCATCCTTTGGCTGTTAACATTCTTTCAACTCCCTCTTCTACAATGTTCCCTGAGCCTTGGCAGGTTTCTTAGCATAGTGTTAAAGGTATGGCTTGGTTTTTCTCTGACTGCTTTGAGTAGAATGTGATTGGGAGAGAGACAAATTATAGGAATTCTTAAGGAAAAAGGAATTTGAAGTTTTGGAAAACCCTCAGCCTGTTTGTATTGTAAAAAACTAGGAACAGCTGGTTTAAAAGGAGCACAAAAGGTACATCTGAACAAGGTTTTAAAATGGGTTGGTATAGGTGTGAACTGTGAATTTTATCAGCCACTTAAGCAGAAGCTAGCAGCAGAGATGAGGTAATAACAGCAGACACACTTATAGCTAGGAGTAAAGGAAAGAAATTGGGATGAAATAAAGGAAGACTGTCTGTGCTGGTATTCTGTAAGCACCAGCTAGCTGTGAACATGTGTCTTCCTTCTTCCTTTAAGAAAGGGAAGAAAGACTTTGAAGTGATTGGAAAATTGACAAGAGGTGAGTATGTGTGCGTTATGTTGAGAGGTGGGTAGGGTTGGTTTCCTCCTCATTTTTAAAGAGTGGGGTCTTTGGTTTGAGTTCTTCTCTTTTCCTTCCTTCTCTCCCTTCCTTTTTATTTATTTATTTATTAACAATTTCCATGATTGTAAACAATAACCCATGGTAATGCCTTCTCTCCCCCCCTTTCCTCTTTGAAATTCCCTTCTCCATCATATCCTCTCCCCTTCTCAATCAGTCTCTCTTTTATTTTGATGTCATGATTTTTTCCTCTTATTATGATGGTCTTGTTTAGGTAGTGTCATGCACTGTGAGGTCATGGGTAACCAGGCCATTTTGTGTCTGGAGGAACACATTGTAAAGAGTCCTACCATTCCTTTGGCTCTTATGTTCTTTCCACCACCTCTTTCGCAATGGAACCTGAGGCTTGGAAGGTGTGATAGAGATATTATAGTACAAAGCATTCCTCTGTCACTTCTTCCCAGCACCACGGTGCCTTCTGAGTCATCCCAAGGTCACTGCTATCTGAAAAGAGAAGGTTTTCTACCAAAAGTGAGAGTAGCATTAATCTATGGGTATGAACATTAAGAGAAGTGCTTACTGGGCAGTTTGATGAGCATAATATATACATCGAGCCAGACAGCAGCAGATGTTACACCCCTAGGGATCATGACTACCCCTGTTGTAGGTTTTCAGTATCAGGGATGTATTTCCTCCCATGGAGCAGGCCTCCAGTCCAATTAGAGGGCAGTTGGTTTCTACCATGACAGATGTGCCACTATTGCACCTGTTGGCTCATTTGGTCTGGCTGGCCAAATAAAGGCTTGCAGGGTCCACGGTTGAGTATCTTCACTGATTATTTCTCTCCTTCCATTGAACTGCATGCAGAATGGCTTCTTCCAGCTTTCTGTCAGCTGGTCTACATGGAGGAGGTTATCAGCTCATTTCCAGCAGGAATTCTCAGTGGCCTTGCAGCCCAAGTATGTGGAGTCTTCATTCAGCAATAGGTCTTACCATCTATTCCTGGTGGGAAACCAAGGGCCTTAGCAATAGCCTGTAATGATTTGGGGGCATCAGTGACTTCCCTGGCCAACAACTCACTGGAAGGTATCCCATCCCTGGCACTGAAAATTTTCTAGTAACAATTTACGGCTCCTGAGTGTTCCATTGTCCAAAAAAGTAGGTTTCTGTATGATTTACTTATAGCCTGTTAGATTTGGTTAGCCCTCCTTCTACCTTTCCTGTACTCAGTCTCTTCCCCTGACCTCACTTAGGCCTTTTCACCCCCATTAATCTATTCTCCTACTTACATATATACAATACTATCCTATTTAGTATGTCCCCCCATCCCTTTTGTATTCCCTTTATATATCTCCTTTCTAGCTTATAGGTCTCTGCTACTGAGTTTTCTTCCTACTCACACAGAGGTTCAATCATCTATAGCTAAGATCCACATATGAGAGAGAACATGTGACATTTGGCTTTCAGGGCCTGGGTTACCTCACTTAGTGTAATCCTTTCCAGATCTGTCCATTTCCCTACAAATTTCATAACTTCAGTTTTCTTTACCATTGAATACAACTCCATTGTATAAATGTGCCATATCTTTATTGTCCACTCATAAGTTGAGGGACATCTAGGTTGGTTCCATATCCCAGCTATTGTGAATAGAGTGGCAATAAACATGGTTGAGCAAGTATCTCTAAGATAGTGAGTTGAGTCCTTAGGATATATGCCTAGGAGTGCTATAGCTAGGTCATATGGTAGATCTGTTTTTAGCTGTCTTAGGAACCTCCACACTGATTTCCACAATGGTTGGATCAGATTGCATTCCCATCAACAGTGTAGAAGGGGCTCCTCTTTTGCTGCATCCTTGCCAGCATTTATGATCATTTGTTTTCATGATGGTAGCCAATCTGACAGGAGTGAGATGGAATCTCAATGTAGTTTTAATCTGCATTTCCCTGATGACTAGGGATGTAGAACAAATCTTTTAGCTGGCAAAGATTTTTTTCCCATTCTGTAGGTTGCCTCCTTGCTTTATTCACAGTGTCCTGCAAATGTTGTTTGAGTCTTTCTTCAGTAATTGTGGGTAAGATAGCAGCCCCTAAACTGTTCATCTCTTTTCTTTCTTCACTGCATTTACTACCCCCTGAATGAATATGCCATATGTTCCCATACTGTGTGAATACAGATGACAAGTCCCTTGTATATTTGTGTTCATGTGAAACATTCTTATACTTGTATATATACATATGACATACATTGTTACATTAGGAGTTGTGTATATGTAGTTTCTCTTCCTTGCTAGAATAAAAGTTCTGTAATGGCAAATACTTTGTAGCTTGTGTTAACTCTAGCATTCTTACCATGTAGAGTGAACATCTTACATATGAGAGACATCATCTGTTCTCCTCTCTGTTATATAAACAGCACTGCCTGTTTGTAAGCACTTAACATTTGTTGGATGAATAAACACATTTTCTTGAAGTGTGGAAGCCCAGACCAGCTGTTATAGCTGTCTGTCTGACAGAAGACTTCATGCATATAAGGACCTTTCATATTATAACAATGGTTTTTGAATTATTTTAATTAAGAATTCTTTTATAATTATATTTGAAAGTCTCCTAAGAATTCAAATGCTTTCTGTGTTTTGATATATTAGTGACTTAATTATATTTGTTTAGTTTTATATTACATTTCTGATGACAAGTGATAAAAACTTAAAATGTTGAAAATCACATCATTTGCCATTTTATTGGTTAGGGAGAATGAGTTTTAGCTCACTTAATGTTATAATAGCCTTATTTTTTGCTGGATATTTGGACTGTGTTTGTAGCCAAGTCATCAAATTGATAAAACATTTCTTGATCATTAATTAATGTTTCAACATGGAATAGCCATGTCAGAAAAAAGAAAAAGCCCTGAAGGCTTTTAGAAAATCGTTTTTTTCTGATTTCTTCTTAGCAACAGATATCTGGAGAAGATGAAATAGAGTGCTCTGATAAAGATGAGCCTGATGTAGATGGAGATGTGTCTAGTGACTGCCCTACCATTCGAGTCCCATTGACATCTCTCAAAAGTCACCAGGGTGTGGTTATTGCTGCTGACTGGTTGGTTGGTGGGAAGCAGGCAGTGACAGCTTCGTGGGACAGAACAGCAAATTTGTATGATGTTGAGACATCTGAACTTGTTCATTCTCTGACAGGTATTGTATTGTAAGCATTTGAACTTTCTAGCTGGATTCTTTGAGGTTATGTTCATATAAGTTATGTTTGAGCTTGCATATTACTTTCTGTAAAGAATTATACTTATATGCTTTTGGCTCTTTGGTTGTAACTTTTGGAGTTCTCTTATGATTATTAGAGCTTTTAGGTAGCTGTGTTTACTTTATCTTTAGGAAATTAACTGTAGCATGTAGTATTTTAGTGTTTGAAATATGGTTGTTATATTGATTTTTTTAAAAAAAAATCTATGTGACAAATTTCTGTATACTTAATGACTTAAAATAACAGGAATTAAATAGCTTGATAGCTGGTTAGGATTTTTGGGCCCATGGTAGCTGTCCTTAGCTCAGAGCCTTGGTAGTTAGAGCGAAGAGGTAGCTTGTGTGGCCCTACTGGAACTTATAGTTCTCTTCTAGCTTTACTGGTTATTGGAAGAATCCATCCAGCTCCTTGTAACTGTATAACTAAAACCCCATTTTCTTGCTGGTGGACAGTTAGAGTATGCTGTGAGCATCAACAGTCTCCCTGGGTCCTCAATACCCCTACCAAAAGCCTTTCCTTGCATGACAGTTGACTGTCTTCTAGACCAGCAGGAGCACACTGCTGCTACTGTGAATTTTCCAGCTCTGGAGAGACCTTGACCCTTTGAACAGACCTGACTAATTAGTTCAGCCACCAGCATAACCTTTCTTTTGATTAACATAACTAACTAATTTAGGCATCTTAATTCCATCTGTAGGATTCTTTTTTGCCCTATTTCCTATCATTTTTATAGGATCTACCCAAGTTCAATGAGGGTGTTATATTATGGAATCACAGAGCTATGCTATTAGAAGTTATTCTTGAAGTGAAGAACTGAGACTTAAAATGTCACACTTAGTCTGTTAAAGTAAGGCCTCTGCCCTTCTAAATGTTAAGATCAGAAAATGGGTTATGCATATATTTAGTTCTCCTGTCCTTTGAAAGGTAACTGAAGGAACTTTGACTACTGAGAGAAAAAGAAATCCTATCATGAGTCCAAATTACTAAGTGATTTCTTAAGGTTTTCTTCTCTATTAGATGTTAGCAGTAAACCCTATAAAAGTTTTTTTGATTCTTGCATTTAATAAAAAACTTCACTTACATTGTGTATCTGCAGATGGATGAACTTGCATTTTTGTTATATTTGGTTATAGGGCATGACCAGGAATTAACACACTGTTGCACACACCCCACCCAGCGGCTCGTGGTGACCTCCTCCCGTGACACGACTTTCCGTCTCTGGGATTTCAGGGACCCTTCCATCCACTCTGTGAATGTTTTCCAAGGACACACGGAGTGAGTTTGCAGTTGTTCAGAGATCTTAACTATTCATTGAAAAAGTTTTCTGGGTTGTCATTAAAACAATTCTAGCCAGGTGTGGTGGCATACACTTTTAATTTTAGCACTTGGGAGGCAGAGGTAGGAGGTTTGCTGAGAGTTTGAGGCCAAACTGGGACTACATAGTAAATTCCAAGTCAGCCTGGGCTGCATGTGGTGAAACTCTACCTCAAAAAAAGAAAAATATCTGATCTTCATTTACACTATTTGCAACTTTACATTTTTTTCAAATGGCTCCTCTTTTCCTAAACATTTGGCTCCATATTTCAAAGAATTTAGGAGATGAAGAGGAGGCTCTGATCTCTGATGTTGTCTCAAAAATTTGGATAGGGGTCTGGAGAGATGGCTTAGAGGTTAAGGCACTTACCTGCAAAGTGTAAGGACCCACATTCATTTCCTCAGGACCCATGTAAACCAGATGCTCCAGGTGGTGCATGTGTCTGGAGTTCAATTACAGTGGCTGTGGAGGCCCCGGTGTGTCCATTCTCATTTTCTCTTTCTCTCTCCAATAAATAAATAACTAAAATATGCTTTTTAAAAAGGAATTTGGATGGAGACAGAATGTGGCAGTAGGGAATTGGCTAAGGAAGAATGAGGACATACTCCAGGGTTGGAGTGGGAACACCATCCTTTCATCCATCAAGAGGGTCCAATTAGAGCTGTCCACAATTACTTACAAATTACTGTAAAATTATTATAATGCACTTCTTTTTTCGAGGCAGGGTCTTTATTCAGGATTGACCAGGAATTCTCTCTGTACCCTATACTGCCTTTGAATTCATGATGATCCTCCTACCTTAGCCTCTTGAGTTCTGGAATTACAGGTGTGGGCCACCAACCATGGCTTCACATCACATCCCCACTTTTTTTAAAAATAAATTCATAGTTTTACTAAGACAAAAATTGACAATATGGGGCTGGAGAGATGGATTAGCGGTTAAGTGTTTGCCTGTGAAGCCTAAGGACCCCGGTTTGAGGCTTGGTTCCCCAGGTCCCACGTTAGCCAGATGCACAAGGGGGCGCACGCGTCTGGAGTTCATTTGCAGAGGCTGGAAGCCCTGGCGCGCCCATTTTCTCTCTCTCTATCTGTCTTTCTCTCTGTGTCTGTCGCTCTCAAATAAATAAATAATTTAAAAAATTGACAATATGGTATGAAGTTGACATTTAAACAAAATTTTCAGACATTGAACACAGGCCTAAAATGATTTAACAATGTAACTCTTGATATAGGTCTAGACAATACCAAGAGCTGATTATGATTAGTCTTATGATTCAAGACAGAGCATTTTGGGTATGTTAATCTGAAGGTTTTGTTTCGTGTTTTCAAGTCAGTCTCTACCTCAATATGAAAGCTATGTGTTGAGACTAGGGCTTTTCAAGTATTAAACCCTTGAATTGACTCAATGAAATTTGTGCTGTTTAGTGACTGAACCCTGCCACTAAACTTCAGAGTTCAAAATTGAAAAAAACAGGCTATAGGAGTTTTCCACTTTAAGAACAGGCTCTCCTATCTCCTCTGTCAGCCTCTGCCCTTCCCACAATGCTTCAGCCAGTGGCTTGGATGGACAAACAGTTATTTATAACTCCACGACTGGAAAAGACAGGATCTTTTTTCCCCATTCCTAACTTCAGTATTAGCATCTCTGAGGCAAGATGATCTGCCTGAATATACTCTTCAATTAAAAACTTTACTGCTTCAGTTTCTATCTTTAAATGTCAGCTTTGGTTAACTTAGGAACTGGCTTTGTCCTTTATGGGCAGCATGACACTCAGGTAGGAAACATCACAGCTTTGAAGCAGTCTCCCACAGTCCACCTTTCTGGTACCAATGAGATATTTTGAAGGTAAAGTATTCTGAACCTAGCACTGAATCATCAGTTAGTTGTTCTTTCCATTGTTTCACCATTTCTCCAATCAGACCCCTAATTTTAACCACGATCATCCTGTCCATCTCTTCTCCCCCCTGCCCCGCCCCCTCAATTAATACACCATTAATAGCAAGAATCTTCACACATGCTATGCTGTAAAATTGCAGTGACCACTATTAGGAAGAAGGCTGTGGGTTGTGGAGATGCTCTTTGAAGATCAGCAGTACCCTTTTGCTCACCCAGTTCTGCAGGTTTTGTCCTTCATAGAAGGCCCTTTGCCTTTTTCAGCAAAGTGCAGAACAGGTTGCCTTGAAACACCCTTTCCCCTCTGCTAGGACGGGCATACTAACTAGACAGCTTGGGTTAAAGCCCTTGGGCTGTTGCAGGGCACAGAAACTATGCTGGCTCTTGAAAGGACATCTTCTCAAGTCACCTTTATGGTGAGAAGACAAATAGAATTCCTTCTCCCCCAGCTTGAGACCCACAGTCAAGAGGTGATAGAGGCTGATACTCAGGAGAGTTAATTCTTGTCGTCCTTTTTGCCATCATCCTCTGAGGGGTACCAATGCCATGTCAGCCTTTCCTCAGGCTATGCCAACATGTGGGCACTTGATATTGGCTTCCTCAGCAGGGACCAGTTCAGCCTCATCAGAGTTTTTCCATTTCATCAGGAACATGAGCTCTCCACTGGAGCCTGTAGCTCCAGTAATCCGCTCTGGCTCCAAACTTCGAGCAAAGCCTCATGGCTTTTCTGACTCTTCTTTTTTCTTCTTTGGTTTGCTCTCCTCTTCCTTATCTTCAAAATCACAGTTGGCTTTGCTCTGGCCTCCTTCTGCTTTATCTGCCTCATGTGCTGTTTTCTGTGACTGTAGAAACTCAGCAATCAGGTCAGGGCAATCCAGGTTCTCTTCTGGCTCCCACCTATTGTCCTCATCTGCGAAACCCTCCACTTTAGAAGATATTCTACTTTTCCTTTAACAGCTCATCAGTTGAGAACTTTTTCCACCACATATTCTTCTTTCTCTTTTTCTAGCACCTCCTTCACTTTCTTCTTGTTTTGTTTTTTTCCCCATAGTGCCCACCAGCTTTGTGGTATAAAGGGTGACACTGCTCTCAGCAGGACCCAAGAATCCCAGGAGAATTGGGACTCACTAGCATATCGCGTCGACAGGGCAAAGGGAGTTGCACCTGGGCAAGCAGCCAGCAGAGTGGCCAAGTTGGAGCCCCTGTACCATAGGGCCCAACTGACCGCCCTCCTTCTATCAGCCCAACAGAAGAGTCCTACACTCTGCTGCCCACTGCTTGCA
Organism: Jaculus jaculus; assembly: GCF_020740685.1. Taxonomy (NCBI): domain Eukaryota; kingdom Metazoa; phylum Chordata; class Mammalia; order Rodentia; family Dipodidae; genus Jaculus; species Jaculus jaculus. The sequence goes on along the minus strand of NC_059107.1, from coordinate 71,317,735 downwards.
CTGTCTCCCTTTTTCTTTTGAACCTCTTTTTAGCTATCAGTCCCTCTTTTACTTTAGTGGGGTTGTTTTTTGTTCTTTGTTTTTGCTCTTCTCTTTGCCCAGTATTGTGCAGGTTTCACACAGCTATAATAGTTGCTGTGAGGTCATGAATGCATTAGCCACTTAGTCTCAAAGTACTACTTCCATTCCCCCCTCTCCTCTCTTCCACAATGTTCTCTGAGCATTGGAGGGAGTGATATAGATACCTCATTTAGTGATGAGCACTTAACAATCACTTATGCTCAGCACTTTGACAAATTTTAAGTTTCCCAAAGGTCATTACCAACTGCAAAAAGAAACTTCTCTGACCAAAGGTGAACATAGTGCTAATAATGTGCATATATATAAACATAAATATTTAGAGGGTAGTTTGATGGGTACAACATAATCCACTTAGCCAGAATAGTAGCTTCCCTTTCAGCGCCTATGACCTTCCAAACCTTTGACTAGGTTTTCAGTACCAGGTGTGAATTCCTTCCCATGGAGCAGGCCTCAACTCTAGTCAATGGGATAACTAACAGTTAAGCACTATGGCACCAATGGGCATATTGCCTGGCTCATTGGTATGTAGCCCTGGTAGTAAGACTGTTGATTTCTCCATGTCCTGTAACTGAAGCCTATAACATGGTCTTTAGCCGTAGGGACTTGTAGTTCTGGTGAGCAGTCAAGTGCATTGGCAAAAGCCAGATTGTTTTGGGAGCCTCCGGGTCCTCCCTAACCAACAACTCACTGGGACATATCCCACCCCAGGTTCTGGGATTTTTCTCTGTCAACCTGTTGCAACACTATCCATCTTCTGCACAGGGTACTTCTACTCAAATTCTTTTTTCTAAATATATATTTGTAATTAGTTACCAAAGAAGTAGGTTTTCTTATGCTTTTTTTCATACATCTTTACTCTTGGTTAACCCTCCCTCCAGTTCCCTACTCCCTCCAGTCCCCCACTTTTATCCTTAAATCTTTTCACCCTAAGTCTACAATCTCCTCACCTAAGCCCTCTATCCTTAACCCCCCTCCATGGCCCTTTTCTGTTGGTACACATCTTTTTATAAATAATTTTATATGTTAGCATGCAGAGTTTCATTATTGGCATGATATATGTATGTGTGTATGTGTGTGTGTGTGTATATATATATACACATATATGTATGTATGTATGTATGAATGAATGAATGAATGTATGTATGTATATATGTATGTATGTATGTATATATGTATGTATGTCATTATACTTTGTCATTCCCCTCTCATGGTAGTCCTCTGACCTCAGCCATCAGAGCACTGGGAGGATTAAAGGTATGTGCCACCACACCTTGCCTGTGCCTTCTTTAAAAATATATCTTATTGATTTATTTGAAAGAGAGTGTATCCCTTCAGATATTAGGATAGCAACACCCTCTTGCTTTCTAGGACCATTTGCTTTAAATAACATTTTCCATCCTTTCACCCTATGATGGTGTTGGTCTTTTATGGAAAGGTGAGTTTCTGGGAGGTAACAAATAGATCCAGTGTATCTTTTTTGGTTGGATCATTGAAGTCATTGATATGAAGAGTTATTATTGAAAGGTGTGTATTTATTCTTGCCATTCTTCTTATTTTGTAGTTATTTCTGTTTTTCCTTTACTCTCTTGTATTTATTATTTGGGTGTGGTTTTTCCTGACATTTTATTTTCTCAGGTATTAGGATAGTCACATCTGCTTGTTTCTTAGTTCTGTTTGCTTGGAATATCTTTTCTTTCCTTTCTCCCTAAGGTGATATCTGTCTTTAATGGTAAGATGGGCTTCTTGTAAGTAACAATTGGATGAATCCAACTTTTAAAAAAATATCTGAGGTAATTCTGATGGGCTTACCTCAGTATGTAACAAGCTGTTTTTCCCTTGCAGCTTTTAGTATTCGGTCCTCATTTTTCTATGTTTAGTGTTTTAATTAGAATATGATATGCCTGGTCTCTTCTTTGGTCCTGTCTTTTGGTATTCTGTACACCACCTGTACTTGGATCAGTATCTTTTGTAAGGTTGGGAACATTTTCTTTGATAATTTTTTTTGAAGAAATTCTCTATTTCCTTTGCCTCTATTTCTTCCCTTTTCTATATGCCTATGATCTGAAGATTTGTTTTTTGTACAGTGTCCCAGAGTTTCCTCATGTTCTGTTTACATGTTTTTATTTTTGAACTTGACATTGTTTTTGGAGTGCCAATCTAATTTTTCTGTGTTGTCCTCAAGTTCTGAAATTCTGTCCTCCATGTAGTCTAATCTGTTGGTGATGCTTTCTTGGGAACCTTCCAAGGGATTACTGCATTTCTGGTTTATTAATAGATATACTTTTATTTATTTATTTGAGAAACAGAAATAGAAAATATGGGCATGCTAGGACTTCTTGCCGCTGTGAACAAACTCTAGCTAGGTTCATACCATACTTTATGGATCTGGATTTACCTGGGTGCTAGGGAATTGTACGAAGGCTGCCAGAGTTTGGAAACAAGTGTCTGAAGCTTTCTTTTATGTTCTCATGTATGTGCTTTTCCTTCTTTTCACACTGAAGCATCCCTTCATGTATTTTCTGGCTTAGTGGCTATGTATTCCTTTAGCCTGTTTTTATCATGGAAAATCCTTGTTTCTCCTTCAATTATGATGGATAGCTTAGCTGGATACAGTAGTCTTTGTTGGCAGTTGTCATTCAGAACTTGGAATACATCACTCCAAGCTCTTCTGGCTTCTGAAGTTTGAGTTGCATAATCTGATGTTATCCTGATTGGCTTGCCTTTACAGATGTTTTTCTTTTACTCCTTTCACTATATTTTCTTTGGTTTTTGTCTTTAATAGTTTAATTATAATATGGTGAGGAGAAGTTCTTTTCTGGTCTTGTCTGTTTGCTCTAAATGACTCTTGTATCTGTTTTGGTTCTTTCTTTCTTTGAAATTTTCTCCTATGTTCTTGTTAAAAATCCTTGCTACTCCTTTAGATTGAAATTCTTCTCTTTTCTGTGTCCTGACTTCTTAAGTTTGAACTTTTCTTAGTGTCCCAAATGTCTTGAAATTGCCACATATACCTTCCTGCTAGTTTGTCTTTGCTTATGTTAGAATATTCTAGATCTGCTAGCTTATCTTCAAGCTCATATGGTCTGTTATCTCCTTGATCCATTCTGTTGGTGAGACTTTCTACAGAGTATTTTGTTGTTGTTGTTTGTTTTTTGTTGTTGTTGTTTTACCAAGGTAGGCTGATTTGGAATTCACTATTAATTTCAGGCTGGCCTTGAACTCACAACAGTCCTCCTACCTCTACCTCCATGTGTGTCACCATGTGTGGCTACTACAGAGTTTTTTATCTGATTTACTATGTTTTTCCTCTCTAGTATTTCATGTTGGTATTTGCTACGTATTTCTATTTTCTTACCTATATCTTGTGTCAACCTCCTCATTTGTTGATTGTTTGTGCTCTCTTAGAATTCTTTCAGGAGTTTGTTTTCTTCTTTGATTCCTGTAGCAGACAGCTTCAGGTTTGTTGAGATGAACTTCCAGACCGGGCACAGTTATGGAGGAAGGGCTATTTATTGAAGCCTACAGATACAGTGGGAGTTCCATAATGGCAGAATAAGCTGCCCTGCCTTCACAGGTCCAAGGAGGGAAAGAGGGGGAGGAGAAGGGAGAGGGAGGAAGGGAGGGAGGAAGGGAGAGGGGAAGCACAGGCCAAAAAGCCACACAGCACAGCACACTTCAGGAACTCCATCTAGGCACACTTTGCATATCTTTACATTGGAATCTCAAACCCACCACCATGTCTGAGGGCTGGACCCTAAGATCCACCCAGTGGTAGTGTCTCCAGCCAGGTGGCTGTAGATCCAAACTACAAGCTAATCAAATACTAAATATATTGGGGGTCATATAGTTAAACTACCATGATTCCTTTGATTTTATATTTGATTTCTTTGAGCATATTTATTTATTTTTTTGTTTTTTTGAGGTAGGGCTTCACTGTAGTCCAGGCTGACCTGGAATTCACTATGTAGTCTCAGGGTGGCCTTGTGGTATCTTAAAAATGTTTTTATATATTTATTTGAGAGAGAGAGAGACGAGAACCACTAATTAACTCCAGACAGCATGCACCACTTTGCACATCCAAATTTACATGGGTACTGGGGACTTGAGCCTGGTATTTATTTATTTTTAATATTTTTTTTACTTATTTGCAAGGGGAGAGAAAGGGAACGCCAGGACCACATGCCATTGCAAATGAATTCCAGATGTATGTGCCACTTTATGCATCTGACTTTATGTAGACACTGGGGAGTCAAACTCAGGCTATCAGGCTTTGCAAACAATTGCCTTTAACCACTGAACCATCTCCCTAGCCCCCTTAAAAAGTTTATTGGTGGTAGCCGGGCGTGGTGGCACACGCCTTTAATCCCAGCACTCAGGAGGCAGAGGTAGGAGGATCACCGTGAGTTCGAGGCCACCCTGAGACTCCATAGTGAATTCCAGGTCAGCCTGAGCCAGAGTGAGACTCTACCTCGAAAAACCAAAAAAAAAAAAAAAAAAAAAAAAAGTTTATTGGTGGGCATGTTGCATGCACCTTTAATTCCAGCACTTAGGAGTCAGAATTAGACAGATTACTGTGAGTTCAAGGCCAGCCTGTGACTGCAGAATGAATACCACGTTAGCTTGCGCTAGAGTGAGACTATGCCTGGGAGGGAGAGAACTTTATTGACAGATAGAAGATATACCATGGTCGTAATCTCCTCTCACAGCCCTGCCTTTTTCCCCTTCCGAACCTCCCCTCTACTCCGTCCCTCCTCCTTTCCATGTAGTCTCCCTTCTATTTTGGTTCTGTCACTTTTCCCTTCACTGTGAGGTCATCAATACCATGGTCACTTTGTGTCTGGAAGACAGTATTGCAAAACACTCCTCTCCTTCCTTTAGCTCTTACATTCTTTTAGCCACCTCTTCCTTAGTGGTCAATGATCCTTGGAGGGTGTGATAGAGATGTCTCAATGCTGAAAACTCCACTGTCACTTTTTCTTTGGTGTGGTTGAATTTCTCCAGTGGTCACTGCCGTCTGAAAAGAAAAACTTCTGTAATCAAAAGTGAGAGTAGCATTAATATAAGGACATAAATATAAGTATTGAGAGGGCAGTATGGTGGGTATAACATATGTATTTAGCCAGACAGTAATAGTAGTGGTAGACCTCCCAGGGCTATGACCTCCCCAGCTATAGGTTTTTGATTAGGTTTTTGGTACCAGGCATGAATTCCCTCCTATGGAGGAGACCTCAAGCCCAAGCAGAGAGTGGTTGGTTTCCCTTATAATAGACACACCAGCATTGCAGTAGCTGATACATTTGTCTTGGCTGACCATCCAAAAAGTTTGCAGGGTCTAAAGACCATTGATGAATTTTCTCCCCCAACAGGCTGCATAGTTCTTTCCAGTGTCCTGACTGCTAGTCAACACAAAAGCATCCACCTTAGCTCCAGCTTGATTTTTGAGTGACCTGCAGCCCCAGCATATCCTGTCTTCAGCAATAGGGTCTTATCTTCCAGTTCTGGCGGGTAGCCAAGAGTCTTGGCAATAGCAAGTAATGTTTTAGGGGCATCCATGGCTTTCCTGGCCAACAACTTGCTAAAAGGTATCCCACCCCTGGTAGTGAAATTTTCTTATAACTTTTCCCTTACAGGATACTTCTGCTCAATCTCAATTTCAATCTCTCTCTCTAACACATATTTATTATTTAGGTAGAAAAAAAGTAGGCTTCCATATGACTTATTTATTGCATCTTAAAGTTTGATTATCCCTCCTGCCAGACCCTGCTCTTTTTTTTTTTTTTTTAATAATCTGGGCATGGTGGCACACACCTTTAATACCAGCACTCAGGAGGCAGAGGTAGGAAGATTACTGTGAGTTCAAAAAACATAAATAAGTAAAATAAAAACTGTTCTTTACTTCATTGGCCTAAGCTGGAGAAATGCCTCTAGCTTCTTGCTGAGGTGGTTCTTCTAACTTGTACTGGAGCAAGCAGACCTATCAGATTAGAGAGTTGGATTAAGAAGACAGTTTTATGTTTAGACACCTTGGTGGCTCTTCTGATGCAATGAACAGACATTGTCACAGAGATAATAGCTAGCTTGCCCTTACCATGCCTGCAGGGACAGAATGGAAGGTCTTAGGAACCTGGCAAGGGCTTGAGCATTGTGTCCAGAGGGGTGTGCATGGCCAGTATTTGGTAAGACTTTATTGTGCCTTATCAGGTATACTCAACACACCTCACTGAATGGACTTGCTGACCCTTTCAGAGAGGAACAAAGGCATAAGGAAGGTAGACAATTTGCTGAGGGTTTGCCCAAGTCTTCAGTGGAGTTTAATCTAGGGGAATGATCTATAGTAGTCTCTCCTGGTTCCTTCAACTTGCTTCATGATGTTATATATTTATTTTAAAAAATATTTATTTATTTCAGGGACAAGAGAGAGAGAATAAGTGAGTATAGGTATGCCAGAGCCTTTCTCCACTGCAAACTAACTCCAGACACATTTGTACTTTGCACATCTGACATTTACATAGTTACTGGGGAATTGAACCTAGACCTTCACACTTTGCAAGCAAGTACCTATAACTGCCGAGCCACCACTCCCACTTACATGGTGTTATTTAAGACCCTTTAAATCACATCCTGGTTATTCCCTGAGCAAATTTATTTTATTATATTTTATTTTTGTGCCTCAAGAGGGCAATATACTTGAATTACTAGAAGTTAATGGAGGTGCATTTTTTAGCTTTTAAGGATCTTTCAACAATAGGTTGTTTCTCATTTGAATCGGCTTATGAAGTGTAGTGAATGCTGATGTAATGCTTAAAATATTTATTTAATTAGTATATTTCTGCAACTGACAACATGCAGTAACAGTTGTTTACAAGGAATGCAACTGGCTGTGATGGAACAGAGGCTTTAAAATGTAAATGTGTGAGCACAGTTTGTAATAACACTTTTTTGATGGGATCTATCTGGGGTTGGCTTAGAGTGAATGTGGTTATATTTGAAGCCTGTCTCCCACTCAGTTTTTTTTTTAAAATTATTTATTTATTTATTTGAGAGTGACAGAAACAGAGAGAAAGACAGGTAGAGGGAGAGAGAGAGAATGGACGTGCCAGGGCTTCCAGCCTCTGCAAACGAACTCCAGATGCGTGCGCCCCCTTGTGCATCTGGCTAACGTGGGACCTGGGGAACCGAGCCTCGAACCGGGGTCCTTAGGCTTCACAGGCAAGCGCTTAACCGCTACGCCATCTCCCCAGCCCCCACTCAGTTTTTTAAAGACATGTAGGTTAATGTTTAGCTTGACTTTATGAGGGCAACTAAAAGTTTTAGTGAGCATAGAATGTGAATTAATGTTACTCTTACTCATTTACATCTGTTTCTTTTCTTTCTTTATTTATTAGAAAGGAGAGAATAGGTATACCAGGGCTTCTAGACACTGCAAACAAAGTCAAGATGCATGAGCCACCATGTGCATCTGGCTTATATGCAGGTTCTGAGGAGTTGAACCTGGGTGCTTAGGCTTTGCAGGCAAGCACCTTAACTGCTAAGCCTTCTCTCCAGCCCCACATTTTCTCTTCTCTTATGTGACTAGTCACGAGCTAGCATATTGTATTGATGTGAGACCTAGAAACAAGTTTTGGAAAGTTTTTCCTTGGCACTAATTTCTATACCTTACTGTAACAGTGAGAGTAAGTTTTAATCTTGGGGTCCTTTCTGAATTGACAGGGTATGCTAGGGATCAAGAGGCTTTGGGGTGCTTTAAGGGCATCCTGAGGGTGGTTGAATCTAGTGTGCCCTCCTGCCTTCCTCCTGCAGGCTTGGCACTTGGTCAGCAGGTGGAGCTATAGACACCTTCATTGAATACAAGCTATTCCTTGAACAGTGAGCTTTAGAAGCACTTCAAATGTACAAAAACAGAAAAATGAGACTTTCACCATGTTTCATCTCAGCAATCTTTCTAGTAATTGTTGCCTTTCTTCTTCCTATGATCCAGAAAGGGCATAAAAACTTGTTTAATCCCTCATTAAAGGCAGAGGAATGGGCATTGCCTATAGTGCTTGTTCTCTTAAATGACTTTTATGCTATTTTGAATGTGACTTATGAAAATAAGTCCTGGATTTTTCTCCTGTAGCCCTGTCACTTGAATGGGTACTCTATTTTTCAGGATCTTCTGTAGTGAATGTTGCATCCTTGTGTTCACCCACGAGCCCCTAAGTGTTCCTGTTTTATTACCTGTAACCCAAGGGAGTAGCTCTGAGGCCTGTTTGCCTAGCATCTAGCAGTGTCTGATAGTGGCATAAGTAAATGAAAATGTACTCTTTGAAGTTCATTAGTAAGCACACAGTAGTGTCAACTAGTCTAGCAAGGAAGATTATTTTCTTGAGTCCTTTAACTCAGTTATTTTCCAGAATATTAAAGGTAAAACATGAGGCTGGAGTGATGGCTCAGTGGTTAAAGGTGCTTGCTTGTTGGAGTAGACAGCTTTAGGTCACTGGAGATATGGAGGAAGGGATATTTGTTTGACGCTTACAGATTTAGGGGAAGTTCTATAATGGCAGAAGAAGCTGGCCTGCTTTCACAGGTCCAAGTATTGAGAGAGAAGTCACAAGCCAAAACCCCAAAACCACACACCATCAGCAAACACACCTGGGAACTCCAGGCACTTTGCATATCTGTAGACTGGATTTTCAAATCCACCATTACACCTTAGGGCTGGACTCGATTTTAAGATCCATCCAGTGATACCTACTGCAGCCATGTGGCTGTAGATCCAGCCTACAAACTAATAAAACACTAAATATATTGGGGGTCATCTATTCAAACTACCACACTTATAAACCTTCACAAACTCTGTTCAATTTCCCAGTACCCACGTAAAGCAGATGCACAAAGTGGCACATGCATCTGGAGTTATTTATAATGGCAAGGGGCCCTGGCATGCCTCTTCTCTGTCTCTCTACCCCCCTTCCTCCCTCTTTCTCTCTGCTTACGAATAAAATACAAAAAGAAATAAAAACAAAACTCAGATTTGCAACTCATTGCTGTTCTTATTGGTATAGCTGTAAAACATTGAATTTCAGTCCTTCCCTCCCTCCCTCCCTCCCTCCCTCCCTCCCTCCCTCCCTCCTTCCCTCCCTCCCTCATTTCTTTCTTTCTTTCTTTCTTTCTTTCTTTCTTTCTTTCTTTCTTTCTTTCTTTCTTTCTTTCTTTCTTTCTTTCTTTCTTTCTTTCTTTCTTTCTTTCTTTCTTTCTTTCTTTCTTCCTCTCCTCTCCTCTCCTCTCCTCTCCCCTCCCCTCCCCTCCCCTCCCCTCCCCTCCCCTCCCCTCCCCTCCCCTCCCCTCCCCTCCCCTCCCCTCCCCTCCCCTCCCCTCCCCTCCCCTCCCCTCCCCTCCCCTCCCCTCCCCTCCCCTCCCCTCCCCTCCCCTCCCCTCCCCTCCCCTCCCCTCCCCTCCCCTCCCCTCCCCTCCCCTCCCCTCCCCTCCCCTCCCCTCCCCTCCCCTCCCCTCCCCTCCCCTCCCCTCCCCTCCCCTTTTCTTTTCTTTTCTTTTCTTTTCTTTTCTTTTCTTTTCTTTTCTTTTCTTTTCTTTTCTTTTCTTTTCTTTTCTTTTCTTTTCTTCTTTTTTTGTTTGTTTGAGGCAGGATCTTACTATAGCCCAGGATGACCTGGAACTGACTCTAGTAACTGGCTGGTCTTGAGCTCATGGTAGTCCTCCTACCTCTGTCTCTTGAGTGCTGGAATTAAAGACGTGAGCCACCATGCCTGCCTAGAGGTTTTTTTTTTTAAAGTATGGATAGTTGCTTATATCAAGACAGTGTGTCTTAAACACATGTGACTATAAAAGCTTTTCTTAAATATTTCATATTAATATGATGTGGAAATCTCTTTTGAAAATTTTATTTTAGGGCATATTTTCATTTATGAGTATTATGTATAGATTCTTTAGTAAATGTATATTAGAACCTAATTCCTTTTTAATGTAAATAGTTTAACTATTCAGTTAATCTGAATGTCTGTATCTTGGATTTTCTTAAGGCAAGATATAGGTATATAAGCATTTCAAGATTATTGACCCACTTTTGTGATTTAATTTCTTTAGAAGTTGGAAGAGAGATTTATTTTTTTCCCTTTTCATTTTCTCTTAATGTTATCTTCATACCTTGACGTGGCTTTTGGTGCCTGTTTGAAAGTCGGGTTGGAGATATAATGCTTCACTGTGAGATAAAAAACTATAGCCAAATGGGTCCCCTTGAAATTTGTGCTGTCATTATTTTTGCTGGGTAGAGCTCTAGCTCCTTGATGTCGGCTCTACTTAAGGCTTTTATCATACATTTTTAGAAAGGAATAATAAGCTTTTTTCTCTCTTGATGTATTTCATTTATTTTCACATTGTATTATAACATCTCTTCATTATAATAGGAAGTATAGTATTTATTTCATAGAAGTAAATGTGGCTGTTACTTGTCTAGTTGTTAGTAACATAGCATATACCATTCTGAAAAGTAATTTTAGATATTTTATATAACACTTTTATTGATAACAGGAATGTAATATTGTGGGCATTGTTGTTGGCATTATCAGATGATTAATTTGAAAACTTTGGAATGACATGGACTTTCAGCTATCAGCAAGTTACTTTTCAAGTGTTTCAATCCTAATCATCAAGAACTGGCAGTAAAATACATGATTGTTTCCTCTTACTTGAACTGAGCTAAATCGTTATATATCATATGGTTTTTACCTGGTGACTAATTCAGTAAGCCCAGGCAACCACTTTCCAAACCAGCAACTTTTCAGAAAAACGTCTTGCACATTTCTTGCAGACCTCTAACTATGGGTAGGTATGGATAATACACCTGTGTGCAGGAGGCTCTTAAAATGTTATGTTTTTAGGTTAAATTAACTCACTGCCTTTGAGTGTAACATGACCGGTGCTTGTTTAAATTGGTTGTTAACCCAATAACCCCAGCTCCAGGCCTCTCAGATTCATCTTCTTCTAGGAACTTGGCATTTATTTTCTCCTCTCCCCTCTGTTGGCCCCAACCCTTTGTTTTGTTTTGTTTCACTTACTATAAAGAAGAAGTGACAGTTGAGGCTGTCACTGGTCATTAAGCTTCCTCCTTGGCCAATGACTTCAGTTTACAGTCTTCCGACATTATTTACTTACAGATGTAAATAAACTTCAGCATTTAAAAAAATATGAAATTATCTCAGTATGGATAAAATGTTTGAGAATGGAAATGTTTCCTTCTTTCTGGCTTTCTTTGCATATGATTGTAACTTTATTCTTATTGTGAGTTTTGGTGATTTCTTCTAAAGAAATCAAACTATATCTAACAAATCAATTTTAAAAAAAGCTTAAAATTGTAACGATTTCTTTGAAGTTATGGCATTTTTTCATGCCTTTATTGCCAGATATCTGGGGAGGGGGTATAGTTGATACTAAATACTAAATTCCAGATCATACACTGACTTGGCAAAAATAATTTTGAATTGTATATCATGACATTAGCATGACATTAGCAGTTGAATCTATGCTTTTAAAAAGAAAGAATTTTGGACTGGAGAGATGGTTTAGCGTTTAAGCGCTTGCCTGTGAAGCCTAAGGACCTCAAGGCAGCATATTATCCCATTAAAACCAAACTCCACCTAGTTTTACATGTCATATGCCTGAAAATATGTTTTTTTAAAGTTCTACATTTTAAATATTTTTATTTATTTATTTGCAGGTACAGAGACACAGAAGAGGGGAGGGGAAAATGGATATGAATGGGTATGCCAGTGCCTCTAGCTACTACAGACAAACTCTAGATGCTTGCACCACTTTATGCATCTGGTTTTATGTGGGTACTGCGGAATTGAACCCCAGTCATTAGCCTTTGCAGGCAAGCATCTTAATCACCGAGCCTTTTCTCCAGGCCCCCCTTTAAACGTTTTATTAATATACAGACAGTATACCACAATCCTAATCACCTCCTATTACATTATGCTCCCTTTTCCTCCTTCTGAATCCCTTATTCTTCCAACTAGTCTCTCTTCTATTTTTGCAGATATTTTGAAGTCATCATTTTTTTTTTCTCCTATTATTCAGCTCTTTTGTAGGTAGTGTCAGCCATTGTGTGGTCATGAATACCATGGCCACTTTGTGTCTGAAAATAGTATTACAAAGCACTTCATGTTCTTTGCACCACCTCTTCCACAATGTCTCTGAGCCTTGGAGGATGTGATAGAGATGTCTCACTTAGTGCTGAACACACCACTGTCACTTCTCACTGAAAAGAGAAACATCTCTAACCAAAAGTGAGAGTAGCATTAATATATGAATATAAGCGTAAGTATTTAAGAGGGCAGCTTTGTGGTCATAATATATCCATTTAGCCAGACAACAAGTAGTAAAGTGTCTTCCTCCCTGTCCCCACTTATGGCCTCCCTAACCATAAATGTCCCCCCCTTCCCTGTAGGGTCTGGGCTCAAACTTAAAGAGATCCTCCTGCCTCTGCTTCCTGAGTGCTGGGATTAAAAGCATACACCACCACATCTGACTGCTATAAGCTTTTAACTAGGTTTTTAGTAGCAGGCATGAATTCCTCCTATTGGAGCAGGCTTCAAGTCTTCTGAGAAGAAAAGACCAGGACATGAAACAGAATAAATGAAGAGAACACAGAGCTGCATGCTGTTACTTAGTTCGGAAAGGAAAGAGCTTAGCTCTAACTTTGTGCATAAAGAACAGAGCTTAGCTGAGTGCTATTGCTTAGTCTAGAAACTGAGTACTGTTACTTAGTTCAGGGACTACAGTTTATCATTTCTACAATGATTCTATTTCCTTTTATATAATGGTCAAGATGATTGCTTTTCTTCTGCTTAGTAACTCTAGAGGTATGTTATTGTATTGATAGTGTTAAATGTACTCAACTGAAAACCTTGTTTGTAAGCATCCAGAGTAGTTAGTATATAATTTCAGAAAGGTGGCACAAAGTCACAGTCTCTTACACAACTGTAAAGTTTTATGAGCAAAAACATCTATTCTTGGATGAGTATGTTTTAGTTGTGAATTGCCACTTAAAAAAGGGTGAGTCACAATTAATTTGTTGTAGCATGAGATGGACATTCACTGTCAGGGAGGTAGGAGGAAAACCTATATGAGGTGTGGCATGGCTGAGTAAAGTTGAACTTGGAGGTCAGCTGCACATTAGCCATCAGGTCCAGCAGTGGGGCTGCATCCTGATGGTCTCCTATAGCTTCTCTGGTGACACTGTGGGAGTAGTAGCCCACTCATTCCTCCTGGGCATGCATGGCCTTTTGGAACAGGGGTGTGGAGGGGAGTCCTGAGGATTTGTTTTCAGATAGAATGGTGTGGGAAGAATGTGATGGAGGTATGGGAGAGAAGGGGTGGCATCTTGGCAGCAGAGGCAGGGAACATTTCTCATATTCTGGTGGGTAGATAAAGGGTTCTGTGGACTCCTGGAAAGGTGTGGACATGTCCTCAGGTAAAAGGTAAAAGGAGCAATTGTTTGGTAGGCATCTTGGACTAGATTATATGGCACAGATGCAGGTGTGGTGTGCATGCATGTGGGGTTGTGTACCCATATTGCAGGTTGGAGTGTGTACAGATATTGCAGGTTGGGGTGGGGAGCCCAGAGTACCAGCATTGTAGGGCTGGTGTGGAATGTGCCCAGTTGCTAAATTAGATGGTGTTTTTTACAAGTGAATAATACAAATGAAGCTGAACATCTAGAGGCTGATAGGGATGTTGATAGACTTAGCCGACGTTGAAACTTTTAAGTAACGAAACAGTGGTGCTGTGACTGCTGTTCTCTTCCAGTTGGTTTGTTGCTGGTGGGCCCCTTGCAGTTCTGTATAATGCAGATAAAGAGAAAGAATGGGTACACCAGGGCCTGTAGCCACTGCAGATGAACTCCAGACACATGTGCCACCTTGTGCATCTGGTTTACATGGGTCCTGGAGAATTGAACCTGGATCCTTATGCTTTGTAGACAAGTACCTTTTAATTGCTAAACAATTTCTCCGGCCCCTTGCTATCTTTTTTTTTTTTTTTTCCCTGAATTAGGGTCTCACTCTAGCACAGGCTGACCTGAAATTCACTCTGTAGTCTCTGGATGGCCTTGAACTTATGGTGGTCCTCCTTCCTCTGCTTCCCAAGTACTTAAAATATGATAATTCCCTCCCCCTCTCACTTTCCCCTTTGCAACTCCACACTCCATAATCAAATTGTTTTGGATATTCAAGCCTTTTTGTACTTCCAAGTGAATTTTAGGATTGTTTTTTCTACATCAGTGAAGAATGCCATTGGAATATGATTGCATTAAATGTGTAGGTTGTTTTTGGTAACATTGACATTTTCACAATATTTATTCTTCCAATCCAAGAACATGGAGTGTCTTTCCATTTCCTAGTGACTTCTGAATTTTCTGTCTTTAGTGTTTTAACATTTTCATTGTAGAGCTTCTTCACTTCCTTGGTTAGATTTATTCCCAGGTACATTATTATTTTTTGGGTGCAATTATGAATGGGAGTGATTTGCTGATTTCAACCTCAGTGTGTTTGTTGTTAGTGTACAGGAAGGCTACTGATTTCTGTATGTTGCCATTTTTTTTGAAATCTTTGTCAGGCATTTCATCTAAAACAGTCTCACTGGAGGTCATTACTGATGAATATATAATTTTGTTGGGATTGTATTGTCTTGGTTTTTTATGTTTCTTGTATTACAATGCAGAGATTTTTGCATCTTGAGGTAATTTGATGCTTGGGTTTTCTAATTATCTGCACTGTTCTTAGCTGCGTATATCCTACTTTGTCTATCTTCACTGTAGGAGGTTAGCATGCTATGTGTAACTCTTATAATCCAAGAGAAGTGACCTCAGGTGTTCAGTTCGGCTGGTATACAAGTATTCTAGTAGACTGGATGGAGTAAATTACTGGCAAATTCTAAAATTTAACTGAGCAATGTACAGATTCCATCAAAACCAGCACAGAGTATTTTTGCAAGAGTGGCGATTAAAACCAGCAGATAATCTAATAAAGCCAAAATCTCCAAGGATGTGTGTTGCCCTACTCCCTTAGTCCTGTCAACTGGGAAGTTGAGATTTCTGGTCAGAAGTGGGTTCCACGTCAGCCTTTGACCGAGTCACATCCTGCCTTCAATAATGACAGAAGAGGGAAAAAATAATGACAGAAGAAAAAGACAAAGACCCTAAAAAATCAGGACACATCGATGGCAACAATAGTCAATTCCAAAATGCAGCTTATTTGAGAGGGGTAAAGCCAACTAAGAATATGTAACACAAGCTGGAGAGATGGTTTAGCTGTTAAGGCATTTGCCTGCAAAGTCAAAGGATCCCGGTTCAATTCTCCAGGACCCATGTAAGCCAGATGCACAAGGGGTTCCATGGATCTGGAGTTTGTTTACCGCAGCTAGATGCCCTGCTGTGCCCATTCTTTCTTTCTCTCCTTCCTTTCTACTTTCTCTCTCTCAAATAAATAAATAAATATATTTTAAAAAAATTTAAAAAGGGGGGCTTGAGAGCTGGATTAGCAGTTAAGCGCCTGCCTGTGAAGCCTAAGGACCCCAGTTCAAGACTCGATTCCCCAGGACCCATGTTAGCCAGATGCACAAGGGGACGCACACACTTGGACTTCATTTGCAGAGGCTGGAGACCCTGGTGTGCCCCTTCCCTCTCTCTCTCTCTCTGTTGCTCTCAAATAAATAAAAATAAAAAATGCTAAAAAAAAGAGTATGTAACACATAATCTTCTTTGAAATGGAAAGAGTGATTAGCACTTCCAGTGCAGGCCTACATACCTCGCTTTGCATAGTTGGTCCTGTTACCTTTTGGATGACCTCCAATCTCACCAATGCTGAGTGTCCACCTTGATCCCTCTCAGTTGTGTTGTATACTCTGTTAGACTGCTTCGGTCACTGGATGTGGTGGGCTTATTGGATGTGTTGGATGCCACAGGTGGGGTGGTAGTGGTGGTGAATGAGTTTTCTGATGGTTCGTGGCACTGGCAGTGGCTGTGCATTATGCCTGGAGTTGTACCAGAGTTTCTCAGCTTGTCCTGTTTGTGTTCTCCTTCAGCAGCTGCTCAGCTGGTCCCTGCTTTCTTCCCCTTCAGGTTTCTTGACTTGGTGAAGAAGCTGATGTGAATGGAAAAATCTCTCCACCTCATTTCTGCTCTTGCATCTCTTTGCCAGGTGGGCAGGAGGTGTGCCAACCAGGGCTTCTAGCTCTTCAGTGGCATTCTGGCCGATTTCCTCCTTTCTAGAATATCTCTCTCCTCCTTCTCTGATGTGGTTGATAATAACTTACCCACTTTGATTTTTTTATTTTTTTATTTTTTATTTTTGTAGAAGAGTTTATTTTGCTGTTTTCCTTCTTATTTCCCTCACTAGACTGCTTTGGTGGTCTACTATGCCACCATCTTACCTGGAATTCCCAACATCTTGAATTTTGATTGGCCTTACACCTACTTCTTTTTTTTTAATTCTTAGTCTCTTCCCATGACCTTGCTTTAGGCCATTACACTCCCAATAATCTGTTCATCTACTTACATAGATACACCACTGTTGCAGTCCGGTTCGCATTGCTGGTAGAAATCACCCAACCAAGAGCAGCTTCTGGGAAAAAGAGATTTATTTTGGCTTACAGGCTTAAGGGGAAGCTCCACGATGGCAGGGGAAAATGATGGCATGAGCAGAGGGTGGACATCACCCCCTAGCCAACATAAGGTAGACCACAGCAACAGGAGGGTGTGCCAAACACTGGCAAGGGGAAACTGGCTTTAATACCCATAAGCCCGCCCCCAACAATACACTCCCTCCAGGAGGCATTAATTCCCAAATATCCATCAGCTGGGAACCTAGCATTCAGAACACCTAAGTTTATGGGGGACACCTGAATCAAACCACCACATTCCGCCCCTGGCCCCCATAAACTGATATCCATACATGATGTAAAATGTAAAATTCTTTCTGACTTTAAAAGTCCCCATAGTTTTTAATCCCAATGATGTTCATACATCCCCATAGTCCAAGACCTTTTAACTGAGCCATAATACCAAAATATAACCTCAAAAAACCCATAATGGCACAGAATATTCACACTTCAAAAGATGGCATTGGGCATAGCAAAGAAACATTCAACCAACACAAGATTTAAAACAACCAGGGCAAATTTCAAACTCTGTAGCTTCAAGTCCAGCAATTCTAGCAGTGACAAATCTTCAAGTCCGATAATTCTAACCAGCAACAAGTCTCTGGCATTCCAATTCCACCTCTCCAGCTAGGCTACTCACAGTCCTGGAAAACTTCATTGGGGCCTGCAGCTCCTTGGCAGCCATCTCATGGTCCCGGCATCTCCACTGGGTCTCCACTGCAATCCACGGTTCATCCTCATGGCCCCATGGGATCTCTATGCAGGCAACCAGCAAACCCGCTTCACACTGCCCATGGCCATTTCCAAAACTCAAGACCGTGTTGCAAACTCAATGACCCACTTTCCAGCATTTCTTATACTCCATGATACCAGGTAGGGTGCCAATTTGTTAATCCAGGGGGAATTAAAGCAGACTTTGAAGAACAGGACACTCCTTGAGCACTCAGGCCCTTTCAAAACAGTCTACATTCTTCTTGTTGCCCCAGCGCTAGTCAGTTGGCCCAATCTCAGAGGTTGTAATCTTTCAGTTGCAGCTGAACAGGCAGCAGTTCACCCAAAGATTTTTCTTTCTGTGCCATATCCCTCTGCTTGCACCAGTTCATTTCTTCGCAAAGCAATCCTGCACAACTTCTCAGGACATGGGCACAAGAGCAAGCTTCTCACACAAACTGCTAGCCCAGTCCAAGCACCCTCATAAGCCAAACCTCACAGTCCATAGTTCTTATTGCATTCAGGTCTTGCAGCTCAGAGCAGAATAGTCCATCAAGCTGTACTTACAGCACTATAAGGTATCTCTTAGGCCAAGGTTTCATATCCTCACATATTCTTCTTGAAAATCAGCTCCAAAAGGCCAAAGGCACACAGTCAGGTGTCTAGCAGCAATCCCACTCCTCGGTACCACTTTACTGTTGCAGTCCGGTTCGCATTGCTGGTAGAAATCACCCAACCAAGAGCGGCTTCTGGGAAAAAGAGATTTATTTTGGCTTACAGGCTTAAGGGGAAGCTCCACGATGGCAGGGGAAAACGATGGCATGAGCAGAGGGTGGGCATCACCCCGTGGCCAACAGAAAGTGGACCACAGCAACAGGAGAGTGTGCCAAACACTGGCAAGGGGAAACTGGCTTTAATACCCATAAGCCCGCCCCCAACAATACACTCCCTCCAGCAGGCATTAATTCCCAAATATCTATCAGCTGGGAACCTAGCATTCAGAACACCTAAGTTTATGGGGGACACCTGAATCAAACCACCACAACCACCATCCCCTTAAGTCGTCCCCTCTCCTCTCTCTCTTATATCCCTTTTTTAGCCTATGGCCTCTGCTGTTGATTTTTACTCCACCTCACATACAAATCTAAATATTTATAGTTAGAATCCACAAATGAGAGAGATCATGTGATGTTTAGCTTCCTGGGCCTGGGTTACCTCCTTTTGTATAATCCTTTACATATCCATCTATTTCCATGCAAATTTTTATAATTTCATTTTTCTTTACTTTATATTTTTTTCATTTTTCTTTTCTTTATATAATGAGGTTGAATAGCAACCTCATTATATAAATGTATCACATCTTTGTTATCCACTCATTAGTTGAAGGACATCTAGGCTGGTTCCATTTCCTAAGTACTGTGAATATAGTGGCAATAAACATAGTTGAGCAAGTACCTCTAAGGTAGTGAGAAGAGTCTTTAGGATATATGCCCAGGAGTAGTATAGCTGGGTCATAGGGGAAAATCTATTTTTAGCTGCCTCAGAAACCTCCACACAGATATCCACAATGGCTTTATGAGTTTACATTCCCAACAACAGTGTAGAAGGTTTCCACTTTTTCTTCACCCTTATTATCATTTATTGTCATTTGTTTTCTTGATGATAGCCATTCTGACAGGAGTGAGATAGAATTTCAAAAATAGTTTTAATTTGCATTTCTCTGGTGGCTAAGGATGTAGAACATTTTTTTTATATGTTTACATGCCATCTGTATTTCTTCTTTTGAAAACTATCCATAGCCCATTTGAGTTGTTTGATTTCCTATTATTTAGTTTTCTGAGTTCTGTATATATCCTAGATATTAATCCTCTGTCAGATGTATAAGCTGGTCAAGATTTTCTCCGATTCTGTAAGTTGCCTTTTTGCAAGTGTCCTTTGGTGTACAAAAGCTTTTTAGTTTTGTGAGGTCCCAGTGGTTGATTACTGGTTTTACTTCCTGAGCAACTGGAGTTATAATCAGAATGTTGTTGCCTTTGCCAATATGTTGAAGTGTTTCCTGTACTATTTCCTCTAGCACTTTCACTTTCATGTCTGATATTAAGGTTTTTCATCCATTTGGATTTAATTATTGAGCATGGAGACAGATAAGGTTCTATTTTCATTCTTCTGTATAAAGATACCCAGTTTCCCCCAATACTATCTGTTAAAGAGGCTGTCTTACCTCCACTGAGTATTTTTGGCATTTTTGTTGAACATCAGCTGGCTGTAGCTGCCTGGACTTACACCTAGGTCCTTACTCTGTTATATTGATCTACTTGTTTGTTTTTCTGCTAGTGCCATGTTTTTTTTAACTATGGCTCTGTATTATAGCTTAAAATCAGGTGTGATGATACCAGCAGCCTTATTTTCGTTGCTCAAAATTGCTTTGGACATTGAAGCTTTTTTGTACTTATTAATTTTTAGGATTGTTTTAATGTCCATGAAGAATGCCACACTGGAATTTTTTTAAAAATTATTTATTTATTTATTTGAGAGCGACAGACACAGAGAGAAAGACAGATAGAGGGAGAGAGAGAGAATGGGCGCACCAGGGCTTCCAGCCTCTGCAAACGAACTCCAGATGCATGCGCCCCCTTGTGCATCTGGCTAACGTGGGACCTGGGGAACTGAGCCTCGAACCGGGGTCCTTAGGCTTCACAGGCAAGCGCTTAACCGCTAAGCCATCTCTTCAGCCCCACACTGGAATTTTGATGGGGATTATATTAAGTGTGTAGATTGTTTTTGCTAAGATTGACATTTTCACTATATTGATTCTTCCAATCCAAGAACATGGATATCTTTTCATTTCCTAGTATCTTCTACACTTTGTCTTTATTGTTTTAAACTTTTCATTGTAGAGATCCTTCACTTCCTTGATTAGATTTATTCCAAGGCATTATATATATATATAAATATATTTTTTAATTTTTAAATTTTTATTAACATTTTCCATTATTATAAAAAAATATCCCATGGTAATTCCTTCCCTCCCCACTCCCACATTTTCCCCTTTGAAATTCCATTCTCCATCATATTACCTCCCCATTACAATCATTATACTTACATATATACAATATCAACCTATTAAATATCCTCCTCCCTTCCATTCTCTTCCCTTTATGTCTCCTTTTTAACTTACTGGCCTCTGCTACTAAGTATTTTCATTCTCACGCATAAGCCTAGTCATCTGTAGCTACGATCCACATATGAGAGAGTACATGTGGCACATGGCTTTCTGGGCCTGGGTTACCTCACTTACTATAATCCTTTCCAGGTCCATCCATTTTTCTGCAAATTTTATAACTTCATTTTTCTTTACCACTGAGTAGAACTCCATTGTATAAATGTGCCACATCCTCATTATCCACTCATCAGTTGAGGGACATTTAGACTGGTTCCATTTCCCAGCTATTATAAATTGAGCAGCAATAAACATGGTTGAGCACGTACTTCTAAGGAAGTGAGATGATTCCTTCGGATATATGCCTAGGAGTGCTATAGCTGGGTCATATGGTAGATCAATCTTTAGCTGTTTTAGGCACCTCCACACTGTTTTCCACAGTGGCTGGACCAGATTGCATTCCCATCAGCAGTGTAGAAGGGTTCCATTTTTTCCACATCCCCGCCAACATTTATGATCATTTGTTTTCATGATGGTAGCCAATCTGACAGGGGTGAGATGGAATCTCAATGTAGTTTCAATCTGCATTTCCCTGATGACTAGTGACGTAGAACATTTTTTTATATGCTTATATGCCATTCGTATTTCTTCCTTTGAGAATGCTCTATTTAGCTCCATAGCCCATTGTTTGATTGGCTTGTTTGATTCCTTATTATTTAACTTTTTGAGTTCTTTGTTATCCTAGATATTAAACCTCTATCAGATATATAGCTGGCGAAGATTTTTTCCCATTCTGTAGGTTGCCTCTTTGCTTATTTCACTGTGTCCTTTGCAGTGCAAAATCTTTGTAATTTCATGAGGTCCCAGTGATTAATCTGTGGTTTTATTGCCTGAGTAATTCGGGTTGTATTCAGAAAGTCTTTGCCAACCAATATGTTGAAGGGTTTCCCCTGCTTTTTCCTCTAGCAGTTTCAGAGTTTCAGGTCTGATGTTAAGGTCTTTAATCCATTTGGACTTAATTCTTGTGCATGGTGAGAGAGAAGAATCTATTTTCATCCTTCTGCAGATATATATCCAGTTTTCCCAGCACCATTTGCTGAAGAGGCTGTCTCTTCTCCAATGAGTATTTTTGTCATTTTATTGACAATCAGGTGGCTGTAGCTACTTGGGCTTACATCTGGGTCCTCTATTCTGTTACACTGATGTACATGTCTGTTTTTGTGCCAGTACCATGCTGTTTTGGTTACTATGGCTCTGTAGTATAGGTTAAAATCAGGTATGGTGATACCACCAGCCTTATTTTTGTTGCTCAGCATTATTTTAGATATTCGAGGTTTTTTGTGATTCCAAATGAATTTTTGGATTGTTTTTTCTATTTCCATGAAGAAAGCCTTTGGAATTTTGATAGGGATTGCATTAAATGTGTAGATTGCTTTAGGTAAGATTGCCATTTTCACAATATTGATTCTTCCAATCCAGGAACAAGGGATGTTTCTCCACTTTCTAATGTCTTCTGCAATTTCTCGCTTTAGTGTTTTAAAATTCTCATTGTAGAGATTCTTTAATTCCTTGGTTAGGTTTATTCCAAGGTACTTTTTTTTTTTTTGATACAATTGTAAATGGGAATGATTCTCTGATTTCATCCTCTGTGTGTTTGTTGTTAGCATATATGAAGGCTACTGATTTCTGTGTATTTATTTTGTATCCTGCTACATTGATGTGGGTTTAGATCAGCTCTAACAGTTTGCTAGTAGAGTCTTTAGGGTCCTTTATGTGTAGAATCATGTCATCTGCAAATAATGATAACTTGATCTCTTCCTTTCCAATTTGTATCCCTTTTATGTGTGTCTCTTACCTTATTGCTATGGCTAAGACTTCCAAAACTATATTAAATAAAAATGGGGACAGTGGACACCCTTGTCTTATTCCTGATTTTAGTGGAAAAGCTTCCAGTTTTTCCCCATTTAGTAATATGTTGGCTGTAGGCTTGTCATAAATAGCCTTTAGTATATTGAGATATGTTCCTTCTATTCCCAGTCTCTGTAGGACTTTTATCATGAAGGGATGTTGGATTTTCTCTAATGCTTTCTCTGCGTCTAATGAGATGATCATGTGATTTTTGTCCTTCAACCCGTTTATGTAATGTATTACATTTATAGATTTGCGTATGTTGAACCATCCCTGCATCTCTGGGATAAAGCCTACTTGGATAGGGTGAATTTTTGCATCTATATTCATGAGGGAGATTGGTCTGTAATTTTCTTTTTTTGTTCTATCTTTGCCTGGTTTTGGTATCAGGGTGATGCTGGCCTCATAGAAGGAGTTTGGTAGAATTCCTTCTTTTTCTATTTCCTGGAAAAGCTTAAGAAGCAATGGTGTTAGCTCTTCCTTAAAAGTCTGGTAAAATTCAGCAGTGAATCCATCCGGGCCTGGGCTTTTTTTAGTTGGGAGATTATTGATAACTGTTCGGATCTCCATGTTTGTTATAGGTCTATTTAAGTGATTAATCTCATTTTGATTTAATTTAGGTAGGTCATATAGATCAAGGAAATCATCCATTTCTTTCAGATTTTCATACTTTGTGGGGTATATGCTTTTATAGTATGTCCCTATGATTATTTGAATTTCTCTGGAATCTGTTGTGATGTTACCTTGTTCATCTCTGATTTTATTAATTTGTGTCTCTTCTCTCTTTCTTTTGGTCAGATTTGCTAAGGGTTTATCAATCTTGTTTATACTTTCAAAGAACCAACTCTTTGTTTCATTAATTCTTTGGATTGTTCTTTTTGTTTCTATTTCATTAATTTCTGCCCTAATCTTTATTATTTCTTCCCGTCTGCTGATTTTTGATTTGCCTTGTTCTTCTTTTTCCAAGGCTTTAAGGCGAAGCATTAGGTTGTTTACTTGCGACCTTTATAATTTCTTAATATAGGCACTTAAGGCTATAAGTTTACCTCTTAGAACTGCCTTCATTGTGTCCCAGAGATTTTGGTATGTTGTGTTCTCATTATCATTTGACTCTATAAATTTTTTGATTTCCTTTTTGATTTATTCATTGACCCATTCATCATTTAGTAGCGTATTGTTTAGTTTCCATGATTTTGTGTATGCTCTATAGTCTTTCTTGCTACTGATTTGTAGTTTAATTCCATTGTGGTCAGATAGAATGCAAGGAATTATTTCAATTTTCCTGAATTTGTTAAGATTTGCTTTGTGTCCTAATAGATGGTCTATTTTAGAGAATGTTCCATGTGCTGCTGAAAAGAATGTATATTCTGCAGCCTTTGGATGAAATGTCCTGTATATATCTGTTAGGTCCATTCCTTGTATGACCTCATTTAGTCCAGATGCCTCCCTGTTTATTTTTTCCCAGGATGACCTGTCAATCGATGGGAGTGGTGTGTTAAAGTCACCCACAACCACTGTATTTGGAGTTATCTGTGACCTTAGTTCTAACAGTGTTTGTTTGATTAATTTGGTAGCCCCCATGTTGGGTACATATATGTTTAGGATTGCAATGTCCTCCTGTTGGAGTGTGCCCTTAATTAATATAAAGTGACCTTCCTTATCTTTCTTGACTAACGTTGGAGTAATGTCTACCTTGTCTGATATTAGGATAGCAACCCCTGCTTGTTTTCTAGGCCCATTTGCTTGAAACACTGTCTTCCAACCTTTCACCCTAAGATAATGTCTATCCTTTGTAGAAAGGTGAGTTTCTTGGAGACAACAAATTGTAGGATCCTGCTTTTTAACCCAGTCTGCAAACCTATGTCTTTTCATTGGGGCATTGAGGCCGTTGATATTAAGAGATAGTATCGAAAGGCGTGTATTTATGTTTGCCCTTTTTTTTTTTATGGTTTTGGTTCTACCTGTGCTCTCTTGTGTTAACTAGTATTTGAGTATTGCTTGTTTTTTCTAGGTTCCTTATATGTGTGCTTTTCCTTTACTTCAGCATGGAGGATTCTATCAAGTGTTTTCTGTAGAGCTGGTTTTGTCTTCAAATACTCTTTTAACCTGGTTTTGTCATGGAATGTCCTTATTTTTCCATCTAGTTGAATGAATAACTATGCAGGAAAACGTAACCTTGGTTGACAGTTGTTATCTTTCAGAACTTGGAATATATCACTCCAAGCCCTTCTGGCTTTAACAGTTTGTGTTGAATAATCTGCTGTAATCCTGATGGGCTTGCTTTTGTATGTAACTTGATTTTTCTCTCTAACTGTTTTCAATATTTTTTCTTTGGTGTATGTGTTTGGAAGTTTGATTATAATATGGCGAGGAGTGGTTCTTTCCAGGTTTTGTCTGGCTGGGGTTCTAAAGGCTTCCTGTATCTGCATTGGCACCTCTTTTCCAATTTGGGGGAAACTTTCTCGTATGATTTTGTTGAAGAAGCCTACTATGCTTTTGGAGTGGAATTCTTCTCTTTTTACTATGCCCTGAATTTTTATATTTGATCTTTTCATAGTGTCCCGTATATCTTGAAATTCCCACTCATAATTTTCTCTAAGTTTGTCTTTCTCTTTGTTGGACTGTATTAGATGTGCCATCTGGTCTTCTAGCTTAGATATTCTGTCCTCTCCCTCCTCCATCCTACTGGTGAGATTTTCTACAGAGTTTTTTATTTCATTAAGTTTGTTCTTCATTGCTAGTAATTCTGACTGGTTTTTCTTTATTATTTCTATTTCCTTATTTATGTCTTGTATTGCCTTCTTTATTTCATTAAATTGGTATCCTGCATCTTCTTTGATTCCTTTGATTTCCTCCTTGGTTTCCTCTTTGATTTCTTCTTTGATTCTTTTAATTTGTTCTTTGACCTCTTGGAACATATTTATAATCATTCTTTTGAACTCTTTCTCAGGCATTTCCTCTAACTTGTTCTCACTGGAGGACATTTCTGATGCATTAATACTTTTAGGTGGATTTATATCATCTTGCTTTTTAGTGTTTCTTGTGTTATAATGTATATATTTTTGCATCTTGGATTAAGTCAATGCTTGGATTTTCTAGTAGCTGTGTATTCTTAGCTGTATCAATTGATTTGATGTAATATATTTTCAGGGTAGGAGCTTAAGGTGTTAGGTGTGGCTCTTAAGACTCTCAGAGTATCTACAAAGGTGTTCCTAGGGGATGAGTTTCCCTGCTATAGGAATATTCAAGCAGGCTGAGTGGAATAAAATACAGGTAGATTCTAAAAGTTAACTAAACACTGTACACATTCAATCAAAAACAGCCCAAGTATGTATGCAGGAGTAGTTATTATAATGACCAGATCCTCTATCAACAGAGAGGTTAAGATTTCTGGTCTGTTGAGGGATCCAAGTCAACTTGGGACCAGGTGAGACCCTTCCCTAGTGCAATCCCAGTTATCTTTTTGGATGATTTTGGTCTCAGTCAAGTTGCTGCTTGGTCGTTGGGCTGCTGTTCTGATTTCTGGAGCTGGGCACTTGCTTTTCCTGCGGGGCAAACTGAACCTGGAAAGTGTGGCCCTGCAGATCAGCACCCCTGCTGCTGGAACTGGTGCTGCTAAAGCTGCTCCTTCTGCGTCTGTAGTCGCTGCTGCTGAAGCTGCTGCTGCTGGTTCCACTGCTGCTGCTGCCTTTGCTGTTGCTGTAGCTGTAACTGCTACTGCTGGAGCCATCACTGCTGCTGAAGCTGCTGCTGCTGTGTCCAATGCTGCTGCTGCTGCAGGATCTGCCGCTAATGCTGCTCCTGGGTCTGCTGCTGCTGGTTCTGCCGCAGCTGTCATGACTGGAGCTGCTACTGCTGTGGCCGCTGTTAATGGTGCCGGAACCACTGATGTTGCTGCCGAACTCTACTCCTGCTTGGGTCCCGCTGTTGGTTCAAGTTGGCGTGGTTGGGTCCCGGGACCGCTGCTTTGTTCCCTGGAGCTGGGTTCAGGTGGTGGGGGAGGGGGGGAGCCGCAGCTGCTCTGGTTCTCTCGCTGTTCCACGTGTGCTTCTTCCTCATGGTCTGCTCCTCCGTTGCTCACTGCCGCTGTCCCTTCAGGTTTCCTGAGCTGCGGAGAGCGCCGGTGTGAGTGGAAAATCCCTGCACCTGGCTTTTCCTGCGGCTGGAGCTGTCTGGCGGCTTTCTGTTGCACTGTCACCGCCACGGTTGGCTGAGCTGCCAGAGCCGGTTTTGTCGGCCTGTGCGGGCTCTGCATGCTCTGGATCTCTCCTACTTCTCTGCTGCCGCTTCAATTTCCTATACACCTCACTTTTTAGTAAAAGTGTGTATTTTGCTGAGTTTTTTTGGTCTTTTTCCCCCCTTGGCTGCTTGGGCGTGGTACCTATGCCGCCATCATAACCGGAAGTCTCCCTATATATTTTTTTTGAGGCAATTGTAGATGTTAGAGATTCCCTGATTTCATCTTTAGCATGTTCTTTGTTAACATATAGGAAAGCTACTGATTTCTGAGTTTATATTGTGTATCCTGCTATGTTGGTATAAGTGTTTATCAGCTCTTTACAGTTTGTTGGTAGAATCTATGGGTTCGTTTATGTATAAAATTATATCATCTGCAAATAATGATAATTTGATTTCTTCCTTTCCAATGTGTATCCCTTTTATGTGTGTCTCTTACCTTATTGCTATTGCTAAGAGTTATAGTACTATATTAAATGCAAGTGGGAACAGTAGACACCTTGTGTTGTTCCTGATTTTAGTGGAAGAGCTTTAAGTTTATATTGGAAGTAGGTTTGTCATAAGTACCATTTATTATGTTGAATATGTTCCTTCTGTTCCCAGTTTCTATAGAATTTTTACCCTGAAGGGATGTTGGAGTTTTGTCAAATGCCTTTTCTGCATCTCTTGAGATGATCATGTGATTTTTGTCCTTCAGTCCATTTATATAGTGTCCTACATTTATCAATTTGCATATGTTGAACCCTCCCTGCATCTCTGGAATAAAGCCTACTCGGTCAGGGTGAAAAATCTTTCTCATATATTCTTGTATTCTGTTTGCCAATATTTTGTTGAGAATTTTTGCATCTGTATTCATGAGGGAGGTTAGTCTCTAGTTTTCCTTTTTTGTTCTGTCTTTGTCTGGTTTTGGTATTAGGGCGATACTGGCTTCATAGAAGGAGTTTGGTTGAATTCCTTCCTTTTCTTTTTTATGGAAAAGTTTGTGAGGAATTAGTATTAGTTCTTCCTTGAAGGTGTGATAAAATTCACCAGTGACTCCATTTGGGCCTTGACTTTTATTAGTTGGGAGTTTTTTTTTTAAATAACTGCTTGGATCTCAGTACTTGTTTTAGGTCTATGTAAGTGGTTAGGGCATCTTGATTTAATTTTGGTCGGTCACATAAATCAAGGAAATCATCCATTTCTTTCAGATTTTCAAACTTATTGGAATATTTGTTCCTAAAGTATGTCCTTATGATTTTTTGAATTTTGTTTCAGATTTTACTCATTTGTATCTCTTCTCTATTTTGGTCAGATTTTTAAGGGTTTATCAGTCTTGTTTATCCTTTCAAGCAATTAACTCTTTGTTTCCTTGATTCTTTGTGGGGAGTCTATTTCATTAATTTCTACCCTTATCTTTATTATTTCTTCTCATTTACTGACTTTTGCTTTTGCTTGTTCTCCCCCCCCCCCCCCCCGCAAGGACCTAAAGTGAAGCACATTAAGTTGTTTACTAGGAATCTTTCTAATTTCTTTTTTTTATTCATTTTTTATTATATATAGAGAGGCAGTGTAAGAGAGTGAGAATGAGAAAGAGAGAGAATAGGTAGGTGTACCAGGGCTCTCAGCCTCTGTAAACGAATTTCAGAGGCATGTACCACCTTGTACATCTGGCTTCTGTGGCTCCTGGGCAATTGAACTTAGCTTTTTTGGCTTTGCAGACAAATGCCTTAACCGCTACACCATCTTTCCAACCCCTCTATTTTTTTAATATAGGCAGATGAAGTGATAAGTTTCCCCCTTATATTTGCCTTCATTGTGTCCCAAAGGTTTTGGTAAGTTGTCTTCTCATTATCATTTGATTCTGTGAACTTTTTGATTTCTTATATGACCCCATTTTTCATTCAGTAGTATACTGCTTAGTTTCTATGATTTTGTTTGCTCTGTAGTTTTTCTTGCTGCTTATTTGTTATTTAATCTCATTGTGATCAGATAGAGTAAAAGGAATTATTTCAATTTTCCTGTATTTGTTAAAGTTTGTTTTGTGTCCTAATATATAGTCTATTTTAGAGAATGGTCCATGTATTGCTTAAAACAATGTGTATTCTGGAGCATTTGGATGGAATGTTTTATAGGTATCTGTTAGGTCCATTTGTTCTGTGTCCTCATTTAATCCACATGCTAGTTTGTTTATTTTTTGCTTGGATCACCTGTCAGTTTATGAGAGTGAGGTATTAAATTCACCCACTACAATGGTGCTTGGTGTTATCTGTGACCTTAATTCTGTTTTTTTTTTTTTCCCTTAAATGAGAGAGAGGGAATGAGAATGAATTGGCGCACCAGGTCCTCCAGCCACTGCAAATGAATTCCAGATGCATGTGCCACCTTGTGCATCTGGCTTATGTGGGTCCTGGGGAAATGAACCTGCATCCTTTGGATTTTCAGGCAAATATCTTAACCGCTAAGCCATCCCTCCAGCCCTATGACCTTAATTCTAATAGTATTTGTTTGATGAAATTGGTAGCAGTCATGTTAAGTAAATTTATGTTTAGAATTGTAATGTCTTCCTGTTGGAGTGTTCCTTTAATCAATATAAAGTGACTTTCTTTATCTTTCTTCACAGATACTGATTTGCATTCTATCATGTTAGATATTAGGATAACAACACCTGCTTATTTTCTAGACCCATTTGCTTTAAATACCATTTTTCATCCTTCATACTAAGATAGGGTCTGTCTTCTAATGGAAAGGTGAGTTTCCTAGAGGCAGGAAACAGATGCATCCTGCCTTTTTTTTAAAAAAATTATTTATTTATTTATTTGAGAGCGACAGACACAGAGAGAAAGATAGATAGAGGGCGAGAGACAGAATGGGCGCGCCAGGGCTTCCAGCCTCTGCAAACAAACTCCAGATGCATGCGCCCCCTTGTGCATCTGGCTAACGTGGGACCTGGGGAACCGAGCCTCGAACCGGGGTCCTTAGGCTTCACAGGCAAGCACTTAACCGCTAAGCCATCTCTCCAGCCCGCATCCTGCCTTTTAATTCAGTGTGCAAGCCTAAGTTTTTTTTGGGGTCATTGAGGACATTTTGTCTTATCTTTAAAATTTCAGTTGTACTATGGCAGCATAAGCCTTATATACAAGGTATAGAAAATAGGCACATCTCACATTTTAAATATCTTGAAAACAGTACCAATTGATTTACAAACTAACTAGTTTAACCTAGAAATTGTCAGAAAAGGATAAGTAAGACAGTATAAAGTCTTAGCACCTGTGTTTGAAACCATCTTTGATTAGTTCAGATACCTGTGTTGGTACAGATTACCCAAAGAACACTGGAAACAGAACCACAGAGTTTGAAATTATTTTTTATTATTTTTATTGTTTATTTAAATTATTTTGTCTTAAACTTGATAGCTATTGATTTTATGTACCACAGAAATTTTTATTAACATAAAACAATTTTATGTTTTATCTATGACTTAAATTTGATAAAGCTTAAGCAAGCTATCCCAACATATCCCAGGAAGATGAAAGTTATCATTACTGAAATTAAATCATTTAAACCTAAGTGATTAAACCTAGTTATGACCCTTTAATAGAATCAGCATAAATAAGACAGAAGCTATTTTTAAAGTCACAATGTCTTTAGGTATGAGTACTTCATCTTTGGAAATTAACCACTTCTATGTGAGCCTTTATAATTCACTTTACTGAGAGTGTCTTAAAGCCAGTTTTATAACCCTTAAATCATAACAAGTTAGCATCAGTGACCTGTTAATGAGTGAGGCCTTATCATAAGATTCAGTTTCTCCACTTGGCATCAGGTAAACATTAGATTTAATCCAATTAAGTGTTTTAATGAAGGGGTCCTTACCCTGATATACACATTAAGTAAGCTGGATGATTGTCTTATGTAAGGAGTTTGTAACCTGATCAAATACCTTGACTTAGTTTACCTATTTAACATTTTGTCTAGTGAGAAATTTTATCTAACAGATATGACTTTAAGTGTTTAAAAGAGAAGAACTAAATAGAACCATAGTTATATGCTGTACTCCTTTTTCCTTATCAGAGACAATTGGCCATATTTTTCTAGTCAGAGTCTGGGGGACACCTGGCTTAAACTTGCATGGGGTCTGAGATAAAGAGGGTTCCATCTGGGTTTTTTTAGAGTCCAGCTTTTTATGAATTTAAGTAGCATATGTTGGAAAGCAAGAGCAAAATGAAATTACAGAGCAGAGAGGTAAGCATCCTGACATTTCTTATTCTATTGTGAAGTTGTTTGTTTTTACATAGTAAATTTAAAAACACAAGGTGATAGACTCTTGTCTATGTTTAACCTGGTTAAACCTCTAATTACATCTGTACTTCTGACTTTGTGACCCACCTAGCATAGGCATCACCAGTGTCTAATATAAGATGAATTTAGACTAAGACTATGTCCCTATATAAAACTTTTAGAGTATCCTTAAGAGTTTGTAAACAGTTGGAAAATCTATAACTTTAGGCATGGCATTAGCCTGAAAATTCTTTTCTGTATACGCACATCCTCATTTACATACTTCAACATTCTTATCTAAGTACCACTCAAAAAGCATTTTTAAGGAGCATTCTATGTCCCAACATTGAAAAATTCCTTTCCAGTTTCTTTAATTAACTTATCTCCTTCCATTATTAACCACCTTTCTTATAAGGCTATTATGAAAAACTACACCAATTAATCAATCCTATTACTAACAAGTGAGTAGTCTAAAGACAATTTTATGTCATTTATATCAATAAGACATTAAACTAAGGCAAATATTGTTGTTATCTTGAGGCAGGCTGGCCTAGAAGTCAGGTCAGTTGCCTCCTCCTCTTAAGGACATTACAAAAAAAAATTTTTTTTTTCCTCACCACTTTTTGGAGCTCTATTGTGGCTGGGCGGGGCTTGTATACACCTTACATCAGCCCTCCCTTACACTCGGCACTCTGCAAGGGTCTGGTCTAGAACACGTGGAGGTAATGGCCAAGAAGACTGCTGGGAGGCCAAGGATTCTGACTACCAGAAGGGGAAGGGGGGGGGGCCTCCAGGACTTCCAGGAGGCCTCTGAAGAAGGTGGTCTACTGGGAGGCTGCTGAAGAAGGAGTGGGCCTGCTGGGGGCCACTGGGAGAGGAGGCAGAGACATGGCACCGGCATGGGCAGAGGCGCCATTGTCTGTCTGCCACCTGACTCTGACCCAAGCCACTTTGGAGAGCTTGAAAAGCTGGCTTGTAGTTTTGCTGCTTAAAGGGAGTGAGGGAAAGTTTCCTTCCTGAACTTTTTATTTCTCAGCCAGATAAGCTATATGGGTCCACATGGATGCCCAGAAATCTAGAAATGACCTGGGCAACTTTTTCCCAAAAGGAGCCTGTCTCCCTCTGGGAGGGCTAATTTCTTTAACTTTCAGAAGAGCTCTTATTCCGTGAATCTGAGACATACATACATACATATATATGGGAGGCAATGTTACCCATGACCGAGAAAGATTAGAAATGCCAAGACCAGAGGGCAACATTCCCGAGGGCTGATTAGCACATGGGGTACTCCCCAAAGGTCCAGGCGTGAGCCTGTCCACAAGTTTAAGAGGCGGCAACCTGCCCTACAGGCTTTTTAGAGGTCAATGTGTTACGTTTTTTTTTTTTTTTTTGGTGTCAGAGAGAAATAGATAGAGGGTTTTTGCCAACACCCAGCGGGCTGTCGGGGTCCAGGCAGAGGACGGCTGGCCTCAGTCAATACCGAAGAGTGGCCTCGGCCAAGAGACATCAGTTGCCAGTTTGTTGTGTCTGGCCAGATGAGTCTATGTCCTTAAAGGGCGGCTCAATAATACCAAACACTGTAGAATGGGAGCTGGTCTCCCCAGTAGGTTGGCTCTGTCCTTTGGGGCAGGGACCCCACTCAAATGAGGGGGCAAGACATATTGAGCCTCCTCCAGGTCTGCCTTTATGGTGTGTCCACCAGGGACATACGACCTGTTCAAAATTACAGAGTTACAAATGCCGTGGATGTGGCTTGCCAGCAAACAGAGTTAAAAAAAGGGAAGAAAAAAGGAAAGGAACAAAGACAGAAACACACCAGCTGGCAACCTGAACTCCACGTGTTGGGGTCCTCAGGATCTCTGGGGGGATCCAGGGTGAGCCCCCAAATGTTGTGCCCAGTTCTCGGCGCCCCCAGTGACCATCAAGGAGATGTATGCAAAGGCAAGGAGCTTTATTTTGGTCTTAAGCTCGGTCTCTTGACTTCACCAA
Organism: Jaculus jaculus; assembly: GCF_020740685.1. Taxonomy (NCBI): domain Eukaryota; kingdom Metazoa; phylum Chordata; class Mammalia; order Rodentia; family Dipodidae; genus Jaculus; species Jaculus jaculus. The sequence goes on along the minus strand of NC_059107.1, from coordinate 71,284,737 downwards.
CACAGTGGGTCCATGCAAGAGCCCTGAGCAGCAGGGGGGCAGGTTTTTTATAGGAATTTGAACAAAGAAGTAGGGGACTGGTTACATGATTGGTAGATTTAAGTAGTAACTGTACTTGTATTTTTCTGATAGGGTTAGGATGCTGGGGTCAGAGCTGGTGGGCAGGGGGCTAGGAGAATTTTAAGCAGATTAGGTAACCCTTATTGTGTTTGGCTATGTGTGTTTGAGGAACTTAAGCAACTTGTCTTATGACTAGAGAAATGTGTGGCATAAGCAGTTTGTGATCTTTTTTCAGTAACTGTTAAATTCTTATTTAAACCTTGCTGGGAAACAGAAACTCAGGCCTACTGGTGACTTTGAAGCCTGTCATGACATTCCTCTGGTTCCTGAGTCCTTCACTTTGATTCCATTGTGATCAAATAGATGATGCTTCTCCTTGCAAGGCAGGCAGAAATTAACCCCTTCCTTCCATAAGCTGTGTATACTTGGGTGTTTTATTCTACTAGTGAGAAGGTAACTGCTATAGCATCTGAATTCTGAAAAATTCATATGATAAGGCAAGCCAAAGAATATCTCCTTCCCAAGACAGTAGCATGTTTACATATTTAGGCTAATAAGAGTGAGGACTGGTGTTACCTCTTTAGAAGATGGATTTGTACAAATGCATGTTAGGAAGCTGGCATTCTGTTAAGGTTGCATTCAGAGAATGCAGTTGTCTTAATCTTTTGCCCAGCATTCTTTGTTGTTCTGGACAGGTGCATCCTGAGTTCTGGGTTGGGTGTTGGAATACACTTTGGTTACCAACTCCAGATAGTGCTGAATTTGAAAGTCAGATCTATTGTACAGCCTAGGTTATGTATGTGCACTTGGATATTAATGTGAGAATACAGTTGAATGGTTGACTGGACAAAGTAATACAGTCCTAGTGATACCTTCCTAGACCCTCTTTTGAAAGATGGATTCTCTGTCCTGAAACAAAATATTGTGTTTTATGAAAAAGTATATGCTCATACTTGTGTTTTGACTTATGGAATAATTATTCTCTGTGAACACATAGATCTGCTTTTCAAATAGGAAACATTATTTTGTAGGAATGTACATTTGAAAAGTAAGAAATAGAAACCCTATATATAGTCAATTTTTGACATGGTGCCAGAAAAGCATAATGAATTAGCGTTTCATGGTCTAACATCATATATATATTTTTTTCTTAGCTGTGACATTTCGGCAGATTGTTATGCAAAACAGTTTTGTGTCTCTGTGTGACTGGGAAGACAGCTGTTAGTCTTAATGAGGAGTGCTAGCATTACAGTATTTCCATTGATTGAGACCCACGGAGGGAGCAGAATGTTCCAGATCAAGCAGTGGTGTGTGGTGAGAAGGTACCATACTGTCAGCTGGAAGTACATGCTCGGCTGCTCTCCACGACAAGATAAATGAGTTTTGCTGGGGTTTGGCAGAATCTGAAGCTTTTCCAGTGAGTGGTTGTAGCTCACCAGCCTCCCTTTGGGACCCATAGTCTGAGGGTGCCTTTAAAACTACTGCCTCTTTGCCAATTTTTTCCTTTTGATGTCCTACAATACCTGTCATGATCATGATTTATTTAAAACCTAATGTCTTTTAGCATTTCATTAACATAGGGTTAGATCTTTTTTGAGCTCCCCACCCCCCATTAAGTTAGCAAAATGGTAGCTGTAATTTAACTGGGCCCAAACCTTCTGAAGAATACAATCTAAACAGAAGTCAGAGCCTTGTGTGCTTTCTAAAAGATCTACCAGTAGCTGAAGCTGTTTCATTTAAGGAACAGTAGCTACTAATTTATAATCAGATCCTACATTGTTTATTTCTTTAAAGAATACATTGGGTTGATTTTACAGATTTATATTGACTACCCGTCTCTCCTCTCCCTTTATTGTATATTGTATACTTCTATGTGCAAGATTTTTGTTTGTTTTTGTTTTTGTTTTTCAAGGTGTAGGGTCTCACTCTAATCCAGAGTAACCTGGAACTCACTATGTAGTCTTAGAGTGGCCTCAAACTCATGGCAATCCTCCTGCCTTTGCATCATGAGTGCTGGGATTAAAGGTATGTGCCACCGCAGACCTGACTGAGATTGTGTCTTTTATACCCTGTCTAAGTGCAGTACAGAGATTTCAGTCTGGGTGTTTTTGCCTCCTGGGAGACATTGTTGATTTTCATATGTGGGGATGGGTACTCACTTGTGTCTTGAGCAGAGGCAGGGAGGCTGCCATCCCCACAGTGCTCAGGATCTCCCCAGCAGAGAAAGATCCCCCCTAGTGTTGATTGCAACTGGAGAATTGCCCTTTTCATACTGCAGGAGCCTGTGCTATGGCAACAATTGTCTTTCAAAAGGCAGATGTCTGAGATAAAAATGTTATCACTATCCTATTAGTCTTGATTGTGTTCCCTGAACCTAAGTATTACATCATAGCTTATTGTCAAGGCTTGTTGAAACTCATTGATTCTTAGTTGCTACTGTGATGTAGTTTAGAAAATCTTGTATTAATGCACTTTTGAACTTGAATTTAATTAGAATTTCACTGTATCTATTTAAATTAAGATTAAATTAAATTCACAGTTTTGATAAATGGGACAAGGTGACTGCAGTGGGCTCATCTTATCACAAATAAAACATAAATTCATACCTCATAGCTTCAGTGACAGGAACAACTGCCATTTAAATTGGAATTCCTACATTCTAAGAAGTTAAGAGGTATATCCAGGATGCAGGAACCAAGAATTCGTCCATGCAGACTAATGATTTATATGGGTAAGAAAATACCTCATGTCGTAGAGAGGTGGTGGTTTGCATGTTTGTCATCTGTAGGGCAACTTCAGTCATGTTGTGAATGGTGGGAGAGGTTTTGAACCTTTGTGTGGTGTGAGTGGCTCCAGTTTTTGTCATGGGGCAGAAGCTGCTGCACCAGTTATCTTTTTCTTTTAGTTTTCTCTTTTCCCCTTTACTTCAATACCTTACAAGTTAATCCTGGCCTTTGCTTTCAAAGACATTTAGGAATCACACTGTCAGGTCATATGTATGTGGAGGTCAAATGTTTGGGGGAATGTTTCTATGTACTTAAAGGACAGAGGTTGATGTCAGGTGTTTTCCTCTGTTACTCTTCACCTTTTTTCTTTTTTTGAGAGAGGGTCTCTCACTAGCATGGAGCTCACCAGCTAAGCTAGACTAGCCAGCCAGTGAGCTGTATGAACAATATTTGAGTTTTTCTCATATTTAAATCTATTATATTCATATATATAATATATATACACACACATAAATAATATTTTATTTTTGTTTTTTGATATGGGGGGTGGGGATAGGCAGGCCAGGGCCTCTAGTCACTGCAAATGAACTCCAGATGCATGCGCCACCATGTGCATCTGGCTTACATAGGTACTGGGAATCGAACTTGGGTCCCTAGGCTTCACAGACAAGTACCTTAACAGCTAAGCTATCTTTCCAACCCTTAATCCATTTTTTTCTTTTTTATTTATTTTTTTTCTTTTCACAATTTTTATTAACATTTTCCATGATTATAAAAAATATCCCATGGTAATACCCTCCTTCCCCCCCCCCCCCGCACTCTTTCCCCTTTGAAATTCCATTCTCCATCATATTACCTCCCCATCTCAATCATTGTACTTACATATATACAATACCAACCTAGTAAGTACCCTCCTCTCTTCCTTACTCTTCCCCTTATATCTTCTTTTTAAACTTAACTGGCCTCTGCTACTAAGTATTTTCCTTCTCACGCCCTTAATCTATTTTTATTGACAATTTTTATGTATGCACTAAATGTGCATTTTGGTTGCCTTCCCTGCCTCCATCTTTTTCCCATACCAATCTTTCTTCCTCTACCCCCTTCCTCTGTGAACCTAGTCCCTATACTACTTTTTAATTGAAAATTATGAATTTTATTATATGACCTTATTGGGTGTTGGTCATATTCCCATCAGGTTTCCTCTCCCTTGCCCCAGTCCACTGAGGGTCCTCTTCAGTGAGGTTATTGGTGTTCCCTATGGGGTCATGAATATATCAGTCAGTTTCTGAGGATGGGGGAGGCAGTGCCTCTGGATGCACCTTCCCACCCTGTGGCTCTTATAATCTTTCTACCCTCTCTGCCACAATGTTCCCTAAGTCTTGGTTAGTCTTATAAGACTAGTGGAAAGCTATGTGAATTTCTGCTTTGAAGCACTTTGAGTGTCTTTAGCATCTATTGCCATTTTCTCTTTTTTGTTTTTCTTCCACTTTACCTCCCCCTTTTCCCTTCCCCTCCCCCTCCCCTTGTCCATTTACCCCTCCCCTCCCCGAGACAGGGTGTGGTGGTTTGGTTCAGGTGTCCCCCATAAACTTAGGTGTTCTGAATGCTAGGTTCCCAGCTGATAGAGATTTGGGAATTAATGCCTCCTGGAGGGAGTGTATTGTTGGGGGCTGGCTTATGGGTATTAAAGCCAGTTTTCCCTTGCCAGTGTTTGGCCCACCCTCCTGTTGCTATAGTCCACCTTATGTTGGCCAGGGAGTGATGTCCACCCTCTGCTCATGCCATCATTTTCCCCTGCCATCATGGAGCTTCCCCTCAAGCCTGTAAGCCAAAATAAATCTCTTTTTCCCAGAAGCTGCTCTTGGTTGGGTGATTTCTACCAGCAATGCGAACCGGACTGCAACACAGGGTTTCACTCTGTAGTCCTGGTGGGCTGGAACTCACTAGGTAGCCCAGGCTGGCTTTCAACCCTTAGCAGTCCTGCTGCTTCAGCCTGCTGGGATGACAGCTACAAGCCACCAAACCCAGCTATGAGTACCTGTTTTCAAATATTTTTGTGTATACACTCAATAGTGGAATTGCTATATATAGAATATAGTCTTTGCTTGAATGTTTGATGAACTTCTACACTTGTTACCCAATCATGTCTTGCCTTTTTACATTCCCACTACAACTACACAAGAATTCTAATTTTCCATCACTCCCATGTGGTGTTTTAATGCTAGATACTCTAGTGGGTGTGCAGTAATATCATACTATTTTTTGTTTTAATTTCTGCCTTTGGATTTTGTCAAGGTAGTGTCTTGCTCTAGCTAGACTGACCTGGCACTCACTCTGTATATAGTCCCAGGCTGGCTTCAAACTCATGGTGATCTTCCTACCTCTGCCTCCCGAGTGCTGGAATTAAAGGTGCGCATCACCACACCTGGTACACTGTGGTTTTGATTTTTACAACCTGATGACTAGTGATACTGAGCTTCCTTTCCTGTGCTTTTTATTCATATGTATATCTTCTTTGGAAAAACATGTATTAACATTTTTTTTGCCATTTTTGAATTGTCCTCTTAGTGCTTTTCTATCATTCCTATGTTTTGATTTGATTACATTAGGAGCTGCAGTTGGAGTGGATATATATATATATATATATATATATATATATATATATATATATATATATATATATATATGGCCAGGCATGGTGGTGCATGCCTTTAATCCCAGCTCTTGGGAGGTACAGAGGTAGGTGTATTGCCATGATGAGTTTGAAGCCACCCTGAGGCTACACAGTGAATTCCAGGTCAGCCTTGGCTAGAGTGAAGCCCTACCTTGAAAAATCAAAATAGAGAGAGAGAGAGAGAGAATGGGTACTCCAGGGTCTTTAGCCACTGGAAACAAACTAGACACGTACGCACCACCTTGTGTATCTGGCTGTCCTAGGGGAATCGAACCTGGGTTCTTTGGCTTTGCAAGCAAGTGCTTTAACTGCTAAGTCATCTTTCCAGTGCTGGAATGGATTTTTATTTTAGTTCATTGCCATCAGACATAAATATATAGAAATTTGACAGATTCTGTTTAACTCATTTTTTCAGTAACTTCTTAGGTACAAGATAGTAAGACAATGTAGAAATAGACTGCATTTTTCTACCCCAATTGACAAAGAATCAGAGGGGATAATTTTAAGAGGTAGAAGCAGTTTGCAAAGTCAGAGGTCACTGTAGGCTAGCCCACCTCTCTAGCCTTTTCACCTGTTCTACCTCTACAAGCAGGGCTGTGTGCAGTACACACTGTGGGAGTATGCTGTCACATTTTATACTTTACTGTTGAAACATCTGATCCCATACCTTTTACTTGTAGCACTGTGACCTCTGCTGTGTTCACCGTGGGAGACAACGTTGTATCAGGCAGTGATGACCGCACAGTGAAAGTCTGGGATTTAAAAAATATGAGATCCCCAATTGCAACTATTCGCACAGACTCTGCCATTAACCGGTAAGAGTTGATTCCAATTTAATGCCTTGTGTAACTGATGTAGTCTTGAGAAAAGTGAATTAGCCTTCTAGGTGGGGAGGTCCCTGTGGGAACTGGAAGCTAAGTGCATTCCAGTCTCTAATGCCATAGGCAGACAGCACCTGTGGTTTACTAATCTAGTTTGCCTTCAAATATGAGTAATGAGAAATGTCCTATTGTATCATTATCTGCAAATTTAGAAACTTATGCTGTCACTGTTTTACACATAATTTGATTTTATCTCTTCTTTGCAGAATCAATGTATGTGTTGGCCAAAAAATCATAGCCCTCCCACATGACAACCGACAAGTGCGATTGTTTGATATGTCAGGAGTGCGACTGGCACGGCTTCCCAGGAGCAGTCGACAGGTAAATGGTTATGTAATGTTCACTGAGCACGGTCGAGGAGAGGTTCGGATTTCACATTTTAAACCTGTGCCATGTAGAAGAAATACAATGTGAGCCACGTTGAAATTAGGAAATCACCATATGCTAAAGGGAGAGCAATGAAAGAAGTTAATTTTAACATTTATTTTCTTACTAACAAGGAATTGTGTAGTCAAGCATTGGGCGTGTTAGATGTAGGGTTGTAGGAGCTCTTTGAGGTAGGACCCTACCTCCACCTTCAATCAGAAAACACCTTTTGTCTATGATGGGTTGCCACAAGAGAAAGAAGTATAATTTTTCCTGTAAGTTAAAGGATTGCCCCTTGCTAACTTATGGTGTGGTGTATAGGTGTTAGGCTTGTTTTTCTGTGGGTAGTATTCAGATCACCCACCATAGTGTCTGTACTGCATGATAGGCATCATTTACCATGGTTACACTCAGGCCAGCTCAGGTGAAATCTCTGCAGGGATGCCCAGGTGCTTGCATTCAGGCTATTTCTTGGCCTCTGATCTTCTGTGAAGTGGTGGTCAGAGTTTCTGTGTGGGTGATGAGAATCAGGTTATTCTTCCATTGGTAGGTAGTGGAGGTTGCTGTCAAACGTATAGACTCCCTCATTTATTGAGGCATGTTTTTTTAGGCCTTCATGTTTAGTTGAACTCCTAAACCCAATCATTCTGCTTTTGTTTTCTTTTGGTCTTCTCTGAATGATACTGTGATGTCAGAAGAATAAGGCAGTTTTTTCTGTAAATGAATCCATTTCTTGTCCCTCTAACTCACTTGCCTGTCCAAATGCATGCACAACTGAGCATTGCTGGTGCCCTGCATAGCTCTATTTATTTGCAACTGGGAGTAGATAGAAGGGGGACAGACAGAATGGGCATGCCAGGGCTTCTAACCACTGCAAACTAACACCAGACACATGCACCACTTTGTGCACCTGGCTTTTCATGGGTACTGGGGAATTAAACTTGGGTTGTTAAGCTTTGTAGGCAAGTACCTTAAACTTTTTATTGGACAGTTTCTGTAAGTACAGACAATAAACCATGAAAATCCCCTCCCTCCACTCCTAGTTTCCTCTTCTCAAATCTACCCTCCATCGAATCCCCTCCCCCTTCCAATTAGTTTCTCTCTTTTTTAAATATTTCATTTTTTTTTGTTTATATGAGGTACAAGGAGAGAGGAGAAATTCAAACAAACTCCAGACACATGGCACCTTGTTTATCTGGCTTATATTGGTCCTGGGGAATTGAACCTGGGTCCTTTGACCTTGCAGCCTTAACCTAAGCCATCTCTCCAGCCCTTTTTCTCTTTTATTTTGATTTCATTATCTTTTCCTCCTATTATGAAGGTCTTGTGTAGGTACTGTCAGGCACTGTGAGGTCATGAATATAAAGACCATTTTGTGTCTGGAAGATTGCATTATAAGCAGTTCTATCCTTCCTTTGGCTCTTACAATCTTTCTGCCACCTCTTCCTCCATGGACCCTGAGCGTTGGAGGGTGTGGTAGAGATGCCTCAGTGTTGAACACTCCTCTGTCACTCCTTTTCAGCACTATGGTGCCTTTTGTGTCATTCCAGTGGTCAACAGCCATCTGAAAAAAGGAGCTTCTCTAACCAAAAGTGAGTAGCATTAGTATATGAGTATGAAATTTAAAGTGCTTACATGGCAGTTTGGTGAGCACAATATATGCATTTAGCCAGATAACAGCAGATGTTACTCCCTTAGTGCTCATGACCTACCTAGCCATAGGCTTTTTTCTAGATTTTCAGACTAGGCATGTATTCCCTTCCATGGAGCATGCCTCCAGTCCAAATAGAGTACAGATTGTTTCCCCCATAACATTCATGCCACTATTGCACCAGTAGGTACATTTGGCCTGGCTGACCAATCTTAAGGCTTTCAGAGTCCACTGCTGTTTAACACCATTGATGACTTCTCTCTCCCAAAGGGCTATGTGCAGCATAGCTCTTTCTAGCTTTCTGACTGTTAGTCAACAGGGAAGCAGTTTCCACTTTAGCTCTAGCTTTATATCTCAGTGACCTGTAGCCTAAGCATGTGGAATCTTCAGCAATAGTGTCTTACCATGTAGTTCTGGTGGTCAACCAAAACCCTTGGTAATGGCCTGTACTGTTTTGGGAGCATCAAGGACCTTCCTGGCCAACAACTTGCTGGAAGATCTTCAACCCTGGGCACTGAAATGTTTCTTGTAAGTATGCATGGCTTCTAGGTATAGCATTATTCAAAGAAGTAGGTTTCTATATAGCTGATTCATAACATCTTAAATTTTGACTACTCCCCCCACCCTTCCTTTCCTCTACCTCCTCCCCTGATACCACTTATATCACCCCTTTCCCTGATTCCACTTAGACCCCAGTAATTTTCCCATCTGCTTGCTTATACACCTACAATGCCTTGCCTTCCTCTTCAGCCCTCTTCCCTTATAGTCCTGTTCTAGCTTCTTGGCTGTACTACTGACTTTTACTCCATCTCACATATATATCTAAAAATATGTAGCTAGGATCCACTTATGACAGAGAACATGTAGCATTTGACTTTCTGGTCCTGGGTTACCTCACTTAATATAATCCTTTCCAGATCCATCTATTTCCATGCAAGTTTCATTTTTCTTTTTCTTTTTTAAATTTTATGTATTTATTTGAGAGTGGGGGAGGAGGGAGAGATGGGAAGAGGCAGATAGAGAGATTGGGTGTATCAGGGCCTTCTAGCCATTGCAAACGAACTCCTGACAAATGAGCCACCTTGTTCATATGGCTTAGGAGGGTACTGGGTAATTGAACCTGGGTCCTTAGGCTTCACAGGCAAGCATCTTAACTGCTAAGTCATCTTTCCAGCCCTCATTTTTCTTTACTGCTGAATAGAACATTATATAAATGTACCACATCTTCATTGTCCAGTCATCAGTTGAAGAACATCTAAGCTGGTTCCATTTCCTAGCTACTGTGAACAGAGCAGCAATATACATAGATGAGCAAATATCTCTAAGGTAGTGAGAAGAGTCATTAGGATATATATATATGCTTAGGAGTGCTATAGCTGAGTCATATGGTAAATCTATTTTAGTTGTCTCAGAAACCTCCACACTGATTTTCACAATAGCTATTGTGCCAGTTTACATTCCTACCAACAATGTAGAAGGGTTCCTCTTTTTCCATATTCTTGCCAACATCTATTTCCATTTATTTTTTTAAAATATTTTTACTTATTTATTTGCAAGCAGACAGAGAGGGAAGGAAGGAGAGAGAGAGAGAGAGAGAGAGAGAGAGAGAGAATGGGCATAGCAGAGCCTCTCGCTCCTGCAAATGAACTCCAGATGCATGCACCACTTTGTGCATCTGGCTTTATGTGGTTAAATAAGCTGTGCCTTAACTGCTGAGCCATTATTCCAGCCACTTGTTTGTTTTCTTGATGATAGCCTTCTGACAAGATTGACATGGATTCTCAAAGTAGTTTTAATTTGCATTTCCCTCATGGCTACAGATTTAGAACATATTTTTACATGCTTATAGGCCATGTGTATTTCTTCTTTGCTTTTTCTTGTTTTGGTTTTTCAAGGTAGGGTCTTGCTGTAGTCCAGACTGACTTGGAATTTACAATGTAATCTCAGGGTGGCCTCCAACTCATGGTGATCCTCCTACCCAGTGCTGGGATTAAAGGCATGCACTACCATGCCCGGCTTGTATTTCTTCTTTTGAGAATTCTCTATCCTGTTTCATAGCTCTTCCCCTGTTTTTTGAGGTAGGATCCTGGAATTTACTATGTAGGATTAGGCTGTCCTTAAACTCATAGCTATATTCTTGTCTCTGCCTCCTAAGTGCTGGGAATAAGGCATGTGCCACCATACACAGTTTTTGATTAGGTGGTTTGATTTCTTTTTTAAAAATTAATTTATTTATTTGAGAGAGAGAGAAAAAAAAGGCAGTTGTAGAGAGAATGGTCACGCCAGAGCCCTTCCAGCCACTGCATATGAAATCCAGATACATGTGCTACCTTGTGCATCTGGCTTATGTGGGTTCTCATCCTTTGGCTCTGCAGGCAAGCACCTTAACTACTAATCCATCTCTCCAGCCCTTGATTTCTTATTATTTAGGTTTTTGAGTTCTTTGTATACTGTGGATATTAATTCTTTGTCAAATATATAGTTGGCAAAGATTTTCTCCCATTCTGTAGATTGTCTCTGCTCTATTCAGTGTCCTTTGCTGTATAAAAGCTTTTTTTCAGTTTTCTGAGGTAGGGTCTCACCCTAGCTCAGGCTGACCTGGAATTCACTATGTAGTCTCAGGGTGGCCTTGAACTTATGGTGATCCTCTAACCTCAGCCTCCTGAGTACTGGGGCTTTTTAATTTAATGTGGTCTTAGTGGTTGATGGGTGGTTTTACTTCCTGAGCAAATGGGGTTCTACTCAGGAAATCATTGCCTATGCTACTATGTTGGAAATATTTTTCCTACTTTTTCCTCTAGCAGTTTCAAAGTTTCAGGTGTGATAGTAAGGTCTTTGATCTATTTGGACTTGATTCTTGTGCATGAGAGAGATAAGGATCTATTTTCATTCTTCTACATGTAGATACCCAGTTTCTCCAGCACAAATTGTTCTTCAATGAGTATTTTTGATATTTCTGTCAAAACTCAGATGGTATAGCAGCCTGAGTTTACATCTGGGTCCTCTATTCTGTTCCATTGATCTAAGTGTCTATTGTGTGCCAGTACCATGCTATTTTTGTTACTGTGGCCCTGTAATATATCATAAAATCAAAAAAAAAAATCAAAAATTTTTGTTGCTTAGAATTGTTTTGACTATTCCATGCTTTTTGTGCTTCCAAATGAATTTTAGGATTGTTTTGATTTATTATAGTGAAGAATGCCAGTGGAATTTTGATGAGGGTTGCATCACATCTTTAGATTACTTTTGATACGATTGACATTTTGGGGCTAGAGAGATGGCTTAGCAATTAAGATGCTTGCCTGCAAAGACTAAGGACCCAGGCTTGATTCCCTAGTACCCCATATAAGCCAGATGTACAAGGTGCCACATGTGTCTGGGGTTTGTTTTCAGTTGCTAGAGGCCCTGGCACAGCCATTCTCTTTCCCTCCCTTCTTCCCTCTCTTCCTCCTTCCCTCCCTCCCTCTCTCTCAAAACATAAATAAATTAATTAAAAAAACAGAAGACTTTTATATAAAAAGGTTGACATTTTCACAGTATTTATTCTTCCAATCCAAGAACATGAGTTGTCTTTCACTTTCTTGTATCTTCTGCAATTTCTTTTTGAGTGTATAAAAGTTTTTATTGTAGAGATCCTTTACTTCATTGATTAGGTTTATTCCAAGATACTTTGTTTATTTTTTTTTAGGTAATTGTGAATTGGAGTGTTTCTCTGATTTCATCCTCAGCATGTTTGCTGTTGGTATATAGAAAGGCTCCCCATTTTCTGTATGTCAGTTTTGTATTCTGCTACATGCTAAAAGCATTTATCACCTCTAACAGGTAGAATCTTTAGGGTGCTTTATTTATGGAATCATAGTATCTGTGAAGAATGATAATTTGACTTCTTCCTTTCTAATTTGTATTCTTTTTATTTGTGTCTCTTGCCTTATTGATAAGACTTCCAGTACTATATTAAAATGGGGACAGTGTTGATTCCTTGTTGTTGTTGTCTCATTTCATGGTGTAAAACCTCAAAGTACAGTTGATGAGGCATAGCCAGCTCTGCATGAGATGTGCCCTTCAAGCCCTAAAAGGGGTTTGAGATGGAGTGTGCAGTGGGGGTTTGCTATGAACATAGCAACCCTTCTCTTTAAGTGCATGCAGCTTCTGAAAAGCAGCTTCAGGTTTTTTTTTTTTTGGGGGGGGGGGTTTTCAAGGTAGGGTCTCACTCTAGCCCAGGCTGACCTGGGATTCACTATGGAGTCTCAGGGTGGCCTCGAACTCACGGCAATCCTCCTACCTCTGCCTCCCGAGTGCTGGGATTAAAGGCGTGCGCCACCACGCCCGGCTAGGTTTTTTTTTTTTTAACCACAAAATTATTAGTCTTTATATTCTTTGCTTTAAGTGTACATCATAGAAAATGTCCTCATGAAATTATAGTTAAAAAAAAAACTTCACATTCCCTAGCAATACCATAAATTGTCTACCTAGGAGAGATTTTTATTTTTTATTTTTGGAAATTTTTATATTTTTATAACTGTTGAGTATCATTAATGAATAATCTAAGTCATGTCTTCAGTATAGTAGGACATGAGGGCCCAATGAGAGGAAGCTTCCTCAGCTGACCAATTTTGAAAAGAGAAACAAACACTTGTAGGAACTTTTTTCCTTCACTACTAGGTATTGAACCCAGGGCCTTCACTCTTGCTAGGCAAGTACTCTACCCCCGTGCTAGACACAAATTAGTCCTTTTTATTTTTAGATTGGAATTTACATAGTTGCCCAGGCTGGCCTCTGACTTGAACTCTCCTACCCAAGCCTCTCAAGTAACTGGGATGTGAGTATGCTACCCAACTTATTAGAGTGTGATTATTACTACTTTTCAAATATATTTATTTGTTGTGAGGAGAGAAAGAATGGATGGATGAAAGAATAAATACGCTTACAAGGGCCTCTTGCCCTACAAATAAACTCTAGGTGCATGTGCCATACACGTCTGGCTTTATGTGGGTATTGGGGAATTGAACCTGGGTCAACTCAGGGAGGCAAGCAAGCACCTTTAATCACTAGGCTATCTCCCTAGCTCTTGTTTGAACTTTAAAGTAAAAAGCGCTACTGATTTAAAATTGTTTTACTTTGGGAATAGTAAAGGCAGCATTTTCCATGAGTGTGTTTCAGGAAACTGTTAGGAGGAACTAACCTCAAGGTAAAGATTTCCTGCAGTACAATCATTAGTGAAATATAGGCTTTCAAATGAGTGAATAACACAGGTTTTAATGTGAGAGTGTGTGTTATGACTGTGGGTTGTTTTGTGCAGTCCTACATTGTGTTTGTATATCTTCTTGTTTAGGATGGATGATGATGCTGTGAGTACATAGGGTATGCAAGTCTCCATCTCCCCAGGGGTGACAGTGTTGGCTTGTTAAACCAGATGTGGCTGTTAGTAAATATCTTTAATATTTATTTATTTGAGAGAGAGAAAGACAGAGAGAAAGAGGGAGGGAGAGAAAGAGGAGGAGGAGGGAGAGAATGGGTACGCCCAGGCTTCTAGCCGTTGCAAACAAACTCTAGACATATGTGCCACCCTGAGCATCTCTCTGTATGTGGGTACTGGGGCATTACACTTTGGTCCTCAGGCTTTGCAGGCAAGTACCTTAACCATTGAGTTCTCTTTCCAGCCCTCCATTTGTCTTTAAATACTTCTAAAGGCATAGTTTTACTGCCAGCAAATGGATATACTTCCCTCTCTCCCAGACCTATCCTTTCTCCCCTACCTTTCTTGTCCTTTCCTCCTCCTGTCCTTTTGTTATTAAGAAGTAATGAAAGATGCCCTTTGAATCTTTTGATATGCGGTCTTGTCCATTTCAGAATTGTTTTATTTTTGCAACCTATTTGAGTTCCCCATATACATAAGTATAATTTATATTGGATATTTTACAGGAGAAAAATTTGTGCCCTTCTTTAAGTATTTCTTTTACTTGTTAAATATCAGTCAGTTTTATACACTACTGATTTTTGTACTTTGTTGCATAATAGCACTGTATTAGAGCTGTTATATTATGGGTTAATTCCTAAGTTGTTGCTTGCAGACATTCTAAATGTTGGGCTTTATTGTAACTGCTTAAATCTATATACATATAAACTAATATATTGGGCTATATGTTTTGTCAAATAGTTTGCAGTAATTTCCCCAACATTTTGAAATTTAAATGGGATTCCTGAGAATTGTAGGAATCTATCTGATAGGCCATATTTGGCACCATGTAGGTTTTGTTTTTTTTTTTAAACCTGACTCAGTTATTTGTTAAAGTGGTATTTAAAATCTTCTAGTAAATCTCTTTTACCTTATCCTCAGGTATCTTCTAGCCCCCTATTTTGTATTTAAAAATATCATACTGATCATTTTCCCCTATGTGGCCATAATCTTACAAATCTTTTTAAAATTATTTTTGGTTTTTCGAGGTAGGGTTTCACTCTAGTTCAGGCTGACCTGGCATTCACTATGGAGTCTCAGAGTGGCCTCGAACTCATGGTGATCTGCCGCGGACTGACTCTCGGGGAGATCAGGACCGAGGGAGAACAAGGGCGAAGGCTCAAGGAGAACTTGGGATTCGGCGAGGAAATGACAGACAGACACACTCTAGGTAGAATATGCTGCTGCAATTTACTGAAGTTTTCATCAAGGTTTTATACAGATTGAACAGGGAAACTTAGCAAGCCAACAAGTGATCTCAGAAATCATTAATCTAAACAATCTTAAGTATTGTTCTATTGTAAGCATACATGCAATGTTTATCAGGCAGGAAATGTACCCATTTTCTGAGAAGCATGTCTCGCATCATTGACCACAACATTATACGAACAGAAACTAGGGTAAAAGGTGTAAGGTGAATAACAGGTTACTTATTTCTTATACCCCAAGGACTGTATAAACACCAAGGCTTACGTTTCCTTGCTAAGTATTCCCATAAATGGAAGAGAATGCCATAGTCTCCTTATTCCTTTATAATTCATTTATCTATTACCGAATTCATCATATCCTCCCTCATAGGGGAGTGGAACTAGGTAGTTCCCAGCTCTGGGAGTCTACTATTAGCCCTTGATCAAGTACTGAACATATCCCCCAGGAAGTTTCCTAGTGGGAATGTCTAAGTTTTGTAACTCCTTTTCTGTAGAACTGTCATGCTTCTAATGAACATTACCGATTAACATTTCTACTTTTACTTTCTCAGGATCAGTATTGTTCTAAAACATCATAAGCTGTTTCTACTCTACACCATCTAAAAACTGTTTTAGAGTTAATTTTTTATTCCTAGTAGAGTTATACATTTCCTCCATTGCCCTAATCATAGGAGGGGCACATTCAATGTTTAGATTGTTTCTTGTACTCTGATTGTGTGCAAGATTAATAGTAAGTGTTGAATTAGCTGTTCTTAGACAAACAGCTAGAAGAAAGCAGGAAAGAAACAGCATTGGCGCCAGCAATTAGGTCGTCGTGACTTCATGGGCAGCAGGAACCTTTACAGTAACTGACTGCCAAGGGGTCACCGGGGGCATCCCTCCGAAGAGTGCTGGCCCTCTGTCCTCAGCTCTCATCCAGTACAGAAGCATCTCTGCTTGCTACACAGGCGAGGTCGCCGTGGACGTAGCAGTGATCCTCCTACCTCTGCCTCCCAAGTGCTGGGATTAAAGGCGTGCATCACCATGCCCAGCATTATGAATCATTTTTTAATGAAGAATTGGAAGTGCTTTTGGTGTGAGTCCATTTTATTCACTGACCTGCTTTTCAATGGCACTCATGCTGTCTTGTCTTTACCAGCATGTCACTGAAAGCCTGTTGCCATGTATGAAATTTATGACTCACCTTGGATAATCCTCTGTGTTAAATTTTTTTTCTCTTTTAGTCATTTGTGTAGCATAGTTGCTAATGTGCTGGAAGTTTTATAACTTGTTTCAGGAAGAATGCACTAATTTTGATTTGTCTGCTTATTCATAGGGCCACAGAAGAATGGTGTGCTGCTCTGCATGGAGTGAGGACCACCCCATATGCAATCTTTTCACATGTGGCTTTGATAGACAAGCTATTGGTTGGAACATCAACATTCCTGCACTGCTACAAGAAAAATAAGGTCACCCTTGTACCTTAGTTTTGTGGCTTGCCATGGACCTTTGATTCATGCAGCTCTTCTGCATATTAATCAGCCATTTCAGTAAGAGTTTGACCCTGGAAAGAGTGCTCTGTATTTGTTTTTTTCATATTGTGCTCAGCTTGCATGAAGTGTACAGAAAGATGTGTGATCCTATTTTTATTTTTGTCTCTAAAGTATATATATTGATCCTCTGGTCAGTAGAAGTGAAACTCACCTCCCTTGTAGCACATAAAATGCTTGTGAGTTGTTGACATTTGACAGATGAACAGTAGGGCATTACCTTTGTGTGAATTAAATGTGAACCTCTGTACTTGTGAGGTACAAATGGTCTGTTGCATTTTCTGGAATTACTACATATCTACCTTGTACTGGGAAGAATGCAGAGCTGCATTGGTGTTGGCTAATATCAGCAGGAGTGATCAAAGATTTCATATTTACTTTTGTATGAAGTTTTAGCATGTGTTGCTGTATAAATTTAGTTTCAACTCTTAACTTCTATAAAAATAACCTGGATTTGCCATATTTGTGTAGTTACTTTTGAGAAGAAAACATTTCTGCTTTTTTTTTTTAAATAGAAAGTCATTTCAATCTCCTGAAGTCTCATACTAGCAAATTCTAAAATACGATTCTAATCACTGATTTTAAATATTAAGCAAAGTTTAAAGCACTTTAGTTTATAGCTGTGGTTATAAACAGTTTTTATACGTTTCAAATTACTTATCCATTGAATGTGAGTTTGCCTTTCTTTATAGGAAGGCCCTGATACCCAAAAAGAAAATCTTACTTATTTTCTACATCTTTGGTTTGTGCATATCTAGATGGATTCACTTCCTTGGTGGCATTTGAGAGCCAACAATGCAAATAAATGAGTACTACCTCAAAAATAAACATTTAGAAAACTTTGGAGTCTCACTGTTGCCTAGCTAAAGCACTTTGGATTTATAGCTGGACTACTGAATTCAGTGTGGTAGACAAAAAAGACAATCATACCAAATGTATCCTGAAGGTAAAAGTTTCTCCAGTTAGGCTGATAACATGATAACCAGGACAGATAGTTCACAGGTAGCAAGAAGCTTTGTCTTTAGTAGCTGGGATACCTTTGAGTGCCAGTCCTACTACTGTGTGAGTGAACCTTTTATTCTTGCCTTCTTAGGAGTTACTGTTCATCTGGTATTTGTGAATTCCTGTTTCTTACTGAGTTAAACTTTTGATAAAGACATCTCAGTTAACTGTCCCTCGTGTAGTCATTCTTTATATATGGCTGGAGAGACACAGGAAGGTAATACTTAAAACTATTGTGGGGACCTTGCCTCAGCCTGTTCCACAGTTCCCTCTGTTTCCTGTCTGATGCTGGAGGGCCCCTAAGTGCTAGGTAGTTTGGTGAAGTGTTGTACTGTGCTGTACAGAACATTTAGGTGTCTTTGGAGAAACCCACAAAGAGTGAGGAATGCCTCATTATCAGTACTTTTTACTTGGGTCCTAATGAGCAATTCTTGGTAAATTCACATATGACTTAAGGAAAATGATTCTGTCTTAGAACTATTCTGTTTCATTTAAGCTCAAAACTTTGTTCTATTTTTCAAGTCCTACACTTTCTCCCATCCAAGTTTCTGAGATCAGATGAGATCTGGCACATGCAGGGTAGTATGGTCATAGACAAGTCCAATACAACACTTTCTGATCACAACTCTGACTACAGCGTTTTTGAGAATTGAAGTCAGGCTGGTCACTATGATTAATTAGCTCTTCCTGTCCTGAGTGTATATTGGTTGATGATGGAGTAATGTAGCATGATGTTTGTTACCACCTAAGTTTACCTTATAAGTAAAGATAATTGCCATATTCCCTCTCACTCCAGTGCTTATATTTAAAGTTACTAATGTAGGTGACTTCCAGAGATGAGCTACACAGGCCATGTTCTTGTATTCCTTATTTTTAAATTTGAAGTTTGTCCATATATATACATACATACATACATATATATATATATCTTAAAATGACAATTGCAAAAGCTGATTTAACCTTAAGAACCATATCTCTGCTAGGCAAACCATTTTTTTATTTTTGAAGCCTTTTTAAACTCTGTATTGATGACAGCCATTTAGTTCTATGCGGACTTAGTGACCTTCACTGCCAGTAGCTGCTCACCTACTCTTGCTAACTGGAGGGACCAACCTCTGACACCAGAAACGAGGCTCCTCACTCATTTCCATGAGGGCAGACGACCCTAATGGTGCTCAAGCAGAGTTCTCAGGAGCAGGATGAGACTTACTGTTAACTACTGTATCATCTGGCCCAATCTTATCCCACTGCTGCTTGTGGCCACATGAGTTTATGACTGGGGACATTTCACATGCGTGTGAGTGTGTGCAAGCTTGTGTTCATATGGCTGTGATTAAGTTATTAGCCACATGTGATCTCATTAGAAATAGTATTTGGAAATATGAACACATGGTATGCTGAAGTGTCCAGGATTTCATTTAATGATGGAAGGAAAATGTGTGGTTCCTGAAACACATGTTGATACAATATTTCCTAAGAGATTTGTTAGACAACCACTCCATAGCAACCACTGCATACCAGTTTTTGTAAAGTCAGAAGTTCTGTACATATTTTGAATCTGAAGACTGTAAATCATTTGTTACTCAAATCTGTGAAAACGAATTTCTTTGGAGGAAAAAGTATGCATTTATAAGTGTTCTGTGGAATCAGTTATTTTTATTGTATTGATGTAATTGTTTTACATGTTCAGTGTCTTCATTACAATATGAAATTCATTAAAATGTTTATGTTCCATAATTACTATTATAAGTTTTATGTTATTACAATCTTATGTTTTTACTTTTTTATATTTTGTTTAGTGAAACATTGTTACTAATTACATAAAAACATCACAGTTGTCTAGAAATGAAATCATTTATTATGCCCATTTGAAAATTTTTGACCTTAGGTTTAAAAACCCTATACTTGGGCTGGAGAGATGGCTTAGCAGTTACGGTGTATGCCTGCAAAGCTAAAGGACCCAGGTTCGATTCCCCAAGACCTATATTAGCCAGATGCATAAGGGGGCGCATACATCTGGAGTTTGTCTGCAGTGGCTGGAGGCCCTGGTGTGCCCATTCTCTCTTTCTCTGATAAATAAATACATAAAATATTTTTTAAAACCCTATAATTATATTTTCTATCTCCTATGCAAGAAAAGACTAGCATGTCTATGAAATATTGCTTCAATGTCTCTAACTATCCATATAATTTGCTTGCTTTCCCCTAATAACTTAGGATTTTAAAAATTACTTAAACTTGGTACATTTTAATTATATAAAAAAGAACAAAAGCCATAATATAGTAAGAAGATGAAAATCTTTCATAGAAGTTGCATAATTTAAATTTAATTTTTTATAATTTATAACAGCTTTTGGTGAAAATGAAAGTAGATTAAACAGATCTTAGCCAGGCGTGGTGGTGCATGCCTTTAATAGCACTCAGGAGGCAGAGTAGGAGGATCGCCATGAGTTTGAGGCCATTTTGAAACTCCATAGTGAATTCCAGGTCAGCCTGGGCTAGACTCAGACCCTACCTCGAAAAACCAAAAAAAAAAACAAAGACAAAAACAAAAAAACCCCACAGATCTTTAGGGTAGTAAGCATTCTATGTGAAAGATAGTATATAGTATAGTCTTTCAGTCACAAGGGATCTGTGTTCATTAGGCAATTTTGTCAAGAAGGACTTAGAGAATTAAGGAGGTGACATTTAGCTGAAGCCTAAAGGTTGATGAATGTTCAGGAAGTTCCAGGAACATTTTCCTATGGGAGATGCTACATGTCTAGTGGTGAGGAAGAGGTTGGCATGTTGCAGTTGATGACCTGACATTGTGTGTGGAGCACAGTGTGAAGGTGGGTTGCCCAGGAGGAGGTTAGAGAAGCAAACAAGTGCCATCTCATTTGGAGGTTTGGGCAAGGAATATAAATTTCAGTCTACATCTACTGGCTTGCTCACATGGACTACACTGGGTAGAGATTAAACACAGGGAGCCATGGAGCCTGGCTGCCAGGTCTTGTTGGCAGCAGGATGGACTTGAGGTCTATTTTGGAGTTAGCACATCTAGGTGTTGCTGGAAAGAAGCTTTCTTTATGCTACAATCCAGAATGCTTCTGTGAACCACAGCTTTGTGCAGATACTCTGTGTATTCCAAGGCTGTTTCAAGCACTGGCAAACTGGTGAGGATTTTCCTTTAAAAAAAAATGAACTGTGCTAGAAAATTTCAGTAACATTATTGTTGCTAAATATGTTCATAACCTGCACTGATAGAGCTGTTGTGAATACTGCTTCACAGACACTGCCAATTACAGTGTGTGCTGTGCCCACCCATTCCTCAGCTACGCGGGCACTGAACGAGCTGTCGCTTTTGGTTGAGGGTAGGGTATACCTAACGCCAACTGGTCAATGAGGATTCCTCCTTGAAACTTTTGGACGAAGGACAGAAAAAGTCAGTCTCCAGGAAGTTGCAGGACCCAGGGCTTATTTGTAGCCCTATTCTTTTGTCTGAGTGAAAAATAACAAAGTGTTAAGAGAAAATTATTAGAATCATTTGCTTAGCAAAAACAAAAACAAAAAACAAACACCTGTCATGAATGAATGGGAATGCTTTGCCTGGCTGCACATGCTGATAATCCCATAGTTTTGGAAGCAGAGATGGGTGGATCCTGGCAGCTCACTAGCTAGCTGGTCTAATCCAGTTCGTTAGCTGTCATGATTTTTATCTTCCTGTTATGCAAGTCTTGTGTAGGTAGCATTAGCCACTGTGAGGTCATGAATACCATGGTCCCTTTGCATCTAGAAGACAGTATTGCAAAGCATTCCTTCCTTTGGCTCTTAGGTCCTTTCTGTCACCATTTTTGCAATGGTCCCTGAGCCTTTTGGGGGATCGGTGTAATAGAGATGTCTCATTTAGTGCTGAACACTTACTCCACTCTTACTTCTCAGCACTTTGATGAATTTTGGGTCACCCAGTGGTGAATGCCATCTGAAGAGAAGCTTCTCTAATCCAAAGTGAGAGTAACACTAACATATGGAATAAACATAAGTACTTATAGGGCAGTTTGGTGGGCATAGTATATCCATTTGGTCCTCATGGGACTTTTTTCTTTGTTTTCTGAGGTAGGGTCTTGCTTTAGCCCAGGCTGACCTGGAATTCACTGTGTTGTCTCAGGGTGGACTTGAACTCATGACAGTCCTCCTACCTCTGCCTCCCAAGTGCTGGGGTTAAAGATATGTGTCGCCACACCCAGTGGAACATTTTTCTTTTTAAATTATGAACTTTACTGTATGAACATATTGTATATTGGTCATATTTCCTTTGGGTTATACTCTTACATACCCTTTCCCTGTCCCCCATTGTACTGAGGGCCCTTCTCAGTGGGGTTATCAGTATTCACTGTGGGGGTATGAATGCATTAGTCAATCACTGTACAGGTAACAGTGCATCACGATACTACTTTGCACCCTGTGGCTTTTACAGTCTTTCCACCCCATCTTTCGTAATGTTCCTTGTGCCTTGGAAAGCATAAGAGAGAAAGCATGGATGCACCAGGACTTCTTGTCACTGCACATGGACTCCAAATGCATGCATCATTTTTGTGCATCTGGCTTTATATGTACGAGGGAATTAAACCCAAGATGGCAGGCTTTGCAAGCAAGTGTTTTTAAACACCGAGGTATTTCCATAGCCCCTTTGATTAATTTTGACCCTCCTTAGTTTCTGCTGCCATCTCCATGGTTAAAGTTGTCAGGACAGCAGTGAGAGCAGCATTAATGTTTAAATCAACACTCTCTCTGTAATGTCTCCAGGCTCTGGTAGATGTGATAGAGATGACTTGTCTTATGCTAGGTAATTGGCTATCTTTTTTTTTTGCCCTATTGATAGAACTTGGTTATCACTGGTATTTGCTCCCTGCTATCTGTTTAAAAAAAATACCAACAACAAAAACCAGATTCTCCAACCAAGAGTGGATCAGAGGGATAAGCATAGTCATTTAAGAGACCTTGATGGGTGTACCCTCTCTTCTTAGCCAGAGAACAGTGGGAACTTCTCTGTAAATCTGTGACCTTCCTATTCATAGGATTTTGACTTGGTTCTCAGTACCAGGTATGAATTCCCTCCCACTATGTGGGCCTCATATCTAATCAGAAAGCAGTTGATTACCCCATAGTCTGTATGCCATAATTATACAAGTTGTGAACATCTTGCCTGGCTGGTTGATTTTTATAGTTTACAGGATCCCTGCTTGTTCTGTTGGTGTTGGTGACCTTTATTCCCCCAGCAGCTCACCAAGCACTTTTTAGCACCATGAGGGCTAGCCAGCAGGAGATGGCTTCCTTCTCAGTGCCAGCATGATCTCTTAATGCCCTGGGACTTAAGTCAGTGGTGTTATCAGCAATAGGGTCTTAGCATTTAGCTCTGGTTGGTAACCAAGTGCTTTGGCAATGGTCTGCATTATTTGGGGACCTTAAGAGCCTCTTAAACCAACAGTTCACTGGGGATAAACCAGTTCTGGCATTAGCATTTACCAGCCAGAGCCTCGTGGAACTTCTTAAAGATATAGTCTGAGAAGAAAAAGGAAAAAAGTGATTTTCAAAATTCTCTAAAACGCCAACAGGTACATAGGACAGAAATGACATTTGGAAGTTACTGACTTAATTTCTTTGGGACATGAGATGATAATTACCATTAATACTTATTTAAGTTTTTAAATATATCAAGGATAACCACTCTCACAACCACTTGGGGATGGTAAAAAGTGGTCACTCCAAGGAAAATGGGAAATGTGGTAAGTATGAACTGGTGCAGTAGTGACTAGCATATTTTACTTCTAGTGTTTTTTATTTTAGAATGAACAAAATATGTTACTCATTTTACACCAAAAGTTATCATCTCATGGAGTAACAGAAACACACAGGGGGCTGGAGAGATGGCTTACTGGTTAAGGAGCTTGCCTGCATAAGGACTCAGGTTCTCAGGTTTGATTCCCCAGCATCCATGTAAGCCAGATGTACATGGTGGCATGAGTGTCTAGAGTTTGTTTGCAATGGCTGAGGCCATGGCATGCCCATTCTCTTCTCCTCTCATTAATGAATAAAATGTAACAGCTGGGGCCCTTTTGAGGTATGGTGGGGTGGCTCTCTCCTTAGGATCTACATCTATCTGAAAAAGAGAAGCAGATTCTCCAACGGAGAGTAAGTTAGCACCAGGACAAATGAGATAACCCTTACTTTTTTTTCATAGAGAATTTAATAAGTGTAGGCCCTCTTGTAGCCCATGATTGATGGTAGCTTGATATTGGAGAGTGG
This sequence comes from Jaculus jaculus, assembly GCF_020740685.1. Taxonomy (NCBI): domain Eukaryota; kingdom Metazoa; phylum Chordata; class Mammalia; order Rodentia; family Dipodidae; genus Jaculus; species Jaculus jaculus. The sequence goes on along the minus strand of NC_059107.1, from coordinate 71,260,900 downwards.
GCTTATGTTTGGATATGGTTCTGACTTGTTTCCCAGCTCCAGCTATGGGTCCCGCACAACTGAGGGGATCAGTTAGCCAAATGAAGAGCAGTTGGTTCCCCACCATGGCTGTGTGCCACTATTGCACTTGTGGGGGATCACAACAGGTTATTTACTGCCAAGTAGGTTAGACCATGAGTTGCTTGGACAGATATTAGTCATTTTCCCCCAGTTGCCCATGTAGCACCTTCTGGCACTAGATGCGCTGACTGTCTGGGGACTGACTCTCTTCTACCTTCTAGCCATGCCATTCCATTTTACATGTCAACTGCATGTGGTGTCTTCAGCAGTAGGGTCTTACCACTAACCTTTGGTGGGTCATCAAGTACTCTGACAGAAATCTGTCTGTCTTTTAGGAAACCTGGTAGGTCTCTCTGATCAAAAGCTCATTGTGGATGATAGCCCCATGCTGAGACTGGGAATTACATGTCAGTACCCACTAAGAAAATGAGGAAAAAGATAACTAATATAAAGAGTTAGAGGGAAAAGAGAGAGAGAGGGAGAGGGGAGGGCGAGGGCGAGGGTGGGAAGATGTAGAAGATTAAGGTCAGCCTTGATCCTACCCTTTCCAGTGTTTTGTGGTTCAGGTGTTCCCTATAAGGGCCTGGTGAAGGTTCAGCCATTTGGTCTGCCTTTTAGGAAGTAGAATTTTATGGTACCATTGCCTTTTGGGTCTAGATTTGTGTTTCCCACCCCTCTGTTGTCCTCTCCTCCCTCCCCACTTATCCTATTGTCTAGTCCATGAGATGCTTTCTGGGTATGTAAGGCATCTTGGGTAGATTCAGGTTAAGTGCTGTAGATGAGTGAGACTATGTGGCGTTTCTTTTTCTGTGATTGGTTAAGTTCACTGAGAATGATCTGTTCCAGGTTCAACCATTTTTCCTCAAATTTCATTGTGTCATTTTTTCTTAGTGCTGTATAGAATTCCATTTTGTAGATATACCACATCTTAGTTATCCATTCTTCTAGTGATGAACATCTGGATTGATTCCAGCTCTTAGCTATTACGAATTGAGCCACTACAAACATGGTTGAACAAATCTCTCTGGCCTGTGGTTTGAAGGTTTTAGGGTAGATGCCCAGTAAGGGAATAACTGGGTCTGTTGGTATCTGTATAGTCTGCCTTTTCAGGAGTCTCCATATTGCTTTCCAAAGTGGTTGTACCATCCTACATTCCCACCAACAGTTAATGAGTGTTCCTACTCCTCCACATCCTCGCCAGCATTTATTTTTGTTTGCTTTTTTGATGTTTGCTATCCTTATTAGGGTAAGGTGGAATCTCATAGTTGTTTTAATTAACATTTCTCTGATGATTAGGGATGATGAACATTTTCTTAAGTGTGTGTTTGCCATTTGTATTTCTTCCTCTGTGAACTGCCTGTTGAGCTCTTTGCCCCATTTTGTGAGTGGGGTGTTTTACTTCTTACTGTTCAGATTTTTGAGTTCTTTGTAGGTTCTAGTAAAACATTGAAAAACAGTTTTTAAAAGCATGCAAGGTAAGTACTGGACAGGATAGTGGGAACTCTAAAAGGTAAAAGGTTTGAAATCATCCATGAGAATATTTTAAAGTTAACAAGGATTTTGAAGGAGATGTTAGGGGTGGAGAAGATGGCTCAGTGGGTAAAGCCCTTGTTGCTCAAGCATAAGTATGTGTTTGGATGGCAAACCCTATTTAAAAGCCAGAAGTCATGGTGGGTTTCTGTAACTCAGCAAGCTGAAGGCAAGATGGGAGGCAGAGACAGGAGAATTTCTCAGAATCTCATGGACCAGCTTATCTGGTAAAGAGAGCAGTGAGCACCACCAACAAAAGACAAGGACTGGTATTGATTGTTGCCCTCTGGCATACAGATGTGTGCCATGGCACATGTGCATTCGCACTCAAGTGAACAGGAATACACACACACACCACACACACACACATTAATAAAATGAGTTATCATGTTCATTCATGGAAAGTCGGTATTATAGAGAGAAATGTCAGCAGTTTCCCATTTTTGACAAGTAGACTCAGTGTAATTCTAATTCAAATTGAGAGGTTGGAGAAAGCCTAACCCTAAAACCATGGACTCTGGCTTGTAACCCAGTGCCAGAACTGGGTTATACTTTGAACTGTTAGTGGAGGAGACCTATGGGGTCCCTCAAACAGTGCAAGGTTCTACCAAAGAACTTGATTACCTGCCAGAACTAAATGGTAAGACCCTGTTGCTGAAGACATCACAGACCATGGATACAGGACGTTGAGTGATCATGAAGGACTTATAAAAAAGCCAGCTCCCTGCTGGCTAGCCCTCATAGTGCTGGAAAATACTTTGTAAACTGCTGGGTGATAATGGTCACCAACAGCATGAACAGGTTGTGGAACCTGTAACCTATAAAATCAAACCAGCCAGGCAAAATGTATGCACCTGTGCAAACTGGCACTTACCTATGAGGGTAATCAATGGCTCTTAGTAGATATGAGACACACTCAGTGGGACAGAACTCATACCTGGTACTGAGAACTAAGAATCCTATGGATATAATGGTCACAGACTCCAGAGAGTAGAACCCATTAGTCTTTGGCCAAAAAGAGTAGCTAGATCCATCAAAATGTCTCTCAATAATTAACTATGCTTGTCCCCTTTAATCCATGATGCTCTCATTCTTGCTTGGAAAATTTTTTTTTAAGATGGTAGAAACAACCAAGGAGAACCAAGGTCCATCAATACAACAAGAAAAGATTGCTGACTCCCTAGCATGACACAAGCCATCTTTAGCTTTAGCACATCTGCCAGAGTCCAGCAAACATCATAGAGGAAGTGTTTGCAGTCTCAATAGGAACTCCTTGAGTCTTTCCCCATTAAGTATTATTTGGGCTTTGGGCGCTTTACATATAGCCTTTATTGGGTTGAGATTTTGATCAGGAAGTGGTGTTGTGTTTTGTCGAAGGCCTTCTCTGCATCAATTGAGATAATGATGTGGTTCTTATGGTTAAGTTTATTTATGTGGTGTATTACATTGACCGATTTCTGTATGTTGAATCATCCCTGAATCCCTGGGATGAAGCCTACTTGGTCAAGGTGGATAATGCCTTTGATGTGTTGTTGAATTCAGTTTGTGAGGATTTTGTTCAGGATCTTTGCATGTAAATTCATCTTGTTGTATTTCAGTCTGATTTTGGTATTAGCGTGATGCTAACTTCATAGAAGTTGGGGATGATTCCCTGCTATTACAGTCAGGTTTGCATTGCTGGTAGAAATCACCCAACCAAAAGCAGCTTATGGGAAAAAAAATGTTTATTTTGGCTTACAGGTTTGAGGGGGATGCTCCATGATGGTAGGGAAAACAACGACATAAGCAGAGGGTGGACATCACCCCCGTCCGACGTAAGGTGGACCACAGCAACAGGAAATTGCTGGCAAGGGGACACTGCCTATAATACCCATTAAGCCCATCCCCAACAATACACTGCATCCAGGAGATGTTAATTCCCAAATCTCCATAAGCTGGGAACCTAGCATTCAGAACATCTAAGTTTATGGGGGACACCTGAATCAAACCACCACATCTGGTCTCTGATTATGCAAAACAGTTTGAGAAAAATTGGCTTCAGTTCTTCAATGGTGGTTTGATAGAATTTGGCTGAGAAGCCATCCAGTCCTGGATTTTTCTTTTTGGGGGGTGTTTTTGATTACCTTTTCAATCTCCATGGATGTGATAGGTTTGTTTAGGAGATTAATATGCTCTGAGTTTAGTTTTGGTAGGTGGTATGTGTCTAGGAATTCATTCATTTTTTTCCAGATTATCCAATTTTGTGGAATAGAGGTTTAGGAAATAAGCTCTGATAATTCTTTTAATTTCATTGATGTCTGTTGCGATCTCTCCTTTTTTCATTCCTGATTTTATTAATTTGAGACTTCTCTTTTTTGTTTTTGTTTTTGCTTGATCAAATTGGCCAGGGGTTTATCAATCTTGTAAAAACTGGCTCTTCATTTCATTGATTTTTTAAATTAGTTTTGTATTCAGTGAATATAATCAAGTCCCATTGGTAGCTTCCTTCCTGACCACTTCCCTCTGCAGGGACCCTCCTTGTTGTGGGATATGGGTCATGCTTTGTGGGGTTAGCCATCAGTTATGACTAGGAGGCAGTATCTCTGTATCATGACCCAGAGTGTGGGTCTGAAATTCTTTCTGCCCCCTCTTCCATAAATTTCCCTGAGCCATGTTGGGTTCATTTTAGGTCTGCTTCAGTGATGAGGTCTTGGGAGCCTCTGTGTCTCTGGATATCTGCTTTGGTAAAAGTTGTTTGTTCTTTGTGTCTATCTCCTTCACTGTTGTGTTGGTACCAGGTTCATCACGAAAACAGCACTCTTGCTTGTTTCCCCAATTATTCTTAGCTTCAGCTGGGGCTCTTTTGAGGTACGATGGGGTGGTTCTCTGCTTAGGATCTGCATCTATCCGAAAAAGAGAAGCAAATTCTCCAACAAAGTACAAAGTTACCACCAGATAAATGGTATAACCCTTGTTATTTTGTTTGTTTGTTTTAGGGAGAATGTAATATGTGTAGGCCCTCTTGCAGCTCATGATCAGTGAAAGCTTGATAATGGAGAGCATGCTTATTTTGCATATGATTCTGACTTGTTTCCCAGCTCCAGCTATGGATTCTGTTCCACTGAGCAGATCAGTTAGTCAAATCAAGAGCAGTTGGTTTCCCACTATGGCTATGTGCCACTATTGTATTTGTGTGAGCATCATGTCAGCTTCTTTGCTGCAGAGTAGCTTAGACCATGAGTTTCCTGGACAGATATTGGTCATGTTCCCCCAGTTGCTCATGTAGATGCACTGTCTGGGTATTGACTCTCTTATAGCTTCCAGCCATGTCAGTCCATGTTATGTGCCAACAACATATGGTGTCTTCAGCAATAGGGTTGTATCACTAACCTTTGGTGGGTCATCAAGTGCTCTGACAGAATTCTGTCTTCTTTTGGGAAACCTCGAAGGTCTGTCTGATCAAGAGCTCATTGTAGTTGATAGCCACATGCTAGTACCGGGAATTACAGGTCAGCACCCAAGGAGCGAAAGAAGAAAAAGACAAGTGATATAAAAAAGATAGAGGAGAGAGAAGAGGGAGAGAGAGACAGAGAGAAAGAGAAACTTGAACAGAAGGAGATTAAGGTCAGTCTTCATTGTACTCTGACAGAAATCTGTCTTCTTCTGGGAAACCTTGTAGGTCTCTCTGTTCAAGAGCCCATTGTGGATGATAGCCTCATGCTGTTAGTGCCCAAGAAGAGAAGGAAGAAAAAGATAAGTAATATAAATGAGATAGAGGTAATATATATAGAGAGAAACAGAAACAGGAGATTAAGGTCATTATTCATTGTACCGTCTCCAGGGCCTTGTGACTCAGGTGTTCCCTTTAAGGGCCTGGTGAAGGTTCACCCATTTAGTCTGTCTTTTAGGATGTAGAATTGAATGGTACTATTGCCTTTGAAGTCCAGTTTTGTGTCCCCTTTACCCCCACCTTTGCCCTCCCCTCCCTCCTCACCCACCCTATTGTCCGATCCTTGAGATGCTTGTTAGGTATGTCGGTATCTTGGGTAGATTCAGGTTAGGAGCTGTAGATGAGTGAGACGATGAAACAATTTTCTTTCTATGATTGGGTGAGATCACTGAGAATGATTTCTTCCAGGTTCGACCATTTTTCTTCAAACTTCATTGTTTTTTTTTTTTCTTACTGCTGTGTAGAATTCCACTGTGTACATATACCACATCTTAGTTATCTATTCATCTAATGATGGACATCTGGGTTGATTTCCAGCTCTTAGCTATTACAAATTGAGCAGCTGTAAACATGGTTGATCAAATCTCTCTGAATTGAGGCATGGAGCTTTTAGGGTATATGCCCAGTAAGGGAATAACTGGGTCTGTTGGTACTCTATAGTCAACTTTTTTAGGAGTCTCCATATTGCTTTCCTGAGTGGTTGTACCATCTTACACTCCCACCAGTAGTGGATGAGGGTTTCTATTTCTCCACATCCTCACCAGCATTTATTTTCATTTGACTTTTTAATGTTTGCTAGCTTTACTGGGGTAACATGGAATCTCTTAGTTGTTTTAATTTGCATTTCCCTGATGATTAGGGATGATGAACATTGTCTTAAGTGTGTGTTTGCCATTTGTATTTCTTCCTCTGTGAACTACCTGTCCAGTTCTTTGGCCTATTTTGTGAGTGGGTTGTTTGACTTTTTATTGTAGGTTTTTGAGTTCTTTGTAGATTCTAGATATTAGGCCTCTGTCAGTTGGATATTTAGCAAATATTTTCTCCTATTCTGTGGGTAATCTATTGGTTCTACTTATTGTATGTTTGTCTGTGAAGAAGCTTTCTGGTTCAAGTGATCCTATTGGTTGAGTGACTATTTAAGATCCTGTGCTACTGGGGTTTTGTTTAGGAAGTCTTTCCCCATTCCTATATCATGGAATGTTCCTCCTAGTTTTCTTCCAGTACTAACTGAGTTTCTGGTCTTAAATTGAGGTCTTTGATCCATTTAGACTTGATTGTTGTGTATGGCAAGATGCATAGATCAAGTTTCAATTTCCTGCATATGGTTATCCAATTTGTCCAGCACCATTTGTTGAAGATGCTGTCTTTTTTCCAATTTATATTGTTGGGGCCTTTGTCAAACATCAAGTGGCTGTAGTTGCTTGACCCAATAGATCCTTGATTCTATTCTATTGCTTTATATTCCTGTTTTTATGCCAGTACCATGCTCTTTTTATTACTATGGCTTTATAATATAGCTTTAGATCAGGCATTGTAATACCTCCAGAGGTGTTTCTTTTGGTGAGGATATGCTTGGGTATCTGAGGTTTTTGCCTTTCCATACGAATTTTGCAGACCCTCTTCACACAGAGGAACATGAGAAAATATGAATTGAAGCCAAGAAACTAGTGTTGGAAGCTGATGGCTGCCTCACAGAGAATCCTAATGTTATTGACAAGGTCTTCCCTTCTATGTTACTAGACTGTGATCCCAGAATTGCTGAAGGTAGGGTTTCCCGTAACTTCTTTCACTGGATTCTGATGGGTGGTCTCCAGGCAGCCACTTGCTTGGCACCATACAAATTTGTCTAAGGTGAATGAAGTGACCCAAAGGCCCACAGACTCCTCTGCTGATTTCCTAGAAAGGCTGCAGGAAGCATATAGGACATAGCCCCCACCCTCACAGATCCTGAGGCCCCTGAGAATAGGCAAGCTATTAACATTGTGTTTGTAACTCAGTCCACACCAGATAGTAGAAAGGAGATTCAGAGAATAGAAGGCTTTGAGGGTAAACTTCTTTCAGAGTTGATAGAGATTGCTGCCAGGATATATAATAATAGAGACCCCAGAAGATAGATAGGCTAAGAAAATGGCTAAGGTTATGGTGGCTGCCTTCCAGAATGCACAAGGCACATGAGACAGCCCTTATACTTTGCTCACTATGATTCCACCAGAAAGGCAAATATATACTGTGCTGGACCTAAAAGATGCTTTCTTTAGTACCCCTTGGCAAAGGGAAGTCAACCCATTTTTTGTCTTTGAATGGACAGCCCTGGAACAAGGCCTCAGTGGGCAACTAACCTACACTAGGCTTCCACATGTATTTAAAAATTCCCCCACCCTCTTTGGTAAGGCTCTTCATAGAGACTTGCAGGCCTTTCACAAGAAAATGCCTGAGGCAACTCCCCTATGATAAATGGACAACCTCCTCCTAGCTGCAAAAATGGAGGGGGAATGTCTCTCTGTCACAGAGCATCTCCTGGACAACATACAACATCGGGCCATTGTGTATCAGCCAGGAAGGCTCAACTGTGTGTGCATAAGGCACCCTACTTGGGACACAAACTCCAATGAGGTAAGAGTATACTGTTGGCCTCTTAGATTCAGGCCATCACTCAAATCCCCACTAAGAGACAGATCCAAGAATTCCTCAGTGATGTAGGGTATTGTAGAATTTGGATTCCAAGGATTGCTGAATTAGCCAATCCTCTATATGAGGCCATGAGAGGAAGCATTCTAAGAACTAAAGTCAGCTATGACATCAGCCCCTGCTCTGGTGCTTCCAGACATATGAAGGAGACAGCCAGGGGTGTCTTAACTCAAAGCTTGGGGCCATGGCATTGCCCAGTGGCCTACTTGTCTAAGAAGCTAGGCCCAGTAGCCACTGGTTGGCCCCTTTGTCTCTTGGCCATTGAAGCTGCTGCTATTCTGATAGAGGACACTGACCAATTAACCTTGGGTTAGACTTTATCAATTATGGCTCCACATATGATAGAGACATTTTTAAAGAGCAACCTAAGACCAGTGGCTCTCCAACTCACATAACCCACTATCAGGCCTTGCTCTTAGATCAACCAAGGATATAGTTTTGCCAAGCCAAGGTTTTGAACCCAGCCTCCCTGCTGCCAGAAACTGATGAGGCATCAACCCATCTGCATGACTGCCCAGAGATCACCTCCACTTTTCATGGACTCCAGCCAGACCTGAAAGATGTGGCTTGGCTGGACCCAATCTGGTGATGTATTCTGGTGGCATAAGCTTTGTCATGGATGGAATCAGGTATGCAGGGGCGGCTATGATGACTTTGGGAGAAATCCTGTGGGCTGAGGCCCTTCCTTGGGGGTACATCAGCTCAGAAAGCTGAACTGATAGCACTGACCAAGGCTCTGATATTGGGAAAAGACAAGACAGTAAATATCTACCCAGACAGCTGTTGTGCCTTTGCCACAGCACATGTATATGGGGCTGTCTACTTGGAGTGAGGGCTATTAACAGCAGAAGTTAAAGACATTAAAAATAATAAAATGAAATTTGGGCTTATTAGCTGCCATTTGGGCACCTGCTTAGGTAGCCATAATCCACTGTCCAGGTCAGCAGAAAGGGGCAATCACAGAAGCAAGAGGGAAGAGACTGCCAGACCTAGCATCAAAGAGTGCTGCCTCTTTGCATCTGTCACCCTCCCGACACTTACTCTTCCTGAGTGACCAACATACATGGAACAGGACTTACAGCTCACCTCTCATCTGATAGAGGAACAGACTCCACAAAGATGGTATCAATTGGAGAATGGACAACTGTTGCTGCCCCAAGACCTATGGAGAGACTGGCTAATCATCTACATAAAGAAACTCACTTAGGAAACAACAAGATAGCTGAGCTAATAAGAAAGGAGTTTTTCTTCCCATTTATGGACTCAATCCACTGTCAGGCCTGCCAACAGACAAATTCTTCCTCTGGTAAGGTAGCACCAATGGAGCCAAGAGAGCAGGGAACAAGAAGATAATGGGAAGTTGATTTCACAGAGGTAAAGCCAGATCAGTATGGATATAAATATTTACTTGTTTACTTTGATGCCTTTTCAGGATGGGTTGAAGCTTTCCCGACCAAGTCTGAGACAGCCCAAATAGTGACTAAGAAATTGTTGGAGGAGATAATTCCCTCTGTAGTTTGTGCCTCAGAATAAGATCAGATAATGGGCCTGACTTTGTGTCAAATCACTAGAGAATAGACTAAGATGCTGGGGATTAATTGGAAATTACATTGTGCCTATCACCCCCAAAGTCCAGGACAGGTAGAAAGGATGAATAAGACCTTGAAGGAGTCTTTTACTAAATTAGCCCTAGAGACAGGTGAATGATAGGTGGGACTCCTTCCCTTCACCATATTAAGGGTTAGGTGCACCCCTTATGTCAAAGAAGTTATTCCATTTAAAATTATGTATGGAACCCCTCCCTGACCTATCCTGTCCAGGATGGGTCTTGAACAGATAACTGACTTTATTAATGAAAGTATTCTTTCTATCCAAGTCTTACAAATAGTCCAGGAGTCCATTCTTCCAGGCTGCTTTTTAGACACACCCTGTTTGCCCTCATCCCTTTCAGCTCAGCAACAGAGTTTGGATCAAGAAACACTGTATTAGGGCATTGGAAGGGCCCCCACCAGGTCACCCTAACCACTCCAACAGCCATGAAAGTGGAGGGGTCAAAATAAAAGAGGATTAGACTTACTTTTTTATGAAAAAAGGGGACTATGTATGGATTTAGGAAAAACTTGTTGAATTTATGCCAATCAGCCAGGAATAATTTGAATATACTGGCTTTAGTTAGAGAAAATCTCAAAGAAAGAGAACTTCAGAGATGGGCAACTAGTAATTCGTTTCAATCTATGTTTATTTAGTTGATCTCCATGGCTAACTTCCCTTGTCTTTTCTATTGCTGGACCCCTGAATACTACTGCTCTTAGGCTTTACCATAGGACCATGCATTATTAATGCTCTAAGTAGATACATAAAGGATAGAATAAATTCTGTTAAACTAATGGTATTGCAGACACAATACACCCCCCTTAGATGAAAACACCATAGACACTGTTCAGCAGTCAAGGATTTGACTTAGTTTCATATCAAAAGGGGAAATGGAAAATGGAATGTGAAAGGCATGGGATGATCTCTCTGCACAATGCAGGTGTTTACTGCTACCTAAGGCATGGGGTGATCCCTCTGTGCAATGTACTATGATCTCCCTGTGTCTCCTTGTTTCTAAATATCTTTGTGAGTATATAGCATAGAATGTTTCTTGCCTCAGTTCCCCCTATGTGACCTATGTAATCTTGTGACTTCTTATAATAGCTCTCCCTTGTTTAACAGTATGTTATTTTGTGGTTTGACTCCTAATCCTGTTTTTGCTATAAACATCATGTGGTTATTTCCAATAAAAGCTGATACTTTGAACAGTTCAGGGCTATATCATGAGATCCTGAACTCTGGGATGCAGATCTGGTGCACCAGCTTTCTTCTTTTTCTTTCTTTTCCCCCAGTAAACCTTTGCCTCACATTCTGTGAGTTGATGCTCTTACTTGTGTGACACCAGACCCCGTAACAGTTTAAATACATACATATGCTTTATACACAGTATTCCAAGCTGGGTAAGCATATCTATTCTTCAAACATGTATTATTTCTTGGTAGTGGTCCTATTTCTTTTTAAAATATATTTTATTTGTTTATTTATTTGAGAGCAAGAAACAGGGAGGGAGGGAGGAAGGGGAGAAAGGGAGAGAGAGGGAGAGAGAGGGAGAGAGAGAGAGAGAATGAATGGGTATGGGCACGCCAGGGCCTCCAGCTCCTGCAAATGAACTCCAGAAGCATGTGCCACCTTGTGCATGTGGCTAATGTTGTTCCTGAGGAATCAAATCTGGGTCCTTTGGCTTTGCAGGCAAATGCCTTAACCGCTAATCCATCCCTCAAGCCCAGTAGTCCTATTTTTGAAATATACAATGCATCATTATTACCCACAAACACCATCACAAATATGGTATATTATATTTAACAGTAACAGTATAATTGATCAATATTTCTCATCCCTTCACTCCACTACTCTGCCAAATCTCTGGTAGCCACCAATCCACTCCCAACTTCTAGGAGATCAGTGCCCCCCATCACCAGTTGCTACCATCTGAGAACCAACTACTCAAAGCACATGTAGCTATGGGGGACCTTTCACATTAAAATCACCACATTATTTGTCTTTCTGTGTCTAGCTTATTTCATCTATCCAGTTCTATCCATGTTTCTGCAAATAACATAATTTCATCCTTTCAAATGACTGAATAGTTTCTTTCTCCATCCATTATATTCTCTTAATTCATTCATCATTTGGATTGATTCCATCTCATGGCTGTTGGGAAGAGTGCTACAATAAGCATGGGAATATAGGTGACTCTTCAACATATTCATTCTGCTTTCTTTGGATATATACTCACTGGTGGGATTGCTAGATTAATTGGTAGTTTTTAAAAAATTTTCTGGGAGATTCTGTATGCCATTTTTTCATAGTGACTGTATTAACTTACATTCCCACCAACAGTGTGCACATGTCTCCCTCCTCACTACCACTTACTACCTTTTGCCACTTTGAGGGTGGTCATTGTGTCTGGGGATGAGGTGATATCTTGTAGTTTTGCAACTCTGAATCTGTCATTAATCCTCTATGGTGTATTTTCCATATTGGGCACTGAAGTTTTTAATGGGAAACAATGATTATAATAGCTATTTAATATACTTCTCTGCTAAGTATTGCAACTGTGCTAGTTCTGGGTCACATTTTATGAGTTAATTTTTCTCATTTTGAATTTTTCTGTTTCTTGACTATCTAGTGATACCTTATTATATGTTAGACAGTGAATTTTACCTTTATTAAAAGGCACCTTAAGAGTGTTGGATATTTTCATATTTCTATAAGTACTTATATTCATTGGAGACAAAGTTTCATGTATCCCATGTTGGTCTTGTACTCACTGTGTAGCTGAGATGACCTTGAACTTCTGATCCTTCTGTCTCTTATCTCTTGAATGTTGGGATTACAGGCATAGGCTACCACTCTTGATTTTATGAGGTCCTGGTGATTGGATTCAGGGCTCTATGCATGCTAGACCTATGGACTGAATCTCTACCTGCTCTTTTCTTATAAATATGCTTGATCTGTAATTCATCATACAGTTCAGTTACTTGGCAATAGCTTGGTCTTTTTGGACCTTTTTAAAAATTTTTTTTGTTGTTCATTTTTATTTATTTATTTGAGAGTGACAGAGACAGAAAGAGGCAGATGGGGTGGGGGGAATGGGCGTGCCAGGGCTTCCAGCCACTGCAAACGAACTCCAGATGCATGTGGCCCCTTGTGCATCTGGCTAACGTGGGTCCTGGAGAATCGAGCCTCGAACCGGGGTCCTTAGGCTTCACAGGCAAGCGCTTAACTGCTAAGCCATCTCTCCAGCCCTGGACCTTTCTTTTAAGACTTGTTAAATAGAACCAGAATAATGCTTAGCTTAGATCTAATCAACTCATACAACTGAGGAAATCCTTCTAGTACTCATTACTCCACTAGTTTACCTGGAAGGAATGAACTTCCCCAACCCATGTAATCATTGGGTAACAGTACCTCTACCCTTTCTGATCTTTCTTTTTTTTAAAATTTTTATTAGCATTTTCCATGATTATAAAAAAATATTCCATGGTAATTCCCTCCCTCCCCCCACTTTCCCCTTTGAAATTCCATTCTCCATCATATTACCTCCCCATCTCAATCATTGTACTTACATACATACAATATCAACCTATTCAGTACCCTCCTCCCTTCCTTTCTCTTCCTTTCTGATCAGTTTTCCTCACATACACACTTAAATATTTGAAGGTGACCCCTCTTAGGTCCCATGAGTTCTCAATGGAGCTATAGAAACTACTTTGTCTAGATCTCACAGAAAACAATTATTGTCTCTTATATTCCCTATATAGAAGTATTTTTCATACAAGGAACCCACATAATTTTCATATTTGTAATGGATAAATTAAGCTCTGCAGAGCTTGGCGATGACACCTGTAATTTTAAGCATTAAGGAGTTCCCGAGGCAGGATTGTGAACTTGAGGCCCACTTAGGCTACATAGCAAGAACTTGTTTCAAAACAAATCACTGAAATTCTTTTTTTTTTTTAAATATTTTTTGTTCATTTCTTATTTATTTATTTGAGCATGACAGACACAGGGAGAAAGACAGATAGAGGGAGAGAGAGAGAGAATGGGTGCGCCAGGGCCTCCAGCCACTGCAATCGAACTCGTGGGCCCCCTTGTGCATCTGGCTAACGTGGGACCTGGGGAACCAAGCTTGGAACCGGGGTCCTTAGGCTTCACAGGCAAGCGCTTAATGGCTAAGCCATCTCTCCAGCCCAATCACTAAAAGTCTTGATGTTCATGAGAAGCTTTTAAAATTGGTGGCACATAACACTCTTATTTTAGGTTATTGTTTTTGTGTAGTTGGGCTTTTCATGTATGTGTACATATACATGGCATACTTGCATGTGTGTATTCACAGGTGTGTGGGCATGCCTCTAGGGGCCAGAGGTCAATGTCTTTATAAATTTCTCTCCTTTTTTTTGAGGTAGAATCTCACTCTGGCCCAGGCTGACCTGGAATTCACTATGAGGTCTCAGGCTGGCCTTGAACTCATGGCAAAGTGCTGTTTCTCTCTCTTTTTTTTTTTTTTTTTTCGTGCGTGTGTGCATGTGTGTGTACTTTATTTACTGAGACAGGGTAATTATTTGAATACACAGCTTACTGATTCATCTATTTTAGCAAGCCAGGTTGCTCCAGGGATCCCTGTTTCCATTTTCCACATGCTGGGATTATCGGAGGACTGTGACATCCATCCAGAATTTATGTGGGTGCTGGGGAACCTAACTCATGTCCTTATTTACTGACTGAGCCATATCTTTAGTCCCATGCAGTTTTCTTTTCAAGTTTATTTGTATGTGTATGTGTGCAAGCAGGCCACCAAATGTATTTGAAAGTCAAAGGATGATGTCATAGAGTCTATCCTCTCCTTCCACCTAGTTTGAGACAGGGTCTCTTTTGTTGTTTTGCTGTTGCTTGCACCAGACCTGCGAGTTTCCAGATTCTCCTGGCTCCACCTCTCATTGTACAAGGTGTGTTGGGATCACAGAAGCCTGTGGCCACTTGGAGTCTGGCTTCACATGGGTGCTGGGAGGATCAAATTCAGATTGGCAGACTTGCAAACAAGACCTTTTAACCTCTGAGTCATCTTCCCAGCCCCTGCAGTTGTTATTAAGCAAAAAACATTTTATTAGAAAAGTAGCCCAAAAAATATCAAGGATTGTCTTCAATGAAACCAAGTTGCATTTCATGAGCTCTTTGTCATACACTGTTACTTTCCCAAGAACGGCATGTATATTTTAAAATATAAAATAATCAGACAAATTTAAAATCTTCAAATGTAGAATGTCTGAAATCTGCTTCTATTAGAAATATACATAGGAAATATTGACTCAGTAGGTTGGAGTGCTGTCCCATCACTGGTACTTATGCACATGTTGCTGTCTGGCTTCCTTTAGTAGCCCACCTGAAGAGAGAGGGAAGTCTGGATGGCATTGTGATCTCTACATTCTAATTTCAAAATTGTAGTCAAAACTCTTCTCTCTCCATAGCACTCTGCCTGCTAACACATTCCATGTGCCTCATACCATCTCCAGTAACAAAGTTAGTTAATGATGCTTGCTGTGTAGTTTCCAGTTTGTCCTTTCAACCAAGTATGAAAGACATTGTTTCCTTACCTATGGTTAACATGTCTCCTAAGAACGATTAAATTTTTTCTGGCACACATGAGCAAACTGAATATATGATTATGTGCCATGGCTGATATTTTTAAAAAATATATTTTCTTTTTTATTTTATTTGTGTGTGTGTGAGAGAGAGAGCAAGAGAATGAGTGCATGAAGACCTTCAGCCACTACTAACAAACTCCAGATGCATGTGCCCCTTTGTGCACATGTGCAACATTGCACACTTGCATCACTGTGTGTCTGGCTTATGTGAGATCTGGAGATTTGAATATGAGTTCTCAAGGTTTCACAGGCAAGCTCATTAACCACTAAGCCATCTTTCAAGTCAATGGCTAACATTTTTAATGTGCGTGTATGTGTGTATTTGTGTGTGCACATGTGTGTTGGGGGCTTGGGTGTCATTTTCAAGAATGCCATATACTTCCTTTGAGATAAAGTCTCTCACTGGTCTGAAGTTCACCAATTAGGCTAGACTGGCGAGCTCCAGGGATTGTCTTGTCTCTGCCTCCTCACTGTTGGGATTATGGGTGCACACTGTTGTCATTGGGATTTAGGATTATAGGTGCACACCACTATGCCTAGCACTTTTATTTGTTTGTCTTTCAAGATAGAGTTTCCATCTAGCCCGGGATGATTTGCAATTCACTATGTAGTCTCAGGCTGGCCTTAAAATCACAGGGGTCTTCACACCTCATCCTCCCAAGTGCTGGGATTGAAGGTGTGTGTGTGTGACCTTGAGAGAAAGGGGGAGAGAGAGAGAGAGAGAGAGAGAGAGAGAGAGAAAGAGAGAGAGAGAGAGAGAGAGAGAGAGAGAAAATGTGATGATTCATCTAGAGAAAATGGGCACACTGGGCTTCTAGCCACTGCAAACAAATTCCAGATGCATGTGCCACTTTGTGCATCTGGCTTAACATGGGTACTGGGGAACCAAACTCAGGTCATTAGGCTTTATATGGGCAAGCCCCTTAACCACTGAGCCATCTCTCTAGCCTGTGCCTAACATTTTTACATGGGTTGTGGAGGTCAAACTCAGGTCCTCATGCTTGCATGGTGTTGCAGCCAGCTTTGCATTGCTGGCAGAAAACACTCGACCAAGAGCATCTTGTCGCTTAGCTTACAGGCTTGAGGGAAAGCTCCATGATGGCATGGGAAAACAATGGCATGCGTGGAGGGTGGACACCAGCAGGAGAGTGTGCCAAATACTGGCAAGGGGAAACTGGTTATGACACCAATAAGCCTGCCCCTAATAATACACTGCCTCCAGGAGGATCCAATTCCCAATTTGCCATCAGGTAGGGACTATAATTCAGAACACATAAGTTTATGGAGGATACCTAAATCAAACCACCAGCAGGGTAAGCACTTCACTGGCTGAGCTAAGTCTTACACTTGTATTGTTACTATTAGCTTCAATCCATTTTCTTTTCATTGCAGATTTTTTCAAAAGGCACTTGTCAGTCACACAGTGCCTTCAATATACTTTAAATAATGAAGGCAATACTGTCACCCCTTCTGGATTATCAAGATCTGTCAAAGCTACTATGATAGTTAATTGGTCAACCTGATTGGATTGAGGATCTAGGAAACTAGCAAAGACATCTCTGATTGTGTCTGTGAGCAAGTTTCCAATGAGGATCAATAAGGAGAGAAGATTCATCTTGGATGTGGGTGGTATCATCTCATAGTCTGGGGACCCAGAGTAGGAAATCAACTAGCATGTTCCTCTTTTTTCTTTTTTTCTTCCTTCTTTCCTTTCCTCCCTCTCCCTCCTTGCCTCCCCTTTCACATCTCTCTCCTCTCTTAACTCTTTCTGACTCTGCTTCCTGGTCTCCATGAGTTGACAACTTCATCCCACCACACTCTTCCCCCATGATGCTCTGTCCTAAAAACAAAACAAACAAACAACAACAAAACACACACACACACACACACACACACACACACACCCAACCATGAACTGAAACCTCTAAAAATGAGAGTCAAAATAAAGCCTTCTTCCTTCACCTGTTTTCTCCAGGTATTTGTTACAGTGACAAAGAACTAACATTACTGCTCAGAAAGAAGAATACAGCACTGTGGTAATGGGTGACCTTGGGACTGAAATTGTGCGGAATGCCCATGTCATGGACTCATTTGATGTTTGAGATAGCTGTGAAGCAATATATATTTGCTATTACTGTTCTCTCTAGTGGTATTTCATTTTTTTTTTTTCTTTTGAGGTAGTGTCTCACTTTACCCCTGGCTGACCTGGAATTCGCTATGTAGTCTCAGGGTGGCCTTGAACTCAATGGTGATCCTCTCACCTCTGCCTCCCTAGTACTGGGATTAAAGGTGTGTGCCACCATGCCTGACCTATTTCAATGATATAAAAAAGATTTGAGGGAGGAGTGATCCAGCAATATTTTAACCCAACTAATAACTAACTACCTGTGTGACATTGAAGTCCAAACCCTCATACACAATTCTTGGGATTAGATGACTGAATTGGGTTACCTTGAGGGGTCTCAGCGCTGTCAGTGAAGGCATAAAGCTTGGGTAGCCCCTTTCAGGTAGCCTTCTTGTGCAGTCATCCCAGAAGACTTTGTAAGGGAGGAGGTTTTCTAGAACCCTAGAGATTATTCTCTAGGATATTTTCAGACATAGTGGCTTACAGTTTTTAAATCAATATTTATAAAACTGAAAATTTACAACTCAGATTTTTGACCTTTCTTAAAAATATTAGAAAATCCAACTAAGGGAACAGCGTTTCCATATTTCAATTAACTGGAGCTGAAGGGGGGAGACAGTTGGACATCAGAGCTATCACTCAGGGCAGCCTGGGCTACTTTTGCCCTACTTTGCTCAGTCACAATAACTGCCTGAAGGAATGTGAAATTCCAACTTCTGAAACAGCTGCCAATCACTTTCTAAATTTTTGTCTCCAGAGACAACTTCTATGCTGACCTTCTAAACCCTGCATCTGAGGCCCTGCACTTCTTGGATGACAAGCACTCATGGTATGTGGTGATTTATATTGATTGTCAACTTGACATGACCTAGGATCATCCGTGAAGAGTTATCTAGATTGGGTTAGTTTATGAGCATATCTGTGAGACCTCATCTTGGTTAGGTTCATTGAAGTAGGAAGATCCATCTTAATTGTGGGCAGTACCATTTCATGCACCAAAGCTCTAGACTATGTAAAAGGAGACACCACATAATCTAGGCTATTGCCACTACTCTTCATTACCCATCAGAACTAAAGGGTAAGACCCTATTGTTGGAGATACCTCGTTTCAATTGCAGAACACTGAGAAATCAAGTTGCAACTGAGCTGCAAGCCTCTTCCTTGCTGGCTAGCTGTCAAAGTGCTAGAAAGTGCTGGGCAGACTGCTGGGGGAGAAGTGTAATCATCAGTCTTAGCCATTAAAGGATCCATGATTTGTGCTATATAACTGTCACGTGGGTCTTTAGGCTTCACAGGCAAGCATCTTAACTGCTAAGCTATCCCTCCAACCTGGAACACTTTTATTTATTTATTTATTTATTTATTTATTTATGAGTGACAGACAGAGAGAGAAAGAGGCAGAGAGAGAGAGAGGAGAGTGGGCACGCCAGGGCTTCTAGCCACTGCAAATGAACTCCAGACACATGTGCCCTCTTGTGCATCTGGCTAACGTGGGTCCTGGGGAATCGAGCCTTGAACTGGAGTCCTTAGGCTTCACAGGCAAGCACTCAACTGCTAAGCCATCTCTCCAGCCTGGAACACTTTTTTTTGGAAATAAAATAGCCCTGCATTCATGACTGCATAGCAAGTGTCATTACCTGCATAAGACATGCACAGTATTTGGATTTATAAACATCCATTATAGATGGTGTTGGAGTGAAAAATAAAAAGACACCAGAGTGGAAGAGGGACTAGTCAGAAAGAAGAAGGGATTCAGTGAAAAGGGGGCAATAGAAGGCAGTGGGATGAAATTATGATCAAAATATATGAATATATTAAACTTGTCAAGAAAACATAAAAATACCTGATTTATATACATGTATATATGTTAGGCTTAAAAAATAATTTCTCTGATGGAGAGCAATGTGACTATTCTAGTACAACCTGTGTACAAAAGAGCTTTCTTTTTTAACTTAATTCTATGTTATTTTATTTATTTTTGCCGTGATTCAGTCTTTTTAAAATATATATATATATATATATATATATAGACAACTTCCATACAACAAACCATGGTATTTCCCTCCCATCCCCCATTTTCCCCTTCATAACTCTGCTCTCCATCATATCCCCTCCTTCTCTCCATTAGCCTCTCTTTTAATTTGATGTCATCATCTTTTTCTACTGTTATGAGGGTCTTGTGTAGGTATTGATAGGCACTGTGAGGTTTTGGATATCAAGGCCAAATTATGTCCAGACAGTTGTATGTAAGGAGTGGTACCCTTCCTTTGGCTCTTACATTCTTTCCATCACCTCTTCCACAATGGACCTTGGAGGATGTGAGATATTTCAGTGCTGGACAGTCCTCCATCCCTTCTTCACAGCACTGTTGCCTTTTGGGTCATCCCAGTGGTCATTGCCATCTGTAGAGAAGTGTCTCTAAACAGAAGTGAGAGTAGCATTAACATATGAGTATGAACATTAAGTGTAGTGCCTTCAGGGCAGTTTGGTGAGAATAATAGATGCATTTATCCAGACAAGAGTAGGCTTTATACCCCTAAGGCTCATGACCTCTCCTGCCATAGGCTTTTGATTAGGTTTTCTGTACCAGGCATGTATTCCCTCCCATAGAGTGAGCCTTTAGTCCAATTAGAGAGCAGTTGGTTTCCCCAGAGCAGACATGCCACTATTGCACTTGTTCAGTCATTTGACCTGTCTGGCCAAACTTGAGGCTTCCAGTGTCCACTGCTTTCAGTGCTGATAACTTCTGTCTCCCATAAGGTTGTATACAGTGCAGCTTTTCCAGCTGGGATACAGGGAGAAGGTTTTCTGCTCAGCACCACCTTGATTTCTCAGTGACGCTGCTGTTCAGGCATGTGAAGTCTTCAGTAATAAGGTCTTACCATCTCTTTCTCATGGAAAACCAAGGGCCTTGGCAATAGCCTATAATGTTTTGGAGGCAACAGGGACCTCCCTGGCCAACAACTCATTGGAAGGTATCCCATACCTGGCACTGAAAATTTTCTAGTAACAATCTATGGCTTCTGGATGTGCCATTATTCACAAAAGTATATTTTCCATGTCTTATTCAGAATATCTTGAATTTTGATTGACCCTCCCAACTTTCTGTTATACAGTCACTTCCCCTGAACTCGCTTAGGCCTTTCTCCTCCCTGTGATCTGTTTTTCTACATACACATATACAATATCATCCCCTTAAGCCCTTCTCTCTCCTCCCTCAATTATAGCCTTTTTCTAGCTTATGGGTCTCTGCTACTGAGTTTTGGTTCCAAATCACATGCAAGTCTATACATTTGTAGCTAGGATCCACATATGAGAGACAACATGAAACATTTGGTAGATCAATCTTTAGCTGTTTTAGGCACCTCCACCTGATTTCCACAATGGCTGGACCAGATTGCATTCCCACCAGCAGTGTAGAGAGGTTCCTCTTTTTCCACATCCCCGCCAACATTTATGATCATTTGTTTTCATGATGGTGGCCAATCTGGCAGGAGTGAGATGGAATCTCAATGTAGTTTTAATCTGCATTTCCCTGATGACTAGTGACGTAGAACTTTTTTTTATATGCTTATATGACATTTGTATTTCTTCCTTTGAGAATGCTCTATTTAGCTCCATAGCCCATTTTTTGATTGGCTTGTTTGATTCCTTATTATTTAACGTTTTGAGTTCTTTGTATATCCTAGATATTAATCCTCTATCAGATATATAGCTGGCGAAGATTTTTTCCCATTCTGTAGGTTGTCTCTTTGCTTTTTTCACTGTGTCCTTTGCAGTGCAAAATCTTTGTAATTTCATGAGGTCCCAGTGATTAATCTGTGGTTTAATTGCCTGAGCAAATGGGGTTGTATTCAGAAAGTCTTTGCCAAGACCAATATGTTGGAGGGTTTCCCCTACTTTTCCTTCTAGCAGTTTCAGAGTTTCAGGTCTGATGTTAAGGTGTTTAATCCATTTGGACTTAATTCTTGTGCATGACAAGAGAGAAGAATCTGTTTTCATCCTTCTGCAGATATATATCCAGTTTTCCCAAAACAATTTGCTGAAGAGGCTGTCTTTTCTACAATGAGTATTTTTGGCATTTTTATTGAATATCAGGTGGCTATAGCTACTTGGGCTTACATCTGGGTCCTCTATTCTGTTCCACTGATCTACATGTCTGTTTTTGTGCCGGTACCATGCTGTTTTTGTTATTATGGCTCTGTAGTATCAGTTAAAATCAGGTATGGTGATACCACCAGCCTTATTTTTGTTGCTCAGCATTATTTTAGATATTCGAGTTTTTTTGTGATTCCAAATGAATTTTTGGATTGTTTTTTCTATTTCCATGAAGAATGCACTTGGAATTTTGATAGGAATTGCATTAAATGTGTAGATTGCTTTTGGTAAGATTGCCATTTTCACAATATTGATTCTTCCAATCCAGGAACAAGGGATGTTTCTCCACTTTCTAGTGTCTTCTGCAATTTCTCGCTTGAGTGTTTTAAAGTTCTCATGGTAGAGATACTTTACATCCTTGGTTAGGTTTATTCCAAGGTACTTTACTTTTTTTGATGCAATTGTGAGTGGGAGCGATTCTCTGATTTCATCCTCTGTGTGTTTGTTGTTAGCATATAGAAGGCTACTGATTTCTGTGTATTTATTTTGTATCCTGCTACATGGTAGGTTTTGATCAGCTCTAACAGTTTGATAGTAGAGTTTTTAGGGTCCTTTATGTATAGAATCATGTCATCTGCAAATAATGATAACTTGATTTCTTCCTTTCCAATTTGTATCCCTTTTATGTGTGTCTCTTGACTCATTGCTATGGCTAAGACTTCCAAAACTATATTAAATAAAATTGGGGACAGTGGACACCCTTGTCTTGTTCCTGATTTTAATGGAAAAGCTTCCAGTTTTTCCCCATTTAGTAATATGTTGGCTGTAGGCGTGTCATAAATAGCTTTTATTATATTGAGATATGTTCCTTCTATTCCCAGTCTCTGTAGGACTTTTATCATGAAGGGATATTGGATTTTCTCAAATGCTTTCTCTGCATCTAATGAGATGATCATGTGATTTTTGTCCTTCAACCCGTTTATGTAATGTATTACATTTATAGATTTGCGTATGTTGAACCATCCCTGCATCTCTGGGATAAAGCCTACTTGGTCAGGGTAAATGATCTTTTTGATATATTCTTGTATTCTGTTTGCCAATATTTTGTTGAGAATTTTTGCATCTATGTTCATGAGGGAGATTGGTCTGTAATTTTCTTTTTTTGTTCTATCTTTGCCTGGTTTTTGTACCAGGGTGATGCTGGCCTCATAGAAGGAGTTTGGTAGAATTCCTTCTTTTTCTATTTCCTGGAAAAGCTTAAGAAGCAATGGTGTAAGCTCTTCCTTAAAGGTCTGGTAAAATTCAGCAGTGAATCCATCTGGGCCTGGGTTTTTGTTAGTTGGGAAATTGTTGATAACTGTTAGGATCTCCATGTTTGTTATAGGTCTATTTAAGTGATTAATCTCATTTTGATTTAATTTAGTTAGGTCATATAGATTAAGGAAAGCATCCATTTCTTTCAAATTTTCATACTTTGTGGAGTATATGCTTTTATAGTATGTCCCTTTGATTTTTTGAATTTCTCTGGAATTTGTTGTGATGTTACCTTTTTCATCTCTGATTTTATTAATTTGTGTCTCTTCTCTCTTTCTTTTGAGCAGATTTGCTAAGGGTTTATCATTCTTGATTATACTTTCAAAGAACTAACACTTTGTTTCATTAATTGTTTGGATTGGTTTTTTTTGTTTGTTTGTTTGTTTCTATTTCATTAATTTCTGCCCTAATCTTTATTATTTCTTCCTGTCTACTGATTTTTGGTTTGCCTTGTTCTTCTTTTTCCAAGGCTTTAATGTGAAGCATTTGGTCGTTTACCTGTGACCTTTCTAATTTCTTAATATAGGCACTTAAGGCTATAAGTTTACCTCTTAGAACTGCCTTCATTGTGTCCCAGAGATTTTGGTATGTTGTATTCTCATTATCATTTGACTCTATAAATTTTTTGATTTCCTTCTTGATTTCTTCATTGACCCATTCATCATTTAGTAGTGTATTGTTTAGTTTCCATGATTTTGTATATGCTCTATAGCCTTTCTTGCTACTGATTTGTAGTTCAATTCCGTTGTGGTCAGATAGAATGCAAGGAATTATTTCAATTTTCCTGAATTTGTTAAGATTTGCTTTGTGTCCTAATATATGGTCGATTTTAGAGAATGTTCCATGTGCTGCTGAAAAGAATGTATATTCTGCAGCCTTTGGATGAAATGTCCTGTATATATCTGTTAGGTCCATTCCTTGTATGACCTCATTTAGTCCAGATGCCTCTCTGCTTATTTTTTCCTGGGATGACCTGTCAATTGTTGAGAGTGGGGTGTTAAAGTCACCCACCACCACTGTGTTTGGTGTTATCTGTGACCTTAGATCTAACAGTGTTTGTTTGATGAATTTGGGAGCCTCCATGTTGGGTGCATATATGTTTAGGATTGTAATGTCCTTCTGTTGGAGTGTGCCCTTAATCAATATAAAGTGACCTTCCTTATCTTTCTTGACTAACGTTGGACTAAAGTCTGCCTTGTAGCAACCCCTGCTTGTTTTCTAGGCCCATTTGCTTGAAACACTGTCTCCCAACCTTTCACCCTAAGATACTGTCTATCCTTTGTAGAAAGGTGAGTTTCTTGGAGACAACAAATTGTAGGATCCTGCTTTTTAACCCAGTCTGCAAACCTATGTCTTTTTGTTGGGGCATTGAGGCCATTGATGTTAAGAGATATTATTGAAAGATGTGTATTTATGTTTGCCATTTTGTTGTTGTTGTTCCAGTTCTACCTGTGCCCTCTTGTGTTAACTAGTATTTGAGTATTGCTTGTTTTTTCTAGGTTCCTTATATGTGTGCTTTTCCTTTTCTTCATCATGGAGGAGTCTATCAAGTATTTTCTGTAGAGCTGGTTTTGTCTTCAAATACTCCTTTAACATGCTTTTGTCGTGGAATGTCCTTACTTTTCCGTCTATTTGAATGGATAACTTTGCAGGATAAAGTAACCTTGGTTGACAGTTTTTATCTTTCAGAACTTGGAATATATCACTCCAAGCCCTTCTGGCTTTAAAAGTTTGTGTTGAATAATCTGCTGCAATCCTGATGGGCTTGCTTTTGTAGGTAACTTTATTTTTCTCTCTAAATGCTTTCAGTATTTTTTCCTTGGTTTGTGTGTTTGGTAGTTTGATTATAATATGGTGAGGAGAGGTTCTTTCTGGGTTTTGTCTGGCTGGGGTTCTAAAGGCTTCCTGTATCTGCATTGGCACCTGTTTCCCAATTTGGGGGAAATTTTCTTCTATGATTTTGTTGAAGACACCTACTATGCCTTTGGAGTGGAATTCTTCTCCTTCTACTATGCCCTGAATTCTTATATTGGATTTTTTCATAGTGTCCCAAATATCTTGAAATTCCCACTCATACTTTTCTATAAGTTTGTCTTTCTGTTTGTTGGACTGTATTAGATCTGCCACCTGGTCTTCTAGCATAGATATTCTGTCCTCTCCTTCATTCATTGTACTGGTGAGATTTTCTCCAGAGTTTTTTATTTCCTTAACTGTGCACTTCATTGCTAGTAATTCTGACTGGTTTTTCTTTATTATTTCTATTTCCTTATTTATGTCTTGTATTGCCTTCTTTATTTCATGAGATTGGTGTCCTGCATCTTCTTTGATTTCTTTGATTCCCTCTTTATGTTCCTCTTTGACTCCTTTGATTTGTTCTCTGACTTCTTTGAACATATTTACAGTCATTCTTTTGAAATCTTTCTCAGGCATTTCCTCTAACTCTTTCTCACAGGAGGTCATTTCTGATGCATTAATACTTTTAGGTGGATTTATATCATCTTGCTTTTTAGTGTTTCTTGTGTTATAATGTATATATATTTAGCATCTTGGATTAAGGTAATGCTTGGATTTTCAAGCTAGCTGGGTATTCTTAGCTGTATCAGTTGATTTGATGTTATATATTTTCAGGGTACGAGCTTAAGGTGTTAGGTGTGGCTCTTAAGACTCACAGAGTATCTACATAGGTGCTCCTAGGGGTTGAGTTTCCTTGCTATTGGAGTTTTCAAGTAGGCTTAGTGGAATAAAATACAGGTAGATTCTAAAAGTTAACTAAACACTGTATCCATTCAATTAAAAACAGCCCCAAGTATGTATGCCAGAGTAGTTATTATTACAACCAGATCCTCTATCAACATAGAGTTTAAGATTTCTGGTCTGTTGAGGGAACCAAGTCAGCTTGTGACCAAGTGAGACCCTTCCCTGGTGCAATCCCAGTTACCTTGATGATTTTGGTCTCAGTCAAGTTGCTGCCTGGTCGTCGGGCTGCTCTTCTGATTTCTGGAGCTGGGCACTGGCTTTTCCTGCAGGGCAAACTGAGCCTGGCAACTGTGGCCTTGCAGATCAGCACCCCCGCTGCTGGAACTGCTGCTGCTAAAGCTTCCTCTGATGGGTCTGTCAGCAGCTGATGCTGCTGCTGCTGGGCCCACTGCTGCTGCTGCCTCTGCTGCTGCCGTAGCTGCCACTTCTGGAGCCACTGCTGCTGCTGAAGCTGCTGCTACTGGGTCCACTGCTGCTGCTGCCACTGAAGCTGCTGATGCTGGGCCCACCGCTGCTGCTGTCTCTGTTGCTGCTGCTGCTGTAGCTGCCACTTCTGGAGACACTGCTAGTGCTGAAGCTGCTGAAGCTGCTGTTGTTGGGTCTGCTGCTGCTGCCGCTCCTGGGTCTGCTGCTGCTGGGTATGCCGCTGCTGCTGCTTCTGGGTCTGCTGCTGTTGGGGCCTCTGTTACCGGTGCCGGAGCTGCTGGTTCCTCCTGTTCGCCCAAGTTGGCTTGGCCAGGTCCTGGGACCGCTGCTCTGTTCGCTGGAGCTGGGCTCAGGCTGTTGGGGAGGGGAGGGAGCCGCAGCTGCTCTGGTTCTCTTGCTGTTCCACGTGTTCTACCTCGTGGTCTGCTCCTCTGTTGCTCACTGCTGCTCTCCCTTCACGTTTCCTGAGTTGTGGAGCGCGCCGGTATGAGGGGAAGCTCCTGCACCTGGCTTTTCCTGTGGCTGGAGCTGAGTCTGGCAGCTTTCTGGTACGCCGCCGCCACTGCGGTTGCCGGAGCTGCTGGGGCCGCTTTTGCCAGCCTGTGTGGGCTCTGGATGCTCTGAATCTCTTCTACTTCTCCGCTGCTGCTTCAATTTCCTACACACCTCACTTTTTAGTAAAAGTGTGTACTTTGCTGGGGTTTTTTTTTGGTCTTTTTCCCCCCCCAGGCTGCTTTGGCGTGATACCTATGCTGCCCTCTTAACCAGAAGTCCTGGAGTGTTCTTTTAATCAGTATAAAATGATCTTCTTTATCTTTCCTCCCTAATGTTGGTTTGAAGTCTATCCTGTCAGATATTCAGATAGCAATCCCTGCTAGTATATCAGGCCCATTTGCTTGAAATACTGTTTTCCATCATTTTACCTAAGGCAGTATGTATCTTTTATTGAGAGATGAGTTGCCTAGAGGCAATAAATGGCAGGATTCTGACTTTTAATCCAGTCTGCAAGTCTGTGGCTTTGGATGGTGCATCGAGGCCATTGATATTAAGTGTTATTATTGAAAGGTATGCATTTATCTTTGCCATTCTTATTTTGTACTGTTTCCTGTTTTCCCTTTACTCACTTGTTTTAACTGTTATTTGAGTATTGTTTTTTTTTTTCCCCATTTCCTCCTGTGTGTATTTTTCTTTATCTTCAGCATTAAGAATTCCTTCAAGTATTTTCTGTAGAGCTGGCTTAGTTGTCATAAATTACTTTAGCCTGTTTTTGTTGTGGAATGTCCTTATTTCTCCTTCAATTTGGATGGGTACCTTTACAAGATAAAGTAATTTTGGTTAACAGTTATTATCTTTCAGAACTTGGAATATATTATTCCAAACTCTGCTGGCTTTTAAAGTTTGTGTTAAATAATCTGCAGTTATTCTGATGGGCTTGCCTTTGTAGGTGACTTACTTTTTCTCTCTAACTGCTTTCAATATATTTTCTTTGGTTTGTGTGTTTAATAGGTTAATTATAACATGGCAAGAAGAGGTTCTTCCCAGGTTTTGTCTGTTTGGTGTTCTAAAAGCTTCTTGTATTTGCATTGACATTTCTTTCCGAATTTGGGGAAAAATTTCTTCTATGATTTTGTTGAAAACACCTACTAAGCCTCGGGATTGAAATTCTTCTTTTTCTGGTATACCATGAGTTCTTATGTTTGTTCTTTTCATAGTGTCCCGGATATCTTGAAATTCCCATTCATTCTTTGCTATTAGCTTGTCTTTCTCTTTGTTGGACTGTATTAGGTCTGCCACCTGGTCTTCTAGCTTAGATATTCTGTTCTCTTCTTCATCCATTCTACTGGTGAGACTTTCTGCAGTGTATTTTATTTCACTGACTGTATTCTTCAGAGCTAGGATTTCAGCCTGGTTTTTCTTCAGTATTTCTATTTCCTTATTCATATCTTGTAATGACATCTTTGTTTCATTAAGCTGGTTTCCTATGTTCTCTTTCAGAAGTTTGTTTTCTTCTTTAATTCCTTTGTTTTCTTCTTTGATTCACTTCACTTCTCTGATTTTTTTGAGCATAGATACCATCATTTTCTTGAATTTTTATCAGGCATTTCATCTAAAACAATCTCATTGGTGATCACTTTTGATGGATTTATAGTTTTGGGTGGGACTATATTATCTTGATTTTTTTGAGTTTCTTGTATTATATTGTAGCGATTTTTGCATCCTGAATTGATTTGATGCTTGGGTTGTCTATTTATCTGCAGTGTTCCCTGATGTGGCAATCCACCTCTATATACCCTTAGGATATGAGTTCAAGGTGCCAGGTGTAGCTCTTGTTCCCCAGTCAAGTCACAGAGGTAATCCTAGGTGTTGAGGTTGCTTGCTAAGCAAGTATTCTAGTGGACTGGGCAGAATAATTTACTGGAAAATTCTAAACTTTAACAGAGTAACATCCACAATCAATAAAATCCAGCACAAAGTATACAATTTTGGAGATTAAAACAAACAGATAGTCTTATAAAACCAAAATCCCTAAGGGTGTGTGTTGTTCCACACCCTTAATTTTGTCAGCTGTGAAGTATAAATTTCTGTTCTGAATTGGGTCCAAGGTCAACCTAGATCTGGATCATACCCTGCCCCCAATAATGACAGAAACAAAAGACCTATAGATATGAAAGCATAAATGGCAGCAATATTCAACGCCTAAATACAGGTTATTTGAAAATGTTAAAGCCAATCACGAATATATAACCCATATCCTGCCCTGATAATGAAAGAGAGATTAGCTCTTCCAATGCAGGTATATGTACCTGTTTTTTTGTTTTGTTTGTTTGTTTGTTTGTTTTTGTCAATCAGTTACCTTTTGGAGTGGCTTTCAATCTCACCAATGCTTAGTGCCCACCTCAGTCCCTCAGCATTGTGTTGTGGAGATGGAGTTCTGATCAGCTGTGGTTGCTGTACTTCCACTGGGGGCTAAATGTTGGAAGATTGTGGTTCTGATGGTGGGGATGGGAGAATTCAGACTTCTGGAGTTGCTTGCACTTTCAGTAGCTCTGTAGTTGATCTCAGCTGTCTTTCTTTCAGATTTCTTAACTTTGCAAGAAGGCTGATGAAGTTGAAAAATCTGTTGTTTGGTCTCTGCTGCTGCCGCTGTCTGGAGCACCTGGTGGGGTGGTGCCTGGTGGATGCATAGAGAGCATGGATCATGGATCGTGGGCTGCGGGCACCTCAGTTGGACTCTGGCCATTTTCCTACTTTCTGGTGGATCTTTGTCTCTCTGGCTTCTCCACTGTGTCTATGAATAACCTATGCTCCTTCACTTTTCAGAATAGGAGTGTATTTTGCTGGAGTTTTTCCTCAAATCCCTCCCTAGGCTGGTTTGGCATGGCTCCTACGCCTCTATCTTACCCAGAAGTTTGATTCAGCCACAAAGAACTTTCTGAGATGATAGCAATGTGCTCCATTATGTGTTGTTCCACGTATAATGCACCATCCATATTGAATTACGGTTGATGCAACTGAGGATATGAATGGTTTACAGTTTAACTACAAGTGACTGCTAGCTACTCATTAACAGTATAATTCCATTGCTTCATGGTCAAAATGACTGGCTTTCTTCTGAGTACTTTTACTGATTACTACTAAGGGATTGCTGATTGGGTGGATAAAGAGTCAAACTCAATAAATTTATCTATTTACTTCAATAAGATCTGAAATTCTCCACTGTCTTTGGATATAGGGCTGACTGAACCCTCTATGAGGGATGTAAGGGAAGGACTGTTGGGAAGAGTAGCTAAGTGTCCTGATTTCTGCCTAATGCCAGTGGGCATACAGTTTAGAACTGTGGTCACTTGGGAAGGTGCCTACAATAACACAGAGAATCTGAGATTGGGGACATCTCTGTGACAAAGTGCATGGGAATCACTGCCTTGGGGTTGTCAGCTCATCTGCTAGGGTGCTGAGAGGTACTGAGCATTTTTAGGGCTCAGTCATTTCCTGAGCACTCACCAGGGGGCAGACACGCTGTCAGGATTGCCTCAGAGAGTCTCTTGGCTCATGTCAGCTTTCGCAGAAGTAGGCTAAAATATGTTAGTGTATAATTTATGTGCCTGTAGGCACTATAAGGTAATATAATTGGCTTGTCACGGCAGAGCTGTTGTTTGCTTTGAAATATGCCCATCAACAACCTCTCTTAAAACTGCTGGGAATGTGCTGTGACTTTTGATGTACTGATTTAAAGAAACCCCCCAGGCTCACCTAGACCTCATTCATTAACTTTTTCCACATCCTGTTTAGAATCACAGAACAATTCATCAAAACAGTGGCTTGGTTTTTGTTTTAGAGCACTGAAAAGCACTTTGGCTGCTTCATCTGATGACTTTCTTCAATAAATATGATTATTTTTAGGATATGATGCATAGTGAATACCTGTTCCAAACAGGATCATGGAACAAAGGTGTCCTTCTACCCAAAGCTCCTTTGGAAAAATTTTAGCAATATGCGTGTGTGTGAAGCTCTCTTTCTCTTTCTTTCTTTCTCTCTCTCTCTCTCTCTCTCTCTCTGTGTGTGTGTGTGTGTGTGTGTGTGGTGTTAGCTTACTTGTGTGTGTTTCCCTGCCATGAGGGGGAGAACTTCATTTTCTAAGTACAGCTTGGCTGTCCATATGGAATGCCTTCTGGAGCAAAATATTCCCTTCTGTTATCTGTCAATACATGTATCTAAGTGAGCAACCCCTGAGCCTTAAACAGAGATGCTGAGGAATTATCATCTTGCTGTTGTTTTTTTCTTTTCTTCTTTGCACTTTAAGTATGAGGCTCATGTGCACTGCAAAGGGAATGTGGTGGGTGGCAAACACATCTTCAAAAGGTTGTCACAGTGGGCACATCAGGTGAAAAAAGCCAAGCTATGAGGACCTGGAACCTGGTTGAACATCTCCTCCATCTCTCATCTCTGGGTTATCGTGGGAACATTCACACCACAGAAATCAGAAAGCACTACCAAAAGTATTCTAACATGTCTTTATGTGTGTGTGACTCATTGAAATTAATCAGCGTTGTTGGCATGAGCATGGGTGGATCATGATTTATCACAGAACATAAAACTTACCAGTGCTACTCCATTGAGAAAGTGTCTCCCTCTCCCTCAACAACTATTAACTGCCAATAACACCTCAGGGAGGGATAGGGGCTTCATGCCATCCTCCATAATCTATGATGGAATGTTGAGGAGCCAAATATTGTACAGGAAGTAATGACAATCCCTGTGAGGTCATGAAGGCAAAAGCCATGTCATGTCCAGAGGACAGAATTCCCCAACACTATATCTTCTGGCTTTTATATCTTTCCACCCTCTCTTTTACAATGTTCCCTCATCTTTAGAGGGGTGATATAGATGTCCATTTATGGCTGAATACTCAACGGTCACTTATCACATTTTGACTAGTTACGAGTCTGTGCAGCAACTGCTACCCATTGCAAAAAGAGACTTCTCTGACCAAGGCCAAGAGAAACACTAATCTGTGGGCATAAGCATAAATATTCAGAGGCCAATTTGATGGGCATAACATATGCATTTTCCTAAACAACAGCAGTAAGGCCCAAAGGTTTTGGAGTCTGTGATGGCTAATGTCACTATCAACTTGACTGGATTTAGTGTCTTCTAGGAGACTGTTGGGTATATATGTGAGAATGTTTCCAGAGAAGTTTAACTGAGAAGACTCATACTAAATATGTGTATCAGCCTATAATTAAGTCTAGCATATAATTAAGGCTAGAATCCCACATTTAATTAAAAAGGAGGAAGAAAGAGAAGGTGAGATGAGCACCATCTCTCTACCTCTTGACTATGACTGCAATGTGACTATTCATTTCATACTGTCACCACCACATCTCCTCTGCCATGATGGACTGGCCCCTGAAACTGTGAATGAAAATAAATCCTTCCCTCCTAAGGTGCTGTGCCAGGTATTTTCTCACAGCAAGAACAAAGTGACTAATACAGGAGATTTGCAAGGGAATGGAATGGTCACATGAGCCAAAAGCAGGAGGAGACCAACTGCAAGGAGAGGGCAAGTTTTATAATGCTCTTTTACCTTTCTAAGCTCCCCTCTGTTGGGCACTGCCAGGCACAGGCTGGAGCCTTCAGACTAAGGACCCCCGGACTACATGAGGCCACTCCTTCTCCAAGCCCTGCGCACCTGAATTTAGGCTTTGCTCATAACCCTGTGACATTTGGCCAGATGCCTAGAAAACTCCTTATCAGCCAGCAGCCTTCACATAACCCATCTGCCTGTGACCCTCTTCCCACCATTTTGTAGATCACCTGACTCTCCCTACATGCTGCACCTGACTCCCTAGCGCTAGAACGAATGTCCCTAGGCCTGCTCTCAACTGCTTATAAACCCATTTCCCCATTGATTAAACCAAGCTGTTCACGGAGACTATCAAGTGATTCTGTGCACAACCTTGCTCTCCACGATTGCCTGGATGCCTTCAGGGAACCGTGACCCTGAGGCTCCTGCCCCCTCCCCAGATCACTAACCCACCAACACTCTCAGAAGTGCCCCTTCTCTCTCTCTCTCTCTCTGTCTGAAATATTTTGATTGGACTGGAGAGATGTTTTAGCCTGCAAAGCCTAAGGACTCAGGTCCAATTCCCCAATACCTATGTAAGCCAGATGCACAAGGTGGTGCAAGTGTCTGGGGTTCATTTGCAGTGGATAAAGGCCCTACCTGGCATGCTTGTTCTCTCTCTTTATTTGCACCCCCATAAACAAATAAATAAAGAGGGAAAGTGAGAGAGATGAGTATGGGCATGCCATGGCCTCCTGCCAGTACAGACCAACTCATTGTATATCTGGCTTTACATGGGGATGGGGGAATCAAACCTCAGGCCATTAGGCTTTGCAGGCAAGTACCTTTAACTGCTGAGCCATCTCCCCAGCCCCTTTCTAGGCTTTTGGAAATAGTAATGTATTTGTACTTTAATTATTGCTGTGGACAAATACTTGATAAGAGGGAGATTGAGAATGGAAGGGTTTATTTTAGCTTTGAGTTCTGGGAGGCACAGTCCATCATGGTGGAAAGGCAGGGCAGCTGGAGTGGGAAGCCAACTGGTTGCATCAGGAAGAGAACAGGAAGTGGGGCCAGGTTATAAAATCTCAAAACCTGTTCACACTGACCCATTTCATCCAGTGAAGCTTCACCTCCTAAATGTTTCACCATCTGCATAGACATCAGCACCAGCTGTGGACCAAGTGCTCAAACACATGAATCTATGGAGGATATCTCACATTTAAACATAACTACAAAAGTTTGGAGATAAAATAACATGTTCTTGGAGCTGCCTGAATGAAAATTAACTTGTTATTTTAGATTAACTAGCTTAAACAAAAGGAAGGAAGTATGCAAAAGCATGCCATAGCTTTGAGCTAAAATGTGGAATTCAGTGAGTAATCATAACATTTTTGCAGAGGAAACTGTGGAAATTTGTATTTATAAAAACGTCTCTTCTGCTGTGATACCACCATGATCAGCTGGGACTTCTGATTTCTTAAATCAAGAAGTCCTGTGCTTTCTCCTCTGCAAAGATCTCACACACTATTAGCTGGGCTATTAAGAGGCCCATTTGGAAACCTGGCAGTATGTCAACTAGTTCTTACAGTTGAGTGGGAAGTTAGGCATCTTTGTTTCTCCTGATATTTAGGTTACTGGGAGATAATATAGACTTGGGGTGCATTAGGGTAGTATGGTCATGGCAGTTCCATCACTGAGAAGATCAGAGGGGTGTAATAGAAAGCACATTATAGACACAGATTGGCTTTCCAAAGGACATGATCTGTTGCTTTGATGAATGATGATAGAATCACACATCAATAAAAGGAATGTGATCAAAAGTGGGCTCACTATTGAGATATCTGTGTTATAACACACCTTGGCGTGTGTTGCAAGTAACTGCATTTCTATTTCTAAACTTATATTCATGGTATCAACCAATTTTCAGAGTATTATAAAAGAGAGATTATCTGTAGCTTGAGGAAAATATTGGCTTTGGCAGGCTTGCTCAGTTGTTTAGTGTGCTTTGTGTACCACTGACATTTTGTTCCAGGGTGATTTTACTGCTGCTGAGTTTTCTAGAAGGAAAACACCCCCATAATTTTGATAACTGCTATTTCTCTCATACCACACGTGAAGATTCGTGGTATGCATTTTCTTCAACTGCATTGCTTGCCACCTATTCCTTCAACACACTGGTTCTCTTTTTCAAAGTCTAGTTCTGTCAAAAAGTCCTCTTAAATGTAAGATGGCTATTAAGAAGACCTTCTCCCTTCAGTGGAGACCTACATAGATGGATGGTGTTACTTCCCCTTCTTGAATAGACTGTGGTGAGGCAGGTGCATCATGGTGTAAGAGAAGTATGGTACAGGAAATCTGTTCACATGTTACTGCAGGCAGAGAGAGAGAGAGAATGAATTACCAGAGGCAAGATATTTCGTTTAAAGATGCACCTCAACAACCTGCTTCCTCCAACATAGTTGGCTCCTCACAGCCCATTCAGCTATGACCTATGGATTAATCTATTGATGAAATTAGTGTCTTCATGATCTAACCACTTCTCAATAGTGCCACCAGTTAGACACCAAGACTTCTACTCAGCAACCATTTGTTGAGGGGACATTTCATATCCTGATTAAATCATAAGATTTCATGGACTATTTGGCCATATTGCTAACAGGAAAGAGCTCAGCCACCTTCAGAGATTAAAAAGCTGGATTCTCTGTAGATATTGTTCAATAGAAATCATTTAGTTAAGTGTTTCCTTGTATTGTCAGCCAAAGTCTTAAGATTCGGGAGTGACTCACAAGTCTGGGGTGAGTCATATACCTACTTCCTTTCTGAGTTAGGTGAGGGAAGTTCTATCTAGATTCTCAAGATTCACTGATCAGAAATAGTCCCATCAAGTAAATAAGGACCCAGCAAAGAAATATCCTAATATAACAAGCTGCAACTAGGAAGGGGATTGAGAAGCTTACAAAGGCAAGGGTGTATTTCATACCTAGAGGTGAACTAACTGAATGAACCAAGGGGATTGCATCATTGCAAGGCCTATGCATACTGTTTTAATAATAGCTGTGATTAGTTTGAGTAATGAATGGTATTTTAAAAAATGATTAATGTATTTTTTATTTAAGAGACAGAGAGAGAGAGAGAATAGGCACACCAGGGCCTCTACCCACTGCAAACGAACTCCAGATGCACGTGCTACCTTATGCCTCTGGCTTACATGAGTTCTGGGGAATCAAACTGGAGTCCTTAGGCTTCACAGGCAAGCACCGTAACCACTAAGCCATCTCTCCAGCCCAAATGGCATGTTTTTATTTTACTCTCCTCAACAGTGGCCAGTATGATGGTCTGATTGTAAAATGCTCCCTATAGACTCATGTGTTTGAGTGTTTAATCTCCAGCTGGTGGCACTGTTTGGGAAGTTTATGGAGCCTTTAGGAGAAGGAAACTTGCTAGAGGAAGTGTGTCACTGGGGATGGGCCTTGGAATTTTATAACCCAGCACTATTTGCCACACTCAGCTTGTTAGCTATTGCTACTTCCTCCTTACTTATGTGAATATGTGATGCCTGACTATCTGCTCCTGTCCTGTTTCCCCCACCATGATGAAATTTCCTTTTGAAACTGTGAGCTGGAAATAAACTCTTTCTTTCCATAAGATGCTTTTGGTTGGGTGTTTTGTTTCAGAAACGAGAAAGTAACTGCTATGACAGGTATTTGAAAAAGGATGGTAGCATGAGTGTGAGGTTGGGCTGATATTCCAGTGTCGAGTTAATTATTGGGAAGATATTCATGAACTTTCTTACAATGAAAATAATATGACATACATACATTATTTTTAAAAAATTTCCTGTGTTATACATGATTGTGTTGATAACACAGAATTTCATCACTAACTTTTCCAGTGATTTTTGTAGTTGCTGGTTTTACTTCTTCAATATGATTGATCTTGTGAAGTCAATATGTTGTTTACATATAAGTTATATGTACTTATGTATAAGCACATACAAAAATATATGCTATACCCATGACAAAAGTCAAGAAAAGCAAATATTTTCTTTGTTTCCACTTATGGTCCCGGATTTACTCTGAGAAATGGGAGTGCTCCATGCCTATGAAACATAAGTGCTATGTTCCATGGGCAGTGTATTGGTTACTTTGTCACTGCTGGGGCAAAATGCCTAACAGAAAAATCGTAAGGAAAGAAAGGGTTTAACTTGGCTTATGATTCCAAGGGGATATATTCTATCATGGTGGGCAAGCCATGGTAGCTGGCATTGAAGCCAAGATGGTCACATTATAGTTATAATCAGGAAGCAGAGGACAAATAGGAACTGGAACTGGGTTATGAAACTTCAAGGCCTATCCCCAGTGGCCCTCTTCCTGCAGTAAGGTTCCACTTCCTACACGTTCCACAACAGTGCCACCAACTTGGGAGCAAGTGTTCAAACACATGAGCCTATGAGGGGCCTTTTATTTAAACCATAAAGGGGTGCTGCATCCACTTTGCATCATTGCTATATTACTCTTTCATGTGGTCATTGAGGCTGGAAATCTGAAGATGTCATCAATTTCTTTGCCTTCCAGGAACTGTGACACTGTGGCTACCATATCAAGAAAGGATTTGAGAGCTGAGGAGTTGGCTCATTGGGTAAGTTGCTGGCCCCCAAAATTTGAAAACCTGAGTTTGGATCCTCTGTATCCTTGTCAAATGATGGGCATGGCCCTGAAAAATTTCTATCATACCCTCCAATGGCTTAGGGGCTGTGGCTGAACAGGAAAGAAAGTATGAGCCAAAGGATGGAGAGGAGTGCTTTGGAATGCTGTTTTCGAGACCCAATGAAGCTGGTGCACTAATGATCTCACAGCAGCTGTTTTTACCTGCATAAGACCTGCATATTATTCAGCCCATCAGCAGGTTTTTGTGGCTATTGGTGGGGGACAAAAATAAAAAAGGAAACTAAAATTCACATGGAAGCAAAAATGGCCTCAGGTAGCCTCAGATGCTCAGCAGAAGGAATATTATTGGAGGTGTCATCATACCTGCTTTAAAAATATGCCACAAAACTATAGGAATAAAAACAACATGGTACTGGCACAAAACAGAGGTTTTTTTTGTTTTCTTTTTTTTTAAGGTAGGGTCTGTGCAGTCTCAGGGTGGCCTTGAACTCTTGGTAATCCTCCTACTTCTGCCTCCCTCCCGAGGGATGGAATTAAAGGCGTGCACCACAACGCCTGGCAAAACAGACATTTTTATCAATGGAGTAGAATGGAAGTTACAGGTATAAGTTCTAGTAAGTATAGTTATCTTGTCTTTGGCAAAGGGCCTAAAAGGCTCACTGGAGAAAAGCTAGCACTTCTATGATTGGTGCTGGAAAAACTGGATAACAACATATAGAAGAATGAATTTGGACCCTCTTCTTTCACCCTACCCCAAAAATCAACTCCAAATCAATCAAGGACCTCAATATAAGACCTGAAATCCTGTAGTCTCAGGGTGGTCTCAAACTCACCGTGATACACCAAACTCTGCCTTCCAAATGCTGGGATTAAAGGTGTGTGCCACCATGCCTAACATGAAATTCTAAAATGACTAGAAGAACATGCTAAGATATAAATGTAGGGTGCACACTTTTAATCCCAGCACTCAGGAGGCTGAGGTAAGAGGATTGCTTTGCATTCAAGGCAAGCCTGAGACTACATAGTGAATTCCAAGTCAGCCTGGGCTAGAGTGAGACCCTACCTAGAAAAACAACAACAAAAACCATTAACAACAAATGTTGCCAAGGGTGTGGGGAAAGAGGAACCATTATCCACTGCTGGTGGGAGTGCAAACTTGTATAGTGACTATGAAAATCAGTATGGAGGCTCCTCAAAAATCTGAAAATATAACTAACATTTGACCCAGCTCCTGGGCATATGCCCCAAAAGACTCTACCCTTGACTATAGAGATACTTGCTCTGCCATGTTTGTTGCTGCTCTGTTCACAATAGCTAGGAATTGTCATCAGGCCAGATGCCCATCAACTGATGGATAATGAAGATGTGGTACATATGAACAATGGAATTCTACTCAGTAGTAAGGAAAAATGAAATTTGTAAGATTTGTAAGAAAATGGATGGACTTGGAAAAAATCATAATAAGCAAGGTCACACAGTCTCAGAAAGACAAATGTCACATGTTCTGTCCTAAGACGGAACAGCTTGATTGTAAGTTGTAGTGAGCATCAGTAGAATAGACAAGGAGCTAGAATGATGCTAGGAGAGGGGCTTACAGAGTGAGGGATGAGAGGATGAGATACTTGACAGGCAAGTGAAGCTACAGAATACAGTGTGTGGAAGGGTCTTGGGGGTAAAGAAGGATATGAGAATACACCAAATTAATGACAGCATGAATCAGTACCATAGAAATCTTCCTTCTAGTTAGCGAATTAAAAGATGTAACTCTTAGCTGGGTGTGGTGGCACACGCCTTTAATCCTAGCACTCAGGAGGCAGAAATAGGAGGATTGCCATGAGTTCAAGGCCACCCTGAGACTACATAGTGAATTGCAGTTCAGCCTGGGCTAGAGTGAGACTCTTGAACCCCCCCCAAAGGATGCAGCTCTTAATGGGGGAGGGGAATTATCTGGGCAGCAGTCACCTTTAGGGGGTAGAGAAAGTTTAACCCTAAAACTATAGGCTTTGGCTAGTAAATTCTAGTGCCAGAACTGCCCCCACCACACAGAGATATTGGTCAGGGAGGCCCATGAAGTCCCACAAACAATTTGGGCCATTGCCAAAGTACTTGGTTACCCATCAAGACTAAATGGTAAGACCCCATTGCTGAAGACACCACAGGCTACTGTCAGTAGATATAGAGAGCTGGAATTTAGAAGAAAATCAGCTTCCTGCTGGCTAGCCCTCATAGTGATAGAAAGTGCTATGTGAACTGCCAGAGGATAATGGTCACCAGCAGCATGAATAAGCAGTGGATCCTGCAAGCTACAAAATACTACAAAACCAACCAGCCAGGCAAGATGTAAAACGCTGTGTAATAGTGGCACACAGGCTATGGAGATAATCAGCTACTTTCTGATTAGATATGAGGTACTCAATGGAGGGAATTCATACCTGGTACTGAGAACCAAGTTTGAATCCTAAGAAGAGGAAGGTCATAGACTGTAGAGAGAAGCTCATATTATTCTTTAAGAAGACAGGGCATGAACATTAAAAAAGTATTTTATTTATTTTTTTAGAGAGAGAGAATTGGCATGTCAAGGCCTCAGCCACTGCATTTGAACTTCAGACACTTGTGCCATCAAGTGCTCATGTGCAACCTTTTGCTTGTATGTCTGTCTCATGTGGGATCTGGAGAGAGATTGAACATGGATCCTTAGGCTTCACAGGCAAGCTAAGCCATCTCTCCAATCCTAAAAAAGACTTTTAACTGACTATGCTTACCCCCTTTGATCCATGCTGCTCTCACTCATGGTTGGAGAATCTCCTTTTTACAGATGGTAGGAAATCCAATGAGAACCAAGATCTTTCAATATGACAACAAAAGATAGCCGACTGCCTAGTACTGGAGGAGTCATCTCTATTACATCTGTGATGGCCCAGGAAACATAACAGAGAACTTGGAGATTTAAACACAAGTGTTGCTCTCACTGCTATCCTGACAACCTTCTCTAGGTATGGTAAGGGCCCTCACAAAACAGAGAAGACAGCTACATGCCTGTATGCATGTAAGCAACCTTGAAGCCCAGTAGCTTAGGAGGGCCCAGATGATAAAGGGAAGCTTCTGCATCACATGACAATGTGCATAGGCTTTTGTACCAGTACCCTTCTAGATCTCCCTGTATCTACCATTTTATCTGGCTATATACTTTATCATATCTCTGATAATGAAGCAGAGAATATAATTGGTCCCTTTATTTAAAGAAAAATGGAAGAAAGAATAGTATGAAAGAAGCTGTTCAGTGGTGGAGGATAGAGAAGGAGGGACAAAGATGAGTCATAGAGAGGATTATGTAAAATTTTTAAATAAAGTTTTTGTTTTAATTAAAAACAAAAGAGATTTGGCCCATATTTTGTGAGCAAGTGTCTTTAATTGCTGAGTCATCTCGTCCACCCCAGGCGCATGTTCTGAACAACTCAGGTTTTTAAATTTTTAAAAATTTTTTAATTTTTATGTATTTATTAGAGACAGAGGGAGGGAACTCTGTCTCTCTCTACCTATTGAGAGAATACGTGTGCCAGGGCCTCTAGCAGCTGCAAACAAACTCCAGATGCATGTGCCGCCTTTGCATCTGGCTTATATGGGACCTGGAGAATTGAACCTAGGTCCTTAGGCTTTGCAGATAAGGGTCTTAACTGCTAAGCCATCTCTCCAGTCCAATTCTTTTTAAAGACATCAAAATAGAAGAGGAAATGGAAAGGAGGGAGTTCAGTGGTGGTGATGTGGGAAGACAAAAGAGGATGGTGACCTTTACATAGTCAAATATATGAGAAGTTTTAGTTTAAGAGAAATATCTCTCAAGCATAAAATTCATACTTATTCACCCTACAAACTTGTCATAAGTCATATATGCACTCAGCTGGAAAGTCAAGTGGCTGAATGTTCAAGTCTAATTTTTTTTGTAATTTATTATTTTAATTTATTTAATTTTTTTCTTTTCACAATTTTTATTAACATATTCCATGATTATAAAAAATATCCCATGGTAATACCCTTCCTCTTCCTTTGCACTTTCCCCTTTGAAATTCCATTCTCCATCATATTACCTCCCCATCTCAATCATTGTATCAAGTCTAATTTTTAAACTTGCTTCCCCCACTTTCTTTTATCCCCAAGATAGGATCTTACTTTATCCCAGGCTGACCTGGAATTCACTCTTTAGTCCCAGGTTGGCCTCAAACTCACAGTGATCCTCCTACCTCTGCCTCCCAAGTGCTGGGATTAAAGGTGTGTACCATCATATCCAGGATCCCCATTTTTATGACCAACTACAGTCTGGATATATATTTTGTTTTGTCAAGATAGTTTTTTGTTTTTAAGATTTGTTTTTATTAGAGATGAGTGGGAAGGTAGGAGGGAGTGAGAATGAACATGCTAGGGCCTCTAGTCACTGCAAACGAACTCCAGATGCAGGCCCTACCATGTGCATCTGGCTTACATGGGACCCAGAGAATCAAATCTGGGTCCTTAAGCTTTGCAGGCCTGTGCCTTAACCATTACGCCATTACTCCAGCCCTGGAGATAGAGTTTTGCTGTGGCCAGGCTGACCTGGAATTCACTGTGTAGTCTCAGGTAGCCTTGAACTCACAGCAATCTCTCCTTTGACCCTTTCCTCCTGCTTGTTCCCTTCCTCTCCCTAGTTAGTCCTCTTTCTGTTCTTGCCATATCTGTTTATCCACATATGTGTAATTTCCATATATGAGAAGACATGCGATATCTATCTTCTCCCCATTGCCCTCTTTTTAGATTCCTTCATTTCTCCACATTTCCCCTTCAACTTTCATGCCATATATATGTAAAAATTTAGGTTTTTCTTATGAAAGAAAACATGTAATATTTGCCTTTCTGTGTCTGGCTTATTTTGCTTGACCTCCAGTTTGATCCATGTTCCTGCAAATACCAGGGGCAGGGTTTCTAGCCAGGCTAACCTCAAACTCCCTATGAGACTGAGGATGACTATGAACTCCATTTTTTTAAAATATATTTTTATTTATTTATTTATTTATTTATTTATTTATGAGAGGGGTGTATAGTCATGTCAGGGTCTCCAGCCACTAACTCCAAATGCATGTGCCACCTTGTACATCTGGCTTAAATGGGTATTGGGGAATGGAAATTTGGAAATTAGGCTCCCCAAGCAAGTGCCTTAACCACTAAGCCATCTTTACAACCCTGAACTTCATTTCTTAAAAAAATATTTATTATTTGTCAATTTTCATACTTAAACATAATACTTTCCCAATATTTTCTTTTGTCCACCTTCCCTTCTTCTCATCCACTCAATTCTTTCTTCCAAACTAGTCCCTCTGTTTTTTAAAAAAATTTTTTTGTTCATTATTTATTTATTTATTTGAGAGTGACAGAGAGAGAAAGAGACAGAGAGAGAGAGAGAGAGAGGTTGAGAACGGGCGCGCCAGGGCTTCCAGCCACTGCAGACGAATTCCAGATGCGTGCGCCCCCTTGTGCATCTGGCTAACGTGGGTCCTGGGGAACCGAGCCTCGAACCAGGGTCCTTAGGCTTCACAGGCAAGCGCTTAACCGCTAAGCCATCTCTCCAGCCATAGTCCCTCTATTCTGATGATTTATTTGCCTACCTTCATCATTCATGTTGAAATGTTGACGAGCTCAATATTGTGGTGTGAATTCATACTTTGTAATGAGCAGTCTAGAACCGATGGCTGGGGAAGTTACAGACCCTAGAGGGGAAGTAATTACTGTTGGTTAATATAAGGACATGTTGTTTCATTGAATTGCCCTCTAATATTTATGCATATAGATTAGTCCTGCTAATGTTTACATATATTGTTTATATTTAACTCTATTTATGCCCATAGTTTAATCCTACTCTCACTTTTGGTCAAAGAAGCTTATTTTTGCAGACAGCAGTGACTACTGGGGCGATGCAAAATTCATCAAAGTGTTATGGATAAGTAACATTTGAGCGCTCAGTGCTAAATGAAACTTTTTTTTTTTTTTTTGAGGCAGGGTCTCTCTCTAGCCCAGACTGACCTGGAGTTTACTATGTAGTCTCAGGCTGGCCTCAAACTCAGAGTGATCTTCCTACCTTACTCTCCCTAGTACTTAGATTAAAGGTATGGGTCATTATACCTGGCTAAATGAGACATTTTTATCATACCTTCCAAAGCTCAGGGAACACGGTGAGAGAGGAGAAAGAAGGAATGTAAGAGCCAGAGAAAAAACAAACATTGCACACAGAGGAGTACTTTGGGACACTATCTTCTGTACAAGAAGTGGCTGTTAATTCATGACTTCATAGCCCCTGTCATTACCTCCACCAGATCTCTGATCATTCTGCCTCTACTTCCTGAGTACTGGGATTACAAATGTGGACTACCACACCTGCTTTATGCAGTGCTAGGGATGGAACTCAAGGCTTTGTGCATGCTGAGTGGGCACTTTACCCCCTGGGTCACAATTTTTCTTTATGCCTAAATACATACACA